>NC_085137.1:373364705-375764705 GCF_035046485.1 Aedes albopictus
TCAGAATTTACTACAGAGATCCCTTCAAAAATTCTTCCAAAAATTAGCTTCATAAATTATTTTTGTAGTTTCTTTATAAAATCTTCCAGAGATTCCTCCATGTATTTCCACAGAAACTTCTCCAGCATTTCCTCCAAGCCTAAGTCTAAGGAAAACTTTATGAATCTCTCCATGGATTCTTAACGGAATTTATTCAGAAATATTTCAAAGGAATTTTTACAGGAATTCCTTTAGAAATATTTCAAGAGTTTCTTCTAGGGATCTTTACAAAAGATTATCTACGTGTTTCCTCAGGTATTCCAATAGTAATTGCTTCAGAAACATGTTCACAGATTGCTCCAGGAATATTTTCAGACAGTCCTCAAAGAATTTTATTCAAGAATTTCTTAATAAAATTTCCTAAACTTCCTAGAAGTCCTCAATATACTTTTCTAAAAATCCCACCATGGGTTTCCCGAAGAGTTTCTCGAGGAAGTTCTTCGGAAATTCCTCTTGGGATTCCTCCAAGAATATCCCTGGGAATTCTTCAGATATTCCTCTAGAGATTTATTCAGGAATACATCCTGAGATTTCTACAGGGATTCTTTCAGAAATCCCCGTTCGGATTGCTTCTGAAATTCTTAAAGGATTCCTTCGAAAATATCTCCAATGAATTTTTCAAATTTTTAGATATTTCTTCAGGAATATCAGCAAGGGATTTCTTCAAAATTCTTCCAGTTTTTTTTGTCTGTATTAATGAGATTTTTTACCTTAAGCTAGTTCATCTTGGGACCCCCCAGTCAAAACACGATCGCATATGATGTTGGATAGGATGCAAAAGTGGAGGCGATATACGCACACTTTACACGCGGTTAAATGGAAGCAGGTACGCATATGGGCTCCACTTTAGCATCCTATCCAACATCATATAAGACTTTGTGTTAGCTGGACCACGTTTTACTTCCCTTCCGAATGAAGAACCCACAATTTGTGAGTATGTCGGGAGTGGGATTCGATCCCAGGTCCTCGGCGTGATAGTCAAGTGATCTAACCACCACACCAGGTCCGCTCCACAATAATTCTTCCATTGAGCTTTTTAAAAATCCCTCTTTTTTGTTAGAATTCTAAATTCCTTCGGTAATTTTATGTTCCTCCAAGAATTCCTTGCTTCAGGGATGTCTGTAGAAATTTCGTCAAGGATTATATTTAAAAATTGCTCCTGCGGTTTTGTGTGATCTCCTTGGATGCCTGCAAGAATTGCTTCAAGTATTTCCTCAGGGATTTTTTTTTCAGAAGTTCTTCAAGAAATTACATAAAACACATTGGAAGATTTTTTGAAAGAACCCCTGTAGGAATTTCTAATTTTTTTATGTAAATTTGGACTGCATTTTCAAATAAATAAATTTTATCATTTTCATAGGTTGTGATAAACTTACGTTACGTAGCCCTCAATCTTGAAAAAAAAAATTTTGTTTATTTATAGTGCTCTTATAATTTATTGCAAAAGTCTAAGAAAGTCAACATCTGTTAACTCTTAGTCTTAAATATTTGAGATAAGATGTCAAGTTTCTAATATATTAAACCACTCTGGCTTTGAATAGTATAATAGTATAATTGTATGCTTCTGCAGCACTTTAAAATTAAATCTTGATTGAAAATGCAACAGATATTTACAGCGAGTGGGTGAACATCAAGTAGTTCTTAGAATTATAGTACTGCTGAATGGTCAGATTAGTTCTCTTGAAATTTTTATTAATTTCTTCATACATACTTATTTTTTTTTTTAATTTTTATTTAAATTACTTTTCAGTTGTTCCGTTTAAGTTCTGATGATCGGCTTTCATCGGAATTTTACAGAAGTTCAACGTTGAAGAGAAGGTTTTTTTTTTCGAAGTTTAGTATTTTTTGCTGATTTTTGGTATTTCTAATTTTTGATATTTTAACTGCTGAAACTGGTATGTAAGTCTAACACAAAATGCTAACGCAAGCAACAACTTGAACTATTTTTTTTCAGAACACAAGTAAAATCTAAAATTTTACCCGAATCTTATAACACAGAGAAACAAACGTAACACTTCGAACAAATTTCATTAAAACGCAATCGCCCAATGCTAATAGTACTATACTTGGCCGGGCCACCACTAGGTAGCGGTAGTGTGCAAACGTCAAACAGGTGCAAAAACAATACCAACGCAGAGAGAGGTCAAATGACCAACTACTGAATATTTGAATCAACCTTTAAAGAGGTGTTCGATGAGAAGCGAGTGGAGTGTGAAGATTGTTTCTCTGTGCTAAAAACTTCCAATTGAAAACGCATAGTGTCGGAACCGATTCAAGAACAGTAGTTTCAATATTCAATTTACTCCACACAAAACTTGTAATACAAAATTTTGAAAAGAATTAAGCAGAATCCGAAATTCTAGAAGTGAATTCTCCAAGGGAGTATTTGAAAATTAGAAAATGCACAGAAAAAAATATGTAATTAAAATTCAGCGAGAAATCATGCACATAAATGGAATGCTAGAGTTAGTGAACTTTTACATGAGACATAATGTAAAATTACATTACCATAGTGTAAATTTCCGCCAACCATCGCGTAAACCATCATGGACTCCAACCGGTTACGTGACTATTAGCGGAAATTTACACGATTGTAACGTAAATTTACATGATGTCTCATGTAAATATGCACTAACTCTAGCATTCCCTTTATGTGCATGCTTTCTCGCTGAATTTTACATGATTATTTTTTTCTGTGTGGCTAGCAATAACATTCGACATAAGTTAATAAAGACTACGCGACCCACCAAAAATCAGCCCTCGACCCACCAGTGGGTCGCGACCCATAGTTTGAGAAACGCTGAATCCTGAAATATCCATAGAGTATTTCTTGGATAAATGTCTGGGAGAATACCTGAAAAAAAACTCCTTGAGACACCTTATTAAAAAAATCATGAGACACTTCTGGAGGAACACTGGAAGGAAAAATGGCTTGAAAAATGTTTGATGAGATTCTTGGAAAAATCCATAGAGGAATTACTGATGGAATTTAAAAAAAAATGTCTGCAGAAATCACAACAGTAGCTACAGAAAAAGATACTGAGGAAATTCTTTAAGAAATTCCTCAATAAATGTCTGAGGGCAGCCTGAAGGATTTTCTGTATGAACCAGTGGAAGAACTCCTAGAGATACATCTGGAGGAATTCTTAGGAGAATTTCTGTAAATAGTAATATACAAAAATCCCTGAAGGAAGAAATTTCTGAAGGAAATGCTGCAGAAGCAAAACAAACCTCCCGAATAAAATGATATCATACGGCTGCGATACAGTCAATCATTTTCTGATTATTCGTGGAATCATAAAATGGATCATAAACCGATGGTTATATGAATGATATTAATGATAACAGGAATCATATCCAGAGTTTGAATGATAGACCGAATGGGTTGTTAAGTATCGTTACCATTCAAAAACGACTATTTTCACGAACAAAATTTCCATCAAATTATTCATGTTATAATCACTTTATCATTGATTTTATGATACACTGAATAATGAAACAAAAACTGAAATATTTCACAGCTCTACCTTACCGACTTAAAAAACGATACACCCCTGCAGATCCATCTACTGTCAAAGTTTGTGACGTCAACTGTTGTGTTTATTTTGGTGCTGCTGGAAGTTTTTTGTTACACAGTTGGGAATCGAACTTGGCTGCTTCTTGGTTGGTTGTTTCTCGCGAGTGCTTTACTTGTTGGACCACATCGACTTTGTGCTCGCGAGTGTTTAGAAGGCAGTTTTGTGAGAGTTAAAAGTCGAAGTATATACAGAAAACGACATGAAGTAACTTTCGTCTTGGACCTCAATGCGGGTCGCGGTCGCCGCACAACTTTGCTGTTTCATGAAAGGTACGTTATTCGATTACTTAGGTGATGACCCGAAAACAGACGGGAATGCATCATTGCCGTGCAAAAAGTTAGTTACCAGTCAGTAGCCGATACACAGGGGCGGCAAAATATGCAGCGGAGTGATCGAATTACAGCGCGTTGTGCAGTTTCCATGATCACTACCATGCGCTTAGTGTACGTTTATTATTATGACCTGATAAACACTTCGTTATGAAGGATGCTACAATTCATATGCATCCGTACAACATAGCCAGTAAATTTGTGCAAACCGAATGATTCAGAATCATATATTTATCATTGGGTGTGTAATAATCATTTGTTATATGATTTATGAACAGTATTGAAACGTCCAATTTTTATAGTTTACATCATCTGATCATTGGGCAATCATTACTTGAATAATTATTATTCAGTGAATATTTCTATATAATATACACGATACCATGAATTGTAAAAATCTATTCGGGCACTGAACACAAAAAAATATTCATGTAAAATTGAGCGAGAAATCATGCACATAAAGCGAATGCTTGAGATATTGTTCATTTACATTAGATATCCTGTAAAATTTCATTATGTTCGTTTAAATTTCCGCTAATAGTCGCGTAACTGAATGGAATCCATGATGGATTACGCGGTGATTGGTGGAGATTTACACGATCATGATGTAGTTTTACATTATATCTGAAATCTTATGCAAATGTTAACTAAATCTATCCATCCTCTTATGTGCTTGATTTCTAGCTGAATTTTCCATGGATATTTTTTTTTTCTGTGAAGAAATTTCTGGAAACAATGATTTTTTTTTGAAACAATCTGTGTAAAATTGCATGGGAGAACTAGAGAATCCTCTGCAAGCCATCGTAGATGTAATACTTAAAAAAAAAGGCTAAGGTATAGATTCTGTAGTAATTGCAGCAGGAGTTGCTGGAAAGTTCTTCGAAAAATTACTTGAAGCATCACCGGAAAAATATTTTGAACGAATTCCCGAAGAAAGATGTAGGGGAACTGCGGCCATAACGCCCATAGGGGGCAAGTTGCGCCACCCTTGTTTTAGGCAAACCACGTTATTTTCAGTACTTTTTTCAATTGCAATCGCTAAAATAAGGATAAAAATGCTTCTTTACATTTGAGTTTACATATTTAAACTAAAAAAATTGTACAAAAACTTGGAAAAAAGATTTTGGTTACTTTTTATGTAATTTTAGCCTGTCAAATGTTTGCACTTTTTTACATCATTCAAAAGTTTTTTTTTCTCGCTATCCCCACAAACTGTTTTGCACACTCCCATTGTTTGTGTACCAAGCGGAAAAAGTATCGAATTTGACCCTCACAACTTGTTTACAAGGGTCCAAGCTTGTGATGCATGTGTGGGGTAAAATGCCCACCCCTAGTTATTTACATTAAAATAGCCATTTAGATCCAAATTCTGGCACAAATTATGTAGAACACAAGTTGGAACCAAGCAACAGCACATTTTTACTATAAATAAGTTCACTAATCACACAGGCATGCGTCATTTTGTAGTAATTATTGATAAAACAGCTCACTATGACGTTTACATGGAATTGACCCATAATTACAGGTGATCCATAATTATGTAATGACTGTATACCATTCACGAACAATAACAGTTGACAATAAACCAGGCGCGCAAGTATATGTACACAATTTAGCATCCTGGCGTTAGCTGTGGCTAGTGGCGCGTTTTACCCCGCATTAAAACTAAAATTCTGAAAATCAAACTTTTTTTTCAAATTTGAATTTTTCAGCAGTAAAACATAAAATTGGTTTATGGTTTCTTCCATTTGGAAGGAAACATGTTGCTGCTTCATGTTAGTACCAAAAAAATGTATATTATAAAGTGTTTCGTTGTTAAAATTGGACTCTTCCTTAACGTGGGCGTCTTACCCCCAGTTCCCCTAACGCTTTGTGGCCGGATTTTTTCCAAGCGATAGAGTTTTTTCTACTTATTTCTATGGTTTTGGTGCTCAACAGCATAGAAAGAGTAGAACTTAACGCAGAATATTTTTTTCGAGATATCCTACGTCAGCCAAACTGTTCTGGAGTTTGAACCCTAAAGACTACGGGTGTAACAGTCTAGATCATCATATCTTCGGAGGTGGTCCTTTCCACCGGACCTGTGAAATTTGCGGAGTTCACAACTCTGCTGAGCACATCGTCTGTGTCTGCCCAGCATACGAGGGCCCACGGCAGCTGTACGGGATTCCGGGAAGTATTTGCGATGCCCTAGGCGACGATGCGTCGGCACTCGCGGCTCTTCTGTGCTTCGTGAAAGACGCTGGACTCTATTTTAAGATTTAGATTTTGCTCCTCACATGTCTATTGTTTTTAGTTATATGCTCTCTCCTCGTATTGCAACGTTCCTCTTTTTGCCGCATTATCTATTTGTAAGATTTTCGGATTTCGTCCGCTCTGTGATTTAAGATTTCTCCGATCAAGTGTTGTGTAAACGTCCTTAGATTGTATCCTTCTGTAACTTTTGAACTGTTTTTGTTATACTCTGTGAATGATACTCTGTGAAATAGTTTTAAGAAGAACTTGTGTAGTTTTTCAGGCGAACCCTTCTGGATCGTCCTGTTGATCGAGACTTGGGATAAGCGTGCCTACGGCAGAAAATCCCTAAATAAAAAAGGAAAAAAAAGTACTTCTTTCATTATACAAAGCTACGATTTGTGATCTATCATATCCAGGTAGCCTTCTGAAAGTTCAAAATACGGTATCAGAACAGTTGGGATATCCTAGGTCATCCAAACTGTTCTTGAGTTCAGATCTTTAAGTATATGAATGTAACGGTAACTTCTTTCATTATACAAAGCTACGTTTTATAATCTACCATGTTGAGTCAGTCTTCTGAAAGTTCAAAAGACAGGATCAGAGCAGTCTGGATATCCTAGGTCATCCAAACTGTTCTTGAGCTTAGATCATAGAGTCTGCGGGTTTTTATGGTAACTTTTTTATTATACAAAGCTACGATTTGTATTCCTTCATGTTCAGTAAGCCTTCTGAAAGTTCAATAGACAGTATAAGATCAGTATCAGACCTGAAGCTATGGTCTCCAAAGTAGTTTGATTGATCTGGAATATTTCACTATCTTGGAATGACTTATGAAATGCTAGGGGGATAGCTGATTAGAGTTGGATGTGTTATTTTACAGTTCAAAACCAGGACGTTGGGCAAGAAGGTCGTCGTTGTGATTGTGTTGCTCAATTATGGCCCTCTGTTAATTTCAACTTCTATTCAATTTCTCTCGTCGCAGACTTGCGATTCTATCCGCCGTTTCTCTTATTATTTTCGATACTCCCTCCTTCTTTGAAAAAGAAAACAACAACTTTGCCGAAGACAGTATTATGTTTTATTGAATGTGTGAATTCATACAGCAGTTTCTATGTTAGCGTCATATATGACCCCTCTGGCTTGAAGGTATGGCCGAAGAATCTTTAGAAGAACTATTCTTGCTGAACTCTTGCCGAAAAGTAATCCTTGCAAAAATTTCACACACGCGAAAATTACAGAAACATTTCGTGATAAATTATTTTATGGCGGAGTTTCCCCAAAATAATTCTTAAATAGGCGCAATATTGACGTCATTTCCAAGTGGCGTGGTAAAACATCAATTAATCAAATCCTCATTTCACATCCTGTCCCTCCCAAGTAGAGACTTGGCAGGTTATTGCTTTCACTCGACCGATTCCATCCCTTGTGAGTTCATGTGTAGAAACAAATTATCTGCTACTGTCAACCTTACTCTGCTGAGCACACACGATTTTTTTGTTGATGCAGTCCAAGCTGAACGAACGTCTCGTTAAAACCTTGGTTCTACCTCCTCGACTCTTCCCTTTCTTCTGGTTTTTCTACCGGTGGGTGTGCTCACCGGACATTGGGGTACTCCTCCCCCACCTTTGTTAACTTAATTAAATCTGCACACAAAGTACCACCAAACGTACATGTAATCCCAAAGCCACTGCGCTTCTGAGCAGGAAGTAATCAAACACAAAAAAAAAGATCATGAAGGGCTCATTTCGCATTCTGGGAGGAAAGCCACATTTGAAAACCAAGCAAAACCACACGTCCCCTGGCGAAACGAGTAGGTATCCTAACATGGGCTTGGGCTACGCTACACACAGCCATTCCGAATATAAAGCTCCATCCATCTGGTACGGAAGCGGATTGGATGGATGTTTGTGTGCTCGCTCAGCTCATCCTCTACCCTAGGTATGTAGGACTGCGGAAGTACGGACCGAGGTTAAGTTACATCCCTCAGGATGCTTTCAAATTGCTTGCTGCTGCACATCGAAAAGGATGCAGGCATGTGCAATAAATGTCGAAGGATGCTCCAGAGCACAAGTGTCGTTTTGTTGAATTGCTGTGCTCGTTAGAGAGCTTGTCGTGCTTCTTCCCAGGATTGCACCCCTTTGGAAGTTATGCGTAGTCTGCATTGATTATTTTCTATTGAATGATGTCTAGCTAGGCTTACCTGTGCAAAGATTAGTTTATTGTTCCGACCAACAACGCACAATACAGTAGAATTAATCAAGTACTTTTGTTTTGCCTTGCAGGTTAATGGTGAATATATCACAGCCTGTCCTCACGACGATGCTGTGAACATTCTTAGAAATGCAGGTGATATCGTAGTCCTTACAGTTAAGCATTATCGAGCAGCGACACCATTCCTGCAAAAACAACGTGAGTATCATTTGAAAAACAATAAAATCTAGTCTCTTGTTTCAGCTGAAAAAAAATCACTTCAAAAAATGTGTGTTTTTTTTTAAATACGATTAAACTAAACTCTATCAAATAATCCGTCATTGTACAAGCCCCAGCCATCGAACACCACGTCCCTTAGGTGATCGTTTGCGAAGAACATATTTTGTGACACGTTTCCATTATTCTTGTTTCGCTTTTCATCCCCAATGCTCGTGACATCAACCACAACACACTTTCTGGTTGGGACCTGGGTTCTGTGTTGCCACCGTGTCGGCACCCCGCGCCGCTTCATCACACCATCAACGAACGGGGATAATTTCATCACTGACTGAATTGTACTTCCATTGCAACACCCCTTTGGCTCCTGGACTGGCTGGCTGGCGCTGACAACGTGATACCCCGTGAACGTGCTTTCCGTGCCTTGTGGTCCGTGCCGTCACGCAGTGAGTAGAGAAACCCCCGAATCGGACAATGATGCAACGTGTGCCGAACTGAAGGCGGACGAGGTTTGGAAATCGGCAAACAACAGCAGGCCAGTGTCAATCAGCTCGGAACCGGAAAATCGATGGATTGATTTAGTGTCGGGTGAGTGAAAGATATCTCTTTTGTGTTCTAGAATTTTTAAGGGATGCAGAATAACGCGTCCAAATATACAAAATTACAATGTGAAATTTTACAGGGGATGGACAAAATAATGAGTAGGGGGATTAGGGGCATAATGGACACCCTAAGCAAATGAGGATGTTAGGCCTGTATAGCAGACAAAAACTTAACATATTATCAGTTGGCTTACAACTTTAACTAGTTTCCTACGAATTTCAATCATTTACAGCAGGTGGAATGTCATTATTGTGAAGAAATAATGAATTGTAAATCGTGTGTTTTTTGGGGCTGGCAGGAAAGGTACGGGTCGAAATGGACACCCATCGGGGCATAATGGATACCCCTGCATATTTTATGCTGTATCTTTGATAATATCGACCAGTTAAGTAATTTGCCTACGGGGATCAATACCACAGATATAATACTCCAACTTAGACGAGTTTACATAACATCAAAGTTAATTAAATAAATTTTAGGCTAAAATAATCGGATTGATTTTTTCCAAACTTTCTAAAACGCCTAACAGTATGCAACGCGCGTACATCCATTTATAATTGCCAGTGTTCATTTCGCCCCGAATCGACTACAACATTGAAATTGCTATTTTGAGTAAGTTCTGATCAAAAATATAATACTTCATCCATTGCTAAATCTGCGAATACATGTAGATAAGCTAACAATTCACTTGTTTTTATGGTGGACACACTCAAACACTCGTAATACCTTATTTTCTGCTGCTTCGAAATTATAAAAAATCCACCATATGAAAAACATACTTCAATTTCAATGATATTTTGATTATTTTGAAGGAATATAAATGGTACTTTTGAAAAATAGAACAATGACTTGTGCCTTTACACTTATGCATTAAAAGTTTTACATAAAAGTCAACGGTTTCGGCAAAAACAGGGGTGTCCATTTCGCCCCGGGTGTCCATTATGCCCCTAATCCCCCTACAGGCAAAATTTTCACTTTAAAAAAGCAACTAGCTGTAACTTTCCAAAAAATGCATCAAATATTCTCAAATTTTCGCTGTAAGTTGAACAACTAGCCGTGTATCGCTGGACCAAAGAATGGAAAAGTTCAGGCCGTTCTACACGAAGTTAGAAAAGTTCGTGAAAAAAAGTACAATTATTCGGAAGTTAACTTTGACTTATATCTCCGGATTCAATGAACCAAATGCAATAAAATTTTGACCGTTTATGACTAATTCGATGAACTTTGAAGAACATTTGACTTAACCTGTTATTATTAATAAGAAAAAAAAGTTATTGCAATTTCATTTAGTATATTATTTTATTTTTTAATATGCATCCCATACCTCTTTTTTCAATTTATTTCCGGATATTTTGTGACTTTGCTTTAACACACATTTACATTCAAATCAGAGGGAATTTAAATGAACTATAATTACCATTTCAAATATAAAACGATTCGAATGAGTGTAATCAGTTTTTTGTACCTTTTAACTCCACCCTATTTTGCTTAAGTTTTAATTATCCTTTGACAAATACGCGCACACTTAATTTGGAATTCCGTGTTGACGAAAATAGAACAGCTGTATACAGCTATACTGCATTGTTTAGCTTTTGCACCAGATTTTGGCAGTTGGTGCACTAAGCTTCAGTAAAATCGATTACCGAAACTATCAAAATAGTTCTGCTGTTCTATTTATGACAAAAAAGTGCTGAACAGGCAATTCAGGATTGAGTGTGCGCGTATTTCGACTACCAATTGTAATATTCCTCAGTGTCAGTTATCCAGTGAATAACTGACACTAAGGAATAAGGAATAAGGGTATTCTGTTTAGAGAGTTAGAAAAGTCGGTACAAATTTTAAAACGATGTCGAAGTTTTGAAAAATTTAGTGATCACATCCTATTGTAATAATTATCAATGCACAAAATTTCATTGAATTCGGTTCATTGAATAGAGATATAACAGCTCAATGTTGGCTATAGGATAATTATACCGCTTTCTAGAATCATTCTAACTTCGTGTAGAATAGCCCGATCTTTTAAAAATTTGGACCACTGATACATATCTAGTTGATCAACCTACAGTAAAAATTTGCGTTTTTTGAAACACTTTTCAGGAAGTATTCAGGAATATTTTTCCTGTCCCGATCATTCTGTCTATCCCCAAAATTAATAATTGTAAGGGTATGCGGTATACTGAATGATTTCGTCAAAAACACCTAGAAACGAAACAATTTTTTGTAAATCCTTTATAAAAATTTCTTCAAAGCCTTTTGAATTTCATCGGCAATTTATTTGTGGAAGCTTTCCATAATGTAAAAAATTCCGTACAAAAAGAATTTACAAAATAAACTTGAGAATTTTTCTGCAATTCCTATGAAATCCTACATCCTGAACTCTGTAGTTAATCTCTTGTAAATTTCTTCCTGAACTCTTAAGTAAATCTCTTGTAAATTTCTGCATCAGTTTCGTTGAAAATGGCATCCGTAATTCCTTTGGAACTTGTTTTCACAGCCGTAGCGTGGTCCCACGGCGCCCTTGGCAATCATCCAGATTGGCTCCACGGCAGCCCAAGTAACAGAACTAACTGAATAAAAGTTTCTTAAGCTAAAGTTTACTCAAGAGTAGTTTGTTCCAATCTTGTACAGCAAAAATGTTTGTTGGGAATTAGACTTTACAGTGTTGAAAATGCTTTGACATCCATGTGCACAGCAGAACATGTGCTCGTTGAACAAATTGAGATTTGAATTATGAAAAGAAATCCACGTACTCCGGTGAGACTCGAACTCACGACTCCCAATTCGCTAGACGGGCGCTTCTATTCCTTCAAGCTAATGCCGTTTTTCTTTATTATCCAGTTCCAACCTGGGTTGGAACTGGATCAGATCACAGTTTCAAACCCGACTTCGATTTCGCTTGTACTAAAGTTTGTTTGACGTTATTTGTTTACACATTTTCCGCCAATCCAGTTCCAACCCAGGTTAAAAAAGAAAAACGGCATAAGTCACTTGACTATCTCCGTCGCCAGCAGGCCTAGAATGCTAGAACTGAACTCGATTCCACAGTCGTACATGGTTATCTCGAGAGTCCGACTGCACACCAATTGTCATACTAATAAGTGATTGGAAGGCAGTGCCCGAAGCTCTTGACAATTAAAAATAATTTCCTCTCCCGCTTTGACACACATGTGCACAACAGTGTATGTGTTAGATGTTCATCTAATCCCATTCGAAGGAGGTTTGGATTGTGAAAAGAAGATGCGACTGTCGAATCGAGTTCAGTTCTAGGCCTGCTGGCGACGGAGATAGTCGAGTGACTCCGTAGCTTGAAGGAATAGAAGCGCCCGTCTAGCGGATTGGAAGTCGTGAGTTCGAGTCTCACCGGAGTACGTGGATTTCTTTTCATAATTCAAATTTTGTCCATTGTTCATTCCTCCAGAATTTCTTTTCAGAGTTCTTTCAGAACGTTCTCTGGAGATTGTTTCCGAAATTTCAGCATTTTTCAGTATTATTTTATTCTTTTCCGGATTTTTTGTTCAACTGAATTTTGTTTTAAACAAATACTTAATTGAGTTTCAGGGGTTTTCAGGTAACCTCAAACGATTTATTTCGTCAATTTTCAGCGATTAGTGCAATTGACTTTACCAGAGTTTTCCAATAACTTTACCAAATGTTACTTCTGAAGTTTAATCAAAGGTCTCTAAGAAATTTTTCAGTAATCATGGACATGGATTAAAACAAGGAGGAATTCAAGAAGAAATTTCTATTTAAGTTTTTGTTAGAATCTCTAGAAGAGTTCCTGCTAGAATTACTGAATGAAATTATGTAGGAATCTCTGAAGGAATTCTACAGAAATATACGATCCGTGAGACATTTCAGCAAGAATTTCCAATGGAATACATGTAGTAATTCGCACCGGAATTCCTGGAGTTGTTTGCGAAGAAATTCCTGTATGAATTTGTGGAGAGCCACTGGAAGAATTCGAGAAAGACGCTTAAAAGCTACTTAAGAAATTTCTTGGGATTAAAAAAAATCCTAGAAGGTTTTATGAAGAAATCTCTGACAAATTTCTGAAGGAATCCATGGAAAGTTCTCAAATGAATCCTTTGGAGAAATTTTGTATAAAATCAATGGCAGATTTTCCAACGGAATACCTAAAAATTACTGAAGGAATCCCTTAAGGAATTTTCGAAGCAGTTTTCAGAGAAATAAAAATTAATAAAACAAAATACAAAGGAATCTCAATAAAATTGTATAGTAAAACTCTCATATCGAAGAAACTGAAATTTCCAAAACAATTGCTGAACAAGTTCCAATTAAACTACCTAAGAAATATTTATAATTTCCTGACCAAAGGATTTTTCCAAGAAATCACAGAAGCAACATCCGAAGGAATTTCCAAATAAACTCTAAAAGAAATTCACACAGGAATATCGAAGTAATTTCCGACAAAGTTTTTGAATATCTTTCTGAAAAATTCTCAAAGGCGAACAAATTTTAAATGCATAACTGTAAAAAATTATAAAAAAAATCCCTAAAGGATTCTTTAAAAAATGGCGACCCAGCCAACCACATATCGTAAATCATTGTGTGGAAAAATCGTATAGTTTCATATATCTAATTAGAATTGTACAATAATATGTATATATGTTGAGAATGACTGCGTCAAATCGCATTTTTTTTTTGTGCCGGGGCCCGTGGCGTAGTTGGTCACACGTTCGCTTCATATGCGGATGGTCATGGGTTTGATTCCCAGCCCCGGCACTTGCAATTTTTCGTCAGTTGATTTTCCCCCGAGAGCAACTGACACTGACCCTCTTCTGAGCCCCATGGCTCAAACGGACCCGGATACCTGGACATCGGCGAACTGCTACTCATAATGGACCCCCAATCGGACTGGAAAGGAACAACGGCCATCCATCATCATCCTTGTGCTCATCATTCTACTAGGTATAAAGTAGAAAAAGTGAAAGCAGCAGAAAGGCAACCAGTTCGATAAAGTAGAAATAGAATCTAGGCGCTGTACAAAATGTAAGTGCAGCTGTTAATTGAGATTGCTCACGTAGTGCCCCAGTGGACAATAGAGCTGTAAATTAGGTTAAGTGATTAAGAATAAAAAAAATCGCATTTTATGCCAAATGAAATTTCAATTACGATTTCGTTTTATATAGTCGCCTCCAATCATAAAAGGTGCTAGATGCTATCGGTAGGATCGCACAGAACCGGATAGAATTGTAAAAAAAACATACGTTCTGAGTGTCGGGCTTCAAGTTTGGTAACATCGTATATGTGATTTCTTTGCATCGTGAAAATTGTCGCTTTTCATCGTTTATAAATCTGCTAAATCGATCTGCCTTCCTAGAGGTATGATCAAAATCGTTGCAATCGTATACAATGTTCAGAATATTGTATATTGATCGTTTGCGTCATACTTGCGTCGTATACGAAGTGAACGAAATCGTAGAAATCGTATATTAATTTTTACAGTCGCACTTTTAATATTTGAATCTTAATTTCGGAAATCATGAATGGTTTTGTATACATATTTGTATGATGGAGGAAAGGATTTTTTTTTATTCATCGCAAATTTAGTTTTTTTATTGTTGTTGACACATGCCAACTATGAAAGCAATAATTCAACCAAATACGTCGGTTTTCATACTATTTATGTACTGCAGATGACTTATAATAAGTGGTGTATAGATTTCAACAACGATGTGAATTCCAAGCCTCTTGCAAGGCACCACTTTTGGTGCCACTCAATGCACAACAACAACGCTCCCACCACAAGCCTCGCACTGTATCATGTTAATTTTTATTCGTTTCATTCCATTCACTTTGAACTCCCTACTTTCAACTTGGCAATATAACCAATATAGATAACACGCAGTTCTCAACCAAAGGACCTAAGTTCGATTCCCACTGAACACCTTTTTTTATTTGAACATCTTGAGTCGGATATTGGTACACTCAATCGTAATAAGATCATGCATAAACGTATATTCAGTCGGAGAAAATCGGCGAAACCGTAGATTTTTTTTTTGAGAAATCGTAAATCATGTTGGATGGAATCGTAGTAGTCGTATTAATGTTTCGATATGGCCTCCACTTTAGTACAGTACTTTTTCGATTATATCACGAAGAAAAAATAATCGCGTGATATACTGGAGCGTGATAAAATTGAAACATATTTTTGCGAGTGTTTTTATTACTCAAAATACACCTGAATACAAAAAAGCAAATAATAAACGAACGAAACATCAAACCACGCAATGGAAATTGAAAATTTCAGGCGGCATTTTGAAAAAAAAAAATAGCCAACCGTCAAAAAAGATCCAAAAGTCATCCTAGACTGTGTTTATGCTGCATTGTAGAGCAGTGTGAAGATATCCCCATAACGCCTCAACTAACTAATGAAGACGAAATGGATTCACATGAAATGGAACGCATGAAGTCTGAAATGGCACTCAATAGTTTGCTCGAGTGAGCAAACAATGAGTAGCATTTTCAATCTTCAATATTATTTAAGTTATGACATCCATGATATCGGTATTTGCATTGTAACAATTGATCATTGATCATTTCATAACAGTCGTTTGAGTGATTTAAATGGTCTACTGTGATGAACATCTTTGGATTCTCTTATGCTAGGAATCTTCCTAAACTTATATGAAGTTGCGAACGGAGTTCCATTTAAAGCTTGAATTTTGACATTGTGTCAAACCAACTTTGATTGAAATTAGTTATAATTGCAGTTTTATACAGCTTTTCGTTTGTAAGGTTTGAGATGCTTTAGAATGCGATTCTAGATAATCGAGTTCAGTACCCGGCCTGTAATTCCTTATCATCTTTGTCACTGAAACCATTTAGGGTAGAAGCGTCAGTTTTGGCCATAATACAAATTGAAACCTTTCATATTGGCATATTGTAGTTTTAATTGGTAAAATTTTATTTTTTTGAATGGTTCCCCTTAGATTGACCAAAACTAGTGCGCGAACCCTACTAATGTGCAAAAGTAGCATACTTATGGCAATTCATATGACCTATTTAATTTGGAATATGTACTTGAAAACATTTCTAACAATTATCATAGCGTGATAAAATCGAAAAAAAAATACCGTGCTAGAATCGAGAGTGATATAATGGAGCGTGATTAAATAGAACCGGGATAAAATCGAAAAACCACTGTATTCATTTGCCTGTTTCGTGCATTTAATACGATTTCTTTGGTGTTATATATGTGTGACTATTTCAGTTACAATTTCAATATAGACACCAAATTGCTGGCTGGGGAAGGAATTCCCAAAAGAATTTACATAGAAATTACCGAACAACAAAATCTCGTCTCAATATGCTGAAGTTAACAGTTTGCTTCTTTTTTGGACAGATGTCTCCAGGGATTGTTCCAGATATCAGTTGGTCGGCTCCAGTAACTTATGCTGCAAATTTCCGGCTTTTCTCCAAATTTTTCTCCAGAAATTTCTTCAAAATTTCCTCTAGGCGTTTCTCCAAAGGTTGTTTCCAGTGATTCCACCATAAATTCCTCTTGGGCTTCCTCCAAGAATTTCTATTGGGAATCCTGCAAGAATTCGTGGTAAAACTTTTCCAGGATTTTTTGCTGGTATTCCTCGAGGGATTCCCCCGGGACTTCCTTCATGATTTTTCCGGAGACTAATATAAGAATCTCTTTAGATATTTCCCTAAAAAAATTCAGGCAATGCTCCTGTGATACGTCAAGAAGTGAGGTTCGTTCTTAATTTTCTGCAGAAGTTCCTCCAGAAATTCTTACTGTGGTTCTTGCTTCGATTCTTCCGGAAGTTTCAGCTGCTGTTCTTCCAGAAATTCCTCCGGAACATCCTCTAAGCATTCTTACGGTGTTTCTGTAAAAATCCTTTTAGATGTTTCTCTATGCATTTTCATTATAATTTTTAAGGTATTTCTTCAAAAGGATTCCTTGCGATTCCATTAGAAATTCTTGCTGATATTTTTGCAGGACTTCTTCCAGAAATTCCTACTGGAACTCCTCTAAGGTTGTATGCAGAGCATAATTTCTCCTAGAATTACTCAATCGATTTATCTAAAATTTTATCTAGGCATTCTTTCAGAAATTCCACTTGGAGTTCTTTCAGGAAGTCCTTCTGGGTTTCCTCCGGAAATACTACAGGGGATTCCCTCCGGGATTTCTCCGGACATTCCTTAAAAAAATCTCTATGGATGCTTTTTATTATATTTTTCCATAAATGATGTACATCATACAATTTATACAGAAATTTCTGTATTCTTGTAATTTCTCCAGGATTCCTCTATAGAATTTCTTACAGGGCTTTGTTCATTGATTTCCTAGGGTTTTTTTATTCTTCAATCACTAATTTATAGTTCTTTTGTCCACTAGGGGACTGCGTGAGCAATTCCAATTGGCACTTACTCTTTGTACAGCGCCTAAATGTATTATATTCTAATTCTATTATATCGAACTGGTAGCCTTTGAGCTACTGTCACTTTTCTACCCTGTCCATGGTAGAATGATGAGAACGAGGATGTTGATGTGTGGCTTTTGTTCCTTTTCCAGTCCGACTGAGGGTCCATTATGAGTTGCCGTTAGCCAATATCCAGGTTTCCGGGTCCGTTGGAGCATATGCTCTGAAGAGGGTCAGGTGACAGCCGCTCTCGGGGGAAGTGCAACTGACAAAAAATTGTAAGTGCCGGGGCTGGGATCGAACCCATGACCATCCACTTATGAAGTGAACGTGTAGCCACTACGCTACGGGCCCCGGTATTTCCTTGGGATTGCTCTTGGGATTCCTCCAGGATTTTCTCATGGTTTTTCTATAGAAATATCATTTCAATTACGGCTCTAGAAATTTTTGCATGGGAACTGCTGAAAAGGTATCTAAAGAAACTACATACGAGTTTTCTCCTGGAATTTCTGTAGGCTTTCATCATGCAATACCTCGGGTAATGTCTCCGGAGATTTCTCGATAAATTTCACCAAGAAATTCTTCATAGATTCCTTGTGGGATTTGTTGAAGGTTTCTCAAGGTATTCTTGTCCCGAGTTTGTCAGCTCCAAACGCTAAATTTCTTGTATTACACGTAAATTTGAGCAGATTTTTTTAGTTTTAGGTCTTCATATTTCTTACAATGGAACTCGTTCGGTGTAGTACTAGATTTGTAGTAATGAGCTGAATTTTAGTATGTATGGTGAGAAGGTCAATTCTCCGTTTCTGCAATGAAATGGTCCAAAAAGCGTGGGTATTATGATTCCTGGCCTAATTTGATACTGTTTGAGCAAAACTTTGGATAACTATGTTGTTTATGAATGGAGAAAGCAACAACACTGTTGACCAAAGTTTTGCTCAAACAGCATCAAATTAGGCAAGAAAACATAATACATACCCACACTTTTTGCACAATTTCATTGCAGAAACGGAGAATTTACATTCTCACCATACTAAAATTCATCTCATTACTACAAATCTAGTACTTCATCGATCTGTCCTATTATCTGGATAATTACTACACTGCCGTGTGCAGCATAGTTGTCCCATGTTCTATGGGAATCCCACATGACACGTACATGACTGACACGTTATTATTTTCATGCTTTAAATCAAAGAGGTTATCGCGATGAATATTGAGTTCAAACCGAAAATACGAATGTTCTATATTACACGTATATTTGAAAAGATTTTTTGGTTAAAGTTTTTATTTTTCTCATAATTGTTCTAGAAAATCATTTTTATGAACACATAATTGTTTTAAGCACTTTTATAAAAAGGCTTGTTGCTATGAATGTTGAGCTCGATTTTATAGTCTTCATATTAAGTATCCCTAGATATTTCAGTGCAATATTTTTGCTCTATAAAAACGAGCAGCTTAATATCGAAAATTATATAAACACAACGTAGTTTTGGGAAAATCCGAAAAAAAAACTGTGCTTTTGAGTACTTGCACTGAGATGTTCAGTTCTCCAACATACAGTTTTGGCCAAAACCACGGTGTACAACATTTAGAAGGTGATACATTCCAGATAACTGACATTTGGTGAAGATGTAGTTAATATGTATCTATGACAAAGGGTCGAAAGACATAAGGTCGAAGGGCAAAAAGTCGAAGGACAAAAGGTCGAATGGAGGAAAGTGCCTACTAAAACTTGCAATAGCTTATATGCAGCAATTTATTACCACAGTGCAATTCGAAAAAGATGTCCATAAATGACGACTGGATATTTCTGGTGTACGATTTGAATAGGTCGAATCTGCATAGGAATCACAGCAAACATACGACCTATTCAAATCGAACGCCAGATATATACTTGTATCTCATCCCCAGCTTAGAAAAAAAAACTAAATAATTGAAAACTCAACCTTTTGATCATTGCCTTTCATTTTTTCCATCCTCAGTTCCTCTCATGATGGCCTACGTGACCCGGTACATCTACGGTACGGATAAGCTGCGACCGAATGCATTTGAAGTCCGTGGCCTCAATGGAACCACAACCGGAATTATTCACTGTGACGACCTGGCAATCCTGAGTCAGTGGCTCAAATACATCACCGACAACATTGTGGGGCTGACCAGTCTACAGGTATGCATGCTGCCATCAAACGATGTGAAAACCACCACCACCCCCAGAATATGATTTTTCCTTCAGGCATGATTTTCCTACACAATGCTCTCTATCTATTTCTCTATCCATCAATAATAGATGAAACTGTACAACCGCAACTTCCCCGTCGGCGAGCGGATCGAGTACATGGGATGGGTGAACGAAGGTGTCATCAGCAATCACATCTCGTGGCAGAGCTACAAACCGCGCTTCCTAGTCCTGAAGGGCACCGAGGTGATGCTATTCGATTCACCTCCACTGAATGTGGCCGGTCTGCAAAAAGCGACCGTGGCGTACAAGGTGTACCAGACAATGTTCCGGGTGGTGAAGGAGTCCGAGACGGTGGATTCCCGGCAGCATTGTTTCCTGCTGCAGAGTTCAGGACACGAACCGCGCTATCTCAGTGTGGAAACGCGGCAGGAGCTGCTGCGAATCGAAAACAGCTGGAATGCTGCCATCGTTACTAGTGTAATTAAATTAGGGGTATGTATGCACGAGGCGCGAGAGTGAAGGCTGTTCACGAAATGTTTGCATAACATGTGAATTTTTCTCGACTAGAAGAATTACTTTTATAAACTGTAAAACAATTTTAACAACTACAGTTAGAAACATCAAAAGTTTATCCGCCATAAGTATGGACTCCTTTGACAAAGTATAGCAGCACTCAGCTGAACACATATGTATTTCATCTCCTTGAAAAGTTTAGCATAATCTGAAAACCACTAAACCCACGCTGGTAGTGCTATGTATGTTTTATCTTTATCTTTATCTTTATCTTTATCTTTATCTTTATCTTTATCTTTATCTTTATCTTTATCTTTATCTTTATCTTTATCTTTATCTTTATCTTTATCTTTATCTTTATCTTTATCTTTATCTTTATCTTTATCTTTATCTTTATCTTTATCTTTATCTTTATCTTTCTCTTTATCTTTATCTTTATCTTTATCTTTATCTTTATCTTTATCTTTATCTTTATCTTTATCTTTATCTTTATCTTTATCTTTATCTTTATCTTTATCTTTATCTTTATCTTTATCTTTATCTTTATCTTTATCTTTATCTTTATCTTTATCTTTATCTTTATCTTTATCTTTATCTTTATCTTTATCTTTATCTTTATCTTTATCTTTATCTTTATCTTTATCTTTATCTTTATCTTTATCTTTATCTTTATCTTTATCTTTATCTTTATCTTTATCTTTATCTTTATCTTTATCTTTATCTTTATCTTTATCTTTATCTTTATCTTTATCTTTATCTTTATCTTTATCTTTATCTTTATCTTTATCTTTATCTTTATCTTTATCTTTATCTTTATCTTTATCTTTATCTTTATCTTTATCTTTATCTTTATCTTTATCTTTATCTTTATCTTTATCTTTATCTTTATCTTTATCTTTATCTTTATCTTTATCTTTATCTTTATCTTTATCTTTATCTTTATCTTTATCTTTATCTTTATCTTTATCTTTATCTTTATCTTTATCTTTATCTTTATCTTTATCTTTATCTTTATCTTTATCTTTATCTTTATCTTTATCTTTATCTTTATCTTTATCTTTATCTTTATCTTTATCTTTATCTTTATCTTTATCTTTATCTTTATCTTTATCTTTATCTTTATCTTTATCTTTATCTTTATCTTTATCTTTATCTTTATCTTTATCTTTATCTTTATCTTTATCTTTATCTTTATCTTTATCTTTATCTTTATCTTTATCTTTATCTTTATCTTTATCTTTATCTTTATCTTTATCTTTATCTTTATCTTTATCTTTATCTTTATCTTTATCTTTATCTTTATCTTTATCTTTATCTTTATCTTTATCTTTATCTTTATCTTTATCTTTATCTTTATCTTTATCTTTATCTTTATCTTTATCTTTATCTTTATCTTTATCTTTATCTTTATCTTTATCTTTATCTTTATCTTTATCTTTATCTTTATCTTTATCTTTATCTTTATCTTTATCTTTATCTTTATCTTTATCTTTATCTTTATCTTTATCTTTATCTTTATCTTTATCTTTATCTTTATCTTTATCTTTATCTTTATCTTTATCTTTATCTTTATCTTTATCTTTATCTTTATCTTTATCTTTATCTTTATCTTTATCTTTATCTTTATCTTTATCTTTATCTTTATCTTTATCTTTATCTTTATCTTTATCTTTATCTTTATCTTTATCTTTATCTTTATCTTTATCTTTATCTTTATCTTTATCTTTATCTTTATCTTTATCTTTATCTTTATCTTTATCTTTATCTTTATCTTTATCTTTATCTTTATCTTTATCTTTATCTTTATCTTTATCTTTATCTTTATCTTTATCTTTATCTTTATCTTTATCTTTATCTTTATCTTTATCTTTATCTTTATCTTTATCTTTATCTTTATCTTTATCTTTATCTTTATCTTTATCTTTATCTTTATCTTTATCTTTATCTTTATCTTTATCTTTATCTTTATCTTTATCTTTATCTTTATCTTTATCTTTATCTTTATCTTTATCTTTATCTTTATCTTTATCTTTATCTTTATCTTTATCTTTATCTTTATCTTTATCTTTATCTTTATCTTTATCTTTATCTTTATCTTTATCTTTATCTTTATCTTTATCTTTATCTTTATCTTTATCTTTATCTTTATCTTTATCTTTATCTTTATCTTTATCTTTATCTTTATCTTTATCTTTATCTTTATCTTTATCTTTATCTTTATCTTTATCTTTATCTTTATCTTTATCTTTATCTTTATCTTTATCTTTATCTTTATCTTTATCTTTATCTTTATCTTTATCTTTATCTTTATCTTTATCTTTATCTTTATCTTTATCTTTATCTTTATCTTTATCTTTATCTTTATCTTTATCTTTATCTTTATCTTTATCTTTATCTTTATCTTTATCTTTATCTTTATCTTTATCTTTATCTTTATCTTTATCTTTATCTTTATCTTTATCTTTATCTTTATCTTTATCTTTATCTTTATCTTTATCTTTATCTTTATCTTTATCTTTATCTTTATCTTTATCTTTATCTTTATCTTTATCTTTATCTTTATCTTTATCTTTATCTTTATCTTTATCTTTATCTTTATCTTTATCTTTATCTTTATCTTTATCTTTATCTTTATCTTTATCTTTATCTTTATCTTTATCTTTATCTTTATCTTTATCTTTATCTTTATCTTTATCTTTATCTTTATCTTTATCTTTATCTTTATCTTTATCTTTATCTTTATCTTTATCTTTATCTTTATCTTTATCTTTATCTTTATCTTTATCTTTATCTTTATCTTTATCTTTATCTTTATCTTTATCTTTATCTTTATCTTTATCTTTATCTTTATCTTTATCTTTATCTTTATCTTTATCTTTATCTTTATCTTTATCTTTATCTTTATCTTTATCTTTATCTTTATCTTTATCTTTATCTTTATCTTTATCTTTATATCCCCTCTTTTGCAACGCCTCATTATTAGAATCAACTATAACTGTTGAAATTATTATTATGTATTATTATTTATTTATTAAAGAAGTTTTAACAAAAAGTCATTCGCCTCCGATACTGTTGAAATAATTTCGTGAACAGCCCTCTATAGATGACCACTGCCACAGAAATAACTGAGATTGATTCTTGGAATTTAATTTTTGCAGCGTAAAACATTCGCCGTATCTCACCATGGCAAACCAGGCGGATTGACTTTGGACTGGCAAGCCGGATTCTCATTGACCGAGGGAGCGGATGCCAATGAGATTTGGCAGTACAAGTTCTCCCAGCTGAGGGGTTCGAGTGACGACGGCAAATCCAAACTGAAACTACACTTCCAGGACCACGAAACGCGTTCCATCGAGACCAAGGTACGTACGCGCGGTATTCGAACAGATAGCAATCTTTACTTCTATCAGCTTGATTGGATTGGAATTTTGATTGGAATGCAGGAGATATGTCGCTGACACCATTTCGTAATAAAATTTCAATGCTGGTAGTATGAAGTCGAATTAAAAGTTCCTTTCGATTGCGTTACTTGCTTTCTGTTCGTATATTCACGCCAGTAAAAAGTTTTCTATTTTCCACATACTTTATCTTCCGATTTTTGATTCCTGTTCTCTTTTCTCATTTTCCTCTAAAACTTTTTCAATCGTATTTTTCTATTTACTATTTTTTCTCATTTTTAGGAGCTCGAATGTCAAGTTCTACAAAGTTTGCTCTTTTGTATGCATGCGTTTTTAACGGCTAAAGTTGCTTCGGTTGATCCGGCCTTTTTGAGTTCGATTCAGCAGGCTTGAATTTGCGCTGAAGCTGCCGCCGATCGAGGTGCCGATGCGTGTGATGACGATGATGACACGGGCAGCGTGCTTCAGATTACAATTGTAGAATCGTAAGCAATTTAGTAGATTTAATGCAATTATGGGGGGATGTGGGCCTGAGGGAGGGATTAACCTAAACTACTTACACGGAAACAAACAATCAAAATCACGATGGCACACAGTCCAGTTCAATTAGGATTTCCGAAACAAGCGGTAGGTGTACTTCGAATAGGTTACCCAGTCACAGTGAAAGCGACGCGAAAAAATGAAATTGAGTCGTGTTTTCCAGAATTGATACATATTTAAGCGACTAGAACTAAAATTGACTGATTTTCACACAAGTATTCGCTTTAGTTTCTAAACGGAACGTGGTACTTCGTAGGTCTAATTTTACTTAGAATTAAATAAAAAAATATGGCAAGAATAGAGAAGCGAGTCGAAACCAACAGTCGGTCACGATATAATCTCTTATGTTTTCCATTGAAAGGTGCTAACTAAGAAAGGCAAGCGAAAATTCATGTTAGATATGCGTAAGAATAGAAAATGCCTCTTTCCATGCTACTCTTATCGAGGTCGAGAATAAGTTAAGTGTAAAATTAAGCAACCTGAAACAGTAAAGGCATTTCAGAAAAACTTGATAACGGGAGCAGTGTAATTGAAAACCAAATAAATCTGAATAAAAATGAAACGGTTCCCAACGCGCGCACGCGAGAGTCAAATCAGATCCGAACAGACGTTTGGTGCAAACCAGAGAGCATGTTGAGATGGCAGGTACGAATGTACACGCACCACCACCAGGTTAATTGATCGAAACATTGTGCTAACCAAAGCAATTAGAGCGATAAGAGAAACCTAGTTTGCATAAGTTAGAAACACCAAGCTTTTTTGGTAATAAAGAGTACGCGTGGAAAAATGATGAAAAAGAACTGCTGAATTAGTAGCGAACTGTGAATTTGAATCATACCGAAAGAAAATGTTGGTTTCTCGTGGTTAGCCACTTTATGCAGAACCGATTGATTGGAAGTGGAGTTCAAGCTGGGCGATATAACCATTTTTTTTACATTGGAGTTTATTCATTGTCATTGTCTTCCGCAATGTAGCTACTGTTTCCTGATTTGTACTTAACTTGCTACTGTTAAGATGTACGTCATTATGATGTTTCCACCTTGTTCGAATCTCCTTTTCCACTCCATATCCATTCGTAACCATGGCTCATAACAGTCTTGCGAATAATCGCGACCATCGCGAGACAATCACTTGAACCGCTTTCGGGAGTCACCCTTCCCAAGGTGATACGAACCAGCTAGCATGTCACGCCTGGAATGACAAACATGTTGTGGTTTCCACCCTTCGCAGCTTTGCAACGATAGCAGTTGCTGAGTATGCTTCAGGCGGGTTACGAGAGAATCAATTTCTCTGATCAACGATGCACCCTAAAACGAAAGTACACAGCGAATGAGTAACTTGCGAAAAGACAAAGGATTTTTCACTCATATTTACGTACGACTAGATCAGCACAAAAAATGTGCTGATCCGGTGTTACACAAATTTGCGTAAAATTTCACACAAGTTTGCATGAAATCTTTTGTCTTTTCGATCGCTGCGTGAAAGTTACTCCTTGCTCTGTGTACATCGATCTTTCCGTGTGCATAACGGGCAAAGTGAGAGCGTTTGCCGTAGCCAGGGCGAACTGCGTGGTGCGCTCAATGTGTGCGTTTAAACTGAGCTATGCAAAACGAATAGGATTTATGACGTAGTACCGTGCTTGTGATAATACACATGCATAGTTTTACATGCTGTTGCGCGTGCATCTGCTTGAGGCGACGGAGAGAGTCATGACACTCACATGAGCCGTATCCAAGTCAGCACCCTTAAATGAAACAACACAGCGCACGAGTAACTTTCACGCAGCGAGCAAAAAGACAAAAGAATTTTCACGCAGATTTGTGTAACACCGGATCAGCACATTTTTTGTGTTGATCCGGTGTTACACAAATCTGCGTGAAAATTCTTTTGTCTTTTCGGTCGCTGCGTGAAAGTTACTCGTTGCGCTGTGTACATCGAGTTCTGCGTGAGGATGATTGTAGCAAAACAAGGGTGACCGGGTGACTTTGATGGGATTCTGTCTTCTCTGGTGTTACACGCAGAACTCGATGTACACAGCGCAACGAGTAACTTTCACGCAGCGACCGAAAAGACAAAAGAATTTTCACGCAGATTTGTGTAACACCGGATCAACACAAAAAATGTGCTGATCCGGTGTTACACAAATCTGCGTGAAAATTCTTTTGTCTTTTTGCTCGCTGCGTGAAAGTTACTCGTGCGCTGTGTTGTTTCATTTAAGGGTGTAGCGACTGTAGAGAGAGCGAATCAGAAACCGCAGAGACAGGGTGATACAAGTTTGGTGTTTATCAGTTTTTTTTTGTGACTTGTACGCTGATGCTTCGCGACACTGGCTCATAATATCCTGGTAAATCATGTGTGCCTACTGAATCAAAAAAAATAATGATTTAAATAGAATACCTATCTTCTTTCCTATTATTTTGCTTTTTTCGTACCTTCTATCCCCGTTGGTTTGAACGACACTACATGCAAACCAACAGGGTTCATTTTTAATTTGAACTTCTAGTAACCGAAAAACACACTGGTGGCAACCCTTTTTGCTGTTTTGATTCTGCGTTCCGTTTCACCCCGTTCCATAAGTAGAATAACGTTTGAACCATTTTTAGATTGAACGATGTGCAGATTAGCGGGGGTCAAATTAAAAGTTGTTCAGATTAGATGCGGTCAAACCAACGAGGGTAGACGGTATGGGTATATTTGGTACGGAGAATATGTCCGGTCCGGAGTCCAACAATGGCGGCCATAAAATCCAAGATGGTGATCTAAAATCTAAGATGGCGTCCCAAAATTCAAGATGGCAGCTGTTCAATTGTGTTTTAAGCCAATAAATCATTCAATATGAGTATATTTGGTTTAAAGATTTCCGGCGTCTTCAAAGGACAACCAGAATAATCAAGATGGCGGCTGATAATGGAGTTTTAGACTCTAAGGCCATTCAATATGGGTATATTTGGTATGAGGAATAAGTCCGGAATCCAAAAATGGCCAGATAAACGATATGATCTCTTGTGCCATGAAATAGATTTTTGTTGAACGTATTCATCAATGAACATGTCCCTTGAGTTTTGTTGAAATGGGGTTTCGAAGGCACGAGGGAAAGGCACCATCACAGCTAGTTGGATCAATTAGGTTTTTTTTCTATTATAGACGTTTTAATTTTACTGTTAATGTTGGCACTAATGGCAGCTACGATGCAACCCAAAAAACGATTGATTGAAAGACGACCCACTGAAAAATAATATCCATTTGGATGACTTTTTTTTTCTATAAAATGTGAATAAACAATAACTAAATGTTAATCCTTTCAAGTTTTAATTTTAGATTCCAGCGTGAAGCCTGTGAGGGTTCTAGAAGAGTTCGAAAAGAGGGGAAGGGTGAACACTGCGGTGAATGCAAAGGAACTTCAATGGTGACTCCAGGGAGGATTTTTCGTGGTGCTCACAAGGATATTCCAATGAGCACGAATTGAGACAAACATTTGACGAGCAATTATTAGCAACTAAATACTGTAGTTACACGAGAAGCTGAGATATAGGATTATTTATAAAATTATTGGAAGGTTCCGAGTACACAGGCTCAAATATTTGACAGGGAATGAACTCAAGAATAAACATTTGTTTCACAAAAAGAAAATCGCGTTAAGTACTGTTCCTTTGAATTCCACTAAGAATTTGCATCCTTTGACAGATACGTATTTCGACCTCAACTGTAAGGTCGTCTTCAGTGTCTTGTACTTGACTTGACTGAGTACAAGACACTGAAGACGACCTTACAGTTGAGGTCGAAATACGTATCTGTCAAAGGATGCAAATTCTTAGTGGAATTCAAAGGAACAGTACTTAACACGCTTTTCTTTTTATTTACAGATATTCCCCTAACAAGCCCAGGTTAATCATCATTTGTTTCACACTAACGAATTTTTTGATCAAGTCCAACCAGATGCTTGAGCATTGATTAATAAATGCTTTGAATGGATGAAACTGGCGTGAAAAAAACTATGTTTGCTAATCTCTGGCCTCAGTGAGGAGATATGAAAGGCGCCTTCAACAAAACTGTCCAAGTGTATAAGAACCATGTGAGTAACTCTCGCTGAGTCCGGCCCTTTATTTACACCTTGTCTGTTTTAGGTGGCGGTTTTTTGAAAGTCCTGGCCAAAAATGTAAGAAAATGCTTTTAGTTAATCAAATTGATGGACCCCCGCTAGTTAAAGCCACTACCATTTTTGCGGACCCCTCGATTTTGGCTAATTGTTGGCACATTTGAATCGATATAATTTGAAAGTTCCTTTAGAAACCACCAAAAAACGAAATGTTGTTGAAGGGAGGAAAGAAAGAGGTACTTTTGCAGTTATAAAAAGTTGGGTCGGCCATATTTATTTCGGCCGCCATCTTAAATTTATATAGCAATTTTTTTTCACCATGTTGGCAACCACCGATTTTCAGAACATATTGGTCGGCGTTAAGTCAGAGAGGACCATGTGTCTTTTACTTAATTTCTAGGAAAACGACTTTAAAATTTGCAACTCTATATAGGTATTTTAAGTTTTTCAACAAATGTTCTTGAATTTTTGCGAGATAACAACCATCGTGTTGTCTTCCGAAGGTCTCCAGTAAATTTAGCTTACCCTGCTACAACAAACCATCAGGTAGATGATTCCCCTCCGGTATGACTCTGCAGCCATAGGTAATCCTTACGCTAATGTGGGTACACAATCATCATTATCATCATCATCAAATGATCTTGAATTTTTGCTATATATCTTAACCCTCTAATACCCAATCCTGCCTTTAGACGGGGTATAGTTTGAGCATTTTTGTAATTTTTGTTACGTGGAAAATCAAGCTTTTTTATATTTTTGGCTGATATTTAGGACTGTTCTGTATATCTCAAAATGATTTTTGGTGTATTTTAAAGCGTATTTACATTTTTTAAAAATCATTGAAAAATTGATGTTTTAGTCACATTTTAGAAGTCATTGTTTATTTCGTATTGAATCGCTACAATTAACATATTTTAAATTTTTCCCAAATCATTATATCCTTGTTTAATAGTTTAAGGGAATTGAATACACTCTAAAATTATTTTACTAAAAATTACACGGAAAATAAAATTTTCTGCGAAAAAAACTTAAAATAATAATATTTCAACAGTAATCATAAAATCTCAAAATGTTTTCATCTCAAAAAATCCGTTCCCCAAATTGGCTTCCAGGAAAAATATAAAAGTGTGGGGATGTTCAAAAATAAAAATTAGAAAAATCCAAAACTGAAATTCACGAAATCGAGAATTAAAAAGAATCATCTTCCAAAACATGTTTAAATCGATTTTAGATGACGAAAAATTATATTTAGATCAAAATAAAAAATTTGGGTATTAGAGGGTTAATAACTATTCATCATCGCGAAAAAAAACGTAAAATAAAGGTTGAAACCGAGAAATTGCTATGTAGGGTAAGTGTGCCGATCGTTGTGGTAATAAGGTAAATTAATTCAAAAAAATATGATCGTACCATCTAATGAACGGTTTCAAAACGTTAGTCGGTAGTTTTCTATCCAAATTTGCTGGGAAAAATATGAAAGCTATCGTTTCTCTCTGTTTTCGATCAATAATCGCATACCACAACAATAGGCACACTGTTCCTATTATGGAGGTAAAATTTAATTTCGGTTCCTAATGTTGCGGTATCCCATTGAAATCATATGGGATACCGCAACATTAGGAACACTACCGCAACAATAGGAACACAGCAGCAGAAATATTAAGGAAAATATTTTTTAAACTAAGTTTTTGGGCAAAACTTAAGCACACAAAAAGTGCAATCTTATAAATTAAGCATAATACATCTATTAAAAATGCCTTTTGGTAACATTTCAGACGAAAAAGTGCTCAAATGCCACTACCGCAACATTAGGTACTACCACAACGAAGGGAACAATTACCCTAATTGATTGTACTTAGTCCACTATGACTGAACGATTTTTGGAAAATCTTCAACCAACTACAGTTCACACTCAAGTTTGTACATATTTGATGAAAAAATAATGCACAAGTATGACAACAGTTAATAGGAGTAGTATATAGCAGGGAGTTTAAAATTTGATATTTCTGATATTACACTGTTGATTACCATTTTCAATTTTTATGTTCAGTCAGAGTGGACCAAGTACAACAGTTCAATATCACATGAAGGGCAGTCAATTAATGAGCTCAAGAATTCTTAACTTGAACATTTAATAGCTAACAACTTTTGAATGTATTTTCATAGTTTGGTACGTTTTTGAAATATTGTAGCTACACTGCTCATAATAATTTATTCAGAGGAATGGCATTTTTCGAAAATTCGTTCAGACAGAGTGAACCAAGTACACAATTCTCAAATAATCGGTAAAATCAATTTATTCATGAAACGGGTACATTTCAATATGGTGCTCAACAGCTACTAACATATTTTGATTTGGAAAGGATTACGAAGAATAAGGTCATTTAAACCAGTTTTCTTAGAGAGAGAGAGAGAAATAGTGCGCCGAAGACATCAACTGGATTTGATGCAATCGCGCACTTTTACTAACGTTTTCGCACTTATGAAGACTGAGTGCGCAGTCCAGTGGGGAACTAATTGCACAATATCTGCCAGGTTGTTTACATAAAAGTAGCGTTATTTCACAGTGTTTACAAACACTTATTTCAAATTTGAATCCACTTCTTCTTCTTCCTGGCGTAACGTCCTCACTGGGACAAAGCCTGCTTCTCAGCTTAGTGTTCTATGAGCACTTCCACAGTTATTCACTGAGAGCTTCCTCTGCCAATGACCATTTTGCATGTGTATATCGTGTGGCAGGCACGATGATACTCTATGCCCAAGGAAGTCAAGGAAATTTCCTTTACGAAAAGATCCTGGACCGACCGGGAATCGAACCCGTCACCCTCAGCATGGTCATGCTGAATACCCGTGCGTTTACCGCCTCGGCTATATGGGCCCTTGAATCCACTTATGAAAAGCTGAAAGTTTTAGCTTTTTAAAACACTAAAAAGTTTCAAAATCAAAGCTCGCATCATTGAGAAACAGTTGAAAATGGGAGCGAACCAACGATTTTCCCAACATCTGCAGCAAGGTGTCTTTATGTATACATGCAGGCGTAAACTGTGATGCCGTTGTGTGTCGTTGCCGGTGCGCATGGAAATGTATGGAGAAAACAATTTTTCAAAAGTGTAGATTACTTTCGATAGGAATAAAAAGACATCTCTAACTTTTTTATATGTTCTGTATAAATGGGTGCAAACATATCGAATATCAGTGGTTGCCAACATGGTGTGAAAAAATTTTTTCTATATAAATTCATAAAGGCGGCCGAAAATAATATGGCCGACCTAACTTTTTATAGCTGCAAAAAGTACCAATATCTTTCCTCTCTTCAACAACATTTTGTTTTGAAGTGGTTTCTGGAGAAACTTTAAAAAAGCAATCGGGGTGTCCGCAAAAATGGTTGTGGCTCTAACTATCCATCAATTTGAGTAACAAAAAGCATATTCCTTACATTTATGAAGAATTCTTTAAGAAAATCGCCACCTTAAATATTTTTGAAGACAAAGTGAAAATAGTGGGCCATTCTCAGCGAGAGCTTTTTTAGTTCCTTTAATTCCTTCCCTGTTGGGGAAATTAAGCCACTGCGTCCAATGAGCGAGAGCTACTCATGTGTCGAAGGGCTTTCCAGTTAAAATGTTAAAAAGCGTTGATGGTCTAAGTAATGGGCCTCTCGCAGTGCTTATGGTGTTGGGCAAGATGCGACAACGTTTGATAGGGCGGCAGCCGATCAACGCAAGATGTGCATGTTAAGGGTCGCTTCTTCAACTACAGCATCATAAACGTGCACTGCCCACACAAAGGGAGACCCGATGACGAGGAAGAAGCGTTCTACCACCAGGGTGCGATGACGTCACGATTTCGATTCCCGCATCTTGTATCAATGTTTAGGGAACTCAAATGCATTAAATAAATAAAAGAAAATCGGGTTAAGTACGGTTCCTTTGAATTCCACTAAGAATTTGACTCGACTACAGTCGAGTCAAGTACAAGACACTGAAGACGACCTTACAGTTGAGGTCGAAATACGTATCTGTCAAAGGATGCAAATTCTTAGTGGAATTCAAAGGAACCGTACTTAACCCGATTTTCTTTTATTTACAGATATTCCCCTAACAAGCCCAGGTTAATCATCATCAAATGCATTGTCAATGGTGGAACCCAATTGATGTTGGCTGCAAACAATCCTATTGGGTGGGAATAGGGATGTCATATACGTGCGTTCTACGCGCAGTTAGAGCAAACATATTTACGATGGTGACGTGAAAATCGTTGTCGGCGACATGAACGCGCAGGTAGGAAGGGAGAAATGTACAGACCGGTAATCGGGCGAAACAGCCTGCACGCCGTATCGAATGATAACGACCAGCGATGCGTAAACTTTGCTGCCTCCCGTGGTATGGTAGTCCGAAGCACTTTGTTCTCCCGCATAGATTAGATATCCCCAAAGCCACCTGCAGATCACCCGACCCGGCCGATACCAAATCGACCACGTTCTAATCGACGGTAAATTCTTCTCGGATATAATCAATGCCCGCACATACCGTAGTGCGAATGTAGATTCGGATCACCTCTTAGTCGCTGTACCCAAGTAACCACGGTGCTGAAGCCTTATTACATGCAGATATACGATGTATTTAGTGCAATCATTACTTTACATGCAAACTTAAGATTGATTTAAAGTGGAAATGGGCAATTATGCGACTGCTCCAAGATTATACCAGTATAATCTTAATTTGATTCTATAATTGCCCACTTCCACTTTAAATCAACCTTAAGTTTGCATGTAAAGTAATGATTGCACTAAATACACCGTATATCTGCATGCAATAAGGCTTCAGCACCGTGTTTACTTGGGTATGTATGCGCTTTAGACAGTCATTACCACGCGTCGAAGTCGAACACCGCGGCCAACATCGAGCAGCTGCGTAACGTAGAAGTGGCTCAAGACTGCGCGCAGCAGCTAGTAGTGGCCCTACCAACGGAAGAGCAGTTTGGCGCAGCTACACTTGAAGATGGCTGGAGGGACATCCGATCCGCCATAGGTAATACCTCGGCTGCAGCACTAGGCTTCGCGACTTCGAATCACAGTAACGACTGGTACGATGGCGAATGTGAACAGTTGAAAAACGAGAAGAATGCAGCATTTTCGCCGTACGAGAGCGAATGAGGCACCTTATAGACAGGCGCGGAACAAGCAGAACTCAATCTTCCGGATGAAGAAGCGCCAGCAGGAAGAACGAGATCGTGAAGCGATGAAAAGAGCTGTACTTCGCTGAGGACACACGGAGGCTGTACGAGAAGCTGAACCGCTCGCGCAGAGGCTTTGTCCCACGAGCCGATATGTGCCGAGACCATCGCGGGAAACTTCTCACGAGTGAGCGTGAGATGGTCGAGAGGTGGTGTGGCGACAGCACTACGTTGAGCACCTCAATGGCAACGTTGCAAGCACAGAAGGTGGCTTGCTAACAGATCTAGGAGTACGTGCAGAGGATGAAAGACTTCCGGTCCCTGATCTCCAAGAAATTGAAAATGATGTTGGCCGGTTGAAAAACAACAAAGCCGCTGGAGTAGATCAAAAACCAACCGAGTTACTAAAATACGATGGAGAAGCACTGGTGAAATTACTACACAGGATCATAACGAAGAATTGGGTAGAAGAAAGAATAACCGAAGGAACGAATGGAATGGAAGGTATTGCGAGTCTCATCTACAGAAAGGGCGACAAGTGGATTGCGGGAATTATCGCGCGATCAGTCTACTGAGCGCTGCCTGCAAGGTACTTTCTCAAATTTCATGCCGCCGTCTATCACCAAGAGAGCAACATCTAACGTCAACAACGGATCAGATGCTCGCCATCCGCCAGGTGTTGCAATTGATCAAAACCATAGCAGATTATGCATGGATACGGATTCCCAGTTAAATTCATACGATTAATCAAGGTGATGATGAATTGCGTGATGTGCGTAGTTCGAGGCGTAGTTTGAGTATCAGGGACACTCTCGAGTCCCTTCAAATCTCGCAAAGGGGGAGGTCTTCCGTTCTTGCTGTTCAAAGAGGGCGGGTATAAACACGACTGTTACGGTTTTCACGAGGTCCATTCAGCTTGTTCAGCTGCTTGATTACACCGATGGTATTGATAGTATAGCTAGCAAGATCATCGAGCTTGCTCTGCATATCAGAGCGCCGTTAAGCTAGAAGAGCAACGTCATCAGTCAGTTCTAAATCATTTAGGTGTTCCAGATAAGCCTTGCCTCACTCCAGCGACGACTTCACGCTCAATCGCTCCAACCAGCATCTCTTCAATTAAGATGAAGAACAGTACACCCTAAAACGAAAGTACACAGCGAATGAGTAACTTGCGAAAAGACAAAGGATTTTTCACTCATATTTACGTACGACTAGATCAGCACAAAAAATGTGCTGATCCGGTGTTACACAAATTTGCGTAAAATTTCACACAAGTTTGCATGAAATCTTTTGTCTTTTCGATCGCTGCGTAAAAGTTACTCCTTGCTCTGTGTACATCGATCTTTCCGTGTAGCGGTGATAGTAGGTATATATCCTCACCTTTCTCCATCAGTGACTCGGATGGGATCGAACAAGACACCGTTGTGCAGTAGCTTTATACTGTGTTCAAATGAGACCGATGATTTTCTCAGGAGCACCCTTGCACCTGAGGGCTTTTCAACGGCGTAGCAAGCCTATTCTTTTTTCTTGCTCACTCTCCTAAACAAACATGAGAAAGAGCGGTATGGAACCAGGGGCGAATTGCCCTCTCCTCATCCCTCTCTTTCTCGTGTTTATTTAGGAGAGTGAGCGAAAAAAAAAAGAAAAAGCTGACTACGCCATTGGGGCTTTCCACATGTTTTCGTGATTGAGATGGTCCTAAGCTTTTTATTATCAATGAACACAGGTAGAGAGACTCTTGGAATTCATTGATTTCCTCCAGAATAATACAGAGGGTGACAATGAAGTCCACACAGAATCTTCCGGCTAGGAAACCTGCTTGCTGCCGTCGAAGAGTTGCGTCAATCTTCTCCTGTATCTGGTTAAGGTTCACTTTGCTGAGGACTTTGAGAGCGATACACAGTAACATGATGGCCCGCCAATAATCGCATACAGTCAGGGCACCCTTTTTGGGTAACTTTACGTCTTACTTGCATGCAGACGGCCGTAAATGTCGCGGTTTCCCATATGTTGCAGAATAATTGATGTAGCAGTTGTGCAGATACTACGGGGTCAGCTTTGAGCATCTCAGCTGATATGCGATCGACCCCCGGGGCTCTGTTCGATTTCATGCTACAGATGGCTGTTTCTATCTCCTGCACTAATGAAGCTCCAGTGTTGACACGGGTGATGCGTCGAACCTTTGGCGGATCATGCTGAGGTGTTGATGGCGTGGCCGATATTGGAAAAAGATTTCCTAAGTGCTCGGACCAGCGATTCAACTGATCAGTCATCTTAGTCCCACTAAGACGACGTGAAACGTAAAGGAGACGGAGGTCACCGATGTTTGCGGCTTTCTCGCGCCTGGGCTCCCTAGGCCCACACTCTTTTGTTCCGCCTACATGAGCGTTTCGCTTTCTTTTCGAGAGGCGAATAGCGCTGACGGACTACGGCTTTGGCTCCTCGTGTTTTTGCTCGGCTGTGATCTACTGCTTTCTCCGGATGTGTAGCTCACCTAAACTATTCTTTGCCGATGGCGATGAAGACGTTCTTGATGGCGCTCAATTGATCTTCTACGCTTTCACCTTTTGGAATATCCGCTGCACGGTTCTCTAGTTCCTCGACGAAGGACCTTTTCACCGCAGCGTCTTCCAGCCAGCGTGTGTTGAGTCGGCGTCAGATTTTCTCCTCCTGTCGATGGATCCTAGCAATGCGTAGGCGGATCTCACCGATTAGAGGATGATGATCGGACGCAATGTCGGCGCTACCTTAGTTCCGCACATCAAGAAGGCTCCTTTTCCATTTTTGGCTGATGCAGATGTGGTCAATTTGATTTTCCGTGACGCCGCATAGTAAGCGAACGTGTTATCCTCGTGACCATGAGACCGCGCCAACCGTTGGTATTATGCTAAAAAAAAAAAAAAATGCTAAAATCAAACGCAAACTTTCCATGTTGTGTCATTCACTACAACCCATTTATTTTGGAGCAATCTCCTCTACGAGGAGCGGAAATAATCAACAGGAAACACGTTTGGCACGCCTCGTAAAAGTATGTCGCATACCTATCGTCATACCATTCCACGTGACATGATGACCGACAGTAAGCAAACACTAGTTAAACCATTTTTACGCGCCTCCATTCAATTTCGCATACCCCTCCCACGCACCAGGTGCGGATTAAATTGGATTTTCTCCGGTAATTAACTTTTATGAACCGCCAGCGACAGACGAATGCCGAAGCATACTTTCAGGTGCTGATCTCAGTTTCGACACCAACGTCCAATCAATCATTTCTGCTCGGTATCCAATCTAGGAGTTTTATTAGTTGTTTTAGCATCAATTTGACCAAACCAGATGGCCCATGCTATACAGTTGGCTCATCGAGAATAGTCCCACCAGAAAAGATACGTTTTAACCAGAGAAATGTGTAGTTAGAAAATTAAGCTAATACAACCGACAGGATAAACGTTTAAAACTGTAAACGCATAGGTATGAAACTAAACCGTGAAGGAAGTTTAAATGGGCACAAATATATTTTAAAATTAAACAGGTAGCCACTGACGCAGACTTAACTTACCCAATTGTAGTAGATTAGCAGTCAAATATAAAGAAAAAATCTGGAAGTGAGAGAAACTACTTTTTCTTCTATAAATCCGGAACAGAAAAATGCACACACCGCATACCACGTCGATCACCTACACGCTAGAGAATTGCTTTCACATGGAATAATTTCATTGGAATTGCGTTCGAATGGGAACTATCATTTCACTGAATCATCAGTTTGGAGTCCAGTTCAGCACTAACCAACGTGAATGGTTTCTTTTCTAGATCTAAATGCACCAAGCTGCACACTTCCACTTCTACACGAGCACACGGATATCAATAGAACACTGTTCGGCGAAACAAAAAGACATGTATCGTGATGGTCTTTATAAGACATTTTTTGGATTTGTCACGCCAGAAAGGCAAAACTTTCAAACCTTGATCGTACTACTAGTGAATCAAAATATGGCCCTAAAATTTGAAACACATAATCGAATTGAGCATAAGTTCTTACATCGTTCAAGTTTGGATCTTTATCGAGTAGTTTTATTCATATTTATGGTGAGCTTCTTCGCTTTATGTCATTGTTTCAGCATCATGCCAAAGTTATGAATTCTAAATGAGGAGGGGAAAATTTATTTAATTGTAAGCTTTACGAGAGAAGACACGTGTTCAAGAAACCAGTACTCACAGAGATAGTATTTATATTTATTGCCAATAAAGTTCTATATTTACACGTAAACACTTACAAGCACCGCAGCAATATGTACTAAGTGTCGAGTCACATTAAAGTGATAATATTTTAGTGAAGTTATATGCACCACACATCACACGTAGAAGAACTTTGTCACCCTTAACGCCACCCATTTTAGCAAATTTTTCTCGCCCTTCCAATATACAATGGTGACACTCAGCAGTACCGGTGTCTCCTAGAGCTGAACACTGATATTTAAAAACTAAATGGATTAAACCAATTTTGTAAATCAACTGTCAATGAAAATATAGGCAAAGTAGCATGTTAAACAAATCCAAAAGGTGAAAGCTCAACTTTAAAATAGTAAATTAAATCGATCGAAAAAAAAAATCAAAACTAATACTAACAAGCGGCAGTATTTAAAAAAGATAAGATATACCTACTGGACATGGATTGGATATGTAATTCAAAATGGTATAGGGGAACAGAGCCCAAAATGCCAAGATGGGGTAAAATGGCCCAACGCATAAAATCATTCCTAAATGGGACTTGATCATTGCTATGGGTGAATGGTGTCAAGATATGTTTGCATTAAACATTCTTCTAGAAGCTAGCCCGCCAAACCCACGGAAAATCTTTTGATTTCCCAATGAAAATTGGCAACTTCCGGTTTTTCGTGCTTGCAATTAAGGTTTTCGGGTGATTTTATTACCAGCCAAGTGTTTCCAAGTAGATTGAGGCACCCATGTTAGGGGTCATTCAAATATGACGACCATCGTTTAGCGGGGAAGGGGGTGACACTCCTTGTATTGAGTATACGAAAAAACGTGACAGAGGGGTGAAAGTAAGTCGAAAATGCCAGAAAACTGATGGACGTAATTTTTGAATGTTTTCCTGAAGTGGCATCTTACCCCATGGCAGATGGGCTTTTTGCACCACTTCCGTTTCACGAACCAGTTTTTGAAATCGCAAAAAATCGATGAAAATGCATTAATTTAGTGAATATTTTTGTTGAAGCATCGAGCAAATATTGTCTAGTTGCTGTTACCACTTTGAAAGCCTAACAAATCAGGCTATATATCATTGAAAACGATGAAAGTTTGAAAAATGGCATATTGCCCCACTTTCCCCTAAGTCCTCTACATACCAAACAAAGTTTTGTACAGTATCGTAGGGTAAACTTAAACTGGGTAGGTAACAGTTACGAACGAATTCGATGTACCTTCTGATAGTGGCAAACGGAAGCATTAGATTGAAGTTTTTTGGCATTAAAATTGGTTCAAATTAATTCTTATAATCTCGTCGAATGGATCTAGCACTACGGATTATTCTAAGTCTTTCAATAAAACGTTCGAACCCCGCAAGCAGGAAAATATGGAGTCAAGTCATGGAGACCGTGTTGTTTGATTTTTTGAAATATCACATATCCTAAACAGATTATAAATAGATTGGAGAGATTTTAATACTTTGCTGTATTATTGATTCTCTTGCTAGTTATATACTCACTCTTCATCGAATTCAATTTAGCGTGAACAGAACTTCGCCCTGCAAAGCTTTAAGCCTAGTACGCACCTGGTAAGAAAAGCACTCAAGAAAAAATCTCTCTAATTACCAAAGGAATTTTGACAACTGATAAGTATGGGAGGAAATGTCAGTTTTCCTTGGGGAATAATTGAACGGAACATTTTTCCGCAAGGAAAAGTGACAGCTCCATTTGATTTGCCCGGCAGGCGTTACGAGCGTTACACAATTTTCATTTCTTTTCAGCTGCGCACCGCTCAAGAAATTTTGACAACGAAATCATTTCTTGACCGTTTCTTGTTCTATCCTTTTCCACAGTACTTTTCAGATGCGTACTAAACTTTAACGTAGAAAAACGAAGAAGAGACAGTCCCGGGAGTCTATTCATTAGTCAAAATAAAATTCCCTGAGTTTTCCAGGTTTTTCCAGTAAGGAATTTGGAAGATTGATAAGTCCAAAATGTGTCCTTATTTTATAAAATTTACTCTCTCGAAAATAAAACAATTATATTTCTAGATTTTTAGCAGAGGTCTTTTGGGTCAATTGCAAGAAATTGCTTTGACATTTCCACCGACAAATGATTTTAAAACGAAATGTTGAATATCACTCTATGACACTCTAAACAAATCAGGTAAAAACATTCAGGAGTCCAATCAGTAATTCCACAGACCGTATGACCGTTAAATTTCTTACAAAGTTTTGAAACTGTACTGGATCGGATGCCTGTTCTATGTGCTGGTGTTCGTAGTAATGTTGAGATTTCAAAATTCTATTCATGATTCTTCATTGAATTCCTTCTGGGATTCATCCTTGGATTTCTATCGTAATTCCTCCTTTAAAGTCTTTCGCAGCTGACAGATTTCTATCCGCGAGTTGTTTCTTGTTCTTGGTTGTTTTTTTTTCTGAAGGTTAGCCGGATTTTTTTCTGGCTTTATCCTGTTCTCCAAAGTTGTTTTCCAGAGGTTTTTCACGCAATTGCTTCTTCCGAGATTGTTCTTTCGGAATTTCGAGAGTTGTTCCTGGGATTTCTATCAGAGTTCCTCCCAGGATTTCGACAGATTTTTTTCTCGAGATCTCTATTAGAGTATGGTAAGTAGGAGCAGGATGGGTCACTTAAGGACAACCGTCTTTAAATCTCGGTTGAACAGTGCATCAGAACTTCAGACTCACAAATCTCAAGAAACAAGCTTTAAACAACAGTGCATTTTATTATTCTGTTCAGCTCAGGTGCGCTGGTCTTGTTTACGAAGAGATTCGTGATTTCGAATTCGTGAGTAGGTGCCTAAGTCGGCCATTGCGGCAGCCATTTTGGGATTCTAACAAGTTTGTCCTTAAGAAATTAATCCCCATAATTTTCTGAATATAAATCGCATTTCTGTTTTTTACCACGACTCTCAAATACACTAGTCATCTATAAGAGTATAGAAAAGTCATTAAGTTTAAAATATTCTTCTTAACAAGCAATTTTCAAAACATGACTTATCTTGCCGCACCTCATTTTTACGGGGGCAAGATGGGTCAGAAAATTTGATTTTTTTTTCTAACAAAAAATGCTATATCTTCTTTTTCTCTATATGTACATCCGCCGATTTCTTCACCTCGGCTTAACTCGTAAGCCAGGCTTACCCATATAGTTAAACCTGGCTTAACGCCTAAGCCGGGGTGAAGAAATCGGCCATAAGCTTCACATACGTACAGATTACATGAAAGAAGTGTTGAAACATATCGGTAGATTATTCTAAGAACTGGAAAATTTTTGTTCAGGTAACCATAAACGGACTTCAAAAACTTATATTTTTTGCAAAAAAATATTTAAAATATGTTCACAAATTTTCAGCGCTTTAATCGTTCAATAATGTAGGTCACAGAATAGCCTTTCAATGAAAAATGAAACATTTTCAAAAGCTATGCAAATATACCGAAAACTTTGTGTGACCTATCTTGCCCCGTCTACACATTACACGAATTTATATGAAGGAGTATGACGAAAAAAAAAATTTTTTTTTTCAAGGTATGTAATGAATTTACAAAACAATTATCACTTTTTTGTGTATCCACGTCGTTCATCTGAGAAAATTATAGGAAGATTCAAAATATATCTATAGTACGGTTGAAAACGGTACTGACCCATCTTGCCCCCTGACCCATCTTACCCTTACATACCATACTTCCTAGGGTTTCTTCCAGAGGTTCCTCGATATGCTTCCAGAGTTTCTCGCCGGATTTTTTCTGGAGATCCTACCAAATTTTATCCACAGTTCCTTTAGGAATTTTTCCTAGTGGGATACATTTTGAACAGTTTTTTTTTTTTCATGATTTTTGTGAGATTATTGTAGAAGCTCTTCCTGGGACTTCGAGCTTGCTCGAGAGCTCTAGGAGTAAAAGTAATCCCGAGAAAATCCTTATAAAAAATCTCAGATGGATCACTGCAAGAAATCCGGTAAACAACTACGAGAAAAACCTGGGAAAAGCACACCCGAGCATGGAATGAGAACAAACCCATAACAAATTGATAATTCATTTTGTTATTGATAACAAAATGAAATCAAAACAAGTTTTCGTTTCGAATTGTTTTTATTTAATATGAAATTGTGATATCATTTTGTTATCATTTCAAAAACTCAATGATAACAAAATTTGATTTCAAAAATCAAAATAGGTATAATATGCTTTATTAACATTAATTATATTCACAAAATGCTTGTTTAATCTACCTGAGTATTGTACTTACATGTTGACACAGAATTTATAATGTCTGATTCTGGGTAATGGTCAAGCTATTGATTTAAATTGGCTTGAACTTTAATAAGTCTTTTTAGGGTGAGTGGTTATTATTGGCAGGGTTGCTCTCTTCGTTGAGGAGTTTTTTTATCGGCCAAATTACCTAAAACTTGGTCGTATAGCTCAGCTTGGTTGGGAAAGATTTGAGATCAACGTTGAATTCAACATTTTTCAAAAAGCCTTCCATGGCGAAAAGAACAAAACTGCTCAGAATACAAAAGTTCCCCTATAGGGAACTTTATATATAAGTTATTCAAAACAGTTTCAATCTAAACATATTGCCAAATATTTTGAAATTTGAACTAGGTATTCACATTTTCGTAAGGTAATAACGAGAGTTCCACAGTACTATGAATTTTCCCACATTTTAGGTCGTTTGGTATAAAGTCCTTGGGCATAATGTTTATTTGGCATAATTCTAAATTAAAGAAAAATGAAGTTGGATATGGCCAACCGAAGTAATTCACAAATTTTACCTTTATAAAGTTTTCCCGCGAAGGAAGAATTCATTCACTCAGCCAAATAACCTAAAGATTTCCATAAGGCCCAACTTATGTAACAGCCTTTAAATAATTCATAATGATTCGGATGAATTTCATAAGGTCGCTCTTTGACGTAAAATCGTCTCAGAGCTTGGCTTTTATTAATGTTTAGCAACATGGTATTCTCAAGCGTCGGTAGCCATGTGGATAAATAACGGGCTCAGTGATCCCGACGCTCATGGATCGAATCCAGTCTGCATCATTTTAAGATTTTTGTGTTCCTTTCATAAGTCTATCTTATGAAATTTGTCATAGCAAGCACGATCAATTTTCATAAGGTATTCTTATGGCATCCATAAGTTTTACATATAGCAAAAAGCATAAGGTATTTTAATGAATTTCGTCAGTTTTTTTCGCTGAGCGTTGTACCTTCGTACCAAAATGATGAATCCCGTGAAGTTTGATACAGTTTTGAAAATTACACTGATATTTATCATACATGAAAATGATGAATGACATTTCACTTATTGTTATGCCAAACGGCCATTTTGCCAAACGACTATTATACCAGCTTATGCCATTTGACCATTATGCCAAAAGACTATGCCAAACCCGTTTTTTTTTTATTCCTGTTCGGGTTTGTCACTGCGACCAGTTTTTAGATCTATTGTGACAAACCCGTTAGAAATAATGTACAGTAAAACCTCCATGAGTCGATATTGAAGGGACCATCGACTCAAGGAAATATCGAGTAGTGGAACAAAAATCCATTGGGAAGTTTTTTGGAGGACCATCATAGTAACCCAGAAATTATTTTTCAGTATGCAAAAAACTACCTCCATGAGTCGATATCGAGTCGAGGAACATCGACTCATGGAGGTTCGACTGTACATAGTAAAATATTTTTCCAATCGGATGCAATTTTAAATCTCATCATTTTTCCGCGGGTAACGAGGGAAGGAGCTGAGAAGCCGAATGCGACTCAATTCGTTGCTCGATGTTATTCAATTTGCGTCCCGATGCCTGTGGCTCTGGGATATCGTGAACATAACATCTCCCACATTTGTTTTACTGCAGTACATATAATCAGAAGAAAAAGCTGAAATATAATTACACAAAAATATTACGTGCAGTTGTCTTTTGACTCCAAATTTACTTTTCTTTGTCACTTCAATGTCCATCAGTTGAATCATGATATAGCTACGCTGCATATCAATGAGAATGCCATATCCGATTTCCATACAATTTTTCTTCGTGTAGGCTCCAAGTTAGAAATGACTGTTTATGAAATGTTAATGTTACAATCACTAATACTATGCCATTAATAGGGGCCATATTCTGATGATATCGTATCCAAGCAAAACAAGTTTTTAATCGCGAAATTCTTCTGAATTTTAAATAAAATCTCATTTAAATTTTTACTTATTTATGTAAATTAATGCCCAATAAAATATCAAAATGAATACTAAATTTGTTATTAATTTTTAGTTATTACCCTATAGATATGATAACTCCCTGAGAACTGCGTATGATATCAAGTCGTAAAATGAGGATAACCAAATGAGATATCAATTTGTTATCAATGAGAACTCATTCTGTTTTCAATTAGATATTCCAGTACATTATTTTGTTTTCATATTTTGTTATGTTAACACTTAAGTCATACAAAATGAAAACTCACCTTGTTATCAAAATTCGTGATATCTAAATAACTCAATTTGTTTTCAATTAGTTCTCATTCCCTGCTCGGGCAGAAGAACTCCATGAGAAATATCAGCAATAGCTGTTGCAAAAACTCCAGAAGCCACTCCGGAAAAAAATCGAAAAGAGAAAAAGTGAAAGTATGAGGTAAAGTCCAGGGTGCATTCCAAAAAACTATGACAGATAATCCAGGACCACCACCGGAAGAAATCTTCTGAGAGAAGTCCCCAAACTCCGAGAAAAATCTCTTGGAATAATTCAAAACAAATCCATCATGAAACTTTTGGTAATATTTCGGCTGAAACTCCAGTAGAAATCCAGGGAGAAACTCTAAAAGAAAGCTCATGAAAAAAAAATACAGAGGAAACTCAGGAAGAAATCCCGGGAGGAGCTTCTGCAGAAAATTCATTAAAAATTACTCAAAAAATCCTTATAGGAGCTCTTTTAGAAATCCCTGGAATAAGGATCCTGTAGCAACTCTGGGAGAAATCTCCTGGGGAAGTCCCAAAAGGAACACCGGAAGGAATCGCGGAAAATCTTCAGAGGAATTTCGAGGGAAACTCAATGGCACCTTTTATTCATACGACCCAATGTTTTATTTTTTATCGGATCAAAACTTTCCAGAGTATTCAAGATTTTCCCTGAGTATTCCAGGTTTTTCCCTGTTAAATGAAATTCCCTCAGGATTCCAGGTTTTTTTTTTCAGGTAGTAGACAACCTACACGAACACCGTCTTCAGACGGGGGCTGTTCAGACCGAAAGAAATTTTACACTAGACAAAGGAAAAGGACACGATAAGGACTGGAGCTTCTTGACGGACGGATGTGAGGTGATCGAAATGTGGAAGCAGCACTTCGATGAGCTTTTGGATGGCGTGGAGATCGTAGTAGCCACAAAATACCACGACAACGGAGAAAACGACTACGCCAATGCAACTGAGGACGGAAATGAGCCAACTCCCACGCTTATGGTTAGGTTAAGGATGACATTCATCAACTCAAAACGAACAAAGCAGCTAAAAGACCGACAAATGCGGAATTCTACCATTGAATCGGCGCTAGACTAGAGCTACGCTTTAGTCATCAAGGAATCAAAGCAGGTAATGAGACAAGCAGTGTGGGAATCTTTCGAACAAATATCTGTATATCACAATATTCATGATCAATTCTGCGTAAACTAATTATTTTATTGACGTTACCACTACTGAGGATAATCTGAGTAGTGCTATTTGCTCAATAGTGACAATCACTCCATACGCGACAAAATATTTATATCGAAGAGTGAAAAGTTAGCAAATTCTCTTAAATGTATCGTTAGCATGTTATATTATTCAGAGCTTAGCTCAACCTTGTACCATAACCGTTGTTCGATTAAATAGATCCAGAGTGAGGGTACTCAAAAACGCCGGAAGCGAACCGTGGGTTCCCAGATGGGTCGTGACCATGTCCGCAATCGATTCACTGTAGGCCGTCTCGAGCATGTTCAGTACGGTTCCCGATTCATTCAACCTGAAGTTGAGATACTCCTCTTCACTCTCAGCGTACATGCTGGAGATCCGATAGTTTGTATTTCCAACTCGATCGACTCGGTACCCGAACAGCATGTAACACACCTCACGGAACTCATTGCTGGCGGATTTGTAGATCTCTTTGATGTGTTGATTCTTAGCTTCCAGCGATTGAACTTGCGCCTTCAAGTTGTTCAACTCCATAACGTTCATCGTCATGTTACTGTCGTTCAGTCTCGTTGTGAGCTCCTCGTTGCCTTCCTCGAGACGTCGATTCCGGATCTTCAACCGTTCGATTTCCGCCTGCAGCTTCTCGATTTCATTTCGGTGTGCTTCGTAGGCTTCGTTCGCTGGACTGTCCGAGTACTGCACTACCTTGTAGCGATCTCGGTTCAGTTCGGCTCGAAGTGTGAAATTTTCCAGTTCCAATTCCAGATCGTCCTTGCGCTTCTTCAGCCTCTCGTTCTCCAACCGGAGTGTGTCGATTTCTTTGCGAAGCTTTTCATACTGCTCACTGGTCAACGCTGAATCCATACCTAAACATAAAATATAATGACATTTAGTTAGTCGAATCAATGTATGAAGTTACAGTTCGAGATTACTCACTCATATCGGGCATCGCTTTGGCCGTCTGCAGTTCCCCTTCAAGTTTGCTGTTCAGCTCTTTGTATCCATTCAACTGTTTTTCCAACATTTCAATTCTGATGCGCATTTGGGCTTCCTGGCTGCTTACGTTCGTTGGATTGACTGTAAAACAAAATGCAATAAAAAAAAACACAAGATCAATAGAGTGTTCAAGGTACCTATTTAAGGAATAGCATTTGAAATCAGATTCTATTACTATGAGCACCTCAATGGTGACGTTGCAAACACCGAAGGTGGTGTGGTAGCAGATCTAGGAGTACGTGCGCAGGACGAAAGATTTCCAGCCCCTCACATTCTAGAGATTGAGGAGGAGGTTGGCCAGTTGAAGAATAACAAAGTCACTGGAGCAGATCAACTACCAAGCGAGTTACTAAAATACGGTGGAGAAGCCCTGGTGAGAGCACTACACTGGGTCATTACCACGATTTGGGAGGAGGAAGTATTACCGGAGGAATGGATGGAAGATATCGTGTGTCCCATACACAAAAAGTGCGACAAGTTGGATTGCGGGAACTATCGCGCGCTCACACTACTGAGCGCTGCCTACATGATACTCTCTCAGAGAGTTCGTGGGGCAATATCAGGCTGGATTCATGGGGTAACGCGCTACAACGGACCAGATGTTCGCTATCCGCTAAGTGTTGCAGAAATGCCGCGAATACAACGTGCCCACACATCACTTTTTCATCGATTTTAAATCGGCGTTTGATACAATCGATCGAGAACAGCTATGGCAGATTATGCACGAACACGGATTCCAGGATAAACTGATACGATTGATCAAGGCGACGATGGATCGAGTGATGTGCGTAGTTCCAGTATCAGGGACATTCTCGAGTCCCTTCGAATCTCGCAGAGGGTTACGGCAAGGTGATGGTCTTTCGCGCTTGCTGTTCAACATTGCTTTAGAGGGTGTAATTAGGAGAGCGGGAATAAACACGAGTTGAACGATTTTCACAAAGTCCGTTCAGCTGCTTGGTTTCGTTGATGATATTGATATTATAGCTCGTAAATTTCAGACGATGGCGAGAGTCATCCGATTAGTAAAAGAAGACGTGGTGCGCAGCGAGCTAGGTGAGTCGATCAAGTGGAGGACGATATGCGGACCCTCCACAGAGTGCGGAACTGGAGACACACCCATGCACCGAGTGGAATGGAAACGGCTACTATGTACAGCAGAGACCATACAGACCTAGTCTGATCGTCGGTCGGTGATCGGTTCGTGCCCGATTAACGAAAAAATGTGCAAGTACAGGGTCACGGGTCGAATCTTCAACTTAAGCATAACAAACGTGCATACCCCACATTCCGGAAGCACTGATGATGATAAAAACGGATTCTACGCGCAGCTTGAACGCGAGTACGATAGCTGTCTAAAACAGGATGTCAAGATCATCAAAGGCGACTTAAACGTTCAGGTTGGGCAGGAGGCGGAAATTAAACCGACGATTTGAATGTTCAGCGCCCACCAGCTGACGAACGAAAACGGCATACGACTGGTTGATTTTGCCGCCTCTGAGAACACGGTCATTAGGCCGTCCCTATTTTTGCAAAAGTTGGAAATGTTAAAAGTTCAATACAGTGCGGGAAATAAATATAAAGACAAAATGATTTCAATGGTTTCATTCTCTCAGTGAGAGTAACTTGGGCAACACGCATATCAATGAATATGTATTGAAAGCACAAATGTCCATAACCGGTTCATTCACTTACAGCATGTGTGTGTGTGACAAGATTCGATTGTTGATCTCATCTTCAAAGGAAATAAATATAAAGACACAGTTCACCGCCTGACTGTCTTTTCCCGTGGACGTGTTGTGGTTGCGTAAGACTTCAAATTTTTGTTTGTTTTCGTTGAAATTGGTACTTTAAGGAATACGTGCACTGTTTTATTAGATAAATGTTGTTCATTATGTTTTTTGTTGTTGGATTTGCAGGAAAAATGCCGAAAAACAACCGATTGACTGAATTTGAGCGAGGACAAGTAACTGCCCTCCGTTAACAAGGTTTGACTCTTCGGGAAATTGGCAGAAGAATAGGAAGGAGTAAGGATGTCGTGCATAATTACCTACGGTTGGGTAAGAAATATGCCACTAAGAAGTCACCCGGACGTCCGTCTATTCTGACACCGAGGATGAAGAGGGAAATCAAACGACTTGCAGTACATCAAAGGCTGTGTCCGAGTGCCATCAAAGCGGAAATGAATCTTCTTGTGTCTAAACGTCGGATATGTCAGATTTTGAGTGAAGATCCCAATATTTCCTTTAGGAAAACGGCACCTGCACCAAAACTTCTTGAACGTCATAAGAAGGCCCGTTTTGCCTTTGCTGAAAAATACCAGTTCTGGGAGGATGAATGGTCTAATGTGGTGTTCAGTTATGAAAAAAAAGTTCAAACTAGATGGACCGGATGGTTTTAGCAGTCGCTGGTGCGATGAAAGGCAAAACAGACCAACTAAAGAAAAAAGGAATTTTGGTGGAGGTAGCGTTATGATTTGGGCAGGATTTAGCGTATCTGCAAAGACACCCGTTTGCTTCATTTCAACACGGATGAACTCGGAAATGTATTGCCAGCTTCTGGAGGAAGTTCTTATTCCATTTGCTGAAAATGAGATGGATGAGAACATGATCTTTCAACAGGATAATGCTTCTTGTCATGCATCGGTAGCAACAAAAGACTTCTTGGACTTCCATAACATCCCTGTGCTGGAATGGCCGGCATGCAGTCCCGATTTGAATCCAATCGAGAATGTTTGGGACTTGCTTTCTCGCAAAGTTTATTGTCAAGGAAGAAAGTATGACACGGTGAAAGAATTAAAGTTAGCGATTCAGGATGAATGGTCTAAACTTGATCCGAATGAATTGAAATCGTTCATTACTTCTATGCCAAGACGTTTGCAAGAGGTTATTTCAAAAAAGGGAAATGCAATAAATTATTAATTTGTTATTTTCTTGAATTGAAATTCGATAAATAAAAAATAATGTTTAAATAATTGATCTTGTCTTTATATTTATTTCCCATGAGAAAAAATAAAATTTTAAATTGTTTTGAAATGACTCGCCTCAAAGGGAAAACTACTGATGATGAACATTTTACTTGCTGCTGAGCATGTATTGGAAAGCATTTGGTTTACACAGAATCGATTGAAAAATGAAAAATTTCAGAATGTAGTTTGTCTTTATATTTATTTCCCGCACTGTGTTGCAAAACGATCGTTTTAGCTAAAAAACCTTCATGTCAAAATTTGAAGTCCGTATCTCAAGGCTAAGTGGTCCTCCATGGGGCCTAAAGTTCTCAAAAGTTGTATGAGGGCAGAAAAATCGTGAATTTTTTTCGTCAAAAAATACACAATTCTACTAAAATAGGCGATTTTAGGACCATAAAGGGCCAAAAATGTGCTCAGAATTACGATATCTCTTTTCGTTTTTGAGTTATCGGACAAAATATGTCAGGATTTCTTGGGAATCTCAAAAAATAGTCAAAAATTGTCATTTTTAGGTAGTTTTTTGTCAATAACTCAGAAACGAAAAGAGATATCGCAATTCGGCCCTTTGGGGTCCTAAAATCACCGATATTAGTAGCATTGTGTACTTTTTGTCGAAAAAATTCCATGATTTTCCTGACCCCATACAATTTTTGAGAATTTTAGGCCCCGTGGGAGATCACTTAGCCTTGAGATACAGACTTCAAATGTTGACGTAATGGTTTTTTAGCTAAAACGATCGTTTTGCAATATTGAACTGTTAACATTTCCAACTTTTGCAAAAATAGGGACGGCCTAATGGTCATACGTAGTGCCTACTTCCAGCCCAGCCTCCCTTATCGTTAAACCAGATCACCACGACAGACGGAATCCCAAATCGACCACGTCTTAATTGTCGGACGGCATTATCGACGTCAGAATCCATCGTGGCGTTAAGGATGGGAACACACACTTGCAAAGAGTTACACTCACTTGCTATTTTCTCAGCTCAGGAGGTTGCAATCAAGAAACGATGTATGGACGACTTTTACCTTATGGTTTTGTCTAAAAGTTTGTCGAATAGATTAGGGGTCGCACACGCATACTGAAGTAGCGGGGGAGCTACAAAGGCAACTCTCCACGAGGTGAATGTAAATTACACTCACCTCGTGGAGAGTTATTTTCACAGCTCTGTCATGACTTTGGAATGCGTGTGTGACCCCTTATCTATTCTGCAAACTTTTAAACTAAACCACAAGGCAAAAGCCGTCCATACATCGTTGCTTCATTGCACGCATCTGAACTGAGAAAATAGCAAGGGAGTGTAACTCTTTGCAAGTGAGTGGCGTTAATATCGACTCTGAACACTACCTGATGATGTTCAAAATGCGCCAAAAACTCTTTGTTATCAACAACGTACACGGTACCGAGGGCCGCCTCAGTATAATCTGGAGCGATTGAAGCAACCGAATGTCGCCACCGCATTAGCGCAGAATCTCGAGGCTGTATTGCCGGACGAGGGCGAGCTTGATGAAGCCCCTCTCGAGGACTGCTAGAATACGATACAAACAGCCATCAACAACGCAGCTGAAACCAACGTTGGGTTATGAGGAACGAAGCCGATAACACGATTGGTTCGACGATGAGTGTAGAAAGACAGAACGTGGAGTAATATAAATGAACGCGGAAATAGCAGACCCGTCTGGGAGAAAAAGCACAGCCTGAAAGAAGCGGAATGTGAACAAATGGAAATGATGTTACAAGACGGTCGGGTTTCAGATTTTACAGACCCGAACCCGACCCGTACTCGAAAAAATTTTAATTTCAAAATCCGTACCCGACCCGAACCCGAGAAAAAAAATTTCTTCAAACCCGGACTCGACCCGAACCCGAAAAATTTTCAACGGTCAAACCCGAACCCGACCCGAACCCGAGAAAAAAATGTCTTAAGAAACCCGACCAAAGCCCGAGTTTAAAAATAATTATTAAATGTAACGTGCATGACAAATAAAGCATTTTTGAGTACTAAATTATCTACACTGGTACCCAAACCCGACTTGAACCCGACGATGTTCAAACCCGACCCGACCCGTACCCGAAAGTTTTGGAATTTTTGAAACCCGGACCCGACCCGAACCCGATTTTTTTTTTAATTTTCAAACCCGAACCCGACCCGTACCCGTCGGGTTCGGGTTCGGGTCGGGTTTCGGGTTTGGAAACCCGAAACCCGACCATCTTTATACAAGACACACTGAGTTCTACACTGATGATAATGTTCGTATGTTTTTCATAGTTTACATCTTATGAATCCAGTTCTGCTCAGGCATCGGTTCGGTTCGGACGTTTTGAAGTTCGCTCTTCATTGTTGGGATAACTTCTTTGTATTGCCGCCCATGGCGGCTATCGGTTTGCGTGGAAACACTTTCAAAGTGGTTTCACTAACTTTCTGGTTCGTCCTTCGTTTGAAGAAATTCAATCTTTTCTTCACAATGTTGTCGGTTTACAACTACGTGATGTGAAAAGGCTCCAAATGAGCCATGCTCAAAACTGTGCGTATGTAAAGTGCATCAACCAACAAGTTGCAGAAAACGTTGTTGATCACCACAACGAACAGCATCAACTAGAAGTGAAAGGTTTTTTTTTCCTCTTTATTAAGGAGATTTTCAGCCCAGGGCTGGTTCATCTCCGGTTATTAAGATACAAATAGTCCAGTTTGGTACATAATAAATATTACATAATCACTTTTTTGATTTTGATTTGGAAGAACTACTTCTAGTTATACGAGTGTAGCTGCAATCGCGCACAATTTCCTCGGCCTGTTTCGATCCTACGGGAACACACTTCTTCTTTGGTTCGTTTGTATTGGTCCTTGACAATCGCCGTTTGTTCGTCTCCGTTTCCACCGTCGAACTGTCGGTGTCATCGGTGCCGTCATTGTCTTCGTCGTTCGTGCTCTCCACATCCGCATGTTCCTGAGTGACAACAGCAACTGCTTCTATTGTTTCGGTTTGTAGTGGGGCTGCTGCTTGTGCAGATACCGTTTGTACTGCTGATTTTGCTACATTGGTAGATGGTGGTGTCGGCCCAGTAAGAGCAGGAAAGTCATTCAAATTGAACAACGTTGATTGCGGTTCTGATGCTTTTTGTTGTACTTTGTCGGGACACCTTTGCTGCGGATGTACCTTTCCTTGGCAGAAGGCAGAAACGGCAACTTTTCTCTTGGTTTGGGTAGGTGATTGAAGTCAATTGTCCTTCGATTTCTATGAATGACGGAATTGGCTTAGTGAGGTGCATCCTCAACACACGCACTCCATTTGGGATCCCAGGAAAGTAATTTTTCCAACGCTCCCTGCTGATAGAGAGCACCACGCCGTAACGTTCCTCCATATGCTTCTTTACTGCGGTATGTGGAATGTCAGTGGATAGGTCATGAACCCGAACGGTAATAGCAGCATCATCCACATACACTGGGATTTTGATATTTCTGCCTTCATATGAGATAACGTGTTGGCAGTTATGTACGTTCTGGTATTGTCTGGCCAAACTATCGCTAGCCATTTCGATCAATACACAGTTTCGTATGTGTTGCAACTGAATTGTTGTAACATCTTTTAGTTGCAGTTTCATGTCCTCGCACAAAAACTTCTCAACCTTGGCTATCTCGGGACGCTCGGGGAGGACACTAAAGTCCACGACTAGAATGTTTTTACGATCCGCCGCCATTGTGATGAGCACTTCGAAATCGCGAGAGATGAATTACACACGTCTGTTGTCTACAGCTGCTGACTGTCAACTGAGAAGTGAAAGGTGTCAAGTATACTGTGCGCCTTGCTTTAGACGACGAAAGCATACAAGTGAAAATACACGATCTATCCGAGAGTGTTTCGAACGACGAGCTTGCTGCCTATTTACGGCAGTACGGAGACGTCCATTCCGTGAAGGAACTGGTTTGGGGACCATCATTCCCCTACAAAGGAGTTTCAAGTGGCGTCCGAGAAGCGAGGATGACATTGCGAAACCACATTAAATCCTACGTCACAGTGCACGGCGAAGAAACTTTAGTTTCGTACAAAAATCAAGTGAAATCATGTCGCCACTGTATGCAGAACATACATCCGGGAAAAACATGTTCTAATGCAAAGAAGGAAACCATCAAAGAAAGTCCAACTAAACCATTATCCGCATCCACGACATCACAACCCAGCGCACCATTGCAGAAATCATCGCAAATCAAACAACCTCTACAGTCATCGAAACGGACTGCTAATGCTGATAACACCAACCAGGCCAACGAAGCGCAAACAAAATCACCACCAAGGAAAAAAACCGATCGCAAGCAGGCAGTTAAAATTACTCCAACAAAGCAGCCCGACGAACAATGCGTGAGCGAAGAAACGGATAGTGATATGGAGACCGTGAGCACCGTTCATCTGAATACAGATACTGAACCAGAACCCGACCCCGGAGATATAGATGGATGGATAACCCGATTCGATAGAAGAAACAGAAGACTGGAACAAAAAATTGTAGCTTTTGAATTGCAAAATAAAACTCGCAGACCTGAATGACCCTAGGGTTAAAAGGTCGTTAAAACAATTAAAAAAAAAATCTTATGAATCAGTTATTTTTATTTTTTTTATCATTTCATAGTTTTCGTATGCTTTTCATACATTGAAAAGCGAAATCCATAAGACTTGTCGTATGAAAAATCTCATAAGAAGCATCGTATGAAAATCATAAGATATGTTATGAAACACCATTGCTAAAAAACAACAAAACCTTTTATTGGCTTTTTACCACTTCAACTTCCGAAGCGTCGATGGGCGTATGAGTAAAGCACGCACTCGCTAACCTTGACGTTCCTGGTTCGATTCCAGGTTGCGTTTTTTTTTTAATTTGTGCAAAATATTTCATAAAAATATGTATGATTGTCATAAGACATAGTTTCAGTTTTTATACGTTATCGGTATGATTTTCATACGTGAGTGTTATGAAATTTATACAGTAACAGTATGACAATAAAAGTTGGCGCTTTGAATTCAAAATCATAGTTCGTAACTATGATTTTCGCAAGAAATTCTTGTGGCAAAAAAACATAGTTGATTCGTATGATTTTCGGAGTTGCAGTATCCTCAGTGTACCAGAAGCTCAACGCATCCCGCAAAGGCTTCGTGCCGCGAGCCGAAATGTGCAGGGATAACGACGGGAGCATCTTGAAGGACGGACGTGAGGTGATCGAACGGTGGAAGCAGCACTACGACGAACACCTGAATGGATAGCGCAGACATGGAGGATCAAGGTAGCGGGAGAAATGACTAAGTCAGTACAACAAGGAGCAACAACAAGCCAGCACTCAAGCTGAGGGAATTCAAGAAAGCTATTCACCAGCTCAAGAATAATAAGTCTGCCGGTAAGGAAGGTATCGGAGCTGAACTCATTAAGACGGGCCCGCAAAAGTTGACCACCTACCTGCGTCAGCTAATACTCCAGATATGGAAGACCGAACAGTTACCGGAGGAGTGGAAGGAAGGGGTCATTTGCCCCATCTATAAGAAAGGTGACAAGCTAGAGTGTGAGAACTTCCGAGCGATCACAGTTCTGAATGCCGCCTGCAAAGTTATATCCCTGATCAACTTCCGTCGTCTTTCACTAAAAGTAAATAAGTTTATGGGAAGTTATCAAGCCGGCTTTGTTGACGGCCGCTCGACAACGGACCAAATCTTTACCGTGCCCAGCCCAACGCACCACCTGTACATCGACTTCAATTCGGCGTACAACAGTATCGACCACAAAGAGCTATGGAATATCATAGACAAGAGCGGATTCTCCGAGAAGCTCATTGGCTACTAGTTCGTTAGAATCTCGCCGTAGACTACTACAAGGATTTTCATGCCTGCTGTTCAACATTGCCCTGGAAGATGTTATGCGAAGAGCCGGGCTCAACAACCGAGTCACGATATTCACGAAATCCGGTCAATTTGTTTTTCGAATGACATGGATATTATCGCTAGTACGTTTGGAACGGTGGCAGAACTGTACACCCGCCTCAAATGTGAAGCAGCAAAGGTCGGACTCACGGTGAACGGTTCGTAAACGAAGTACAGACTGACAGGCAAAACCGCGAACGACAGGGCTAGCCTAGGCAACGATAAACACGTACGCTTTCGAAGTCGTCCCAACAAACATTTTAGCTGTATAAGAGTGGATTAAACAGCTCTTAAGCAAACTTTAGTTTAAGAAACTGTTATTCAGCTAGTTCTGTTACTTGGCGTTGAGGTCCTCCTCTACCTCGGATCCTCAATAACGGCAGACAACAATGTTAATCGTGAAATGCGATTGCGAATCATCAATGAAAGTCGGGAACCTGCGATCGAAAAAGATTCATCGTCGCACCAAGTGCACTATGTAAAGGACGCTGATAACACCGGTGGTTCTCTACAGCCACGAGACTTGAACGCTTGAACTATGCATACGGAAGGTGGCAAACTCTAGAAGGATAGAAGACCTGGAGAGCAACGTGTAAGGTGAGCGGATACGGTGGAAAGAAGTCTTGCGAGCTTTGGGCGTGACCGATGTTGACAATCACGAACCGTAATATTACGGTGTAATATCGTTGATTCAGTTTTATCTTGAAATTTATGTTAAACTATATACATGAAATAAATTTATTCAAAGTATGCTCATGCTCAATCTAGCGGAAAAAATGTCTGATCAATTTCAATCCAGAGATCGATTTGACCCCCGGTACCTGTAAGTCAGGGATTTTCAGATCGTGCATCGCGGTGCACTTGGTGCACCGTGAAGCCTTGACAAGTGCACCGCGGCAGTTCAAAAGTTCTGCCTTCACATCACTTGCAATAGCTAAATATAAAATTTCAATTACACTCAAATTTAAATGCATATCATAACATTTTTCTCAATAATTTGCTATGCATGTCCTCCATAGCACCAAACATCCTACAAGGAATTTATCTTCACAAATTTCGCTAAAATTTTGACATTAATCCAATTAGTTGGGTAGAGTCTAAGCAGATCAATTATTTAGAAATAAAATGTCTAAGAATCTTTAAAAAATGGTAATGGTTTAAATGGAATCTTCTTTTGATCTCATGAGTTAGCCAGAGAACCTTGAAGCAATTTATTAAATATCTTGCCAGAAATATGCAAAAGTTCTAAAAGTAAAGCTTTCAAGGATCTTGCAGGAGCTTTTGGCATAGTTTTCTTTTTTTCAGAAATCCAGTAAAAATATTGGAAAAACTTTCAAAATCGCAAAAGTAATCATACAGCAGTCGACGCAAGAGTTTTTCGAAGTTCTCGTTAGGCATCCACCTAAAACTTATCAGTATTACTGCTAGAAATTCACTATGGGTGTGCACGGGATGTCACCCGAAAATTTCCAGAATATCCCCAGTAAGATAACATTTTACGAGCGAAGCTCCGTAAAATAATTAAAACAAAATGTAAGTCAGTATCATATATGATATGTGATTATAATCGCATCTGTGTGGGAAAATATATTTCAAGGACGTATGCATCTGAGAATCGTTTTAAAAAAATACGAGAGCTTCTTTAACAAATTTTAAATTGTATTCTTTGACCTTAATGGCCAGTTGCACCGCGAAAATATTTATTTCCAAAAAGTGCACCGCGAGCCAAAAGGACTGAAAACCCCTGCTGTAAGTGATTTGGTGGTACGAAGATATCCCTTAGAAACAATCACCCGATGTTTCAGTACTTACTTGTCAAATCTTTCTCGTAGCTATCCAGCAGTTGCTTCCAGCAGTCCCGCTCACCAACCACCAAGTGCAACTTCTTCTGCACCCGATGCAAAATTGTCTGATGGTGTTTCAGCGAACGCTTGTGGTCCTCGAGTTGCTTCTGGAGTTGCTCGTTCTCGGCCTTAATCTCATCAATCATCGCCTGAATCTGATGTTTCTCATTTTTCACGGATGTCTTCTCGCTCGTCAATATAACATCTTTTTGCAAGATTTGATCGATGAGGGACCGCAAAACGATGGGCGTACAAGCCGACTCTTTGGAGCAGAAATCCACCGCCAACTTTCGCCAGTCGGCCAGCTCCTTTTCCATGTCTTTGAGCTTCACGATAAGAGCTGCACAATCCACCTCGCTCTTCTCGAAGTTTTCCAAGCGACTGTTCAAGCTGGCCACTTGCTCCTCCAGCAGCATTTTGTTTCCAATTATTCCGTGCAAATTTTTCGATTCTTCTTTCAACCGAATGTTTTCCTTCTCCAGTTCAGCGTAGTTTGCCAAACGCGAAGTGCTTACCTTCGACAAATTCTTCCAATCCTCGTAGCTACCGATTTCATACTCCAAAGTTTTTATCTTGGATTCTGCTTCGGAAAGCCTCTCCTGGACCTCTTCTAGCTCCTTCTTAGTGGCATCGAAAGCATTGGCTTTCGACTGCAGAGTTTCATTCAATTCCTTGTACGTTTCAAGCTCATCCTGGACCATCGATAGCTGATCTTCAATGTCAAGCATCTGGTGGTTCAAGTCGCGTACCTCCGAGTGAAGCTCACCGGTTTCGAAATTGTACTTCTGTTCCAGGTCCTTCAAGGCCCGTCGCAACTCGTACAGCTGATCGTCACTGGATTGCTTGAGGATATTGAACTGGTTCTTGGTCTTGACCAACTCTTCCTTGGCCGACTGTTCACGTTTGCGCACCGCCGAAAGATGTTTCTCGAGATCGGACACCTTTTTCACATTGTGGGCCAGTTCCTTCTCAAGGGATGAAATTTTGTGCTGACTCTTCAACTGTGAGGTAGCCATCTCCGTGTTCTGGTGTTCGATCTCTTTCTTCAGCATTGTGATCTGGAAGAAATGTATAACATTTATTATTAACAAGTAATTCTTACTAGACTTTCTAGAATTATCAGCTAATTGCCGGATCTCAGGAATCAGATCTTGAAGCAATAAAATTAACTTACCCTCGATCGCGCTTCTATAAGGTCCGCCTTCATGCGCCGAGTCTCCCACGGGCTCTGTACGGCCATCGAGCAATGCGACCCAGCCAAAGAGTCCTGGCTGATGTTCTTGTCATCACCGACAACATTACTTGAATCCATCGAAATATCGCTCATTTCGTACAGCTTGCGCTTCTTACGGCCTAAAAATCAAAACAATGTAATCTAACCTCCCATCTCAATCAGTGTCAAGCCCCATCCAGGAACCGACTTACCGATCTCAAAAGATGCATTCATGTAGTCGAAACTCATCCGCTTGGAAATGGATTCCGTAGTCAAGCTCCCATCGGTGTTCTCTGCGTTGGATCCGGAGTGTTCGTTCCGGTTGTTCTCCATCGTGTCGGATGCGAGTGTTTTGATGCTGACAGAAAGCCGCTTCCCTTTTTGCGACCAGTTACCGCCTGAAACACTCCGAAAACTCGAGCAATTCGAAGAACAGCCAAAGCTGCTATGTTTCTTTCTCCGTTAATACCAGAAATCACACGAATTTTACGGGATTTTTTAATAAATTTCGAAAATTAATGAGAACCGCGTCACTACAGAGCATAAAGAAGCAAACCGATGTAAACTGTTTGACTTTTTTGTTTGCTCAGTGTTGCCAGTGCGCAAAACAATCAATGACGTTTCACAGTGGAGGCCGAGTTTTGCTTACCTTGTTCTATCGCAGAAGCCATCTAGTGATGAATAGACGAGTGCACCGATGAACTGAATTCATCGTGGTCCGAGAACTTTGACACTACAGCGGGGTCGTTCCCAATCAGAATTGTTCAATTCTGATTGGAAATCTTTCACTTCTGATTGGAAGCGACCCCGCTGTAGTGTCAAAATTCTCGGACCGCGATGAATTCAGTTCATCGGTGCACTCGTCTATAGCGAAAACAGCAGAGCACGCCAAAATTCACTCTACTCAAATATTTAAATAATTATTGGCCGATCCCGAATATAACGAATATGTACCTACACAGCATTTTTTTTTGCTGGTATTCAGCAAACTTTGCTGATTGTTTTTGTGCTAATTGCATTCACCAATACGAAATACTGAGTATCAGCAATTATTTTTCGACTTGCTTAACCATCCAGCAATTTTGACAGTTGATCAGCAACGATGTGCTGAAATTAGGAAATTTATTTTGACGGTTTTTTTTTGTGCTGGAAGCATTTCAAAAAAAAAAAAATGGTTCATGTTTACACACAGACAAACAGACGTCTCACTCTACTCACTTCCCATCGTTTCCCTTTTTAACGGATAATTCAAATATTCCGTAGTTCGCAAATCGCTCGCTCATGGCGCTCGCATCGCTTTTGCTCCTGTTTGACGTTTGCTCACTACCGCCATCTACTCAGTGGGTCTGCATACTACAGCATACTTAGCATTGGTCGATTATGTTTGCGTGACGATGATTTTTATCGCATTTTGTTCCAAGTGATACGTCTGTTTGTCTGTGGTATCAGCTTGACTCACGTTAGTCTACGGTATCAGATTAGTCGGGATATCCTAGGCCATCAAAATTGTTATTGAGTTTAGATCCTACGGGTGTGACGGTACCTCCTTTTATTATACGAAGCAACGATTTGTAATCTATCATGTCCAGTGTGTCTTCTGAAAATTCATTAGACTACTTCAGATCAGTCAAGATATTTTAGGTCATTCAAACTGTTCTTGAGTTTAGATCCTAAGGTCTATGGGTGTAATGGCAACTTTTTTCATTATACGAAGCGACGATTTATAATTTATCATGTCCAGTAATCTTTTGCATGTTCAATCATCAGATCGGCTGTAGTCATCCAAACTATTATGATGTTTAAAATCTAGCATCTACAGCAATTGAAGTTTCTGTTTTGGCTATATAATGTTATGTTGTATAAATTATTATACTTACTGGAGCTCACATAATACAATCAGAGACTCTGATATAGCTTCGGGATATTCAGAATCGTACACTGAACGGTGGCTTGCGGTGAAAATTACTATTCTGCGGGTCAATTTAAATGCACAACGCCACTAAATTTGTGCAGACTGAATTTCGTTTTAATTCAACAGAATTATGTTTTCAATTTTACCATGGACTCGATCTTCAATTAAAAAAAGTTTCTGTTGGCAACCGGATTCGAACCAAGAACCTTGACATCACCAGGCTCGCACGCTACCACTCAGCTATCGAACCGGTTGTTGTAAGAGGAAACAAAACGCACACAAGAAGCGTTGGTGGGTCGATGATCATGTTTTGCCATGGTAAATTTAAAAACATTTTTATGCTTGTCATTACTGCAAGGCTCCTTTCAGTGTAGGTAACGTAACTTTTTATAGCACAAATCGACAATGATTTTTCATAAGGGCCTAACTGACTTGATCGATTTCTCTTCGTCGACGCTCTCTTTCGCTAATAACTTGATCATAACAAACAAAATCATTATTCTTTTTGTTTCTACAGCAACATGTAGTCGTCTTCTTCGTATTTCAACCAAAAAATCTTTGGAAAACTCAATACACATTCTGTGATAACGCACAGAGAGGATCGACGAAGAGAACTCGAAAATGTCAGTTAGGCTCAAATGAATAATCAATGTCGAAATAACGACTACAACGAATTTAGATTTCAAAAAACTGAGCTTCATAAAAGTTTGAACAACCTTAAATGTTTCAAAGGTACAGAGCAATGCCTACTAGTCTTTGAAGAATATCAGAAAACATTGTTGATTATGAATCATTATTTGGTGTAGCAGGCTAGCATTGCAAGTGTAGATATAAAGTTGTGTACACCATAAAAGATTGGATGACCTAAATCACAAATCTATCATGAAGTGGCTCTTAAGAGTTAAGAAGTTTATTGATTCTATTTGGTTGTGTAACGTTACTATCTAAAACGAAATCACCTCATGTTACAGCGGTTTTTTTTATCAACTACACAGCTAAAAATAATGAGATTTACACGTCATGTAAACTTCATTTTACTAATGTAAACTTAATGTTATGATGGTTTACATGATATATCATGTAAATTTGTGTTACATGTCATGTAAATTCTCAGAGTCATGCTGAATTACATGACATATCATGGAAGTTTACATGATATTTCATGAACTTTACATGATATGTCATGTAAACTTCTATGATATCCCACGCTCCAATTATGTGCATCATATGTCGCAGAATTTTACACTCTTTTTTCGATCTGTGTAAGCTCCATAACAGTAAAGATTGCCCATAATATCCCAAAAATATATAACAAATAACGCTTATTGTTCCTCGCCCAACTAACATTTTCAGCGCTATAAGCTTCAGTCATTTGCTTTCTGTTGTGTAACCATCGAGTAAAAGCAGTCAACGCTGAATAAAAGGAAAGCTAGTCAAATATAAAGCATAAGCTAATACACGACTGCAAAACAAGCTACCAAACTCGGTTTTCAGAAATCCATTGCTTGTCACTGGGGCTGCCTTTACTCCACTCTATTCCAACTCCGGGAGATTTTCCGGAAGATGTGAAAATTTGAACACATCGAATAGGAGTCTCCACTAACAAAACAGCTGCTACTATACAGTACAATTCGTTATACTGACAAATCCCCAAACCAGCAGCGCTTTAAAGGCCGTTATGCGATTTCATTACGGCTAGAAGCTGTAATAAAGAAACTGTTGGTTTACCAACACGGCTTGTCGGATGTAAACATTATTGTCAAAACAAACTTTAAGCGGGATATATAGCTACTACACAAATTCTTTACAGCTATCCATCTCTGTGCTGTGAAATTATTTGGGTTGCTTTTATTGCACTTTAATTCAATGCCGGAAGATGTTTCGGAAGATGTGCAAATCGAGTAAGAGTCCCAGCCACTACAACAGCTGCTTTTATACAGTACGTTTTGTAATGTTGCCAGAACACAAAACAGCAGCGCTTCGTAGCCGTTTAAAGAACACTCTTTCAGCTAGAAGCTGTGAAGAAATATCTGTTGGCGCAATCACACAGCTTGTTCAATGTAAACATTATTGCGTTTGACGTTTCACAAGCTTTTGCAGCACGATGAAGTTGGGTAAGGTTTCTTGTGGCACAATTATGAAGCCTTGTCTGGAGTAAAACAAAATGGGCTATTTTCTATGTTATTTATATATAGCAGTGTGGCAGCGAGGACATCATCGGGACCAGTGGATACGGAGATCGGGAGTTCGATTCCAAGTAGCGGCAAGTACTTTAATTATTCAATTTTTAAAAATGATAATTCCAGTTCCACATGTATTGCGTCACGGTATCCATAACTTAATTATATTTAATCGTTTAATTTGGGGATGCCGTATAACTATTATTTAACAACTGCGAAAAGGCTGAAAAAGCGCCTTCTCAAGATGTAATTCAGTTAGTGGTTACATAGGAGCCGAGAAAAGAGCTATGGCTTGGTGGCATAGAAGCTTCTCGCACAGCATATACATGCTGATTAAGTTCGCCAGATTCATTGGTATAGGGCTTGCATAGAAGCTTCCATCTATATGTACAATACAGTAACTCAGCATCAAGCCGTATTGAGGACGCTTTGTTGACGTTTACATTCACAATAAATGTTAGTTGGGCGAACTACTTTGGTAAATACAGTGGATTATGTAACACTACTTGACGTAGTGGCAAAAGCTATTATCACAAGTACAGACCTGAAGCTATGGTCTCCAAAGTAGTTTGATTGATCTGGAATATCTCAAAACTAAAGGCCGTAAAAACCAAAATCCGGACACAGATAATATTCTAGAAAAACAACAGCAATGGTGGCTCATTTAAACCGTTATAACTCGAAAGTTTCTCCAAAATCTGACGAGCGGACAGAGTCTACCACACAGCGGAATACAGCGTCAAGGAATTCGGCACAGAAAGAATTTGCACACGCGAGAATACTTTTTACTACGAAAATAACTTTATTGAAAGAAATCGGGAATTTAGCATGAACGAACTTGTTCCGTTGAACTTTCGGTTTGGAATGATTTCTTCTCTCGTCTCGCTCTCTGCGAGGGGCGAAATGTCAGGCACGACAACACCGCGGGCGAACCAAGGTGTCTGTAGTGAAGAGGTGCTCCATTGTACTCCGACACTCCTCCTCAATGAGCAGCCTTTTCACGTCTCCTTCTGGAACCCGAGCATGTTACAGAACTTCTGGTGCTTGAGGGGTCCCAGGGGCTTCGTTAGAAGATCCGCAAGCATTTCGTCCGTAGGGCAGTACTCCAAGATGACCTCCTTCTTCTCACAGAGCTCCTGGATGAACCGCTCCTTGGTGTCTATGTGTTTAGAACGACGGCTTGATCTCTCCGACTTGACAAACGCCAAACAGCTTTGGTTGTCCTCCCTTAAAACTGTCGGCGCAACTTGGGCTTCATCGAAGTCACAGAGCAGCTTCCTCATCCACAGCGTCTCCAAGCAAGTCTCGCTCAGAGCCACATACTCAGCTTCCATACTTGATAATGTAACTCCAGTTTGTCGGCGGCTTGCCCACGAAACTGTTCCTCCGCCGAACGAGAGCACGAATCCAGTCGTTGAACGTCTGCTTTCAATGTCGCCGGCCCAGTCGGCATCCGAATACCCTGCCAATGGTTGGTTCAAGTCTCCACCCAGTCGCAGTTTGTAGTACTTCGTCCCTTTGAGGTATCGTAAGACCCTCTTTGCAGCAGACCAATCCGACTCACATGGCGCACTCACTTTCCGTCCCAAGATGGCAGTACAAGCAGCAATGTCCGGCCGTGCGATCACAGCCAGGTATAACAACCCTCCAACTACACTGCGGTACTTAGTTGCATCTTCGAACGATCTGTCTTCCTCTTTCTGCTTCGGGTAACCAATATCCATCGGTGATTTGGCTGTCTTTGCGTCTCGCATTCCGTGCTTCTCGATGAGGTTGTCGATGTAGTTTGAAAGGCTGATCTGGTAAACACCGTCCTCTTGCTGAACTTCCATGCCCAGAAAATGACGAACTTTTCCGAGACACGTAATCTCGAACTCTTCATTCAGACTTTCGCAAATCCGTTGAACCTCCTCCTCACTCGACGATCCAACCAGGAAATCGTCAACGTAGACTAGCAGGTACGTCTTGACTCCGTTGTTGTCTCGTACGTATAAACACGGATCCGCTTTCGACTGCACAAATCCTCGCTTCAGTAACGCTTCATTCAATCTCCGATTCCAGCATCTGGCTGACTGGCGTAGTCCATATATGCTGCGTTTGAGCCGGCAGACCAGCTCCTCCTGATTGGCCGCTCCGTGGCCCGGCGGCTGCCGCATAAACACTTCCTCTTCCAATGATCCGTAAAGGTACGCCGTTTTGACGTCCAGATGTCGCACAACTAGCTTCTGTTTAGCGGCCACGACCAGGAAGGTTCGCAACGTTGCATGGCTCACAACGGGCGCGAACACTTGGTCGAAATCTTCGCCGAACGATTGGGTGTAGCCCTGCGCCACCACCCTGGCCTTGTGTTTCACAATCTTGTTGTTCTCGTCGCGTTTGATCTTAAAGACCCACCTCGAGCCGATTACCTTCTTGTTTGGTGGCAATGGTACGAGATCCCAGGTCCCGTTCTTGGCGTGGGATGCCAACTCGTCCTTCATGGCATTCCGCCACTCAACTGTCTTCATCGCTTCACGGTAATCCGTTGGTTCCTCCATCGCGCAGGCCGCAATGCCGGCGGCAAGATCCACCACGAAATCCTTGTAATGCTTGGGCATGACTCCTCTGGTCGACCGAACCGCCCGGCGCGGGCCGGATGATTCCCCTTCTTCCGCATCCTCAAACTCTTCAGCGCTGCTCAAGGGATCTTCATCTTTCTTCTCCACTAACGGCAGCAGCTGGATTTCTTCTTCTTCACGTTGGTCGTCTCGATTCTTGTCGGCGGGTTTCTCCTTTTCAGCTCGACGTGACACCGTCATCGGCACCTCCACCGACGAACTCCCGTTGTTCAGTTCGATGAACCTTGCATCACGACTGATGGTGATTTGATCTGTTTCGCGGTCCAGGAACCTGTATCCTTTGTGCTCCATTGAGTAGCCAACAAAGGTTAGCTTCCTCGCCTTGCTGTCCATCTTTGTCCTCTTCACAGGTGGCACATGAACGTAAGCCTCGCTACCGAACACGCGCAAATGTCCCAGGTCTGGTTTACGTCCCCACCATAATTCGTACGGTGTCTGCTTCACTGACCTAGACGGCAACCTGTTTTGTAGGTACGTGGCAGTACGTATCGCCTCCCCCCAGAAGCGTTTCTCCAATCCCGCATCGAGCAGCAGACAGGTCGCCATTTCGGAGAGGCTCCTATTCTTCCGCTCAGCGACTCCATTCTGCTGGGGAGAATATGGTGTGCTGAACTGTGGCTGTATCCCTTCCGATTGGTAGAACTTGCGCAAATCCTTGTTGTTGAACTCGCCACCGCCATCTGAGCGAATGACGCGTGGCTTCCTCCCAAAATGGTTCTCTACCCATCGCACGTATGTCTTAATAGACTCCGCCGCCTCCCACTTATTTTTCAGCAGGTAGGTAACGGTAAATCTACTGAAATCATCAACTAGGTTCAAAACATACCTGTTTCCGCTTGGCGTAACATTTGACATCGGTCCACAAAGATCCGTGTGGACGATATCGAGCACCTGAGTTGACTTCCGCTCAATCACTTCGGGGAAAGGGAATCGGGACGATTTTCCCTCCAAACAACACTCGCATACAACCTTCAAGCCACAATCAGTCACACTCATACCTGTTGCTAGTTGTTCCTTGTTGATTCTCTCGATGGCCGCCCAATCACGGTGGCCGAGCCGCCGGTGCCATTGGTGCTGGCAGTCCTCCCGGTGGCATCCAGCTGACGCAATCATCGAGCGCTCCGCAAGACGCAGGTTGTACAAACCTCCGCTACGGTTTCCCGTTGCCACTACCGATCCAGCCGAATTCACAACCTGGCAACCGTCCTCGTCGAACTGCACTTTCAGTTTCTTCTCGACCAGTTTCCCGACCGAAATCAAACTAGTCGACAGTCCGGGCACAAATTTCACGCAACCGAAGTCAATTTGTTTCACTTTTCCTTGTCCGTCGATACCGAACAGTACACCAGTGCCTTCACCGCGAATGGCTGTCTTCTTCCCGTCAGCCAACGTTATCAGTCCGCCGTCGAACTCGCGCAACGATTTGAAGAAGGATCTATCGTTTGTCATGTGGGCGCTGGCTCCACTGTCAATCACCCACGCACGTGAACTTTCACTACTGGCACTGAAAGCGACACTGCTACCTTCACTTTGCACCGCTTTCGCTTTTGGCCCATCACTTCTTCCCGCCCCCGGTGGAGCATTTTCGTTGTTCTTACGCGACGACAAGAATTTTCTGCAATTTCGTTTAATGTGTCCCGGTTTATTGCAGAAATGACACACGCGCACATCACTTCTCTGCGAGTTACCGACCGATTTCATCGCCTTTTCCACCTTCGATGTAGAAGCATCCCGTTCCAGACGCCGGTGATATTCGTCCGCTAATTTTGATTTCACCACGTCAATCGATATGTCGTCATCCGACCGACTGTCTAATGCCGTCACTAACCCGTCGAACGAAGGAGGCAAACTACGAAGGAGCAGACAAATTTGAGTGTCTTTGTCGAGCTCCGTTCCCGCGGCACTTAAACGATCGAACAAGTCATCAATTTCCAGAAGGTGCTTTTCAAGGTCACCTTGCTCCGAAAGATTGGTAGAGCACAATTTCTTCAGGAGGGACACTCTCACAGATCGCGACGTTTTCTGGTGGTAGGCCTTCAGAGCGTTAAACGCGTCTCGAGCGTGAACACAATTTTTCACTAGAGGTAGCTGGCTATCCTCCAGCAATAGCACTATGGTTGCTCTCGCTTTTCGGTCAGCACTTTTCCATGAAGCATCACGATCTTCTTCTTCCGGAATCTCATCGGCAATCACTTCCCACAAATCTTCACGTGCAAGCAAACTTTCCAGGCGGATCTTCCACGTCTGCCAATTCGTTCCACTCAGTTTCGGAACGCCGAACTTTTGATCACTCATTGTTCACGTGACAGGTCCACACTTTCGACGAATGATTCCAAACGTTTTTCCACTACCCGTACCACGAGTCTTTCGCATGCACACAAACAGCGACGCGCACGAGCTGTTTCACATTAATGTCCACCACTACTTTTTCTGCGCCGTTCCAGCTGGGGCCATTACCTGACGAGCGGACAGAGTCTACCACACAGCGGAATACAGCGTCAAGGAATTCGGCACAGAAAGAATTTGCACACGCGAGAATACTTTTTACTACGAAAATAACTTTATTGAAAGAAATCGGGAATTTAGCATGAACGAACTTGTTCCGTTGAACTTTCGGTTTGGAATGATTTCTTCTCTCGTCTCGCTCTCTGCGAGGGGCGCAATGTCAGGCACGACAACACCGCGGGCGAACCAAGGTGTCTGTAGTGAAGAGGTGCTCCATTGTACTCCGACAAAATCCACCTCAAAACGAATTGTTTTTTAAAAGAGGAAAGATAGAACTACTATTTACAATAATAAAAAGTTGGGTCGGCCATATTGATTTTGGCCGCCATTTTTATACAAAAACATTTTTTTCTCCATGATGGCAACCACCGATTTTCAAAGTTTTTGCATCAATGAACTACCTGCATCGGTATCCGACACATTCCACCGCCAGAGGCGCTTCAATCATCGCTTCAACCCTATCGGAAACTAATGGAAACTATTGAATGTTCCATCAAATTCCAACAGATGTCGGCTCCATAACGTAAACAAGTTTACAGTGGATGTCCCAAATAGGGAAAGATTGCATTTCATACAATTTTGCTTCAGATTGAATTTTGAGTGCAAATTTTAAAAATCCATTCAGTGCATTGTATTGAATTTTTATTTTATTTTTTATGAAACAGAATACATGCAATTATTTTCATTAAAAACGTTTCTTGAAAATGATTAAATTTTTCATTTTGTGTCGAAACCGGTACACTACGGTAGAGCTGCTACAACAACACTTTGACAGCTCAGCACCATCGCCGGAGTTGCGATCGCAGCAGCCGCAGCCGCAGACGTAAATGTAAATAATGGAAGTGAAAACGTACGGATGATTTGAAACCGGTTTAAAAAAAAAGGGATTTCCAGGTGAAAAGTTGGCGAAAAAAGCTAGTCCTAAAATCCAAAACTTCCGCGGAAGGAAAGCAGGTAAGTCTAGTGGTCAGTACAGTCATTATCCATGTGCAAACAACGATTTTTTTTTTAGATTGGCGAAAAACGAGTTCAAACGTAATCGATGTGGGAAAACGGCCAGGAGACCAAAGAAGAACTGCATAAATTAACCCAAGAGGGGTCCAAGCTCCAAACGCTTCAGATTCACAAGTGAAATTTGTGCCAGGTGGTAGACACCAGTACGTGATCAAATCTCACCAATGCCAAAATCGCAGTTATCACCCGTTGGACAAAAAGGACACCTATACCAGCTCGATGAGCACCATTTGCTGTGGCGATTGAAGAGCAGCCTTCTCCGGATCCAGATAGTCACAACGAATGTTTACAGTGCCTACGTGGAGCCCGAATCTGAAGGCCATCAATCGGATGCTAGCTGAAGATTCCGCGATGTAGGATGCATCGTCCAAAGTTTTACTTGGGACGGCAGCTGCTGCTAGTCCGACCGCTAGTGCAAGCGAGTAGTGAAAAGTGTTTTTTAACTTTGAGTGTTTTTGAATGGAAGCAGTCAAAATAAATAAGGTTTATTGTACAATGTAAAACACGCGCCGGCGCGTATTATTTTGCAATCCTCCGTTACACCATGTCCGCTTTCAGATGTTGCCCACGTTCAGTGATTCTAGCAGCGATCCCTTTTAAGGTAAAAATAGACAAGGTGCTTTAGCAGATTATCATGTAATTGTTTAATTTCTTTGAAAGAAGTTCTCGAAAATCAATTAAATTGTAGAGGTATTTACAGGTACTTGTCAGTGCTCGTTTGGCACACTTCTTTCTCCAGCTACAAAATTTAACCTTCTTTGTGCATTAGCTGGCGCTCACCACACTGAGGCAAAAATACTTAGGAATTTAATAAGTCGCAACTTATGAAAGGACTATTTTTCGGTTTCATTACTCGCTTATTGATGTCATAGTTGTCGCGAACGCGTTCCATATATACAACTTACGATTGACATAAGCGGCATGGTTGTGAAAAAGCCATAATTGAAATCTATGAAAATCTTTACAATGAGGGTATGGATTCCAGCTAGCTTCGTCTTGAACAAACAAACATTACTCACAGATCAGTTTTCGGAGCTATCAGACACTCAAAATCAAATTGATTTTCTTCAAGTGCCCATATATTCTCTCAAATCAACAACAACAATGGAATTATACGTAAGTAAAATGATCGATTCCTCTTAATTGATCCCAGCGTTTTTCGCAAAAGTGGCAAGAAGCAAGTTTTACTGCATTGTGTAGAAAAACAAACCGCATGCAAACTTGCATTCTTAAATGAAAGTATAAAAGTATCAATGATCGATGAAGAGAAATCTATCATTTTACTCACGCAGTAATTCAAGATGCATGACATGAGTTAGAACAGAATTATTTCATCACAAAATTCAAAACATATAAATACGAATATCATTTTGCTTGTGACATGACATTCATAATTACAAATCTTGATTTCTATAAGTTTAGGTAGTTGATTTCAATAAGAGCAAACATACGATAGTTATAGTTTTGATCCAATGATATTCCTAAGCAAAACTTATGATTTTGGTAAGTGACTGGACATAAAATTTTTCCTCTCTTAATCATAAGTGAAATTTATGGCTTTCAATAATAATCGTAGTGTCACCAAATCTTAAGGGGATCTTATGCTCTTCCTAAGTGTTTTTGCCTCAGTGCACGCTAACGTAGTGAATGCTTAGCGTGTCTGTCTGGGTCATTATGAAACCAGTGCACGACTAGGGATACAGAGACGGAAGAATATGATTGAAAAAAGAAACATGTAAAGTGTCACCTCACAACTTGGGAGAACTTGGTGAACCAGTTTTGATTATTTCTGATAAAAAGTAGGATTCTTCTATAAAGTATTTCAAACTTTTGTATGGATTTAAAAAAGAGACATGTTGAGTGTCACCTCACAACTTGGGAGAACTTGGTGAACCAGTTTTGATTATTTATGATAAAAAGTAGGATTCTTCTATAAAGTATTTCAAACTTTTGTATGGATTTAAAAAAGAGACTTGTTGAGTGTCACCTCACAACTTGGGAGAACTTGGTGAACCAGTTTTGATTATTTATGATAAAAAGTAGGATTCGTCTATAAAGTATTTCAAACTTTTGTATGGATTTAAAAAAGAGACTTGTTGAGTGTCACCTCACAACTTGGGAGAACTTGGTGAACCAGTTTTGATTATTTCTGATAAAAAGTAGGATTCTTCTATAAAGTATTTCAAACTTGGTATAGATTTAAAAAAGAGACATGTTGAGTGTCACCTCACAACTTGGGAGAACTTGGTGAACCAGTTTTGATTATTTCTGATAAAAAGTAGGATTCTTCTATAAAGTATTTCAAACTTGGTATAGATTTAAAAAAGAGACATGTTGAGTGTCACCTCACAACTTGGAAGAACTTGGTGAACCAGTTTTGATTATTTCTGATAAAAAGTAGGATTCTTCTATAAAGTATTTCAAACTTTTGTATGGAAGAACATGATTTAAAAGAGAGGCATGTTAAATGTCACCTCACAACTTGGGAGAACTTGGTGAACCAGTTTTGATTATTTCTAATAAAAAGTAGGATTCTTCTATAAAGTATTTCAAACTTGGTATAGATTTAAAAAAGAGACATGTTGAGTGTCACCTCACAACTTGGGAGAACTTGGTGAACCAGTTTTGATTATTTCTGATAAAAAGTAGGATTCTTCTATAAAGTATTTCAAACTTTTGTATGGAAGAACATGATTTAAAAGAGAGGCATGTTAAGTGTCACCTCACAACTTGGGAGAACTTGGTGAACCAGTTTTGATTATTTTTGATAAAAAGTAGGATTCTTCTATAAAGTATTTCAAACTTTTGTATGGATTTAAAAAAGAGACTTGTTGAGTGTCACCTCACAACTTGGGAGAACTTGGTGAACCAGTTTTGATTATTTATGATAAAAAGTAGGATTCTTCTATAAAGTATTTCAAACTTTTGTATGGATTTAAAAAAGAGACTTGTTGAGTGTCACCTCACAACTTGGGAGAACTTGGTGAACCAGTTTTGATTATTTCTGATAAAAAGTAGGATTTTTCTATAAAGTATTTCAAACTTTTGTATGGAAGAACATGATTTAAAAGAGAGGCATGTTAAGTGTCACCTCACAACTTGGGAGAACTTGGTGAACCAGTTTTGATTATTTCTGATAAAAAGTAGGATTCTTCTATAAAGTATTTCAAACTTGGTATAGATTTAAAAAAGAGACATGTTGAGTGTCACCTCACAACTTGGGAGAACTTGGTGAACCAGTTTTGATTATTTATGATAAAAAGTAGGATTCTTCTATAAAGTATTTCAGAGAGAACTTGGAATAAGTTTTGATTATTTCTGATTAAATGCAAGATTCATTTATGAAGTATTTCAAACTTTGCAAAGTGTCACCTCAAAGCTCTATTGATGAATGCGGCGAACCAGGTGACCAAAATCACTTTCGAACTATTATCTCAAATTTTGGATCAAATTGTATGATTAAAAAAATATCCCTGGCAATGTCAACCTAAAATTAAATGTAAAAACCACTTATGTGCTATTTGAAAGTTTCAACTTTGGAAAAGATGGTGCATGCAATTTTCGGATATTTCGGATATTTTGTAGAGCCCAGCAAAACAACCAACCAACACCCGCCCCTTTATGTGGTTTTAATACTTACAACAAATACAAACTAATATTGTAAAATAAATCATTACATTCTCTAATGCTGACGGTGACCAGAATGGATGTGTCTACAATGGTGGTTGCGAAGTAGTAACCGGAATGATACATATTGAACAGCCATGATTTCCAGAAGAAACTGCAAAGAATATAAAAATGAATAAATATTAAAACGAAAACGAATTTATAACTTCCCTAGGAGTCCCCGATGTAACTCATTGAAGAATCCCTGAAAAAAAACCTCTTGAAGGTTTCCCAGAAGAAATTCCCGAAAGTATCCCAGAAAAAACTCCTGAAGAAACTCCTGAAAAAAATCTCCGAAGAATTCCTAAAGAAATCCCTGAATGAAAGGTAAAGGCTAGGTAAAGGGATCTCCTCAGAAACTCCTGGATTTTTTTTTGTAGAAAGAAATCTTTGAAGGAACTCTTAGAGGAATCCCTGAAATTTGTGAAGGATTTCTGAAGAACTCTTGGCGGAAATCATGAAGGAACTCTTAAAGATATCCTTGAAGGAAGTCCAGCAGGTATCTCTAAAATAACTTTTGTAAGAATGCTGTAGGAACTCCCGAATAATCCCCTGTAGAAACTCATAGAGAAATTCCTAAGAAATTCGCGAGCGAATTCCCAATTTTCCTACGGTTCATTGGCTATACATAGTTTGGTCCTTTAGTTAAGCATAGTTTAGTCCTGGAAAAATCCATGTACGTACAAATCCCCGAAAGAAATCCTGGAGGAACTCTTCAAGGTAACCCCGAAGGTATCCATGAAAGAAATCCTAACGAATCTCCCGAAAGAATCTCTGTAGGAACTCTTGGAGGAATTGCTTAAGGAACTCCTGGACGAATTACTGAAAGAACTCTTTGAGGAAACCCTGGAAGAATTCATGAAAGAACTACTGAAGGAATTCTAAAGAAATCCCTTAAGGAAATTCTGGAAGAATTCTCAAGGGAACTCATAGAAGAAAATTATTGGAGTATTTCCTGAAGGTATCTCAAAGGGGAAATTTCTTAGGGAACTCTGGAGGAATCCCTGAAGAAATTCCTGGAAGAATCTCTGGAAAAACTCCTGGAAGAATCCCTGAAAAAAAATCTGGGATGAATCCCTCAAGGAACTCCTAAAGGCATTTCTGAAGAAAATCCAGCAGATATCCCAAACAAAAATCCTGAAAGAACTCTTGGAGAAATCGCTGAAAGAACTCTTGGAAGAATCGTTGAATAAACTTCTTAAAATATTTCTGAAAGAATGCTGAAACAACCACCAAATAAACTCTTGAGGAATCCCTCAAAAAAAAATCCTAGAGGAATTTCTGAAGAAACTCATTTTCAAAGGGAGTCTAAAAGAAAGAACGCTTGAAGAAATTTGTGAAGGATTCCTCTTTAGGAACTCCTGAAAGTATCGCTGAAAAAAACTACTGGAGAAATCCCTGAAAAAGGCATTCCTGAAAGAACTTCTGACTAAAAACTGAAAGTATCTCTGATGCAACTGTTGGAGAATCCTCGTAGGAACGCTTGTAGGATTTTGCAAAGCTCTCCTGTAGGAATCCCTAAAAGAACTGCTAGAGGAATTCACGAAAAGAAACTTCTGGAGTAACCCGAAAAATCCTAAAGGTATCTCTGAAAGAACTCATGAAGGAAGCCTGGATGAATTCATGTAAGAATGCTTGCAGGAACTCCTGGAGGAATTCTTGCAGCAGCTTCTGGCGGAATCCTTGTTTGCACCTCTGGAGGGATACTTACAGAACATCCTTGGAATACTTACTGGAGGAATTTTTGAAGCAACACCATGGTAAATATCTGAAGGAACTCTGGAGTTATCTCTAAAAGAACTCCTGAAAAATACCCGAAAGTACAGTGTCTCTCTTTTATTCCATTTAGGTACAACTAAATTTACAATTTATTATCATACTTTACTTAGATGTTTCGTATGTAGCTCCACTGAGTTGTGTGATGCACCTCAAGGATGTACCTACAATCCAACATAAAGAATTTTTGAAGGAATGCTAAAGCAAATCTTGAAGGAACCTAGGAGAAATTCCTGTAGGAACTCTTGGAGCAATTCCTGAATGAACTCCTGGAATAAACCTTGAAGGAACTACTTAAGGTATCCCATGTGAATATGAAACCCAGATGGGACTGTTATGCGAATAGGGGCAGTGAATGTATCACAGGAAGAGACTCGAGAGCAGGGATGAGAACACCCACTTGCAACGAGTTACATTCACTTGCTATTTTCTCAGCTCCAAAGCGTGCAATCAAGAAGCGATGTATGGGCGACTTTTGCCTTGTGATTTCGTCTAAAACTTTGCCGAATAGAGTAGGGTTCGCACACGAATCCCAAGGTCGTGACAGAGCTGTGAAAGCAACTCTCCACGAAGTGAGTGTAATTTACATTCACCTCGTGGAGAGTTGCCTTCGCAGTTCCCTCATGACTTCGGTATGCGTGTGCGACCCCTACTCTATTCGGCAAAGTTTTAGACGAAATCACAAGGTAAAAGTCGTCCATACATCGTTTCTTGATTTCCCGCTTCTGAGTTGAGAAAACTGCAAGTGAGTGTAACTCTTTCCAAGTGAGTGTTCCCATCCTTGCTCGAGAGACAACCTTGAAGGAAATCCGGCAGGTATCCCTGAAAGAATACTTTAAGAAACTTCTGGAGTAATCCGTGAAGGAACTCTTGAACTCTTGCAGGAGCTTTCTGAGAAATCCCTGAAGTAAATCCTTGGATTATTTCCTGGAAGAATGCCTGCAGAAACACATTAGGAAACGCCTGATGGAATCCTTGAAGGAAATCCTGGAAGCATTTCAGAAAAAAAAACTCGTGTAAGAACTCCTAACGGTATCCTTGGCGAAACTTCTAAAAGAACTCATTAATAAATTACAGGAGGGAGGTTTATGGAGTCTCTGAAGAAACTCTGGAAGAAAATTCCCTGTACCTAGTAACTCTTGAAGGAATTCCTGAGGGAACTTCTGGAGGAACTCGTGAAAAACCTTCTGGATGAATCTCTGAAGAAACTCCTGAAAGAATACTCGAAGGAACTCCTAAAAGAATTCCTGAAAGAACTGCTGATAAATTCCTGAAGGTATCCTTAAGAAATCGTTGAAGTAGATCCTGGAAAAAAAAACAATTCTAAAGGAACTCCTGGATGAATGGATCACTAAAATAACTAAAATGGCCGCTATAAAATGAACAGATAGCGCAACAGATGTTTGGCATAACTCGACTGCTATCACAACGTTAAAGGTCATTCACGGTGGCTCCTTTGTTTTGGTGCGGCAACTGCCAGAAAAGTTTGCTTCAATGATCCATTCCTGAAGAAACTTCTAGTATCCTTGAAGGAAATCTAGCCAGGAAAGAATTCCTGATGAAATGCTGTAAGAATCTTATATTGAACCCTACGAGAATTTCTGGAGTATTATCTGGAGGAACTTCTGGAAGAATCCCTGAAAAAACTCCTAGAGGATTCCGTGAACTTCTAATGGTATCCTCGAAGGAAGTCCAGCAACTATTCCTGAAAGAACTCCTAAAGGAATCCTTAACCCTCGAGCGATCGCGCTGTCGTATTTTATACAACACGTTGAAAAAATCTCGCTTTTTGTACTCAGCATCAGCGTGGTGCTGGTGATGTTGGCCAACCGCGCTAGTTACGGAAGGTTAAAGGAACTTCTAGAAGAATATCTAGGGAGAATCCATGAAGGAACTCCTGGAGAAACTCTTATAGAACTCCTAGAGGAATGCCTGAAGAGTTAAACTTTTTTAAGTGTTTTCTGGTGGTATCCCTGGGGGAATCCACGAGGAATAGCTGAAATATCTGTTTAGGAGCCCATGAAGGAACTCCTGTAATAATATATGGCAGTATAATAGAAAGAGTTTCTATAAAATTATGTTTATAACAAATTGTCTTATTCGTCTTAGGATTTGGATGCATGTAATGGACCCACTAAGCAACAGAAGTTCATTTCTGATGTTGCTTATAATGGACCCAGTCGGGGTTCAATATAGAATTGTTTACAAATATGTTGGTGCATATTGGTCCCCCATTTGTTTTCCATGTTATCTATCTCACTGCCAAAGTTGCCTATAGGGGATACTCCTGGGATCAATTAATTTGGGCATTTACTTTTTGGTTTTCCAGTAGGGGTATCACTACAGGGAAAGAGCCCATTACTAGCACTAAACCACTCATTGTCGATTAGTGTACTTAAATGTTTTGCACCCTTGCACGAAGCTGAGTTCCCAGTTCCAATGTCGTGCACGTCTGCCATGCACTACTCCAGTGCGCACGATTTTAGAGAGGGAAGGAGCCCAGCCAACCACATATCGTAAATCATTGTGTGGAAAAAATCATATATTTTCATATATTGAATCAGAATTGTATAATAATATGTATATTTGTTGACAATGATTGCGTAAAATCGCATTTCATGCCAAATTAAATTTCAATTGCGATTTTGTTTCATATAGTCGTCTCCGATCATAAAAGGTGCGAGATACTGTCGGTAGGATCGCACAAAATCGGATAGAATCGTGAAAAAAATATACATTCTTAGTATCAAGCTGCAAGTTCGCTAGCATCGTATATATGATTTCATTGAATCGTGGAAATCGTTGCTTCACATCGTATATGAATCTGCTAATTCGAGCTTGCTACCTAAAGGTATGATGAAAATCGATGAAATCGCATACAACTATAACAATGTTGTATATTGATCGTTTGCGTCACACTTGCGTCGTATACGAAGTGAATGAAATCGTAGAAATCGTATATTCATTTTTACAGTCGCATATGATTGTTACTGCACTTTTAATAGTCGAATTTTAATCGCGTAAATCGTGAATGGTCTTGTTTACGCATTTGTATGATGGAGAAAAAGAAAAAAAAAGGTATTCATCACAAATTTGTATTTTTGTTGTTGTTGACACATTCCAACCATGGTAGCAATAATTTCAACCAAATATATAGATTTTCATACTAGCAGATGATCTCCAATAAGTGATGTATAGATTCCAACAACGATGTGAATTCCGGGCCTCTTGCACGGCGCCACTTTTGGCGCCACTCAATGCACAACAACAACGCTCCCACCACAAGTCTCGCACCCTGTCATGCTAATTTTTATTCGTTTCATGCCATTCACTTTTATTCGTTTCATGCCATTCACTTTGAACTCTCTATTTTCAACTTGGCAATATAGCCAATAGAGATGACGCGCAATTCTCAATCAAAGGACCTAAGTTCGATTCCCATTGAACACCAATTGTTTTTTTTTATTTGAAAATCTTGAGTCGTATATTGGTACTCTCAATCGTAATAAGATCATGCATAATCGTATATTTAGACGGATAAAATCGGCGAAATCGTAGACATTTTTCGAGAAATCGTAAATTATGTTGGATGGAATCGCAGTAATCGTATATATGTTTCGATATGGCCTCCACTTTAGTATGTATATGCCTGTTTCGTGCATTGAATACGATTTCTTTGGTGCTATATATGTGTGACTATTTCAGTTGCAATTTCGATATAGCAACCGAATTGCTGGCTGGGGAGCCCAGATCGCCAGATCCAAAGTCGTGCGCGCTGGGGGAATGCACAATTAGGGCCGATTTCTTCACCTCGGCTTAACTGGTAAGCCAGGCTTACCCATATAGTTAAACCTGGTTTAACGCTTAAGCCCGGGTGAAGAAATCGCCCCTTAGTGCTCGACTTTAAGCTGGGGTCCATCTACGCGTAGGGGTGGTGGGGGTAAAGTGGACAGGTGGGGTAAAATGGACAGGGTACAGTTTCATGGCTTTTATTGTTTTTCAAAATGTTTCAACGATTGAAGCTTATACCTTAGCATGAATCATTATACTTTTGCTGATCTTGAACATTAAAATCAAATAAACCTCTTCAAGATGACAAAAACTTTGAAAATCACGTGAAAAATCGGAAATGATGTAAAATCTGCTTATAACTGCTAAGGTTTTCTCGTAAGTTATTTTCAAATTATTACAAGTTTTACACCCCAAACCAATGAAGTCCACGTAGAAGAATATATTTGATCGAAAAAAAAAATTTGTTTTGTTAAAAAAAAGTTTTGGGATAATTTTTGACAAAATCAGACCGTGGGGGTAAAATGGACAATCGGTTCAAATTTCACCAAAATTTCATATTTTTTTTGCAAAACTTCAGAATCATCAGCCATTATACCTATCGTGAGATAGTTGAAGTAAAAAGTTAAAAAAAATTTTTTTGATCGACAAAATATAATTTTCATGCAAAACAGTGCTTATTTTTTACACTATTTTTACAATAATTATTTAAGTGTGTTTCAAAGTTTGTATTAAAAGTTTTAAAACAACAAAATAAAGGTATCGTATGAAATTTGATAGTTTGTATTTAAAAACATAGAAAGAATATGCTGTTATATAACTTTTAACGACTTGTTCATTTTACCCCATCGATTGTCCATTTTACCCCCACCAATTTTTTTCACGCTATTTTGATGCACGATTTGGTGAAGAAAATAATCAAAGAAAACAATATTTTTTAAATGCAACCCCTTACAAGATTTCTAGAATATATCATTACCTTCCATGTTACTCGGAAAAGCAGATGGATTTTGCCGCATTTCCACGGGAAACGATCAAAATGCTTAGGTTGTCCACTTTACCCCCACCACCCCTATGCTATCACCCGCCCTTCTTTGTGAACGTATCCCTACCTTGTTGTTGTTGGTTTCTTCCGGCTCCACCAAACCCAATCCTTGCGCAATACTATCAACGCTGATGTATATTGACTTCCCTTCCGTCTTGGTCCTTACACCATTCCTCTCAATCGATTCACGGGAAGAGCATCCATCGGCAGATTGAGTGGGTTGCGGAGAGGGTATTCTCGGACCCCGGACTGGTGGTTTCCCCAACTTGAACCACTGAACCAGTCTGAACCACAACTTTCCCGGCTCGACCAGACGTAAATATTCAAATTGCAGCTCCTTCTGCCGCTTTTTGGATACTTTCCAGAAGACCGTCCTTGTTTTTCTACAAAAATAAAACAAAGAGATTATGGTTACCTTCATCCAAAAGTAGTTTTCTATGTGGAAATCCACCAATATAAATCCAAATCTCTCTGGGTTTTTCAAGAATTCATCCTGTGTACAAACCTGAGATTGCAGCTCCAACAAGTTAATGTCGTTTTCGTTTTTGATTCAGTTCCAACCTGGGTTGGAACTGGATGAGATCACAGTGTCAACCCCAACCCGACTTCGGTTTCGCTTGTACTAAAGTTTGTTTGAGTTTGTTTGACGTTTGTTTGTTTACACATTTTCCGCCAATCCAGGTCCAACCCAGGTTCAAAAACGAATTCGACATAAGTTGCATTGCCACCGTCAGGGTCTACATTTTCCCGCAGTTGATGATTGTTACTTGGTGGAGGCATGGTGTTCCGGTGAACGTATCTTTTACACTTTTCGCAAAATTTTTTTGTTTCCTGAAAAGTAGATATTTACATAAATTTATGCTGATTATTGCTTAAAATAAAATGATTACCTTTGCGTTTGCTGCCGATTCATGTTTACTTTGGGAGAAACCACATGCTTTGTTTTCATTTGACAGATGGATAAACATGAATCCATGTATATTCATAATGCCCATGTATAGGCAAACGAGGATCAACCAGAATCAAGGCAGAAGTTTTCAATCGAAAAAATGTATGGAGATTTGGACATTTTTTCAATTATTTTAAAAATTTCGAAATTTTGGCAAAAAATATTTGGTAACGCAGATAGCTATTATTATTACCTACAACCTGTACCAAATATTTTTTCCGATAAAACGATTATTAAGTCAAAAACCCAGTTTTTGTAAATTTCTTAATATATTTTAAAGTTGAAAAACTCCTGCTCACTAGCGCCATCTGTTGCAATTACCGTCAAAGCTGGTAATCCATTTGAGTCACCAAATACATTTTCCTTACTTTTTTAGCAAGGAATTTCAGAAAACCGGCACTTTAAACATTTTTGAAGACAAGGTATAAATAGTGGGCCGATCTCAGCGCCCAATACAAATTTTCAAAACTTTTATGCAAAACAGATTTTCTGCGTGCTATCTCAGATGACGCCATCCTGAATACTTAAGGCGATTTGGAAAACAATGTATTTTATTTACGTTCGTCTATGTATAGGTCTTGAGCACAGAAAGTTTCATTTCATTCCGTGGTAATTTGACTAAGTAACAGGATAACGTAGTAACGGCCTTTATCTTAAGGTTGAAGGATTCGTCATTGACATAATCGTCATCATTGAAAACTCGAAAGCAGTTTTCTCGTTCAAAACTGAAATTTCCGCAGTGAAAATGTGTTCACTGTACTCCATTCTCCACCCACAATACAGTGAATACATTTTCACTGCGGAAATTTCAGTTTTGAACGAGAAAACTGCTTTCGAGTTTTCAATGATGACGATTATGTCAATGACGAATCCTTCAACCTTAAAACTGGCTTTCCCGGCAAACATCGTTCTGCCTGCCTACTGTGTTTTTGACATGTAGCTTTGTAGGGAAATGCCCCGTAAAATGGAATTTCAAACTTTCTCGTTTCCGGTGCGTTCCCGTTCGATTTTCCCGAATAATTTTTGTACGAACACGTCGGAGTCCTGCACGAATGAAACAGTGAAAGAATGGGTAGATCCGTTGGCCCTTTACCGAGCCTATTCGTGACATACAAACACCATTGCATTTTTATTTATATATATAGATAGATAGCTCATCAAATGTCAGGGGGATTACAGATTACAGTTGGATGTGTAATGTTACAGTTCATTGTGAGAATAACTACTGTTACTGTCAAAAGCTAAACTTTAGAACAGAATGTCCCAAAGGTTCATAATAATATATAGTAGACTTTAGGTTGGTCCAGTAACCGCGATTGATCATGCAACGTTACTCAGTATATCAGATATGGCTGCTGTTACGAGTGTAGACCTGAAGTTCTGAATTCCCAGATAATTTGGCTGATCTGGAATAGTCCTATAATGTCTAAATGACATTTGAGATTTCAAGAGCTTCACGGATCTCAGCAGATTATGCAATGCTATTATTTACAACTTTATTGTATGACAGTTTGGACGACCCTGAATGTCGTTCACTGAATGTCCGATAGGTTTATAATAATATAAAATAGACTTCAGATTGGTTAAATATGCAACGTTACTCTGTATAGCAGATATGGCTGCTGTTACGAATGTAGACCTGAAGTTTTGAGCTAGAAGGTAGTTTGGCAGACCTGGAATATACCTAGAGTGTCACACATAAAATTATTATTGTAGATTCGAAAGACTTTATTAAAGGACAGTTTAGACGACCCTGAATGTCTCAAAGATTATTAGAAATTTCTAGTAGACTTCAGGTTAGTCTAGTAAGCGTAGGTGATTATCTGATATACTCCGTATATCAGATATTGTTGTTGTTACGAACCTGAAGTTCTAAACTCCCAGATAGTTTGGCTGACCTGGAATATTCCTATAATGTCTCTAAATGGCATTTGAGATTTCAAAAGCTTCACGGATCTCAGCAGATTATACAATGATATTATTTATGGCCTAGATTTGAAGGACTTTATTATAGGATAGTTTGGACGACCCTGAATATCCCAAAGGCTTATAATAATATCAAACGGACTTCAGATTTTTGTTTTTTAAATTTGTAATTTTTTAATTTATTATTCAACGTAAACCTGTTAGTTACATAACTTTTAACCAAGTCAAGGACTAGATTGATACAGTAAGCGCGGATGAATATGCAACGTTACTCAGTATAACAGATATGGCTCCTGTTCCGAGTGTAGACCTGAAGTTCTGAACTCCAAGCTTGTTTGGCTGACTCGGCTTTGCTTTATGATGATCACATTTAAAGAAAAAAAAACCTAAATTTATCGCCCCTACTTCATTTCCATTCAAATGTTAAACTTAAAGTGATCCGAAACTGCAGGAAGGCTGTACAGTCTATAACACACAGTCGTAGAAAGATCCCAACAACTGACCTTCAATCGGCGAGTACCGAATTGCACCCAGGTTTAGCATTCAAGGTCCCGACTTCGAGAGCAATTACACAAGCCTCCAGGAATTTCTCTCCGTACCCAGACGTGTTTGCAAATATTTCTAAGTAGATATATACCGACAACAGGCGACGGAAATCGTAAAATTGTTACGCTGATTGTGTAACAGTGTGTGGCTACTTGTTCTTTTTCGTGGCCTTACGGTTGTACTACTGCTGACACAAGGCCTGCCACCAGATCAGTGGCTTCCACAGCTATTTATCAATATGAAGCTTTCAACGCCTGTCCATGCGAAATAAATCCGTAATCTTAAGTTTTGTTATTTGACGCGACGATAGATTCACGACCACCAGGCAACAGGAGGTCCCACATCTCCACTAGAAAAACGCTATTTACCATCACTTGCTGCACTGAGCCGGATATCAGCAAACGTGCTGGACTCGCTCTGCACGAATTTCAGGGATCTAAAGTTCGATGTGTTCTTATTGCTATCTTTCTACAAACACCAGTACGATGGCGCCAGAAGAGAATTCTATATTCGGTTTGCAGCTACTGGTGGAGCTTCTCGCAGGTACGGTGGATGCCGATGAGAGTGCAACCACAAGATTCTCAGAGAACGTGGGGATACGTTTATTGTAGGAGCAAAGCAACGACGAACACATGGTCCGGTCGGTGGTAAGCTTTCGCCGATTGCTTGGCTTCCTGATGATGGCCTGCTGATGCGCGTGGGCGGTGGGTGGTAAACAACTCCGGATTCTTGGGAATGAGAAACACTCTCGCTCTTATTGGAGGACCTGACGGGGCTGCCATCTGCGAGTGGTCGGGATGCAGAGCTGCATCGAGGCGTCAAAAGAAAGAAAAAAACAAATTACAGATTGTAAAATTGTAAAAGTTGGTTGTAAAACTGAAGTAGTGCAAAAAAGTCATCTTCCATGGGGTAAGATGCCAGTTAATGACGACATGCAAAAATATCGTCCATTCCTTTACAGAAATTTCAGACCCTTTTTTTTATAGAATGAGAAAATCTGCAACAGATACCTACCCAAGAGGTGGTTCCTCGGGTGATGTGGGGATCGACCCACTAAAAACTCATTCTCTCTCTTCCTTACCTTCGCGGTACGCCCGTTAGGGGGACCGTACATGAGTACACTCTAATAGTAAGCGTTCCACCAGCTACCGCCTTAAGTTGTTCACTCTCCCCTGGAGGCTCGGGTCCTGGCTAGTACTTAGACTACCCGTTGAACTCAAGCTCCTGGATGGGGAAGGGGGGCCAACTCAACTAGCTGTTGTTCGGCTCGCCATTTACTCTGTAGTTCAAGTACGATACGAGAAACCGTGGAAGTAACGGAGTCCCACTTGTCCGCCCCCATACACATCCTTTCAACAATGTTGTCAGGCGTGATATCTCTACCGCATACCTCCTGCATACTCGACCTTTGCTCCACGAAACGTGGACATTCAAAGAGCACATGCTCCGCGGTCTCGTCGCAGTCTGCACACTCCGGACATGCGGGGGAGCCTGCGTGTCCGAATCTGTGCAGATACCACCTAAAGCACCCATGGCCTGACAGAAATTGAGTCAAGTGAAAATTCACCTCGCCATGGGGCCTGCTCGTCCACTTGGACACGCTCGGTATGAGCCTGTGTGTCCATCTACCCTTGCTGGAGGAATCCCATTCGCTCTGCCACTTCAGCATAGACGAGCTTCTGGCGATACGCCTCGCCCCTCTTATGCCGCGTCGCTCGAAGCATTCTTCATCCTCTGCCACCACTAAAGCTATGGGCATCATGCCCGCTAGCACACATACCGCGTCCTTTGAGACCGTGCGGTATGCGCTCACCACCCTAAGGCACATCAGCCTGTGGGTACTCTCAAGTCGCTTCACGTTTCGGTTAACCACTAGCGCCTTCGACCATGCAGCGGCGAAGTAGTATGGAGACCGCTACTGCCGCGAGCAGCTTACGCTTACTCGAGACTATTGCCGAGCTGTTTGACATTATCTTTGACAATGCCATTATCGCCATGCTTGCCCTTTTGCAGGCATATTCTACGTGGCTTCCGAATTTCAGCTTATCGTCGATCATGACCCCCAATTGCTTCAGTGAGCGCTTAGAGTTGATCGTGCATCCACCTGTGGTGACCACTGCCTGCTGTTCAGACTTGCGGTTGTTTACCACCACCACCTCCGTTTTGTGGTGCGCGAGTGCCAAATGTCTCGACCTGATCCAATCCTCCACTATTCCAATTGCGTGAGTTGCTGTCAGTTCCACTTCCTCTATCGACTCGCCGTATACCACGAGGGTAATATCATCGGCGAAGCCGACCAGCTTTACGCCCGGTGGAAGTTTGAGCCACAATACGCCATCATACGCCGCGTTCCATAGTACCGGGCCCAAGATGGACCCCTGTGGTACCCCTGCGGTGATTTTGTAGCTCCTCTCGCCTTCCTCGGTGTCATAGATTAGCACTCTATTCTGGAAGTAGCTCTCCAATATCCGGCATAGGCTAACCGGGACTCCTAGGTGGTGTATTGCGCACTCAATGGCGGTCCAGCGGACGCTGTTGAACGCATTTTTAACGTCCAGCGTGACGACCGCCCAATAGCGGATTCCTGTTCGCTTCTTTTGGAGCGCTATCTCGGCCGTTTTGGTTACAGCCCTAATAGCGTCCACCGTCGACCGACCCTTCCGGAAGCCGAACTGGTTATCCGAGAGACCAGAGTCATCGGGTTTCTCGGTATAGACCATGAGCCTCGACAGAATGATCCGTTCCAACAGTTTTCCGGCGGTGTCCAGCAGGCAGATAGGTCTGTATGCCGACGGGTCGCCAGGTGGCTTCCCGGGTTTGGGCAGTAGAACCAATCTTTGCCTTTTCCACCTCTCCGGAAATTCGCCTCTGTCTAGGCACATCTGCATAGCCATTCTGAACATGTCAGGCTTAGCCTTGATGGCCGTCTTGATGGCTAATGTCGGGATACCGTCCGGACCCGGAGCCTTGTTCAACTTAAGCGACTTCGCTATTGCAATGAGTTCGTCGTTCGTCACCGGGGCTACCTCGCTATGGCCGGTTTGGCTATAGGGAACGGGGGCCCATGGTCTTGTATCGTGGCGCGGGAACAGCGTTTCCACGATCTTCTGCAGCATCTCTGGGGAGCGTTCTGGGGGTGCTGACGCGCCCTTCGTTTTGGCCATGACTACTCTGTAGGCATCACCCCATGGGGTCGTGTTGGCTGCCTGGCAGAGATTTTCGAAGCACGCCCTCTTACGAGTCTTAATCTCTTTATTCAGTGCCAGTTTAGCCGCCCTGTAGGCCTCGCTTCGTTCAATTCTATCCTCATCGGTACGAGCCCTTTGCATCCTCCTTCTAGCTCTTAAACAGGATGCGCGGAGTTCTGCGATTTCTGGACACCACCAGTACACCGGTTTGCGTCCATTTCTGGGTAGGGATCGCCTTGGCATAGCGGCGTCACATGCACGGCTTAGGGTTCCGACAAGATCATCGCTGGATAGATCGCCGGTGTTACTCTCCATAAACAATCGCTCCACAAATGCCGGCTTATCGAATCGCGAGGTCAGCCATCCCCGATGACGGTCGATGACCTTCGGCTGTGGCCGTCTTCCTCCGTGTTCCACTCTGTATCGAATCGCCAGATGGTCACTATGCGTGTATCCATCGTCGACCCTCCAGTCCGAGCTAGGGTTTAGACCCGGGCTCCAGAAGGTCACATCAATGATGGACTCTGCACCATACCTACTGAAGGTTTTTTTTGTCGCCTACGTTCGCGACATCCACGTTTAGTCTAGCCATAGCTTCGAGTAAGGCCCAACCTCTCGCGTTAGTCAAGCGGCTACCCCACTCAATCGCCCAGGCGTTGAAGTCTCCACCGATGACCACGGGACTCAATCCCACCATTGCGCTTGTTAACGATTCCAGCATAGACGAGAACTGGTCTATCGTCCACCTGGGAGGGGCATAACAACTGCAGTAGTATACCCCTTTGATCTTCGCTATTGCGAAGCCCTCGTGCGACGTGGAAACTATTTCCTGGACCGGAAAACGACCGGTTGTACAGATCGCCGCTAGCTTGGCCTTATCCGCTACCCAGTTTCCGTTATCGGGAGGGATGCGGTATGGGTCCGATAGTAGTGCGATGTCTGTACTTGACTCCGAGACTGACTGCCATAGCAACTGTTGTGCAGCTTCACAGTGGTTCAGGTTTAGTTGTGTAACCTGCATTATCGTTTGGAACTTCGACCTCCTCGCGTGCCTGGACATTTAGGCCCGCCCGTCGTGTGGCCCTTGTTCGCCGTGCAAATCAGGCATTTTGGTGCAGAGTTGCACTCCCTGGCGATATGGCCTTCTACTCCACACTTCCTGCAGAGCTTACTCCGGTCTGGGCCTTTGTATGCCCAGGACTTATGCCCTTGCTCAAAGCACTTGAAGCTCGTATACGCTGAGCGGGCACACTGACCAAGCTACCTTGATCTTCCCGACTAAAATCGCCTTATTCACATCCCCTACGGGGAGTTTGAACGCGGCAGCGTGACAGCCGGACCCTTACGCAGGCGGATCGATGCACTTGGTACATCTATCTCACGCTGCTGTTTGAGTGCGGCTGCGAGCTCTCTGCGAGCTCTGCGTCGGTAATCTCGTCCAGGTTTTTACACTGGAGAGTTGCCTCCGCCGTTAGGGCTCTTACCTGCACCTTTTCGCCAAGTACCTCTTGGGCTAGTGCTTTGTAGGAAGTACCTTTATTGGCTGCTTCCTTCTTCAGCACTAGCATCATCTCTCCCGCCCTGGTGCGCCGGATGCTTTTTACATCCGCGCCCAACGGTGAGAGACGATTCTCGCCTCGCATGGCCTTCAGCACCTCGGCGTATGTGTCTGCCTCGGTTTTGAAGACCAGCGCGTCACTTCTCGCTCGTTTGCGGGCTGGTTTCGTAGTTCTCACCTTATTCTTTTTTCCTACCGTAATCCAAGGGTTCTCCTTCCCTTGGTCCGGTTGGCCTCCGTTCTTCCTCTGGTTGGCTTGCTGGGGCTTGGTTTCCCTGCCCCTTGCGCGCTTCGCAACCGGCTTAGCAGCCTGATTACCTACGCTAGTCTTCACCTTCTCTTTCTGCGGCTTTGCACCCGACTCTGCCGGACGCTGATCGGCTACACGAGCGGGCGGACAACCATCAGCAAGGATCTGAAACAGGGCCTGCTGAAGCTCCGCAAATCACTGGCTCTGGCCAAGAAGGAGTACGACCTCCTGGTGGAAGAGCGAAGTGCTGCTGATGCGAGCAGGGAAGAGCGGTCCACCCAAACGGACAACTTCCTCCTTGCTGAGCCTTCTGTTATCGTCATATTTGAATGACTTCTAACATCGATAGCTTAGGCATTAACTACCATGCGCCTCCATGTGTTTCTCAATCTCCTTGGCCATGAAATTATTCCTTTTTATTACTGCACATCAATCTCCACCAGTTTACATGGCATTCCTTCAGAGATTCCTTAAATTCCTTTGATGATCGCATAAAGAACTCTTCTATTTGATTAAAATTTGCTCCAAAAACTCCTCCAGGGAAATTGCTTTTGAGGTCCCATACAAAAAGTGTGGCATAGGGGGAGGGGGGGGTGGTTGTTGAAAAACGTCGATTTTTGCGTGACATAATTTGTGTATCACCCCTTTATGGTTTTTTATCCACTAACCTTTCAGACATTTTGCAAAAATATCTTTCAAAAATTCCTCCAGAAGTATCTCCAAGAGCTCTTTCAGGGTTGTTCCAAATCATCCTCCAGTAATCCCTCTAGATATTTCCTCCAGTATCTTTGTTTGCAATTTTTCATGGATTTTCGGAGGTTTTTTTTCCAGAAGCTTCCTTCAGATACAATGACACATATTGCCCATTTTATTCGCACTTTACCAGATTTGCTGGTATGTCTGAATTATACTGGAAAAACTTGTAATTAGAAGGCACGAAATGTTGCTAATTGACAAATAGATAGATGAAATTTGTCAATTAGCAACATTTCGTGCCTTCTAATTACAAGTTTTTCCAGTTTCCTTCGGATTCACTTCATCAACATTTAATTCAGAAATTCCTCAAGGTGGACTTTAAGAAATTTTTTCATGGATCTCGGAAAATTCTCCAGCATTTTTTTCCATAATTTTCTCCAAAAGTTTCTCATTAAATTATTCTAGATTGTTAGCCACAACAGCCCCAACCATCCCTATGCAAAACCAACACGAACGTTTCAACGATATAATGCAGATCTAGGTAAGACAAAACAGATAAAAAACAATAACAAACGTTTTCGAGGTGATGTAGGCAGTGTTAAGTGAGGCAATCGTTTGTAGGTTTCTAATTTGTAATTTAAAGTGAATTATTATCTTGCCTAACATTAACTGAATTATACTTATATGCTAATTTGTAGGAGTAAGCCTAAAATACATCAATTTGTTGCTATTAAGGTCAGAAGCAGGTCGGAGACTGAATTGTAAGTGCAACGTATATCAATCCTAACTGTAAACATACCTAAATACATTATATGTTTTAGCTTTAAGCTGATTATCACCGAATCGGGAGTAATTTAATATCTGCTGGAAGAACTCCACCAACCTTTCGCAACAAACTTAAAGAATTCAACCGGAAAACAGGATGAATTTTCTGTCGAATGTGCGACAAACCCGGTCACAGACGAGGGCCCAGCAGGTGAATGCTAACCTCAACGTTAGTGACAACGGTATGGCATCGAGTAAGCCGCCGGAGGAATCAATGACCGGCATAGACGGAGACGGTGAGTTGCGAGAATGTGCTGGTTGCGATCGGCCAAATAACGCCGAGCGATACATGGTGCAGTGTCAGAATTGTAATCATTGGTATCACTTTACTTGTGCTAATGTTAACACCGCCACGGTGCGCTCGTCCAGTTATCTGTGTGTATTATGCGTACCTGGAGAAGTTTGTGGGGCTCTGGAACCAGCACCGAGCCAGTTTAGTGGTATTTCAAGTACGTCCAGCACTCGTAAGGCGAAAGTAGACCGCGAACTACAACGTCTGGAAGAGGAGCAGAAGTTGCTTGAGGAATTGAACCGGGAGCGAATTGAAAAGGAGCGCGCATTGAACGAACGGGAACTTCTGGAGCGGCTAGAGCGTGGCAAGCAGTTCATTGCTCGGAAGCATGAATTGCTCAGTCGACACGACGAGGAGGAAGGACGAAGTGTACATAGTATACGGAGCAGTCGACACAGTGAGAGACGAACGGAGGATTGGGTCAGGCAGACGAGGACAACCGAGATTTCTGGTGAGGTAGTTAGTGGAGAGACAGTCGCGCCGGCGTCTGCAAGCGCTAGTAATGCTGTTGGAGATGCACTTCTAACGGAACTGCAGGGAGAACACCCATCCTCGACACCGATAAAGACTGTGGCATCTGCAGTGACACCTTTCGTAGACGACAGGGCAGAAACGGAATCAGAGGAGAAATCGATTCCGCAGACCCTAGGAAGCGTTACGATTGGTGAGGACTCTGAGGATTCACTTGAAGCGAGAAAGCGAGAAAATCGTCCGGTCAACCTACCATATGTGGATCTTCAGCCGTATGCAGATCTCCTCGAGGTTGAGGAAGCGGCTCCAACTTCCGGCCCGGTTTTAAATGCTGGAGCAGTGCCAAAAATGAATCGCTTCAGCGCCCAATGCTACAAACGTTGGAGCGTTGAAACTGGAGAACTTCGGAAAAAGGAGCTACATCTGCAAAGACAAGTCGAAACAGAACAAGTCATTCAGGATTTGATGACAAAACAGCAGTCGGACATAGACGCAAGGCGGAAACGAGAAATGGAATTGGTGAGCCGGATAAAATATCTTCAATTGCAACATGCGACTGAACTAAAAACTGTTCGAGAAACGGAAGTAAGATTGAGAGCACAACTCAAACAACGAGATCGTGAGCGGATTGAGCTAGAAGGTCAGGTAGAGACATTAGGGAAGATACTTCGCGAGGAAAGGGAACAAATGCGCACTATGGAAGTAGAATTGCGGGGCCAACTCCAAGAACGCGATCGAGAATCTGAATCATTGCAGCGCACAGTGGCTGATTTCGTCATTTTAGCGCGCTTAATTAATAACTTTTTTACTATGAAGTTTAGCGTCATGGTGTCTTCGGGAAAGTTTTTCACTATAATAAGGAGCTTCTTTTGAGCTTCTGTGAAAAATGATCAATACCCCTAAAAGTGAGATAGAAAAATTATTTTTTTGAATTTTTCAAGATACGAGGTTGGGGTCTTCACAAAAGTTGTAGAAAATGTTGTTTGGAGCAACTTTGCCCAAGACACCAAGATTGTAACTCCGCTACTTTTCAAGATACGTTACGTTTTCTTTCATCAGCTCCTTGAAAAAGGTTTTTGCGCAATAACTTTCTAAAATTGATTCTACAATTTTCTCATGTTCTACAAAGTTATAGATAATAGAAAAACACACAACTTTGCCGAACATGACATCCCGCTAATTCCAAAATTAAAATAGTTATAACGGTTTTTATAGTTTTTGGGCCATATTTCAAGCATATATAACTTAGCTATAGGCAATTATATGCAAATTTTCTTTTACGCATGTGAAAGTACATGTAATTGCCTCTCTTAGAAAGCCAAAATCATCAAACTGTAAGAAACTGTAAGATGGTTTTTGTATAGAAACTTACATCCAATTATGTTACTTTTATATGGGATTTATATATATTTTCAACATATTTATTTGACATTTCATGTCAGCTTGCATTTTTATTGTTATTGTAAGTGTGCGTTAATATAAAGAAAGGTTTGTTGTATATTCTGGATCATTCATGAAGTACGTTACATAAAAAACTGCTTCTATTTTCTTACTAACTCACAATGCTCCACGTAGTCCACGCAAAGAGCGAATGAAGCGCCATTTCTTTAAAAAATCCAAACCTGCGCGTGACATATTCTGTCAACGCTCTCACTAGTACATATCTATGTCTACATTGGTTATAGTAAATTATAAATCTTATTGCACTTCAAAGCAAGTTGCTGTCAAATCGTGATCCGACGAAAGAAGTTTCACTTTATGCGTTTTTACGCGTGGAATACGTGGAGCATTGTGAGTTAGTAAGAAAATAGAAGTAGTTGGTGAGTTTTTATGTAACGTACTTCATGAATGATCCAGAATATACAACAAACCTTTCTTTATATTAACACACACTTACAATAACATTAAAAATGCAAGCCGACGTGAAATGTCAAACATATATGTTGAAAATATATATAAATCCCATATAAAAGTAACATAAATGGATATAAGTTTCTATACAAAAACCATCTTACAGTTTCTTACAGTTTGATGATTTTGGCTTTCTAAGAGAGGCAATTACATGTACTTTCACATGCGTAAAAGGAAATTTGCATATAATTGCCTATAGCTAAGTTATATATGCTTGAAATATGGCCCAAAAAACTATAAAAACCGTTATAACTATTTTAATTTTGTAATTAGCGGGATGTCATGTTCGGCAAAGTTGTGTGTTTTTCTATTATCTATAACTTTGTAGAACATGAGAAAATTGTAGAATCAATTTTTAGAAAGTTATTGCGCAAAAACCTTTTTCAAGGAGCTGATGAAAGAAAACGTAACGTATCTTGGAAAGTAACGAAGTTACAATCTTGGTGTCTTGAGCAAAGTTGCTCCAAACAACATTTTCTACAACTTTTGTGAAGACCCCAACCTCGTATCTTGAAAAATTCAAAAAATAAATTTTCTATCTCACTTTTAGGGGGATTGATCATTTTTTACAGAAGCTCAAAAGAAGCTCCTTATTATAGTGAAAAACTTTCCCGAAGACACCATGACGCTAAACTTCATAGTAAAAAAGTTATTAATTAAGCGCGCTAAAATGACGAAATCAGCCACTGTGCAGCGCCAACTTGCAGAACTACGAAGTGAAGTAAAAGGCCTGCGCAGCAGAGAACAGCATCTACAATCCCAAAACGAAGCAGCTCAACAGCGTGAACATAACGCAATTCGACTGCGGAATGAAGCAGAGAAGCAGTATTGGGACCTGCACGAAGAGATAGAGCAAATTATCAGTCAAAACGATGATCGATCAACAGATGGCGATTGTTTTTCATCATTACCTCCACCTCCAGCATCATGGATCGGAGTAACAGGTTCATCTAATACGGGAATCCATCCTCCACTGGTTACAGTTGATGATGGTGGATTTCTGAACCGTCAACAGGAATTCCTTGCGCAATATGAAGTCGCGCCTTTGCAGAATACAAGCAGTTCCATGCCGGGAAGTCATTTGCATTTGCCATCGCAATTAGGCAATGCGAGTGGTTATTTCGGACCTTCACCTCAACAGTTAGCTGCTAGACAAGTGGTCATTAAGGAATTGCCCATTTTCTCTGGCGATCCTGTCGATTGGCCGCTGTTTATAAGCAGTTACCAGCATTCAACAGAGGCTTGTGGGTACACCGACTCGGAAAACCTTTTGCGCTTGCAACGTTGTTTAAGAGGCAATGCAAAAGAATCCGTCAGCAGTTTCCTACTGCATCCATCAACAGTTCCGCAAGTTTTGTCAACACTGAAGCTGTTATATGGGCGTCCGGAACAAATTGTAAACAATATGATCGCAAAAGTTCGAGCAACTCCACCTCCCAAAGCAGATCGGTTAGACACGCTTGTCAGTTTTGGCTTAGTCGTCCAAAATCTGTGCGGGCACCTTAAGGCAGTTGGTTTACAGAGGTATCTCACAAACCCAATCTTGCTGCAAGAGCTGGTTGATAAGTTGCCAACAACGGTAAAGTTCAACTGGGCACTTTATCAGGAACAGGTTCCTATTGTAGACTTAAATGTCTTCAGCGATTATATGGCAAAAATATCTTCTGCTGCGAGTGGCATAACACAACTTGCCAACATGCCTCAGAATTGTTTCAAAGATGAACGAAATAGACCGAAAGAAAGATCTTTTGTCAACATGCATGAATCCTCGGGACAACTGGGTACGAGTAATCGTGAAGATGTAGAGAAATCTGTAGCCGATGAACGGGTACAAAAGGGAAGAGAACATCAGAGTAAGTGCTCAATTTGCAATGAAGACAGTCATCAAATTGGCAGCTGCACGGCATTCGATGCACTTGATTTGGATGGCAGGTGGGAAGCAGTGAAGATGCACAAACTTTGTGCTCGCTGTCTAACGTCACACGCGCGGTGGCCTTGTAAAGGACAAATATGTGGAATCGATGGTTGTCCAAAGCGGCATCATCGTATGCTACACTACACGCCGGCAGCTACTGCTGATTACCAAAGCGATAGTTACAGTTCATCCTAGACTTCGGGTTTTAACGAAATGGGCTGTGTTAGACTATTTGTGCTTTGTGACGCTGAACCGGAAGTTAAGGCGACACGGGGGGGAGAATGTTAGCCACAACAGCCCCAACCATCCCTATGCAAAACCAACACGAACGTTTCAACGATATAATGCAGATCTAGGTAAGACAAAACAGATAAAAAACAATAACAAACGTTTTCGAGGTGATGTAGGCAGTGTTAAGTGAGGCAATCGTTTGTAGGTTTCTAATTTGTAATTTAAAGTGAATTATTATCTTGCCTAACATTAACTGAATTATACTTATATGCTAATTTGTAGGAGTAAGCCTAAAATACATCAATTTGTTGCGATTAAGGTCAGAAGCAGGTCGGAGACTGAATTGTAAGTGCAACGTATATCAATCCTAACTGTAAACATACCTAAATACATTATATGTTTTAGCTTTAAGCTGATTATCACCGAATCGGGAGTAATTTAATATCTGCTGGAAGAACTCCACCAACCTTTCGCAACACTAGATATTCCTCTGAAGCTCATGATTCTCAAGAAGTTCCTCCAGGTTTTTCTCGACGGATTTCTCCAGTTACTCCCTCAACGATTTTTTCTGATATTGCTTCAATGAAGTTTTTTACGGAATCTGGTCATGAAATTTTCAATCATTCCTTTAGAAATTAATTCAGGTTACCTTTGAAGAAATACGTTAATATTTTTTTTTAATTTCATCAAATATTTCTGTTAAAATCTGTGGAGAAATATCTGAAAGAATTCCAGGGAGAATCTGTAAAGGAATCCACAGGAGGAATTTAAAAAAAAAACCTTCTATAGATTTCTTTGGTAATCCTTGACGAAATTCATAAAGGAACCCTTAGAAGAAAATTTCAAGAAAAAAATCTCAAAATTCAGATAATTAAAAAAAAACATCAATGATAAAATTTCTGGGGTTATTTCTTGCTGACATTTATGAAGATTCTATGAACTACTGAAGGAGTCTTTAGTGACATTTCTGATGGAATTCCTGGATAAACTTTAGATGAATCCTCGGAGGAATTTCTGAAAGAATCCTTGGAGGAATTTTGGAAAAAAGTCTATGCTTAATTCCTGTAAAAATCCCTGAAGATATAACAAATCCCTGGAGGATTTTTTGGAAGAATCCCACGGAATTCTCGAAAGAATTCAAAAAAGAGTTGCCAAAGAAATTTCTAGAAACTCTTCCTCAGAAGCTCTTGGGCCTATCCATAAACTACGTAGACTCTTACGGGGGGAGGGGGGGGGGTGGAGGGGTCTGGCCAAAGTCTACGCTACATACAAATTTCGAAAATTTTGTATGAACAAAAGTCTACGAAGGGAAAGTGGGGGGGGGGGGGGGGTCTGAGATGGCCCAAAATTAGTCTACGTAGTTTATGGACAGCGCATTGTTGGAATTTCTATAAAAATATCAATAAATACGTTGAAAAATTCAAGACATTTTTTACTAAATTCATGGAGAATTTTCTGTAAGAATTTTCAGAGAAATTCGTGAACGTATTTATAAAGGAATCGCTGAAAGAATGGCTGGATAAACTCTGAAATTTGTAGAAAGATTCCTAGACAAATCACTTGAAAAATTTCCAAAGAAATGTATGTACAACTTCCTAGGAATTGTATCTGAACAAATTTCTGAATTTCTTAAAGAATCCGAGTGGAACTTCCTAAAAGTACCCAGAAGGAATTTCTGGTAAAATACATGGAGGAATACCCAGAGGAGCTCATGAAGGAATCTTTTTATGAATTTCTGCATAAATCTCTGGAAGAATATCTGCTGGCAGGCCCGGATGTAAGGTGGGGGGGAAAAGGGGGCAAGTGCCCCGGGCCCCCCGATTAGAGGGCCCCCAACAATCCTGAAGCACTATATATTTTCTTCAACAAAACCATATGAAATGTACTTCAGTAGACGATTCTATTTTATACATGCCCTAGAGTAGTTATAATTGAGTTCTTTAAGGATATTCAGATTATTTCATAATCTGAATTCTCGCTCGAAAAAACGCAAATTCATACTTGGAGAGGTATTATAGTATGTTATAAAAGTTTTTTTTTTAAATTTTGGCATACGCGAATTCCTATAAAACCCCTTGGAAGTTATTATTGATTTTAGTAGAAAAACTTTTTAGGACCTAATTTTTATTTCGAAGAGTTCGATCGTTTAGTATCAGTCCGTATTATTAACGCTTTTACGCCGTAAATATGAAAGTTAGAATTTTGCGTCCTTGGTGGTAATTGTAGGAAAAATCCTACTCTACAAGCTTACCGAACATCAAATTGTGGTAATAAGTTTAAAATATATGCACTATCGGAATAAGATAAAATTTTCGCTGTTAACCTGAATCTTGGCAGATGCGCAAAAATATTAAAATAAATGTTCGTAACATTTTTTCATTAATTTAAATAATTTGTCAAAATTTTGGAGAGTTGCATGGGAAAATTTATACATCAGAAGTACGTAATATTCGACCTGATTTTTTTTATGTCTTTATTTATGAGATTTTCAGCCCGAGGCTGGTTCATCTCAGGACCTGAATATTTTTAATACTTGACTTCATCGTAAGAAAATGAAAAAAAAAAAAAAAAAATGAAAAATGTATCATTCGAATGAAGAAAACAGTTGTGTTTTACTAAACCGCAAAAATCATTTAAAAAAACGAATAATACACAAAATTGAAAAGAAAACGAATGTATGGTTGACATATTCAAAATTTTGTTTCTGGGGGCACACATTATAGGGTTTGCTCCGCCTAAATCCGGCCTGAATCTGGCACTGTCTGCTGGAATCATTGAACATAAAGAAATTTATTGAAGAAGCCCTGATAGATTTTACGAAGCAATCGATGGAGGAATTCCTAAAAAAAAAACTCGGGATTACTTTGGAAATGGAAATTTTTGCGTTATTTCTGAATGGGGAACTTCTATAAATTACGATGAGGAAGGGTGTTCACAAAAGTGTGATAACCCATAAACAAATTTCAGAGGAAGTTTATTATAGAAAGTGTACCATGGAGGGGAGGAGGTTGAAAATGGGCATCTTTTGCGTGGCCTAATTTATGGAATTTCTAAGGTAATCAGAGAGCGATTTTAGGAGGTTCTCTATAGAAATTCTTTGGAAAATTTATGGAGGAGCTTAAGGCATAAAACAAATCTGAAGGAAAATTCGGATTTTTTAAAGAAATCCCTGAAAAAATATCCGAATGAATTCTGAACTCTTGATTTTCTAAAAATAGAAACGCTGTTAGTATGATTGGAAACCATGGACAGTTTTCTAAAATAATCCCCGGGGAAATTTCTAAAATATTCCATGAAACATATTCTTAAGCAGGGACTCGTTCAGGAATTCCTCCAGTTATTCCTCTCTCCTTGAGATACCTCAAGGAATTCCCCTAGAGTTTCCGCCAAAATACCTCCAAGAATTTCTCCTGGAAATTCTCCTGAAAGTGCCCCAGAAATCCTCAAGAGATTTTCTCTAGGGTTTCCTTTTGGTATTTCTACAAGCATGTCTCTAGGACTTTCTCCAGGCATTCCTTCAGAAATTCCCCTAGGAAATCCTCTAGAGAATACTCTAAGAACTCCTTCAGGAATTTCTTTAGGAATACCTCCAGGGATTCCTCCAGGGATTCTTCCAGGCACTCCTCCAGGATTTCATTCAGGGCCTCCTCCATGAATTCCATCAGGAATTTCTTCGGAAATTCCTACAGTAATTCCTTCAGAAATTACTACGTCAATTTCTCCAGGAAATCCTCCAGAGATTGTTTCAGAAATTCCCCCAGGAAATTCTCCTCAAATTTATCCAGGAATTATTCCAGGCATTCCGCCAGGATTTCATCCAGGCATTTCTTCAAGGAATTCCACCAAGAACTCCTCCAGAAATAACTCCAGGTATATCTTCAGGAATTCCTCCAGGAGTTTCTCCAGGGATTTCTTCAGAAATTATATCGGAATATCTTCAGGAATTTCACCTGGAATTTTCCAGAGATTCCTCTGAAAGTTCTTCCTGGGTTTCCTCCAGGATTTTTTTTTTTAGGAATTTCTCTTCCAGGGGTTCTCTAGGGATTCCTCCAAGGATTCCTCCAGGATTCCCTTCCCCCTCCCCCAATGGATCCTCCTGTAATATCTGCAGAAATTCCTTCTTGAATTCCTCCTGGAATTCCTCCTAGAATTCCTCCTGGAATTCCTCCTAGAATTCCTCCTGGAATTCCTCCTAGAATTCCTCCAGAAATTCCTATGGGAACTTTCCTAGGAATTTCTCTAGGATTTTTCTTAAAAAATTCTCCAGGGGTTCCTCCCAGAATTTATCTAGATATTCTTCCAGGAATTCATTCAGGGATTCCTCCAGAAATTCTTACAGAGATAGTTCACAGAATTTTCCCAAGAATAAGGATCGATCGGTGCAGTACTACTCCTGGGATTTCTCTAGGAAGTCATCTACGGATTGCTCCGGGAAGTCTTTCAGAGACCCCCCCTCCCCCAGAATTCCTCTAGAGATTTCACCAGAAATTTATCCAAGGATTGCTCCAGGCATTCGTCGAGGAATTTCTCCGGGAAATCCTCCAGTTATTTCTTCAGAAATTCCTCCAGGGATTTCTACAGAAATTCCTCTAGCGATTGTTCCAGGAGTTCCTCTAAGTATACTTTCAGAAATCTCTATAACAATTTTTCCAGGAATTCCGCCAGCAATTTATCCAGAAATTCCTCCAGGATTTCCTCCATAGATTCCTCCATGAATCCCTTCAGCAATTTCTCCAAGAATTCCTCTAGAGATTCCTCCAGAAGCTCGTCCAGGAATTCCTCCAAGGATTCCTCCAGAAATTTGTCTGCGAATTCCTTCAGGCATTCCTCAAGAGATTTCATCGGAAATTTCTTCAGGAATTCCTCCTATAATTGCTCTAAGGATTTATCCAGGGATTCCTCGAGGTATGCTATCAGAAATTCCTCCAGGGATTCCTACAGGGTTAACTCCCGGGCCCCGGCATACCTCTTGGGATTTCTCCTGGAATTCCTCCAGGGATTGCTCCGGGAATTCTTTCAGGGATTGCTCGAGGAATTAGTGATTTCTGTAGTGATTCTTTCAGAAAATCCTCCTGGGATCTTTTCAAAAAATTATTCAGGGGTCAGAAACTACAGAAATCATTTCATTATCTTTTCCTGGGATTAACCCAAAATATTTTCTAGGATTACCTGAAGATTTTTTGAATTACTTGAAGGATTCCTAGAGGAATTCCTCAAGCGATTTCTACTGCAATTCTTTAAGATAATTTGAGAGGGATACAGGAGCGAGGAAATTCTCCAAGAAGTCATCCAGGAACTCTTTCACAATTATCTTCGAGAAATCTGTAAGGAGTTTATCGACAGATTCAATATATAAATAAATACTAAGTACTGATATGCTAGTAGCGCTTTCAGACATTTCTCCAGGAAATCCTTCAGGAATTCATCCAGGGTTTCCTCCCGAAATTTCTCTGGAAAATGCACTACGAATTCCTTTAGGAATTTCTTCTTAAATTCCTCCAGGCATTTCTATTTGAATACATTCCTGCGATTCATCCAAAAGAATATTTCCAAGAATTCATTGATTTGAGAATTCTCCGGAAATACCTTCAAAAAATTCTTCAAGAATTTCTCCAGGGATTCCCTTCAGAAGTTCTTACATTGACTCCTAGAAAGTTTTCTCCAGTGATAGTTTTAAGGTTTCTACGACAAAACATTCAAAAATTCTTCCAGGAATACGTCAATTGACATTTCTATAAGAATATGTTCTGAAATGAGTATATTCATTATGGGAGTATATTGAACTGTCTTTAGGGAAACTCCGGCAAGGATTTACTCACAACGATAAAACTGAAGCGCCACGCTGATTTGTGTAAAAAAAGGCGAGTTTTTATCAACGTCATGTGCAAAATACAGCAGCGTGACTGCTGAAGAGTGAAGCGCTGCTTTTAGAATATAATGCTATCGATAGAACGAGAAATGAAAACAGAACAATACATAGGCAGTCTAATGCCTGAAACTAGTGCCAGTCTTAGTAGGGTGGTGTAAACCATCAATCAAGTTGCTCCCCCTATTTAACCGAAAAGCTGGCTTCGTTCTTGTCATCTTCATCTTTATGGCGTACCGTTGAAACTAGGATTACACCTGAATCTCAGCTTAGAGTTCAATGACAACTTTTATAGATATTTTAACTTCCTCAATCACCATTCGAATTTGTGCTTTGTTTGATAGACGGGCAGATAATCGATGCCCAAGAAAGCCAACGAAGTTTATAGTGACCGACTAGAAATCACATAGTTTTAATGAATACAATCGCATTCACGCTTCAGCTATATGGACCCAATCTTATTATGGAACATCATTTTTCTCTAGGGGCTTAAAAACTTCTGCTGGAATTTCATTGTAAATTCTACCAGACTTTTTTTTTCTTACGATATTTGAATTCCACAAGGAAGCACTTTACAATATTTCGCAGTAATTCTGCTAGAAAATTCAGTAATTCTTTGGGATACCCATCAAATTTATTACTTATATAATTTTGATTATATAATATTTCTAAGCAAAACTTAAAGAGTAAATTAGGTACTTAAACCTTGTTAAGTGTGACAAGTTGAGAATAGCCTCCAATAATTATCAACTTAAATACATATTAAGGGCAAATAAATATCTATTATAGATCTATGTTTGCCATTCAAATAGTTGTTTTCACATTGTTCCTGATTTCCATATATAAAGTCAGGAAAAAAAATATGGGAGGGGGGGGGTGCTGAGGGGGCCTGGCCCTCTAGCTACGACTGACTCCAACGATATTGTTTACAATTCACATCTCTGTTCCTTGATGTATTTGGAACAAGACATGCTCTCCTCCAAAATCTGAACCATAAAAAAAACTATGTTGGCTGGATAAATGATAAATAGAGTTACAATGTAGTAGTATAGTGATTGATTACGATGTACATCAACGATTAGTACAAATCTTTTAACGCACCACCCATTCTAGACCGACGACTATTTTTGAGCTATTTTTTTGCTTGTGGCCAATGCAATATCGTTCGTTTTTTTCTAACTTATTTTTCACATAAAATGCTTTTGAGTTTAGTTTTTTTTACACCCTATTGAAACTGTGGTGCAGAGCCTGCCCACAATTAGCTTAATTAGGTCTCTCAGTTAAACTACCAGCGACCATGCGCCCCCTTTTTTATGTATTTTATTTTAACATGGAAACCTCATAACAAATATCGTGTTTGAGGCAACTTCAAGTTAAAATGGAAATCACTTTTATAATTGGTTCTTATAGGATGGGAAAACCCAAACCAGCTACGACCCATCCGGCTCTGTCTGATGCCGGCCATGCCAAGCCAACAGCGAGAGATCTGGTGGGCCCGTCGCGTTCTGGCCCCCGACAACGATGATGGCCGACGACAACGACCGAAAGTGAAAACTCCGAGACACGAGAGTACATTAGTCGGGACGATTTTTGCCATCGCCAGGGTACTTTCGAGTGAGTAACATTGTCTCCGTTGCAGTGCGTAGGCGGTTGTCGTAACGTAACCACCACGTGCTACGCTGTTTGTGCTCCGTGTTTCTGCAGTTTATTACAGTTGGTACCTAGAACCCAGCAAATTGCTTGGCACTGCTTTTCACTGTTGCTCTGTGTGTTGTGTGTAGGGGTTTTGTGGTAGTGTTTTGCGTGTTAGATCTATTGATCCTGAATTAAACATGGGAAAATGTTTCAGCGTATCCGAACGTAGCCGGAAATTGCTTGCTTTTAACGGCCAACATCACATTCCATGAATTCATCTTATAAGTGTCAATCTAAAAAGCTTAGCTCGTTCGTTTCGAATAGTGCTGACGGTGCTGAGCGTGAGCAGCAGTCTCCTGCACATCTGGGATCTCTTTACTACGCGGGAGGATAGCTGATCGGCGCGCCTGCCATCCCATCCCGGTGCGGTGTGTTTGTGTGTAAAGCTATGCAATGCTGCAGAACTCCAACTTGGCTGGGAGGCAGAACTCGGCTAGCTAGCTGCCGACTGTCCACCCGCTAGTCAGTGTGCTACCATCATTCCATCGTGAAGCTTTATGTTTGTCGAGCTTGCTCTCCTGCCTGTCCGTATTGCAAACATGGTATGGTTTGGTTCATCACCATAATCATCACCGCCATCATCATCATCAACATCATCATCGCCATCATCGTTATCGTTTGTGTGCATTGTGTTTCTGGCTCCGGGGCTCTCCGGGGTCTCGATAACAGTGACTATTATCAGTGCTCGATGTGTTGTAGTATTTTGGCCCAGCAGGAAAAACCAGTGAAATGACACGAGGACGGCGGTGGTAAAACTTTTCGTCCTGGTCGTTCTGCCCGCACTCTATACGGCAAAGGTTTCTCATCATTATTTTGCGCTGTTTTATCCTTTTTTACGCTTCAGTGGCTATAATCGATAGCACAAAAAGTAACGCGAGGCTGTTGCAGAATTCCTGGGCAAACACAACCAGCGTGCAGTTTTGTGGTGGTGATTGAATTTTCCCACATCTAGTGTTTTGGAAAAGTGCGTGTTTCTTTGAAATGATGTAGCGAAGCCAAAGTTAGAATATTAGTTTACCACAGTGGCGCCATCGAGGAAGAGTGAATTGATCGAGTAATAAAAAGTGCGAAATTAGTCCAGGACATACAAGTGTTTGTGTTTTTGTATTACCGACGCAAATAAAACCGCAAAAAAATTGCCACACGGAAATGTCAATGAAGCAGCAAAAACGACGCCGTGAACATTGAAGAGAGTTTTTTTACGCAGACAGCTGAGGAAGGAGAAAAAATTGGTCCTGAACTGTTTCGAAAATTAGACGATTGGGACGGCTTATAAGGTAAGAGAATGCTTGAATATACCATATTTTTATTGTATCGTAGCTATTTCAGCTGAGAGAATCGACGAAAACTCACGAAATATCTTGTCTCTTATAATATTCTGTAAACTTTTTGTGGTAGTTTATGTTACTAAACTATGTATGTCATTTATTGGATGGTTTTAATTGGTTTTTCTCGGTGATGTTGAATGTCGATTATACATTTTAAAGCAAAGCAGAGCAAAGATAACCGTACACATCGTAGTTGATACTTCGAGATTGACCAGAACAATCGAAGTTACACATACAATGAATGGTGCTGGTGCTGGTTGGAAATAGATAACCATTCCCAATGCGCATAATTTGAGAATTAAATATTTGAAAAGTCAATAACAGCGCCGGCCACATCCTTACGATCATTGGGTTAGGGAAGGAAAGTTAGTTCGACAACCAGTGCTACAAGCAACCGTGGATATCTCCTCACGGGAAGGTCCTATGTCACGGGAAGGAGTGTTTGTTAGTAGGGAGAATTAGGGTGTGAATCTAGGAGTCAGCTATGGTAGATAATATGTTCCACGCACATGTTCGTGTGCGCGGAGAATGCTACCGGCAATTACCGCCCAACTGGCGCTATTAAACGTGTTCCTTACATTTAGAGTCACTACTGTACAGTACAGTGACAAATCCCCGGTGATACGGGACACCGTGTTATTTTCGCTATCTTCCGTCTCTTTCATCATCATTACCCTCGAAACTTTGACGATGCAAACCTCAAGTTTCAATGGACTGATCTAACTGAAAACCTAATGGATTGTTCATCACTTGTAAGCATACAAACGATCAAATTTTCAGCCCATTTCATGCAGTAGAACTCGAGATTTGCATCTTCGAAGTTTGAGAGCAATGATGGATGATTCTGATGAAGCCCCGTAAAGCCTTATGCTAGAGTGCTTTCTCGGCGGTTTTTGTAAGCGACAGGCTATCGTCTAGGGTGGGTCGACCTCCCCTTCCGGAAGCCGTACTGGTACTCGAGAGACCCTCGGTGTGCCTCAACATTCTGTCGAGGATGATCTTTTTGAGTACCTTTCCCGCCGTGTGATCAAGCATATTGGTTAAATGCCGACGGATCTTCGTTTGGTTTCCCTGACTTTGGCAACGGTACCAGGTTCTGCCTCTTTAAACCTCTGAGAAAACACCGGCGTCCAGGCATTTCTGCTTCGCAGATCTGAATATCCCGGGAGCCTCTGCAATAGCTACATTTAAGGCCAGGTTAGGAACTCTGTCCTTTTTGTTTGCCCTTATTTCGGTCTTCAGCGCAACTTTGGCAGCGGTGTACACCACCCGTCGTTCATTTTACTCTTCCTCACTCCATGTTCGCTGGATCCACAACCTAGTCCATAGACAGGCGTGGCGCATATCTGCAATCGCTTGAATCTATTAGTATCCCTGTGGTCTCCCATTTCTATAGTGAACTTTCCAAGGCATGGAAGCATCGCACGCACGCAAGAGCACGGCTACCAGATCGCCCACACTGAGTAGGTTTTGCTCACGGCGGAACGCCTCCCTAAAAACCTCGTCGTTGAAGTATGATGTCTTCCACCTACGAGGGCGCTTGGCCTTGGCTTAGCCGCCTCTTGCTCTATCCGCTGCCTGATGTTGTTGTTGTCGATTCTGAAGCGAACCGCCAGGTGATCGTTGTGAGTGTAGCCATCGTCTACTCTTTAGTTCGAAATACTTGTTAGGCCAGCAGGACAACCAAAGGTAACGTCGATAATCGACTCCGTTCGGACTAAAAATGCTCTTGGTACCGACATAAGCTAGATCAACATCTAGCATGGCCAGTGTCTCTAGCATTGCCGTTGCCGGCGAGTACTCGATATGGGTCCGCTATGATGGCAACATCCATCCCCCTTCTCAGACAAAACAGTTGTTGTGCTGCGTCACAGTCAGTGGTTCAGATTCAGCTGCGTTACCTGCACAGTGATTTGTCAGCACCCATTGGCTCTTATGATGATTGGGCACCTTAGACGGATTTCCCGGAATAAATTAAACACGTGGACTCGTGCAGCCTTGTGATTTATGGCATTGGCCGCCGCATCGCTTACACAGTTTGTTCCTGTCATGGCCTTTACAGTCCTATAGCTTGTGTCCTGGTTCCAGACACCTGAAGCAAACCTCCGGTGGCTTGTGTAAGATCAGTTAGCACACTGACCAGCCCATTTTAAGCTTGCGTACTCTACCGGGCTTATTAGCGTCCGCTACATGTAGCTTTGCTAAGGCTACCTTGTCCCTACCGGGCCGTTCCATAGCCGAACGTCTGCGGAGGCCACCTGCATCTCGCACTGTTATTACAAATCTTAATATACGCCGTAGATTACTTCCTGTTTCATTGCGAAAGTCTACGGATAGAACCGGAGTAGGTATCACAAAATTAGGATGAATACTGGCCACTTTAGAGCCCGTAGATCATTTCAGGGCTATTGAAAGGACCTTGAATATCTGTAAAATTTCTGAAAGTCACTCAGGTGCATTCTGAAGTTCAAAGTGGATGCTTATGACAAATAATCTAAACCTATCGTGCCTTGAACCCTAAACCCTTAAACCCCAAAAAATTCTACGCTAGTTTTTTTACTTCTCAACCTTCTTGCCTCGACGTAATATACAATAATACATGGAAGGAACTAAGCACTTTTCTGATGAAATCATTGCAATTTCAACTAATGGGTCCTTGCTAAAAGGTCGGTTATGCTATCTTTAGCCTTCCTGACCCAGAAGTCAACTGGAATAAAACTGTCCTCGAGGCTCCATTTCTTTGGGTTCTTATGATAATTGAAACTACAACGGAAAATGAAATGAATTATAAAATTTCTTTGAAAAACGTTGATTTTTACTCCTTTGCCAGCGGTTTTTGTTAGTAACCTCACCATGGTTTAATCTGTAAAATCTCAAAGTTTTCTTTTCAGACAAAACATTGTTTAGTTTCATTGTCAGTTTTTGCTTTTATATTTTACATAATATCCGATCCGATGATTAGAAATTTTGTTATCAAAATTTCTTAGGCGAACTTTTTATAAGAAGTTGCTGTCAATCTGTTTCACCCAACTGATTAAAGTTACCCAACGGTACAGGTTATAAATTCGAATACAAAGCATTACAGAATCATTCCGTAACTTTCGCCATCAGCAAACGGTTTCCGGTAAGTTTAGCGAAGCCATCAACAGATCGACAGCACGTTGGGCAACGCGTTACGGCATCGTCAGTCTCCTTCCAGTTCACCTCCACGGCTATTTGCGTTTTACATCTAACTATATTCTCGTAATTTTATTTCCCGCTGTGTTTATTGTTAGATTTCAATGGCCATTGACGACGACAGTAGGATAATGATGGGCAAAAATAAACCTGGAGTCAAATTGGCGACTGGAACCATTAATAGATTATTTCTGACGTATTCTGAAAGACCATGCTGAGTCTGTCTGGGTTTGATTTCTAGTACGAGCGAAGAACAAGTCTGCCACACGATATACAAAATCGGTGAATTAAGCTTTCTCTTACTAACAGTGTAGCAGTGGTCAAGAACACGGAAACATGAAGCTGAGAATTAACCCCTGTCTCAATAATGACTCTATTCCAAGAAAAAATAGTATGCTCAGTGCGGCTTTTCCACAAGACATCAACATATTTCTCGCTATTGGACTAGTAAGTGTTTCCTGGGATGGGACTGCTACAGGATGAGGTCGGCATCATTTATCAACTTTGGACCTAATTTATATCTTGTTGGGCTGCTAATTGCTCGTAGAAGTTTCTACCAATGAGTCCTAGCTAGGATACCCTGTTGCGCGCGTTACATTTGCCTTCCAAAAGTTTTGAATAGCACACCACCATGGTTTTTTTTATCGCACAAAATAGGTCGACTCTCCTCAAGTATCTGAAGCAGTGCAGTGCATTGCGTAGCAAATGTTTGCAACCGAACATCACACAAGCGTTACTGTGTTGTAGAGCCAGTGTGTTGTGCGAACCAGCAACATGGCACAAGTTTCGCAATTAATAATTTACTACGGTTGGCAGCGAAAGTTTTTAATCTTCTTTTGCAGCAGCCGAATCTGTTTCCTTTGCAGAGAGATACTGTTCGCTGCATCGGTGAACTACAGTTTCCTAAGAGGTCTGTAAGCTTCAATTCAGGGATTCACGTGGCTTGGCTTGTTCGTCAAGTTCGTAAAATAAAAAATCGTTTTTTTATGTCTTGAATCAAACATCTTTATCGATCAAAATCGATGGAAAAGATGGAGCATTAGTTGTGGAAGACGTTGTATTATTTTTTTGTCAACCAAGCGAAATTATTCTCATTCGAACTTGTTTCATTTACAATTTTTGTTCTACATCACATTAACGCAATCAACTAATTATACCGGAATATTTCACACGTTCATATACCAACCAGATATGTGGCGAAGGGCCGATATAGCCACAGATGTAACGGCTTGTTTATATCTAGCATTATCATGCTGGGGATGACGGATTCGATTTTCGTTCGGCCCAGGAACGTTTCGTAAAGGATTGGTTGATTGTTTCATTCGTAAAGGAAATTTCTTTGATTTTCTTTGATTTGGAAACTGTGAAGCAGGATTGTCCCAGTAGGGACGTTACGACAAAAAGAAGATCTGTAGCGAACACCAACTTTGTTGAGATGTGGTCAGGCATTCTTGGAACATGCCAAGCCATTGACTGGATCTCATGAGAGTCGTTTACCAGATGTTGAGCCCAGATAGTCGCCTAACATCTTCTAGGGCGATGTTGAGAAGCAAGCATGAGAGTTCGTCACCTTGTCGCAGTTCTCCATTTTTGTTTATTGATCAGTCTGGAAAGGAAAATTCTCGTCCATGATTTTCTATAGCTCCAGACCGGTCGATACTATCGCAAGCCGCTTTGATGTCGTTGGGACCTGGTATTCCGCTAGAAATGGATTTGTCGAGCGATAAATATTTGGGTCATTGTAGGACCGGCCGTCGATGAAACCAGTTTGGTAACTTCCCATGAACTCATTCGTTTTAGGTGACGTGTGGCGAAACCTTGCGGTATATTTTGAATTTCCAAAAGAATTTAACGTATAAATCTCAAAAGTGCTTGGCCATGTGCAGCATAGTTGTCCCATGTTAATAGGGATTACCATAAAACATGGGACATCTATGCTGCAAACAGCAGTGCTTTTTCCGAAAAAGTGGGTCTGCGCATCCTGTTCTGGTTATGGTTATCTACGCACAATTTTTCCATGGAATTAGGGATTCCCATGATTCCCAGATTTCGTTCAGCGTATCTGATAGGGATAGGACTCTTGGCAACGTCGTTGATGGCTGCTTTTACTGTATTTACTCCAGCTGCTGCAGCAGTCTTGGAACTCACCCCCGTCCGGAAACGCTGCCTCGAGATTTTATGCGAGCGCAAAGACGATATTCGGTTGTTCCAGTCGTCGGTGTCGTACATTGTTGGTGATGGAGAGCTTTGAGTAGTGACTGTGACTGTGACAGTCGACGTTAGCGCCGCGATAGGCCCTGACGTTGATAATATTGAAAAAGTGCCGTCCATCAATTAGAACGTAGTCGATTTGTAATTTCATCTGCAGAAGTGGATTGCATCAGAAATTATTCTAGAGGTTTCTTCAGAAATAACTTGAGGGATGCCTTTAGAATATCTTTCAGGGATTTCTTCACATAAACTTCCATGGATCTTCAGGATTACCTCCAGAGAGGCTTCCAGAATTTTCTTAAGTAATTAGTCAAAGAATTCCTCCAGAAAGCTCTTCTAGCTTTCCATTTTAAAATAGTTCAGAAACTACTTCAGATATTTCTCTAGGGGTTGTTTAAAATATTTCTCAATGGATTCTTTAGAAAAGTCTCCATAGATTGCTTTGAAAATTCCTCCAAGGGGTTTCTTCAGAAATTCCTGTACAGATCACCCAAAAGCATTTCCAAAGATTTACTTAGAAAATCTTACAGGTATTCACCTTTTTTTAGTGCTTCTGTAGTAATTTCTTCAGAATTACTGTTAGACATTCTTTCAGATTTTTTACAAGAACTTTTTTAGAAAAACTTTCACTGATTTCTTCCGAAAATGCTACATGGAATGCTAAAGATAAATCTTCCTCGGGTTCCTTCAAGCGTTTTATCAGGCATTTTCAAAGAAAATATTGCCTGGCTTGTTTCAGATGTACTCCACGAGTTTCTTTAGAGCTTCCTTCAGAATTTTTCTAAAGATTCCTCCCTGAAACTTTTCCAGGCATTCCTCTAGAAAAGCTTCCATGGCCTCCATCAGATATTCCTCCATGGATTCTTTCAGAAATTCCTCAGGTGATCCTTTCGAGATCTTCCACAGATTACTTCAAAAAGATTTCCAGCAGTTTATTAAAAAAACAGAAATTCGAAATTGCTTCAGACACTTCTTCAAAGTTTTCCTCCGAAAATCATTCAGCAGTGACTTGAGAAATTCTTCCAAAGTTTCTTTCATAAATTCTTTCAGAGATGACCTTGGAAATTCCTTCAAGGGCTCCTTCAGAAATTTCTCCAAGGATTTTTTTCCAAGGAAATTCATCTAGGTTTTGTTATTCAGAAAATCTTTCACGAATTGCTTTGAAAACTACTACAGGAATTTCTTCAAAGAACATATTTTTTCAGAAATTTCTGAGACAAGTTTTTTTTAGAATTTCAGGATGGGATTATTTATTTGCAAACAGTTAGATCTACTTGCTATTATCTCGCTTTAGAAACATGTTATTAAAATACAAAGTATGGTAAACTTTTTCATATTTCTTTACCTGAAACTTTGTCGAGGGATGATGCGCAAGGAACCAACAAACGAAGCTTGTGAGTATCTACCGCTCTCGATGTGCGTTTTCGAGAATTCCAAACTTTATTTAGTCAATAACGGCGCCGGCCACGTCCATTCGGTTATTGAGGAATGGAAGGAATGTTAGTATGACGTACGTTGCTGCAAGAGACCGAGATCCTTCCATCATCTCCAAGAAATTCAAACAGGCTTGTCCGCACTGAGTGTCCGTGTGGCTCTGACAGTTTGAACGGATATTTAGGATATTTCAACATCCTTCTATCTGATAAGATGAAAAGATTTATAATTTATAATGTGCTTGATAGTGTAAATCCATAGAGCAGTACTTTCATGCGTCCGCATTGAGTGAGACGGTATGAAAAGTATGGTGGAAAGGAGTTTTTGTTACTGAGGAAGGGGGAAAGTCTCATGATCTGAATTCACTTTGGTAAGTAATTTGATTCATGCAACCTTCACATGAATCAAAACACGTTTTCATTTTGGCTAAACTATTATACATGTCGACGAACCATTCAAGTTATTTTCTCAATGCAAAAATGAGAAAAAAAATCATCATTAACAAAAGGTGATTTGAGAACTTGTGCCAACACTTAACGTGACGAACCTTGCAATATTTGTTGGGTAAATACACGTGAAATATGGTTTACTTTCATGAATCATATCAAATAGTTGTTTTAATATGGAGCGAACTCACCGATAAAAATCCATCCTTGGCTCCAGTGCAATGAAGGTGTACAGTGTGCTCCTAGTCGACGCGGACAGAAGCGGCTCTTATCACTCTTATCAGGACGAAATGAATATTTTATTGAAACTGTATTCTAGAATTTCACGCCAAAACTTGTGGTAACAAACTGTTCAAAGATTATTCGTTAAATTTACAGAGATGGCTGTCAAAGCGTGTCATTTATGAATAGTGACCCAAATAACAATTCCATCGCTGATTGGTTTTGTTTGATTTTTATTAGGGTTTTATCGCAGCAATAATTAAAATTCAAAGTTTTATGACTACTTTCATGTAAACCATTGATGAAATGTTATAGTATACTTGAAGATATCCATCAGGCCAAATTTTAAGAGTAAACAAAACTCTCCGATATGTAAACCTTCTGGCATTTACTATTACCACAATAAAACTATTCAAACTCTCAACAGATGGCGACCCGGTCGATTAGTAACGACATCTGTTGGTGAAAAAGCAGAAACTACGACACTGCTAGGTTTATTGCGGTCATCATAAAAGTAACCTTGCTTTCGTTTATTTTCGCTAAGTATGGTCGTCGCTATATTGAAGAATTAGCTGACGTGACTGGAAAATAGTTAATTTTGCTCAAATAAGCAATGAATTGATAGTTTGCCGCCATTTCCATATGCCCACATAAATAAACACTCTCAGCTGTGTTTTCTTGTGATTCGAGATAGTTTTACTAAATTAACAAATTGATTTATTTCACTCCAAGATGATAATATTCACCTTTCCGAAACGCATTAATTTTATGTTCCCACAACTCAAATATTCACGGTAAAATTAAATGCGCATAAGCCTCCCAACACAATAACTACTAAAATATCACTTTGAATGATCGGTTTCTACTTACGAATGATTTATGATTTACTGACGAATGAACTTTACGTGCCATTGAAGAAGCTTCTCTGCATCTTGCGCTGTCATATTTTTTGGTGAAAAAAAAAACAACAACAATCATCATAACCTCTTTTCGAGAATGGATTTTTTTCAACTAGGTTTTAAAACAATTTTATTGCTACTCTTAACATGGCTTGCAAAACCTCTCTGAGAGTGGTCCACTTAGCTGGAAGATGCTCTTAAAGAGGTTATCAAGAGGTTTTGATGTATAAATCAGTTTTAATGCAAGTTTTATAAAATTAGCAATGAAGATCTCTTATAGAGCCGAACAAAACTTAAAATTTTACTTGGGAAGAGATACTATTCCAACCATTTGTGACATGGGAGAATAACATTTTTTGAAATTTTTACAATAAAAAATAGCATGAAACGAGCTCACCAATTTATATACGTATCACCGGCAGTCAAAAAGTCCATCCTACCGGCGCACACAAGGAGGAATAGTCTCACTTGCCCGAGTGTCTTTTCACGCTGACGGATCGTTGGCACTAGACCAACACCCCGAACTGAAATTCGCGGAATCGAGGAAAAAAATCATCACAAGCACTTTTAAGAGAGCGAGAGGAAACAACTGAGAAGAGAAAGGGAGAGAATAGGTATGCAGCGGGAAAAATGAGCAGGGGAAAATTTTTTGTTTTTATTTTTAACAATCGGAGGGACAGGAAGGTTAAGCATTTAATCAGTCATATATTGGGCCAAAATCTGCATTTAAATAGCACTTATAGCACATATACAGCAGATTGGCAAGGTCACTTTAATTGCTTATTGGTTACCTGGGTCTATTTTGATCTATGTTTCAAGCAGGCACCACATTTTCCCTCACTCACGTATTAGTTCAACGTATTCTTTGGAATTTCTTCCAGGGATTCCTTAAAAAACGTGAGATATTCCTCCACGAATTCGTTCAGGCATTACTTAAGAAATTTCTCGAACGAGACAATTGGAAATTTCCGTAGGGAAGTTTCCAAGAATTTCCACATGGATTTCTCCATAGATTTTTGCATGATTTTTTTTTCAGTGGCATTAGCTGGATTTCTTTCAGGGGTTTCTGCAAATGTCTCTTCAAGAATGCTTTCGGGAAATTCTAAAATATTTTCTCAAAAAATCCCCTAGATTTTAGGAAATTTCTCCACGGATTCTTTTAAGAATTCATTCCGGCATTTCTCCAGAAACATTTGCTAGAACTTATTTTAGAATGTTATCAGAAGATATTTCCTGATATTGCTCCAACTAATCCTTCAGAAATGGTTCACGGATTTCTCCAGGAATTCCTTCAGAATATCCAGAATTTGTATTAGGAATGCTTCTGGAAATATCTCAGGAGATATTTTTAGGAATTCCTCCAACTGGTATCCCAAGAAGTTTCTCTGGATGTTTTTTTTCGGATTTTTTTGACAATCTATTTTGATTTTTTCATACGTGAATTCCCTGTGGTTTTCTTCAGATTTTTCTTCAAAGATTATTTCAAGATTTCCTACTTGTTCCACAAAATCCGTTTAGAAAGTGCTTCAGGGATTTCTTCTAAAATTTCTTCTGAGATCCCTTCAGAAATGTCTCAAGAAAAGCGTCCAGTTTTCAAGGATTTATTCATGAGTTTTTCCACGGATTTATTTGGAAACTTCTATAGATATACCTATAGAACATCCTTCTGACCTCTCAATTTTAATAAACTGTTGGCTAATTCGAACAATTATAAAAAGAAAGTTTCTTTATTAAAAACTCAAAACGAAATGTTATTGTATATAAGAAAGATAGAGCTGTTATTTAATATTAATAGCGCCTATAATGCCTACCTTCTAAAAAGTTCGTATTTTTTAATGGATGCTATGGGACATTGTTGATGCCGAGCATTTGTGGGCTCAAATTAGGAATAATTTATATCTAGACAAGATTCGCTTGAAACCCACATTTTATTGTGCTCTAGAATTCTGACTATGCATTTCTACTTAGTATTACGTTTTTGCAAGATCTTTAGCTGATGATGAAAGACAAAATTTTTCTATCATCAGTAAAAGATCTTGGAAAAATATTTCGTATAACAACTATGAATAATAATTTCAAAAACTAATTCTGAACGAAGCATATCCGAGTGTAGAGGAAAACGATAGCGATTCTAATAAAATTATGTTATAATTTTCTCGCGAAATATGTATAATTATAAAATGAAGTCTCACCGAATGAATATAAATATGAAGGCAGCTAGCCACCTTGATGACTCAATCGCACAATATTGATTTAAAACTACTACGTCACCGTTGGTTGTTGAGCCGTTGCCCGGAATTCGAAGCTATCTGGAAAAATTGAAGCACGAAAAATGTTTGGATAGTTAATATGTAGGGGCTTGTGCCTTCTCGGAACCATTTGCTTTGTTCTGTGTATTCTGCAAACAGCAATTCGACAACAGGACGAAGCCACTCGAGAAACTGGTAGGGTGGATGAACCGGTTTGCGTCTACATACTGGCGCCATGATACGTTCGGTGACTTTTGGGATAGATTTCTTAACGAAATGACAAGTTATTGTTACATTTTCAGTTTGAAGATTCCATACACGTGTACTGTCTTTGACCATGACTTTCGATTTTTAATACGCCCACAAAAAAAATATGCAAATGACATATATTGGATTTTTCCTACAAAGAAAAAAAAAACAAATTAATAGTTGCATCAAACATCTAATCACCGCTTATTTTGAACGTTTATTATGTATTTTTTAAAAATTTGTTTCTAATACTTTTCTCTTCGGGAGTTAATACTAGTGTAGTGACCCTACTGGTCAGGATTGCGTGTGAACGCATTTCCATTTCTCAGATTTTCTTCCGACTCAATTCGTTGTTAAGCGGAAACCCCAAAACCGACCGCACACGTAGTTGGTGGAAAACGAATCAGAATTTTCCGATCCGTCCGTGCGTTCGATTTGACGTGGATTTTTACCCATCGAACACGCCAAAAAATGGAGCTTACTGTTTTCCTCATGAATTGGTATCGGAATTGTTTCTATTGGGAATAATTCGCACCAAATAACCCGCCGTCAGAATGCGGTCTGTTTCCACTTTCATATACTGTCACTTCAGAGATGGGGGTCATCTTTGAACTTGGTTACGAAAAAAATCCTCCTATTAACTTTACTTGCATGCAACAAAGAACTACAAGAACCAAATGTTATTCTACCCCGCCCTTCCCCATCGGCGTGGCGTAATGTATGGGACACCACCGCACAATAATCCCGGACAGAGCACAACGCTGTGGGTTGTTTTTAGAAGCCTTTTCGTCGAACAACGGCGCGGCGCCGGTGCGATATCTGCCTGTCTGCCGGTGGTCACGTTTCCGGATCAATCAAAGAGTAGCCACCGGCACTGGCTGCACTTCGGTTGACGCGCTGTTGTTGTTGTTCTAGGATGATGGGTGACAATTCAGCGGCCAGATCAAAGCCCGACGAAGATTTTCTCCGAAGAGTTCAAATACTGCCATCAAGGCCACCTGGCCGGCCGAAGCGAGCAGCACGTGTTCGACTTTGGAGTCTGTGACTGTGGGGGAGGAGTGTCGAGGATGTGATGTTGTTATGTGGTTTAACCGAGTTATATTATGACACAACTGGCCTATTGATGCCACCAGGTCCAATAGACAGACGTGGGTGGGTACTGAGAGAAAAAAATCATTGAAGTATCGAGGAATGTGATTGCGGCTATTGAGGAAAGCTATTTATTTTTCTGCTTACCTTGTGATTGTGGCAAACAGCCAAGTACTCTGACTCAAGAAAAGAGACATGTGTCCTCGTGACATGTCATTTATTCATACTGCGAAAAAGTAAGCATGTTAAAAGGATGCACTACATATAAACCTCACCCAGAACGTTGATTGCACTACTCAAAGGTACGGCTTTACAATTTGGGAAGTGCAGGACTAATTTCTAAGATTCTGTATTACTCATTTTGAGTAGTTTCTAGCAAACAAGTAAATTGAGAGAAATTTGTGTATTCCTGATAAAATTTATTTTTATGGACCTGAAGAATACAATGGTTTTTTGATCTGCACTTTATTTGTTTTTTTTTTTACAAACAAAATACAGGTCATTTGTCCACAAAAATATTCAGCAATTCCTCCTTAATTGTTTAATGAATTTCATCATAGATTCATCATGTAGGTCTTTCCGGGAATCCTCTAGAGATACCTCTCAGGATTTCTCCTGTAGTTCTTCCAGGTATTTCATTCTGGATACTTCCCGGCACGCCGTAAAGTATTTTTCTGGGTATTCACGTAAGAATTCCTCCCGGGATTATTTGAGACATCCACTCAAATTCTGTTCATGATCCTTTCCAGGATTCCTTCAGAGATTTCTCCCAAAAAATTTTCTGGGAATTTTTCAGAACTTCCTTCTAAGATTTCCTCCTGGGATTATTCCGAGGATTCTTCAGGGTTTATACCGGAATTCCTGTTGGGATACTCTTCAGAATTCGTTTGGGGATTTTTTTCAGGATTCCTCCCAAGATTGTTTCGGGGTTTCCTGGCATTTATTTCGGGATCCCTCCCTGAATATCTGCAGGAATTTTTCCCAGGATCTTTCAGTTAATTCCTTTCGGGATTGTCCCAGGGATTGAGAATCCTTCATAGAATTACCCCATATCCCACCTTCCAGAATGGATGAATTTGCTCTGAGATTTCTTTGAAAAAAATCTCCTGCGATTCCTGCAGGAACTCCTTCTAGGATTCCACCCGGGTCATGGAGGTCTTCCAAGATGTATTATTTCTGCTGGGACTCCTCTGTGGATACCTGCTTGGATTTTTCCGGAATTCCTTTGCTTAATTCTCGCCAGTTTCCTTTAGGGATTACTCCCGGAATTTGTTGTGAAATTTCTCATGGGTTCTTATCACGGATAAGTCCCTGGATTCTTTCCGAGATTCTTTCCAGGATTATATTACCGATTTCAGTTGATATTCCTTTGTGGATACCTCCCGGGATTTCATCCAGTATTTCTACCAGTATTCCTATTGGGATTGCTCCCGAGATTTCCTCACCGATTCGCCTGAAATTTCCTCAAGGATACCTCCAGTGTTTCCTTAAGGGGTTTAACCCGGTTATCTTTCATCGATTATTTTGGGATTCCTTTCGAGATTCTTTGAGCGATTTCTTCAGAAATGCCTTCAGGATTCTTTCAGGAATTCTTCCTGTGACTCCTCTAGCGATTTCTCCTCTGAATGCCTTCAGTGGCATTCCGAATGACTTCCCGGAATCTTCTTGGATTTCCTCTAGAATTCTTTCATTGATTTGATAAAAAAATCATTCTATAATTCCTCGCATGATTCTTCCAGAGTCCAGGGTTTCTCTAACATAGATTCTTTCAGATATTTTCCTTGTGATTATCTGAAGAATTCATCCAGGATTTTTTCAGATATAGACTGTTTCAGAGAACACTAACGTGGAGCGGACCTGGTGTGATGGTTAGAACACTTGACTATTACGCCGAGGACCTGGGATCGAATCCCACTCCCGACAAACTCGCATAAATGTGAGTTCTTCCTTCGGAAGGGAAGTAAAGCGTGGGTCCCGAGATGAACTGGCCCAGGGCTAAAAATCTCGTTAATACAGATAAAAAAACGATTAATAGTCATTTAAATTTGGGCGTAAAAAAAGGTTCTTCTAGCTCTTATAGTAAACATTCTAATGAAGCAAATAATACCAACTTTGTTGGCGTTTCTTGTAAAAGTTAAGGAATAGGGCTCTATGAACTAGATGATTAAATTTTGAAGTTGCACAAAGTGGTCAAAAATGTAGCACAATAGAAAAGAAAAAAATCTCACAAACAAAATATTAAATTTCCAAACACAATGAAAGTTACTGTTTCGCCATTTTGAAAATAGAGTGCTTCACAAATGATATTTCTCTTTTCTTTTAACCAACATAACTTTTGAACATATTGACCGATTTGCAATCTTTTTCACGAATAATCAGTCATTGTAGCCAACTTTTCCGCTACTCACCGCATCAAAACAAAAGCGCCACCGTATATAGGCTGTAACACAGTGATAGCAGTCGAGTTTCGTCAAAAACACAAGGCTACGGTTGCACTATCTGCATTACATAGCGACCGTTTTAGTTATATTAGTGATCCATTGTTTCGCCATAAGGGTTGCCATTTTGAAAATAGGTTGGTAAAAAACGACATTTTTATTTTTTTTTTTTCGAACCAACATAACTTTTGAACGAATTGACCGATTTGCAATCTTTTTTCACGAATAAAAAGATTATTGATTCTAGATTTAAAAAAAAATCGGGAAAAACAGTAAATATTAATAGGCTCAAATGATGGATAGACCTGAATAGACACCTGGGAAAATATCAATTGAATCACTCATATAAAATCACGTTGGAGTTTTCCAGAGTCATCGATTTTTTCTCGAAATCTCAAGAAATTTCTTGAAAAATCACAGAAGGCTCTTTTTTTCTTAATCACTCAACTTAATTTACCTCTCTTTTATCCACTAGGGCACTACGTGAGCGATTCCAATTGGCAGTTGCACTTATACTTTGTAGAGCGCCTAAATGTTTTCTATTCTAATACACATGGGATCGAACCCATGACCATCTGCTTATGAAGCGAACGTGTAGCCACTGCACCACGGGCCCCGACTAGCAGAAGGCTCTTGAAAAAATCATAGAGGGAAGGAGTGAATTCCGGAAGGAACTTCTGTACAAATACCAGGAGAAATCAATGTTGAAATTTCCAGAAGAAGGAATCTTTGAAGGAACTCTTGGATAAATCCCAGAAGCAACTTGTGGCCAATCTTGAAAATCTTGGAGGAGTCCCCGAAGGAACTCCAGGAGGTACCACCTTTTCGGACCCGCTAAGCAGAATACCCTCTTCGAATGACTGTAATCAGTTTTGCACTTTTTAATTCTGCCCTGTCAAGGCGTTTAGTGACACTTCAGAAAGTTTCAGAACAATTTCAGGGAACTCAACAGGCTTTCAGGTGAGTTTCAGAGGCATTTCCAGCGTATTAGTGCGTTTCTGATGGTTTCAAAAGGGTTCAATAGGACTTTATAGGCTCTCAGGCGAGACTCACGGAATTTTAAGATGGTTTGTTTCAGAAGCGTTCCAAGGCGTTTTAAAACTTTTCGGCATTCAAGAGGGGTTTTATGAGGTTTCGTCAGCTCTCATGTAAGTTTCATGGGAGTTTCAGAGCCGTTGCAAGCTGAAATGGCGTTTCAAAATATTGAAATGGAACTTCAGGGAGCTTCGTTGAGCCTAATGTGAGTTATACAAGGGTTCCAGAAGCATTAAAGTGTTTCAATGCGTTTCAGGGGAATTAAAACGATTTTAGGGAGCTTCACAGGATCTCATGTGAGCTTCATGCGGGTTTAAGAGGCGTTTCAAGGAGTTTCATGGGAGCTTCAGATGTATTCAGGGGGTTTCAGAGGCGTTTTAGGTAGCTTTATAGGCACACTGGTAAGCCTCACTGGAGTTTCAGGAGGGTTTTGAAGACTTATCTAGGCGTTTCAGATAATTGTAAAAGGCTCTCCAGTGAGTTTCACGGGCTTCTAAAAGTTCCTGTTCAATTACGCTTGAATCTAGCCTATACTCAAGAGAGTTCTTGAAGATTATCAAACAGACATTGAGCTCACGTTTTGACAACATATAGTTGCACGAGACAACGTAAACATGAATTTCATTCAAACACACAAGTTTTGCATGTTCATTAAGGTAGCCCACACTTATATGAGAAACAAAAATTTCGAAAAATGCCAAGTCTTACCTCCTAAATCAGTTGATTTGGACTCCCAGAAGCTATGTTCAAAATTTGAGCAAAATCAATTAAGCCTAAGGGGCGCTCAAAACGCTTGAAGATTGTGTGGGAAAACTTGGCCAAATGTATGCAGAAATTTTAAGTTTTCGAATTTTGCCGCTAGGTGGCGCTGTAAGCGTTCAATAATCAAACCCTTAGGTATTATTGTAGGTGACTATATTTATTTATTGAACGCTTACAGCGCCACCTGACGGCAAAATTCGAAAACTTAAAATTTCTGCATACATTTGACCAAGTTTTCCCATACAAACTTCAAGCGTTTTGAGCGCCCCCTTAGGCTCAATCGATTTTGCTCAAACTTCGAACGTAGCTTCTGGGAGTCCAAAACAACTGATTTAGGAGGTAAGACTTGGCATTTTTATTTTTTTTTGTTTTTCGTATAAATGTGGGCCACCCTAGTACATCCAATGACATACTCAAGATTTTTTTAGGAAACTCAAATTAAAAAATGGAGTAGAGTCAATCTCGTTTATTCTGACCCCTTGACTTATAGTCACTTATTTATTATACAGTTTGTCGGCATCGGTGAGGGCCTCAATGAGTCAATGAATTTGGCCGAGTGATCCAGAACCTATGTTCAATGAGTAATAGTAATGCCTCAATGAGTAATTTTCGTCGAAACCAGGCTTAACGATTAAGTAAAATATGACGATTTTTTTCATAACGATTTAGTAAAATATGATAAAAAGGATAGATTTGATTAGGTCGAAACGATGGAACACATAAGGGTATTTTTATTAACGTATAAATTGGGCCGAAGGGTCTCAGATTTTCATGAAACTTTTTCCACAGGCAGGGCTCAAGGACGTATGAACAAAAAAAAATTGAGAAAAATCAGGATCGCCTATTTTCCCAGAAAACTCAGGTGGATTTTTCTTGTTTTTCCTTAACATTATTTATTTTGAAAAATCATAACTCAAGAACGAAGCATCGTAGAAGCATTTTTTTAGTAAAAGAAATTTTCTCAGAAATCCAAAAAAAATATGAGCTGGAAAAAGTTTTCATTAAAATTTTCCACAGTTAAGAAAATTCATAAAGAAAAGCCAGAAAAACTATGCTCGAACTCATGGAAATTTCCAAAAAATGTTCTTGAGAAGGTTATTTTATAAGCTTTGATCGCTGAAATTTTTGAAATGCACTTTTTTTTTCGTTTTTGAGTTATGGCCAATTTTGTTGAAAAATTTCCAAATGTGGCATATACACTCCCGTTCAAAAGTTTGGGGTCACCCCCTCAAAAACATGTCATTTTTTTAGGCCCATATCTCCGCCAATTTGCGTCCGATTTCAAAACCCTAGGTTTCATTCAAAAGATAATAAGTCAAAGAAACTTTTAACATGATTTAAAGGAAACTTTTTCAAAAAAATTTGTATGTAAACTTAACCCAAAGTTGCCAAATTTTCTAAAAAATGAATATAAACTTACGGCAGTGTCGCTGGAAGTTGGGTCGACCAAATTTTAAGATGAGAGCGGTAATATGACCCATTTTCTATTAGCTTTCAACTGCTTTTTACAGAACTTAGCTAAAAAATCTAGAAAAAAAGTTATTAAGTAAATTAATCCTTGATGTCATCGACCAAAAGTTTGGGGTCACCCCTCAATATGATGTATCGGCCAAAAGTTTGGGGTCACTTTCGTAAAACATGGAAAAGTGATTTGGTGATATCTTCGTCATCTATAGTTCAATTTTAAGTATTTTTGGTTCATTTCAAAGATAATTAACTAAATTTACGTTTGATGCCTTCAACTTAACGTATTTAACGATTTTTGTATAAAAAAATGTTATGTAAAGTTAGCACATTTTACCACGCTTCAAAAAATGAGGCAACTTTACGTTAAGTTTTAGTATGTAAATTTCAACAAATATGTGTGGTTCAATGTCTATGCAGTAAGTATCATTCATTTTGTTTCAAATAAGCCAAGAAGAATTAAAATTGAATGAAAGATGACAAAGATATCAACAAATCACTTTTCCATGTTTTACGATAGTGACCCCAAACTTTTGGCCGATACATCATATTGAGGGGTGACCCCAAACTTTTGGTCGATGACATCAAGGATTAATTTACTTAATAACTTTTTTTCTAGATTTTTTAGCTAAGTTCTGTAAAAAGCAGTTGAAAGCTAATAGAAAATAGGTCATATTACCGCTCTCATCTTAAAATTTGGTCGACCCAACTTCCAGCGACACTGCCGTAAGTTTATATTCATTTTTTAGAAAATTTGGCAACTTTGGGTTAACTTTACATACAATTTTTTTTGAAAAAGTTTCTTTTAAATCATGTTAAAAGTTTCTTTGACTTATTATCTTTTGAATGAAACCTAGGGTTTTGAAATCGGACGCAAATTGGCGGAGATATGGGCCTAAAAAAATGACATGTTTTTGAGGGGGTGACCCCAAACTTTTGAACGGGAGTGTAGGCCTTTTTTGAAAAATCATAACTCAAGAATGAAGCATCGTAGACACAAAGTTTTTAAATGAGAATAAAAGCAAATTTTCTCAGAAATTCGAAAAAATATGAAGTGAAAAAAGTTTTCCGTTGAGAAAATTTATAAAGAAAAGCCAGAAAAATTATGCTCGAATCCGCGGAAATAAAAAAAAAATTTTTTTTGACAAGGTGATTTAATAAGCTTTGATCGCTGAAATTTTTGGAATGTACTTTTTTTCTTTCCTGAGTTATAGCTTTGTGAAAAATGACCATTTCAGCCTATATTATACGTTGATTTTTCACAAAATTGGCCATAGCTCAGGAACGAAGAAAAGGGTATACCAATAACACAGCGCAACATTTTTTTGTCTCAAGAGCAACCTTATGTGTCTCCGAAGGATTTTGGGCCGCTGAATCCGAATCCGGCCTCAGATTTGCTCCAACACGTCACAATTTTGAGCTATACCTCAATTTATAGGGCAAAATATGCGGTTTTGGGCTTTTTTGACTGCAAGCCATTAAGCAAGGAGATATTTTTTTAAGCAATCAAAAGGTTAATTGGTCAACTAACATCTAAATTGACGACTCATGCAAACTATTTCGTTTTACCAAATCAAATTTGAGAGATTTAAGCATTTTATGTTAGTATGTAAACTTGCATGCAACTTTTAGAGGGTGACTTGTATGGGAAATATCGTACCTAACATAATTCGCTTAAAACTATCAAATTCGGTTTGGTAAAACGAAATATTTTGCATGAGTCGTTAATTTAGATGTTAAATGACCAAATAACCTTTTGATTACTTAAACAAATAATTCCTTGCTTAATGGCTTGCAGTCAAAAAAGCCCAAAATCGAATATTTTGCCCTATAAACTGAGGTATAGCTCAAAATTGTGACGTGTTAGAGCAAATCTGAGCCCGGATTCGGATTCAGCGGCCCAAAATCCTTCGGAAACACATAAGTTTGCTCTTTAGACAGACCAAAAGTTAATTTTTGTTTCGCTGTGTAATTTAAGTGATCAAAGCTTCCCAAAAATATTTTTTTGAAAATTTTCCGCGAGTTGGGGCATAGTTTTTTCCGGCTTTTCTTTATGGATTTTCTCAACGGTGGAAAATTTTGTGGAAAACTTTTTCCATTTCACATTTTTTTTTTGATTTCTGGGGAAATATTCTTTCATTAAAAAAAAACTTTGCTTCTACGATTCTTCGTTCTTGAGTTATGAAAACAAAAAAATTTCCACCTGAGTTTTCCGGGAATATAGGCGACTCTGATTTTGTTTTTGTTCATACACTACCCGCCATAATTATGGAATCGCATGGAAAAATGGAATTATGGAAAAAGTTTCATGAAAATCTGAGACCCTTCGGCTCAAACCTGTACGGTAATAAAAAAAATCTCCTTAAGTCCGATGTTTGTTATCTTCAAAATGAACTTGAAATGTTTCTAGAATGTTACGATCTTCTAAAGATGTTTGACGCAATTTTGTAATTGATAAATTTTCTGATGGAACACCAGATAAATATGTCTGTATATACTCAGCGATGCTGGTTCGATACTCTCATCTATTTGAAGAAGAGATGACATAACTATCCCTAGCAGTACGTGTTCAAGTTTCATCTTGCATCAGCAATAATTGCCTATCGATTCCGTAACAACATCACTTGTTATGTGATTCTGCTTCACGCCATACCACCAGCCAGTCAGTGATGATGGCGGGAGAGTATTAAATCACTTTTCGAGATGGAAATGTGCAAATATGTTCCCTTCAAACCACATTCCATGTGAAACAAGAGAAGATCGACGCAAAATGTGTTGCCTAGAGGAAGAAAAGAATCCCTCAACGTTTCGTCCTTCTCCAGCATTTGAGTGTTTGTTTTGAGCAATGTCTCCATGGTGTGCGCTCGTTTACTTTTTATTAGCCTTGGTTTTCGCATTTTGTTTTTTCCCCTTAGGCTACATACCTACGCCAAGGATTTGGATTAAATTGCCCTTGTTATTCCTAAAATGGAACCCACAGACAAGGAAGCTGGGGCATCTTAGCCAAAGTCACCCGACAGGGAGAATCACATGTTCCACAACATCTACCTGTCCCCAACACTGACCCTTCGACCCCACCAAGAAAAGTAAATCAAGTATGGTTGGCAATGTCTTTGAACCTCCGTCATTTTTCACCAAATTTGCCCTCATCAAGGCAGAGGCAGAGCATCAGCACCAGTTTAGAGCGTTTCTCTTCGTTACCCACACCAAGGCAACAGCTGGTGGAAGGATGGTGAAAATTTACGCCAAATAAATTGAATCCTCCACTGACTGGTTGGTACGGTGCTATTTTTAGAACCCAAATACATTAATTTGCCCGGTCGCTCGGGTTCTCTCAGGACATGAACAGATTTTTACACTCTCGCTCTCGAGGGATAAGGGAGAACAGAACAAAATGCAAGGTGGCGCAAAGCGGATAACGCTTCTCGTGAATTCTTCGGAAGAAACTTCCACTACGGACTAACGACAATATAATTAAAACAAAGTAGAGGGAGACGCATGGTTGTTTGTACATGACATCATTATAGGCCTACAGCTACATGTCTTGTAAGTTGTAACATAAGTTAGAATTGACTATTGTGTTAGATCATTGCGTCAAAGCCATAGCATAGTATACACTGCGGCCACTGTCTATAGCCACACCGTCTATTTCATACTCCTAGGTGCAATCAATGTATAAAACATTGTGTATCCACTAGTGCTTGTAAAATAAACACAGTTTCGAATGATATATCATATAATTTGTAACAAAATGACCCTGTCATAAAGCACACATTTTTTTTTATCAGTTTGTGAATTTAGTAGCTTGCTCTTTGTATAAAGCTTGCATTAAATATTATATGTGTATGTACAATAAATTTTTAACTCCGATAGGATGTTGGGGTCAATATCACCCAGATAGGCTCGTTGAACGTGGAGCGCTTTTCTTAATATCTTAGGACGATTTGCCCTCGAGATTCGTACTTTGAGCTGGATATGCTCTTATACATTCTCTTCAAACCATAAAAAGTTTTTGTGACTCATTGATTTTGCCAGACATATGAAACTGATGCGGCAATAGAAGGTCTCAGTTTAGAACACTTCTATATTTAGTATCTACAAATTCTTCACCTAAAACTGGCGAGAACACATTATATTTATGTGTGTTAAAAGCTTAAATGACCCCGCTTTACAGATCAAGCATTCTTAAAGCCATTTTTATATGTTGGATCAATTATAAACTCGTTGATTTTTTTTTCTGAGAAACATCATGGATAATACAGCAACGAGCCTCTACCGGTTTCAAGGAACTGTGAAAAAGGTCGTTAAAATGACTTTTTGTTACGCATGAGATCATAGAAATTTTTACAAATGGCTGGAAAAACAACTTGCATGGGAATTGCTAACGCTCTTAAAGTGACAATTTAAAACGAAAAAACAGCGTGTATCATATCCTCACCATAATGGAAATCTAACGTAATTCACCAATGGTTATCGCTCACTATCACAATTAGAAATTGACACCCACAAATCACATAACTGTTGGCAAAAGAATCCGCCAATTTATGAACCCTCCACAGCACGGTGATCAAAATCTTCTTCTAATTGAACGTCGGGTGATATCAATTGACCCCATTATAGCCCCGTGCAGCCCTTTCTCCACTACAACTAGCAGAAACCAACTCTGGAAGGAGTAGGGTAATTCATGTATTTTGGACAGGCTGAAGACAACGTTGGAAAAATCATCCTCTAGCTTCCTTAAAAAGTAATTGATTATTTCGCAAAGTTACTAATACGCTTATAATATGACTGTACTTTGCGTTCCTGGTGACAAAAACCTTAACAAAAGCATTTTAAGCTGAGAAAATCACATTTTCCAATCGCTTGTTAGAATTGCTTTTTGGACACCGAATATATGTTTTGGACACCCTCAGGTATATATTATTTGGACAGGGCAATTATCTCAATATTTAGACATGAATACTGCTAAATCATGGAAGTACCATTAATTAACAAATATTTTTTTACGAATAATCAAATTTCTCCGCTTAACAGGCATCTTTTTTGATAACTATTACAGTTTTAGTTAAAACAGAGAAAATATCGCCAGACCCACAGAATACGCCTCCAAGTATGCAATCACTCAGCATCCCCACGTAGTTCGTCAGATGACCAAAATATATTTACAGTAGAAAACTTGTAATGTATTTTGGACACCACCTATTTTAAGCGTTCTAGACGAATGTTAAGAGATTGGCTGCCTAATGCTTCTTTATTGAACATTTTTCATTGCAATAATGCTTTTAAATTTCTTACAAATATTATTTCAACGATTTTGAGGCGAATATTGTATGTGACTGCGAAGTGTATGTCGTCTTGCATACCTGTGCATTTGAGGGGTTTTAGTGATATAATTTACATTTTCGATAATTTTGAAGTAAATTCTTAATTGTTAAGCGTATTTTCACCGTAAGTCATCAGAATAGGGTTTACTTGATCCAATAATCGATATTGAGAAGTATCTACTTTTATAAACTCTCCGGAACAAGACATACAACGCCGTGCCTGTCCAAATTACATACATGTCCAAATTATATTTTTTACCCTACCTACTGAAATTTAATACACGTCTCACCATCGATGTTCACTCCCGAAGCGCGGTATGTTAGAAATCGATTTCTCCCTTGATATTGGTATCGAATAAATTATGTATCACGTTATAATTTATGTGCCCTTTTATATATTATCCTCCGCTATTGACCGTTTCAGGAAAGGATATCTTCCGCGGTCCTTAGCAGAAACCATTTGATATAGGGTTTCCTCGGCACCGAGCACACCAGAGCATGAGCATGATGATGATGGGGACGAATATGGGGATAAAGTTTTCCCAGTCTGCATCAGCATAAGCGGCTCAACTTTGGCCATATTTCGCAGTCGGCTGTAATCAAAAGAATAGCGGAAATTGATAATCTCTTGCTCATCGGAACCCCAAACTCATTCTCCTGGTATTATTTAAGTAGGGTGTGCCAATTTTCCAAAAGGGTTTTTGTTTATTAACCTTTCTTTTTCATGTCATTACATGGCAATTTAAAACAGTGACTGATTCTCTGCTAAGTCGTCCTTGAGTGTCTACTCATAACTCAAAATAAAATTCCCTGAGTTTTCCAGGTTTATCCAGATGAAATTTTGAAAGTTTATAATTCAAAAAATAACCCAGATTTTCTTAAAATTATAAAGGGTGACTGATGATACCCTACATCGACAGGTTTGTTCTCTTCGTCATGAGGGATTTATGCCGGCCAAATTGCCTGAAACTTGATCATATTCAGCTTGGTTGGGAAGGATTTGATGCCAACTCTGAGTTCAACAAGTTTCAAAAAAAAACCCCATGACGAAGAGAACAAAACTGCCGAAAATGCGTGAGTTCCCCTACTCTTCAAAAATTCTTTCAAGATTTCTGAGCATAATTCTTGGAATTTCTTCCAAAGTTTCTTCCTGGATTTCCACAGGATTCTTTCACACGAGATATCTGTTTGACAATTTCTGGTAAAGATTCCGGGAAGAATTTTGGGAATAATGCACAGAATATCTGTAAAAACTCTTGTACAACTACAAGAAACAGCCTGGCTCTGAAAGAATGCAAGAGAAGAATTCAATGAGAAATATCAACAACAGCTCCTGTAGAAATCCCAGAAGGCACCCTGGAAAAAAATCTTAGGAGAAAATCTAGGGTAAATTAAGAAAAACTCTGAGAGACATCTCATGACCAACATCGGAAGGAATCTTCTGAGAGAAGTTCCAGGAGATACTCCGAGAAAAATCTCAGGTAAAACTTCAAAATAAACCTCGCGAAAACTTTTAACAAATTCCTGTAGGAGACCAGGAAGAACATCTCGAAGAAAGCTCAAAGCAATGGTTTGAAGATATCACAGGAAAAAAATGAAAGAAATCTCTTGAGAAACTCTTGCAGTAAATTCGTGAAAACTCTTTCAGAAACCCTTGGAGGAACTTTAGTAGAAACCCCAGGAATAACTTCTTTGGCAACTCTGAAAGACATTCTGTGAAGATCTTCTGGGGAAGTCCCAAGAGGAACACCGGAAGGAATCGGGTGAAATGTCCGTGAGGAGTGCCGAAAGAAATTCCACGATTTATCCCGACAGATATTCTTATAGAGTATTCGGGATAAATTCTGGTAGAAATCCTACGAAGATTTCTTTGAGCAAAACACTGGAGGAACTCTGGGAAGAAATAGCATCCCCGTGAAAAACTCCAGGAGAAATCGTCTGGAATTCAGGAATTCTGGAAGGATCCGGAAGTATACCTTTCCGGAAAAAAAAATCAAAACGAATACCAAGAAAAATAGCGTCAAAAATGCGGAAGGAATTTTATAAGAAATCCTAGGAGACATTCCAGGAGGTATTTTTAAAGAAGTTCCAGAAAGAAATTCTGAAGGAATTTCTGGAAAAAATCCTTGTACCGAAATTTCTATATGGATTTTTACTACCAAGTTCATACGACAAAATGGTTTTTTAATTGTAGTAAAATTTCCCTGAGTACTCAAGAAATTCCCTGAGTATTCCAGGTTTTTCCCTATTAAATAAAATTACCTGAGGATTCCCGGTTTTCCAGGTTTTTTCAGGTAGTAGACACCCTGTGAGCATAATCACAACAATTAGCTGGGCCTGAGAGGATTTTCAAGAAACCAGAAGAATCGCTGATCATGGCTATGTACACGTTTAAAATCAACAATGTTCAGATAAAGTTCAAAACGGAACATTTCGACTGCCTAATAGGCTAAAATATGCTCAAAAAAGCATCAAGAGAACATAACGTTTGGAGAAGCTAAAACAGCTCAAACAGGTTTTTAAAACCGTGGGTAATGCGACATAACTATCCATAGTAGGCCACAATACTAGGTTTGCGGCCGCTACTCTTAATCCTCGATCACGTCCAAAGCTCGCCAGATCACGCTCCACCTGGCCCGCCCAACGCGCTCTTTGCGTTCCTCGTCTACTTGCACCAATCGGATCTGTGACGAACACCAATTTAGCAGAGTTGTTGTTCGGCATTCTTTCAATATGTCCTGCCTACCGTATCCTTCCGGCTTTGGCCATCTTCCTGGATGCTGAGTTCTCCGTAGAGTGTAACAAGCTCGTCCTTCATCATTCGCCGCCAAAAATTCCGAGTACATGCAGGCCCTCCTCGTTTGTACATGGCACATTCAGTGTAAGTTGCATTTTTTGATCACAGTTAGGCACGACTTCCACTGATGATGTACCTTCCTATTTCACTATTCAAATTGTTGTGAGCCATCAGTAAGGATCCAAGGTAAACGAATACCTCTACTCCGCTTCAGTGGTTATTCTGATCAGCCTGGTCAACTTCACAGAAAGACTGTTTTACGAAGCGAGACCAATGAGCCTGTGCACCCATTAATGCTGTCTTGCTTCCTCCTACATGAAATATGACTTTTACTGTGTCCCCTGTTTTCATTTTTTTTTTTCGAAGGAGCGAGGAAGACAGCACAAAACGGTGCAAAGGGTTATGGCGAACAAGATCTCTTCGGGAACACCCGAATTCTCGCTGATCTATTGAAGGACCGCGAGTTTGGTTGCGTAGCGGTGCAGGAGGTGTGTGGAACAACTTTTAGAGGAAATCATACCAGATTTACTGTCCTGAAAGAGCTCACTGGCTGAGCTTGCTCGTTAGGGGTATCCAAGGTCCCAATACTTCGCCCTGAGTATCAGAAGTATGGCTGGAATCTCTGAGACGCTCTTCGTGCACATAGGCTTCTGATACTTGTTAAGGTTCCATGATTGAAAGTCTGATGCTGCGGAGTATGCCGAGACTTGCGCAGAACTCGATGAGAAAGGGGTGTGCTAAAAAAAGATTGAGGAGCTGATTGTTTTGTTTATTATTTTTGTATTTTTTGTTAGAAGCACGCATGAAAACAAAAGGAACGGAAACAATCGGTGCCGGAATCGCTTGTTTTCGAATAGGATTAATTTGGGAGCGTGGCATTACTAATGGCAAGAATTCTACGCACCCTAACGCTTCGGCCAGTGCCGCATTTTGATCAGTTTGATTGAATCCAATCGATCATCGGAGTGAGGGAAATTGATTCCCTTACTCCCGGTTTCCTGTGCTATGTGGAAGTGAGTGCATTGCACAGATCATTTCGGCTTTCCCAGCCAGATGGAAAGTACAGATTGCGATGCAGCAACGAGTTGTTTATTAGTACAGAATTCATGCGATTCAATCTTGGTGCATGCTGTTCCTACGCTCGTACATACGTGCATCTCATGATGTGTGCCTAGTAAGAGTATCTCCGAAGCAATTTACCATTGACCCGGCGCTGAAGATGGTGCCTTTTTAGTGCATGTGCTTGCAATATTACTATCAACCAGCTAGATTGTACGGGAAGCAAATGTGGTACCAGCGCTACCCAAACCCTTCAAATTTTCCTTTGAGATGCACATCTCGTTTGCTATCGCTATAGGTTGCAATTGTGCAGTGCTGGGCAGGCATGGCCCGCACTCGAGCGTAAGAATCATATACTCTGAGACGTCCGTCCGTTCGTCCAACCACAGCACTACAACACACAAAACGAAAACCCATCCACATCCGAGAGTATCCTTTTCGTGCTGCTGCTACTGCTGGTTCCCTCTCGAGCGCTGATAGCGTATGCTAATGATGACAAAAACGTAATCCAGCACGTTTCAAAATTCAATATGCGCAGCATAAGACGTTTTGCCTTCTCCTTGAATCCTGGAGTACCTCAGGAAAGGTTATAATTTCCTGCTGGGAAGAGATGTCTAACTTAACGTTAGTTGATAAGACAACAATATGCATTATTTATTGCAAAACGCAAAACTCAACACTAAAAGTTGAAACATTGAATTATTATAATAGCTTTATTATAAAGAATTTTGGAATTTAGGCCAAAAACATTTACAATAGAACACAGCTACTATTGAGTAAATTATTATATGTTGAACCATTGAAAATAGTAATAATTTCTACTACTAATAGATTGTGGTCTGGGCCGCAAAGATTCGAAAGCCTCCAGTCTGAATTAAATCTCATCGGCAATTCTCATTAAATCAAGTTAGTTATGAGCTCGTGGAATCCGAAACACATCGAACAAGAAAGACCGCACAATTACCAGGTGGATTACTCAGGCTTCATTTTATTCAATATAGTCGGTCATACCACTAACCGAAAGTATGAGGAACAACTTGCTCTTTTAAAACCGGCGCGCTTATGGACAGACGACGTGACTTTGCAGGGGACAAGCATGTTTCGTTGGAATTATTGAATAAAATGTATCATCTTCAGTGGGCGCGGCGTACTACAAAAGAGCTGTGTTTCTGTTTTTCGATTACCAAATTTTATCAACAATGATTCTGCATGGTTCTAATGTTGTACCGAAAATAACGAGTGTGTTTAAGATTTATTATTCGTTTGCTTGAAACGTTTTCTTGGACTTAAATATTTTTACACAAGTGTAATACGCTGCCTTCCAGATCTTCTTGTACCATCCGGATCTCTTGCGAACACCAGCTTTAGAGGGTTGTTTTCCGGCATTCTCCAACATCGCATTCCAAGTAACCATGCTGTTGAAGCTGTACGTGTTGCATATTAGTATGGGACAAATATCAAATTCTCGCTCCAGTCGACTTTTTTGATTCCATTTAGGCCCCATATGAACTGTGCAAAATTTCAGCGCAATCGGTGAAACTATAATTTAGCGCAAGCGGTCCAAAGTTTTCATAGGATTTACTATGGGAAAAGTTACACTTTCAGATAAAAAATCCCGGAGGTCGTCCCTTGTCTTCTTAATTCAAATCGATCAATGCTTCTTGTAGAAAAATCATTTATGAAACTTTCCTTCGAAGACCGCAAAACGATTGGATGCTTGTGGAAAAAGTTATTGATTTATTACCGATTGGTGATCCAACGAACGGCTTTTTGTTTTGTTTTATTGACATCACTGTAGCTGCCGCCTTGGCTGCTGCTGTTTCTGGGGGTGGTGATGCCTCCCGCCACCCCCATGCAACAACGGCAGCAGCAGTGCTGCTGATAAAACAAAACAAAAAGCCGTTCGTTGGATCACTAATCGGTAATAAATCAATAACTTTTTCCACAAGCATCCAATCGTTTTGCGGTCTTCGAAGGAAAGTTTCATAAATGATTTTTCTACAAGAAGCATTGATTGATTTGAATTAAGGAGACAAAGGGTGACCTCTAGGATTTTTTGTTTGAAAGTGTAACTTTTCCCATAGTAAATCCTATGAAAACTTTGAACCGCTTGCGCTAAATTATAGTATCACCGATTGCTCTGAAATATTGTACAGTTCATATGGGACCTAAATGGGATCTAAAAAGTCGACAGGAGCGAGGATTTATTTTTCCCATACAAGCGTGTCCCATACTATTGCATATATTGGTATGCATTGCCCTACATTAACATTTACCCTACATGGCAAGTGGCGCCACTATTGCTGACTTACGAAAATACTGGTATAATCGTAATTCAACAATAGTGGCGCCACTTCACACTTTAATTCAACTTCATATAGAGTAATGCATGTCAATATTTGTGCATTAGCGTGGCTCAAAATACCACTTAACAGAAATTTTGATGGGCACCCTTCTCATTTCGTTCTATATGTTGCAACGAAGCTCTGGTCCAATTTTCAGCCAAATCCGTTAACATTTGGGCGGTGCTATTCATCTGTGAAGTTTGTATGGGAGAATTGATCGAAATACATGGGGAAACTGCATGTTATTTTCCGGGTGGTTTTAAAATATGTTCCCCAACTTCAACAGTCCTCTAATTCAACTCGTTTATAGAAAAATATGTTCTGATGAACCTGCCGAAAACCAGAAGTCAGTCGAAAGGGGTCCGGTGAAGTTATAACGGTTTTAACCTGCATATGTCTGATCTTGTTTCCTACGGGGCCTAATGGTTTCATTGTTTCAACCTGACCAAAGCCATATCTATGATGAGTAGGCGGCCCAGATTGTTGATATTCAAAGTGTCATAAGCAAATTCATATCATATCTGAAATAAAGGCGGTGCTTCAATTCAGAATAAGTGTAAGCAATATTATCGTATAAAGTAAGTAATTTATTGAAATTCATCATTAGGAAGCTTAAGAATCTTTCGACTGCTTTCTAGGTATTGATCAACTCAAATTATGGAGTGCATAAGTTGTGGGTCTCACGTGCGTTAAATGGGGTGCAAGTGGGTCTTAGAGGGATTCGAAGGCGTTAGGCAGGCGTTTTTCTGAGGTTCAGATGCGTTACATTGGGTCCGAGGGGATTTTAGAGGGATTTTGGATGCATTTCAGGAAGTTTCAGAGCATTTTTGGCGGGATTTAGAGGCCTTACTGAGGCGTTTTCGGGGGTTTCGGAGCATCTTAGATGCGTTATATGGGAAATTAAGGGGGATTTTAGGGTTTGAGATTCAGAGGCGTTACGGAAGCGTTATGGGGGAGATTTCTGGGATTTTGGACCGTCGCAGGTGCGTTACATGGGGTCCGAGGGGATTTAAGGGGGATTTTGAAGCCATTTCAGGAACTTTCAGAGCATTTTCGGCGGGATTCAGAAGCGTTACGGAGGAGTTTTCAAGGGTTTCGGAGCGTGTCAGGTGCGTTACATGGGGTCCGAGGGGGTTCAAGGGGGATTTTGGAGGCATTTCAGGATGTTTCAGAGCTCTTCCGGCGGGATTCAGAGGCGTTACGGAAGCGTTACGGAGGAGTTTTCAAGGGTTTCGGAGCGTGTCAGGTGCGTTACATGGGGTTCGAGGGGATTTAAGGGGAATTTTGAAGGCATTTCAGGATGTTTCAGAGCTCTTCCGACGGGATTCAGAGGCGTTACGGAAGCGTTACGGAGAAGTTTTCAAGGGTTTCGGAGCGTGTCAGGTGCGTTACATGGGATCCTATGGGGTTCAAGGTGGATTTTCGAGGCATTTCAGGAAGTTTCAGAGCTTTTCCGGCGGGATTCAAAGGCGTTACGGAAGCGTTACGGATGAGTTCTCGGGGGTTTCAGAGGGTCTCAGGTGCGTTACATGGGGTCCTAGGGGGTTCAAGGGGGATTTTGGAGGCATTTCAGGAAGTTTCAGAGCATTTCCGGCGGGATTCAGAGGCATTACGGAAGCGTTACGGAGGAGTTTTCGGGGGTTTTGGAGCGTCTCAGGTGTGTTACATGGGATCCGAGAGGGTTTTAGGAGGATCTTTGAGGCGTTTTTGGAAGTTGCAGAGAATTTTCAGGAACCCCATCCCAAAATCCTTTGAAGCGCCCCTGAAATGCTATATTATATAAAGATGTTCCTGAAACCCCCTGTTACGACCCTGACCTGAAATACTTCGAAACGCCCCTGAAATGCTATCATACGCCCCTAAAATCTCTAGGAACGCTTTTAAAATGCTCCGGAAACCCCCTGAAATTATTTGAAATTACTCTGAAATGCCGTAAAACGCCCTTCAAACCCCTTGTAACGCATTTTAAAGGCTCCTGAGATCCCCTGAATTGCCATTAAAGCAGCTTGAAAAGTCCCTGAAACCCCCTAAATTCTATTGAAATGCCCCTGAATTTCCCGTAATCCCATTTAAACGCCATCAAAACCTGACAGAGCACCCTTGAAAGGCTCACAAATCCCCTGAAACAACCCCGTGAAACGCCCCTGAAGCCCCTTGGAACCCCCTTTTCTTGGTTCTCTGGGAACTATATGGAAACCCCCTTAACCCCACCTCAAATGCCCAGGAGCAAGACCTGTTCTCACGAACTAGATTCCCTCATTAAAACCCAAACTTAATTTATGCACAAATTTCCCTCATTTTATGCCTTTTTTAATTTATGCACATTTTTAATTTATGCACCCTCAGCCATGTGCATAAATTGAGGTTTTAGTTTAGTAACTTGTAATCGCGGACTCGTATATAGTGCGGCAGACAATTAAACGTTCCATTATAAACACCATAAATAATTCTTAAATTATGGCATGAATTGAATTATTATTGCATTTTTCATTCGTTGATAGACTTTCGATCAAATCTTCGTCACTTTGCATGGCATCTAGCAACTGAATGAACCATGTATTCATTGCGACAACCGAGAGAGTGCGTTCAACGCTGTCTTTGTTAGCGGCGGCAAAACTCAATCTATGGGAAAAGCGGTGTGACAATATTTTGGTGGCATAAAACTTTTCAGGTGTGAGTCTATTACGGGGTAAAATCCGCAATAGGATCTGAATTATAAACGAACGTCGTCATGACGTCACGCGGGGAAAAGCATGCATGCTGCCGTTGCATGCTTTATACACCTTGTGTGAAGAATATGATATTTGCTAGATTTTTTTTATGATGACTAAAAAAGTAACTAAAATCTCAACAGGATCGTTTAACGAAATATTTTTTTTTTATTCGGCAATGAATGACATGCATTCATTTTGGGAGCGTTTAAACTTAAATCGATTATTTTCTGAAGATTATTGAGGAAATTCTAAGTTCGGCGGCGTGATGAGTTTTAAGCTGGCGGCGTGCTGGAAAATCAAAACATCCGGCGGCGTGAAGTAATAAATCTCGACGGCGCACATCTCTAGTCTTTGAGACAAAATGAGATGAATATAGGTACTAAGCCGAAGAAGGGGAGCTTTTACCCTATTTATGAGCTTCGTCGTGAAATCCTTTGACTTCGTGTTAATTTGACTAAGAAAATTTCAATTGTTTCAATTGAATATTTATGTAACAAGTTGCAAAAAGTTGCTTTTTTCAGCACGAATCGTACATTTATCCGACGAGGCTTGGATTAATACGAAAGGTGCTTAAAAAATAGAGTTTTGCAACGAGTTACATACAAAAATTTTATGCAATGATTTTTCATTATACAACTCATTTGTGATCATATTTCATCTCAAATGAGTTGCATAATGAACATTATGCAACTATTTTTCATCATGCAACTCATTTCAGTTACATAATGAGCCAGTTCGGAGAAATTGGCCATTATAATACTGAAATGAGTTATAAAAAATATGAAATTATGATACTGAATTGCATAAAATGTTTTAGGCGTCTGAAGAGGGCTGAAGAGTAGTCTGCATCTTTGTTATGTTGAAAGTCTCTCAAATAAAGATAAATCAATCAAATCAAATCTTTGTTATGTCACCGACAAGAGCCAACCCACAAACATTAGGAAAAGGCTTGTCGTCACCGTTGTTCTTTCGGACAAAGATGACTTTTTTGTTTTCTTCACGTAGTGGTGACAAGAAGGACGATTGTCAGCCCTGGTCCTAGGATCTTAATCTTCATACGGCTAGTTGTGCCAGTTTACCCTGCTGTGCTAGGGTTTTTTTTAATTCCTGTTCGGGTTTGTCACTGCGACCAGTTTTTAGATCTATTGTGACATTACCCGTATCCTTAGTGTAGTGCATGTCGCATTACTCAATTGCCATTGAGGGGCAATAAAGTATCGATTTTGATACAGTTTTTGTTTTGTTTTCTTAGAAAACAAAACCAGAGTACTGATATTGGCCATGCATCGGAAACCTAGCATCACCCTTGTTTTACTGCTAAATTCTCCCCAGTAGGACCCGGGTTTTAACAGCAATATCATTCCAATAATGGAACATGTGTTCAGCAATAAGGATTCTAGTATGTTCCTTGCGTACTAGCACTTTCCAGTCTTCGAAGAGTTAGTACATACATGGATCCCTAACCCAATTTGATTTCCTTTGCATTGAGTTTAGCCTCAGATGGTGAGGTTTTTAACTATATGCAAAGTAAAGTTGGTAGACTCAGTTTTAGCGTTAGCGTTAGCGTTAGCGTAGTTACGGTATACTTCGTAGATTGGATACTAACAACATTCATGTACCTTTTGCTAATCTTGCTCGGATTGCTTTTCGGAACAAAGCTGGGGAGTTAACTTCGCTCCAATCTTATGCAAGAATACCAAAAGCACAAATGTCATTAATTAAAGTTGGTAGACTCAGTTTTATTCAAAAACTGGAAGTCACCCAAACACCAGTAGTAAGGACTAAATACTATAATTCCTTGAATTAACAGAACACATATTCCAACATTGAAAAATAGGACGACTCTAGATTTCGGTTTGGTAGATCTATCACCGCAACGCAACCCAAAAAGGCGATCTACCCACGCTACGGGCTCCGTTAAAGATTGAGCATCTTTTAAACCCCCTCAACCATTCATCCCTCAGCACGGGTCGCCTGACACCTTGGATTGGGGTTACCTGTTTGGTGGACTTTTACCCCCGGAATAGGTGGTCCGTAGTGCTATTCTAAGCCGGCAGCTACACGGGCATGTGCTAGGGTTAATACATTCTATGTTCTAATTCTTGTCCGTTGTTTCGCGCTAAAAGTTGTTGCCGTTGAATCAGTTAGTGATCTTTCATTTTCGGTTTCTGTAACGGTTTTTGGGTTTCTGGAACAGTAGGATGTTGGCCCAAGGTCCCATATCCACCGTGATGGACTATACCTTAGGTATAGCTGCCGGTGGAAGATCATTTCATACTCAGCCCCTGGATGCCAGAACAGACGCTGTTTGAGCCGCACCTCCTTGGTAAACAGACGCTCGGGACAACAGTACCCAGACTGCACTAACAGCTAAGCACACAACTCTTAGCTTCACACAACGGTTTTTGTCTTCGCTTGATCCGTGGAATAAAAAACCAAATTTTATTAAAGTAAAAAAGTGTTCAGGTAAACTATTTCATAAGTTGCATTCCAACGGAAAAGTCTGATTCCAGTTCATATTTGAAAGATGCTTCAGTATACTGCAGTTTTTCTGCAAAGTGACGTAAGTGACATTCACAATTTTGGTACATATTTGGTTATTACTCATGAAACTCTTGATCGTTCGCTGTTTTCTTCCAAAGATGATAGATTACCACTAGATCGTGCATCCTAATGTTACTATTTCACCAGATATATACCGAAAGACATCGAAATTGGGAATGACGCATGTGTCACTTTGCAGAATTACGGAAGTATAGCAAGGAAACACAAAAAAAATACTAAAGCTGTCAAGTGCCACAGCACCTCCATCCTACATAAACCAAACTTTGCGCCAAATAAACGGTCATGCATATATTCATTGCACCCTTGAGAGGAAGGGTATTTGTTTGTTCCGCCAATTTAAGGGCGACCGTAAACCATACACACCATACACACACGAAATGACATAAAATTGACCAGGACAAAAAAACGAGCCGTCCTGTGTTTTTTTCCCTATTTTTTGTTAAATGATGCACCAAGGTGTGGGACTAGTGAGATGCAAGAATACAGCATAAGCGAGTTAAGTTGCTGCTACAGCAACTCCCGGCGCTGCTGTACACGATTCACACGGACCTGAGTGAGAGTTTTGTTTGTGTGCTGGCCATGAATGTTTACGGGAAATTACAGCTCAGTACTAAAGCTATCAAAGACAGCATTATTGCGGCACGGAAACAATACAGTGGAGGTGGGTCTTTTTTTCTGTTGGTACCCTGGACGACGTTGCATTTCATTGGTCAACGAGGTTGACTTTTACTGATGTTCATTTGTATGAATTTTTTTTTCGAAACAATAGATCAATAATGCTACTTCCGAGGTGAAATTGATTAGCTTTTGTACGTCATACAAATATTTTTCCCAACTAAATTTGACATTCTATAATAAAAACAGCGCGAAACTTTTACAAGTTTACTCAATGTTTATTTTCTTTAAGTTTATCATTAAATTTTTGTTAAGGTTTAAAATTTTTGACCAATTTTTCATCATGTTGAGGTTTAAAATTTTTGACCAATTTTTCAACTCATACAAAATGTATAGAGTTTGGAAATCGACACATTTTTTTCCAATTTATTGTAATTTTTCCAATAATCGTTGAAGCAATGAAAAGTTCCTAAAAGCTTGAAATTTGAAGAATTTTATGATATGCTCAGCTTAAATTCGACAAAACGGTCACTTACATCCCTTTGCATCAGGGCCCCTAATGGATTGCATTTTATGATCTAAAACCAAATTCAAATGGTGCATCACCCAGGTTTCAAAAGAATTAAAAATATTATGATTGGTAATATTTTTTGCTTCGCGTTTTTGAAGTGATAAGAACAAACTGTTTCGCAGGTAGGCGCATAATGAACACTCGAAGCGAAATGGGCATCCCTGTTTTGTTAAAACTGATGAATTTTGAGTTAAAAATTAGAAACAGAAGATTGAAGCACCAAATTTCCACAGCACTTACACAGATATTAACTGACAGCTTCCTCTGCCAATGACCATTTTGCTTGTGCATAGCGTATGGCAGGCATGAAGACACTATATGCCCAAGGAAGTTACCTTTGCGAAAATTTCCTGAAATGACCGGGAATCGAACCCGTCATCCTTAGCATGCTTACTGCTGAGAAGCATGCTTTGACACAGATGGGACGTAACGCCAAGAAGCTAATGATGCACACTTCTCAGCCTTGAGTGCATTTTTGCGAAATGAATGTCCATTCCAAATTAACAAATTAACGCTCAATGACCTTCAAATCAAACCATACCTTCTGTCGAACGTTGTTATGTCACATGTCTATAGACCAAACATGGTAGGTACCCCGTCTTCAGTGCTAGCAGATGGGACGAGACACAAAACCGACCACAGGTTTCGAATCTGTCCAACAAAATCTCGCAAAATTCCAGCATCCCTAACCGCAAACCTTTACGTCTCTCTCACCCTCCCCTTCGCCCTGGCGGCGTCTTAACCGGAGGGGGCGATCCCAACCCGAACCTCACCCATTACTCATATTTGCTCTCAGCTAATGGTCCTTCATCTGCTAAGCTTCAATTTTAAATTCAGCTCTCGTTCTAGGATGGATCGGACCGGTCGGTCGTCTTCGGTGCGGTGCGTATGATTGCGTCTGTTCTTGGTGCGACTGTCTGTGGATGTGGTTGCTGAAAAACCAAAACCCAACGGAAAAGAAACGAAAAAGCGGAAGAAAACAATTTTCCGAATTATATTTCCCAGGGATGAAAGAATGAAAAAGCATTCGCAACAGTTTCAAATCGCACTGCTGCAGGATGCTGTCCCAACGATATACGATAGTGGACTATTCTGCTCCCGGTGTTGGTAGCTTTTCTCCCTGGTATTACGCCCCAACTGGAATGTAGCCTTCTATTGTTTGTATTCGGTATAGTGTTCTAGGCACAATATTTGCTGGGAAATATTATGATACTCTCTGCCTAGAGTATTAGACATATTTTCAATAAGAAAAAATCCCAAGATCTAAACTCCACCACCTTGCTTCGAAATTGCGCATGTAACCACCGAGCCTAAAAGCACCCCATGTTGTTAGTACAAAGTTTCAACTTGAAGTGGGAAGCTAGGATGCTGGAAAATAAATATCAATCAATTAAGTTCGAGACAGCAGCCATCGCTGTCGGCTTCAGGGCCCATACGATGGACGATTATGGACAGAGGTTTAACTTTTCAAGGTAAACATTTGACAGCATTACCGACATCGGCAGTCAACAATTATTACCATATTAGGTCATACTGTTGCGTGGAGAGGCGGAAATAGTGAAGTGGAACCTGTTGTTGAGTTGTTAGCTATTGCAGGAAAACACGTTCAAAAGTTGGTGTCAGAAAGTAGACGTGCAATAAAATGTTATGCACGTGGACTAAGATGGAATTCAAACCTAGGTATGGACTCGGAACGAAATAATCGCTCAAGCAATTTCAGTTCAATGCTAGTTATAATCTCGACCATTATCTTGCCTGAATTTCTTACGCATCAAAATAGAAACTTCTTGCCATCGCCCAACATATGCAGGCCTACCATAACAGTGCATTCATCGGTAGTATAGGCTAGCACAAACAACCGCGTCTCCATTTGTTTCACAATCTCATTGGAAAAAATGGTAACAGACCTTGTAACAGACCCATATAGCCTCAACTAAAGGCGTGTTTATTATAAAATACTAGCTGTCCCGGCAAACTTTGTCTTGCCAAGCCGTGGTGGTTTGACAACTATTGGGTTCATTGCAGCACGGCACTCTAGATCGTTTTTTTTTGTGATCGTGTTGATTTTCTTCCCAGTTCATAAAAAATCAGGTTTTATCAATTTTCTTACTTTTTTAGAAGATTTTCACAATTTTTACTGCTTATAAACACAGCCACCATGAATACGAATCAAACCATGCAAGAGTCATCCTGATCGGTTCAGCCGTTCTTGAGTTTTGTTGCCTCAAAGGAACTTCAAACTCATTTTTATATATATAGATTAGAAAAATGGTATTGAGCATGACCATGCTGGAGATAACGGGTTCGATCCCTGGTCGATTCAGGAGCATTTCATAGAGGAACTTTCCTTAACTTCTTTGGGTATAAAGCATCTTCGTGCCAACCACACGACATATGCATTCATAATAGTCATTGACAGATGAAGCTCTCATAATTAAAAACTGTGGAAGTGCGCCCACAAAACTAGACTGAGAAGCAGGCTTTGTCACAGTGGAGACGTTACGTCAAGAATAAGAACAAGGTTGATAACAATATCACCAGAAAACATTACCAGCAAAAAACGGTGAATTGCGAAATCTCAATAATTTTCATAGATTCAAGTGCCAGATTCCCAGAAGGATGCCCTACATATAACATATATAAACAAATCTTGGAACCGTTCAAATGCCGAATCTCGGTAACCGCAATAAAAATATTATTAACGACATGTCGGCAGTGTTGCGAATACTCACTTGCGAAAAGTTATACTCACTTGCTTCTATCTCAGTCCAGAAGCATGCTATCAAAAAATGATATTTGAAGGACTTTTAGATTGTAGTTTAATCTAAAAGTTTGCCGAATAAAGTAAAGGTCGCAGACGCATACCAAAACCGTGAGAGAGCTGTGAGCACAAGGTGAGTATAAATTACACGAATTTTACTCACCTCGTACTCACAGCTCTCTCACAACTTTGGTATGCGTTTGCGACCTTTACTTTATTCCGCAAACTTTTAGATTAAACTACGATTTAAAAGCCCTTCGAACATCATTTTTTGATAGCGTGCTTCTGAACTGAGATAGAAGCAAGTGAGTATCGCTCTTGCAAGTGAGTATTCTCAACACTGCATGTCGGTCGGTGAAACATTACCGAACATTCGGCTCAAGCAGTTGACGAATAGTGGAAAATCGATCATGTTAGCCTAATCTCAATAAATGGAGCGGAATTCAGTCATACATAAATAAATAAATCCAAAAATGACACACCGAATTTTGAATTAAAAATAAATTATGTATTGTCAAAGTAAATTAAGCATACTCTTTAATAAAACTAACAAATTGTTTTCAATTCTCTCTTTCTTTCAGGTAAAAAGTGATTAAAAAATGTATGTAATCCATCAACTTATTACTGAGGATCAAATCGTTGAAGTACAACATGCTCTGAAACACATCCCACTAACTGTAGGCACTCCGATTGTTCAGAGGAATACCTCCTCCGTGTTAGGAAAGACCAGGATTGTAAGGGGCCGATAGTAAACCATGTAGAACAAATTTTAGATATCTCAAGCTTCCTCGTAGCATTTTGTCAATACAAACGTTTTACAGATTCCATTGCCCTGAACATTTAGAGTTCTTAAGTCCCCATCAACAACAAAAACCCAATGAGTACGAGGTCTATCACGAAACCGACGGCCCCTACTGAATATAGTTCTAGCTTATCATTTCTCCGACAAACGTGCCCAGCCCACTGCAGCCTGCCGTGTTTTATTTGCTTTACTATACTCGTCTCTTCATATACTTAATAAATTCGTAATTCATGCGACGCCACCAGATACCGTCCTCCAGTTTACCGCCAAGTATTGTTTGCAGCACCGCATATTCAAAGACTCAAAAGGCTCTTCGATAAACTTCTCTTGCCGATTAATGGCCGTAAAGCAACCGGAAGGCTATTGTACAACGCGAGTTTTGTCTTCGTCTGCAGGCTACGGCACTCAAGCTGGTTTCGCAGACCGAAAAAGGCCCGATTTGTAGCCGCAATCCGTCTTCTCAGCACGCGATTAACATCATTATCGCACGTTGCTAAAGTACCAAGATATACAAATTCGTCCATACATATACATCGAACTGTTCACCACCTAGCATCACCACTGCCACGGCCGGACTGACGATGCCACAAGATCATGTACTTGGTCTTTGTGGTATTACGTATTAATGCTAAGTCCTACCCTCGCAGTGTCCCTCTTAAAAGTTATGAACGCTTCTTCCACGGCCTGACGGTCGATATCTTCCACGGTTCATTTGCACATAAACTCTCCTTATCGCTCCTTCCAGTAGTTAGAACAGTAAGTTCGAACTTAGCATTAGTCTATCTAGGGTTACGAACGATAACGAAATTTCATCCGCACAACCCGCATTTCAATCCATCAAGCGTCGCACGAATCAGCAGTCCAGCTTCGCCGGAAAACCATGTTCAAAAGAGAAACTCCGCCGAGAGATCCTTCTTCCCAGCAGCCTTTTTGTTCTTCAACCTTCTAATGGCTGTCTTGACCTCGTCTAGTATTGGAGATTCCACAGTCCACCGTCGTCGATTAGAATTCGGTCTGTCACTCTTTCATTCCCACCACTTAACAATTTTTCCACCTGGCAGCCACGATTGTTGTCTGTCAACAAGTTTTCATCACCATCTTTGTACATGACGGAGAAAGGCGCTGATTTTCTCCGCACGGTATTAACAGTTTCGTAAAACTTCCACATATCATTCTGTTCCACACTCTCTTGCACCTGAGCAAACACATTTTCCTCATGTTCTCTTTTCTTTTTGCGTTGGATTCATTCTTGACTACTCTTGCTTCCCAATATCACTCCTTGGTCTGTCGGCACACCGACACCCAGCATCCGGCTTCTGCCAACATTCTTCTCATCAGTTACCTCCTGACACTCTTCGTGAACCACACGTTTCTAGATCGTCTTTGAGCAGTTCTTATCATTTTCTGCGCTGTCGTACTCATCGCTCCGTGGATAAATTCCCACAGAGTGTTGAGATTATCGTTTTTATTGATCTCACTTATCCGCTCGTCCAGCTTCTGGTCAGTTACCGTATCGTCTGCTGGAAACCGCTGGATGTTGAAACGCATCGATCGCCGGTTCGTAGAGCCCGACACGATTGATAACCAAGCTTGAATCTAACTACGAGATAGTGATCTGAGTCAATATTGGAACCTATAAAAGTTCTAACATCAATGACGTTTACCAGCCAATGCACACTGGCCCACGAGCGGGATCTAGCAAGTAAAAACCTGTAGCGTTGCGGAAGTACATTTTTTTGAGTTGGTGTCTTCGGAGACTTGTATTTATTTTACCTGTACTTTTATGTGGTAATGAAAGTTAGTTGATTGTTAGTTGACCAATAAATATATGTGCACTGTCGATTCAATACATTATTGATGCGCAAGACAATTGAACACAAAACGTCAATTTTAAGTAATCAGGGCGTTGGGTAAACATAAAACTCTTAATTTAAAAATGATCCATGGGTATCTACTGGCAGGACAACTCCGGAATAAAAAAAATGCTTCTCTTTCAAAATAATTTAGGTATAAAAACATCAATATTTAAAAACAAGATATCACAAAAACACTAAATTATACATCCGGCAAATTTTCAGATTTAATAGATCTTGTGTGATACATTTTCACGCAGGCATAAAATTTTGCCGAAATTTACAACTTTTTGGAAAAAAAAACTACTAGTAAAATCATAGTAATTTTTACTATTTTGCCCAAAAAGGCATTTTTAAATGTCCCGAAAAATTATAAAGTTGGTATCATCAGACGCAGGCTGATTAACAAGTGTGAAGTGTTAAAATTGATAAATTTGCAATTAACATTCAAAATAGTCATGAAAACGTGATTTTCACGTAAATTTTATTATTTTTAGTATAATTTTGTTATTTGAAGTCACACAACTTTGGTGCAGAGTTTACCATTGCTCATGTGTACATAAATGTGACAGCGAGCCTTCCACCAAATTGTCTCCCAGCTCTTCAAAATCGCAGTGTGCTGCGCTGCTAGGAGGCTCACGAAAATCTGGTGGGTGCGAGCTAGGCACATAACTCCCGGGGAGCTCGTCTCATGCGCTGCGTGAGCTGTTGGTATCTAAGGTGAAAAACAACTTCTTGGTAACGAAGAACCTCAACAACTTTTTTCCATATACAACACAAGTGTCTGGTTTGTCTATGCGATAGGGTAAATGATGATGGTTGGACCAATTTGGGGTATTTTAATATGTAGTCAGAATTCAAGTCGAGTTTAACATATGCTGGCAAACTTTTTGCATTCCATACTTGGGATTGATGGAAAGCTCTACTCTTCTAGTTTTCAAAAAGGCCGACAAAACATTGATTTGTTTGAATAATAATTATATAAATAGTTATTATTAAGCAAAGAAATCTGATCTTGGTTGGACCATCACTGATTATGGTTGGACCTAAACTCTAATCATGGTTGGACCAACCGAAAAAATAGTGTATTCTTTTGTTGCTTCGATCGATATGAAGTTAAACAATTATATTTTCAATCAATTCAAATATAATAAGTGCTGCATACTTTTGGGAATCAGTAAATAATTAAAATATAGCACTATCTTACAAATTTGAAAAGCGCACGTGAACTTTTCTTTTCCGGGGTTGGGATCTGATGCTAATGGGAATGACACTAGGACGTTGTCTACTCATCCGCTAGCAGCCGATGCAGCTAGAGGCAGCAGAGTACTACTGAGCGGTTGAGATTTTGAAGTTTCTTGGTGGTAAATCGAAGAGATTTCATTCCCCTCCTAACCTCTTCACCCAACGCTTGGTAACGCCAACTCACCAACCGAAGACGATCCCCAAAAACATCAGAACATACCAGCTGTTCAGTTGTAGTCACGTCTGCAATTACCGCTCACTGACTTAGTCGATGCAGTTAATAGAAAGCAAACAAGATGGTTTGGTAATTATTTTATGTTTATTTTGGAAATGTGTAGTTTACAAGGTTCTTCAAAAGGGTGCTCAAATATAAAACAGCAGCTTTCGCCATCGCGTTCGCGTTCTGTTTCCGTGATCGGTCCTCTTGGATCTTCTTCGGGTCAAAACAAGGACCAACACCAAACTGGGTAAACCCAAATAGCGTGGGGCGTTTGTGATCCTGCCACCCAATAAAAGCACAACCAACATCCGCGCATGCAATAAGGTTGGTTGTTATTTCACAGAACCACCGGACCACAGGAGTGCACGGCCACTCCGTGGGCGTATATCGACATGGTACAATCACACACTAAATCGCACGGCACACGACATTCCAAAAGATCGCTTCGAACAGTTTTGAACAGCTGATTTATAATTAAAGCACTTTGATAATTTACTTCAAACCGGTGAACGCGTTGAAACTTTTAATTGTCAGTGCGCGAAAACAACTGTAAACAAGCTGAGCCGGCCATAGCAACCATCATGGTAACGGTTAGGTCCAACCAAAATCTTACGTAGGACCAAACATGATCAAAATCAGAGTGCCCAATTTCACTAATTATTGAGATTTTTAATAGAAAATTGTAAATTTTTAATGCAGCAATGTGAAGATCACAAATTTTCGCAACAGTGAAGCACAAAAAGTTTATGAATTTGAAGGAGAATATAGATTTTGTGAGTGTTGCAAATTGAGTTATTGTCTAGATTGTACCAAGAGGGGGTCTCTTTAAAGTCGTCAATTATTCAACAGATTTCCCAACAAATTAAGGAAAGTCAGTATAACTTCATATAAGAAAGGGTTATTTGTTGATTTTATCAACAAATCTGGTCATTTTTCTTTGAAAATGTTAACAAAATCGACATTTTTCAAATTGGTCCAACTATGATCAGTTTTTGGACTGGTCCAACCATCATCATTTACCCTACGACTAGGGCCTGTCAATGCAAAGGTTAAGGTTTCAATTCTCGTTCGTTTAGGAAGTTTTTGTCGTGAAATTTTCTAATTTAATTAGCGCATGAGACAAAGCTCATGAGACACTTCTTGAGAAAAATGAGGCGCACAACTTTCAGTCTCAAAATGTACTGTGCTCCTGGAAGCTTGCTTGCAATGTGGCTCCCGTACATGGGACTACAGCACGTGTACATCAACTCTGCTTTGGTGTCTTCGGCGACTTTACTTATTTTTGCACGCTCTACAACTTTGCAGACAACGGGAAACCTCTAGGACGTAAAACAAAAAAGCAGCGCCACCTATGCGACAAAATAACCAACTAATTTCCTTCACCACATAGTACAGGTAAAATAAATACAAGTCTCCGAAAATTGCACTCCCAAAATGCTAGACGTTTTTACTTGTTAGATCCCGCTCGTGGCCCAGTGTGCAATGGTCGATTTCGTTGCATACTTCGCCGTTTGGGTGTCTCCCAGGTGTGTTTGCGGATATTTTTTGCGTGTAAAGTAGGTGCTACTAAGAATCACCCCCTGGCAAAACAAAGCAAAGTTAGGGCCAGTAGTACACAGGGTCAAATATTTGACAAGGTAAGAACTCAAGAAACAACATCAGTTTGACACTAATGAAAATTTGATCGAGTCAAACAAGATGTTTGAGCATTGGTTTCTTTACGGACAAATATTTGACCCTGTGTACTAAGAGCTTAACTAATCTCACACCGTTGTCGTTAATGACGGAATGAAGGCTCTCCGTACCGATGCACAATGGTCCAGGAGCCAGATTTACGAGGAAAGATTCATTCATCACCTTTGAATGTTTTTCAGACAAACAGGCCCGTGCACAGAAGTGGCGCGCCAAGGGAGGGCAAAGTTGTAGATCTATCAATTTTGAGCAACTTTGGTGAAGACAGTTCATATGTATCCTTTATCAAATTTCTTATCAAAGTCGCCTAAGAACCAGTTTTAGAACTTTCAAAAGCGCACGCTTTCGTGTGCGGAGAATGTTGCTTCGTCATTCCGTTCAAAATAAATTAAAGATTTTCTGGGAAAAATAAACACTTTTCAACTATTTTTTACTTGATTTACAGAGATAACACCTTTCTAGTTTTTTTTATATCGTTCATAACAATGCTCTTTCTTTTGAATGCTGGGAAAAGATGCTTTTTATTTTTGCCCCAACCCTTAATAACGCATTTTGACTAAATTTTTGAAAAAAATATTCTTAGTCCAAAAGAGATAACGATTGTGTCCTCGGCACGATATGACGCGTTCTCAAATGCTCTTTATTCCTGGGCGACTTTGATAGGAAACTGAAACTGAAAAAGTTACTGCCAGAAACCCGTTTTTTTTCTTGAATCACCCTAAGCTTATGTAGAAAAATATCTCTAGATAGGTCAATTTAAAAGATACATAATAACTTTCTTCAGCAAACTTGCTCAAAATTGATAGATCTACAATTTTGCCGAAGAATGTATATATATATTCTTGCAAATAAAAAAGTTTGGTTTCCAATTTCTTCAAAAATATGGACCACCTTCATTTTCATGTACCGTAATCCGGGGTAACATTGATCAGAATTTCCGATCTTTCTTGAATAATTCTCTTGGTCAAGCAAACGTTACATGTTTTATATTTTTAAAACAAGTACTGGCCCTCTGAGTATGTGTTAAGCTACTCTAAAAACTATTGTAAAACTTTTAAACATGTTTAAATAGGCTTTTCAATCTAATTTTTGATTTTGTTGATTTGGGGTAACATTGATCATGTCAGTGATCAAAATTCGTTTGTGTTGAAAATACCTTTACTTACTAAATTCGAGGTGGTCGCTGATTTCGAATATGTTGCCCAAATTCTTACAAGTTATGTGCTTTTTAAGTTATTTAAAGAATAAAATCCTCTAAACTGCGAATAACGCCTAAAGGTAGGCAATAGCTTAAGAAATGTAATGCCTTCTTTCAAAAATCGTATATTTTATTGAAAAAGAGCACTTTTATAAAAGTTTCATTTATTTAATCCAACTCCTGGATATCATATGGAAGTAATACAGTGATTTCAAACCTCATATTGTATCTAGTATTCATCCCATGCATGAATGTTTGACAATGTATCTCATTGCGTTACGAAACACAGTTTTGGAAAAATAGATTTATTTCAATGTTTATGTAATTCAATTTTCATGAATTACACATCATTTGATAGCTAAATAATAGCAGATTACGATATACCATTCGAAAGCAGAAACTGATTCAATGTAAAATGCTTGTTTGTACATTTCATGAGGTCGGTCAAGCCGATCAATGTTACCCCGCTGATCAATGATACCCCGTATTACGGTACATTGGAAACAGGGCCTCATTATTAGGAACAACTTTGTGGAAGACCATATTTGTCTAAAAAATCATTTGAAGGCTCTGAATGCATCTTTCCTCGTAAATCTTGTTCGTGGACCACTGTGCATCCGAAGGAGATTTCGATTGTGAAAAGGGACAAACCATGTGCATTAGTGGAATCTAGTTCAGCTCTATGCCTTCAGGGGACGGGGATGGTGGAGTTGCTCTGTAGCTTGGAGGAAAGAAGCGCGCGCACGTCTAGCGAATTGAGAGTCGTGGGTTCGTATCTCACCGGAGCACGTGGATTACTTTTCATAATTCAAATCTTAATTTGTTCATCAAAAACGTGTCAATGCAATCAAACGTTGTAGTTTACTTAATGATAATAACCTGAGACGAGACTCGCGAAGAGGAAAAAAAGCAACGTCAAGTGTAGCTCAACTGAGCTGTCAGTTGTAGCCCGTTTGATTACGTTACCTAAAACGAGAAAAGTATTGCTACCCGAGATAAATTCTGAAGCAAAAAATCACTCCGAGCAGCATTTTCTTCTTCTGTACTGTCAAAAATAAATTGGAAACAAAATATTCCAATAATTACTTGGCTTGGCGATTTATGGCGATGCAAAATTTTACCTCAACATGATTTTGTGCGTGAATGGGATTCAGTCGCACTGCATGTGAGATGATGCGGTCACGTACGTGTTTGAACCACCAGCCCAAAACATGATGTCAACACAGATAGGAAGAAGAAAAAAATAACAAACTGGAGAAAAAGAAGACCGTCTTCGCGAGTCTCGTCTCAGATAATAACAACAAAAATTAAGACCTAACAACTTGATGATTTTGTGGCTATATCGGTCTCTTTCTACTCATAGTATAAGGGAGTAGATATCAAAGTGGATAATGAAATGATAGATATGATAGAATTCGCTAGGTAGCGAACAAGTGTGAAAATTTTATAGAAGGTGAAATTAGGCAAGTAGGCCATGTATTGAACGAATACATCGAATGCGTGAAACTTCTGCCGTGCGACCTGTGCTTTTAAACAGATCGGCTTGGTTGGTAGTTCATACCACCTTACCAAGACTGGCAAAAGTTTCAGGCACCCGACTGCCTAATGTATTGTTCTGTTTTCATCACAAATTCTATCGATCGGTCATCAAGTTATTAATAGAATACGGTCGATAAATCAGCATATGATATGAAAAGTTTGGCTCAAAAAGAAAAGTGTTCTATCCTATAAGATCGAAAAAGCTAATAGGAAGAACACGCCGCGATATAGACATACCTCTATGAACGGAGTGCGAATTCCGAAAAAGCTACCGATCGATAGAATTTGTGATGAAAACAGAACAATACATTAGGCAGTCGGGTGCCTGAAACTTTTGCCAGTCTTGGTAAGGTGGTATGAACTACCAACCAAGCCGAAGCACAGGTCGCACGGCAGAAGTTTCACGCATTCGATGTATTCGTTCAATACATGGCCTACTTGCCTAATTTCACCTTCTATAAAATTTTCACACTTGTTCGCTACCTAGCGAATTCTATCATATCTATCATTTCATTATCCACTTTGATCTCTACTCCCTTATACTATGAGTAGAAAGAGACCGATATAGCCACAAAATCATCAAGTTATTAATAGAATACGGTCGATGAATCAGCATATTTAAGACCTAACATTTTACAATAAAATCCACCAATTTCTCCAGACGACAAACATTGCCGAAACGTAAGAACGAATTAAAACCATTGTCGTTTCGAAGAGATTTTTGACTTCACTCACAGCCGTGAAATCCAACATCCAACAAAACAAAAAATGTCAGAAGTACATAATGTTGAATTTACTAAACAAAGGGTATGTTATTGGAATTCGTATATAATTTGTAAATAATTTGTGATTATGTATCTGTCACTTTCATGCTTGATGCTTCGATCATTCGGAACTGAAACTGATACATTTTAGATTACGATTGAACTCAATTATCAAACACCCCAGAGTTTAATAAGTGTGCTTTGAAATAATCAATAGAATATGTGTTGCTCTTCACTGACAAGTTTCCACAAGCCTGTTTTGGAAGTCGGCTTGTATCCCAGAACAGCCCCACGGAAACCAAATTGCAAGCGTCTATCCGCCTACATCACATCAATCATTTGACGCCCCTTGGATGTCGCAAACTTTTGAAGTGCAAACTACGTAGACTTTGCGACATTTAATTGGGGATGATGTTTTCGCTTAATTATAAAGAGTTATCATCACCTAGTGTGTCTCGTTATACCATGTATGTGAGTTGCTGCCTCTTCTCAATTAGTATGAAAACAAATGTTTAAGCTTCTTCCCACAGATGGATAGATTTTCATTCTCTCTGGAGAACGCATTATGGAACCGACCGTTTTAATACAGCGATCAACCGAAGATGATTTATTTATTCTATGGTATCATCACTATTTAAACATGAACGTAATACAATAGGTTTTCAAAGATCTTTAGTTCATATACTATGTAGACCAAAATGTGGCCATCTTCCCCTCGTTAACTTTTATTCATACACATTTTCAGAAGATTGAATGAAACATGTACTTCGGCCAGACCCCCAAAAGGTCTACGTGGTTTATGAACGGTCCCTATTCAGATATCTTCATATTTTCAAATGAAAATTCAGTTAATTGAACCCTAAACACTTATCCTGTCAATTTTCTGTATTTTTCGTCTGCATTTCAGCCTTTAAATCGATACAGTTAGGTAGATGCGTGGCAAACGCGAAACAGTAACCGTTGTCGAATTTGAATTCGACGAAGGATACTTGAAGCAAAATCATTTCTTTTATTCCTTTCCCCGAATTGAACGAGTCAATTATCAGGATAAACATTTAATTTTTGCTCGCTATTTCATGATCTCGTTGCGAAGATGTAATCGATTTCATCTTTCCATTTTTTTTTCTTCTGGGTGATTTGCGGAGCTCCAGTGAGAACGGTGGGCATGGCATACAGGTGTCGTGGTTTTTGGATGATGCCTTCAGTGGCCGCGGTGGGATAGAAACCGGGCGTTGCTCCTCCATCACTGTGGTCTGATTTTTGTTTCGGTATCCAACTCTTAAGGGGTAGGAAATATAATTTTCCGAATAACTCTTGGAGAGTTTGATTTCAAAATATCCCGAAGGAAATTTTGAATTCAAACAATTTGGGTATCGAACTCTTAGTGGATTAGTTGCCTAGCTGTCCAAATATGGAACCAGCTTTGGCGCGCTGGCACCGTTCCCGTTATACTCACAGGGTGAGGGGAAGGCTCAGGCTGCTGCTGCTGCTGCTCAGGAGGCGACCCGTTCGCCTTGCCGTCCGACTCACGAATGAGCCGTGGTGCGGTTGCACCTTTCCCTTTATACCCTGGTGGAGAGGGAGGGAATGCTCGGATTGCTGCTGCTGCTGCTGCTCAGGAGGCGACCCGTTCGCCTTGCCGTCCGACTCACGAATGAGCCGTGGTGCGGTTGCACCTTTCCCTTTATACCCTGGTGGAGAGGGAGGGAATGCTCGGATTGCTGCTGCTGCTGCTGCTCAGGAGGCGACCCGTTCGCCTTGCCGTCCGACTCACGAATGAGCCGTGGTGCGGTTGCACCTTTCCCTTTATACCCTGGTGGAGAGGGAGGGAATGCTCGGATTGCTGCTGCTGCTGCTGCTCAGGAGGCGACCCGTTCGCCTTGCCGTCCGACTCACGAATGAGCCGTGGTGCGGTTGCACCTTTCCCTTTATACCCTGGTGGAGAGGGAGGGAATGCTCGGATTGCTGCTGCTGCTGCTGCTCAGGAGGCGACCCGTTCGCCTTGCCGTCCGACTCACGAATGAGCCGTGGTGCGGTTGCACCTTCCCTTTTATACCCTGGTGGAGAGGGGGGGAATGCTCGGATTGCTGCTGCTGCTGCTGCTCAGGAGGCGACCCGTTCGCCTTGCCGTCCGACTCACGAATGAGCCGTGGTGCGGTTGCACCGTTCCCTTTATACCCTGGTGGAAAGGGAGGGAATTGCTCGGATTGCTGCTGCTGCTGTTCAGGAGGCGACCCGTTCGCTTTGACGTCCGACTGTTGAATGAGCTGTGGTGCGGTGGCACCGTTCCTTTTATATTCTCCAGTGACGAGTGAGGGGAAATCTCGGTTTGAGGGGAAATCTCGGTTTGAAGGGAAATCTCGGTTTGAGGGGAAATCTCGGATTTCTGCTGTTGATGAGGCAATTTTCTTGCCTTACCGTCCCTAATGAGGGCTTATTTTTTCAATCATAAATTGGAAAACACGTGTACATCAATATTTTGGACATATTGTTTTATTAACTTAACTAAGCTCCATGAGACATCTACAATACTCATAACCCGTACTCCTAATAATAAATTTTATTTAAATCTTCATATATAATAAACCTCCAGCTTATGACCTATATGTAAAATTAATCTCAAACAATTTGCTTATCTTCTCCTTCTTTTATTCATATCTCCTTGGACTTGCGGGTTGCGAAATCTTCCTCCTGTATCCTCGTCGAACGCAATGTATCTCACGGGACCGTTGTTCTCATCGCCGGGAGTGTGATCTGGAAAATTGAAAAAAAAAACATTTTTTTTTTTCTTTTTTAACTCTGAAGCCACTTAGTTCTGCATAATATTTACCTTGAATCATTCATAGATGTTGTAAAGCACCATATCCTTGAATCTATTCGGTTTCCTTACTGTCCTTTTTGGTCGTGGATTGGCATTTTCATCGGTTTTTTCGTCACACCCTGTTTCAATATCCGGAAGAGTATCAATGTTCCATGGCTCTGCTTCATCTGATTGCTCCTCTGTTGGGGTACTATCTGTAGACTCCTGAAGGCATTGTGGCACTTTCTTCACATCTTGTACATTACGTGAGTACTGAACTCCTCGATCGCTCCTTATAACAATTTTCGCTCCATCCCTTGCAATTACAATGTACCTTTCCGCCGAAAAAGTTGGGTCTGATTTCTGCTTTTTCTGCTGCGCTAATAACACCATATCTCCGACCTTGATATCCGAGAACTGCGCTCCTCTGCGCACATCTGCGTACTTTTTACTTTGAAGCTTCGACTCTGCGTCCTTTTGTTGAATATCAGCACGATCTAACATATCTGATGAGTTGGAACTCCAAAGACTTGGAAATGTTCCCCGAAATTTCCAGCCCACTAATAATTCAAATGGGGTAACTCCAAGGCGGGACAGAGGACGAATTTTGTTGTGGGTATGAACATACTGCTCCAAAGCTGCTCTCCAGTTTACTCCGTCCAGTCGTGCTGCCGCTAATGCCTTCTTTATGCCACTATTTTGCCTTTCGACAGCGCCGTTTGATTGGGCGCTCAAGGGAATAGATTTACGGATCTTAACTCCTCTGTCTTCCCACGTTTTAATAAACTTGTCACTCTGGAATGGTGGGCCGTTATCGCTCTGAATTGCTAGGGGATAACCCCACACATCGAAAATCTTGGCCAGAGCTGCATTGGTTGTGTCCGCATCCATATTTTTCACTTCAATCACTTGTATGTATCTAGAGTATGTATCTACTACTACTAGAAATTCTCCAAAGCCAAAATCCCTGTCCGTGAAAAAATCAATTTGTAGGATTTCCCACGGGCCTTGGGGAAGCTCTCTACTCGTGAGTGGGATAGGTGCATTTTTGCTTGATAATCTTAGACATGTCTCACAGCCATTTATGTACTTCAACACCTCCTTACTCATTCCGGGCCACCAGAAGTGATTTCGCAGAATCCGTTTCATTGACGCTGCACCAATATGGCCTTGGTGTGCCAGTTCAACTGCTTTTGCTCGCAATTTGTGGGGAAGAATTGCGCGATCCTCTTTGAAAATCAATGCCCCTAAGACGCGCAAGTATTTGGCATGACACTCGTATGCACGCATTTCTCTGCTCCATGTTCCGGATTTCAAAGATTCTCGGATTTCTATCTGTTCCTTGTCCAATTCTGCCTCGGATTCTATTTCATTCCAGCTCATCTCTATGTTTCCTGTATCCAGTACGAACAGCAAGTGTTCCTCAGATGAATCGTCAAAAGAATCCGCTGGTGTAGAGGAAATCACCAATCTTGAGAGCGCATCAGCTATATTTGTATCTCCTGGGATACTCTCAACAGAGAAATCATACGGCTGCAACCTTAGCGCCCATGCCTCCGCCCTCGAGATGGCCCTTTTGCCTATTCGATGCATGCCGCCGAAGATGAACTCGTTAGATCTCGCATCTGATCGAATTTTAAACGTTGTACTCAACAGATAATTGGAAAATCGTTCCACGCCCCAAACCATGGCCAGCGCCTCTTTTTGGGTGTGGGGGTATTTCTGCTCTGCTGGTGATAGGGCTTTGGAAGCGCACGCAATAACTCTCGGGTTGGAGTCTTTATCGAACTGGACCAGGACCGCCCCTAGGCCATGCGGCGAAGCATCAACATACAGCTCCGTTTTGTCTGCCTGGTTATAATATCCCAAAGTCTTGATTTTTGTCCACGCACTATGAGTGAGGTATTCGAACTCCCGATCTAAATCCTCAGACCAGTAGAAATGGTCGGATCGGGCCAACTCTCTTAACTGCCATGTTTTATCCGCTCGATTAGGAATAAATTTGTCGATGTAGTTGATCAAACCAAGAAAGCTTTTAACTTCGTCCTGATTTTCTGGCTTCCGGAAGTTTTGTATTGCCCGAATTTTGTCATCTTCTACGCTCCATCCCGCAGCAGAAAGATGAAAACCTAAGAATGGTACTTCTTGCTGACTAAGTAAGCATTTGCTTTCATTGATCTTTACGTTGTGGTCTTCCAATCGCTTCAAAACTTCCTTGAGATTCGCATCGTGCTCTTCCTTGGTAGCACCGAATACTAGTACATCGTCCAAATAGTTGACAGTTCCTTCACACCCCGACAAAATAACGGACTGCATAATCTCCTGGAATATGTCGGGGGCATTACACAAGCCGAAAGGAAGTCGTCGGCATCTATATAACCCCTCTCCTGAGAAAAAATTGGTCAAATGCCGACAGCGCTCATCAAGCTCAACGTGAAAAAAGGCATTCTTGAGATCAATAGTTGAGAACCACTGGGCTCCATGTAGTTCCATCAATATTGTCTCAAAAGTAGGCATTCTGAAAGGCGTTCGGTAAATGCACTTGTTAGGCCCTCTTAAGTCGACAACCAAACGTATGTCGTGTTTGCCTTTCGGTACCACTAGCAATGATGAACAGAAGGAGCGGTCCATGTCCTCTGATACTGGTTCTATGATTCCTGATGCTAGCAGTTCACCAAGTTTCAACTGCACCAATCTTTTAAATCCAGGCGGTATATGCGTGTACACATTTCTTGCAGGAGGCATGTCTTTGTTGTAATGCAGCAATACCGGTGGAACATTGAATTTTGGAAATTCTTCCTCAGCCGAGACCTTTACTTCCTTCACCATCGCAAGTTCGCTTTTCCATACATTCTCAATTCCACTTACGGGTACTCTCAAACCCACATCCAGCAGACTGTACCGAGCTGCTGTGCCAAAACTTAATAATGATCTCATCTCTTCGACCACGTAAAACTTTTCCACGCAAACGGGTCTATCTTTGGATATGTACAGCACTGCCGAAAACGTGGCTATTACGTTGATCACTCCGGGGGATGCATATGCGCGCAATGATTTGTCATTTTTGTAACACAAATCGATCAACTTGCTCGCTCTAGATTCGTTAGCAAGTATCTTGCCCAGTGTCTGCCGCGTAACGGTATTCACTTGGGCTCCGGAGTCGATAAAAAAGATTACCCGAGTGCCTGCTATATGGCCGACAACGTATGCGTCTTCCTCTGTCGGGATATCTACAGCAGGTATTGCACACGGCATACTCTCAGCCTGTACAGCACGTACAGAGTTGTGGCTGCTCGATGATTTTTCAGAAACCTGGAATTATTAGGTCCATAAAATCATGAAATTTCTCCTTATCAGCTACTTTTACTATAAGCTATATTATCGCACATTTCTAGATGTTATTTTGGGAGAACGAAACAAGCGAACCAAAGACAATCACCAAGCTTGGAGAATATGAACGGGAAAATCTCAAAGATAGAAAATGCACTCTTCTTAAAACTGACCAAAAGATTAGTATCCAACTTTTGTTTTATTCTACATTTCTTCAATTGTTATAAACCCAAAACACATCAAGAAATTATTTGAAGGTAAGCATCAGAGTTTACTATTCAATATCAACATTGTCTTGTACCTTGTTAGTATCCTCCTCTCCGCTCTGTGTGATAGCTGCGATCTTCGGCTTTGGCTCCTCATCGTCCCGATCATTGAGTGCACGTTTCTGCCCGACTCCGAATTGTGGCTGGGATGAACACGTACGGGCCAGATGTCCGCGCCGCTTACAGTTGTGACACACCTTGTCAATACTTGGGCACGCAGACGGATCGTGGTAGATGCTAGCACACCGCCAGCACGTACGTCGAGATGTTCCTTGGAAGCTAGCCTGTGCTCGCCTGAATGATCCTCTTCCGCGTTGAGCTCCCCTGTATCTCGGTCCACCACGTTGTTGATGCGATCTAGCATCCGTATGCTGCACTATAGCCGCAACGGAAGGACGATTTTTGCGGTTCAGTTTCTGGTACTCCTCTTCGTTGAACAGCTCCATTTCATGGTCACGAACCAGCGTGATTAAGCTGTTTATGTCGCCCTCATTCGTCCAGTTTCTTTGAGCCAGAACGCGGACACGGCTATCGGAGGCCCCTTTCAACAAGGTACGCACGACTGCCTCCATCTCTTCCTCAGATTTATAGCCGCAGAGCTTCGCAGACGCTGCCACACGTCTCACATACACAACATTCGATTCTCCTTCGTGTTGAATCATGTTGAGTAGCTTTCCACGCTGTCCGATGATGTAGTTCCGCGAGCCGAAGTAATGATCCAGCCGAGCGATCGCATTGGAGTATGGACTGGTTTGTTCATCTGGCATATTTGGAGTGGACGACGTCGCCTTCATCACCTCCAATAACTTTGGGCCGGCTTTGATACGAAAAATATCCATTTTGGCTCTCTCATTGATCGCTCCCATCAAACTGAACGAGGCGGCAAGAATCTCTTTCCAATGTTCGTAAGCCATTTTATCCACATCGGTTTCTCCATCCGATGGCTTACACTCCGGTATGTTCAAGGAGCCGAGAGACATGTGACTCAGCGTTGCCAAAAGAGATTCGTCCTCTAGGGATGACTGCTGCCTTGGATCCAAATTTTCGCTACTTCTGAAGTTGATGGAGCCAGAGGTCGACTCCGACACGGTTTCTCGTTCGGATCTCATTGTAGCTAATTCGGATTTCACGGCTGCTAATTCTTCCAGCAACATTTTTTTTGTCACTTTGCTTGATTTCCTGTGAACAATGGGAAAATGATATTTCAATTACTCATCTTTCCAGAGCGCGGAATAGTAACTCTGCCTCGACAATCAGAGTACATTCTGTTAGTTACTGTCATAGCTACAGTTCCAATTTTCGGACTCTCTGCCTCGGCAATCAGAGATCCTGAGCGCATAATAGGAAACTGCCTCGACTACAGTTCCCATTTCCGGACTCTCTGCCTCGACTATCAGAGATCCTGAGCGCATAAAAGGAAACTGCCTCGACAACAGTTCCTTCTGGAGACTCTGTCTCGACTACCAGAGCTCCGCTATCTTCACCTAAATTTTGCAGTGAGAGTATACTTACCGAGAGGGAACCGCTGGTACGCTGCTACCGGATGCGCCATTGTCGTGGTTTTTGGATGATGCCTTCAGTGGCCGCGGTGGGATAGAAACCGGGCGTTGCTCCTCCATCACTGTGGTCTGATTTTTGTTTCGGTATCCAACTCTTAAGGGGTAGGAAATATAATTTTCCGAATAACTCTTGGAGAGTTTGATTTCAAAATATCCCGAAGGAAATTTTGAATTCAAACAATTTGGGTATCGAACTCTTAGTGGATTAGTTGCCTAGCTGTCCAAATATGGAACCAGCTTTGGCGCGCTGGCACCGTTCCCGTTATACTCACAGGGTGAGGGGAAGGCTCAGGCTGCTGCTGCTGCTGCTCAGGAGGCGACCCGTTCGCCTTGCCGTCCGACTCACGAATGAGCCGTGGTGCGGTTGCACCTTTCCCTTTATACCCTGGTGGAGAGGGAGGGAATGCTCGGATTGCTGCTGCTGCTGCTGCTCAGGAGGCGACCCGTTCGCCTTGCCGTCCGACTCACGAATGAGCCGTGGTGCGGTTGCACCTTCCCTTTTATACCCTGGTGGAGAGGGAGGGAATGCTCGGATTGCTGCTGCTGCTGCTGCTCAGGAGGCGACCCGTTCGCCTTGCCGTCCGACTCACGAATGAGCCGTGGTGCGGTTGCACCTTTCCCTTTATACCCTGGTGGAGAGGGAGGGAATGCTCGGATTGCTGCTGCTGCTGCTGCTCAGGAGGCGACCCGTTCGCCTTGCCGTCCGACTCACGAATGAGCCGTGGTGCGGTTGCACCTTTCCCTTTATACCCTGGTGGAGAGGGAGGGAATGCTCGGATTGCTGCTGCTGCTGCTGCTCAGGAGGCGACCCGTTCGCCTTGCCGTCCCACTCACGAATGAGCCGTGGTGCGGTTGCACCTTCCCTTTTATACCCTGGTGGAGAGGGGGGGAATGCTCGGATTGCTGCTGCTGCTGCTGCTCAGGAGGCGACCCGTTCGCCTTGCCGTCCGACTCACGAATGAGCCGTGGTGCGGTTGCACCGTTCCCTTTATACCCTGGTGGAAAGGGAGGGAATTGCTCGGATTGCTGCTGCTGCTGTTCAGGAGGCGACCCGTTCGCTTTGACGTCCGACTGTTGAATGAGCTGTGGTGCGGTGGCACCGTTCCTTTTATATTCTCCAGTGACGAGTGAGGGGAAATCTCGGTTTGAGGGGAAATCTCGGTTTGAAGGGAAATCTCGGTTTGAGGGGAAATCTCGGATTTCTGCTGTTGATGAGGCAATTTTCTTGCCTTACCGTCCCTAATGAGGGCTTATTTTTTCAATCATAAATTGGAAAACACGTGTACATCAATATTTTGGACATATTGTTTTATTAACTTAACTAAGCTCCATGAGACATCTACAACAGGGACCCAGTGCAATTCGTTAGTAAGGAAATGGTTTTTCCAATTATCGAACGCAATCAAAATCCGTCGAGAGCTTTCGACAAATCTGGTAGCTTCGCAACACAAGTGAATAGATTTTTTGTTGTTACGAAAAAAAAACTTCGAGATGTTGGCTTGCGTTATTATTTTGCTCAAAGCTCTCTCCGACCGACACTTTTTCCGCTTACGCCATGCTGTCGGGGTAAGGCTATGCTGGAGGTGTGTCAAAGAGAACGCTGAGGCTGCTTCACATTTTTGTTTTGTTTTGCTGCCTGTTGGCTTGCTATGGCAAGTATGCGCGTTGTTATGCTTGCCAGTAATCCTATTTTGCAGAAAGAATATGCAGCTCACTCATAGAAAAAAAGCCTTCTTTATGGATGAAAACTAAAGATTTTTACCGCTTCTCGTCAGGATCAAAGCGGTGAAACTTTTTTGTTTTGATGAGAGGAGTTGTTTGGTTGATATGTATACTTTTCGACTTGTTTCAAAGTATCCAACAAAGAAACCGGACTCGAACTTCGAATTAATTTAGTTGAAGAAATCTGTTATTGAAAGCACAATTGAAACATAAAAAAGCAAGTGCAACTTAAATCAAAATGTACTTACATTCTCTATGGCTTCTACTCGCTTTAGTGTGTCGATTACCATGACAAATAATCATGATACTTCTATACAATGAATGTCAAAAAAAATTTCGAACACGGAAAGAACTTCCTTCGGATCATCGCCGTTAGCATGGTTTTATTTGGTTGCCACTGACGTTATACACCAAGTTGATAAAGACACTTTAATAACCACTCGTTTGCTATTTCAAAGTATTAATCGAGCCAGAGTTTCGTAGAAGCCATTGAATATACTTTAATTATTTCTAAGAGCACATCGAGAACGACACCCACGATTGGGTCTACCCACTCGAGTAACGAGTTTATTTTCAGTTACTCTTTGTACGATAAGCGTCACGCTGAGACCGGCCCACTATTTCCACCTTGAATTCAAAAATGTTTCTGGTTGAAATTTCTTTAAAGCGCTTGTCCAAAAAGTAAAAAAGTGCATTTGGCTGCTTAAACTACCAGGCGCCTCCTACTGCTGCTGCTTGCTGCTAGGAAGAGTTCGATGGAGCCCCTTGGTATTGCACGTCAAGTCAAAGTGGGAAATGCCAGCGGGCGTTATGCCTCACCCAAAAAGGCGTTTTGCCTCCTGCAGTTTCCCGGAACCCAAAAGGTAACAATTATTTGAATGGGAAATTTTGTGGGCACGCGAGTTAAAAGTCGAAGTCTCTTAGGTAAGGGAGTAAATTGCTCTCCAAGGCAGACTACGACCTTAAAATAAGTTTCATTCATTTATTTAGTTAACATCAAATTCATGATAATACTGAATCAACAATTTGCCGCCATAATACTCGATTTGCAGCTGCAGCTCTCCAACCTCGGTCACGCTCAACACTCGCCAGATCACGCTCCACCTGGTCCGCCCATCGTGCTCTCTGCGCTCCACGCCTTCATGTACCAACCGGATGGTTAGCAAACACCAACTTTGCAGGGTTGTTGTCCGGCATTCTTGCAACATGCCCTGCCCACCGTGTCCTTCCGGCTTTGGCCACCTTCTGGATGCTGGGTTCGCCGTAAAGTGCAGCGAGCTCGTGGTTCATCCTTCTCCGCCACACACCGTTCTCCTGCACGCCGCCAAAGATCGTTCTTAGCACCCGTCGCTCGAAAACTCCGAGTGCTTGCAGGTCCTCCTCGAGCATCGTCCATGTCTCGTGTCCGTAGAGAACCACTGGTCTTATTAACGTCTTGTACATGGTACATTTGGTGCGGGGGTGAATCTTTTTTGACCGCAGTTTCTTCTGGAGCCCATAGTAGGCACGACTTCCACTGATGATGCGCCTTCGTATTTCACGGCTCACGTTATTGTCCGCCGTTAGCAAGGAACCGAGGTAGACGAATTCTTCTACCACCTCGAAAGTATCCCCGTCTATCGTAACATTGCTGCCAAGGCTTGTCCTGTCTCGCTCAGTCCCACCTACCAGCATGTACTTTGTCTTAGCCGCATTCACCACCAGTCCGACCTTTGCTGCTTCACGTTTCAGGCGGGTGTACTGTTCTGCCACCGTTCCAAATGTTCTAGCAATAATATCCATGTCATCCGCAAAACAGACAAATTGGCTGGATTTCGTGAAGATCGTACCCCGGCTGTTGAGCCCGGCTAAGTTTATTTGAGGTTTATGACCACATATGCTTAGCCGGGGCGTTATGCCCCTCTTTCCCCTACCCGATAACCATAAAGCAATCATTTGGATCCTTGAAAAATTGTCGGATGGTTCCTTTTTCGTAAAATTTAGAGATAAGAAACCCCAGAATTCCATAAACTGCTCCATGAATTGGCTGAAACGATACATAGAATAATACGAAAATAGGAAACGATCCCTAAAAAACAATTCCGTCTTATACGATCCATATTTCATGGAAAGTTTTCAAAATTTTATGGGTCATTTTATATATTTTACGGATCGTTTTCATGTTTTATATAGATCGTTTTCTCAATTTCAATGGATCCTATACCGTCTACCCTCGTTGGTTTGAACGGCAACTCATGCAAACCAACGAGGTTCAACTTTAATTTGAACTTCTAGTAAAAACACCTGGTAACCTTATTTTCTGTTTTGTTTTGATTCTGCGTTTCGTTTCACCCCGTTCCATGACCAGAATGACGTTTGAACCATTTTTAGTTTGAACGATGTGCAGATTAGCGGGGGTCAAACCAACAGGGGTGGACGGTATAGGATCCATAAAAATTAAGAAAACGGTCCATAAATATGGAACATACAATTTTACAAACGATCCATGAAATATGGATCGTATAAAACCACGAACGATTTGCCATTAAGAAATGACGCTTAATAAAAAAAAATAAATGTTAGACGTACCATACAAAATTGTTATTTAAAAATTACCCTTGGAAAAAAGCTGAACAACCTACATCCAATGAATTGCTGGTTTAAGAATGTATTGAGTAATTGTTTTGAAAAGCATCATGAGTTATCTTGGTTTTGTTTGCTAGTTTGTATGGAAAACTCATTTATTCGAATTTTTGAAATGGAGTGACTTTGGGTCAGGCAAACACAGTGAATATATAACTATTTTGTGTTTATAATGCTGGTTGGAACAATATTTAAGGAATGCATTGTACATATTGGATCGTTGATAATTGCTACATACAGGCCCGGATTAAGGATTGTGGGGATCCAGGGCACGAGTGGATTGGGGGCCCATGGAGCTGCAAAAGCGACTAGTAAAAAATTTTTTTTTATCTGTATTAACGGGATTTTTAGCCCTAGGCAAGTTCATCTCGGGACCAACGCTTTACTTCCCTTCCGAAGGAAGAACTCACATTTTGCGAGTTTGTCGGGAGTGGGATTCGATCCCACGTCCTCGGCGTGATAGTCAAGTGTGCTAACCATCACACCAGGTCCGCTCCAGAGTAAAATAATTGTTCTTTGTTTTCAAACAGTATTTGAGCAATCTCAAACAAAAATTTAATATGTAATTTACCAAAAACAGGTTTTTGTGGAAACCTTAAAATGTGGGGACCCGGGGAATTATTTACAATTGTGAATTGGCCAGGAAGATATTCTTTAATTTATTACAATATGTTCCTCTACTTACACTCCCGATCAAAAGTTTGGGGTCACCCCCTCAAAAACATGTCATTTTTTTAGTCCAATATCTTCGCCAATTTGCGTCCGATTTCAAAACCCTAGGTCTCATTCAAAAGATAATAAGTCAAAGAAACTTTGAACATGATTTAAAAGAAACTTTTTCAAAAAATTTTGTATGTAAACTTAACTCAAAGTTGCCAAATTTTATAAAAAATGAATATAAACTTACGACAGTGTCACTGGAAATTGGGTCGATCAAATTTTAAGATGAGAGCGGTAATATAACCCATTTTCTATTAGCTTTCAACTGCATTTTACGGAACTTAGCTAAAAAATCTAGAAAAAAGTTATTAAGTAAATTATTCCTTGATGTCATCGACCAAAAGTTTGAGGTCACCCCTCAAAATGATGTATCGGCCAAAAGTTTGGGGTTACTATCGTAAAACATGGAAAAGTGATTTGTTGATATCTTTGTCATTTTTCATTCAATTTCAATTCTTCTTGGCTTATTTGAAACAAAATGAATGTTACTGCATAGACATTGAACCACACATATTTGTACTAATTTACATACTAAAACTTAACGTAAAGTTGCCTCATTTTTTGAAGTGTGGTGAAATGTGTTAACTTTACATATCATTGTTATATACAAAAATCGTTAAATATGTTAAGTTAAAGGCATCGAACATAAATTTAGTTAATTATCTTTGAAATGAGCCAAAAAGAATTAAAATTGAACTATAGATATCACCAAATCACTTTTCCATGTTTTACGACAGTGACCCCAAACTTTTGGCTGATACATCATATTGAGGGGTGACCCCAAACTTTTGGTCGATGACATGAAGAGTTAATTTATTTAATAACTTTTTTATAGATTTTTAGGCTAAGTTCTGTAAAAAACAGTTGAAAGCTAATAGAAAATGGGTCATATTACCGCTAAAATTTGATCGACCCAATTTCCAGCGACACTGCCGTAAGTTTATATTCACTTTTCAGAAAATTTGGCAAATTTGGGTTAAGTTTACATTCAAAATTTTTGGAAAAAGTTTCTTTTAAATCATGTTCAAAGTTTCTTCGACTTATTATCTCTTAAATGAGACCTAGGGTTTTGAAATCGGACGAAAATTGGCGGAGATATGGGCCTTAAAAAATGGCATGTTTTTGAGGGAGTGACCCCAAACTTTTGATCGGGTTTGTACATATAACGAACAACTATTATCACAGATGAAATTTAGTACGGAGAAGACAGTTCGGACAGTTATAACCTAAAACTGGTTAAGAACTCCAAATGTAAGTAAAACATGCACTTTGAATTTGTCTTAAACCTAACATGCAAATTAGGGTGGCCCACATTTTTTATAAAAACATAAAATTCGAAATATGCAAAGTCTTTCCTCCTGAATCAGTTGTTTTGGACTGCCATACGCTACGTTCAAAATTTGAGCGAAATCGATTACGTCAAAAGAGGTGCTCAACGAGCTTGAAGTTTGTATGGGAAAACTTTGCTAAAGGTATGCAGAAGTCTTCAGTTTTCGATTGTTACCGCTAGGTGACGCTGTAAGCATTCAACTAAAAAAACCTTTTGTATTCTTGTAGGTGACTATATATCAAACAACTTTGTGGAAGACTGCAAAATAAATCGACGCTTACGAAAGAAGTTATGTCCTAGGCAAAGTGTCGTCTACACTAACAATTTTACCGCATGCGATTAAACTTTATTATATGGAGTACATATAACACGATCAAAAACTTTCTTGTACGTATAAATTAATTGAGAGTTGATTGGCATATATTGCAAAAGCTTGCACATTCATAGATAAACTGTGCTTTGAAATTATCCATGCTGTTATGTTCCAAAAGCAAAAAAAAATCTATTATATCAATTATTGCAATTTATACAAGCTCTCCCATATAGCCGAGGCGGTAAACGCACGGGTATTCAGCATGACCATGCTGAGGGTGACGGGTTCGATTCCCGGTCGGTCCAGGATATTTTCGTAAAGGAAATTTCCTTGACTTCCTTGGGCATAGAGTATCTTCGTGCCTGCCACACGATATACGCATGCAAAATGGTCATTGGCAGAGGAAGCTCTCAGTTAATAACTGTGGAAGTGCTCATAGAACACTAAGCTGAGAAGCAGGCTTTGTCCCAATGAGGACGTTACGCCAAGAAGAAGAAGAACAAGCTCTCCAAATTAAAACGATTTAAATAAAAAATTGCAAATTATTGTCTCTTAGTTGCCCATGGTACCATGTACATTGCACACCTTTTCTCGTGATCACAGTTGTTGAACACTCCATTACCAACTTCTTTTATCATGTTAATGGATTTATTCCTTTGAGTATTCAAGCAAATAAAAGATTCGATTTGACAAAAAAAAATGGAAAATCGATAATCCTGGGACTTGGTCGCAACTTTTCTAAAGAAGTTCTTCAAGCATCGGGGTAAAAAAAGTATCAACACTTCTCATGCGAATCAATAACCCACCTCGCCCTCAAAACGAGAAGAGCATATGTGTTGATCATCACTGCTCTGGAAATAGGATGTCAGCGCTATTGTTACTTTTCGGATGATAGGATTATTTCTTCACTTTGTTGACTGGGGATTCATTTTGGAACGATGTGCCCGTTTCAGGCCAAGGGTTTATTTTATCTAGCAGGGAGCAGACACACACATACATGTATTCACCAGCTCCGTACCAATTGGACCGGTGCGGGGGTATGGGCGAAGTAAATAATCGTTCTATCATCTACGGGCTGTGTTTCATCAGCGTTTGTGGAATTAAATTGAAAATCTTTAGATCGTTCCATTTAGTGTGCAGCAGGGAGTAGTACCTGTGCTGTAGGTATTAACTAGAAACGATAAATTTCAAACTAATGCTCTCGGAAAGGTACGGATCAAGTTGTGCAAATATGTCACACATGAGAGAAAGCTTAATATGTAGTCAACTAAGGAGCTACATCAACTTCAGAAACTGTTGAATCTATTGTATCGGAATTCAAGGAATACATATTTATGAAGTCATCACATGTGTCCCGCCTAATTACACTCAGCGGAGTGTAATATGTACTGCTTGATGTTTGGCACGTGCGTTTGAGAACGTTGAGAACATAGGCAAATTTGCTAATTCAAAGATAGCTTCTGCAATTGTTCAAAGCTTGAACTAGGGATTGATTGGCCGTCCGTTTCTGGTACGTCAGTATCACCCTATCAGCTACACTTACGTAAGGAACTAATAACTAGATAACTGCTTGGGACTAACTTGGGCTATTTTAGTTTCAGTTCGTTTCTGGATCTGGATAGGAAACGGTGCAGGGTGACAAGAACAGAAGAGAAACGAATCCACTGCAGCAAGGAACCGCAGCATGAAGGGAGGCTGATTGCTGAAGAGTAGGAATGCATGGATAGGAACCATATGCGGAGGTTTCAAGCAACTGTCAATGACACGCGGCATAAGACTGCGCACAGAAAGGTATTTTGCTGACAGATTGAATAACACAGCGCAATATTTTTTGTGTCTCTGACAGATTTTGGTGCGCTGAATCCGAATCCGGGCTCAGATTTGCTCCAGCACGTCACAATTTTGAGCTATACCTCAATTTATAGGGCAAAATATGCGATTTTGGGCTTTTTTGCCTGCAAGCCATTAAGCATGGAAATATTTTTTTTAAGCAATCAAAAAGTAAATTGGTTTATTAACATCTAAATTAACAACTCATGCAAAATATTTCGTTTTATCAAATCGAATTTGATAGTTTTAACTGATTTATGTTAGGTACGATATTTCCCATACAAGTCACCCTCCAAAAGTTACATGCAAGTTTACATACTAACTTGAAATGCTTAAATCTATCATATTTGATTTGATAAAACGAAATATTTTGCATGAGTTGTTAATTTAGATGTTAATTAACCAATTTACCTTTTGATTGCTTAAAAAAATCCATGCTTAATGGCTAACAGTCAAAAATGCCCAAAATCGCATATTTTGCCCTATAAATTGGGGTATAGCTCAAAATTGTGACGTGCTGGAGCAAATCTGAGCCCGGATTCGAATTCAGCGGCCCAAAATCTGTCAGAGACACATAAGTTTGCTCTTGAGACAGACCAAAAGTTAATTTTTGTTACGCTGTGTAATCGTTGCAGTCAGTTGGAAGAAGTACTTTGTAGGTTTGATGAAAAGTTACAATGAAGGTGCGCTCAGGAACAGAATTAACTTAGCTGATGATGTTCAGAAGACCCTTAAAGATCTAAAAAATAACAACATTGCTGGGAAGGAAGAATTCTCGGTTCAACATCTTGAGCACAGGAGCGGGCAGCTACATCAATCTATTCATTAGGATTAGATTGTTATTAACCTTCACGTACCCGAGCTCCGACAACTCATTTTCAAAATGCTGGCATTTCGTCAATTCCCATCCGATTTTTTTAAGTCGCCCTCAATCGATCATGAATTGGTGCTAGTTCATCATACTCAAGTGGCCATGCAATATCCTGAACCGTTCCGGGGATATTCCGGATTGCGCCGGGGTCATGGGGTTGCCAATATGGCTAAAAGTGATTATTTCGTGTGTTATTGTGTTTGAACCATTGATTTTCAGCGAAATTTTTGTTGCGAACAGTGAAACACAACTGCGATAACCAGATTGGAATAAGTTGACCCATCCGGATCCCCGTAATAGGTTCCGCGGGGCCTCATTGGGGACACTTCTGGTTTTCAACCTTTCGATTTCGAATGACTGAGTCAGAAACGATAGACAGGGGGTACAGGGGGTGGCCAAAATGTTTGTGATAGGCAACTTTTTTTTTTCTCACAAAAAAGTTCAACATGCTGTAACTTTTCATTGAGTTCATCAAAAAATCACAGACTTTGACAGTTTGTCAACTTACTATTTGTGCATCATTGATACAAATTTGGGCTCGATTGATTAATCTTTTGCAAAGTTAGAACCATTCTAGTAACACACTATTTTTTAGACAACTAATTTTTGAACTGTCATATCTCAGAAATCATTGAACCGAATTGAATGAAATTTTGAACGTTTATCAACAATATATATTGATACTTGATTCGACGTTTTCAAATATAAAAATTGTTTACGACGAATAAAGTAATATCGGTTTGACATTTTCACACACTAGAGAAAAATGAATAAAATTTACAATACCTCACAATAAATACTAAATGTGTTTTTTCGTTAATCCAAATAGGCTCTGATATATCTTATTAGAGATATTTTGAGAATAGAAGTAGAAAATCTTTGGATATCAAAACTAAAATTTAATGCATTTTTTCGAGAAAAAACCCACAAAACTGTCAATCCATGATAACTTTTTTCAACGTTCAAAAGCTATTTGTTTTTTGAAGACTTGTGAAGTATTAATATATTGTTCATAAACGTTCAAAATTTCATTCAATTCGGTTCACTGGTTTCTGAGATATGACAGTTCAAAAATAAGCTGTCTGAAAAATAGTGTTTTACGAAAACAGTTCTAGCTTTGCGAAAGATTAGCCAATTCTGTACAATTTTTTACCAATGATGCACATATAATAGGTTGACAAACAGCCAAAATTTGAGAATTTTTGATACAAATTTACAGCATGTTGAAACTTTTTTGTGAGAGAAAAAAAGTTGCTTATCCCAAACATTTTGGCCACCCCCTGTATGTATCAACTAATATGGCCACCACGGAACATATATTTAGCACAGGTCCACGGGGGTGTCATCGGAGACATCTGATTTGTAACTAAAACATGCCGTGCGACGTATCAATCTGTATGATTTCGAGAGAATGGGTCATAAAAAAAATGACTTATGTATTAACTGATGTGGCCGCTTCGGAACACCTAAAACAGATTCCGCGGGGGCCTCTCAAGCACAATAACACACGAAATAATCACTTTTAGCCATTTGGCAAAACAGAAATGCCATCAGTGATGTACACCAGACATGTCCAAACACTGCACTGCACGAGGAGTCGATACTCAAACACACCACCGTGGGTGCCAAGCCACCACCTAGCTATCCGTGTTTCAGAACGAACACACACCGTGTCTGGCTCAACACCGGTGTCGGTGGCGGTGCTCAGGCACTGGGCATGGTGTTTGACGCTTCGGGTAACACGGAGCCCGAGTGTTTCCGATTATGCAAAACACTCGTGCGAGTTCAAGTGCTCGGTGCCGTTCTTTCTCCAGCACCAGTTGCAAATGCTGTTGGTCGACGACGAGAGTGAAGTACTTGGCGGCTCCTTTTGTGTCTTTCTCGTCCCTTCTGACTCAGTGGCTCTGATGCAGCCAAGCTACCAGGCACTGTGGCCGAGCTCACTGCTTTGGTGTTTCATACAATCGGAAACACTCGGCCTCCGTGCCCAACCAAAACTGAAACACGGAGCCGAAACTGAGGCTCGAGTTATAACACCGACACGAGTGTTTCGCCAGTCGCACTGCGTGTTCATCAGTATAAGCTGAACGATGGTGGTGATATGAACACACACGGTGGTGTGTTTACGGGCAAACACGCCACCGGTGCGGCACGGTTTGGTGTTTTGCCCATGTCTGATGTACACTTCCGATTTAAAATTTGGGTTCACCCCTTCAAAAACATGTCATTTTTTTAGGCCCATATCTCCGTCAATTTGCGTCCGATTTCAAAACCCTAGGTCTCATTCAAAAGATAATAAGTCAATGTAACTTTGCACATGATTTAGATGGAACTTTTGCAAAAATATTTGTATGTAAACTTAACCCAAAGTTACAAAATTTTCTAAAAACTGAATATAAACTTACGGCAGTGTCACTGGAAATTGGATCGACCAAATTTTAGGATGAGAGCGGTAATATAACCTGTTTTCTATTAGCTTTCAACTGCTTTTACCGAACTTGGCTAAACAATCTAGAAAAAAAAAAAGTTATTAAGTAAATTAACACTTGATGTCATCGACCAGAAGTTTGGGGTCACCCCTGAAAATGATGCATCGGCCAAAAGTTTGGGGTCATTATCGTAAAACATAGAAAAGTGATTTCTTGATATCTTTGTCATCGTCTCTTTGTTAATTTTAATTCTTCTTAGCTCATTCGAAACATAATGAATGGTACTTACTGCATAAACATTGAAGCACACATATTTGTTAAAATTTACATACTATAACTTAACGTAAAATTGCTTAATTTTCTTTAATGTGGTGAAATGTGTTAACTTTACACAACATTTTTATACATAAAAACGATGAATACGTTAATGTAAAGACATTAAACGAAAATTTAGTAAATTATCTTTGAAATAAGCCAGAAAAAAATAAACTTTAGATGAACTTTAGATGACGAAGATGTCACCAAATCACTTTTCTATGTTTTACGACAGTGACCCCAAACTTTTGGCTGATACATCATATTGAGGGGTGACCCCAAACTTTTGGTCGATGACATCAAGTGTAAATTTACTTAACAACTTTTTTCCTAGATTTTTTAGCCAAGTTCGGTAAAAAGCAGCTGATAGTCAATAGAAAACAGGTTATACTACCGCTCTCATCTTAAAATTTGGTCGACCCAATTTCCAGCGGCACTGCCGTAAGTTTATATGTATTTTTTAGAAAATTTTGCAACTTTGGGTTAAATTTACATAGAAATATTTTTGTAAAAGTTTCATGTTTAAAGTTACTTTGGCTTATTATCTTCTGAATGAGACCTAGAGTTTTGAAATCGGACGCAAATTGGTGGAGATATGGGCCTAAAAAATGGCATGTTTTTGAGGGGGTGACCCCAAACTTTTGATCGGGAGTGTACATATTACATCCTCCGCAAAGTAGCCGTCGCAGCTTTGACCATAGATAGACAAGTCATGTTAAAGTAAAATTTTGGTATGGATTTGTACACAGGTCCGCTGATTGTGAGCCATATCTCTCACCTCTTGGCTATTCCACCGAGTTGGAAGGTAGATGATAAATATGGCACTGGTTCTTCGAATCTGCCGGAATAGGTTTGTTGACACATTCCGATGCCAATCAGGGTGACATAGTGAGTGTGATAATTGTTGAAAAACGATGTAACCGGTTTAAATTGCGTCAAAAAATGGATACATCGCCAGAAATTACGCGCCTGTATATTACAATATTAACATACATGGAATAACAGTTCCGGGTTAACAGTGCAATGTATCAATGTAAAGTAGAGCGAAAAATAACAACTTGATGATATTAAATTTATATTTGTTTCAAAAATTGTGACAAATTTTACAATTCTACAGTAGATCTTAAGGCCATATCTTAACTGATATGGTATTACGTTTGTACAACCTGTAAGCTCGTTAAGTGCCATCTTGGATAAAGCATTGTCCAGTTAGAATCCGGACGCAGATAATCACTTATATCTCAGAGGTGGAATAACAAACAGAAAAGGTGAAGCCCTCAAATCAAAGATAATTTACTGTAGTTTTATGGAAAAATATCATTAAAATTATTAAATTTAATTTTTAATAGATTTTCTCATTTTTTTCCGTAATAGCTTCCTTAAAAATCTGCACAATGGTAGTAAATTTTAACATCAACCTCTTCGGCGTATTTGTTTAACAATCGGGTCATCTCTGTAGTGTCCTAAGACCCTCTACCAGTCTGATTAGGAATCCAAAGAAACTTTACCAAATATTTCTCTTCTTGCGTTTATAAGGGTTTATCAGTGAACTCCAATGAAGCGAAATTTGAGTGTTTTTTCGTTAATAAACACTATCCAACAATGATGACACCACTACACATCTCAGGCTGTCGTGATAGCTCACCAAAGTAGCTCAAACCTCTTCAGATCCCTTGTGGGCATTTTTGAAAAGCAGCACGCGATGCTTGAGGTTATCATCTTTGTACACATTTGGTGTCAAAATCGTGATGTGAGAAAACGATGTCCAGAGCTCGAACTTCCTGGCAAATCTTGGAATTCCAAGCAGATTTATCCATGAACATAAACTTTAATCTTCCTTGGACACTTCCTCATGGCATGGTTAACAAAATCTGAGCACATCACACGTAATGGTTTTGGAGATATTAACATTTTTAGCGACTGTCGTACCTGACCACCCTAAATTTTCAGCGTGTTTGTGCAAGATTTTTTTCTTTCGCATATCTTCAATCTGAAATAACTTTTCACTCGTAGCAAGAAAATCGATGAAATTTTCTCCGTCATTAGAGGACTTGTTTATGATCAGACTGCAGTGAAAAAAATATGATTATGATCATTTAGAGCGTCACAATAAATTATCCTTTGCGTCCGGATTCTAACTGGACAATGCTTTATTTATCCCAGGTAAAACTCTGGAAAAAAAACTCGAAACAATTATATTTTGTTCAACAAATTACATACTTGACAGATGCATTCTTCTTTAGCTCAACTTAACCAGAAAAACACAATAAATCAGCTGGCTCCTGTGAATAAAGCCTTGCTTTATCTATACTGCCTTTCATTTCCATTCCCAACTTACGTACATCCTGTGGATATCTAACCAAAGCATAGCGCAAGCCTCTCGACTCTCGGTCACCGTTATCAGCACAACAGTGGTAGAAAGGATGACAAGTCGAGCTTTTAATTTTATCACCAAACAGTGCCAAACAGTTACTCCGGGCGCGGGCTGCCGGTCCAGTAGCGCAGTGCTCCAAAAGGATGAGTTGAGTATCCTAGCCAGTGCCAACCAACAAGCAGAAACAAGTTCAAGCCATGGCCGGCCAGGACATGGCCAGGGGGCACGGCTGAGAGCGATCTAGGATGGTAAAAAAATGACACTCAATTTTTACGTTTGAAAAATGGCTCCTCTCACTCTCTGGCGTTCTCCTCAGAAATGTCACCCTCCTAGCTAGAGCAAACAAGTTGCCAACCGACTAGGGGGGTGGTGTTAAGTCTCATCCCACCACCACCGTCATCGCCGGTTTCCACCCTTTCGTGAAATGATAAAGTGGAATACTAAGAAATATTAAAATATTGCTCGTTATCTTCCTGTGAGCAGCGTGAGCCGAAAAAAGGCAGAAACGGTTTGGATTGATGGAAAAAGAACTACAGACATACTTCCGTGCTTTTCGTGAATTTTAAGCCCTCTTAGCCTTTGCAAGATTTATTTATATATTCCAATATTTCACAAGTCTCACATAGGTAAAGTTTCACTGGTATATAATATCGATATGGATAAATATGGCTAAAATACAATCCATGTCGAAGAAGAAGAAGTCAGCTGGTAAAGATACTTTCAATTTCCGCAAAGTTCAGATTAGGTTCCACATGGAACTTTCTGGCTGCTTAAGACGCTCACGCTGAACTTGTTCGGAACTTCGGATAAAAGTTCCAGCAAAGCTGGTTGTTAGCTTTTTAAACAGCTTGAAAATATGAGAATCACATATTCACTTGGTAAAAATGCTTCAATTAATTTGCGCATTTATCATTTGGTTCAGGCTCATAATATATGAACATAGTGACATTAGTTGAAACGACCTAAAAGCGATTCGCTACCATGCCTGCTAACCAGGGTTAGCTAGTTGAAAATTTCCTGGAAAAAGTATACTTCTGATGTATGTGAGTAAAGAGCTTCAAGTAGCTTCTCCTTCCAGAACCGCCGAGGTCTCATAGTAACAAGCAAAGAAGCAGCACGCTTTCGGCACATGAATAGGAATTTTTAGTTTATCCCGACGCACCTCACCGAACGAACCCACCCAACGAAACGCTACAAAAAACTTCGCTGGGTTGTGTTGTGAGCAAGCTCGTTTGGCCAAAAGCAGGCAGACAGCAGGAATTTCACCCTTCCGGCTGACGACAGCACAGCAAATTGGTTTGCCTTTTAATCTGAAAATCTGCCATAATTGCCAAGTGCCGACGAGCTTTAGGATTTTCTTAGTATTGCTGTGCCATCCCGGTAGCAGGAAGTAATGACTGTTGCTGGTTTGAGCTGGTGATGTACGGTTCCACCTGTCTGACACACCTTTTTGGGTGGAAAAGTATAGGTGTGATTAACGGATGAAGGTGTTTTTTTTTGTCTCGATTATCCAGGGGATTTTCCAAGGAAATTATTTGGAACGATTATCACAATGGCTTAAAGGGAAGCATTTTTGAACCCCATTTTAAATTTGCATATTAATTTCAGAGACAAAATTCAGACGAATGAAACGATGGGTTACAGTTTTTTTTGGCTTTGCAGAAAGTTTGAAATAATCCAGATTAGGTGTGTTGGCCTATAAATCCTTGAAAGGCATCATACACAAATTACGTACCGTTAAAAGGGAAGGGGTTGTCCGGGCCCGTGGCGCAGTGGTCCACACGTTCGCTTCATAAGCGGATGGTCATGACTTCGAACCCAGCCCGGCACTTGCAATTTTTCGTCAATTGCTCTTCCCCCAGAAAGCAGCACCTTCTTGTGAGCATATAACTCTAACGTACCCGGAATTTAGATTTCGGCGAACCGCAATTCATAATGGACGACCCCCAATTGGACTGGACAGTAGCCACACATCAGCATCAACGTGCTCATCATTCTACCATGGACAGGGTAGAAAAATGAAAGAAGCACAAAAGCAACCAGTTCAATATTGTAGAATAGAATAGAATACATTTAGGCGCTGTACAAAGTGGAAGTGCAGTGTCCAATTAGAATCGCTCACGTAGTGGACAAAAGAGCTTTAAATTAGGTTAAGTGATTAAGGGGCGATTTCTTCACCCTGGCTGAAGCGTTAAGCCAGGTTTAACTATATGGGTAAGCCTGGCTTACCGGTTAAGCCGAGGTGCAGAAATCGGCCCTAAGAATAATAAAAAAGGGAAGGGGAGTCAAGCGTAGCGATACGACCCATACAAAGAAAGGGTTTCATACCAAAAGTATAACAAGGGGAAGGGTGGTCTGAATATTTCGATTTTCGCGTTAAACTATCAGTACAAACTTTCCCAAGTGTGCAAATTTTTCCACGCCCAAGCCATCAGAATAGCTTTGAGTAATTTGTATACTATGCCAAATTTGCGAGTACCATTGGTGGTGCAGAGGGCCGAATTGAAAGATTTCTATCCTGGGCGATTATCAGCCATCGCCTTGACCTGTGGCCAGGTCAAATTTCTGTCGATTTCCTTTATGTCCTTGTTGAGGATGCATCGCCATACGCCTCTGGTTCTGTCTCTGTTGCGATGTCCTGCTGGGTTCCAACCTAACACTTGCTTGCAGATCTCGTTTCCGCCCCTGCGTAGAGTGTGGCCGACCCACCTCCACTTTCACTCCCGAATTCTTCGCTATCGGCTTTCGATGACATCGACGACGCAGCTCCACGTTGGAGATTCAACTGTGAGGCCATCACGCACGTATTATATACCGTAGGCATCTATTGATAGACCTGCAGCCGTTGAGTGTTCTCCACTGATACATACCAAGTTTCGCTTGCGTACAGCAGCACAGATTTCACGTTCGAGTTCGGATTATTGGGAGTTAACTAATGTGGTTGTTTTTCCTTACATTTCCTAAACTCGCAAAAGCAGCCCTTTTTTTCCTTCTAAACCATTGGGGGATGATCTGCTCAACAGACACCCTATCAGGAAGGTTAGGGTAGTGTGGGGCTGAGGCCGTCTTCTACAACAAAAGTAAAAGCCAGGACTACTCTCTCCTCGCACCCACTAAACCATTCCTATGGTCGCCAAACCCTACGTCTCTCCGGAACCACCGAGAAGGTATTGCTTCAGAGAGGGGCTAGTGCACATCGCACCCTCAAGGTTAGCTGCGTAGCCTAGCAGCAACGAACATCGATGACTCGCTCACGGTAACATGCTGGCGCTTAGCCAGTTTTCCGAGTGGTCCTCGCTACTCCTTTTGTCCTCGGAAGGCGGGCAGGGTCAACTCCGCCCACGCCCAACTGCTTTGCAGACATCAAGAACTGATGCCCACGTGAAACCCGATCTGACCTGCTGAAGGCAAGGGTATCACTACCCTTCAGGCCCTATCAGATGCATCCGTAGGTTGCTGACAGCAGGGTCTCCACCTGCCCCGACCCTTGCCGGGGACCCCTTACCAACCGCGGGCTCGGATCCAACCCAGCAGACCGACGCCACGACAGCACCGCTACCGGGACTTCCTCTCCGCAGCCACTTAATCGCTGTAAGGGTCGATCTCGACCGCAGGGCACCGGTATGACCTACGAAGCCGACTCCGAACCCCTGGACCACCTCTTGTACTGCATCTGGACTAGCCATTCTCCGAGTCCACGCGCCACCTCCTCTGTAGCTCCCAGACGATATGGGTGATAGCCGTTGAAACGGCGTTCCAGCCAAACTCATCCCTACACATCCTCTGGACCAAGTTATCCGGGTTTTTGTCCTCCCCGCATGTGACAAGCATGCGGTCACGCATTGTGCGAAAACGCGGGCACACGAACAAAACGTGTTCCGCCGTTTCCTCAAAAGCAGTCCTCGCCTTCTTGATCCGTGCACCTATGTCGATGTTGGTGCCGGTCGCCATTTGGGTACCAAGATATTGGAAGCTTTCAACATTCTCCACCTCTTGCCCATGCCCAGCTACCGTAAAGCTCGAAGAGTTGACCGTGTTTACATCTAACGATTTGGTCTTGTTGACGTTGATGGTAAGACCTGCCGATTGGCAAGATCATCGAGCTTGCTCTTCATACCACAGCGCCGTTGAGCTAGAAAAGCAACGTAATCAGTTTGATCGAAGTAATTTAGGTGCTCCATGGCAATGGAGCTCAAAATTCATTGTTTTTTTTTCCATCTGGATGTCAATAGGCATAGCCGACAATGGATCTGGCCACTTTCGGATATACGGGAACCGGTTCCGGTAAGGACCCAAAGATGACACTTTCTGTATTTCACGGAATCACATCGTTCGACGGCTAAAAATTCAGGAATTCATTTGGGTTTCATTAAGCATAGTGCCGATGCTTGACAATAGATCTGGCCACTTCCGGATATTCTGGAAAACGGTTCCAGGAAGGACCCAAAGGGGACACTTTCTTAATTTCACAGGACCCCATCGTTCGACGGCTCATCTCCTGGGAAAGTCTCAAGAGGAACACCGGAACGAATCACATAAAATCTTCAAGGGGAATCCCAAAATAAAATCTGAGTGGAATTCCCCGACAACTTCTAAGATTTATCTCGATAAAAATTCTTATAGAGATTTCGTAATAAATTCTGGTAGAAATCCTACGAAAATGTCTTTGAGAAAAACGCAGGACGAACTCCAAGAAAATCCCGCAAAGGGCTCAGGGAGCAATACTAGGAAGAAATTCTGGGATGGAATTATGTACCATCCCCGTGAAAAACTCCAGGAGACATCGGTCGAAATTCAGGAATCCTGGAAAACATGCTAGAACTGGAAGGAATTCAGAAGAATATCTATTTGAGACAAAATCAAAAGGAAAACCTATCTGGGACAGAATCAAAAAGGAATACCAGGAAAAATGGCGAGTAAAATACGGAAGGAAACTTGTGAGAAACCCTGAGAGACCAGGAGGTATTTCTTAAGCAGTTCAGAGAGAAAGAAACCCTGATTGAATTTCTGAAAAACATCCTTGTAGCGGAATTTTTAGATGGATTTTTACTTCCAGGTGCATCCACGTGGAATTTGCATCAAAATGGAAATATGTGGTAGCTCTAGGAGCTCTTCTTGTGTTCCACGGTTATCCAGATTCATTTTTGATGTAGCTTGCTTTCCGGATAATCATTCAATGACATTTTCAACGTCTTCAAGGAACAACAAGCTACCTGCAGCATTGCGGGAAAAATGTTTGTTTTGACTGTTTGTTCTTACTACAAACATGTAGCAAAAGCTCATCTTCGAAAGAAGAAAATACTACATACTCGAAAACTTTTTTATTCATTCCAACAATTCAATAATTTCTATGAACTCTTCTTTTGAGTAGATCTGCAAGTAGTAAAGTTCGCTACTTTTTATTCATACGACCAATGTTTTTATCGGAGTAAAATTTCTCTGAGTACTCACAATATTCACTGAGTATTCCAGGGTTTTCCCTGTTAAATAAAATTCCCTAAGGATTCTCGGTTTTCCAGGTTTTTCCAGGTAGTAGCCACCCTGCGTATTGCAATTCCTTGAACCGCTTTGCTGAAATCCCCATGAAACTTCCGTGAAATTCATCTGCGATCCTCTCAAGTTTTCTTAAAGCCTCAGAGCCCTCCTCAAATTCCCTGAAACGCATTAAAACACCTTGAAACGCTTTGAAATGCCTCTAAAACCCCATGAAACCTCCGTGAAATTCACCTGAGAGCCTCTGAAGCCCCCTAAAACCTCTTTGAAACCGCCTAATATGCTCTGAAACGTATTGAAACGCCTTGAAACCTCTGTAGCCACTTAGCTTTTACAAACTTCTTGTGCGATGTAATTATCTTAGATCAATTTTGCAGTCAAGTATAAAGACACTCGAAAATTCAAAATAACAAGGATTCTATAAGCATCCTAAACCCCTGAACAAACGATTAAGGTCGATTCAATTCCACTGAACACATTTCCTCGCTCCTCCTACCATGGTTCAAGTTGAATTTCATGGAAATAAATTCACTACAAAACTATTGCATGAAGCTTGAGCATTATGTCACATTGGAGTTACTTGTTATAATCTGGTAGAAAGAAACCTCTCACCTATATATTTCACAAGCACAAATCTAACAATTTCATAGCTGCATTTCGAGAGTGACATTGTCCAGTATGAGCCAAACAGCCACTACTGGTGTAGATATTACCAGCTGGCTAGATGCAAAACTTTCCAGCCTGGTATACGATTTCCAATAGCTGTCAACGGACGGTGCAAAAATTCGGACGTAATTGAATTTCCTTGTAATCGATGGCAGTAAGGTTTTTCCTTGCATGACTTACCGCAGAAACATCGTTCGGCATTGGGCTTCAATATTTCGCCATGCCCCGCTCGTTAGCCGGCAAAACAGGGACGAACAGCGGGTGTGTCGTCGTCGTCGTCGTCTTGTCTCCAAGTAGCATCCTTCAACAGTTGCTCTGCCCGGTTCGGTCGGTGGTGGCTTGCATGTTGTTGGCAAACATGTACTACTGACTGGCGCAGCATTGGGCTCATTTCCATAAATATATGTAAACGGTATCTGTTTGTATGCTGGGGTACACTCGGCGATATCTGCCATGGATGCTGTGCGCCACCGGCAAGAACTAAATCATGGTAAGAAGCTACGTTATCCCTCTTTGTTGCGCTATCCTTCTTTCAGCGAGTAAATTCAAGTGACTGGAAACTGAATCTTACTGGAAATAGCGAGGAAAAGGAACTGGCACGCATATTGTATATTCGACTAGTATCCTACATTTCGTTTTTTTTTTCATTGCACAACAACTGTGGTATATTGATGTGTCACATGAGTTTATAGGCACGACCGCTACCTTTTGGTTGATTAATCTATAAAGTCCTAAATGCACAGCAAATATGTCAAATATTTTAACATATCTTTCTAAACGACACCGTGACGATAAACGGTTCGGCTGAAATGTTATCGAATAAAAGTTGTGCTAAATTTACGAAAACTGCCGCAGTGCAATGATGCAATCAAATAATATTCGAAAATTTGATATGTAAAATGTCTTTCCTGTTCAATGAAAGCCAACGATTTCAGATTCCTAAGTAAACATTCTTTCAAAGCTATGATAGAAGTTCTGTCAATGTCAAATGTCAATGAGAAAATTAAGGAATTCGTCATGTAAACTTCCAATCATGTAAATTTACATACTATGGAAATATGTGCTATAATTCATGCAATCACAATGACTTATGGAATATACAATTCAGTGGAATCATTTGTTATTATTATTATTTCAATAATGTGGAACGCGCTCACCAATAAGTATTTATCCTTGTGACAAGCGACATTTGTCACCACCTGGCATCGCTGGACGCCGGAGTCCACAGGATTCTAACACTCCTGTGGAGCTAATTGTTTTTCTTCTTCCACTTACACGTGAAAGAACGAGCCTGTGGAACTCTATATGAAGAACAGCCTTCAATTAGGTGTCTTGTAATAAACACTCGTGAAAACAAACATGTAAGAAATTCTTCTTACATCAGCGGAACATTCCTTTGAAAGAAAGAAAAACTAAGCCGTAGCACTATCAATCAATATGGCGAAAAAGATGAAAGGATTTTGCAGCTATAGTGATGATGTATTGTTACCGTATCTTCAAGGCACATGAGTGCGCAATTTGTTAGGATTCTTTCACACTTATGGCCCAAGATATTCCCTTCGCGACCTAATGCAATATAGCTGATATCACCGCGCTCTCGCCCGGCGTCGTCGAGTGATATCATGATGCTGAGTGGCTCCCCCATACACACATTAGCATCTGTAATGACTGCACAATGAAAGTCATTCTCGGTCGGTGCGATCTAGTCACCACAATTGCGTTACAATCAGCTGGCGTCGATACATAAGAAGGTACATACCTACATACGATATGCACGATATTGTTGTTGCCTGTCTGCCTCGTGGCGAACGGCTTCCTTGTTTTGGTGCTAGGTTCTCGAAATTCTGTGGAGACGCGTGGTACCCAAAGGTGGTTCTCAAACTTCTGGTGGCGTTTACTTTAGAATAATCCGGAAAAATCATGCGGTGTACCATATCTCATTGAGGTAGGGAAGTTTCGATATGTCGAATTTGTCCAATGCCGTTTGGTTTTATTAATGGCATAAGCAAGAAACGGTACAGATGTGTACAATCAGACGTGCTATCACCGGATTTCCAGTGGAGCACTAAGAGTGATCGGCAGTATTTTGATGAGATTTATATCTGCGAGATTAAACCCTACTAAGTTTATCTTTCTCCTTTATTCTAAGCTATCAAAATAAGCTGTGATTGCATTGATCTAGGGTGACCCAGGTGACCACCGCCTAGTATTCACTGGTCAACGCGTGAACAGTTATGTAAGACATCATAATGGAGACGCATGGTTTTTCAGTATCGCAATCGGAGGAATAAATGTTTAGAACAGATATAATGAACAAAATTGAAGCTGATTCGAACCAATTGAGAAACTCTGCTGCACATGCTGTACTTCGAAAGCAAGATGCCTTACATCGCAATCCCCAACTCTAATCAAATTATATATGAGCTTTTTTTGCTAACACAGTGTTCCCTCTCTTCTTTCCTTTCCAGACGAGCTGTGATTCCCATTTCTATAATCGACATGGCAGCGTCATTTGCAAACTGTTCCTACGGGCCGGAGGCGAACGTTGGCGACGCGACATCCTTTAATTACACAGACTGCAGCGGAACCAGCGGATTGGACGAACGTGAAAAACGGTAAGCGATGATGATCATTGAAGCGAATGGGTTCCAATGGATATGGTAATTTCCATTGGTGGTCAATTTGTTTGCAGCTCATGAATGTCAATTGTTTTCCCTCTGTTTTCGCGTTACAGGACGACACGTACTGGCAGTTTGACAAATCACTCGCTGTTGGATTTGCTGGAAAAACATAATCGATACGAGGGAATCAATTTAACGCCGCCGCCAAAAAGCTCCAGCAGCGGTCGGCGGCATTCGTCGGATTCGTTTCCCATGATAGAGGATGAAAACTATCAGATCCCACAGCGTCAAATCAAGAAACCCCCTGGATTGCAACTAGTTCCTCCTCCAGTGCCAAAACGAACCTTTCAGGGCAAGTTCACCCAAAGGCAGTCAGAATCGTTCGATAGTCAGAGTCACGCTTCGAGTGGAAGGCTAGATAGCTACCACCAGCAACAGTCAAAAAGTTACGCTCAATACCGCCCGGACCGAATCTGTCAGTCAGCTTTCGAAGAGCAAACTTTTGGATTTTTTGCACCAAGCAAACCAAAAACTATCGGTTCCTGCCACACTAGTTTAAGCACGACGAGTTTCGATGACATCGGCGACACGGATGATTACGTGATTTTTAACAAGAAAATGTCCTCAATAGAATCCAATCGGTCATCCAGTGATTCCAATAAATCTCAAACCACAATTGACACTGGATACGTGTCAGCCAATGAGAATGATAGATCCATATTTACAACGGCAAGCTCAACCAAGGGCACCTTTCGAAGTCGTTTCTCCTCAGAAGATACCCAATCATCGTTGGATAGCTTTCTGTCATCTGAACTGCACCGGACTGATACAATCGATTCACTGCAAATGAACGATTCGCCCTTTAGTTTAAAAAAGAATATTTTCAATTTTGACGTCAAAAGTGGTCAATTAAGAACTTCTACTTCGATGTCCCCAAACTCGAACGATGAGAAAATGGACAACAGTTCACCGCGCAGCATCGAAAGCAAGAGTGCTCGCCGATTGCCAATGGTTCCAACGCGGAAACAATCTAACGTTCCACCGAAAATCCCTCCACCCACTCGAATAACACCTCCCGCTTTGCCCTCACGTTCCCAGCAAGCATTCGAATCGCGCCAACTGCAAAAGCGGCAACATCAGCAGCAACAGCAACAACAACAGCAGCAGCTGAACAATGCTCAATTCAACCACAAAACGAGTTTGGACAACGTCCAAGAGCTTTACAGTCGCCCAACTGGCTTCCGGCGCAACATGCACAAGCCTCCACCACTGAATCAAGTACATCATTCAAAAGTCAACCAACGGCAGGACTCCAACATATCAAGCGACAGTTTTTCGGCTTCTTTCAGCCCGGGCTACAGTAATAAAAATATGGAAGCACCCCTGTTGCAACACACCTCCAAAATGAACCGTTCGACGATGCGAAGCCACCAGCACAAGCAGCTGCTACATCAACAGCAACAACAGCACCAGCAGTCCAACCCAAATACGTCCCTCGGTACCCCCGTACAGGATGGCACCAAACAGCAACCAGCCACGCAGCAGGACAGCCTCAACCCGGCAACCGTGCGATCCGTTCCACCGCGAGTCACCATGCGGCAAGATTCCAGCATATCGAGCGACAGCTTCAGTCAGACGTCGAGTCCCGGTTACAATTCGAAAATCATGGAAGCACCGCTCCTATCGCATGCCGCCAAAATGCCCAAAGTATCGAAACCGATTGCGGTGCGCAACTTGGAGGAAGATATTGCCAAAGACTGTGCCGGGGACCAGAACGGATCGTCGGTCATCATCAAAAGTGCATCAACGCCGGCCAGCTTGCAAACGATTGTGCGACTGTCCAATGGGTCGAATGTGTCGCTGCAGGGAAAGGTAAGTTTATGATGGTATTTGTTATTGGGGATGATGATGGGATTATTGGAGAAACATATCCAGTTATGGATTTACAAAAAGTATTGTAAAAAAGTGTTCAGCATCAAAGAATATTTTTGATATATTATATTATCATTGATGTATGAACAAAAAGTTTCATAAACATTCAATTTACCAGAAAACTCTGGTGGGACTGTTATACCGATAAATCTAGCAATTTTCGGGATTTTATCGGCATAAGCTGTCCCATGTCATGTGAGATGTTCAGCAGAAGCTGTCCAATGTTGTTATTTTCATCATTAACTGTCTCATGTCGAGTTTTGCAGCATAAGCTGTCCCATGTCGAATTTTACAAATGATATCAGGATTTCCGGAAAATGTTCAGGATTTCCTCAGAGATGCTCGGACAGCATTTTATGCGTATAAATTGAACATGGGATAGCTCTTGAGAAAAATTAAATGAACATGGGACTGCTTTTGCTGCAAAATGGAACATGGGACAAACTGACTTGATGTTGTTTTCATGGAGTTTCTGAACAAAGTATACTAACTGAGAGTAGGGTCTTGTACCATTTGGGCAGGTGTACCTATTTTGGGCACTTGCCGCTATAACTTAGTCAATTTCAAACCGATTGATTTGAATTTTTGTACAGAGTTAGATACTGTACGTGCCTAACTCTATACAAAATTCAAATCAATCGGTTTGAAATTGACTTAGTTATAGCGGCAAGTGCCCAAAATAGGTACACCTACCCAAATGGCACAAGACCCTAGATTCTGGAAGTATACGCAAAAATAAACCTTTTGATTATAAAAAGTCAAAATCGTCAAAAAGCAACATGCGACAACTATGCTGCACACGGCAGCGTAATATTTATATGACGTGTGTGTTACCGTATGCGTGATAATGTTTGCACCATCGTTAAATAAAATTCCAGTTTTACTTGTGAAGACAATGTATTGGTTTTATTTGCAGGCATTTTAGCTATAACTCATATCATAGTAGGCTGTGAATAAAAAGTGTTGATTTTCTTAGTTTAACACTTGCATAATGACTAAGTGGCAACCTAGCTCGTGATTTGTCCACGCGCAAATGTCGAAAAGTATCCGTGGTAGTGTCAAAGTCATGATCAACAATTTTTGAATTTATTTTTTTATTTTGACATTGCCTAATGGTGTAGACATTGACACACAAACAAAAGTTATAATAACTATTGATTCTGGAATTTGGTACGGATCGATAGTTTTTCAAAAATCGAAAAAAACGGAGGTTGCGTTCGGGCAAATTCAAGACTTTCTTATATGGCGCTACTCGTAGCTCCTGAATGCCATTGGTAATAATGTAAGTTTTTTTTCTGTGGTCGAAGGATCATAAAGGCCACCGTAATTTTTCTTTTCGATCTGCCATGCCGTTAAGTCGCTGATTTCGCGTTTCTTTGCCATTTTTCTCATTGAGCACATATAATTCACCCAAACCTTATTTTTGGTGGCAGCGATAGCTTTCTTAATCCATGTTAACCTTGGACGACCAGTGGACACCTTCAGGAATAGTTGCCCTTGCTTTTTTTCGGACTAAGACTGTTTTACGATTCTCCTGAACACTCCTGAAACGTCTTTTTTAACATTTGCGCGTGGACAAGTCCCGACTACCGCTGCAACCCCTTCATGGTGCTAATTTTAAACTTAAGAAATCGGATTTTTTTACACGCAACCAACTGTGATATGAGTTAGAGCTTACGTACCGTCAAGGCGCCATTCACCGTGGGGGCTCCATTCACCGTGTGCCTTCGAATATTTTTTCATTATTTCCATATTATGATTGAATGATATGACAATTTCCCTTTAATTTCACCAATACAACACTAATGTATTGTTACCATGTCAAAACGCTCATTAGAAACATTTAAAAGTATCATTTTGACACTAAAGTGTGTTTACATGAAGCGGGTTTCTGCTCGTTCACTGCATTCGTAGTGAAAAAACGAAAACTGCGCTAAGGTGATTTAAGCGATAAACTAAATGTAGTAACGTTTTTATTCCACTAAGAAGCAATTAAATTCACTTATCAGGTATGTATTTTGCATTACCGAAGTAAGTTTAACAAGAAAGTACGATTACTCGTACTTTTTAATTGAAACAAAAAGGCACGGTAAATGGGTACCCTAAAAATCAATGGTCTCCATTCACCGTGCCCCATATTGTCCCATATATCTAGAAAAAATCGAAAATTTGAACATTCGTTTTTCTTATAAAATCTTGCAAGTTATTACTTGAAATGAATTTAAACGAAGAAAATTACATTGGCTGAGTTGTTTTGATCATTTTTAAACAAAGTAGAATAAAATTTTTCATACACGGTGAATGGGTCCCTACTACCACGGTGAAAGGTGACCTACCACGGAATTAGGCGACCCTACTACCCTTTACTAATTGTACTATATCACCAAATTTTGTGAAAAATTTTCTACTTCTGTGGATATTGCTTTAATTTTAACCTATAATGAAGGCAATTAAAAGCGGCACCAACAATGTTTATAAGACTGGTGTCAAATGACAGCCCTTATTTGCCCCGAATCCTCTTAGATCCACGGTGAATGGTGCCTTGACGGTACATGCAATAAAAACCAAGACATTGTGTGTACAGGTGATATGGGTACCTTATTTGTACGATGGTGCAAACATTATCACGCATACGGTACTTGGGGCACGATGTTGAAAATCAGTGTATAGAGCTCATTTTACTCCGCTTTATCTCACCAGTTTGGGAAGAGCCTCATTTATTCCTGATTGGAGTGCAAAACAAATGATTTATTTAACTTGTATTTGTGTAAAAATAAATCCGCAGCATCGTATGGAGTTCGTTTGGTTCACCGGAATATTTCTAAATAACCCCGATGCCCCTATTTCTTTGAAATTTTCACATGTATCTCCGCCCAAAGTGGAACGCAAGCCTTAGGTAAAATTGCCTTGAATACAAGCTTCCTGAAATATCACACAGCTTTCAAAACTGAGATATACCTAGCTGTTTTATCCCAATATCCTCTACTTCTTTTAATATTCCTCACGCATTTCTGCTCGGATTGTAATGGTTTCGATACAGTAGAACTATTCGTAAGTGAAACTGCATGGGGAATCGAATGAGAGTGGTTTGGATCGCCGCATATGGTGTACTTAAATAGTGCCCATTTTATCCCAATTCTCCTTCAATATTTGAATATTTCACTGTTACTCCTGTTCGTAGTGTAATATGGTGGGTAAACATTTTCTTTCCTAAGCTAAAATAAATACTCGGAGAATAGAATGAGAATGGTTTGGATCACCGAACGGTTCTCTGAACTGCAATACTGCCACCTTTTCTTGATTCCCCTTGAATATTTGAATATCCTGCTCAGATTGTACATTCCAAACAGGGTGATTTAATGTGGTTTGAGTAGTTTATTTCAAAGGAAAGTGCATACTTTCAGGCGTCTATAAGTTAATTTAAACATTTAAATGTAGGGTGGGTCGGGGCAAGATGGGTCACCTAAGGATGGATCACCATAACTTTGTAAATACAAATCGTATTGGTTTGTATTCTTCCGCTACTCTTTAATACACTAGTTAGCTATACTAAAAGTGGATAAAAGGTTCATTAAATACAAAATATGATGATACGCTGCAAATTTTGTTTACTGGTATTCAGCAAACTTTGCTAATTTTTTTTGTGCTGATTTCATTCAGCAATGCGAATTTACTGAATATCAGCAATTATTTTTCAACTTGCTGAACCATCCAGCAAATTTTGACAGTTGATCAGCAACGTTGTGCTGAAATTCAGCAAAAATTTTGCTGAAATTCAGCAATTTACTTTGCTGATTTTTTTTTGTGCTGGAAGCGTTTCAAAAAAATTGGTGTTTAAACAAGCAGTTTTAGAAAGTGATCGATTTTGTGCCGTGAAAAAAATGCGGGGCAACATGGGTCACCTTTTAAGTAATTCACATTTTCTCAACGAAAAACGTCAAAATATAAGATTTGTTCCGCATTCATATATGCTCCATATCCATACTGAGTAAACATTTTAAAAGAGCTATTAGTAAACATTTTATAAATTTGTTTGGAATATAAAAAACTTTACGATTTGAGTGGTTCCAAGGCGACTTGAAAATTGATGTTTTCACTAAAAAAAATATCATAATTTTATGTTATAATTTTGAGAATTCATCCCGCTAGATTGAAGCCATTTATGAGATAGTCTTGCAATAAAAAATAAATAACTTTTGAATGCTCCAAAAATACGTTCGAAATTGAAGGTGACCCATCTTGCTCCGCGGCCGTTTATATGGAGATCATATGGAATGTATCGCATAAGAAAAATTACTAAAAACCATTTTATTTTTTATTTCCAATGGGAGTGAATAATTTTTCAATTAATGCCCCAATCTCTCGTGTATTCATGCTGGTTATCTAACAAAATTATTAACATAATCAAAACGCCCCACCCTACTATTTAACAGTCGAAACCATTAGTTGTAAGAGTTTCGACGTGTTATTCGTGTTCAGAATAATTAAAATAAAGTCAGGTTTTTTACGCGGTTTTCATTTACGAGGTTTTTTTACGCGTTTTTTTTATTTCACGCGAATTTTTTAATTAACGCGGTTTTTTAACGCGGATTTTTTAATTTACGCGGTTTATTTTTACGCGGATTTTTGAATTAACGTGGTTTTCATTTACGTGGATTTTTAACCCTTTAAAGCCGAATTTTTTCCAAGGTTTATTAGGCTGTTACAAATGTGTATTTCACTTTTTGTCCTACCACTCTTTGGCTGGTCAAGGTGGGGGGGATAAAAATAATAACTATTTTTAGCTTAAGAAACTACTGTCACAGCCATAGACTTTTGAAAAACAATGATCCAGTACACTTAGTATTACCTGGAATATCCCAAAATTTTCTAAGAATGTCTTGTGCCTTTTAACTATCAAGTGAACATGATTGACTGCCTATACTTCGACACTTATGCGACACCTGTGAGTTGGAGCCTTAAAAACGAACCGGTTCAAACCAGTGTTGCAAAAATTCATCTCATTCATTTGAACACTGCCCAGTACGGAGGGTTAGCCTAACATTAGCCTAATGTGAGACTAACTGGCCAGCATGTTAGGCTAACTTTTTGTCTCACTTTTGCCTAATGTTAGTCTAAAATTAGACAGATATGACACACTTCTGTTAGACATGTTGCAAATTCGAAACATGTTTGTTAGTCTAACATTAGACTAACGTTAGACATGTTTTAGTATGGGCTGTTAGACGAATGTTAGGCATAGATTTTATGCTGCTTGTTTTCATTCCAGCTGTCATCCGAGCAAGAAGTGTGATTGTAGTAGTGAACTTTTATCGGCGTTCACTACTACAACCGCACTTCTGCCTCGAATGAAAGCTGGACGAAACATATTTAATAAAAAAATCGGAGCCTGTTTTAATTTTATTTTTAATTTTAATTTTAATTTTAATTTTAATTTTAATTTTAATTTTAATTTTAATTTTAATTTTAATTTTAATTTTAATTTTAATTTTAATTTTAATTTTAATTTTAATTTTAATTTTAATTTTAATTTTAATTTTAATTTTAATTTTAATTTTAATTTTAATTTTAATTTTAATTTTAATTTTAATTTTAATTTTAATTTTAATTTTAATTTTAATTTTAATTTTAATTTTAATTTTAATTTTAATTTTAATTTTAATTTTAATTTTAATTTTAATTTTAATTTTAATTTTAATTTTAATTTTAATTTTAATTTTAATTTTAATTTTAATTTTAATTTTAATTTTAATTTTAATTTTAATTTTAATTTTAATTTTAATTTTAATTTTAATTTTAATTTTAATTTTAATTTTAATTTTAATTTTAATTTTAATTTTAATTTTAATTTTAATTTTAATTTTAATTTTAATTTTAATTTTAATTTTAAGTTTAATTTTAATTTTAATTTTAATTTTAATTTTAATTTTAATTTTAATTTTAATTTTAATTTTAATTTTAATTTTAATTTTAATTTTAATTTTAATTTTAATTTTAATTTTAATTTTAATTTTAATTTTAATTTTAATTTTAATTTTAATTTTAATTTAAATTTAAATTTTAATTTTAATTTTAATTTTAATTTTAATTTTAATTTTAATTTTAATTTTAATTTTAATTTTAATTTTAATTTTAATTTTAATTTTAATTTTAATTTTAATTTTAATTTTAATTTTAATTTTAATTTTAATTTTAATTTTAATTTTAATTTTATTTTAATTTTAATTTTAATTTTAATTTTAATTTTAATTTTAATTTTAATTTTAATTTTAATTTTAATTTTAATTTTAATTTTAATTTTAATTTTAATTTTAATTTTAATTTTAATTTTAATTTTAATTTTAATTTTAATTTTAATTTTAATTTTAATTTTAATTTTAATTTTAATTTTAATTTTAATTTTAATTGTAATTTTAATTGTAATTGTAATTGTAATTGTAATTGTAATTGTAAATTTAATTTTAATTTTAATTTTAATTTTAATTTTAATTTTAATTTTAATATTAATATTTATTTTTATTTTAATTTTAACTTAAATTAAATTAAAATAACATTAAAATTAAATTAAAATTTAAATAAAGTAAATTGAAATTAAATTGCAATTGAATTAAAATTAAATTGAAATTAAATTGAAATTAAATTAAAATTAATTTCAATTAAATTAAAATTAAATTAAATTAAAATTAAATTAAAATTAAATTAAAATTAAATTAAAATTAAATTAAAATTAAATTAAAATTAAATTAAAATTAAATTAAAATTAAATTAAAATTAAATTAAAATTAAATTAAAATTAAATTAAAATTAAATTAAAATTAAATTAAAATTAAATTAAAATTAAATTAAAATTAAATTAAAATTAAATTAAAATTAAATTAAAATTAAATTAAAATTAAATTAAAATTAAATTAAAATTAAATTAAAATTAAATTAAAATTAAATTAAAATTAAATTAAAATTAAATTAAAATTAAATTAAAATTAAATTAAAATTAAATTAAAATTAAATTAAAATTAAATTAAAATTAAATTAAAATTTAATTAAAATTTAATTAAAATTAAATTAAAATTAAATTAAAATTAAATTAAAATTAAATTAAAATTAAATTAAAATTAAATTAAAATTAAATTAAAATTAAATTAAAATTAAATTAAAATTAAATTAAAATTAAATTAAAATTAAATTAAAATTAAATTAAAATTAAATTAAAATTAAATTAAAATTAAATTAAAATTAAATTAAAATTAAATTAAAATTAAATTAAAATTAAATTAAAATTAAATTAAAATTAAATTAAAATTAAATTAAAATTAAATTAAAATTAAATTAAAATTAAATTAAAATTAAATTAAAATTAAATTAAAATTAAATTAAAATTAAATTAAAATTAAATTAAAATTAAATTAAAATTAAATTAAAATTAAATTAAAATTAAATTAAAATTAAATTAAAATTAAATTAAAATTAAATTAAAATTAAATTAAAATTAAATTAAAATTAAATTAAAATTAAATTAAAATTAAATTAAAATTAAATTAAAATTAAATTAAAATTAAATTAAAATTAAATTAAAATTAAATTAAAATTAAATTAAAATTAAATTAAAATTAAATTAAAATTTAATTAAAATTAAATTAAAATTAAATTAAAATTAAATTAAAATTAAATTAAAATTAAATTAAAATTAAATTAAAATTAAATTAAAATTAAATTAAAATTAAATTAAAATTAAATTAAAATTAAATTAAAATTAAATTAAAATTAAATTAAAATTAAATTAAAATTAAATTAAAATTAAATTAAAATTAAATTAAAATTAAATTAAAATTAAATTAAAATTAAATTAAAATTAAATTAAAATTAAATTAAAATTAAATTAAAATTAAATTAAAATTAAATTAAAATTAAATTAAAATTAAATTAAAATTAAATTAAAATTAAATTAAAATTAAATTAAAATTTAATTAAAATTTAATTAAAATTTAATTAAAATTTAATTAAAATATAATTAAAATTTAATTAAAATTTAATTAAAATTTAATTAAAATTTAATTAAAATTTAATTAAAATTTAATTAAAATTTAATTAAAATTTAATTAAAATTTAATTAAAATTTAATTAAAATTTAATTAAAATTTAATTAAAATTTAATTAAAATTTAATTAAAATTTAATTAAAATTTAATTAAAATTTAATTAAAATTTAATTAAAATTTAATTAAAATTTAATTAAAATTTAATTAAAATTTAATTAAAATTTAATTAAAATTTAATTAAAATTAAATTGAAATTAAATTGAAATTAAATTAAAATTAAATTAATATTAAATTATAGTCAAATTGTGATTAAATTGAATTAAAATTTTATTAAAATTTTATTGAAATTAAATTAAAATTTGATTAAAATTTTATTAAAATTCCATCGAAATTTTAATAAAATTTAATTAAAATTAAATTTGAAGTAGAAATAAATGAAATGAAAATATAAGTGACTCACCGACACGATGAGGACAAACTTAACGGATTGGACACTGTTCTGGTGATGACTGGTACCAGCGACGGTACGACGATAACGAACCGAACTTATTGGCCAGCAGCACCGACGGGGAACTGACGGATTGGACGACGGAACGACTGAAATGGTTCTAACGCACAATTTGTTTCATTTTCTCGACCGACGAACGCGAGAGCCGCGAGCTGCCGCAATCAACAGTTTTTTTTTTTCACCGCCATTTGCTCAACTGTCAACGATGCGCGAAAAAATCGAACATTCAGCATAAATTCGGGGTTATGATTTATGCTCTCCAAAAATTTTCGATGAGCAACATGTCTAACCAATGCCTAACAGTGTCGAACGCCTAACTTCCTCCGTGCTGGGTGGCCAACAAATCTTCTCAGTCATATTTCCTTCTATTCATGTTCAAAACGATTTCATTCAATGAGAGTATATTACAGGTGGGGAAGAAGAAGAGATGGCTGTGTATTAGTAAGCAAAGAATAATGTAAACACAAATAGTGACGTCACTATTTGATACGCGTTCTTATGGGAGCTCTCTTTGCTTGTAGTAGTGACATGTTTTGTACCAGACACGGATCTCACGCACACGAAGTATCTTCTTCCCCACCTTTATTAGACTCTCATTGGATTTCATTCAATCAGAGCACCTATCAAATAAAAAAACGAATCCTTGTCAATTGAATACTTTGTCACTCGAATGAGTAGCTGGGCACGAAACACGAAACACCCTACTAAATTCCGCCAAACTGAAAAAAACATCGAATGTCGAGTCAAAGTCGGGCCAATTTTTATCGAATGTTGGGCCACTGTTGGGCCAACATCGAACAAGTATTGGGTCCATGTTCGGTTTGGTGGCCAAAATAAAAATAGGTGAATGGTAGGTTGATGATAGATTGAATGATATGTGCCTTAACTGAGGTTGGAGCTGATGTCAATTGAATGATCAGAGGTTGTTCAATTGATATGTAACTTGTAGAAATTTTGAATTACAGGCAAAAATCTTAAAATGTTGTCTTAAAATAGTTCGTTGAGTACATTTTTTAATATAAAATCAAGAAGGAAATTATTGTGTTAAAAGTTATAAATCGTGGTTTTCATTTACGCGGATTGAATTAACGCGGTTTATTTTTACGCGGTATGTATCCCCCGCGTAACAAAAAAACCTGGCCGTACGACGTTTGCCGGGACCGCTAGTTGAATATAAAAGAAATTTATAATAGGTGTTAATTTTGCTGCAATTCAAGCTGCACACCTAGAAAATATCATGTAATTTTAAATGTCCTGAACCTGACATATACATATAATAAAACTTATTTTTTCTTAGCGTCTAGCAATCGCTAAAACCTATTTGACAGATAAAACCTAGAAAAGTAAAATAATGCCATGCATGGATTCGAACACCGGATCTCCTGATCGTGAGCCACATCTCTTACCTCTCGGCTATTTCACCGAGTTAGAAGGTGGCTGATGAACGTGATACTGCTTCTACTTTTCTGGTGAAACGGATTTGTTGACATCTAACGCAACCAACCAGCACTTAAATGATGCGCGTAAAATTGAGTCAAAATTATGTTTCAGTCTTGAAAACATTTACGTTCTTTGGTGATTCCGTTTCGTGCAAATTTCAGAATTTCTAAGTGTGTGGGCAAGCTTCTTTCACATTGGAATCGGGATGTAAAATATGTTGGTTCATAACTGAAATTTGCAAAAAAAAAATCGAAAAAGAGTTGAAGATACAGTTTTGTCATGTTTAAATGAAACATGGATCTTACCATGTAGGGTAAGAAATCATAATTTGAACTAGTTAAATTGTATTCTTAATTTGAACCATTACGAATTTCATAAAAAATACATAAATTTTGGGCAAATTGTCTTGAAAAAGGTTGTAAACGGCTTTCCATTTAATTGAATCTGATAGTATTGACACTGTTTTCTTCATTGGAAATAAGCAATTAGGCGCTGTTCATAAACTACGTAGACCTAATTTTGGTCATAACAGACCGCCTTTCCCTCCCTCTTCGTAGACTTTTGTTCACACAAAAATTTGAAAATTTGTGTGGAGCGTAGATTTTGGCCAGACAACAACTTACTTGTTGAGGTTATCTAAAAAGTCATTTTAATCCTGTTAAATCCAGCCTGTTGAGATATAATAATAATAATAGGGTATTGGTTCCCTTACCTACCATTTTCATCCTACGAAAAACAAAGGATTGAAGCACTGTTTGTTTTGTTTCTTATTTTTGTATTTTTTTGTTGGAAGTGAGCACGCATGAAAACAAAAATAACGGAATCAATCGGTGCCGTGATCGCTTGTTTTAGAATTTAATGAATATGGGAGCGTGAGATTACTGATGGCACACATACCCTACTCATAATATCCATTTTCTTACTTTTTATATATCCCCCAGAAACTACAAATTTTCAAATCGCGTCGCAGTTCCGAATCATACCACTCAAAGCGAGAACGGATGAAGTTTCGTGCGTGTCAGATCGCCATCAATGCCATTCTGTTGATAGGTCTTGCTATCGGTCTGGCATCGTATCTGAGAAAAAATCCTTCTGTCACCTACGTCAACCAAACGACCATCGCCCGAACCGTTAACAACCGGCTTCCACCGATGGAAACGACAATGGCCCCCAAGGTGGATCCCAACCCGGCTCCCGGGGTGTGCCTGCCGGTAATCGTCAAGTTCTGCCAGCAGCACAAAATACCCTACAACTATACCGTGTTTCCCAACTACATCGGACACTTTGGCCAACCGGAAGCTCAAATGGTAAGTACTTGGTTGCCCCTCCCGCACAAACTCCCGCTGCCCCGAGGGGGAACTCTGCTCCAACCTACGTCACTGACTGGTTGTGTTTGTGATTGCTTGCTTCACGTTCACTCTGACTCACAAAGAGCGATGATTTCCAGGAAATTGATCTTTTTGAGGCCCTGGTAGATGTCCAATGCTACGAGCTTGTTCCACTGTTCTTATGTTCCCTGTTTGTGCCTAAATGCGGTGCCACCGGATCCACGGTGACACCCTGTAAAAGTCTGTGTGTTGGTAAGTTTGGTGGTGAAGGTCATGGTTTGGGGTGAGGTTCTAAATGGTTCTATATTTCTTTAGAAACTATGCGACGATGTAGCTTCTTTTTCGACGTTTTCGGGTTGGAGCTGCCAGATTATCTGCACTGTCAACTGTTCAGCGATTCGATTGACTCGAACCAGAATGAGTGTGTCGGCATGGCCGAGTACAAGGAGGCGAAGCAACGAGAGAGACGTCCAGTTAGCTGTTCGGGATTTTATTGTGATAAAGGCCGTTGTATACCGAGCGATTGGCGATGCGATGGCCACGTGGACTGCGCGGATCAAACTGATGAGTCTCACTGTGATGTGTGCGGGGAAAATGCAATTCACTGTGGCGAAGGACGCTGCATGGGCCAGAAGCACGTTTGCGACGGAGTGCAGGACTGCCCGTATGGGCAAGATGAGAGAAATTGCAGTAAGTTGTTTCGGGTTGGAAGGCTGTTGAACACGTCAAAATGTAGTTTCGTTTATTCCAGTTCGTCTAAGCGAACGCAATGGAGACTTGGGACGAGGAACTTTGGAAGTCTATAAAGCAAACCTGAAGCAATGGGCTCCGGCATGTGTGAAAAATTGGGATCCTGCGACTTCACCGACACTGATTTGCTCAATGCTTGGATACAGCTCAGTGAACTCCAGTCGTACAACGATGCGTGGTTCCAATCGAACACTGATCGGAACCAAAGATGCGTCGTCAATGTGGCGAATGTATCAAAAGAAAAACACTAACATGCTGAAGGAGTTCAACAGCTGCGATGTCAACTCAAGATATCCTGTAGCAGAGCTGACATGCTCGAATTTCGGTGAGTACTGCTTGCAAAACTGGTTGACTCCTAGTAATTGTGGACCATTTACAGCGTGTGGAAAGGTTCCGAACAAGAAGTATCGTAGACCCCAAACCCGAATTGTTGGTGGAAGTTACTCGAAGCCTGGTGATTGGCCATTTATTGCTGCTATTCTGGGTGGACCGGAAGAAATCTTCTACTGTGCTGGAGTTTTGATTGCTGATCAGTGGGTTCTAACAGCGTCTCATTGCATAGGAAAGTAAGTGATTTAGGAAAATTTACTATTAAAATAAGACGACTGAATCATAAACTTTTTGCCCAATAGCCATACCACGGGTAAAAGGAGTATCAGCGACTGGACCATTCAGTTGGGTATCACGAGACGCCACTCGCACGCGTACTACGGCCAGAAGGTGAAGGTCAAAATGGTGATTCCCCATCCGCAGTACAATCTAAACATCGCGCACGACAATGACATTGCACTATTCCAGGTAAGGGGACAGCACCAACCACGAAGACAGCCATAAATATTGCTTTCATAAAATTATTTGTATCACTCGTAACCCTGTATTGATTTTCCCCGATTTTCCTTTTTACAGCTTGCCACTCGGGTTGCCTTCCACGAGCATTTACTGCCGGTTTGTCTTCCACCACCGCACATCCGCGAACTGATGCCCGGAACCAACTGCACCGTTGTGGGCTGGGGCAAGCGAGAAGACAGCTGTAAGTATCTTGTTTCTTGGCATAACAGGGCATAACTACTTCTGGGTATGGACGATCAGCTATTGTTAAATAGAGTAACATTTATACTAGAATGTAAAACTTTGCTCATCTGCGTATCAACAATGTATCGCATATAGAGGAACAGCGGCCATAACGCCCATAGGGGGCAAGTTGCGCCACCCTTGTTTTAGACAAACCACGTTATTTTCGGTACTTTTTTCAACTGCAATCATTAAAATAAGAATAAAAATGCTTCTTTACATTTGAGATTACAAATTTTTACTTAAAAAATTGTACAAAAACGCCAAAACAAGATTTTTGTTACTTTTGATATAATTTTAGCTTGTCAAATTTTTGCACTTTTTTACATCATTTAAAACATTTTTTTTTTTTGCTATCCCCACAAACTATTTTGCACACTCCCATTATTTGTGTACCAAGCGGAAAAAGTATCGAATTTGACCCTTATTACTTTTTTACAAGGGTCCAAGCTTCTGAGGCATGTGTGGGGTAAAATGCCCACCCCTACTTAATTACATTAAAATAGCCATTTAGATCCAAATTCTGGCATAAATTATATGGAACACAAGTTGGAACCAAATAATAGCACATTTTTACTATAAATAAGTTCACTAATCACACATTCGTGCGTCATTTACTACAAAATGATTGATAAAACAGCTCACTATGCCGTTTATACGGAATTGACTCATAATTCCAGGTGATTCATAATTATGTAATGACTGTATACCATTCACGAACAATAGCAGTTGACAATAAAACAGGCCTGCAAGTATATGTACACAATTTGGCATTCTGGCGTTAGCTGTGACTAGTGGCGCGTTTTACTCCGCATCAAAACTAAAATTCTGAAAATCAATTTTTTTTTTTCAAATTTGAATTTTTCATTAGTAAAACATAAAACTGGTTTATGGTTCCTTCCATTTGGAAGAAAACATGTTGGTGCTCCATGTTAGTGCCAAAAAAGTGTATATTGTGAAGTATTTCGTGGTTAAAATTGGACTCTTCCTTAACGTGGGCGTCTTACCCCCAGTTCCCCTAGTAGTACGCATGCCACATAGAATAATAATCAGGTAAACAGTTAAGTTGTCCCAAAAACTACGGTGAAATTGCATAAACATGGGAGTTGATTCTAAATATGAATGACATTTTAAATATTTCTGTATTCTAGCATAACAACATAAAAACGAATATCATACAGGGGATAGACAAAATGATCGGGACAGGCAAAATTTTCACTTTTCAAAAAATGTTCAACTAGCTGTAACTTTTCGAAAAGCGCATCAAATATTCTCAAATTTTTACTGTGAGTTCATCATCAACTAGTTGTCAAAATTTCATTGCAATCGGTTAATTAAATCCGGAGATATAATAGCTCAAAGTTGGCTATCGGATAATTTTACCTTTTTCAAGAATATTTTTAACTTCGTGGAAAATTGCCCGATCTTCCCCAAATTTTGACCACTAATACACAACTAGTTGATGAACTCACAGTAAAAATTTGAGAATATTCGACGCACTTTTCGAAAAGCTACAACTAGTTGAACAATTTTTGAAAAGTGATAATTTGGCCTGTCCCGATCATTTTGTCTATCCCCTGTATGATAATGGTAGCCTAAAAAGTGGGTATCAACTAACTTCGCGCCCAATGGTCATAAGACAAATAGTGAAAATATAGATTTGAAAAACCAGGCCATATTAATCCAGAGTCATGTAGCTTCACACTAGATGAAACCAGCAATATATATGCTGATATTGTGAGAAAATTTAAAAACAAGTTTTATGAAACTTAGCGACTTGTGTATTTTTCAGTGGTTTAAAAATTCTGATTGTCTTCAGCTTCAGGCGCCGTCTTGTACAGGTTATTGGTATTTTTTTAAATGACTTTTCAAAAAAATAGCCTGTTAGAGATAATGAAGCGTTCAAACATAAATTGATTAACATCAAATGGACGAAAATGAGAAGTTGAGAAACACTTTCGCATTTTCCTGCCGCATATTGTATACACTTCAAGAATATTCAAATGTTTTTGGCCATCGCTAGAATCAGAAACAAATTGAAAAGGCCATTTCCCTTGGAAAAAGGGAGCACAGTGTGAATCAATTATATCACGCCTACAAGTTATTATGCGTTCCATGAAAAATTGTTGCACAAAGTTTTGAAAACGCGCAGATATGCGCAGTTGCATTTAATCGTTTCGGTGTCTTCTGCGCGGTCATTTTTAGTTAATTCCCGCACTTATTGTATACGATACGAATATGATATGATGAACTGGGGACGAAATATGAGCGATTTTGGACATTTTTGCGCGATAATCCACGGCGGAACGCGCAATGCAACCAGCTGTATTATAACGACTTCAGAATAATCAATACATAATCTATTACCTTACACCTGGCATCCACGCACCAACGAGACACCGAGAACTCAGTGGTCTACTGCCTTGTGCAAGTGATTAGAAATAATCACTTCCTTCATTTTCCTCATATTGACCTGCAATCTGACGTAGTAGACGCCATTTCTGCCTCAAAAAATATAAGATCACCAACACTCAGGAGTTCTGGGATTTAAATATTACATGAACTCTAAACCGATACAAAATAGGGTATGTGTGCCATCAGTAATCTCACGCTCCCATATTCATCCTATTCGAAAACAAGCGATTACGGCATCGATTGATACCGTTCTTTTTGTTTTCATGGGGGCTCACTTCCTAACAAAAATTACAAATAGGGTAGGTAATCAAAATTTGAACCAAATTGCAGCTTTCCGAAGTAGCGCAAATTTTGAGTGATTTTTTCTCCCACATGGAAATAATTTACTACGGCAAAATTTTATGTACATGAAAGCCACGGGTATAAGCTTTCCGTTAAGTGGTAAAAAGTTTGTATTTACACCGAATTTCATTGAAAAATTCGATTATTCGTCAACAATGGTTTTAATCTTAATTTGAACCATCGTAATCATAATTTGAACCAATTTTAATCTTAATTTGAACTACTGGCGGCAGCAGCTCGAGCATCTCCCCCAACAGCCAATTTCGTGCTGAACAATAGGAAAACACATGAATCTGCTAATTCGCATAACTATTTTTCATTAGGCAGTGGAATTTCAACTAAGAATGTTTTAAACTCTTCACGAACTTGGAAACTAAATTTGGAATTTTCCATCCCCCAAGAGTAAACAAAACAACCACTAGCGCAGTCTGTTGGCCAACACTAGAAGCTCGCCCCCGTTTACTAGTTCAAATTTAGATTACAAATGGTTCAACTTAAGATAACATTCTCCAAGTAAGAATTACTTAAATATGATAATTTTATGACAAATAATGCGAAATATTATTCGGTTGGTCGATTCTACGATAAATAAGCTTTCATTTGACGTGTTCACATATTGTGTGTGATACAATGCATGAGCTGTACGAGTGCACCGAAAATGTGCTTTCTCTGGGGGGAAATGGGTGAAATCACAGTGATTTTTCAATTGCTTGTTTTCCATGAAAAAAAAACGCGATATTATATTATTGCGGAAAGCTGTTTAACATCTTTTTCGGAACAATATTTGCCTAAAAAGTACGCCGTTTCAATGAATTTCGAAATGGTTCAAATTAAGATTACAATTTGACTAGTTCAAAGTTTGATTTCTTACCCTATAAGAAACAAAACAAACAGCGCGAAGGATTGAATCGTAAGATGAAACTGGGAGCCACATGCTTAACCCTTCTTCGGCATTGGGGTCATACACTACGTCAGCGAGCTGCTGCCAACGTGATGCAAAAGGAAGGTTAATAAGGGAACCAATACCCTATAAGGATGAAATTCCTGAAACAAAAGGGTGAATTTTATTTTTTATCAACAGAAATGTTTTGTAGAAACTTGTTTATATAATTACGTGAAAATTGTTGTTTAATTTTGTTGTCATGGATGCAAAAATTAAGTCAAAATCCATTATCTTCTTTATGAAAGACAATACTGAATTTCTTCTGAAACTCCTTCTAGCATTCTTTCAGCAATTCCACCCAAAAATAATTTAGGGATTCATCCTGAATATTTTTAGGAATTCATTCAAAGATTTCTTCCAGGATTCTTTCATTGACTTCTAACTTGATTCCTTAATTAATTTCTCCCGGGATTTCCCTAGAAATTTTTACTAATTTGCTGATGATTAGAAATTTCTCCTGAAATTCTTAAGAGATTCCTACAGGGATTTCTTCATCGATTTTTCCCGAGGTTCTGATATGGATTTCTTTCGGCATTTTTTTCGGGATCTTTTCAGAGATTCGCTCCGAAATTTCATTCATTGGTCTTACACGGGATTTCTTGAGGGTTTCTCCTAAAACTCCTTCGAGGATTACTCCAGGAATGTTCTGTAAAAAAATCCCCAGGAATTCTTTCTTGAATTCCGTTGGCCATTCCTTTCTCGAACCCTTCAAGGAATCCTCCAGAAATTCCTCCTAGGTTTACTTTTTCATTCAGGTATTATTTCAAGGATTAATTCTTGGGATTCTTGTAGGGATTTTTTTTTTTAAATTCTTCCTGAGATTCCTTCGTTGATTTTTCCCGGAATATGTTTTGCCATTATTTCAGATATTCCATCCAAAATTTATTGAGGTACTCCTATGGGGATTTTACTTGGATCCTTTCAGGGATTCTCAAGATTGTTTTTTCCGTAATTCACTCATTTTTTCTCCCCGAGTTTAGGAATTTATTTCAGTATTCTTTTGGAATTTTTTCCCCAGATTCTTTTAACCATTCCATGGGGGATCCTTTCAGGGATTTCTTCAGATTTCTCCTGGAAATACCTGGGGGATCCCTCTTGGTATTTCTCCAGGGATTTCTCCGGAGATTCCCACATTGCTTTTTCTTGAAATTCTACCAGAGATTCCTCCATGGGTTCTATCAGGATTCTTTCTCGGGGGATTTTTTCGATGATTCCTCCAGGATGTTCGAAAGGACTCCTTTTGAGATTTTCCTGGGATTACCTACTCTTAGTTTTTTTTTGATTTTTTTTCAGAGAATTCGGTCGGGTTTCCTTCAAAAATTTCTCCTGGGCTTTTTTCATGGACTCCTTCAGGAATTCCTCTAAGGATTCTTTTATTGATTTCACATGGGATTCCATCTGGCATTTTCCAGGTATTCCTCGCGATATTCATTTGGTGATTCGTTCAGAGATTTTTGAATTCTATATTGATTCTTCCAGAAAACGCTTTAGAGATTTCACCTGAAATTTTTTCATGTATTTCCACGAGATTTTTTCAGGGAATCATTCTAAATTTTTTCAATGATTTCTCCAAGAATCCATTTGAGATTGCATCATGAATGTCTCCCGTGAATACTTCCAAGGGTTCTCTTAGTATTTCCTTCAGGATTCTCTCAGAGACTACTCTTGGGATTCTTCAACAAGAGATTATCACTGGATTCTTTCATGTATTGCTCCTGGGATTCCTTTAAAAAAATTTGCTGGGATTTCTCCTGAATTATTCAAAGAATTTCTCCAGGGAATCTATCCGAGAATCGTCTATGGATTCTTCCTTCCGGGATTCCTCCCAGGATTTCTTATGGATTTTTCTTCTAATACTGAATTCCTTCAGACAATATTCTCGGAATTCCTGCGGGGATTACTACCTGGGTGAGAGATGGGGTTTTTAGCGGACTCTTTTATAGTGTAACAAGTCATGTATCAAGTATCAAGTATGGGAAAATATGCACAAGGGGCTGGAAAATGTAAAAAAGGTAAAAAACGTAGATCCGTAGAACGTAGATTCAACAAATAAATAAATCCATACAGAAGAAGAAGAAGAAGAAGAAGAAGAAGAAGAAGAAGAAGAAGAAAAAGAAATTGAAACTCTTAAAATGATGCAACATTTTGAATTGTCCTAAATAATCACCTTGGCCAAATAGGGAACCACCATGGCAATAACTGGTACCCTCAGCCTACTTATCACAAAGTTTGAAAATTTGAAGGTTAAGTTGTTTTGAGGATTGTACAATGTTTGTAAAAAAAATGCAAAAAAAAAATCATAACATTATCAAAAAATGCTGCAGTGAATATTTATGCGTGATATATTTCGCGCAATGGTTACCAGACTGGACAAGGTGAAATTACGACAATAGTACATTCCAGGTAGTTAAAAACGAGTGTGTTTAGTGAAGTAGTCCCAAAAACAAAAATTAAATAGCTATTTTACATACAAGAAGCCCAAAGGGAAACTCGCGGTAATAATCAATGTAACGAAGAGCGACATACAGTTTTATCCTTGAAAAAGACGAAATACACATGGACGAAACGTAGGGCAATACAAACAAGTCGTTTTGATTTTCCCTGGACTGAGCGAGTTTGTGATAATAAGTTGAAGACACAATCAATGTGTGATAATTAGATATTCTAAAACAAATTATTGCTTCATCGACGCCTATGCTCGGAGTACCGTAAACTGGGGTCAAATCGATCAGCGGGGTGAAATTGATCATTCGGGTACTACATTTTAATTCCATAATAGTAACTTCTAAGCGTCGTAATAATCATAAAAGTTTTACTTCATCTAGTTCATAGATGCCTAAAGATGAGTGTGGACTTTTAATTTTTTTTAGAAAAAAGTTAGTTTTACCTTATTTTTTTTAAGAATTTGCAATGTATTTCTCACTTAGCTGAAATCATTGCTACTAAACAATCGATTGCCAACAGGACTCCCCGCAAATTTTATGTTTTAAAATTTTTGTGGAGCCTTGGTTGGGAAGTTATGTAGCTGTTCTGAACATGAATAATTTCAAAAAATGTTTATTTCATGATATAATAGTCATTTATTGTGTGGAAAATACTTATTTTAATGGAAATTGCCTGCCTTTAGGCGCTAAGTAAGAAAATTCATTATTTAATTTTACAATTTAAGTGTCAAATTCTCTAGTTGTAAGAGTTTCAACACATTGTTCGGGTTTAGAAGAGCAAAATTAATTGTGTGCTGATTACAATTTTTGATTTTTGTAATTATTTGAAGTTTAAATTTGTTGATAAAAATTCTGCCACATGGTTCCATGAAGATCCGCGGGGTACTGATTTTACAGAAATTCTTTTGGAAGTATTTGAATTGCCGCCGATGTTATCCACAAAAGTTGTTTTAAGGTGATCAATTTGACCCCGGAATACGGTACTCATCTTACCTCACAACTCACTAATCAGATATACAAATTGATATAGCCACCGACACCTGTTGGAAAAGTTTTTATCTACTAGCAGGAGCTTTCTACTTCATGTACTGAATTGCCTTGTGTCAACCCATGAGTTAATTTCGTTAAGAGCATAGCCCGAACAATTGAATGCGTACTAAAGGTGGCGCACACTGAGATGGATGCAGCTCTTGGAAGTTCTTTTCGCTTCCAACCAATCCTAATGGTGTTGTTATTCTTTTGTGTTGATTTGTTTCGACTGTTGTTGTAGGTGGAAAAAAGTTCACAAATCATGTGAAAAAAGAAACCTAGGGAAAATCACCCACAGGTCGGAATCAGAAATGGCTAGCCGGAAATTGGATTTCAGTCAGTCAACATTCTATTTTCCCGAACTAGAGCGGGGTAGGTATTGTATCTCTCGGAATTACCGCTGGTTACAAACCATTTCAATTTTGTTACTTCTTGGGAGTGAAACGATGTAGGGTAAGATGGGGCAAGATGCCATTTTACAAACTTTCATCGTTTTCAATGATTAATAACTATTTGTTGGGCATTCAAAGTGGTAACAACAACTAAACAATATTTTATACTTGATGCTTCTGCAGAAACATTTTGATCGATTTTTAGGGATTTTAAAAGTTAGTTCGTAAAACGGAAGTGATGCAAAAGGTCATCTGCTTTGCGGTAAGATTTCAAATAAGGCGTCCATCATTTTTCGGGCATTTCAGATCGTATTTCCTCGTTCTGTCACACTTTTTCGTATACTCATTACATGGAGTGACACACTTTTACAGTCCCTCTCCTCTCAAAAATGTTAGGCATGGTGACGGTCTTCATATTTAAATTACGTCTAACATAGATAGCGTATAGTCATCACCAACCATGCGCCATGTTGGAGGCTCTCGTTAGAAACACATGGCTAATAATAAAATTACAAGAATACCTTAATTTCAAGCAATACGAATCAGATGTTACCAATTTACATTAAGAAATCACAATATTTAACGTGAGTTTGTCCACCTGGCTTCTAGAAGTATGTGTTATGCCAGCATATCTTGGCACCATTCACCTATAGTAATGATCAAATCACATTCAGGAATGAGTTTATTTGTTGGGTAAAATACCCAATTTGGTTACACAACCTAACATGTAAATACACACCATATCAACGTGTAGAAAACTAATATATTCAGTATACAGAGGGGAAAGCTCATAATAGTTCAGACATCCCAAACAAAAAGTGCTATAAAATATACTGTTTATGACAACTGTCTCATTATTGTCCACTTGCTCCTATGCAGCCAGAAAATCAAGCAGTAGCCACAGCGATGACGGAAGCATTAGCTCTTTTCGATTGAGCAAAGTTATACCCAGAAGAACGGTCTCTCTTGATACGGAAAGGGATGTGTTTGTCGTTCGGTTGCGAAGCTTTTTGATGTCTGTCTGTCTGTCTGTATGTCAGCTGTTTGTGGCCCCACGTGTCTCGCAGTGCGGTCGGTTCTGATGAAAAAGATGTTTATTTTCTCCCGAGCACAACAACTAACGTTTATAATCGATGACGGCTTGCATTCGTATAGTTGTTTTGCAAAGCCGTTTGCAAGGTGACGAGTAAAAGTCATAAGGTCTTCTAGGGGCTCGTTATGAAGGGTTAAGCGCCGATATTGTTCTTACCTGCTGTCCAATGGTTCTTTTTTTTATTCTTAATCTCTTAAACTAATTTACAGCTCTATTAGTCCACTGGGGCACTACGTGAGCAATTTCAAATGACAGCTGCACTTACATTTTGTACAGCGCCTAGGTTCTATTCTACTTTATCGAACTGGTTGCCTTTCTGCTGCTTTCACTTTTTCTACTTTATACCTAGTAGAATGATGAGCACAAGGATGATGATGGATGGCCGTTGTTCCTTTCCAGTCCGATTGGGGGTCCATTATGAGTAGCAGTTCACCGATGTCCAGGTATCCGGGTCCGTTTGAGCCATGGGGCTCAGAAGAGGGTCAGTGTCAGTTGTTCTCGGGGGAAAAGCAACTGACGAAAAATTGCAAGTGCCGGGGCTGGGAATCAAACCCATGACCATCCGCATATGAAGCGAACGTGTGACCAACTACGCCACGGGACCCGGCTATCCAATGGTTCTTGAGCAGTTAGATTTCATTAACGAAGGAGTTGGTCCTTTGCAGTTTTTCTTTCCCCTGCCCTAATCAACGGTGCTATCGTTACCTAGGCCTTTGGAGCAGTCCTGGTCATCAAAGTACTACTTCCACCTTTCAATTACCTGATGTCTTTCTCGTAAACGCTTTAGTTCTCATCCATGGTTCTACTTAAAATCAAGGAAGATATCATAACATAAAGTTCCTGTATCGAATCGATAATCAAGCATATTATTACATCAACGACCAGATTGAAATTTTGAGAATTTACAACGACAAGAACATTCTTTTACATTCAGTTAATCGCTTCAAACGTACCCTAACATAAATTACCAACGTCTGCTCCTATTTGAACACACATCATTTCTACTTATGACAGCTGTTAATGAAATCTGACACCAAATCTATAATGCAACCTTAATTTTCAATTGATTCATCTGCACAGCACTTCCAAATGGAGTCACCTATGAGCCAGCACTGAACGAAGTCAACGTACCCATACTGAACCGTGACCTCTGCATCGAATGGTTGGAGAATCTGAACGTGACTGAGGGGATGATCTGTGCCGGCTACCACGAAGGGGGACGCGACGCTTGCCAGGTAATTGAAAATTTAAATATCCTTTATCCGCCGATACAAAAAAAACGAACTGAAACACAACACCCATCCTGCCATTGGCCGCAACTTTTCAACGTTAATCTCGTTTAAAGGGCGACTCCGGTGGACCACTGCTGTGCCCGTACCCGAACGAGAAGGACCGCTGGTTCGTCGGCGGTATCGTTTCGTGGGGTGTCCGCTGTGCCCATCCCAAACTGCCGGGGGTGTATGCTAACGTGCCGAAATTCATACCTTGGATATTGGCTCAGATCAACAACCACTCGGTGCTGCAGACGGACACAATTGGTCGATAATTGGGAATCATTTGACGTGGTATCGATTTTCGGTTTGCTCCAACCGAACGAGAAACCGGAACACAAAAGCGAACCGCCGTCCTCCGGGGGACAACGAGTGATGTGAGTGAGTGTTTGTTCGACAGGGTCTGATGCGCCGTGCTTGTAGGCCAGATAGGACAATAACGTTACACAGGTGATATAATCAGCTCAAATGCGTGCCCGTAATATATTGAGGTAATCAATTACGTTACCCATATCAGTATAGTAAGAGACGTATCATGACAATAACAATGCTTCGATTGATTCACAAATCGATTATGAAAGCCATGGGGATGGAAATTCAGGAAGCCGACGTGCGAGCGAGGACAACAAAAGAAGTTGGGTGATTTTTTTTTTGAACGAAAGGTTTTAAAACATAACGTAATTGACATGACAACACATTTCAACGGATGAAAACTTTATATAAAAAAAATATTCCAAAATCTGAACAGTTGCATCTAGAGTGAAATATAAGAGTTTCAACCAGCAAATATCCAATGTTCATCCAGAAAACTCTTATTTGTTAGAAATTTTGTGATATTTGATTTTTCTAATTTTTATTTTTAAACATCCTTATCATTTATTAGTTTCTGTGACGGCGCCATCCACAAACTGCGTAACTCTTCAGGAAAAGGGGCCAAGGGCGTAGCTTTTCAGTCAGGGAGGGGGGGGGGGGTGTACCAAGGGTGCGACCATTTATTTGCAAAGATTTACATTCATTTGCTATTATCTCAGTTCAGAAGCATGCCATCGAAAAACAATGTATGAATGAATTTAACCTTGTAGTTTTATCTGAAAGTTTGCCGAATAACATTGGGGTCGTACACGTATACCAAAGTCGTGAGCGAGCTGTGAAGGCAACTCTCCACGCGATGAATGTAAATTTCATTCACGCTGCGGAAAGTTGCCGGGGTCCGAGCGGATGTGGAGGCCCCTCGGAGAGATGACCAAAAATGTTTTTCCTTATTTTCAAACACTACTTGAGTAATATGAAAAATAAAGCTAATGTTAGCAACGAAAAAAGGTGTTTGTGGGGGCCCCCAAAATGTGGGGGCCCGGGGCCCGCCCCCCCCCCCCCCCCCCCTTAGATCCGGCCCTGGGTATGCGTGTGCGACCCCAATGTTATTCGGCAAACTTTCAGATAAAACTACAAGGTTAAGTTTATCCATACATTGTGTTTCGATAGCATGCTTTTGAACTGAGATAATAGCAAATGAATGTAAATCTTTGCAAATGAATGGTCGCAACCTTGATTTGTACCTACATATTTGTTTTTATAAATAAACGCAACACGATGTAATTGAATATAACACTAGTTTACAAAATAAAACGAAAGTCGTGAACTTCTGTCAACGACCAGAATTTTTGAAGCATAATTTAGCGCTGATTTCGAAACCGTGCTTCAAAAAATTTAAAGTAGAACAGTTTTTGAGTTTTAGCTCAATATCGAGTTTTACAACTTTTTAAAATATGGAATTTAATAAAATTCAAATATCTTGCGTTTTGTTCAACCAATTTTAAATCTTTTTCCATGAATTAAAAGCAGAATATAATACCATTCGATCATCTGAATGCAGGTTTTGCGCCAGATTGATGAAATTCAAGATATTGGCAGGGTTTGGGGACGATCTCCTTAAATTTTAGCAAAAGTTCCAATAAAATATGAAGAAATGTATTTTTTTCAATAAGAAAAAAACAATTTAAAAATTCTTTCTCAACGTTTATTTGGCATATCATATGTGGGTGAGTTACAGTAAAAAATTCAGCTCAATCGGAGCATTGATTACGGAGAATGAGATGTGTGAAGTGAGCGGCTTTGCTTAAAAATAGTACAAAAATCGATTTCAAATCATCAAGCTTGTATGGAAAGTCGAAAAAATTTCCGCTCTACTGTAATTTTTTTCCTTCGCGTTTTCGAACTCAGGGCATGATTCTACACCAAAAACGATCATCAGCTTACCGAGTTCAAAAATGCTGTAAACTAGTGTTATTAGAATAGTTTATTTTTTATATATTTTTCCTCCAGGAATTCTCCCTGGAAATTCTTCAAGGAGTCCCTGTTAGAGTCTCTCCGGGAGTTCCCCCAGATATTCTTCTAGGATGTTCCTCCGATAGGATGAATTCCTAGAGAAACTTCCGGAGGAATTCCTGGAGGAATTTCCGGAGGCATTCCTGGAGGAATTTCCGGACGAATTCCTGGAGGAATTGCCAGACGAATTTCTGGAGGAATTTCCGGACAAATTTCTGGAGAAATTTCCGAAGGAATTCCTGCAGGAATTTCAGGAGTAATTCCTGGAGGAATTTCCGGAGTAATACCTGGAGGAATTTCCGGAGTAAGTTTTTGGTCATTGATTACTTGGTACTTCTCTGAATTGTCATCCGATGCTAAGTAACGGCTGCATCACGCATACCAACGCATAAAAGTTTCATTTATTCAACGGATCAGTGTCAAAATGGATCGAATTGTGGTCCCTATACGGAGTTGTCACTACGTTAGACTTCGATGCATTATGTAAATATTTGGCCAGCAATTCCATGCAAATTCGGTCCCTGAAGGATATGTTTTGCTCCAACGCCAATGGTATGAACTTCCCCGCTCTGAGACTGAGGCGAAGTGTGATTCGAGGACATTTTGTGTCAGTCTGCCACAGCACGACCCTCACGTATAATGCTGCGTATTTTTCCCGTAGTACTGACCGAGATGCGACACGTGCTTGCACTTGTTCTGATTCATCAAAGAAAAGAAACTGTTTTTTTTTACTCCAGACGACGATACTGTTTACGATATCGGATCATCATGTGCAAGATGAAATGGAAACATGTATGGTAAATTCCGTCGTTTTAAATTGCCATAACTTGTATTGAAACGAATATGGCTTAAACTAAACCAATATAGGGTAAGTGTACCAATTATGGCTATAGCACCAATTATACGCCATAGTTGATTTTCACCCGTTAACGATATAAATCAATCAGAAAAAAATTGTAAACAACAGATCACGTTCAGAAAAGATGGTTGCACTCATTTAAACTTCACATTTTATTCAAATTATGGCAGAAATAAATCATTTTCCTTAAAATTTCGGCTTCCTTGCACCCATTTTCGCCATAGTGTACCAATTATGGCTAATCCCATAAGGAATGCATACAAATAGTGCGAAAAGGAATCAAAGTTATAAAATATATCCATAACTGGTACAGGGTTCCTATCATTATTGGCACACGCTGTTATACATACTAAAAGTAGTTGTGGCTCCGTTTCTATATTTTTCCTGTAAAGTATGGAAACTAAGCTGTCTTTTAACATATTGATGACATTCGTTGGTCTTCTCGTTATATTTGTACAAATCGTTTTCCTTAGGTAGTGCCATATTTGGTACAGACACCCTAGTTGCAGAATATTGTAAGACAGTTGATGCAATAAGTTTATGAACATAACAGATTAGTGTACTTTTTGATTATGTAATGAAACTGTTGATTAACAATCATTTGCTATATTTATGTCCATGCTTTTTGTAGATAGGGTAAAAGCTCCCCTAGTGGAGGTAAAACCAATATTGGAGGTAGTGGCAATTAAGCACTATTTCGACCAAAAAGCTTGCAAATGACATTTTTAATAGATGCATCATACCTAATTAATAACATTAATTCAGTTTTGGGTTCAGAATTTGCCGAAAAACCTATTTTAAACAATTATATTCCTTTTTTTGCTCCTTTGCACCTACACTCCCGTTCAAAAGTTTGGGGTCACCCCCTCAAAAACATGTCATTTTTTTAGGCCCATATCTCCACCAATTTGCGTCCGATTTCAAAACCCTAGGTTTCATTCAAAAGATAATAAGTCAAAGAAACTTTGAACATGATTTAAAAGAAACTTTTTCAAAAAAATTGGTTTGTAAACTTAACCCAAAGTTGCCAAATTTTCTAAAAAATGAATATAAACTTACGGCAGTGTCGCTGGAAGTTGGGTCGACCAAATTTTAAAATGAGAGCGGTAATATGACCCATTTTCTATTAGCTTTCAACTGCTTTTTATAGAACTTAGCTAAAAAATATAGAAAAAAAATTATTAAGTAAATTAATCCTTGATGTCATCGACCAAAAGTTTGGGGTCACCCCTTAATATGATGTATCGGCCAAAAGTTTGGGGTCACTTTCGTAAAACATGGAAAAGTGATTTGGTGATATCTTCGTCATCTATAGTTCAATTTTAATTATTTTTGGCTCATTTCAAAGATAATCACCTAAATTTACGTTTGATGCCTTCAACTTAACGTATTTAACGATTTTTGTATATAAAAATGTTATGTAAAGTTAGCACATTTTACCACGCTTCAAAAAATGAGGCAACTTTACGTTAAGTTTTAGTATGTAAATTTCAACAAATATGTGTGGTTAAGTATCATTTATTTTGTTTCAAATAAGCCAAGAAGAATTAAAATTGAATGAAAGCTGACAAAGATATCAACAAATCACTTTTCCATATTTTACGATAGTGACCCCAAACTTTTGGCCGATACAGCATTTTGAGGGGTGACCCCAAACTTTTGGTCGATGACATCAAGGATTAATTTACTTAATAACTTTTTTTCTAGATTTTTTAGCTAAGTTCTGTAAAAAGCAGTTGAAAGCTAATAGAAAATGGGTCATATTACCGCTCTCATCTTAAAATTTGGTCGATCCAACTTCCAGCGACACTGCCGTAAGTTTATATTCATTTTTTAGAAAATTTGGCAACTTTGGGTTATGTTTACATACAAATTTTTTTGAAAAAGTTTCTTTTAAATCATGTTCAAAGTTTCTTTGACTTATTATCTTTTGAATGAAACCTAGGGTTTTGAAATCGGACGCAAATTGGCGGAGATATGGGCCTAAAAAAATGACATGTTTTTGAGGGGGTGACCCCAAACTTTTGAACGGGAGTGTATAATGGTGGCAGTGTTCCAATAGTGGCGCGTCCCATAAGAATTCAATGGGATGCGCCACTATAGGAACCAATGTTGAATTTTACCTCCATAATAGGAACCGTGTACCTATAGTTGGTGCAAGTGATTTATTAGAAAAAAACTGAAATAAACAATGGTTTTTACATTTTTCCTAGCAAATTTAAGTGAAGCTACTAATAGCAACACTATTGGTAAATTTACCCTATGATAAATTTTAATGAGTTTTAACAAGTTTCGTTCTATCACTCTTTATTTTAATCATTTATCAGCAATGAGACATTGAAAAAGTGTGTGGGTGGGAAGTAATAAATGGTAATTATTTGCAAGTTGCTGGTTGAAACTCCTACATTACAGATGCACTTTAAATGAATGAGCTTTTTGAACAATAGTTTGATTGAAAACATATCAAGAGAAATGGATAATATCAACTTTCATGGTATGGAAGTGAAGAAAAATAACGGAAAAATTACAAATCCACAATGACAATAAACATTCCACAGGTTGATTATTTAAACCATAAGTAAATTGTCTATTGTTTGTTTGATATACATAGGTAAGCTATCTGTTTGTTTTATGTTTTGAAGCAGTTGAATGTGTTTGTCTGCTAAAAGAAATGAAACTAACGACAATAAACAACCAGAGCACAAGTTGAACGAAAGCACATTTTACTCATCATAATACAATATAATATTTTGCCAAAGACACTAACACTACAAATATAAACGAAACGCAGAATCAGAAGGTCGGCCGGTCCGGTCCAAGGGAAAATGTTGTAGAATTAGAAATGGTGCATAACATGACAACTTTTATAACTGCTAGGCAAAGTGTGATCTCGTATGAACACTAGAAAAGATGGTTGACTATATAGGGATCGCGATTTTATTCAGGTTAGATGAAGTATTTTGTTAAGGCGAAGAACTAGGAATGACAGTTGATAGAATGCGTTACTATTTCCGTATATTTATGAAAGCCGTTGTGTCCAATTAGAATAGATTAATTTGATGGAGCGCTTATTAGTTGGTTGTTGTGTCCTGCAAAATCAGTTTTGAGTGTACCGTTCACGCTATAACGTAAGAGTTTTAAACTACAAAATGAATATAATTTAATCCAGTGCTCGCTGCACATATAATGCAGAATCAATTTCATACAAATCAAAGACATTTTCTAGAGAAAAGAAGATACAAATATCGGAGTATGATTTCAATGTTAGCAAAGCGAGGAACTAATATGAACTTTGCACTATATCAGACAAGTGTGATTATCTATAAAAATTATACAAACCGAATGATAGATCAACTACTATCTTTTTGTATTAGTGAACCTTTATAGTAAACAACCATAGGAACCTGTAGAGCTATGTAATTTTAAATTCTTCCGATAGTGGCAAGTTACCTTTTGACATTGTTCACCAAACATGTATCTATAGAAGCAGCCATTTCGCCCCATGAAGAAAGGTATCTTATGGACAGAATCATTATTACTATAATCGTCCTATAGGAAAACAAACAATGAAGCATACGATGAACTAGGAAACTGCTGCATAATGAGCCTAACAATATATACATATTATCAAGCTGAAAAGTATCAATAAGACAATAATTGTTCGGAATAATTGGAGAGGGCTACATGTTCAGGTAAAAGATGGCATAAACGACTCTGCTATAAACCATAAAAGAAGTTAATTTGTAAGGAAATTATTTGGAAAACCTAACACATACCATTAATATGAACACATTTTATATTCATGAAAATTCTGAAAAAAACTGATAAGCAGGCTTGTCCGCACTGAGCGCATGAAAATTCTGCTCTTTGGATTTACACCTTCAAGCACATCATAAATTAGAAATCTTTCCATCTTATCAGATAGAAGGATGTTGAAATATTGTAAATGTCATTTCGAACTGTCAAAAAACCGCACCGCAGCGCCGCACGGGCCGTTCAAAGTGAAATTCACTAGAGTGTTTTCACCCGGGTGAAAATCTCTTTGCGCGCTCCGTGTGGCTCTGCGGTGCACGCTAAGGTCAATTTACCCAAATATGAGTAAAGTATACTCATAATCGCCAAAAAGTGCACAACCTCATTTTATGGGTAAAGTGGCTTTACTAACTTATGGGTAAACGAGCACTACCCAAATATGAGTACTTGTGCTAACGAAAAATATAGGTAAATTTAACTCATATTTGCGTAATGAGATTGTGTTATAATTTTCAAAGTTTTCTCGGAAAAAAAATGATGAAACATACATAATTGGTTTTTCTTTTTACTTAATTTAGACTTTATTAACTTTGATAGTTACATTCTACTCACTTATAAATAATCTATTGTACTCCGACTCCCAGAGGTTCAGACTTTTCTGTGCATTGGCTTGGCGCTTCCGGACGGTAATCAGGATGAGTCGCTCAGACGGGTTGCGGTTGGCTCTGGTGCGGGAGAATCGGAATCGTCGATCTGGTTGGGAAGTACTGATGGAAAACACACGTGATGTTTTTATGGGAATGTTGTAACAGGCTATTGATTCAGCGTATTTTTGATCGGATCACCGTTTCCTTGCCGCTACAACCAAATTCGGCCTCTCTGGAGTTCGCAGTTTATATGATGACTGGACGAATTGTTGAGGGACACGCTCGGGGACACTTAGTGCTGCAAAAGCTTGATATGGAAATTCCATGGGCGATTCGCGATATCGTGCAAAGATATCCATTGTCATTGGGACCTGAAATTATAATAAAAAAGTTACCAATTGAACTATTTATTGCTATTTGTCTTAATTGCTTGCCTTTTTCAAATCACATGGATTTTATCTCGGATTTTATTAAACCTTCCCTGCTCAAGTGATGCCAATTGTTAATCACACAGGTTTTTCTTGCTCCCGGCGCTACCGCCCGGTTATTTGAAGAAAAGACGGTACCGGTGGTAATCCAGCAGAGTCCCTGACAGAGTCCGAGCTATTGATTGTGGTTGATCATGAGAAGGTTCTGGAACCGAATTCGGTCTTGCTGGACGGAGGAGTGTGCTGAATGTGGCAACTCGCGATCAAGAGAATCTTTCATCATTGTGACCTGAAATGATAAATAATATAGAGAAATAATCAATTAAATGAAAGTTTAATTATTTATTGGCTTACCTTTTAATGAAATCTGTTTAGAAGTTCCTGCTCCAGCGTGTTGATCAGTCTGTTTTTTACAAACACTTATTTTTCAGCCAAATATGGGTGAAGTTCAGTTACCCATATTTGGGTAAATTGACTTTACTGCTAATATGAGTAAATTTTACCGTTTTTTCTCAGTATATTTTACCCATATTATGGGTTTTAAATGCAAAACCCAAATATGGGTAAATCGACTACCTATTTATAGGTAATCTGACCTTAGCGTGTGCGGTTTTTTGACAGTTCGAAATGACATTTACAATATTTCAACATCCTTCTAGCTGATAAGATGGAAAGATTTCCAATTTATGATGTGCTTGATGATGTAAATCCAAAGAGCAGAATTTTCATGCGCTCAGTGCGGACAAGCCTGCTGATAAGAGACATTAAACTTTAAGTGATTTGATATGAAGCCCATTAAGTTCAGGTTCGAAGTTCAAATTCATAATACAGATCACCAAAATAACATTACAATGTTTTGTTTGTATAAAAAAAACATCAAAAGAACATGAATTGTCAATCATATAAACCGTAGTGCAAACCAAATCAATGAACACAGAGAGACAATAATTGTAAAATAGCCATCGCTCAAAAAGCTAATCTTTGGGTTGTATAACTTTGCAGCCAGCCATCGTCCTGCAAATGGAAACAGAAATGTCGAATCTTTTATGTTTAGTGGATTAGAAAAAACAATCGGACAACACGTGAACCGACGACTTGTGACAATACTTTCCGGTGAAAATATGCGTGGGTTTCAGCTTTAACTAAACTATAGGAGATAAAACTACAAAAAAAAACAGAACAAGACAAAACAAATACGCTAGAAAGTTGAAAACAATACACTGAAACACATATAACAAAATGGGATCGAAATTGAAACGAACGCGAAGTTGTGTAGAGCACTAGGGTGCAATTGGTTATAGTTCGCAGTTACTGATCGCATTAGAAATATTATGTGTTCTAGGAAGCGTCTAAATGTTGTGGACAGAGAATTCGAGAAAGGTTGCGAAATTTTGAGATATGTGACAAAAACGGTTAGAGTAAAATTTTGGTTCGATGCGTTTGAGCTTCGATGATTTTATCACAAATCCCCTTAAATCCCTTCCAGCGCTACGGAAACCCCCTGAAACCTACAGGAACACCTCTGAATCTCCATGAAACGTTTTTGACACTCGCAGAAACCTCCTGAAATGTCCCTGAAACCCCTTCGGAACCCCCTGGAATGCTTCTGAAACCCTTTGAAAACCAATTGAATGAAATCCCCTGAAACTTCCTGAAACCACCTAAAACGCCCCTAAAACCCCCTGAGACCCCATGGAACTCCCTTGAAAACCCCTGAAACCCCCTGAGATCTCCTGGAATACCCAGGTAACCACTAAGCATTTGAATAAACCGTGTATCAGCCCGTATTACGCATTTAAACTGCTTGCTGCCCTACATAAGCAGTTCGAATGCATAGCTGCCTTAAGTTAGCATAAACTGTGCTGCTCAAAAGCTTTCGGCTGTTAATTAGCATTTCAACTGCTTGAAGTGGTTTCACTTGGCAGCATACAGAATGCTTTTCAACTGCTCTTTAAATGCTAGGAGCAAAAAGGTTGGGAGATATGTTACGCATTTGGCAACACATTTTGTCTCTCTCTTACAGAGCCTCTGCTTCTGTTTACAAATTTGTGCATCTTATTTGTTTCTTCATTTTCCCCTACTCATCCAAAAGCACCAAAGAAAACATTACTGCAGCTGGATTGGATTGGGAACTTGTCCATCAAAAAATCACCAATTATGTATCATTTCGTCGGAAAATATGTGCTGAATAGGTGGATGCTCTGGTGGATCATAGGATTGTTTGAAAGAGGGAAAAAGCAATCTTATTCCACAGATATTTAAAAGAAGGGATCGTAATGCTCTACCACAATGAAATATCTTAATGAAAACAAATTTTGGATGTTGAATCTGAAGCTGTTACTGAATCATTCTTTATATTGGCGATTAAATCAACGCACGCCACCGGGACAGCTTTAGCATCGTGGATCAGGAGCAACAGAATCCGAAGCAGATATGATTAATCAATCTCCGGATCGTAAGTTCAAACCTACATCATTACAAAAATCAGCAAAAATGTACCACCTAGCACCGGCTGGAATATGGAATGACGATGAAGCGGGGAAGCAGGCTTGAGAGAACGAGAAGCAGACGTCAATCTATTTTTTTTTTTTTTTGCTCGACGAGGCGTTACGCTTCTTTGACATTTCATCACGACGTTCCTGAAGGGATAGCACTAAGACAGCCCGTTATTTTGCCAAAACCTGCTGTGAGGTAGCACTATAGGCGCATATACGGCTAATTGGCATTAAACGCCTTGTCGTAAAGGCTACTATAATGCTGAAGGAATGCTATTTTAAATGCTTACTGGTTACTTGGGTACTCTTAGAGCATCTCCGAAACGCTCCTGGAACCACCTGAAATATCCTTGAGCGCCCGGAAACCTTCCCTTGAAATCCTCTGGAACGCCTCTGCAACTCCATGAAATCCTGAAACACCCTGAATTCCTTTGAAACCAGGGGTGTTAGTCTCTGAAACCCCTCTCGACCGCCCCCACATTTTTTGAGGAGTTTCTCTCAGGATTCTGCAGATAATCCTCCCAGGATTCTGCCGAGAATCCTCCCAGGATTCTGCCGAGAATCCTCTAAGGATAAACTCCCCTGACACCCTTAAAACACCCCTTTCGTAGGTGTAGAATAAGCTTGATGTTAAAATACACATTAATAAAAACAAAAAAAAAAAAAACCCTTTCATATTCTGAAATCCTTTGAGATCCCCTTGCTAAATTTCGAGCAAAATTTTGAAAAAAGGTGTAGAATCATGCCTCGCTATCATCTTATATTGCACAAGTACGTTGAGGAATAATTTTTATATTATATTTTTCTCATTAAGAAAAATCCATACCTTTGAAATCTTTTGAAAAATTTGCGAAAACTGAAGCAGGTTTTTCCATAAACTCGTCAATAACACAACTTTCACTAATCTGTCGCAAAATTTAAAGTACTCATCCATAAGTTCCCTCAGGTATTCCAGCAGGTGTTGCCTCAGGTATTCCATCAAAAGTTCCTTCAGAGATTATTTCAGGAGTATTCAAGATGCCTCCAGGATGCTCCAGGATTTTCTACTGGAGGTCCTTTTGAAATCAGTCTAGGAGGTCCACCAGGGATTCCATCAGAAATTACTACAAGAGTTCCTGCAGAGATTAGTCCAGGAGTTAATTCAGAGATTCCTTCAATAGTTTCAGGGATTCGTGCAGATGTTTTTTTTTTTTTCAGAATTTCCTCTTGGTATTCCTTTAGAATTTCCTGTAGATATCTCTCCAGGTTTTCCTTTAGAGATTCTTACAGCAGGATTCGAAGATTCCTACAATAGTTCCTTCAGGAATTAGTCCAAGAGTTCCTCCTAAGATTTTTCCAGAAGTTCTTTCGGGATTTCCTCCAGAAGTTCTTTTATGGATTCTTCCAGGAGTTCTTCCAAGGATCACTCCTGGAGTTCTTTCGGTGATTTTTGCCAGAAGGATCCAGAGATTTCTTCAGAAGTACCTACAAGAGTTTCTTGAGCGATTCCTATATAATCAGGCATATCTCCAAGCTTTCCTTGAAGGATACTTCATGGAGTTCCTACAAGAACTCCTTCAGATGTTTTTATTTCCAAGGAGGCCTCCAGGATTTCCTTCTTGAATTCGTTCTTGAATTCTTTCGAGGATTCCGTCAGAAAGTTCATCGGGGATTTCTCCTGGGCTTCCTTCTAGGATTCCTGCTGGACTTTTCTCCTGGAATTCCTTCGAGGATTCCTCCTGGAATTCTTTCAGGGATTCCTCCTGGACTTTCTTCGGCGATTCGTCCTGAAATTCCTTCGAGAACTCCTCCAGGAATACCTTTGAGGATTCCTGCTGAAATTCCTGCGAGGATTCCTCCTGGAATGCTTTCGGTGATTCCTCTTGGAATTCCTTCGGAAGCTCCTCCAGAAAGACCTTCGGGGATTTCTCCAGAAATTCTTCCGAGGATTCCTTCTGGAATTCTCCCTGAAATTCCTCTAGTTATTTCTCCTGGAATTCTTTTGGAGATTTCTTTTGAAATTCCTGCGGAGATTCCTCCCGGAATTCTTTTAAGGATTCCTTCGGAAGTTCCTAAGGGGATTCCTCCTGGAATTTTTTCGGGGATTTCTCTTGGAATTCCTTCGGAGATTCTTTCTGGGATTCCTTCGGGGATTCCTCCTGGAATTCCTTCGGGGATTCCTCCGAGGATTCCTCCTGGAATGCCTTCCGAGGATTCCTCCTGGAATGCCTTCTGAGGATTCCTCCTGGAATAGCTCCGAGGATTCCTCCTGGTATTTCTCCGAGAATTCATTTTTAAATTTCTTCGGAGATTCCTCCTGGAATTCTTTAGAGGATTCCTAATGCAATTACTTTGTGTGCTCCTGGAATTTCTTCGGCGATTCCTCCTTGAATTACTTCGAGGATTCCTCTTGAAAGTTCAACGGGGCTTCCTCCTGACCGTGGATTCCTCCTGGAATTTCTCCGGGGATTCATCCTGAAATTCCTTCGGGTATTGCTCCTGGAATTCTTTCGAGGATTCCTTCTGGAATTCTTTCGAGAATTCCCCCTGGAAATCCTCCTGAAATTCCTTCGGAGATTCGTTTGGGGATTCCTCCTCGAATTTCTTCGGAGATTCCTCTAGGAATTCTTTCAAGGATTCATTCGGAAATTCCTCCGAGGATTCCTCCTGGAATTCTTTCCGGTTTTTTTGGAATTCCTTCGGAGATTCTTCCTGGGATTCCTTCGGGGATTCCTCCTGGAATTCCTACGAGGATTCCTCCTGGAATTCCTTCCGAGGATTCCTCCTAGAATTGCTACGAGCATTCCTCCTGATATTTCTCCGAGAATCTCTTCTTAAATTCCTTCGCAGATGCCTCCTGGAATTCCTTAGCTGTAAGGCAGCGTCCATTCATTACGTAACGCAAAAATCGGAATTTTTCGACCCCCCCCCTCCCCCCTCCGTAACGCTTTTTTGTATGAAAATCCTTAAATTTTTGTATGAGCCGTAACGCTCGACCGTACTCCCCCCCTCCCCCTAGAGCGTTACGTAATTTGTGGACGGCGCCTAAAGAATTAGCCTAAATGAACATATATGAACGAATAAAAAAAAAGAATTCCTTTGAGGACTCCTTATGGAATTCCTTTGGGTGCTCCTGGAATTTCTTCGGGGATACCTCCTGGAATTCTTTCGGGGACTCCGCTTGTAATTCCTTCTGGGGTTCCACCTGGAATTCATTTGAGGATTCCTTCTGTAATTCCTCTTGGAATTCCTTCGTGGATTCCTCCTGGAATTCCTTCGAGAATTCCTTCCGCAGTTCCTCCGGAGATTCCTCCGGGGATTCCTCCTAAAATTGCTTCGAGGATCCCTCCTGGGCATCCTTCCGTCATTCCTCCTGAAAATTCTTCGGTTAATCCTCTTCGAATTCCTTCGTGGAGTCATTCTGGAAACCCGTCTGGTTTCCTTCTGGAATTCCTTCGGGGACTCTTCCTGGAATTCTTCGCGGAACTCCTTTACAATTTCAATTTGAGATTCCTTCAAAAGTTTATCAGCTATAGCTAAAAATAACTATTTTGCTGAAATTTGCTTGAAGCTCGATTCTAAATTGAGCACGTTATGTATGAAAAATTCTGTTCGTTGATGACTTTTGTTTTATTTCTGTAAACTAGTGTTAGCTGTCAAAATTGCTAGGAATTTCAAAAATTTGGAAAAAAAAATGCTGAAAGTCAGTAATTCGTATTGCCAAATGCATTCAACACACGCAAAATCAGCAGTTTTCTGATTACCAGCAAACATACTTTTATTTAAATCAGGTGTAATTCTATGAAATATTGAAAGTACTTATAATTTGGTGACGATTGGTGATATATTTTATGATGGAATTACGGACAGTAGCAATAGAACATTGATTTGGTTTCTAACCGTTTGACTCTAAGCAATGGTGAGTTCTGAAAATCTGGAAAAGTGGAGTATGAGTGCAGTAGTGGTCAATAATTAGGATTAGCTCGACATAACCCATCAAAAACGCACACATTGGTAATTGTATTCAGCAGAAACCTAAAAAGTGAAAACTAATTCGGCAAAACTATCCTTATGTATAGTATGAAGAAAAACTGATGCTAGAGTATTTCTAGTATAGAACTGTAGTTGCTATCATTTACCGACATCGGGATCTTCATAGCGTACACTAAACACACATAACACAGACGAACACACGAATCTAATAGCTAAAATGATAGATTTTATGTATTTCTTCATATACAACAGGAACAAATTCATGTTAAGATTTATGGAACTCTAGGATTAGAATTGAAAGAATCACACATATATAATAAAATATTGAGCCAACGGTCAATATAGAACATATAAAAAATAAATCCATACTGTATCGACGCAGAAACTAATGTGCTTTTGATATTGGTAGTATATAGACAATAACTTATATTGAAACAAAAACTAAAACGCTATTATCTGTTATACAGAAAAATTCATGTTAAATAGCAAAACAACACCGAACTGTGTGCGAGTGGATAATAAATTTGATACAAAACAGATCAAACACAAAACAATAAAATATTCCCGTAAGCTTTTTTAGCATACAACAAGCGCTACACAGACACATGAATGCCATAGTTTAAATGACAACAACATAGCATTGCTGGATAAGAAAACTAATTTTATAAAATATTACTAAAAAATGATAACAGATAATCCGCAACTATTATCGCACATATGTCAATGCTAAACGAAATATTGAAAATGCAGTTTTATCGTGAAAACAATATATTATTTTGCAGCCTTTACAATGTATACCACTACATTAACTAGACACCCTTATTGAAATGTTAAAAACGATCAAACGATCAAATCTGACTATACATGTCAATGGTTGCTACTCCGTTATTGATCTGAGCTGGTACCAATTGCACTGAGATCCAAATGAATAAGGGCTGGGACACTCCACTTATTCTCAAAGTGCAATTCTAGCAGCTCATACATTTTGGATCAATACCGGCGCCGGCCACGTCCTTATAGTCAGTTGGGAAGGGAAAGGAATGTTAGAGTGTGCTGGTTGTTGCTACTAAAGACCGAGATCACCTCTGCATCCCCACACCCAGCACGGACTGGGGTATTTGTTAGTCGGAAAGGATGGGAGATCTGGGAGTCACCGTTGGGTCGGTGATGCGATCCATGGATAGGGGTTATTTTTATAGTGTATAGATTGTGTGGTGAATGAGGTGAATAAGGTCAAGCGGCACAGCACGCTTTGGTTGCATAACTTGTAGGCGTTATATACACTGTGCTGTGAGTGGAAATTGGAAGGGAGGGAAACGACTTTTTTCCAATTCGTTTCTGGTTCTAGCGATGGCTATGAACATATGAATATACATGAGTTGTAGAGAAGAGAGAGAGAGTGAGAGGAAGTGGATAGAAAGATACAAAGTAGGATGAAAAGGGACGGGCCAGGGATTGAACCCATGACCTTCTGCATACGAATCAGAAGCGGTAGCCACTAGACCACCAAGCCCAAGCCACTAGACACCCTTATTGAAATGTTGTAGCTAAACTCCTTCATTGCAGTTTTTGTCAAGGTTGCAACCATTCATTTGCAAAAATTTACATTCATTAGCTATTATCTCAGATCAGAAGCATGCTATCAAAAAACAATGTATGGATGATTTTAACCTTGTAGTTTTATCTGAAAGTTTGCCGAATAACATTGGGGTCGCACACGCATTCCAAAGTCGTGAGCGAGCTGTGAAGGTAACTTTCCACAGCGTGAATGAAATTTACATTCACCGCGTGGAGAGTTGCCTTCACAGCTCGCTCACGACTTTGGTATGCGTTTGCGACCCCAATGTTATTCGGCAAACTTTCAGATAAAACTACAAGGTTAAAATCATCCATACATTGTTTTTTGATAGCATGCTTCTGATCTGAGATAATAGCAAATGAATGTAAATTTTCGCAAATGAATGGTTGCAACCTTGGTTTTGTTGCTAGCTGATAACGCTTAGAATTCGGTTGAGTTTGAGAAATATAAACTGATTCAAATCACGAAGACAAATAAACTACAACATATATAACTCTAGTGTTCAAAAGTATTTCCAGGATAACGGAGACAATATTAGTAGGAGTTTTATCTCTTAAAGTGTTAAGTGGAAGACAAAGATTGACAATAACTTATAGACAGAGGATAAATAACACAAAAATAAGTAAACGACAATAATAACCCTAGTATTGATGCTGCAAGCATACATGTTGAAACCTACCGAAAATTGGTCAATTCTGGAAACAAATTAAGGATTTGTTCCACTGGAACAGGAGTTCTACCCTCCCGATATCTTGAGTGTGTGTTTTTGATACTCCCTCCATCCCCACAGTAGGAACAACCCCGTCAGAGCTCACAGTATTACATATACGTTCGGATTGTACCACACAGACAATTTGTAAAATGGAACGCTTTAGCAGTAGCAACGACAAACCTGCCGACATATTGGTGGGAGAATCTTTATGAATAATGGTTTTCATATAGCATGAGAAGGTATGGAACTATGAACGGTGGACTGAACTTTTTTCCCGAGTGGAATCTTTTTGATACTCTGATTGAGATTTTGCAGCACAAATTATGACATAGGAACATACAGATTACCCAGAATATACACAACTCCACAGCACGAGCAGCCCGTCCGCGTAGGAAAAGAGTTCAGTGCACCACATGTGTGAGAAGAGGACATCATTTTTAGGGTGGATTGTAAACGGATACATATACTATAGAAAGAAATATTTTGTAATGGTTTGAGGATAGCGAACTAAGAAATCCCTTCAAAAGGACAAAGTAACTATATTGCTGACTAGCAAAAATCGATGTATTTAATGTTGAACTACAAATAAAAACAACCAAAAGTGCAGAAATTATAGAACAGAAACAAAACTATAAAAATAAAGAGGACGAGTAGAAAGCTTTTTATGTAATGATGTGACTCAAACGATTAATTCAATCCGAAATTTCCACGTGACTGCGGAATCAAGGCTTCTGCTGCCTCAATAGCGTATCTGCTGCTAGATTCCACAAAAGTGGTGCCAACACTCCCCTCGGAGGCATCCACAAACACTTAATTTTCCAATTGCTGCTTGACGCAGTCTCGAGAAGAGATATCGGTTTTGCAGCATTTTGTGAATCCAATTGGATATCATTGAAGATATATGATAACTTCTTGCGGCTCCCATTATGACATCGAAGGGCACGTTGTCAAAAGTACCCATGATATTTAATAAAACACCCAAGCAAATTGTTTTTGATTTAACGCAATCTCGATATCGAAACCAGCGCCAGCGTTGTGTAAAAGAGTCACAGGACTTACCACATTGCTAGGCATGTTGGTTCACATGAAGAGGCGTGTTAGCCAAATTAACATCACTGATGTGATAATCGACAATGCGTTTTAGGCATTTCAAAAGAAAAGAGGTAAAACTCTTTCCTTCTTCATACTATGCACGGCCCACTTTCGGAATAGAATTTATAGTAATATCCCGCCAAGATTTGGGAATATATCTTGTAGCAATACTGCAAACGAGAAGGTTTTTCAAAACATGTTTTCCAAAATCGAATCCCTTCTGAATCAAAATAGGATGTCATAAGAGCAAAGCTAGCGTAGCTAGGATTTATTTTGGAAGAGGCCCAGGGGGGGCTGACTTAAAATGACTTAAGTGGCATGGTCGCCCGATAAGTGAATATGCAATCGGCATTGCAATTTTGAGGAATCAAAATGACTGTTTAAGATTTGTTCCTAGTTCCGTAAACTGTATGATTATGAACAATTCTTTCAGGAATTTTTGCTGCAGTGATTCCGTCATGCATTCCTCCAAAGATTCCTTCAAGAATTCATCTAGGGATTTCACCAGACATTTCTTTAGAGATTTGTCCTGGGATATCTTTAGAGGTTCCTCCAGTAGGCCGTGTCGATTTTTGCAAAATTGCGAATACACAATCCCGAATAGTCACAAATGGTTGCAAATGGACCCAAATGAAGCCCTGCAAAATTTAAAAATTCTAAAAAATCGGTAAGCTAGTCCGCAATCGACTTGAAGTTTTATATGGGAATTTTAATTTTTCAGTATGGGGAAATCCAACTTTTCAAACTTTTGAAGAAAAAGGCACATTAAAGCAACTCTAAAAATCCGCTCCCCCCCTGAAGATTTAGTGCATATATTAGGGAATATTTTGTTAGAAGACAACTTTTTAGTTGCACTTAAGATAAGGGCGTAATTAAATTTCGAAACAATGGACATTTTATTAGCATGATTTCTAACTTCTTTAATTGGCATCACTGCACGTTTTGCGTGTTGAAGAGGGTGGTAACAGCCATCTGCGGCGTCACCACCCGTCGCTGGATGGAGACGCAAGTACCTGATAAAAATGAGATAGTTAGGATTGTAAATATTCTTGCGATATTGCTTTATAAAAACTTGGTATCTTCGGCAAAGTTCTTGGCATGGTCAAGAGCTGTCCAGTGATGAACTAAATCATTGGCAAATCCATCGCTGGGCGGCGCTAGTGTACATACAAACTGCATGCAAAAGTAGGTTGTTAACCGATAAATTATCGACAGTTAACTCAACGCAAACTCGATAACGATAAAGGATACTCGATAATCTCTCGATAACGATAATCAAACGATGAATCATCGCGCAGATCAACGTACCTTCGATAATTTTGCGATAAATCTAGTTACCCTAGTGATGGCATCAACAACGGTTCAGTTCGCGAAGAAAATTTTTTGGAGACGTTATCGAGTCGATAATTTCCACAGTTAATTGTATCGCCGATGACGTTTCCGCCTGAAGACGTTATCGTTATCGACGATAAACGATAACAGACGTTAACTTTATCGTCGATAACGATAATTTATCGATTAACAACCTTGGTATTACCGTATATGCGTGTATCTCAATAACGTAATAATTTAACTGTGTGGTGTCTTCGACAAAGTTGTTGGCTGGGCCACGGGCTATCCAGTGACGAACCAAGTAGGAATTCAACCGATAGGTGACACTAGTGTGCATACAAACTGGATGCAAAAGTACAAACGTACAGGGGATGGCCAAAATGTTTGGGATAGGCAACTTTTTTTCTCCCACAAAAAAATTCAACATGCTGTAACTTTTCATAGAAAAATCTCAAATTTTGACTGTTTGTCAACCTATTATATGTGCATCATTGGTACAAATTTGGGCTCGATTGATTAATTCTTCGCGAAGTTAGAACCGTTCGGCTAAAACACTATTATTTAGACAACTCATTTTTGAACTGTCATATCTCGGAAACCAGTGAACCGAATTGAATGATTTTTTTAACGTTTATCAACAATATATTGATATTAAATACGACGTTATACAATGTAATATTTTCTCACGGCAAATTAAGTTATAACGGATTGAAATTTTTACCCATATAGAGGAAAATAAGTCAAATTTACAATACCGCACAAAAATTACAAAATGTGTTCTTCCTTCAATCTAAATAGGCTCTTATATATCTGATTAGAGATAACTTGAGAACAGAAGAGGAAGATCTTTGGATATCAACAGGGCCGGTTTTACAAATGTGGGGGCCCGGGGCCACAGTGTTGTGGGGGCCCTTTATATAAAGGGTATATTTTCGCCACATACATGAAAAAAATCTTAAAAATATTAATCATTATTACAAAAATGTATTGATGAAGGTTTTGATGCCGTTGTGGAAGAACTTAAATCTAGAACAACAAACAGAGCTGTGAAAAATGTTGATATTAGAAATCCTCCACATAGAGATGAGCGGAAGTTACATATGTCGATTCGGCAACGCTGTATATTTTGTTTACAACAGCTGCCAACACTTGTTACAAAGCTAGATGTTCAAACTTTGTGCGTGACTTCGTTGTGGTTCAAGTTGTTTTGTTTACATTTTCTAATTATGGTAGAATTTTTTTTTCAAAATTTTGTTGAAATAGCGGAGAAATCGAAGAAATCTGAAATTTATTGCAAAAGTGTTACGCTAATCATATCGGCAGAAGTGAAACAAGAAGTAGCAATGGAAGTTTTTTCGACAAGTGCAGCAACAAAAGTGTCGTCATAAGCATGAGCTTTTGAAAGCAGAATTAATAAATTTTTATCTTTTTACAAAACTTACATATGCCGCAAATTTCTCGATATTAAAAATAAATAATTTTAATTTATTTAGTTCCGATTGCAATACCGTTCAAACGACGCCTTTCTACGAACGATAAGCATGTTCATTTGGCTTACACTTTGACAGTTCTCTCTGCACGATTGGCTCACAATGGCCGCCTCCGCAGATCTCTATAATGTAGGATTACTAGTTGATATCCACTAAATTTACTCATAACAGATTTGAAATTTTAACGTGGAAACAATTATATAAGAATAACAATGATATAAAGTAAAAAACGGATTTTGCGATTGTACTCACGGCATCTCAAATTTAGTAGAAATTCATTCCATAGTTCATATAGAAACTGCAAAAAGAATTTGAAGCCGAATCTTTCGAGAAGTTTCAAGTTAACTTTGTACCACAATGCTGTCGTTTTGTGAAATCGATAGATATTTTCTTGGGGAACCCTGCCGCAATCTCTAGAGAAGTTCATGTTCGATCCTATAAAAAATGAACCCTTAACAAAAGCTTGTTCTAAAGTGACTACTAGGGAAGGTTCTGGCGACCTCCCAAAAGAATTTTCCAAAAAACTCTGAAATCATAGAGGAAACTGCAGGGAAAATTCTTATTGAAATTAATTAGGAAATTTTAACGGGAATCCTTGCTAAGTTTCCTTCAGAATTTCTGACATCATTTCCAATGGAATTCTTTATCTTGAAAATCTTTAGCAGAAAACTCGGACAATTTCTTCAGCAATTTTCTTCAGCAATACATTGATTTTATCAGCAGTTCGCCTTATTCCAGTTATAAAATCTCTCAACTCAGAAAATTTGGACTGAAACTCTTTAAAATAATCTGCTATAAATTCATCTTTAACCACTAGTTAAATCTAAAAAACACTTTGCAAAAACTAAAAAAAGGACTAGCAAATTCCTTTCAATTCCACTAATTTGCTTATCTTCGGACATATATAAGCCTATTTCATCTGCGACTTACTTCAGTGTCGTGTGCTCGACAGTTTAATTTTTAGTAATTAAAGTGAAAATTACTACTAAATGCTCTGAATTGTTAATAAAGTTCAAATTCATGCTAGATTTGCTCTAAAACAATGTTTCAACACTTTTAGTGTTCTCCGATTTAAGTAAGTCGAAAGCTGTCTAAGTAAAATCAAACTCATAAGCTCTAATTTTTTTTTTAAATAAAAAAATCTTTTGGCTCTTCCAAGAACTGTGTTGGAAAATTCTTTAAAATCTTTTCAAACCTTTATACAACAAAAAAAAAACAACAACAAATTCAGCAGGAACTTTTTGAGTTCTTAAAGAGTTTTGTAGTTCCTGTAGAATTCAGTTGAAGGTTTTCTTCATGATTTCTGGTAAGTTATCTTAAGTAATTTCCCAAATAAAAATAAATGTTAAAAAGCTTTGGAGAAAAAATTTAAAAATTCATAAATATCTGGCCAAATAGTAGCAGTCTCTCTCAAAAGAGTCATCTTTCAAGAAGACAGTAATTTGGAGCTCTTACGAAAAAAAATCGATCAAGAGCAGTTTCTTGTACTACTTCTTTTTTCTTGCTTCACATTATTTTCCGGAAAGTGAGATTTTGTGGGGGCCCCTAAAATGTGGGGGCCCGGGGCCCTGGCCCCCCTGGCCCCCTCCTAAATCCGGCTCTGGATATCAACACTACAATTTATTGACATTGATGTAAAAAAATTACATTTTTTCGAGAAAAATCGACAAAGTGTCAATTAATGATAACTTTTTTCAACATTTAAAAAATACCTATGTTTTAATAGTTTGTGAAGCATTTACATATTGTTAGTGTACGTTCAAAATTTAATTCAATTCGGTTCACTGGTTTCCGAGATATGACACCTCAAAAATGAGTTGTCTGAAAAATAGTGTTTTACGCAAACAGTTCTAACTTTGCGAAATATCAATCAATCAAACCCAAATTTGTACCAATGATGCACACATAATAGGTTGACAAACAGTCAAAATTTGAGATGTTTTGATGCGCTCTATGAAAAGTTATAGCTTGTTGAACTTTTTTGTGAGAGAAAAAAAAGTTGCCTATCCCAAACATTTTGGTCATCCCCTGTATATGTGTGTATCTCAATAACGTGATAATTTAAGTAGGTAGTGTCTTCGACAAATTTGTTGGCTGGACCACGGGCTATCCAGTGACGAACGCAATACAGTCTAGACTCCTACTACACGGTTAGTTCGGGGGTGCAGTAGGAATCCGTGTTGTAGGAATCCCATAGCTTATGGGATTTCGCCTAATTGGGGGTGTGAGCGAATATTTCAGGAGTATTACAAGATAGCACCATACTTTCTTTGGCAAAGTTGTAGTACTAGAATAGATCTACCACACAATGCGAACTAACATCGAATAAGTTGGCAATTTGGCCGATAGAGGCGCTATGTAGAAGTGGTTGCTTATGCTCACTTGCCAGTAGAAGTATTTATCGCTTGTGATATCTCAAGATCTACTTGATTTGGAACAATGCTGTCTTCGGCAAAGTTGTTCAGTAGGTCAAGAACAATCTGGTGGTTAATCAATTAGTTTGTAATTTCGCCGCTAGGTGACGCTAGTTGTCAAGTAAAGTTTCAAACTTCTATAGCTCGCGATCCAGATCAGATAGAAAAGTGCCGTCTTCGTCAGAGTTCTTCAGGAAGTAAAAACCTATCTGGTGATTCACCGCTAGGTGGTGTTAGTTGTCAAGTAAAGTATCAAACTTCTCTAGCTCGCGATCCAGAGCAGATAGAAAAGTGTCGTCTTCGGCAAAGTTCTCCATAAAGTCAAAAACAATCTTGTCATTCAACATTAAGTTTGTGATTTCGCCGCTAGGTGGCGCTCTTTTTCAAGTAAAATTTCAAACTTCTCTAGCTCGTGATCCAGAGCAGATAGAAGAGGGTCGTCTTCGGCAAAGTTCTTCTAGAAGTTAAGAGCTATCTAGTGATTCAAATATAAGTTTGTGATTTCGCCGCTAGGTGGCGCTAGTTGTCAAGTAAAGTTTCAAACTTCTCTAGCTTGCGATCCAGATCAGATAGAAAAGTGTCGTCTTTGGCAAAGTTCTTCAGGAAGTTGAGAGTCACCTTCTGATTAAAAATATAGTTTGTGAATTTGCCGTTAGGTGCCGCTAACACTAGTTTACAGCATTTTTGAACTCGGTAAGCTGATGATCATTTTTGGTGTAGAATCATGCCCTGAGTTCGAAAACGCGAAGGAAAAAATTACAGTAGAGCGGAAAATTTTTCGACTTTCCATACAAGGTTGATGATTTGAAATCGATTTTTGTTCTATTTTTAAGCAACGTCGCTCACTTCACACACCTCATTCTCCGTAATCAATGCTCCGATTGAGCTGATTTTTTTACTGTAACTCGCCTACATATGATATGTCAAATAAACGTCGAGAAAGAATTTTTAACTTGTTTTTTCTTATTGAAAAAAATACATTTCTTCAAAAAAATTAGGGAATTTTGCTAAAATTTAAGAAGATCGTCCCTAAAACTCGCCAATATCTTGAATTTCATCAATCTGACGCAAAACCTGCATTCAGATGACCGAATGGTATTGTATTCAGCTTTTAATTTATGGAAAAAGATTTAAAATTGGTTGAACAAAACGCAATATATTTGAATTTTAGTAAATTACATATTTTGAAAAGTTGCAGAACTCGATATTGAGCTAAATTTCAAAAACTGTTCTACTTTAAATTTTTTTAAGGTCGGTTTCGAAATCAGCACTGACCTGTGCTTCAGAAATTTTGGTCGTTGAAAGAAGTTCACGACTTTCGTTTTATTTTGTAAACTTGTGTAATCATCATGTAAAGTTTTAAAACTTTATCTCAGGATCTATAGCAGATAGAATAGTACTGTCTTCGGCAAAGTTCAACAGGAAGCCAAGAGCATTCTGGTGATAAACAATAAATTGGTGATTTAGCTGCTAGGCTGCTCGGAACCCATAGCAGATAGATAAGTGTTATCTTTGGCAATTTTCTTCAGAAAGTATAGACTATAGAACAACCTGGTAATTCAACAATTAGAAGGTAGTTCGCCGCTACGTGGCGGTAATTGGCAAATAGAATTTTGAACATCTCTATCTTGGATCCAGACCAGGGTTGACAATCGTCGTTCTCTTCACCGCCGCGCAAAGAAAAATATCCCGATAGAACAACATTGACGACTAGCTTTTTCATTGACGGTAAAGGGTTCCACGATGAACCCGAGGATGAACCTCAATGATAAATAGTCGACCACCAACGTTTTTGTCATCCTTTTTGTTCCTTGTAAACGAGCGGCGACCGGTCAAGGAAACGCCACCAGGAAGTAGCATTTATTAGTGTTTCAGCGCGTATGCTATTGTTGCACCGCAATAGTTCTGCTGCTTAATAGTAATCCCAAGTAACACGCTTGTCACATAAGAACGGAACCAAAACCAGCTGCTGTAACTTTTATGTGACAAGTGCGTTACTTGGGAAGGATTGACAATTAAGAGGTCCGATGTTTGATCCCAGATGCGAACTTTTTTGTGTATATATTGAAATTCATATTTGTGTGTTACTGTGCGACAACATGGACTCCGTCCACAGACAAACAGACGTAACACTCATAAACATGGCTTGGCACGTGCATTTAAAGATCAATTCAAATTTAATTTAATTTCGACTATCCTTCCACCAGAGGCGCTAGTGTTCGATCGTTTTGACGTGTGCCAGTGTCACGTTGCTGAATCATGCAATCGACAGTATCTCGAGCGGTTCTTCGAATAGGTGGCTGTGTGCTCATGGGAAATATATCGGGCAAAAGTTTTTGATGAATTTCCTCTAAAAGTTACGTCTGTTTGTCTGGGCTTCGTTGCTTAGCGCACTTGAGCGAAGAGCGAAACAAAACGACGAAAGATTTCATTTTTCTTAAAAATGCAAGCCCTTAATGCAACTAATTGTTGAATCACCAGATTGATCTTGACTTCATGAAGAACTTTGCCCAAGACGACCCTCTTCTATCTGCTCTGGATCCCAAGATAGAGAAGTTTGAAGCTTTACTTGACAAAGAGCGTCACCTAGCGGCGTAATCACCAACTAATTACTTATTCACTAGATAGCTCTTGAATTCCTGAAGAACTTTGCCGAAGACGACACTTTTCTATCTGCGCTGGATCGCGAGCTATAGGCAAAATCACCAATAGCGAAATCACCAACTAAATGTTGAATCATCAGATAGCTCTTGACTTTCAAAAGCACTTTGCCGAAGATGAAACTTTTCGATCTGCTTTGGATCCCAAGATAGCGAAGTTTAAAACTTTACATGACAACTAGTGTCACCTAGTGGCGAAATCACCAACTAATTGTTGAATCACAAGATTGTTCTTGACTTTCTGAAGAATTTTGCCGAAGAAGACCTTCTTCTATCTGCTCTGGATCACCAGCTAGAGAAGTTTGAAACTTTAGTTGACAAAGAGCGCCACCTAGCGGTGAAATCACCAACTAACTGTTGAATCACCAGATAGCTATTGACTTCCAAAAGCACTTTGCCGAAGATGAAACTTTTCGATCTGCTTTGGATCCCGAGATAACGGAGTTTGAAACTTTACTTGACAACTAGTGCCACCTAGTGGCAATATCACCAACTAATTGTTACGTCACAAGATTGTTCGTGACTTCCTGAAGAACTTAGCTGAAGACGATACTTTTCTATCTGCTCAGGATCGCGAGCTAAAGAAGTTAAAAATTTTACTTAATAACTAGTGGCACCTGGCGGCGAAATCACCAACTAAATGTTGAATCACTAGATAGGTTTTTACTTCCTGAAAAACTCTGACGAAGACGGCACTTTTCTATCTGATCTGGATCGCGAGCTAGAGAAGTTTGAAACTTTACTTGACAACTAGCGTCACCTAGCAGCAAAATTACAAACTAATTGATTAACCACCAGATTGTTCTTGACCTACTGAACAACTTTGCCGAGGACAGCATTGTTCCAAATCAAGTAGATCTTGAGATATCACAAGCGATAACTTATGAATACTTCTACTGGCAAGTGAACATAAGCAACCACTTCTACATAGCGCCTCTATCGGCCAAATTGCCAACTAATTCGATGTTAGTTCGCATTGTGTGGTAGATCTATTCTAGTACTACAACTTTGCCAAAGAAAGTATGGTGCTATCTTGTAATACTCCTGAAATATTCGCTCACACCCCCAATTAGGCGAAATCCCATAAGCTATGGGATTCCTACAACACGGATTCCTACTGCACCCCCGAACTAACCGTATAGTAGGAGTCTAGACTGTATTGCGTTCGTCACTGAATAGCCCGTAGTCCAGCCAACAAATTTGTCGAAGACACCACCCACTTAAATTATCACGTTATTGAGATACACACATATACGTTTGTACTTTTGCATCCAGTTTGTATGCACACTAGTGTCACCTATCGGTTGAATTCCTACTTGGTTCGTCACTGGATAGCCCGTGGCCCAGCCAACAACTTTGTCGAAGACACCACACAGTTAAATTATCACGTTATTGAGTTACACGCATATACGTTAATACTTTTGCATGCAGTTTGTATGTACACTAGCGCCGCCCAGCGATGGATTTGCCAATGATTTAGTTCATCACTGGACAGCTCTTGACCATGCCAAGAACTTTGCCGAAGATACCAAGTTTTTATAAAGCAATATCGCAAGAATATTTACAATCCTAACTATCTCATTTTTATCAGGTACTTGCGTCTCCATCCAGCGACGGGTGGTGACGCCGCAAATGGCTGTTACCACCCTCTTCAACACGCAAAACGTGCAGTGATGCCAATTAAAGAAGTTAGAAATCATGCTAATAAAATGTCCATTGTTTCGAAATTTAATTACGCCCTTATCTTAAGTGCAACTAAAAAGTTGTCTTCTAACAAAATATTCCCTAATATATGCACTAAATCTTCAGGGGGGGAGCGGATTTTTAGAGTTGCTTTAATGTGCCTTTTTCTTCAAAAGTTTGAAAAGTTGGATTTCCCCATACTGAAAAATTAAAATTCCCATATAAAACTTCAAGTCGATTGCGGACTAGCTTACCGATTTTTTAGAATTTTTAAATTTTGCAGGGCTTCATTTGGGTCCATTTGCAACCATTTGTGACTATTCGGGATTGTGTATTCGCAATTTTGCAAAAATCGACACGGCCTATTCCTCCAGTGATTGTCTCAGTGCTGTTTTCGCAGTTTCCTTCGGGAATTTCTCCAGAGATCCTTTAAGATTTTTCTGCAAGTATTCCTTAAGATATTTCTTCCGTGATTTATCCATATAGGGGTTGGGTGCTAGTAGTGGACCCTGCGCCTATAGTGGACCCCCTACAGAAAAACCCTAATATAACTGCCCAAATCAACTAATTCTAGGCGACTTCCACCGGGGGAACATCCATTACATTGCTGCATAGCAGTTCCTATCAAACAAATTGTCTATTTAATGAATGTAAACATGAAGTGGACCCCGGTGTGGCAACATCGATGCATATTTTCAAATGCGTATTTTACTGCAATTATTTATTATTGTTGTATATTTGACGGTCTTGACATAAAGAGGGGACATGAAACTTGTTATAAAATTCAACTTTGTAACAATCCACTGACGTAACATAGCTAAAAAGCCGTAGAAGTAAATTTCGATGACTTTGGGTGTCCACTACTAGCATTTAAACCCTATTCTTCAAAGAATTACACTAAAGATTCGAAGTGTTTCTGCAGGAATGTCTTTCAGGATTTCTTTCAGAAAATTTTACTACAGATTATTGGAAAATTAATGTGATTCCCTAAAAGTAATTTCGGTTGGCATTGTTTCCGAAATTCCTCGTGGGGTTTCTTAAGGAACTTTGCCAGCATTGGCGTAGCTAACTTTTCTTTATTTCACTCACTCTCTTAAGCAAACATTAGAAAGAAAAGGACGAAAGAGGGGCACAGGTCCCCTCTTGCATCCCGCTCTTTTTCGTGCTTGTTTAGGAGAGTGAGTGAGAAAAAAAGAAAAACTAGCTACGCCAATGTCCACCAGGGATTCCTTCAGAAACTGCTACAGGGATTCCTCCAAGATTTCCCCTGCGTACTCTTTTCAGGATTCCTTGAGGATCTCCTCAAGAATTTCAGCAATTTCTTCAATACTTCCTCCTGGAATTCCCTCATAAATTTATCTTTGGATTTCTTCCTGGGATTCCTCCAGGAATTTCTCAAGGGCTCCAGAAATTCCTTCAGGATTTGTTCGAGGATTTCTCTGTGAATTTCTTCAAAAATTCGTTTAAAAATTCCTATTGAGGATCGTCCAGGAAATCCTCTAAAAATTCCGCTAGAGATTCCTCTAGGAATTCCTCCAGAGATTGCACTAGGTATTCCTCTAGAGATCTCATGGAATTCCTCTAGAGATTCTTTCTGGGATTCCTCCAGGGATTCTTCCTGGAAGTTCTCCAGTGATTCTTCAAGAAAATCTTGCTGAAATTCCTCTAGGGATTTCTCCAAGTATTTCTCCATGGATTTATTATGGAATTTAAGCAAGGATTTTTCAAGGGTTCTTTTGAAAAATCCACCGGATATTCCTCCCCGTATTCCTTAGAGATACCTGAAGGAATGCCTCTAGAGATCCCACCAGGAATTCGTCCAGGAACTATTCAAGGGATTCCTTTAGGGATTCTACCTGAAAGTTCTCCCGTGATTTTTCAAGAAATTTCTCTATTCCTCCAGTGGTTTCTCTAGGGAATCCTCCAGGGGCTCCTGCAGGAGTTCCTCTAGGGATTTTTCCAGAATATTCTCCCGTGATTTTTCAAAAAAAAAAAATCCTCCAGAAATTCCTCCAGGGATTCCTGCAGGAGTTCCTCTGCATGTTTCTCAAGGAATTTATCTGGAGATTTCTCCAGGATTTCTCACAGGCATGGCTCCAGGAATTTCTCCAGGAGTTCCTCTAGGGATTGCTCTAGGAATTCCTCCAGGATTTTTTATAGGAATACCTACAGGAGTTCCTTCAGGGATTTCTTCCAAGAATGCCAGCAAGAATACCTCCAGGAATAACCCCAGGAAGTGATTCAGGAATTTCTCCAGAGATTCCTTCAGAAATTCTTTCAATGCTTTCTACAATCATTCCTACAGGATTTTTCCAAGGATTTTGCCTCCGAGAATTCTTTCAGGGCTTCCTCCAGGAATTTCTCCTCCAGTGATTCCTCCAGAGATTTCTTCTGGAATTATTTCACGGATTCCTCCAGGAATTCCTTTAGGGTCTGTCTATAAACTACGTAGACTCTTAGGGGGGGGACGGGGGGGTCTGGCCAAAGTCTACGCTCCATATAAATTTCGAAAATTTTGTATGAACAAAAGTCTACGAGGGGAGGGGGGGTCTGAGATGTCCGAAAAAAGTCTATGTAGTTTATGGACAGCACCTTAGGGATTAACAGTCTTCCAGAGATTCCTCCAGGAATTCATCCAGATATACCACCAAGAATTCCTCAGGGAATTGCTCTAGAAATTTCTCTAAGAACATCTTCAAAAATTTCTCCACAGATGCCTCCCAGATTTCCTCTAGAGATCCCTCCAGAATTTAGTTCAGGGATTGCGTCCATGAATTCTTCCAGGGATTGTTCATCGGAAGAACCCCAAGAACTCCTTTAGGGATTTCTTCAGAAATTTGTTCTTAAGTTTCTCCAGGCATTACTCCTGAGGTTCCTGCAGAAATTGCCTCAGGGGTACCTTCAGAAATTCCTCCCAGGATTTTTCCAAGAAATTACCAGGGATTCTTCCAAGAATTTCTGCAGGGATTCCTCCCAGAGTCCCTCTAAGGAATCCTCCAGGAGTAAATTTAGGGATTACTCCAGGGTTTCTCCCAGGGTTTGCTTTTCCTGGAATTCCTCCAGGTATTCCTCCACGGATTCATCTAGGGATTTCTCTGGAAATTTATCTAGGAAATACTACAAGCATTCGTTCAGGAATTTCTCCAGAGATGCCTCCAGGAAATCCTCCAATCATTCCTTCAGAAATTCCTTCTAGGATTTCTACAAGAATTCCTCTAGCGCACAATGGGAAAAAACAGGTATAAAACGCGAATAAATTCAATATCTCTGCTCGGAGTGAATGAATTTAAATGAAATTTTGACACAAACTGCAAAAAAACTCTACAGTTTCGGATAAGGAGGGGGTCATTCGCCGCACGATGCTGGAAATTAGTGTATCAGGTCCGTTTTACCCCTACTCTCTCTCTCTTTTACACCTTTTTGGAAAAATCCTGAAGTGCAAAATAAATGATTTATTTCACGACACGGCCTTAAAAATTGAAATATCTTCAAATAACCCCGACATACCCTATTTCTTTAAATTTTCACATGCATCTCCGCCCGGAGTGGAATGCAATCGACAAGAGAAAGAGCAATCTTATGTCAAATTTCTGATACAATGGAAGTTCCTACACAAATACGAGTTAAATAAGTCATTTATTTTGCACGCCAGTCGCAGGGCTGTTACAAAAGTGTCGATTTGGAAACCGCAAAATCCGCGCCAAGCCATATGAAATCCGCGCCAAGGCCATCAAATCCGCGCCAGTACAACAACATATGGCTTTATTGAATCGAACTAATATAAAGGCAGATTTTTTTCAGAGAAAATCAACTATTCGTTACATTTGCTGCAATAATACACATATAGAGTATTTTCATTGATAAATTTAGAACTTTAAATGACCGCTCAAACAAGAGTTTACAAAATTGTGATGAAAGGTTAAAGTTTTTTTTTATTGAATAACAGTTTTGGATCAATAGTTCTTTGATTTATCAATCAGGGTGTTTACGTTGTTTTACGAGAATTGAATTTGCTGGTCCCTGCAACAATTTCAAAAAGAAAGGTTCTTGACGAAACTTTTGAAATCATTTATAGGTAACATAATGGTAGAAATCCTGGAAAAAGTCTGGAGTAAGTCCCAAAATCTGATTCGGGAAAATTGCATGAACATTTTCAGAAACTTTTTGAAAAATTCATGTATTACTTTCTGCAGATACTTATTTTGTGAAAATATAAATGGAATAATATTAGTGCTATTTATTTATTAAATGACAAATACATTTTATGCATAAGGGAAATAATTCTGAAAAAGAACGAATTGAAAAAAAAATGTCCGGCAAATATTTAACAAAAGTCTAAAGATATATAGAAAAGTGTTAATTCATGAAAGTTTTATGAGAAGAATTTCTGGTCACACCATACCCTTGGGAATTCAATGAAGATTTCAGCAAAAATGTCCTAAGTCTTGGGATTCCGAAAGCATCGACGATTTCTTCAAGTATTTTGCAAAAAAAAAATCATCCAAAAACCCACCAAGAAACCCTTTAATAAATGTACCCTCAACGCCCCTCTCACCGAGTGCTACGATTGGAAATCAAAGAAAAATTTCATCATGACTACACGTACGGGTTTAGGGTAATTTAGGGAGTTTTTAGCAAAACAAATCTATTCGACAGAAGCTCCACTATTAACTGATTGCGGAATTTGGTCAATTCCATCGTTCTGGAAATCTTCCATAAATAATCAAAAAAATGAAGGATTTTTAAACTTTCGCTAAAAAATATTATGATTAGAGTTTTTCCACAGCTTTTTCTATGGTATTTTTTAAAATCTTCAGAACGTCTCCTGTATCCTTTATCAGGAATATTAGAAATTTCACGACATACCTACTGTGTCAGAAAACACCAATTAGATTGATTTTTATAAGACACACAGAATGATTTTTTTAACGAGATTCTGTAAAATTTGATTACAAAATTCCACCAAATGTTTCTTCAAAATTTCCGGTAGACTTTTTTTCACAAATTCCACAAAACAGATATCTAAGCCAAAAGCTCGAAATATTTCAAACATCTTGTCATGACTCAGTGTTTTTTTTTTAAACCACTGCCATTACTCTATCCGAATTTTAATTGTATCCAATATTTTAACCGAAAATTAATCTCGGGGTTAAGACAGAAATTACTTCAAGGTTTCACTAAAATTCAGAAGTTCTTCAAGTTTCTTCACAGTTAATAAACTGAGCTTTTAGTGCAGAGCAGTAGTCCGGTAGTAGTCCAAGCCAGAGAAACAAACATTGTTTTTATTCAAGCTGAATATTCTAAAACTCTCATTTGAAAATATACTTTTTTACTGATTGTGTTGAACTTTATGTCTAAAAATTTAATGGTAGTGCATTTAAAAACCATTTTCGCAAAATCCGCACCGTATTTAGCAAAAACGCGCCAAATCCGCGCGAAACGCAAAAACCGCGCAAGACGCGAAATCCGCGCCAGCTGTAACAGCCCTGCAGTCGGGAATAGATGAGTATTTTCTCAAAAAAGTGTGAAAAAGAGAGCGCGGGGTAAAACGAGCTCAATACACTAATTTCCAGCATCGTGCGGCGAATGACACCCTTCTTATCTGAAACTGTAGAGATTTTTGCAGTTTGTGTCAAAAATTCATTCGAATCCATCCACTCCGAGCAGAGATATTGAATTTATTCGCGTTTTATACCTATTTTTTCCCACTGTGTAGCGATTTATCCAGGAATTCCTCCAGATATACTTTCAGAAATTCCTCCAGAGATTCAGACAGGAGCAGTGAATCAAAATTCAACCATCGCGCAACAATAACGACAATGTCGCAACCTGAATTTGTTGCGACATTCTACCCAATGCGACATTTGTCCCAACTTGAACAGAATAGGACAAATATCGTGCACCACGAGTTTAGACATTATTAAGGCTTGCATTGTGATTTTCGAGCAGTAACTTCAAGTCGGTAAACACTGCAACGCTGCTGAAGATGTATCATCAAAAAGGTTTGATTTTGGGTTGGTAATAATTGATTACTCACGAGTTGAAAAGTACGCAACAAATTCAGCTTTCTTTTTGTCTGTAACAAAAATTTTAGAGATCATGTCATTATCTGCTACCAGTTGTGATAGAGAGTAATCGCCGCGTCTTTTTTGTTGCTACACGGTAAAAATTCTGCACGCTAGATGTAAGGGAAAAATCCCTTAACTATTCAATGTCGTAATCAACATGATCAGAAGTGCTTTTCCTTTGAGATCGCAATGCTGTCAGTGTTGATTTGAGGACCAAAACAAACCCACCAGAGAAATCAACAGAAAATCTTTTCGATTTGCACTACTGTAAAAAGCAATACGATCCAAACTGAAAAGTTGTTGATTTGGTAATGACTGTTTTGGGCATGAAAGTAAATATAGACGACAGGCGGTAGAAAGTGCTTCGCTTCGATTCGCACCTCTCTAACAGATGTGAAGCAGTGTAGTGGTAAAATAGTTGATCGTGACTCTAAAGGTCCTGGTATCGAATCTGGGAGCGGCTGTACACATTTTTTTTAAATTTTAGTTTTGAAATCAAAACATTGTCAACAACGAATTGATGTGAAGTTACATTAAAATTGAAGAGGCATTGGATGTTCTTTGTCAAATGATATGTAATTGATAACAAACTGATTGAACAGTAGTGCGAATTCAAGTGCCAATCAGTTTACATCACAGTGCAGATTTTTTACCGTGTAGTTTTGTGCCTCTTTTGTCTGACAATTCTCTTCACTGCACCAGGAATTTGTTCAGAAGTTCCTCCAGGATTTCCTCCAGTGTTTCTTCTAGGGATTGCTTCAGGGATTTCTCCAAGAATTTTTCAGCAATTTCACCCAAAATTCTTCCAGAAATTTATGTAGGAATTCCTCCCGGAATTCTTCAAGCGATTTCCTCAGAAATTTGTGTAAGGATTCCTCCCATATTTACTCTAAGGATTCCTCCAGGTTTACTACAGGCATACCTGCAGGAATTCCTTTAGTGATTTCTCAAGGAATTCCTGCATGCATTTCTCCAGGAGTTCTTTCAGGATTGCTCCATGAATTCCTGTATTGATTCCTTCAGAAATTCCTCTCTGGATCTTTTCAAAAATCTATTCAACGGCTCGGTCAGATATTGCAGAAATCTGTTCAGTCAAAATAGAAGTATTGCCGCAGTTTTGGCCATATTCTCAACTTTGGATTCTATTTTAGCCAATCACGTGTATTTCTTATGGGATTGGCCAAATTGTAAGCACCCTGGCCAAAATAGACATATGGTAGCTGATTTTTTAAGGAAAAAATTCCACAGTTTCCACAGCTGCAATCATCATATTATATTGGGATCTACTAGTAAAAAATCAATTTATGCCGATTTAGATCGCAACAAGCTGAATATCGCACTATGGCCAAAACTCCGGACTGGCTAAAACTGAAGCTTCTACCCTACATGTAAGTATTCTAATCTACAGACCAAATTCCATCAATAGGATAGGTATGATCCAGATTGAAAGTAACTCTTTCGGTTATTTAAAAACCTAAAAGGTTTAAATGGATTCCATTTCTTTCCAAACAAAACACGGTTCTGTACTTTAGATTAAAGCGAATCCAATTTTATCTACAATTCTGAAGATGCATAGAACAAAACAAGCCGGTTTACTTATCTGGAATAGCTTCCAATCCCTGAAATTAGAAAATTGAAAAATATAAATACTCGTCAAAGGGACTAGATGGTATGACTAGAACAGCTAGCAGCACTTACGTTGGATTTGTAGGGATTGCCAGTGAGACGCATGTCCCGAACGTACATGACGCGCTCCCATCTTTGATCGGTGTTACGCCGGTAAGCCTGTAAAAAACAAATCGGAACGGATACAAATCCCAACTCCAATCAAACTCTAATAGAATCCGAGCAAGACTCGAGCACTCGAGCTGTTATGTAAACCACAAACAGACAGACCTCTGTTGTCGATCAGACAGAGCTCGTCGACCGGATTCTCTACTTACGTTGTCCAGCGTCAGCAGATGCAGACCGTACATTGCGAACCCGGGCACGGACAGGACGGCCGTAATGATACCGAACGAGGGCAGGATTTCGAACCACATTGTTTATTTTCTAGATGTAAATCTGCTCTCAAGGAATCGCTCCACCGCAACGAAAGTGGGCTGCAAAAGTGTTTCTGACGGACTGTGACTGACAGACGAGAAGAAAAACAACGACTGACAGGCCAAAAGACACGAAACGTTCAGCGATGAAAAATACTTTAGTTGCATGCAACATGTCGCGCAAGAGATGTTTTATGCAACTTTGCGTTAAATTTAGAGGAAAGTTTATTGAAGCGAACCGTTTTATGTTCAACATCGTCAAAATAATTTAAAAAACCTCGTATTTAAAAACTGATTTTTTTTCATCATTATAGTTTGTATTAAATCTTTCGCTTTCGGTTTACTTAACCCGCGCGCCATCAAGCAACCGAAACTGCATTGCGCTTGCGTTGTATACAACGAGCCAGGTTTTTTTGTTTGTATTGTAGGGGTAGTCGGGGTGATTTGGCCAATGGGCAATATGAGCACCTCCAAGGGCGTAGCCAGCTTTTCGGTCAGGGGGGGCTGGGGGGCAAGCACCCTTTGTAAATATGTACCTAGCTTTTATAACTAAACGCAACACGATGAAATTGAATATAATAACATTATATTCTATGAGCTTTATTTAACCCTTAACTCTGTTGTATTTTGTACAATACGTTAAAAAAAGCTCGCCTGTGGCCGAATTCCGGCGCACTTTTTCTTCGAAGAGAAGAAATTTTCTTCCATTGCCTACCAGCAAGAAAATTTTCTGATCTACACAAATCAACGTGGTGCTGGTAGCGCTGACCAATTTCTGGAAAATTAAGGATTTTTATTTACTCGTGCATTATTTTGCTCTGATTTTTTTTTTGTCATTGTCTACAAAACATTCATCAGGATTTATAACTGAACTCTTTTGAAAATTACGAACTCTTTTGAGGATAGACTTAGAATTTCCTGGTTCCTGTATGCGTCCATTTATCTTCCAATACTATTTGCTGGAGAAATTCCTTCAGAAATTTTTGAATTCCAGAAGGAATTCCTGTAAGAATTTCAGAAATTAAACCTGTACGAATTACTGGATAAACTATTGGAGGTGTGGTACCTTGTGGTATGCACATAATAAATTATTGTATCACTCTATTACGTTTAGCGTGTATGTTGACATTGAGTATCTGTCATATGCGGAGATATTGTTATTGTTGTCTGGAGTGTGAATCATTGTATGTAATATTGAAGTATCGGTAATAAAGTGTATACAAATAATGAATACAGTTGTTGAATAATCATTACAGAGAAAGATTCTCACATTGGCGACGAGAACGGTGAACAGTGCATGTGAAATTAGTTTAATTTCGGCTCGGGAAGTGTTGTCTTTGGAAAAAGAATGAGATGAGTGGTGTGTGTGTGTGTGTGTGTGTGTGTGTGTGGTGCATGCAGAGTGGTGATGACCTCCAGGTGATGACTTGTGAATGAATTTCAACATTGAAATCAAAAAGGTAAATATTGTGTACTAACTGTTCAATATGAATCAAACAATCTATTTGTACCTTCGACTAATGACAATGATCAACCTGAGAGAGATTTTGATGGTGATCGGTATTGTTTAGTTCAAATCGATGACAATCACTATTGTCAAATAAAGAAATAAAGAACTGTGAAGAAAATCTAAGTTTTGTTGATTGTGATATTGATACTCGTTGAATAGGGTTGTTGTCCTAAATCTAGACTTAAATGCTGAATGATGAATGAAGTATTGATTTGTTAAACGGATGGCCGTGGAAGGCGTAGAGGTGAAACAATATTTTGAAATCAAATTTTGCCGTTGCTGTTAAAAGCCAGTGAAGGCGATAAAAGCCAATGAAGGCGATAAAAGCTAATGAAAGCGACATTCTTGAAATAGCCGTAAAAGGCGGAAAGGATTACAGATAGAAAAGCCGTTGAAGGCGGAAAATGTTATAGGCAGAAGAGCCGACTAAGGCGAAAAACTGTCGATGGCGGAAAGATCCGTCGGAGAGTGAAAAGCTGTTGAAGGCGGAAAAAGCCGTTGAAGGTGGAAATGCCGTTGAAGGCGGTAAGACCTGCAAGGCAGATATAGTCGATTCTTTGTAGAGCCGTATAAGGCGAATTGTGTTATTAAAAATTAAAGTACTAAAAACGCAACAGTGTCGTAAATTTCGTAAGAAACAGATTACCAGCCAACGCAGATGTAAGGGCTGTTTGCAGATCAGAGGGAATTTCTCGGCCTATCTTGAGGCATGGGAAATTCCTTGGCTGAATCACTCAAGAAACCGTTTTTTCTTCGATCGCAGTACGCAGTTGCAAAGAAATGACAGTTCAAATGTCACCATAGAAAGTTTCTGCCAGGAATCGTTCTAGAAGTTTCTTGAGCGATTTCTCTTGAACTCCAATCTGGGCTTTTTAGTTAAATTGAACCATTAAAAATGAAATTTCACACCAATTAAGTGGCAGCTGAGAAGGCGAAAGACAAAACTAAACTTTAAGCTGAGCGTGACTAGAAAAACAGTAACGAATAGTATTTGAATATGTTCCAAATGCGAATATAACTGAGCAGATACTGAGGTTGTTGTGGACCCACCTCAGGTGATATATATTGAAGTTATCATTGCTCAGTAAAGTATAATAAGTCTACGGAGACGTAAAAAGGGTTGGCTCTTGAAACCAAATTAACATGAAGACATGATTTAACTAATGCTTTGTCCTCTCTTACAAGACTTCAAGAAAATTAACATCAATGTGTGAGAATAATTGAACTGTCTTGGTAGTTTGCAAGATAGGAAGTCAAAATGACAGTTAAAGCATTCGTTGAAGCTAGATGACATATTCAGAGCAGTTGCTAACCACGATCCTGTTAAGTATCATGCTAGTCAAATGGCTAGTTGAATTGGATATTTTAAAAAATCGAACAATAAAAAAATGAAACTTTCGGCTTAACTGGAAGTCTCAAGAATTCGAGTAAAAGGCGCTTTATAACCTATTGAATGCCACTAAATGTTTATGCGATTCAAATACAGTGAGTTCTTGAGTAATCACTTCTGAAGTCTTTGAATATAAAATGTATCGGGTGTGGTCAGGAGGGGCATTTTGACTTATGATTGTCTAACACTATGGATATAGTGCCATTTTTGCTAATGAACTGCAAATATTGTATGCATGTGTCGCTCACATAGATTTTTGCAATTTGTCATAGATAACCCTTTTCATGTGTAGATACACATAGTTTATATAAGGTCCTCCGATTTTATGTGTGATCCAGCGTGGAAAACGAGTATGTGTGTACAAATAAAATTTATATATCAAACTCATGGATTTTTACCAATAAAAATGCGTGTACATGTATAAGTGATATTTGTGTTAATAAGTTCATTGAAAATTTGAATAAAAACGTGCTTTAAATTGTTTCAGTACAAAGAAATGAATCGTAGAGGCAAGCGTAAGGGCCATCATGACACAGACAATCATGGTCAGTGTGCACTACGTCAGACTTGTAGTCGTTAACAAAAAAAAAATGAGGATGTATTTCATCGGAAAAATGTGAAATAAGTGATATGATAGACAGATGATTGGGCTTTGCAATAATGCAGAATATTCTAGTTCGATCCAACGAACTGAGAATATTATCTGTTTGGGCTCGGCCGTGAACCCAACGATTTATAAGCGGAACGATGGACTGGGAGAATTGGTACTGGGACCAGTTCCAGGAAAGGGAAGGAACAAAACACTTCTACTGCTACTATTGACTATTTATTCTAATGGTGTACTGTTTAGTGGCTTCTGTCTTGATCGCTTCATGTCCAAGTTGGTAATGACGATCTCTGGCTTGGTTGTCCCCTTTTATATGCCAAGGAGCCCATCTGTCGCGTAGCGGTTGCTAACGCCGTTGTTGATCCGGGTTGTCGTTGTTCCATTGGTAACTGCGATGAATTCTTTGGGAAGCGCTAGGCGCGAACATTATCAATATGATGAGCATATGTAGAAAATCAGAGTTACTTAAAGATAAAAAGTTCTAAATTTTGACGGTACATTGAATGCGAATAATTTGGAAAAAGCTTGTTGAAATAGCTTCAATAGGTATCTAGAGTGAGAACATAACATGTTGAGGGGCTTTTGCAATATTTTGGAGGTACACCATTAAAATAAGTCCTGCAGTTCAGAACCCGAAAGAGCGACATCAAAGGAACAAATTTTTGGTTTTGTAATGTTAAAATAGGTTTGATTGAGCACGAATCACCAGTTAATGCGGGGGAATATGCATCGTAGAATGTAAACCTATTCCTTGACCTATTCAACGACCAAACCGAAGTGACTGGCGGTGCGAAAATTGATGTTTAACCTTCTTATAAACATAGCAACTCGATTTAGATTAGTGCTAATTTCAGCTCTTAAGTAGCTTAATGATGCGCAATACCAGCAACCGGTTCAAATTTACATGCAACTTTGCATGTGCTTTGCGTGACTTCGATTTGGTACTGCGTCGATGATGTATGTATTAAGAATTTGAGATAATTATAGGATCACAACATGAAAAAGAAGAATGAATATTAATATTCTACTATACTTTCAAACAGCTAGTGCGGGTGCGAGTTTTGTGAACAATATATATTTAATATAATACAAAAACTGGATGTTTTCAAGTTTTCAAATTACTATTCAGCTAAAACTAGTATTACAAATATTGCTTTGGACAAGTGACGTTTTTCGAAATCGTGATTTGATTTAAAAAAAAAATATCAATCCCTTCGATATTTTGAAAACAAAATCTGTAAAGCCAAACTTCTGAATATATTCTGAACAAGAAACGAGTTCCAGCAAAGTTCGCTAAAAAAAACATGAAATGAAATAGTGTTTGTATAACACTTGGACACTTTGGATCGAAAACGAGTTAATGGATATTGATAATCTTTCCACTGTAACATTCGTGCAGTGTTCCGACATATTAATTAAAAAAATGTCTGAATAATAATCTGAATATACATACCTTATGTATGAGATTCTTCTATGAAAGGACATGTCAAAAAAAAATCAGTGGGCAGTATACAATGTTTGCATGCTAGCTGTCATTGAAAACATTTGAGAAGAGGAAAGCAATTCAATTAATTCATCAGCAAAGGTAATATTTATCTTGACACTCAGTATTAAAAATGTTTTGGGATTTGGGAAAATATTTGGGTCAAAATAATATTTCTTTTTAGGTACAACCACAAGTAACGGCCAAGTAATTTACCAAAATGCCGAGCAGAGATGGATGACCAAATGGATGACTGTACTTCTAATTCTGATGTGAGACTGAAGCGAGACGTTCATAAACTGAGGAGACTATAAGCGAAACAACGTGGAGTGACCTTGCTGCGGATCTGGAGAAAAAACGAGATGTGGTACCTTGTGGTATGCACATAATAAATTATTGTATCACTCTATTACGTTTAGCGTGTATGTTGACATTGAGTATCTGTCATATGCGGAGGTATTGTTATTGTTGTCTGGAGTGTGAATCATTGTATGTAATATTGAAGTATCGGTAATAAAGTGTATACAAATAATGAATACAGTTATTGAATAATCATTACAGAGAAAGATTCTCACAGGAGGTATACCTAGTAAAATTTCTTAAGAGATCTCATGAGGAAATCCTAGAAGAAATTCTAGATAAATTTCTGATTCCTTGGAGGAAATTCTGTAGAAATTCTGGAGAATTCTGGACGGAATCCCTAGTAAAATTTCATAAGAAATCTCTTTAAAACATCCTAGAGGAAATCTTAGAGAAATTTGTGAAGGAAACTTCTGAGCAAATTCTTGGCGTAATTCCTGGAGGAATTCTTGGATTAGACCCAGCAGGAATTCCTGGAGAATTTCCTTGAGCAATTTTTTGGGTGAATTCTTGGAATCCCTAGGAGAATTCCGGGAGAAATTCCTGAAGAAATCTCAAGAGGAGTTCTGGGAGGATTCTGAGAGATTTCTGTTATTTTTCTATTTCTGAAAGAACCCCTTGAAAGATTCCTGGAGGACTTTCTAGCGGAATTGCTAGTGCAGTTCTTGGAGAAACTCTCGAAGGGATATCTGAAGAAATCCCTGGGGATAACCTGTTGGAAATAAAAACACAGGCGAGGCTTTGTTCTCCAAACCCAGGCACTGACTGATATCGCTACCAGCTCAGCGCCTCTCCTTTATTCAATCTAGGTATAACTTATTTACAATTTATTTCCATTTACCTACCAGTTGATACCTAGCTCCCCACTGAACTGTGTGATGCACCTCCAAGGATGTACCTACCATTCAACATAACCTTGAATAAATTTGTGCAGAAATCCCTGGAGGAATCTCTGGAGGAATTCCTGGTGGAATACCTGAAAGAATCCTTGAAAAATTCCTGAATGAATTCCTGGAGAAAATTCTTGAAAAATTTCTGAAGAAATCCCTAGAGGATTTCCTGGAAGAATCTTTGGAGAAACTTCTGGAGGATTTCCTGGAGGAATCTTCAAAGAATTTCTTGAAGAGATTTTTCATGGAGAAATCTGTGGAGGAATCCCTTAAGCAATTGCTGATGGAATCTCGGGAGAAATTCCTGCAGAAATACCTAGAGGAATTGCTGACATAATTTCTGAAAGATTCCAGGGGCAATTCCTAGAGAAATTCCTGGGGGAGTTCCTGATGAAATTACTGGGGTTATTCCTGGAGAAATTCCTGGATAAAATCCTGGAGGCATGCCTGAGAGGAACTTCTGTGGGATTTCCTGGAGGAATCTTCGGAGGATTTCCTGGAGGAATTAATTCAGGAATTAATCCCTGAAAAATTCCTGAGGGTATTCCTGGAGAGTTTCCTGGAAGAATTTCTGAAAAAATCTCCAGAAGAATTTCTGGAAAAATTCCTGGAGAAAATGTTGACATAACTTCTGAAGAATGTACAGGAGCAATTCCTGGATCAATTCCTAGAGAAATTGCTGGAGATATTCCTTAAGAAATCCTTGGGGTAATTCCTGAAGAATTTCCTGGAATAGTTCTTAGAGAAATTCCTAAATAAAATACTGGAGGAATTGCTGGAGGTTCTCCTTTGGCTGGGAATTGCTGGCGGAATCCTCGAAGGAATTCTAGGAGGAATCTCTGTAGGAATTCCTTCAACAATTTATGGATGAATATCTGGGGGAATCTCTAGAGGAGCTCTGAGAGAAATTTCTGAAAAAATCGCCTGAGAAATTCCCGGAGGGATTTCTAGAGAAATCTGTGGAGGAATTCTTGGAGAAATCCTCGAACGAATTTCTGAAGAAATCCCTGGCAAAATCACTAAAAAAGTTTCTGGATGAGTTTTTAGTGTAAGTCCTGGAGGAATGCCTGTAGCAACTCCTGGAGGGAATACTGGAAGATTTCTTGGTGGAATTTCTGGAAAAATTCCAGAAGATATTCCTAGAAAAAATCCTGGAAGAATTTCTGAAGGAATCTCTGAAGGATTTCCTGGAGTAGTTTCTGTAGAAATTCGTGGATGAATCTCTTAGGGAATTGGTATAGGAATACCAGAAAAAAAATCCTTAGGAAATCGCAGATGGTGTTCTTGAACAAATTCGGGAGGAATCCTTAGAAGAGTTTATGAAGAAACTCCATAAAAAAATCCGGAAGAAATTTCAAGAGAAATTACTAAGGGAATCCCAAAGCAGTTCCTGGAGGAAGTACTGCATCAACTCCTAGAAAAGTTCCTTAAAAAATACAAAGATGAATTGCCGGAGGAACTCTAAAAAGGGTTCGTGGGAGAATCTTTGGAGGATGTTTGAAATATGTTGTTCCAGAAAGAGTCACTGAAGGAAGTCCCGAGTTAAGCCCTGCAGAAATTCTTGGTGGAATCCCAGGAGGATAGAAGAATACCCGTAGAGATTAACGGAGGAATCTCTAGAAATACTCCTGGAGGAATCTCTAGAAGGAACTCCTTGAGGAATTTCTGGAGAAATCTCTATACGCATTTCTGAATTAATCCTTGGATGAATTTTCAGAGGAATCACTGAAACAATTCCCAGAGGATCCCTGGAATATTTCTTAGAGGAATCTCTGAAGAAATTCATGGAGATATCCCAGTGAAAATTTCTGAAGAAACTGCAGATGGAATCCTTGGAGAAATCCTGAAGGAATTCAAAGAAGAGTTCGTGGAAGAACTTCTTGAGGAATCCCTGTAGCAGTTCCTGAAGAAACCCCAGGAGAAATCCTGGGGAAGTCCTAAACAGTTCCTGGAGGAAGTATTGGATTATTTTTTGGAGTAGTTCCTGAAAGAATTCCAAGAAAAACTCCTGAAAAAATTCTAAAAAGTGTTCGTGGGGGAACCCTTGGAGGATTTTTTTTAATTGTTCCTGAAGCTGTTTCTGAAAGAAACACAGAAGATATTCCCGAGCGAATCCTTGGAGGAATGCTTGAAGGAAAACCTGGAGGAATCCCGGAAGCAATCCCATAATGAATTCCTTAGGAAATCCCAAGAAAGCTAACTTAACAAATTCCTGAAAGAATTTCTGTAGGAAAAAAAATGAAGACATCGATGTCTGCAATAATTTTTGGACAAATTATTGTTGGAATCATTACATGAACTCCCAAAAGAATGTTTTGTACAATGATTTAAGGAACTCCTGGAAATTCCTGGAGGAATCATCGAAACTGGAACAATCACTGAAGGAACTTCTAAAGATATCCCAGGAGAAATTCCCGGAGGAATGTCTGGTCAAACCCATACAGGAATTCTTGAAAAACTCTCTGGAGCAATCCACTGATGGAAGCTATGGGAAATTCCTGAAGGAATTCATCGATGTATCCTTGCAGAAGTATCCGTAAAAAAACTGAAGGAATCGCGGGAGGAACTCTTGAATCATTTCTTGGAACAAACCCTAAAAAAAACTATCTGAAACCTGCAAGATGTCCACGGAAGAGTTCACGAAAGAGAAACTCCTGGACATGTCCCTTGAGGAATTTCTGAAAGAATCCTTGGAGAAGTTCCTGAACAAATGCCTGAAGGAATTTCTGGAGATGTCCTTGAAAGTATTTGTAAAGAAATCCCAGGTGTTATTCTCTTAGCATCACGTTTGTTTGAATTGAATACAAGTGAAAATTCGTGTAGCATTAGCACATTACTGCACTTGATAGCAGCATATAATTCTACAAAGTCCTTCTTTTCCCTACCGGAAACTTGGCATGCTGTTTTTGTATTCCATGGCAACATCACAAAATTTAACCAATCAACCAAGCTTGTTATTTGGTTGAATTCCAGAGATGCCAGATTATTTTTATCAAAAATCTATATCAATACAGATTTTTCTGTATCGCCGTATTTGTGGGTATAGCAGACACCGAGAGTCCTAGATTTCAATAGAAACTAACAAAAATGTATCACTTTTTGACGGTTTTGAATTTTTACTGTTATTCATTTTTCTAGAACATGTGTGAAAATGTACAAATTTTCATAAATTTTTCATAAGTTTTCATTAAATCTATTGAAAATAATTTCAAATTTCATGGTTTCTGGAGAAATCTGTATCACATTTTAAAAATCTGTATTTTTCTGTACTCTGTATTTTGTCCGTATAGAAGGTCAAAAATCTGTATAATACAGAAAAATCTGTATATCTGGCATCTCTGTTAAACTCTATGATAAGATTGAAATAGATCTCTTGAAGAAATACTTGGCGAAATATCCTGTGATTCTCAAGAAAAAAGGTTTGATTATTGTGGATAAAAACCTCAATTATTAGAATAGTCTAGAGAATAGTTTTTTTTATATATTTTTTTCTGGAACTCTTGAATTATTGATAATCTGCCCCCCCCCCCTCTGGCTGCGCCCTTGAGCACCTCATGAAAAACACATAAAATCTAGTAATTTCTACAAATTCACCTTGCAGATCTAATACCGGCTTGATATTGAAGCGATTGAGACGTTAGAACGATGTACTGGAAGTTTACATTAAATTAGAAAAATAATTTTCTAAAACATTGGCCAAATTACTCTGACGAGCACAGACCAAAAACACCACATAAGACTCATCTTGTTCAAATAACTTAGATAATTTTTAAACGTATTTATTTTCTATATATTTCAAATTGATACTATATGATTTGATGCACAATGAAGAATATCAAGTTTATGTTTCATTATGTGGGATGAATTCTTCATAAAAAATCGGGTGCTCATATTACCCCGTCGGTTCAAAACCGACCCAAAAACACACCTTTTCCCAAAAATCTTTCTTTGACATGTAAACATAATTTAACTAAAATTTCCACATCTATATAGTTTAGTATTATCAAAATCATTATGGTCATACGATGTACGGAAGTTTAAACCTTGCTTTCTGCATCTTTTGTTGACTTCTCCTTAGGGTGGCCAAATTACCCCGATTTACCCGACTTTTTACAACAGCGCGCGTCCTGAAGAGTTAATAAACTTTTCGACACTGAAGACGCAACTTTGATTCGGTGAAAAATTAATGTTGAAGGTTTGTCATCAAACATACAGCTCACATTGATTATCGTGACACTTCGTCATCTATATAATATATATTTGCCTCGGACTCTCAATAATATTCCCATGCTTCTTTGGATGCTCCATCTGAGCATTTTATTCAGCAGAATATTCTCGCATTTGGTTTAAAGTCGTTTTCCAAGGTGAATAATATTTTCGTGGATAATTGTATTACACAATGTATTTTCATGACAAGGAACCACGTAGATTCCGGCAGATCACACTAACTTTGAAGTATATTCAACAATTCCTTACGTTTTGTTTTTTGGTTTTGGTTTTGATTTTACACAATGTCTTAACTTGCTTGTCTTACTGACTAGTAAATCTACAGTTCAATTCAATGGGCATCATTTTTTTTTGTATAACCTGATTTTAAAAACGGTCGATTTGCTTCTGGTTTCGTGCGGTCCACTGCCGATGTTCGCGCTAAAAACGTTCATTTCTCGGAGCACACCCTCAAGTTTGCTTCCAACATTTAACGTTTCACGCCGAACAGGTTTGGTATGGACTTGTTCTTCTTTTTGGACCCATTGAGATATTCTTTGTACATGTCGGACCGAAGATACCGCGAGTATGAGTCACTCTTCATCAGATGGTACACGTGGGCAGCGGCCACATCGAAACACCACCGATTCGGGGGTGCCGAACTGCTCACCGCCTCCCGGGCCAGTTCCATCGATTTCGAATCAACGTTCACCGGACAGGGTGCATCCGGGGCGAGAAACTCCAAATAGATTGCGTGGGCAGCTTCCTTCACCTTCGATTGGGGTTGAGCTTTCATGCTCTGGACCGATTCCCAAAATCTGAAAGAGTGGAGGTAGTGGGACATTATTATTGAGGCTAGAGTAAGAGTAAGATTTAAATATACTTCAAATTTTCTCCGCTAAATTCCTTATCCAAAAATTTGGAAAACTGTTCTCTTCCCACTGGATCAATCAGCAGTTCTCGTAAGCTGAAGCCCCATCGTTTCACGCGTTTGAGAGATACATCTTTGCTGGAAGTATTATAAAAAGTTTGAATATTACTAATACCTTTGCATATTAAAAAAAATATAATTATTCGCACTCAAGAGGCCTGCAACTCTAAACTCTGTAGTGTTTCTTGTGAAAGTATACTGCTAATATTTTTAGTATTCGAAGGTATTTGCATATCAAGCCATGCGCCATGGTAACGCACATGCGAAAAAAGTTGTTTGTTTGGTGAGGTTTGGTCTGTGATACAGTACCTTGACAGCTTCACACAAATTTCGGTACTAGTAAAAGTTTTTTTTGCAATTTCTCATCGTAATAGGCTGTTTTACCTAACGCAAATCTGACAGGAAAAGGCCTACTTTCCCACACAAAATTAGCAGTGCTGTAATGGTTCATTACAGCACTGATTTGCGATGCGTAATGAAACATTACAGCACTGTTTTCAGTTTTGATCAACTTCTTGGTGATTTTTGGATGCAGCTCTGAAAAAATGTGACAAATGCACAGTATAACCTGTTATGATCAGACTATCTTAAACATGGCTAGGAACATCAGTGTACAGTTTGATGAAAAATTTTGTTAAAATCTATCCTCAAGCGGTAATTTATGAAGTTGCAAAAAACGTTGTACGCAACGCGGTGCAGAACTCGATTTTTCCAGCACTCGTCGTAATTATCCAACTCGGCAAGCCTCGTTGGATAAATGTACGATTCGTGCTGTAAAAATCTTCATTCTGCACCTTGTTACGTAAACTACTATTCTCAAGGTAAGTACTTTGTCAATTAACTCTGGCTTGCTAGCTGTTCATTGTGTGTCTGTTGTAGAGAGACTAGCTGAAGGACCTGGCCTCGTTGACTTCCAGCAGGCGAACAACAACGCTAAATTCGAAGCGAGCTGAGGACCCGGACCTCCAGACCGGATAACTTCACGCAGGGGATACTGCTGATCGCCCGGTCTCGGTAAAAGGTAGCTGAGCGTTTCCTGTCCTTGTGATCCATAAGTGAAATATACGTGCTATTTAAAACGTCATTTGAGTGATTTTGCTTTCATTTCCAATCAGAAAGTCTTCTCCGCGTTTCCAGATGAATGAAATGAATCATTGATACACTTTCATCCATTCTTAAGATGCATTCCGTAACGAAAATTGCAGACCCTATTCCACATAAGAAACGTTTTGAAAAATAGGCAAATAGTAACTATCCAGCATCTTACCTTTATTATCTCTTAAGGACAAACGCCTTGAAATCCCGCTTCAACAGTGCATCAAAACTTCAGACGCACAAATCTCAAGAAGCAAGCTTCAAACAACAGTGTATTCATTTATTCTGTTCTTGCTCACTTGTAATAAGCTTAAAATAAGAAGCTCAGGTGCGCTGGTTTTGTTTACGAAGAGATTTGTGCCCTCAAAATCGTGAGTAGGTGTCAAAGTCGGCCATTGTGGCGGCCATTTTGGGATTCTAATAAGTCTGTCCTTAAATAAACATGTGTATTAAGTGTTTATTTGGGCGACACATGGATTAATTACAGAATCCATGTGAATGATTTTATTTTCAATGTGTGTTAAATCTCACAGGGTATTCCAAATTCGAAGAAAGGACATCAGCAGCTATCAGATTTGTACATAACTCCTCAGAATGTGCATAGATTTTGTCAAAGGTAATCTAAGCAAACCAGGTTACTGTGTTGTGAATTTTCCGTAATATTTTCTAGTATTTTGCAATACTAGCGAAAGTTTAGAGTTGCAGGCCCCTTGTTCGCACTTCTCTTAATAAACTGTCGAGTGCTTACAAGCTTCACGAATGTATACCCAGAAATAATAGGATACTTACGCAGTTCGATCAGTATCCCACATTTCAATATTGTCCGTTATCCAAGGATTTGGCTGATCAGGTGTTGTGAGAAAATAATCGTATTCGTTATATTGTTCGAAATATGATATATAACTGGAATACAGGAAATGTTAATTTAGGCAACCATTTTCCACCCGCAACGAGCAACTTACGATTCGGCTACTTTGGAGATCTTTATGGTTCTACGTTCTAATTTGAGTTTCAAGAGCTTAATTTGTCTAGTGAGTTGCTCGATTGGATTGCTATTGACGGCCGCGCCGGATGAGCCTGAGCCGTGCGTGGAGGCACCACGGCGGTACGCCTTCTTAATATCTACCTCGGTGGTGTTGACACAACCGGGCATCGGACGGTGTACATCCCAGAATGCGCGCTCTTGAGAGTCGAGCACCTTTCGTTCCAGTTTATCACGCTTCTTGTCCACCTTGCTCTGGGCTTCTGCCTGCATGAAGATAAACTCCCACTTGCGCGAGAACATCTTCTGGAGTTTGGCCAAATTTTCCGCTTCGTAATCCGCCAGTTCCAAGCGGGTCTTGTTCTGCATTGTTCGCTTGCACAGGTACACCGCATAATCGGTGTTCTCCGGTTCCCAACAGTTCGATGGCCAAAAGTACGGCGTCTGAAATCGGTAGAACGTCCCATCGTTCTTCACCGTTAGCTGGTGGTCGTCAATCGGAAACAGGTACCCGTGGGATGCAAGTAGATGCGCAATGTGCAGTGCTTCCGCAACGTCTTCGATTTTGAGATTCTTTATGATCCACGCAATCAAATCCGACCCGGTGAATACGGACGGTACTTTGCTCATGAATGCTTTGATTGTACGCACCGAGACACCACCCTCTTCACTTTGCATGCGCTCCACTATCCCCTCCATCTGAAACAGACGTTAAAATCGCTCAAGTTATTGTCAAATAACCCTTAGAACATTCAGTTACCTTTTTATAAACTAAAATATTCGGTGCATCCTGATTCATGACAACCTGCGTGCTATGCGACTGGCTACCGCGGTTTCCACCGGACGGGACCACCCCTGAGCTGCCAGCGCTGGTCCCACTGACACCCGCCGCGCTGCTACTACAGGCGTTGCTTATTGCATTTTTGTCCTTGTCCTTGTCTTTGTCCTTTTCCCGCTCTTTGTCCTTGTCCTTCTCTTGGGTTGCCATTTTCTTCGGAACGATTATCGATACGGCCTTGTCCTTGTCGATCTCCGTAGTCATAGTTACCATCGTCCCATCGATGGTACCGATCCACAACTGGGTTCTGCCCTTTACGGGCTGTATCTGAAAATGAGAGGTTGTGCTTGAAAGTGTTTTCAATACTCTTTGCGCAGTTATCCAAAATTCGATGGAAGTCCCATAATGAAATTTGAATGTATTTTTCTGTTGGGGATATGATGACTTTGGTAGTTTGTTAACTTAACTATTGCTTCGAAAAATTTGAGAATGCATAAAATAATAGCAATATCTCGATAGTTATGCACGTCAGATTTCTTGCCGCTTTTGAAAATGGGTATTAAGGAAGAATTTTTCCAGCGGAAACAGCAGACCCGCCTCTTTCGGGAGAAAAAGCGCCGCCTGGAAGAAGCGGAGTGTGAAGAAATGGAACTGCTGTGCCGTTCCCAAGAAACACGAAAATTCTATCAGAAGCTCAACGCATCCCGCAACGGCTTCGTATGCAGGGATAAAGACGGAGGCCTCTTGACGGACGGACGTGAGGTGATCGAAAGGTGGAAGCAGCACTTCGATCAGCACCTGAACGGTGTAGAGAACGTAGGCACGGGAGCCCACGGCAACGGAGGAAACGACTACGCCAGTGCAGTGAAGGACGAAAATGAACCAATTCCCACGCTGAGGGAAATCAAGGATGCCATTCACCAGCTCAAAACCGGGATGGTATCGCAGCTGAACTCATCAAGATGGGCCCAGATAAGTTGGCCACCTGTCTGCATCGGCTGATAGTCAGAATCTGGGAAGCCGAACAGTTACCGGAGGAGTGGAAGGAAGGGGTAATCTGCCCCATTCGAAAGAAAGGCGACCATTTGGAATGTGAGAACTTCAGGGCGATCACTATTTTGAATGCTGCATGCAAAGTGCTATCCCAGATTATCTTCCGTCGTCTGTCACCTAAAACGAATGAGTTCGTGGGAAGTTATCAAGCCGGCTTCATCAACGGCCGGTCGACAACGGACCAGATCTTTACCGTACGGCAGGTTCATCGACTTTAAAGCGGCATACGACAGTATCGACCGCGCAGAGCTATGGAGAATCATGGACGAAAACGGCTTTCGTGGGAAGCTGACTAGACTGATTAAAGCAACGATGGACGGTGTGCAAAACTGCGTAAGGGTTTCGGGTGAACTATCCAGTTCATTCGAATCTCGCCGGGGACTGCGACAAGGTGATGAACTCTCATGCCTACTCTTCGACATCGCTCTGTAAAGTGTGATGCGACGAGCCGGGCTCAACAGCCGAGGAAAGATTTTCACAAAATCCGGTCAATTTGTGTGATTTGCGGACGACATGGACATTATTCCCAGAACATTTGGAACGGTGGCAGAGCTGTACACCCGCCTAAAACGCGAAGCAGAAGGTCGGACTGGTGGTGAACGCCTCAAAAACAAAGTACATGCTGGTAGGCGGAACCGAACACGACCGGATCCGCCTGGGTAGTAATGTTACCATAGACGGGGATACTTTTGAGGTGGTGGAGGAATTCGTCTACTTCGGATCCTTACTGACGGCTGACAATAACGTGAGCCGTGAAATACGAAGGCGCATCACCAGTGGAAGACGTGCCTACTACGGGCTCCTGAATAAACTGCGGTCAAAAAAGATTCACCCCTGCACCAAATGTACCAAGATATGTACAAGACGCAAATAAGACCGGTGTTTCTCTACGGACACGAGACATGGACGATGCTCGAGGAGGACCTGCAAGCACTCGGAGTCTTCAAGCGACGCGTGCTAAGAACGATCTTCGGCGGCGTGCAGGAGAACGGTGTGTGGAGGAGAAGGATGAACCACGAGTTCGCTGCACTCTACGGTGAACCCAACATCCTGAAAGTGGCTAAAGCTTGACGGATACGGTGGGCAGGGCATGTTGCAAGAATGCCGGACAACAACCCTGCAAAGTTGGTGTTTGCTAACCATCCGGTTGGTACAAAAAGACGTGGGGCGCAGAGAGCACGATGCGCGGACCAGGTGGAGCGTGATCTGGTGAGCGCTGGGCGTGACCGACGTTGCTGCAGCTGCAAATCGAGTATTATGGCGCAAATTGTTGATTCAGTGTTATCATGAATTTGATGTTGAACTAAATGAATGAAATACGAAACATAGCGCCTGTAATTTTCGTTTGCATCATTCAGCAACGTGTACATTGGCAAACGTCAAAGCGATTGAACACTAGCACCTCTGGTGGAAGGATCGCGCGAAACAAATGAAATTTGAATTGATCGTTGAATGCATGAGCCAAATCGTTTTGAAGAGTGTTACGTCTGTTTGTCTGTGATTTGGGTATAGACACTCAACGTATTTATTGCACTTAATTTGAATACTTTCTATGTGGTTTTTAAAAGTTATGTTTTTATCTAGTAAGAGTCCTAAGTTAAGTATCTTCGTCCGACCAATTTATTCGACTTCCCCTCATAGTGACAACATGTGACACATTAAGGGTTTCGGATTAAGAGTTCTTGGCTTATGTGGATATATGATAAGTTGAGTTTTGGAAGCATTTGGATAAATCTTCTGTTTTTACAAATAAGAAGAAATAATATCTAAGCTTTTTTCAATCAACAACAAATGACAAGCAAACTCCGCACCTTGGCCGAGGTACCCATGTCATCTGCAAATAACGATTTTTGACATCCCTGAGGCAAGCAAGGTAAAACTATGCATACATAAAAATGCAGTGGCATACGTGGGACCGCGCATAACTTGCGAAAGGATGGTCCGATTAGGGTCGTCAGAGTTTTCTTCTCTTAGTTTTTACTCAAGGAAGGTTTATGAGGCAAACAACATGGGAAAATTGAGAGTTTTTGAAAATCGAGTTTACATACATTTTTACCGGGGACTTGGTCTTGGCTAGAAAATCTAAATGTCAAAAAAACGCAGTAGGGAATACAAAATTTTGCCGGATACAGCTAGTATTGTATAATATTGGTCCCAACTTCAACAGGTAATCTATCTGACTTGGAATTTTGATTGTTTACCTGAAGTGTTCGATCGGAGAAATAATTTTGGATTGAATTTTATTCTTCAATCACTTAACCTAATTTACAGCTCTATTGTCCAATAGGGCACTGCGTGAGCGATTTTAATTGGAACCTGTAACTGCCCATAACTGCATATTTGTAACATTTGCAGGTTTTGTCAAAATTGAGTTAATACCGGGGCTCATCTCCAAATCATCAGTACTTTCATCTATCCAAATAAACTTTACAAGTTTGTTCCACAGAATGTGAAAAAAATACCAAGTCGTTTTGTCTCATTAACAAATATTAACGAATGTAACCGCATAACAGTCACACTGGAAATACACACTGGCCTCATAGCGTACAACCAATCATATTTTGCTCTAATATTTTTTTGAACTTTTCGCCCAGCATACAAGAAGAGCTGTAGAAGATTTCATTGCAAAGTAATTAACTTTGATTTTTTGCCAAATTTTTGAAATTTAGATCCATTTCCATACTAGTGCAAGTTGCAAACTTTGAGCTCAATTTTTTCCAATGCCTACTTTTGTCGAATGTGACTGTTATGCAGTTATGGGCAGTGTACAATGTACATACACTTTTTGTACAGCGCCTAATTGTATTCTATTTCTAATTGTACTACATCGAACTAGTGGCCGTTGCGCTGCTTTCACTTTCTACCCTATCATGGTAGAATGATGAGCTCGAGGATGTTGATGTGTGGCTGTTGGTTGTTCCTGTTTCCAGTCCGATTGGGGGCCCATTATGGGTTGCCGTTCGCCGATGTCCAAGTATCCGGGTTCCAATTTGTTCATTTGAGCCATGGGCTCAGAAGATGGTCAGTGTCAGCTGCTCTCAGGGGAAAAGAGCAACTGACGAAAGTGCCGGGGCTGGGATCGAACCCATGACCATCTGCTTATGAAGCAAACGTGTTGTTCGGCAATGAACACAAGAACAACTTGGCAAAAGCACTGGACTGTAGGCACGGGGTATAGCACAGCAGAAGAGAACACGGGGGTTTCGGTTTGGGAAGGAAAAGCACTGGAATAGCTTAACTACACTAAACACTTTATTCTCTCTACTTGCTATTTACACTTTACATTTGGATTAGTTTCACTTCGCGTTGTTAAAGCCACGCGAACGCTTATCACTTGATCACGCTTAATTTGCAACTGACTCGCCTCTAGAAACGGGTCGCATATATATACCAAAAAAGTGGTATTCCAGAACCACGTGGAAAGTTCTACACGCGCGTAGAACCCACGCGACATGTGTGGAACAAACCATCATCAGCACGCTACCTGCACGGCGACGACGACGAGAGTCTATGATGATGATGACGATGACGACGGCTGCGGCGGTGGGGTTCGCTACTGCACTCACGGCAGGATCTCACGGCGCTCACTCTCTCGCTGTTAGTCGCAGCTGTCCCGTCGGCTCGGGTGAGTGTGCGTGCCTCGTGACGATGCTTGGTGACGGTTCCGATGCGATGGTTGGAGTGGATTGCGCAGCTGTGGATGCTGCTGCCCTTCTTGGGAGCGTATGTTCGCGAACATACTCCCGCCCGTTGGAATGCAGTTCCAATTCCACTGGTTGTTGGCTGCTGCTGTCCCTCAAAGGAAGGCGGTGGCCTTACTCGCGACCGGTAAACTTGCTCAGGATTCTGGATGAAGCTGCTTATCCGCCTACCCTTCGGTGGATAATGGTCGATGTTTTTCACTAACTTCCGCACTGGTTGGAAGTCCTTGCCTGCTAAACTGCTTACTAGGGTGGTACATACTGGGATGGCTTCAGAAGGCTTCCTTGTATTCGCGCGCTTTACTGGATTCCCCCTGCGTTCGAAGTGCAGCAACGTGTGATGCCTCTTTGAACACTTCTTGCACGACTTGCTACTGGAACACGCTATGCAACGATGGCCCTTTCTTAAACAATTAAAACATAGGTTTAGCTGCTTGACTCTGGCATGGCGCTGATTCACGGACAGCTTCTGGAACATAGAACACTTGAAGTTTTGATGCTGTCCGGCACAAAAGTCGCACATATACATCGACGACACTAACGCTGCATTTGACGTCATGGAAGGCACGAACTTAGATGCAGGCGGCTTCTGGTTGGAGACCTTGGTGCTTGTGGATATGGTGGTTGCACTCTCCTCGCATCTCTCCAGGATGACACAGCGTTGCTTCAGGAATTTGATAGTCTGCTCGTACTCTGGAAGCTCCGTCTGGTCAATTGAAGCTTCCCACAACTCACGGGTCTGGTCATCCAATGCGTGAGTGAGTACGGTCACCACGAGCAGCTCCGACATTCCTGAAAGCGGTTGACCAAGCTTGCAGAGGTTCTCCACGTGGCGAGTGCATTCATCGATGAGCCTGCGGAGGTCCTTCGACGACTTCTTAGTCATCTTTTTCATGTTTAGGAGGCCCAAAATGTGAGACTCCAGGATTAGCCGCTTATTGCCAAACCTCTGCTCCAGGATATCCCATGCGCGCTGGTAGTCGTTATCCTGCAACGTTTCGAGGTGGATTACGCCGGTGGCGTCTCCCATCAACGAGTTTTCCAGGTGGTATAGCTTCACCGCGTCCGAATCTGATGAGCGCTGCATCAGATCCTGAAACATAGCCTTGAAGCGGGGCCATGCTTCATAATGACCATCGAAGGTTGGCAATGGAGCACCGAAGGATTGGGACTGAACGATGATCGGTTGCTGGTTGGTGACACACGGTTGCTGCTGGGTTGGGGGCGCAGTTAGCTTCTCGTTCCAGCTCTCGAGCAGCACAGACACCTCCTCGTACAGGTGCATGAATTGAAGGTAGGGATCGTCTTGCTCATCGCGCTTGTCGGCTGGGGACTGGGCCACAATTTCCTGGTGCAACCTGATGAACTCGGCTTTTTCGGTCTCAACACTCCGTTGAAACACTTTAACTTGGGCTGGGGTTGGTTCTCTTTCTTCCTCTTCGGCCTGCTTGAGGGTGGTTAGGATTCGGTTCACGTTGCGTTGAGCTAATCCACGGTTGTGGACTAGCGCCCCAAGCTGGTCTTCACACTCGGCAAAATCAGGCACCTTCTTCACCGGTGTCCGTTTGGGTGGCATCCTGATGTAATCCTTCACGGGTCAGTAACACGGGGATGTGGACAGGAATTCTGACGCCTTTGTTGCGATGGTTGGAAGGTAGCACACGAAGTCCGAAGCGGTGGTAGCAACACTCAACACTACGGCGACAAACGGGAAACTTCGCTTCACCGGATACAAACACCGAAACCGACGCGTGTGTCGCTACGGAGGGAAAAATCACTTAACGATTCCGAAGCGACGGACACAAAACACTACGCGACGGTGAAATCAACCACGTATTGGCAGGAGACCGACGCGCTTGTCACAACGGGTGGAAAATATCACACAATGCCCGAAGTAACGAAAGGTAGCACTACGCGACGGCGGACTCACTCGGGGTATCACAAAAATCGACGCGCTGGTCGGACCGGATGGAATAAGTAACACACGAATTCCGGAACGACGGATAAAATCACTACGCGACGTCACTCGCGGACCGACACGGATACGGACGTTGTCGAAGCCACGTCCACGCTCTTCACTGCACAGCACGTTGTTCAAGCCACGTGCACGCTTCTAAACTACGCACTGCCGCGCTGTCGAAGCCACGCGGTACGCTTTTGAAACGACACACTACCGCGTTGTTCAAGCCACGCGGCACGCTTTCACACACTACCGGATCCTGATCCGGCTCGAAGGACCAAATTGTGTTCGGCAATGAACACAAGAACAACTTGGCAAAAGCACTGGACTGTAGGCACGGGGTATAGCACAGCAGAAGAGAACACGGGGGTTTCGGTTTGGGAAGGAAAAGCACTGGAATAGCTTAACTACACTAAACACTTTATTCTCTCTACTTGCTATTTACACTTTACATTTGGATTAGTTTCACTTCGCGTTGTTAAAGCCACGCGAACGCTTATCACTTGATCACGCTTAATTTGCAACTGACTCGCCTCTAGAAACGGGTCGCATATATATACCAAAAAAGTGGTATTCCAGAACCACGTGGAAAGTTCTACACGCGCGTAGAACCCACGCGACATGTGTGGAACAAACCATCATCAGCACGCTACCTGCACGGCGACGACGACGAGAGTCTATGATGATGATGACGATGACGACGGCTGCGGCGGTGGGGTTCGCTACTGCACTCACGGCAGGATCTCACGGCGCTCACTCTCTCGCTGTTAGTCGCAGCTGTCCCGTCGGCTCGGGTGAGTGTGCGTGCCTCGTGACGATGCTTGGTGACGGTTCCGATGCGATGGTTGGAGTGGATTGCGCAGCTGTGGATGCTGCTGCCCTTCTTGGGAGCGTATGTTCGCGAACACGTGTAGACACTACGCCACGGGACCCGGCTTTGGATTGATTGCCGAGAATGTTGTCATACTTAATTGCGAATGTGTTCAAATTCTCGGGCAACCTGATCGTCTATTGGACTAGTGAGACCTATACTGAAATTATGCGCACTGTCAAACTGTTTGGCAGGTTTTTGTGCATTTTCAAAATTAGTTAATAATATTTTGTTATCCTCTTACAACGCAAGAATAGGCTTCTGAGACTTTTTCAAAATTTTTGTCAATTTTCAAAATGGCTGTATGTTTTATATGTAGGTTCAGCTCTATGATAATTGAAAGTGGAGCTGATGGAATTGAAAATCGCTTCATGGGAAATTTGAAATGTTACAGGAAGATGGTCAGAATCGAAGTCAGCATGAGTAACCAATTGGCTACAATGCTGACTTGAGTCAGTTAAGACCAAATCAATTGTTGAGGGATTTCTAGCAGAAGAAAAACAACATTGCACCGATCATTTGTTGCTATTATTCGGATAAAAAGTCGAAATCGGTAGTAGACATGCCTGAATCGCGTCCATTTTCAGAATTTGATGTCTGGTGATAGGTATTATCCCAAGTAACCAAAAGTTCAGATAAAAGGGTACTTTATAAGCTAAGCAGCTCGTTCGAGGTTGCTAATTAACCATCCAAGCAGCTTCATTTTTAAGTATTTTGGAACTTGAAAGTTCACATAAGCACGCTGGATAACCTTCTAAGCAGTTTCTGACAGAACTATGACAAAATTCATGCAGAAACAAAAATGTGTTTTCCAGGGTACTGGTAATTATATGTTCACAAATGTCGCTGCTATGTAGATTTGAACTAGATCATCCGGTGTGATAGCCTGCCGATTTACCGTTGCGCTGCTGAAGACACTTGACAAAGTCAAGCTGACTTCACTACCGTACAAATGTGCAAAACTAGCTGCCGACAGAAAATCGATTCATGTCAGACTTTAGCTACTGTTCACTCAATCGCAACTGTAGTACTGTGGTGGAGCGTAGAGTTCTCACGCAGCGACTATTGGTTCGAATCCGATGGGCAGCATTTTTTTTTTTGCTCAAGCCTAGTATTCATTAATTTGATAAATTCATATTTATCTTTTATTTGTTTAAAATGTTTTCTGTAAAAGAAATAAATTTAATCTTCATTGAAACACAATGCTACTGAACTGAACTTCTATGAACTTTAAAGTTCCGACAAAGTTCCGAGAAGCATCTTAAGCAGCTTTAAAGTACAGCGAAGTTAAGATAAAGTTCCGAATGGAACTTTCTGGCTGCTTAAGAGGTTAACAATGAGCCTTGCCAGAACTTGTGACCCAAGTTCTAGCAAGGCTCATCGTTAGCCTCTTAAGCGGCCAGAAAGTTCCATTTGGAACTTTATCTGAACTTCGCGGAACTTGAAAGTATATTTTGTCATGAGAAGCGGAACTTTTAGTTACTTGGTATATCTCCAATGATTTCGAAATTGTATTCACCAAATGCTTAAAAACCGACATCTCTCCTCGAAGTTGTTTTGTTAATTTGTTATTAATTATGTTTTATTGAGTTACCATTTTTGTTATGTTGACTCTTAACTCAACTAAATGATAATAAACTCAATTATCAAACGAATGATAACAAGGTAACAGAACTTGTTATAATTTTGTTCTCCGTCATTGCTCGGGTAGGTTCTTTTCACGCTTTATGCGTTATTACAGCGCCCTTTTCAGGGCGCTGTTTGAACCCATTTTTTTTTTTGTTTATATTTATGTGTATTTTAACTTATAGCTAATTCTACACTTATATTGAACCCATTGTGGTACGCAAAGGTACGTTAGTACCCTTTTCCAGGGTATCTTTTCCTATTTCCCTACCTGTCACGATCTCCATCCAAATTATAATTTTCATCCTTTTCCCTCAGGTAGAAGACGAAATAGGCCTGAATTAGGAGCTGTCTAAACTACGTAGACTTTTTTAGGCCATCTCAGACAAACCTTCCCCCCTCGTAGCCCTTTGCCCATACAAAATTTTCGAAATTTGTATAGTGCGTAGACTTTTGTTTGAACAAATGTTTTCCAAAGTAATGATAATGATACATATTGGATGGATCAATATTATCAAAAGCAATATCTTTACACCAAGACGTTAAACGTATCTACAGGCGTATCTACAATGATCGATTTCTCTTCATCGATTTTCTCTTCGGATTATTCCGAAAAACATGACCAACATCCGAATATTCTCTCGGTACGTTTCGAAGAAGGACGACAAAGGCTAGCATCTAAAACAACAAAACTAATCAAATTTGATTTGATGGCTAAGTTATTATGAAGAGAAATCGATCACTGTTGATACGCCCGTATGATACTAAGGGCGAGAAATGTATTTTGTTGCGATTTCATTAAAACCTAAGAAATCCGCATATTTTAGATTAAGGCATGCACTTTGAATTTGTTTCTAGCATTCTGCGGTGAGCGAAACCCGAGCAGAAGAGAATAACAACAGCATAACAAAATGCGTTATTTTGGCAAAATAACTGCATAATAGAATTAGTAATTTTCATGTAATTAACATAACATATTGAGTTATAAACTTGTCTGTCATAAGCGGCAAAATAACAAGTCACATAACAAAAATTTGTTCCTGAAAAATCAATTTAATAACATGTTTTGTTAGTGGCGATAACAACTTAATAACAGTGAATTTGGGAAATATTTCAATAACAAATTTTGATATTAAAGAGTTATTGATAACATTCTGAAAGCAAAATTAGGGTAAAAACTAACTTTTTTTACTCATTTTTGGGTAATTATTTTAAGTGTGTTATTCTATTTTTAGAAAATAATAGGTCACATAAAAAAAAAATTCGAATTCATTATAAAACTTACAAACATCGACGGGATTTGAACCTCCAATCCTGCTATCGTAAATTTCCAGTCGCCTTTACCAATGAGGCTATCACAGCACTTGCAGTGAGGGACGATAGAAGCTTTACTGGTTCTACGTATTGCCAGTTTCCCTATTCCCCCATTTCATGTTTGCCAGTCGCAGGACAAAAATAGACAGAGATTTGAATGCAAGATCAAACAAAGAACCTCTCTCTCTTACCAACAGCGCTATCGCGGTGCGCAGACATGTGCACTGTAACACTAATAACAGTGGTGGCGTTCGCAGGGCCCGTCGTCGGCTGTTTCGGAACAAAGAGAACGACGAAAAAGTTGCTAGTCGACTATTTATGATTGAGCTTCGTCATGGGGTGCATTTTGGCGGCGACAAAGATCCTTTCCAGACGGAGATGATTTTATTTAATTTTTTGTTTTGTTCGCGTTGTGAGAACGGCGATTATACACGTACCTACGTGAGCGAAGGTAAAAGGAAATTATATCATATGCCGATATGATAACTTCTGCAGATGCTGTTTAGTTTTATTCTGTTTTAGATTATTTTTAGTAATGAAAAAAGATATTTATGACATAATGTCAAACAATATATGATCGAATAACACTGTTCGACAAAAAAAACTTTTGCCGTGATCAGAGACCCCATTAGTAGGGCATCAAAGCGCATGGAAAATGTAGAAAAATGCCATTTTCAAATCTGTTGGAGCACCCCTAGAAACTTTTTGAGATGAGTTTGAATTTTATTCATTTTTGAAGGTTCGACAAGAGCTTCAGAGATCATCATAAACACATTTGAAATACAATATCTTTAAAATGCAGTTTTGTGCACCGCTGAAATTTTCACAGATCTGAGAAGCAACTTTGATAAATAACTAGTCAAAATTTCTACCTATTACGACATTCCGTTTCGTTGATACATATCCGCGAAAGCTTAACTCTGACTTATATAGTGAAAATCTTTTAGGTTTTTTTTATTCTAATCCCATAAAGCACGCCCATATTCATATCCATTAAAAAAAACTTCTATGCGTTAATTCCGTGAAGCGTCAGTCTTTCGGATACTTCGAACGCCTCGGAATATTGAATGGATTTTCGCTTCAGTAGGAGAAAACGTTTCTTTACAAGTCCATTAGGTCACAGGATGTGACGTCCGTTTTCTAGTGTTAATGTATTTTTTAGTCTCTGACTGAAGAAGATGAAAATTGTTTCTTAACCATCTGGTTTAACTAAGTATGATTCTGGAAAGCTATACGAGAAATTTTAGGATATGATTACAAAGGATTTCACAGGAAGAAAGTTAGATTAATTCATTGAGGTCAACATGAGTGTTTTAAGGAAAAACTCTTCCAAATAAATTTAAAGTTCTAATTGCAGTTTTCAAAAACTTTTTTGTCGCTCAGGCTTGTCCGCACTCAGCGCATGAAAATTCTGCTCTTTTGATTTACACCACCAAAACCATCGTATCAATGCAATCTTTCTACCTTATCTGATAGAAGGATGTTGAAATATCCTAAATGTCATTTGGAACTGTCAAAAAATTGCTTCGCAGTGCCACACTGTGCGCGCAAAGAGAATTTCACCCGGGTGAATTCACCCCAGTGATTTTCTCTTTGCACGCTCAGTGCGGCACTGCGGTGCGATTTTTTGACAGTTTGAAATGACATTTTGGATATTCAAACATCCTTCTATCAAGTAAGATAGAAAGATTACATAAATATAATGGTTTTGGTGGTGTAAATCAAAAGAGCAGAATTTTCATGCGCTCAGTGCGGACAAGCCTGTTGTCGCTTATGAAAATGAACAAAGTTTATTGTAGCATTTGACATAAAATGTTACTTTCATAATCATGTTGAAATACCAATAAACTGCGATTTTGAATGTGATGGATTAGGATCACAATTCAGGCAAAATACACTTCGTCCACTTTATTCAAGGAAGTATTTTGTTTTGTTCGAATTTCGAGTCGTGCCCAAATTTAAATATCCATATATCGCATATGGATGAGAATGCTTTTCAATGATTTGGTGTGTATCTTAGTAACCGTTCCAGATTGCCTGACCTGGTGGATATCAAGCAGTTCCAGGTTCTTAAAAAATTAAATACGATGCGGAAAATATATTCAAATTCCAACGTCCTCTGCTTTGAAACAAGTTTGGACTATTTGGACTAAATAAATTATATTACCTCGCCTTAGTGCTTCTGGATAGATAATATTTAACACTATATTAATAAATAGGGGATCATTTAGGCAGGAACACCTATTTTGGGCACTTGCTGCTATAACTCAGTCAATAACAACCGATTGACTTGAATTGTTGCACATAGCTAGATACTATGCGTATCTGATCGTGTCTCAAAAATCAAACCAATCGGTTCTAAATTGACTGAGTCATAGACACAAGTGCCCAAAAAAGGTGATCCTGCCCAAATGGTTCCAGACCTCATGCCGCTGGAACTTATAAAGCAATTTTACAATCGTGGAGGACATTATTGAGCTTGAAATTAAGATTAGAAATATTCTACTACATGAAAAAAAAAAAACAATTAATTTCATAAAAGTGTCTTGAATGGTAATACCCCAACATACACATTCTGTATTGTGAAACTAACTAAAATGTGATGAAAACAACAGTGCTTGTACGATTACTAATAGTAGATGGAGTAGGTTCTCATTTTTGGCGTGCATTTTTTTAGGGTTGTATTGTTTTGTACAGTAGTGAACTCAAACCATGTTTTCTGCGCAATGCCAGCTCCAATTCATTGTATTCAAATACGTTTGTTTTATTCAATAAAGTTATCAATTTTACCACTTTGGTATGGCTAGGAGGTTCTTCGAAACATTAAGTGAATATAGACAACCCACGAAAACACTGGAAACGTTTTTTTTGTACTGATCGCAAAATATAAATGTATTAGATTTTATTTTCATTTTTACACAGGCTTACCACGTTAGTAATTTGAAAAATCGACCGGATTTTCTTCTAGAAAATTTGAATTCAATTATATAGATCATAAGTGTAGCATTTCGAAGTCAAATCAAAGTAAAATAGTTATTATGTTATGATTAGATAATGATAGGGGCTTGTTTTTTGTGATTGAATTAAGAGAAAACTTCAAGGATTTGTATTATATAAGTCATATTTGATTCTTCCCGGATATGTATCAATGAAATGGAATGTCGTAATTGGCTGAAATTTTGACTAGTTATTTATCAAAGCTATTTCTCAGATCTGTGAAAATTTCAGCGGTGCACAAAATTGCATTTTAAAGATATTGTATTTCAAAAGTGTTTACGATGATTTCTAAAGCTCGTGTCAAACCTTCAAAAATGAATAAAATTCAAACTCATCTCAAAAAGATTCTAGGGGTGCTCCAACAGATTTGAAAATGGCATTTTTCTACATTTTCCATGCGCTTTTATGCCCTACTAATGGGATCTCTGATCACGGCAAAAGTTTTTTTTTGTCGGACAGTGTAATAATAGACCGAAAGAAAAAAGTTATAATAGACAAATGCAATCATCAATTGAGCAGAATTGTCTGTATAGTTGACATTTTTATTGATTAGAATTATTTAGTAGGTACCATATTTGCTATCTCCACTCTCACTAACATTCATTACTTCGTAATACATAGTCTGTTCGATACTTTTTGACGTTATAATTAGAGGTTAGCAGTACTGTTAAAATGACATATAAATTCAACTAAGTTTACTCAATTTTGAGATAAAAAAAACTCATTTGCAGATGTATCATTTTTTGAAGCTAAAATTTTACTTAACCTATAAGAATTGGGAATCGTAGAAAAGTGATAGGAATTTGGCACCGTAACGGGACTGGGATATTGAAAGAAGGAAATTAATACAAAGATAAACATATCAATAGCTATGATGCTATATTTACCCAAAACTCAAATTATAGCAATGAATAAAATAAAAAATACGGAAGAGTCTGATGAAATTTCTAGAAGTTACAATGCCTTTATTTTTACAATATGAAACAGCAGACAATAAAATAAAGAAGGTAAACTATGTAATGGTTATATCTGCGATAAATTTTCTCCGATTTTGACAATATTGATCTCATTTGATCCAGATTTATTTTTTCCATCAAAAACAAATCCGACGGAACCGATCTGGTCATCGTGAGTTAAGAAAAAACCCGAATTGCCATACACGTGGAATTTTCCATAGACCAGCTGCAATTGGCTTCTTTAGTGGTGTTGAGATAATTCCATATTCACAATCTATACATGCCAAACTGAGCCGGAATCCAAATTTTCATGAACTTTAGTGCCCGGGAACCTATTTAAAAATCGATTTAAAGTTTATATGGGATCGATTTGTCGAATCACCCCTCGTCGCATTTCGTACTGGGCGGAGCTGTCAAGCAATTGCCCAGCTGTCAAAAGGTGATTTCAAAAAATCTTTTTATAATTGAAGCTTAAGGTATCAAAATAAAGTTTAAAAAATCTGAAAAAAAAATAATACTGGCTTAAAAAAAGGTGCTCTTTCGAATAAAATCAAAAAATCAATATATTATTCTTAATTTAAAAAACCCAATTGGTGATTGGTACAAATTAAGTACCTTACCGAGAAAAAAAAGGTTTAATTTAAATTTATACGTTCAATATGTAGTCCGTCCAAAGTCTTACACCGTACATCAAAGCGTTTTTAATTAGATTTTGTTTTAGATTTTATAGAGACATTTTAAAATCTTCTCCTGTGTGGTAGGGATAGGATTTTTCAAAACACCATCGTTCTTCTTCTTCTTCATGCACTATCAAATCACCAATAGCATATCTGCCCAGCCTAGGCCCAAAGTATTGACTTCAAAGTAATCATTACGAAACATAAATGTCAATTTCTTGATTTTGCTTTGGCTGACCAAGCCAAGGTTGACCGTAGCATTTTCATAATTCAAATCTCAATTTGTTCATCGAGCACATGTTCTGTTGTGCTGCACGTGGATGTCAAAGCATTTTCAACAGTGTAATTACGAAGCATGTTTCACGAGAGACCATATTTTTTTCAATACGCTAACTCCAACAACGCCGATATTAGAATAGAGGAGCTTAGAAGCAAAAGGGTGTAAGTTACAAAAACCCACTTTCGAGTAAATGAGCTTTGAAGTTTTTCACCAGTTTTTCATCCCATTCAAAATGTATGGAGTTTCAATATCAACCCAATTTTCTCTGATTTACTGTAATTTTTCTAATCATCATAAAAATAATCTTTAAAAAGTTCCTGTGAGCTTGAAATTTGAAGATTTTTTGATATGTTCAGCTCAAACTCGACAAAACGGTCACTTACACCTCTTTGCATCTGGGCCCCTCAATAGCATAAGGATATGTTCCAGAAAATTTGGACTTTTGGGAATACCGCGTAACCCAATCGTTCTATTCGCATAACCAATCAATAAAAAAAAGATTTCTTATTCAAACGAGTCGAAGTTCACTTAAATCGGTTCGAAGTTGAAAAAATATGAGTACTTTTCAGTTTTGAGGGTAGCCGGATACGCTTCCGGCATTCTACGCAATGAAAAACAAGCAAAACTGCAGCCCCTCAACAGCAATTGAATGTTTTTTTTTTTTTAATTTTTCAATTACATAGAATAAAGCTGTTTCCTTATAAACATTTTCTGATCTTTTACCTGCTATCCATCGACCTTTTGCTCTACAAGCAATGAAAAAAAACGAATACTTAATCAAATTTCTCATTTTTTGTAATATAGCTAAAAATTAAAATTATTTCAAATTCTGATATAATTATGTTATTTTGCAACTGATTATTTTGTTCAGTTGCAAAAATAACAAAGTTATAACAGAGTTTGTTCTGATTTATTTGTAACAAAACTAGTTACAAAAGATTTTAATATATTTTGTTATAATTTAGTTTGAAAAAGTTTGAAACAGTCCATGTCATAACAAAATTATAACATAATTTGTTAGTTATATCACATTAAGATATAATTATGATATATTATTGTTATGTTCATCTAGTCGGGTATGACCTCCACTTTAGCATCCTATTCTACATCATATATGACTTCGTGATGGCTGAGAATTCTATATATTTAGACCAACATGTGAGAATGCGAACTTCAGTTTCTCTCTTCCCTAATAGGTGTATTTTCAACTATTCATGTACCTATCTTTCAAATAGGTAGATCCGACTTCATCCTCTGGAACGACAGGGAAAACATGTGAAATACAAAATATTTCTGAAAAATCCCATTCAAAACCATCTACAATTTTGGATTCAGCTGTCTGTATTAGCTTCGTTCAAACAAGTTTATTCCATAAGTTTGACATTTTTATCATTGAAATTCACATGTCAAAGGCGGAATCTGGAACGTCCCTTTGAAAACCTTAAAAACCTTCAATATCGTCTGCTATGTTCTCGTTTAGATGTATGCAGGGTACTGCGCCACTTGGGCAGTGGCTGGTATTTTGGGTACTTTTCAGCTACAACTCAGTCAATTTCAGAAATTTAGCAAAACCTCGCGCCGCCCAGCAGGGACTTTGTTTTGTACACATTACAGCACCTCCATGTCACGTAATATACCACGTCTCTTATCAAATGTGATACCGTAAGCATACCATACTTTGCGCACCTAGGGCCTAACTTTGCGCACTTTTCAAAAAATCGTTAAACAGTTTTTCTGGTGCACTATGCAAACTTTTTCCCACGGAATACTAGCTAGTGAAATGGGGCATGCACTTTGTCTCAGTTTGGATGTAATGATAAATGGAAGAGGAAGACAAATTGATGAGTGAATATGCAGTTGCTTTCCCTCAAATGCTGTAAATAACGTTGTAGAATGACGTAGGTTTTGTTTCAAAATTTGTTTTAGTTTAGATAGCAATACCATAAAGTATTTGTGCACTCTCAATAATACAATAATAACCAAACTTGTTCCACAACAGAATGTAATATTGAGATGTTATTTAAGGGCTGCATACCAATTGCTTGGTCATAAGAAAATAAGATTGTCCAACAAAGCATGCTATGGAAACGTAATGCCTTGATAATTCAATAATAACAAAACAAGATATAAAAACAGGTTTTGTGATTTCGTAGTTATTAATTTGATATTCCCCTCTGCTCGGGAAATATTCAAGTATACAACAAGCTTTTGAGGTTCAAAAAAATGGAACGTTTCATATCTTTGAGTAAATTGTTGAGGCCCTGAGGTAGGAGCCAAGTTGTTTTAATCAATAATGTGTACAATTTTTGTGGAAGGACACTCTTTTATAGCATTACGAACCCAAACACTTGTTTTCTTCCAACAGATGCAGTGCTTAGTTACAGGTTAATAGTTGAGCCACTATACTCTATAGTTCATAACCAACTTCATTAACTTACATTTTCCTCACTAGCCTCTCCTCGCTGCCGGAATTCATCCCGCATGCATGCAAGATGTGTTTGCAACCTGGTGACCGGTGGTATATCGGACGTCGTTTCCACTAGCTAGCAATAAGCTCAAATTATAGCGAAATGAGCGGAAATTCCTTACGATGCTCGATTAGCGCTGAAAATTGCTGCTCGCCATATCACAGCGCGCGCGGTGGTGCCAAAGTTCCCTCCACCTCCGTCGTTTGGTTTGTCTGACTGCTGCTGCCGATGCTACTACCCTTCCTTGCTTCCTTCCGCAGTCGCTCTTTTTCCTTGCCTCTATCCAATGACAACGACGTCGATGCTGATGACTGCTGGCAATACATCCATCATGGAGATTTGTGATTCATTTTTCCCTTGTAGAGCTTCGCCGAGATGAAAAATGATGGTCGTGGTTTTTTTTTCACTTTTGCAGTGCACCACTTCGATCGTTGGTGGTTTTAAGCGATTATTGCACTTGAAAGGTCGTAAAGCTATGCACGCCGATGCCAAAGAATGCTAATAGAGGGTGTATGGTGCTCAGAAAAGTGTGAAAATTGGAGTGAAATTGGAAACACTTGTGGACCTACACGGCTGCTACTTTTCACATTGTTCCTGTTTGAGCACCGCACACTTCGCACAAACGCCTTTCCGCCCAAAATCCTGTTCGATATCACGGCGTATCACTCATATTCACTTTGAAATTCACTGCTCCGAGGGTCCAATAGCTGGAAAAATCACCCAATTTCCACGCGAAACTTTATCCGACTGCCTGATAGCCAGGGTCAAAAGTGTATAGATTGAAAATCCAAGTAAGAGAAAACAGGAGGAAAAGTTGGGAAAAATCCTAAACTGTTCTATTCGTCGAGACCTTCCTAACGCACTTCCTCTCGCGGCTCTGGATGGTGAACAACGCGCTCTCGCTCTCGACGGCGGCGCGACGCTCTTCTGTGAACCTACTCTACTACACTGACTGTCTACTGGTTGCTGGAGGACAGATTTGGGTGGGCGCCACCCACCGATTACACTGGTTTACAAAGTTTAGGATAACAAATTTAGAAAAACATCTTTAATTTTCTTTGTTTTGCTACTTTATGAGAATTTTGGGTAATTCTCGCTGAAACCAGGCCGCCATTTACATTAAGTCTGAGATTTTCAACAAAAAAAACGCGCCAGTATATTACAAAATTATTTGCTGTGGAGTTGAATTTGATGACAAAGCAATTCATACGCGTTTTTGGTTCCACAGTTATAACGGTTTTCCCGGAAATTTTCGCGTTTTTTTTTTCTCTGGACACTATCAGTGCCCAAAGCACGACGTGAAAATTATAGGAAATTGTCTGGAGTTAAAAACGACGAGGTATAATTTCCCACACAGTTTTCACTACACCTCTCTGGCTAGCACCTCCCATTGTTGATTATCAAGAAAACAAAACAAATAATGATGACTTCGTAATCATAATTACGGCTGTTCACTTTCTTGCAGCATTTTGGCACCGCATCCACAGTCAAACATCAACTCTTTCATCATTATCACATATAAAATCGCAACATAAACACTTCAAGCTTATGTGAGTTTGTATGTACACTTTAACAAGTTTATTTGTACTTTTATGCGATTTCATCCGTACACCAATGCGAGTTAAACAGACACAACAAGAAAAGTACCAAGCGAAGTCGTATAATCATCGCAGTACGCAATTATGCGAATTAATTTGACTCTGCGGGTTTACTCGCACGCTTTTGCGAATAAGTAAAGTTTATCGTAATAAAACATCAGAGTGTCATCTACTACGATGTACTCATACCAAATAAAAGTTGATTTGTATTCTTATATGCACAGAAAAAAATATTTAAACTTAGCTATAGTGTAAAGTGAAAAATCGCTTAAAGCTGCGAAGCGTAAATCTATTTCAATTATAAATCTCTGTTGAATATCATGCACATACTTTGTTTCTTAACATTGATCCATATGTATTGCTAAAATAAATTAATCCATTATATTTGACCCAACTTTCTCATTAATTTACATGAAATTGTGTAATTTTCATTGACGTAGCTATGACAACTCCAGCCGGCTTGTTTACAGTCAGCCATATTGCCCTCGCGCAAGTCGTGAAACTTCTCGTACAAATTTGCAGATTTAACCAGTGTTAAGTGCTTGTTTATCTTCATTTTCAAGTTGGTGAACGCTACGAGGCAGATGAACAGTGTTTACTTTCAGTGAACTATCGGTAAGATGATGAAAATGTGTTATTTGAACAGAAAAGCAGTGTGATGTAACTTTTTTCCAATTGATTGCGTTTCAGCTTCCCGGCGCCGCTCACGGATAGCTATCCAAGACGAAATATCAGCCGTAGAAAATGATCTAAGATACGATTGATAACAAAAATGAGTATTCCGCAAAAACCAGCAATAAAATGTGCAATATATGCAGTTCCTAACAATGCATTTCAGTGTCAAATAAAGATGAACGCTTTTGCCGTAAATTGTGTATTTCTTTGTTGTTTCCTAGACACTTGGCCGAAGAATTTCGCAAACATCATTTCATTTGACCACACGGATTGGTATTACCGAAAATTTGCACTTCAAGTGAGTCGTTTTCGAGCATCTACCTCTACGTAGTTACCCGTCGTATCAAATAGAATGCGAACGACGCGTTTGATCGCCTTCCAGGTAGCATTGTTCTTCCTCTACAAGTGGTTGAGGAAGCGTTGCCTGTACGATAGGCAAACAGTTTCAAACAATAAACAAATCGCTTTCGCTCTTCGTACATATGTACAACAGAGATGGTTATATTTGCAGTTTAGGGGAAGATGATATAGATCGATGAGATTAGAATTGAACCTTATGACAACTAAGTTGCCGGGTCATTAATTGGCTCGGTAGAATAGTTGGTAAAAGCACTTGTCTAGCGAATAAGGGTCGTGAGTTCAAATCTCACCTGAGCTGTGGATTTTTTTCCAATTTGACCAATAATTTACCCATCTGTACATATGTACGTTGAGTTATTTGAATTTCATAATCATTTCAATTGTGTGGTGAATATGTGTGGTGAATATGCCGACCAGTGAGGAAAAAGCTAACCATTCTGCGATGCATAAAATTTACACGTATATGAGGAATCAGTAATGAGAAATTCAGCTCACGCGTAAATTTGTGTTTATGCTTGCATTCCCTTTATGTGCATCATTTCTAGCGGAAGTTTACACGTTTTGTTTTTTCTGTGTGACTTTACCTGATACGTCGTAATAAGTTCAAAAAATATCATCATATGCGATGAAAATTGTCCGTCCACTGTACATATATGCGATAGTGACTTAAAATAGTAATTTATACGATGTACAACGGGCATTCTTATGCGACTCCTGGTTATCTGGGGAGGAAACTTTAACTACAGTTAGAGGGTTACACAGAAAAAAACAAAACGTGTAAACTTCCGCTAGAAATGATGCACATAAAGGGAATGCGAGCATAAACACAAATTTACGCGTTAGCTGAATTTCTCATTACTGATTCCTCATATACGTGTAAATTTCATGCATCGCAGAATGGTTAGCTTTTTCCTCACTGGTCGGCATATTCACCACACATATTCACCACACAATTGAAATGATGTTTGCGAAATTCTTCGGCCAAGTGTCTAGGAAACAACAAAGAAATACACAATTTACGGCAAAACCGTTCATCTTTATTTGACACTGAAATGCATTGTTAGGAACTGCATATATTGCACATTTTATTGCTGGTTTTTGCGGAATACTCATTTTTGTTATTAATCGTATCTTAGATCATTTTCTACGGCTGATATTTCGTCTTGGATAGCTATCCGTGAGCGGCGCCGAGAAGCTGAAACGCAATCAATTGGAAAAAAGTTACATCACACTGCTTTTCTGTTCAAATAACACATTTTCATTATCTTACCGATAGTTCACTGAAAGTAAACACTGTTCATCTGCATCGTAGCGTTCACCAACTTGAAATTGAAGATAAACAAGCACTTAACACTGGTTAAATCTGCAAATTTGTACGAGAAGTTTCACGACTTGCGCAAGGGCAATATGGCTGACTGTAAACAAGCCGGCTGGAGTTGTCATAGCTACGTCAATGTAAATTACACAATTTCATGTAAATTAATGAGAAAGTTGGGTCAAATATAATGGATTAATTTATTTTAGCAATACATATGGATCAATGTTAAGAAACAAAGTATGTGCATGATATTCAACAGAGATTTATAATTGAAATAGATTTACGCTTCGCAGCTTTAAGCGATTTTTCACTTTACACTATAGCTAAGTTTAAATATTTTTTTCTGTGTAGCCATGAACCTGAACCCCTGTGACGCAGCCCAGAAATGCTTTGTCAGGCAGTTTCTCAATGGGGGATGGAAAAAACCATCATAGTGAACCCATACCGACTACCCACCGGAAACGGCAATTGGGTCGCGGATGGGTCAAAAAAAGGCGGTGATATGAACATCGGGCAAATACCCCGTCCACGAGTTGATGTCTCCTACTTACGAGGTCTTCGTGGTCGTCAAAGTAAACAGGGTCATCTTTTTATAGCTGTTTTGCGCCTCCTCGGTGGTCGATCGAGCAGTTCACGCAGATGTTTTCTGCCCCTATTCGCATAACAGTCCCATGTTTGCTGGGTTTCCTATTCACATGGGACTGTTGTGCGAATGGGGGCAGTTTTGCTGTGTGCATCATGATCGTTCAGCTTCCCAGCAGGCAACATTGCTGCACATGGTGCTAAAGATAGCACACAGAAATCATGGCTGCTATGCTTCAAGGGAAATTGCAGTGACGCCAATTGAATTGCGTAACCATCATGATCAATGGATGGTTTCATTCTGGATAAAAATCGATAACTAGTTAAAACTATTTAATGAGTCGTCCGATTTGAATGTGGTCTTCGGCAAAGTTGTTGCTGATAAAGTAGCCTAGAAGGACTAAGGGTCAACTGACACTCTAGGGCACTTGAAGAAATTCTACGGTCAATTGAATGAAAAATGTCGTTTTCCCATAGTAATTCCCATACAAACTTTGTAGGGCTTGTGCACTCTCAATTTTCAACTAAATCAACTCAATTTCTGGAGTTAGGCTAAGAATCTGGTTAAGAATCGAATAAGCGATGTGGAGCAAAATCGATTTTGTGAACCACGCTAGACTGCAGCATGCTTGTCTCATGTTCTTCGGAAATTCTTATTGTCGGGCCGCCACCAAACCGGACTTCGCACAATCAAGTCGCGACGCGACCCAACTCGCGACGTTTTTAAATCATGTCAAAGGTAGTGCGCATCCTTCCCGTTGTTGTCAGCAACACAGCGCACTAGATGCGAAACAGTTGCGATACTTGTAGACCAAGAAAATGGCAATTTTTGATTGAATGTCGGTCTTGATTCCAACCGGATAGACAATATTAACATGGGATAACTAGGATGCACACGGCAGTAGCTACACTGTATGATGATTGTGCTGACAGGGCGAAGGCCGATGCGGGTACGTGACTTCAATGTCTGGGCCGTGGAATCGGGAAGCCGTTTTACGAAGCAGCGGGGAAGGACCCTTCAAGAGACGCTGGCCGTGCTAGATGACGATCTGGTTAATGTCGTTACCATAAGTACTTTTGGTCGAAGCGGAGCGAAGTCGTTACTTTTTGTACTCCTGGCCTAAAAAGTAGTTCGAACTGGAAGGTAGACCATGGCTACACGCATAGCGATCACCTGGCGGTTTGCTACAGTATCGACTACAACAACAGCAGGCAGCGGGTAGAGGTAGTGGCATCTAGACCATGGCCAAGCCTGCGTAGGTGGAAGACATCATACTTCAACAACGAAGTATTTAGGGAGGCGCTTCGCCATGCGCGAAATCTACTCGGTTAAGCGTGAACAAGATGGTAGCGTTGCTCTCGCGTGCGTGTGATCCGACCATGCCTAGGCAAGTCCACCTAGATAAGTTAAGGTGACATAGGAACGCGTCCAGGTGCACTTTTGACTCGCGTTTTTGAGAGCACCGATCTCGTCATCCACAACATGTTCGAAAACTAAAATGTTACTCAATATTTATCACGAGTGAGCAAGGGTACTCATTGCTTTTTGAGCTCTATTTGTTGCTTGGATGAGGAGATCCGTGTTTGTGGTATTTGCAAGGCAGCCATTGTGACGGCCATCTTTGGATTCACTCATATATGTCCTTAAAGTAAAAAGGCCTGTTTTCAGGATCTCTGTCAGAGTGCCAATGTGAATCCATGGGGTGATGTCTACAGGTCAAGACAAGAGGTGTAATGGCTTCTACAGAGCAGTCTCCAGAGATGTTGGAGGTGATCTTCGAGGGGATTTTCCGCTTCATGATCCTAATCCTTGGCCTACTTTCGTAGGACAGCTGGTGACTGGGGCTGGTGATGAGGAGAGGGTCACCGATGAAGAACTACCGGGGATAGCAAAGACTCTTAGCGTAGGTAAGGCCCCAGGTCTGGACGGAGTTCCTAACTTGGCCTTAAAAGTAGCTATTGTAGAGGCTCCCGGTATGTTCAGGTCTGCTATGCAGAAATGCTCGAGGGTCTTGGAGCCGACGTGCGCAGTATTAGACGTACTCGTACGGGCGAGATGATCCTGGAGCTGAAGCGCCAGAAGGAACATAAGGGCGCCACCTACAAGAGGCTGGCAGAAGAGGTCCTTGGTGAGGGTGTGCAGGTGAGGGCTCTGACACATGAGGCGACTCTGAAGGTCAAAGACATTGACGAGATCACCGAAGTGGAAGAGCTCGTCACGGCACTGCGGCAACAGTGCGATGTGCAGGTGGCCGCCGCAGCCGTTAAGCTACGGAGAGGGCCAGCAGGGACACAGATAGCTTTGGTTCAGCTACCTGTGGCGGATGTTAAAAAGTCCGTTAAAGTAGGGAGTATAAAGGTGGGCTGGTGTGTATGTCACCTGACATTCCACGAGCCACCAGAGGTTTGCTTCAGGTGTCTGGAACCAGGACACAAGTCGTGGGACTGTAAAGGCCCCGACAGGCGCAAACTGTGTAGGCGATGCGGCGCTGAAGGTCATAAGGCCCAAAGCTGCACGAGTCCGCCCATCTGCATGATCTGTACAGGGAAAACCTCGAAAAACAGACATCCGATGGGTGGTCCAGGGTGCCCGGCCTTTAAGAAAGCCGCAGTGAACAACAAATCACAGTGCAGGTAACGCAGCTGAACCTGAACCACTGTGATACGGCTCAGCAACTGCTTTGTCAGGCGGTTTCTGAGTGGGAGACGGATATCGCCATCATTTCGGACCCATACCGAGTACCCGCCGGCAACGGCAACTGGGCCTCAGATGGGACCAGAAAAATGGCTACGATATGGACGACGGGTAAATACCCCGTTCAGGAGTTGGTGTCTACTACCTATGAGGGCTTCGTGGTCGCCAGAGTAAACCGGGTCTTCTTCTGTAGCTGTTATGCGCCTCCGCACAGTGATGCGGCTCCATACAAAAGGTGGCAAAAAGTCTTAACATGCATGATATTCGTTCAAAGCTTATAAAAACTTTATTATTTATTAGAATAAGTTACCTAGAAGTCATGTTGACTTCCTATGGGCCATGTTGGCCACTTTCAGGACCGTTCCGGAATCCTGGTTCCCCTGGGGAAGTGGAAAATTTGGATTTTTTTTAAAACATCTTGCGACACATCGTTTGTCATAATTTTGCAAAATAGGACCACTAAAAGTCAATTCAGAACTTTTGGACCAGGTTGGCCACTTTCAGGACCTTTCCGGAATCCTGGTTCCCCTGGGGAAGTGGACAATTTGGGAATGTTTTTTACCCTCCATCATCCAAAAGGGAACCAATGGAGATAACAGATTTTTTTAGTGAGAAGTGAACAGTACAATCGAAATGTTCATTTCGCCGAACCGGTTCATTTTACCGATTAATTTTTGAACCGGTAAAAAATATTTTATAATTCCGATTAGAAATCGTTAATTTTTTTTATAATTTATTTTCATGGGAAATTAAACATGAATCAAATGTATTATTTTGCGAACCGGTTTTCTCAACCGGTTCACTTTTGAACTGGTAAAATCGCCCAACTGGTATTATGCTGATGTTCTATACATTATGATGATAAACAAGTGGAGAATGCATTATTTGTTTAACCGTTTTGTCTAACCGATCTATTTTTTAACCGGTTAAATAATTACAGTATATCTCTTGAGGATAGTTGTTTTATAATTACTTCTTATAGCTAACCTTCCACAAAAAATAAAATAAGTGAATTGGAAAACCGGTTCATTTTCGAACCGGTAAAATCAAGAAATTCATCCCACTAGTAAATGGATGCCCATTCGACAAAAAAAAGATAATTTTGAGACCCGGTTAATCAAAAACAATAATTTATGAACCGGTTAATTAATTTTGCTGTCCAGCTTGATAATTGTTAATTTATTTTTATGAACGATTAAACATAGGACCAAAACAAGTGATAAGGAAAGCCGGTTCACTAATCCGATAAACTTTTGAAAAGAATAAAAAAGTTCCGCCTGTGCAGTGTCAGTGTAAAAAACATTATTATTTTCAATGAATGACAGATCAACGAAACTAAATAATTTTGCAAACTGGCTAAAACCAACTTTGAACCGGTTAAAATAAATTATTATTCAGTTTGAGAAACGTTGAAGTTCTCCTATATGAAGTTCTCCTAAATGATCAAAAGAACCAGTTCGTTTGACCGTTACACTTTTGAACCAACTAAAACAATTTCGTACCAGTACTTAGTTATGTATTTAATTATATTTTCCATAGGTGTCTAATATTCATGAACACAAAAAAAATGTTGAATCAATACTTAAAAAATATTGTAAAGAAATATTTTTTGAACAGCTACCGGTAAAATAAGCCAGAGCATAGAGTTATTGGCAAGGTTGCAACCATTCATTTGCAAAAATTTACATTCATTTGCTATTATCTCAGTTCAGAAACATGCTATCGAAAAACAATGTATGGATGAATTTAACCTTGTAGTTTTATCTGAAAGTTTGCCGAATAACATTGGGGTCACAAACGTATACCAAAGTCGTGAGCGAGCTGTGAAGGCAACTCTCCACGCGGTGAATATAAATTTCATTCACGCTGTGGAGAGTTGCCTTCACAGCTCGCTCACGACTTTGGTATACGTTTGCGACCCCAATGGTATTCGACAAACTTTCAGATAAAACTACAAGGTTAAATTCATCCATACATTGTTTTTCGATAGCATGCTTCTGAACTGAGATAATAGCAAATGAATGTAAATTTTTGCAAATGAATGGTTGCAACCTTGGTTATTGGTTAATGCTTGTGGAAGTGGCGAAAATTAGGATCTATCTGAATTAGGCAAAATATCCGATAGAAAAACAAAAGCATGTAATTACTCACACAGGACAAAAAAAAGTTTACCAGAAGTGTGTAATGCAAACAATTACAAAACCTGATATATTTAACATGGATTAATAAGTTCAAGTATTTTTTTTTTCATTTTAGATACGTGGGTTTACAATTTCGATAAAAACAACTTCCTTCTATTTATTGGCGTAACGTCCCAGCTTCAACAAAATCTGCTCATCAGCTTCAATTAAAGTTCTTTCAAGACTTCCGTAGTTATTTACTGAAAATTGTCTATGCCAATTTACCTTTTTTTTGGCGTTTGACACATTCCACGCGTTACGTTTTGCGTGAATATCAAACTTTTGTTTGTTGATAAATTCATGCCAACCAACTTATCAAAAGATCGGACTTGAATATTAGGGTCATTTCATGCTTTCTAATTAAAATTGGTCCTTTTTACTTCGAGAAAATCAAGAAACAGGGCTCAAAGGGACACCATCGCAATTGAAATTTTGAATACGAAAAATATTCTGGAACGGTCATAAATCGAACACAGACTACAATAACTAAAATACTTTTCACACATAAAAATGTTAACATTCTACAACAAACATCGGCTCTGTTATGCCCCAATGTAGCTGAGCCGATACAAATGAATAGGAACTTCTTCAATGTAGAATTTGAGAAAATGTTGGAAATAATTTAGATACAGTCCGGATTCGCTGGTTGGGTCACGACTGCGCCCCGATTAGCGAATCGTGTTCGTTCGTTGGGGCAACTGACAACTGATCAAAATGCTCTAGACACACGCAAGTGACGAGAAATACGTCACGAAACACTCACATACTTGCACAAAGGTTCTGTATATAGGAGCTGCGATGCGACGGCGGTCAGACGTCAAACTCGTTTTGACATTGATTTTGACATTGACAGTGCTTTTTAGTTGGGGTTTGCCCCAACCAGCGAACATTCAACCATCGAGACAGCCCATCTAACGAGCCACCAACGAACGAATCGGGACTGTATAAAGATGTTTTCCCATTGGCCTCTCGTCTATGTATGAGTTGCTTGCATGGCTCCGTAAAGCTTCATGACGTCTGAGCCTTGAAAATAAAAAGTGAAATGATAAAAGATAAGAAATGGAAGCAATACAATCGTAACAATTTGAAGATATACATGTATCTCCTTTTATTCTCAAAATAAGTAAAGCAATACGCTAACTATAAGCAGGAGGTCAAATGTCATTCAACATAAGGGCTTTCTAGTTGTTTCTTTGCCGAAAAACATATGTTGCGCAACTTTGCGCAAAATAACCCCTAGGTTTTCTGAAAGCTGACGAAAAAATCTTCAAAATGAATATGGCGTCATATGTGTACAAATGTGTGCTCATATTTGAAAACTTAGAGGAAGTTTGTATTTGTTTTTCCATACATTTTATATGGAAGCTTAAATTTCAAGTATGATTTACACCCACTTTAAAGCTCTGGAAAAAAAATCAATTTTCGTTTAATCAGCACCAAATTTTGAAAATAGACTTTTCAAATGTCGAGAAAAAATGAAAAAATACATTTGAATCAAAATACGTAAGTTGATTTTTCGACTTTTTTCCGCCCTCGCATCACTGTGCTCCGCGGTGGCCGATCGAGCAGTTCACGCAAATGCTGGACCGCTTAACGACCGTGCTAACAGGGCGAAGGCCGGTGGTAATAATAGCGGGCGACTTTAATGCCTGGGCCGTGGAATGGGGAAGCCGTTTCATGAACCAGCGGGGTCAGATCCTGCTAGAAACACTGGCCATCTTAGATGTCGACTTGGCTAATGTCGGTACCAAGAGTACCTTTAGTCGAAACGGAGCGGAGTCAATTATTGACGTGACCTTTTGTAGTCCTGGCCTAACAAGTAGTTCGAACTGGAGAGTAGATGATGGCTACACTCACAGCGACCACCTGGCGGTTCGCTACAGTATCGACTACAATAACAGCAGACAGCGGATAGAAGAAGAGGCGGCTAGGCCAAGGCCAAGCCCTCGCAGGTGGAAGACATCATACTTCGACGAAGGGGTATTTAGGGAGGCGCTCCGCCGTGAGCGAAACTTAATCGGTTTAGACGGCGACGAGCTGGTAGCGGTGCTCTCACGTGCGTGTGATGCGACCATGCCTAGGCGAGTCCACCCTAGAAATGGGAGGCCACCGGCTTACTGGTGGACCGACGCGATTGCGGACCTGCGCCGCGCCTGCCTACGGGCTAGGCGGCAGATGCAGCGAGCACGATCAGAGGAAGAGCGAAACGAACGGCGGGTGGTGTTCGCCGCTGCAAAAGCCGCGCTTAAGACCGAGATAAGAGCAAGCAAAAAGGCCTGCTTTGAGGGTCTCTGTCAGAGTGCCAATACGAACCGGTGAGGTGACGCCTACAGGATCGTTATGGCCAAGACGAGAGGTGTGTTGGCTCCTACAGAGCAATCTCCAGAGATGTTGGAGGGGATCATTGGAGGACTTTTTCCGCGTCATGATCCTAATCCTTGGCCTCCTTTCGTAGGACAGCCGGGGACTGGGGCTGGCGATGAGGAGAGGGTCACCGATGTGGAACTTGTGGGGATAGCTAAGTCCCTTAGCGTAGGTAAGGCCCCAGGTCCGGACGGAGTTCCGAACCTGGCCTTAAAAGTAGCCATTGCAGAGGCTCCCGAGATGTTCAGGTCTGCTATGCAGAAATGCCTGGACGAGGGAGTTATCCCAGAAGCTTGGAAGAGGCAGAGCCTGGTACTATTGCCAAAGGCGGGGAAACCACACGGAGACCCGTCGGCATATAGACCAATATGCTTGATTGACACGGCGGGGAAGGTGCTCGAAAAGATCATCCTCAATAGAATGTTGCGGTTCACCGAGGGCGAAAATGGTCTTTCGAGTAACCAGTACTGTTTCCGGAAGGGGAGGTCCACCGTAGACGCTATCTTGTCGGTTACAAAAACCGCCCAGAAAGCACTCGAGCCTAAGAGGAGGGGAATTCGCTTTTGCGCGGTAGTGACTCTGGATGTAAGGAATGCGTTTAATAACGCCAGCTGGTCTGCTATTGCCGATGCGCTCTTGCGTCTGGGGATACCGGAGTACCTGTACAAGATTCTCGGAAGTTACTTTCAGAATCGTGTACTAGTCTACGACACGGAGGTGGGTCGGAAGTGCTTTCACATAACCTCAGGAGTCCCGCAAGGTTCCATCCTGGGTCCGGTGTTATGGAATGTCATGTACGACGAGGTGTTGAGGTTAGAGTATCCAGTGGGAGTGTATATTGTCGGATTTGCCGACGACATTACGCTCGATGTCTACGGTGAAACGATCGAGGAGGTAAAGTTGACTACCAACCACTCGATCAAGGTTGTGGAGGCGTGGATGCGGTCCAGGAAACTGGAGCTGGCTCACCACAAGACAGAGGTGACGATTCTTAACAACCTGAAGTCGGAGCAGCAGACGGAGATCAGTGTAGGAGAGTGTACTATCCTGTCAAAGCGCTCCGTCAAACACTTGGGCGTGATGATCGATGATAAGCTAACCTTCGGTAGCCACGTCGATTATGCCTGTAAAAGAGCCTCCACAGCTATTGCGGCACTGTCCCGGATGATGTCCAATAGCTCAGCGGTGTACGCCAGTAAGCGCAAGCTTCTGGCTAGTGTTGCTACGTCCATACTTAGGTATGGCGGCCCGGCGTGGGGCACCGCGCTAAGTACTAAATGCTACCGACGGAAGCTGGAAAGTACTCACAGGTTTATGTGCCTGAGGGTTGCGAGCGCATACCATACCGTGTCACACGACGCTCTCTGCGTCATTACTGGTATGGTGCCTATCCGCATTCTTATCAGTGGACATGGAGTGCTTCGAAATGCGCGGCACAAGAGGCATACGAAGGACTGCCAGGATGGCCTCTATGGTCAAATGGCAGCGCGCGTGGGACAGTTCCACCAAAGGAAGGTGGACCCATAGGTTGATTCCGAGGGTAGATAGTTGGATTAATAGGCGCCATGGGGAAGTTACATTCCACCTGACACAGGTCCTTACAGGTCATGGTTGCTTCCGACAGTATCTACACCGTTTCGGGCATGCGGATTCTCCCAAATGCCCAGCGTGCAATGGTTTAGAGGAAACGGGGGAACACGTTTTGTTCGTGTGCCCGCGTTTTCGCACAATGCGTGACCGCATGCTTGCCACATGCGGGGAGGACACAAACCCGGACAACTTGGTCCAGAGGATGTGTAGGGATGAGTTTGGCTGGAACGCCGTTTCAACGGCTATCACCCATATCGTCTGGGAACTATAGAGGAGGTGGCGCGTGGACTCGGAGGGTGGCTAGTCCAGATGCAGTACAAGAGGTGGTCCAGGGGTTCGGAGTCGGTTTCGTAGGTCATACCAGTGCCCTGCGGTCGAGATCGACCCTTACAACGATTAAGTGGCCGCGGAGAGGAAGTCCCGGTAGCGGTGCTGTCGTGGCGTCGGTCTACTGGGTTGGATCCGAGCTCGCGGTTGGAAAGGGGTCCCCGGCAAGGGTCGGGGTAGGTGAGATCCTGCTGTCTGCAACCTACGGGTGCATCTGATAGCGCCTGAAGGGTAGTGATACCCTTCCTTACGGGCAGGTCAGATCGGGTTGCACGTGGGCATCAGTTCTTGATGTCCGCTCAGCAGTAGGGCGCGGGCGGGGTTGACCCTGCCCGCCTTCCGAGGACAAAGGTAGTGGCGAGGACCACTCGGGAAACTGGCTAAGCGCCAGCATGCTACCGTGATGGACTCTCCAAAGCGAGTCATCGATGTTCGTTGCTGCAGGCTACGCAGCTAACCTTGTGGGTGCGATGTACACTAGCCCCTCTCTGAAGCAATACCTTCTTGGTGGTTCCGGAGAGACGTAGGGTTTGGCGACCATAGGAATGGTTTAGTGGGTACGAGGAGAGATCCTGGATTTTACTTTTGTTGTAGAAGACGGCCTGTCAGACCAACACTACCCTACCCTTCTGTTAGGGTGTCTGTTGAGCAGATTATCCCCCTATGGTTTAGAAGGAAAAAAATGCAGAAATGCTCGGACGAAGTAGTTTTCCTACAGGTTTGGAAGCGAAAGAGCCTGTTACTATTTTTGTGAGTTTGTCGGGAGTGGGATTCGTTCCCTGGTTCTCGGCGCAGCGTGATAATCACCTGATTTAACCTTCACACCATGTCGCTCCTCTGTGACTATTGTCAAAGGCGGGGAAACCACCCGGAGACCCGTTGGCATATAGAACAATATACTTGATCGCACGACGGGGAAGATGCTCGGAAAGATCATCCTCAATAGACTCTTGAGGTACACCGAGGGCGTAAAAGGTCTCTCGAGCAACCAATTTCGCTTCCGGAAGGGAAGATTGCCCGTAGACGCTATCATGTCGGCAGCGGCATCGCTGACGACAATACGCTGGAGGTCTACGGTAAATCGATCGAAGAAGTGGAATCAACTGCAGCCCACTCCATTGCAGTTGTGGAGGAGTGGATGCGCTCCAAGAAACTGGAATTGGCTCACGACAAAACTGAGGTGGTAGATATCTATAGATGTGAACAACCGGACATCGAAACAGCAAGCGGTGATCAGTGTAGGCGATTGCACTATCACTTTAAAGCGCTTCGTCAAACACTTGGGGCGATGCATTAGAAAAAATAGCGACTGTTCGTGACTGTTCGTGTGACCAACATCTAGTTTGCCACGCCCTTAAAATAGTGCTGTAATGGTTCATTACGCAACGCAAATCAGTGCTGTAATGAACCGTTACAGCACTGTTTACTTGGTGTGGGAAATTAGGCCTTTTCCTGTCAGATTTGCGTGAGGTAAACCAGCCTATTACGATGAGAAATTGCAAAAATAAATTTTGTATACCAAAACAACAGACCCTCTACAAGGTGGACACCCAAAAATAGCAATTTAAAACAATTAAGGTATACCGGGACAAGTTGAAACGAGTGGGGCAAGATGAAACAGCGGGTTAACATTATGTTTTCCAATGGTGATAAACAGTTTGATTGCCGTATCACATAGTTTTTGATTCAAGCAATCTTTTAGCGAAGAAAGAATTCCAAAATTGTTTTGAAATCTATTTCAAAACTTCGTGTTTCATCTTGCCCCACCCGTTTCAACTTGCCCCGGTGTACCTTAAAGTTAATAAAATAATTTAATGCGAAAAGTGACTACAGCGCCATTGGAGTTCTAGTGTATTTCTATTGGCGATGCTTAACGATAAAAGCTTACTTTTGGTAGCCACGTTGATTATGCCTGCAAGAGAGACTCCACAGCTGGCATAGTCCCAGATAATGTCCGATACCTCTGCGGTGTATGCCAGTAAGCTCCATGGTCTAAGGGCAGCACGCGTCGGACAATCCCGCCAAAGGAAGGTGGATTCACGGGTTCATCCCGAGGGTAGATAGTTGGGTCAAAAGGCACCATGGGGAAGTAACATTCCAGCTGACTCAGGTCCTGTCAGGCCATGGTTGCTTCTAACAGTATGCGGGTTCTCGAATGTCCGGTTTGTTCTGGTTTAGAGGAAACCGCGGAACACGTTTTGTTCGTGTGCCCACGTTTTCGCACAAATTCGTGAGGACACAACTCCGGACCTAGGATCTCCGGACAATCTTGTCCAGAGGATGTGTAGGCTGGAATGCCGTTTCAACGACTATCACCCACATTATCTTGGAGCTGCAGACAAGGTAGCGCGTGGACTCGGAGAATGGCTAGTTCAGACGTGATTCAAAAGGTGGTCCAGAGGTTCGGAGTCGTCTTCGTAGGTCGTACCGGTGCCCTGCGGTCGAAACCGACCCTTACAGCGATTAAGTAGTTGCGGAGAAAACGTCCTGGTAGCGTTGCTGTCGTGGCATCGGTCTACTAGGCCGTTCATAAACCACGTATACTTACACGCTCCATATAAATTTCAAAATTTTTGTATGGACACAAGTCTACGAGGGGGGAGGGGGGTGAGGGTCTGAGATGGCCATATTTTGGTCTATGTGGTTTATGAACAGCCCCATAACGTAGACATCAACAACCATGCGCCTCCATGTGTGCTTCAACCTCTTTGGAATCACTTGGCTGGTAATAAAAGCACCAGAATACCTTAATTTCAAGCACAAAAAACCGGAAGTTGCCAATTTTCATTGGGAAATTAATAGATTTTTCTTAGGTTTGGCGGCTTTGCTTTTAAAAGAATGTTTGATGCAAACATATCTTGACACCATTCACCCAAAGTAATGATCAAGTCCCATTCAGGAATGATTTTATGAGTTGGGCCATTATACCCCATCTTGGCATTTTAGGCTTTGTTCCCCTACAGGAGATGATTGGTTGACTCTCCAACGACAGCAGGCAGAATTCCGTGCGGAACTACCCCATTAGTTCATATTATCACACTTCGTATCATCCTGGATCAAATTTATGAATTCCAAGAGTATCTCTACTTGGTGTTAATTGGTTACGAAAAGTTTTGGAACGTCCAATCTACGAAAACATGAGCCATGATGCACAAGGATATCACTGAGGAAATCATCGGTCCCATTGAAGGTATTCACGTGCAATATACTGCCCAACGGTGTGCCTTGTTCGATCTTATTCGGTCGTTGCTGGAATGAGGCAAGGATGTATATTGTTACCGCTACTATTCCTCATCCTAATCGACGAGATCATAATCGACTGGCTGATGACGTTACTCTCTCAGCTCAACGGCACTGTGCGAAGTCATCATACTTCAACCACACTACTTAAAGCCGTTTCCACTCATCCGGTTTTAAAACTTTGCAAACCTGTGTTAATATCCGAGTTGTTGCTCGCTTAATCGTCACTGAACAACACTGCACGCTGTGCCGTCGACCACCAATCGAACGAAACGCCGCGCTCGAGCAACACACGGACGATTTCTCCCGGCGAACGTTTTCACCCTTCGATACGCGACGGCCAACTGGACTGGTGAGCTAAGCACGCCAGCCACCACCAGCTAACCGAACATCTGCCGTGTTCGTATCCGTGTGTGGTTGTTGTTTGCTAGCTGCGAGAAATCGCTCCCCCATGTGGAAATTTTATCCAAAGATTGTGGTGTATTGTGTTTAAGTTAATATGCATCTCATTCGATGCTCTCGCGTAGTAGCTCTCGCACTCTGACTAATGAATGTTAGAACTTTATAACTTCAGGCAATTGGTGTTGGTGCATTACAAACTGACACTAAGATGCGGCGATGTTAATGAGGTCTTATCAGGAAAAATATCCAGTTTTCCGATTAGAGCGAGAGGGTGGCTCTGAGAGCGGCCGTGCTACTAACCTTGCCATTAGATAAATTTGAGATTCTCGAGATAGATTGGTGTTTGATTTGACAGTTCACATGGGTATCTTACATGTATAGTAAAATGATGGTCATAGTTTGTCATGTATAAATAATTGATTATCATAAAACCAAAGATGGCTTAGTGAAATTTAATCAAATATTATGGAAATCCTGCTATATACTCAACCAAATTACCATAGAAAATTCATATGCTCTAATAAAATAGCCTTCAATTAGTTTATAAAGGAAAAAACAAACTGTGCAATGTTGCTTCATGACGTATTTTGAATTGAATTGAGTTTATATGTACCGTTCATACATATTTAGCAAGGGCCCATACTGGCGATGCGGTAAACGCATGGGGGTATTCTACAAGACCATGCTAAGTGACACATTCGATTCCTAGTCGATCCAAGACGTTTTGGTAGGACCTTCAGAAGGCCGGCTCCAGAGGCAAGATATCTTCCATTTGAGACCATCAGTTCATCCACACAACATGTTAGAAATACTTGACAAAAAAGGTATTTAAATATAATATGTCCCATGCACCCTCGTTATACAGTGCATTGCTCTGAAAATGCTGCCGCATTCGAAATATGTGACTGACATCAAGCCGCAAATGAATTGAACATCAATGTCTTACTAGTAAATTTTGATCTGATTCTATTCAATGCAATCAATAATTACCTAAAAAGTCTAACTTAATATTGAACGGCGATTTCCGGAGCTGACATCACAGGAGCAATGTCAGGAACTTGGTCCTCAAATTCTTCAGGAAGTACAGGTGAACCTTCACCTTCAGGAGGTGGACCATCATCGCTTTCAAACACCACCGTCTCTGCGGGAATCTCAACAGTGGTCTCCACAGCCGGACGCATGGTACTTCTTCGGGGGGCTGACTCACTGGCAGCAGGTGCTTCTGTTGCCGTTACCGGCGTACTAGGGCGAGCCGTTTCAATTGCTTCCGCCGGCTTTTTGCCGCTCGACTTCGTATAGCCCGTGATTCTGGTTGGCCTCAGCGGAGGGTGCAAGCGGAGCTGCGGTGGCAGTTCATCGTCCGGATAGAGTCGGTCGCAAAAGTAGACCCGCTTTATGCGCACATTTGCGTGGATTTGTATGCGTACCGTTTCGATGTAGTTGGTCCCATACGCACGGCGCGTAAAGTCAGCCAGATTGAACTGAATTTGATTCCATCCGGGAGTGAGAGCCAGTGGCATCACAGTACAAAAGTTGTCCACACGTGTTGCACTCTGGTAGTTTGATGCTCGGAATCGTCGCAGCAAGTTACGATCGTCCAGTATCTATGTGGGAGGAGCGAAAGGTATGATCTACAATAACTCCCAAAACATGACAACTAACACTTTTACCTGAATTTCGAAAGAGAAGAACTTCTTGAGGTTCTTCACCAGCAAAACTAGAAATGGCAACTTAACGCCCAGGGATGGGCAGGGGCATTTTGGGGCTACCATGTACGTGGTGGCCACATTGGCGCCCATTAGCTCAAAAGACATAAGCTTGAGTTCTTCATCGGTAACCCGTTTGGCGTGGCCATTTTTCGTGACTATGTCCCAGATCTCCAAAGGTTTACTTCCACTGCTACTGAATACTGTCAGGAATCCCCGCTGATACGTGTTTCGAAACATTATTTATCAGGCAGATGTTGTCGCGTGCCTAATAAAAAAGCTGAAACTGATGATAGTAAACTGGTGGCCTACTACTACCACCGAAAACTGATCATTTTAGGAGAATTTATTGCGGATTTTTAGAAAAATTTCCACTTTGCGGTAGCCGCCGAGTTCTACCGCAGCTGTCAAAGTCCTACCGCAGCCATGAAAATGATCGTATCATTGAAAAGTTTGGTCAAATCAAAGCATGCTTGCGAAGTGAAATGTTCTGAAAAGCAACAACAAACAATGATCATCGGCGTCGTATCCAAGGCTCGATCCAAGGTATCCTTGGACTGATTGATGATACATTGGTGAAAATCATCAGTCTGACAGCTGCGGTAGCTTTTCAATCTTCCGTAAAGTGGAAAATTTTCTCCAAATTAGCAATAGCTAAGAATTAAGTCGAGCACATGGCTGAGCAATTATTTACACGGTTTAACACTTTTCAACTAAGTTCTAAATTTTCAATTGCTTTCGATCAGAATTTCGTGAAAATAACATTTTTACTCTCTTATTTACTTTCTTGGAGAGGAAGGGGCATTCATTTGGCATTTTTTAAAACTGAAATTAATTAGGATTTTTCAAACGCGATTTTGCTAGAATGTATACATAGAATGATATTCAAGACGAAAGGGTGTACCACGGAGTACCATACCTCAGTATGGATGAGGCAACACAAGCCGAAAGCTTGCGCTTCCTGGCATACACCACAAAGCTATTGGACATCGTCCGGGACAGTGCCACTATGCTTTAAAGGCTCTCTTAGAGGCATAATCTACGTGGCAACCGAAGGTACGTGTTCGAATCTGTGCAGATACCACCTAAAGCACCCATGGCCTGGCAGAATTTGTGTCAAGTGAAAGTTTACCTCGCCATGGGGCCTGCTTGTCCACTTGGACATGCTCGGAGTCGGAATGAGCCTGTGTATCCACCATATACCCTTGCTGGAGGAATCCTGATCTCTCTTTAATTTCAACATCGACGATGTTCTGGTAATCCGTCTCGCGTCTCTTGTATTGCTTCTCTCGAAGCACTCCTCGTCTTCCTCCATTACATCCCAAGTAACATTTTTAGTTTTGTTCCGCTCTACAAGAGATCTCCATGACCAATTTTATAAATCTCGCAATAAAACTGAATCATACATCAAAACCTCTTGATAACCTCTTTAAGAGTATTTTCTGACTAAGTGGACCACTCTCGGAGACGTTTTTCAAACCGCATTAAGAGTAGCAATAAACCCGTTTTAAAACCTAGTTGAAATATTTCCCATTCTCGATTGTTGTTGGTTTTTTTTTTCAACAAAAACTATGACAGCTCAAGTTGCAGAGAAGCTTCTTTGATGGCACGTAAAGTTCAGGAGGATACATCATTCGTAAGTAGAAAGCGATTATTTCAAAGTAGTATTTTAGTAGTTATTGTGCTGGTAGGCATATGCGCATTCAAATTTACCGTGAATATTGGGGTTGCAGAATCATAAAATTAATGCGCTTCGGAAATAGTGAATATTATCATCTTGGAATGAAATAAATCAATTTGTGAATTTAGTAAAACTATCCCGAATCACAAGAAAACTCGGCGGAGAGAGTTTATTTATGTGAGCATGTTATGAAAATGGTTGCAAACTACCAATTCATTGCTAATTTAAGCAAAATTAACCATTTTTCATTCACGTAAGCTAATTCTTCAATATGGCGACGACCATAATCAGCGAAAATAAAACGAAAGCAAGTTTACTTTTATGATGACCGCAATAAACCTAGCAGTGTAGTAGTTTCTGCTTTTCCACCAACAGATGTCGTTACTAATCGAACGGATCGCCATCTGTTGAGAGTTTTAACAGTTTTATTGCGGTAATAATGATTGCCAGAAGGTTTACATATCGGAAAGTTTTGTTTACTCTTAAAATCTGTCTTTATGGATATCTTCAAGTATACTATAAAACATTTTATTAATGGTTTTCATAAAAGCAGTCATAAAACTGTGAGTTTTAATTATTGCTGTAATAAAACATTAATAAAAATCAAACAAAACCTATCAGCGATGGAATTGTTACTCATACATCATACCCGCATCATACCCGCTAGCACACATAGAGGCTGGCCATTTATTTCGTAGAGCTGTCTATATTTTTCATAGGTGTCCAAAATTAACCATCCTTTCCTTGATCCTTTCCCATCCCTCAGCACTCAGCAGTCACAAGGACGTGGTCAGGACAGTGCTCGACCATTGGAGGATTGCGTCAGACTTGTCTAAGAGTCAGAGATTAATTCCAAATCTTTGTGCTTTGGTTCGGCAACCCTCATAACAGCGGTCTAGGACTGTACCACCTACGAATTTATGCGACTCGCTCAATGCTAATGCTAATGCCAATGCTAACGCGTAAAATTTCTCAAATCCCATCTTCCCCCATAAATCCTTATGTAATTAATGAATGGCTCCATACCGCGTTCTTTGACACCGTACGGAATGCGCTGATGACCCCAAGGCCCATCAATCTGTGGGTACTCTCGAACCGCTCCACGTTTCGGTTAAGCCTGATGGCCATGCAGTTCTACTACCTCTATCGACTCGCCGTATATCACGAGGGTGATGTCATCGGCAAAGCCGACCAGCTTTACGCCCGGTGGAAGTGTAATCCTTTTTACGCCATCGTTCGCCACGTTCCATAGTACCGGGCCCAAGATTGATCCTTGTGGTACTCCCGTGGTGATATTGTACCTCTTTTCGCCCTCCTCACTGTCATAGAGTAGCACCCTGTTCTGGAAGTAGCTCTCCAGTATCCGGCATAGACTTTCTTTGGAGCGCTATCTTGGCCGTTTCGGTTACGGCCTTTATAGCGTCCACCGTCGATCGACCTTTCCGGAAGCCAAACTGGTTATCCGAGAGCCCAGAGTCATCTGGTTTCTCGGTATAGACCATCAGCCTCGACAGAATGATCCGTTCCAACAGTTTCCAGAAGGCAGATAGGTCTGTAGGCCTACGGGTCGCCGCGTGGCTTCCCGTGTTTGGGCAATAGAACCAATATTTGCCTTTTTCACCTCTCTGAAAATTTGCCTCTGTCCAGGAACATCTTCATATCCATAGGGGGGGAGTGGTTGGCAGCCCATGGTCTTATATCGTGACGTGAGAACGATATCCACGATCCTCTGCAGCATCTCGGGTGAGCGTTCCGGTGGTGCTGACGTTTCCTTCGTTTTGGCCATGATTACTCTGTATGCATCTCCCAAGGGTGTCGTTTTCGTGTCTTAATCTCTTTGTTCAGCGCCAGTTTAGCCGACCAGTAGGTCTCACCTCTTTCCACTCTACCCTTATCGGTACGAGCTCTCGCATCCTCCTCCTAGCTCTTTGACAGTATGCTCCGAGCTCCGCGATTTCTGGGCACCACCAGTGTACCGGTTTCTGTCCATTTCTGGGTAGCGAGCGCCATTGCGGCGTCGCACTTACGTCTTAGAGATCCGACTAGATCTTCACAGGTCGTAAGCAGCCTCTCGATAAATGCTGCCCCATAGAAGCACGAGGTCAGCCATCCTCGATTCAGCTGTGTCCTCCTTCCTCCATATTCCACCATGGTCACTGTGCGTGCACCCATCGTCGACCCTCCAGTCTCAGCTAGGATTTAGACCCGGGCTCCAGAGTCCCTTCGAATCTCGCAGAGGGTTACGGCAAGGTGATGGTCTTTCGTGCTTGCTGTTCAACATTGCGTTAGAAGGTGTAATAAGGAGAGCGGGGATTCACACGAATGGTACGATTTTCACGAAGTCCGTTCAGCTGCTTGGTTTCGCTGATGATATTGATATTATTGCTCGTAAATTTGAGACGATGGCGGAAACGTACATCCGACTAAAGAGTGAAGCCAGGCGAATCGGATTAGTCATTAATGTGTCGAAGACAAAGTACATTATGGCAAAGGGCTCCAGGGAGGAATCACCGCGCCCGCCACCCCGAATTCATATCGACGGTGATGAAATCGAGGCGGTTGAAGAATTCGTGTATTTGGGCTCACTGGGAACCGCCGACAACGACACCAGCAGAGAAATTCAGAGTCGCATTGTGGCAGGAAATCGTTCTTACTTTGGATTCCGCAGAACTCTACGATCGAATAAAGTTCGCCGTAACACGAAGTTAACTATCTACAAAACGTTGATTAGACCGGTCGTCCTCTATGGGCACGAAACATGGACCCTACGTGCAGAGGACCAACGCGCCCTTGGAATTTTCGAACGGAAGGTGGTGCGTATTACTACAGCGGAGTGCAGATGGAAGACGGGACTTGGAGAAGGCGAATGAACCACGAGCTGCATCAGCTGCTGAGAGAACCAACCATCGTCCATACCGCGAAAATCGGGAGGCTACGGTGGGCGGGTCACGTCATCAGGATGTCGGATAGCAACCCGACTAAAATGGTTCTCGAGAGTCATCCGACCGGTACAAGAAGACGTGGAGCGCAGCGAGCTAGGTGGGTCGACCAAGTGGAGGACGATCTGCGGACCCTACGCAGAGTGCGGAACTGGAGACAAACTGCCATGGACCGAGTGGAATGGAGGAGGCTACTATGTACAGCAGAGGCCACCCCGGCCTTAGCCTGATTGGTAAGGTAAGGTCCAGAGGGTCACGTCAATAATGGACTTTGCACCGTTCCTGCTGCAGGTCATTTTTCCACCTACGTTCGCGACATCCACGTTCAGTTTTCTCCGTGCAAATCAGGCATTTTGGTGTCGAGTTGCACTCCCTGGCGATCCCGGATAAAAAATGGCCATTCATTACATGGTAAATATTATTAACATATGAGTGGTTTTATTGTTCACAATAAAACGCACAGTAGATATATTGTTACTTTTTACAATAGAAATCAAGCCCATATAGTTCGTACAATAACTGAACATTAGATTTATCAGTGACTAATTGATTCGATTGTTTTTCAATAGTTCTTTAGTAATTTAAAGTTACTATAAGTAAAAATTAATTTTAGTTGTTTTTATACAGTTGGAAAAGTGCCTGCAAAGTTCTCATGGCCTTTTTTATCAAAAAAGAGTTTATTTCTCCATTACACTTAAAAACAATTCGTAACAAATAAATAACAATAAATATTATTGTTGCTTGGATCATATTATTCTACACTGTATAATCAAATACAAAATCACTTGACATATTTTTTTAGGTTTCGTTTTAAATTTAAGTACAGTAGATGTCTCGGTTATCGAATGTTATTTAGCGTTATGCAACGACTGACAGACGGCAAACCGTGTTGGCAGAGGAAGCTCTCAATTAATAACTGAGGAAGTACTTATAGAAAACTAGCTGAAAAGTTTTACCCAAGTGAGGACGTTACGACAAAGAAAAAAAGACAAACAATGATATTCATATTGTTCCCAAATAAATTAAAGGAATCTAATAAATAGAAAACTACCATTGATAACAATACAAATACAATTAGTTTATTGGGGTCAATTGAACCGATGTTAAAATGAACATGCAATAATATGTGTTGTTATGTAAACAGATTTCGCCTTTGAAAAACTATAGAATTCATATTTCTCGGTAACATTTTTCTTCAGCATTTACAGGTACTAAGGGCCACATGAATGAACTACCCGCTTGGCGCACACCCACAGTTGATCAGCAGGAGTAAATCCATTTTATTGTGTATGGTGAAAAGCATCTAAACTTGAATTATTTGAGACAGAAAGCTTTTACTGAAAAAATATTTGGTAGGCTTAATAGTAGTCACCATTGTGCACAACCACTACCAAAATTTTTTTCGAATAATGTATTCCACTTCGATAAATTTGCCTTTAGATGCTATTCGCCATACAATATTTTTGCGATTTAGTTTTAGCGATTTTTCGCGCAAAGAAACTAGCGCCACATTGGTTGATGCGGAGAGTAGGAAAACATCCGATGTAGTTAATTCATTGTGAACGATTTATGGTATAGATCATATGACATGAGGTCTGACTTGTGATATTCGATAGTTATTTGAAAAGATTGATGATAGATCTCATCAACAGCAGCCAAGCAATATATACCAGACAGACATTAGAGTGTATGATTCTTATTATAAATCAAATAAAATGTGCATATCATTCAAGCGGTCGTTAGTGCTCGTAAATGCTGGATATAAATGTAATTGGGAAATATAAATTCTATGGATTTTCAAAAGCGAAAACTGCTTACAAATAGCAACAAATATTATTGTATTTTAAATGTAACAACGATTCATTTGACGCCATTTGATGAATTGTACTTGTATTGTAAGAACAATGAAAAAACATTAGGATGCCTTATTTTCTTTTGAAAATTGCCCTAAAAATGTCTCATAAAAACACAATACATTCTATTATTTCTCGCGGAAAAATGTATGAAAATTTTCTTAAAATTGTATGGTTAAGATACATAACGACAACCTTTTTTTATTGTAAAAGTGGCATTTACCATTCGCCGAATGGTATAGAACAATAGGGGTGATGGTGGGTGTGCTGTGCAAATTACAATACGTTTAATGGTGAATAAGTTTCGAAAAAATGGTGTTGTAACAATAAAATTTATCGTATTTTTATGACATTTTTTTATCAGGGATACGTCTTTCTGCTCCGCACTTCCTGCAGAGCTTGCTCCGATCGGGGCCTTTGCACGCCCACAACTTATTCACGCCACGTGCGGTCGTCCCTCCTTGCTCTCGTCTGCAGCACTTCGTTCCTCAACCATTCAATTTGGTTTACTGGTTTCCGAGATATGACAGTTCAAAAATAAGTTGTCTAAAAAATGTGTTTTACGAGAACGGTTCTTGTTTAGGGAAAGATTAACTTATCGAGCTCAAATTTGTACTAATGATGCACATGTAAATAGGTTGATAAACAGTCAAAATTTGAGAATTTTTGTGCACTCTCTGAAAAGTTACAGCTTGTTGAACTTTTTTGTGAGAGAAAAAGAAGTTGCCTATCCCAAACATTTTGGCCACCCCCTGCACTTGTTGGGCCAGGACTACGAAAAGTAACATCGAAATCGTCTCGTCTCGTATTCGTTCTGATCACAGGTCGACATCTAGCGTAGCCAGTGCCTCGAGCAGAATCTGACGCTGGTTCGTAAAACATTGAAGTCACCCACTATAACCACCGGCCGTCACCCATGGTCAACGCGGTTGTCATACACTCCAGCATCTGCGTAAACTGCTCGATCGACGAACGCGGAGGTGTATAACAGCTACAGAAGAAGACCCCGTTTACTTCGGCGACCACGAAGCCCTCATATGTAGTAGACAGTTTCTATAGATATCGTCATCATAGCGGACCCTTACCGAGTACCCGCGATATAGAAGACGCGAAAATATCTAAAATACCTAGCCGTGGCTAGTGATGGATCTCTCGCTGTATAAGGTACGAATAAAGTTTGAACTCACCACCTGAAATCCGCTGACGTCTTGAACTAAGCCCCACAAACCATGAGCTCGTTTGCTTCTGATAACAGACGACGAAAGATGATCTGGGGTAGCACTTTGTAAATGATCAATGATCAATTCTTTTTTCCACTTCTCTGGTAACTGTATGATACTAGTGGTGCAGACAGGAGACCAATATTGCTGGGCCTATCTTGATGCTCACAAGCTGACAAGTTACTCATGAGCTAGCGGATGGCATGTTAATTATAAAGCTTTTCTCAGTGTTGGAGTCATTTCTTGCCATCCTCTGCTTACTGGACGTAGCCGTTTCCTCTGTTCCATTGCAATGCATTGGTCCTCCATGTTTACTTTAGCTGCAACGATCTGGTGCTTATCGAATTGCTGCTTCCACTTTTCAACTACCTAACGTCTATCCATCATTATGCTCCCGTATTAATCTCGAGATATTTCGGTTCACGGCACAATTTCCGTTCCACAAATCCGACAGTACTATCGGCTGCGTCATTGATTCTCATCCTACATAAATACCTCTTGCAGCAATGCCGAAATCGCGGACCGTCCTTCATGGGACACTCGGTTGGTTCATTTTGATCGTTTTCTCAGATCAAGGCATTGTAAAAAATGAGAGCTCTGGCTGTTGCTATGCTTTGCGTATTGCTATTAAAATTTTCAATGGATTTTACATCAGAAAACATAGTTTTTACATTATTCTCGTAAGATGTTTGTCCGTTGATGAGCAACTCTCATGTGGGTAGTATGTATAGTTACTTCGTTTTACGGAACCTCCTCAGTTTGTTGAACCATAGTTCTCCTTCACCCTGAACTATCTAATGCAACTCAAACATAACGTATCGCAGAGCAATGTGCATGATCCGTACATTTTAATATTTGTTTGGTTTTGGGAATTATGTTGTGAATAAACAAACCTGCCGCTGCTGGAAGGGCAACGCAAAGCAACGCAAGTTTATTGGATAAAGAGCGGGATTGTTTCACGTGCTGTCAAACGAGCGTATTTATAGTGCAATGGCAGCATATTCTGAGCAGACCAGATGTATGCGACAGATTAAATTAAAAGGCGGCAGGAAATTATTATATTATGAGAGAGGGACGGATGCAAATGTATTAATATCGATAAAACGAAGAGACTTATGAAAATCTGACAAATATGGGGAAACATGAGTTTTGAAATAGGAATTGGTTTGCTTTAAAAACTACTTTAAATTATATTTCCCATTTCATAATTTCGTATTTTGCTTTGCTTTTAAAAATGACTTCAATTTCTTGAGAATTTTCCAACAATTAATTCAAAAGTTTTTATGTATCGTCTCAGCCTCATTTTTATGAACACATAAATACAGAGCTAATGATCAAGAACTACTTTTGGTAGCGTCATTTGGATGTGGCCGTATCACCAAATATTGCGCATTTACCACCACACTGGACCCCTTTCGCAGTTAGCATAAATGTGGAATTGTGGATAACACTGAGATTTCGCATCGAATCGTGTCAGTGTCATCTGCTTATTTATTCAGGATCTTGAAAGGAATAAGTATGTGGAAGACATCGACACGATTCGATGTCAAATTGCAGTTTTATCCACGATCCCGCACATAAATGGGGTGGGAAATGTGCAATATCTAGTATCATTAAATCTGTTATCATCCCTGATCCACATCAACAATTGACGCATATACTACACTAATGTACCAAAAAACATAGGTACCCTCGCCTAGATAGGCCTTATGCTTCATGAACACATCTGGAGCTACTTTTGGTAGCGTCATTAGGATGTAGTTGCATCACCATATTAATATCTGGTATCATTAAATCAGTTATCGTCACTGACCTACATCAACAATTGACGCATAAACTACATAATTAAAGAAATGCAGTCGTATCCTAGACAACGAACCATCGTTGTTTTTTGTTTCCATCGATCGCACGAGGACCTGGTTCGGTACCTTCCACCCAAAATCAGTAGTTTAGTGGGTGAAATCGATAACGACGAAATTGGCCAGACAGGAACGCTTGCCCGTCATTAACGCGCAAACATTCGCCATGGTTGGAAGAAAGAAGCGTGCAAGTGCCGCGAATCGCAAATCGGTTCAGTTTGCAACAGCATCCCGGTCGAAAATCTCCAACGACAGCATTTATCCCAATTATTCCAAATTCAAGGTCACCTAGTAAGTAAACCGCAACCATTGATAACTCGATTCATTCAAATATATGTAAATGGTAATCCTATCCCCGCTCTTCTCCAAGTCCCGTTGTGTGCCGCCAGCGTTACCACCAGGACAAACTGCGCTACGACAAGCAGTTTGAATACGAGTTGAAAATGTTGGAGCTAATGCAGAATTCAGCTTACGACTCGATGCGTTTCCACAGGTTAGCGCGAGCTCAAATGGAGAGCAAAAACTACATCGGAATCGAATTGATTAATTAACACGTTGTTGCTCTGGATACTAAAATATATTTTTAGACATTTTGCCATCACGACATTGTGGCCACCGCTACACACCCGGAAGGAAATTGAGTACGTACTGGATAAGTTTTTTCGCCTCCCGGACAAACAGACCCGTCGTCTACATGATATAATGAATGCTCCTGTGTATTAGCGGAAGTAATGGAATTGTAAATTTGTTGTAATAAATCTATAAACCTTGTAGTGAATATAGTGTACGAAGTTTCTATTTGTAGCTTTCACTTCTATCGAGTTTTCGACTTTGTTCTTTAACGAGCTACCATGTGTCTCCATTACTTACTTACCGATCAGGCTAAGGCCGGGGTGGCCTCTGCTGTACATAGTAGCCGCCTCCATTCCACTCGGTCCATGGCTGTTTGTCTCCAGTTCCGCACTCTGCGTAGGGTCCGCAGATCGTCCTCCACTTGGTCGACCCACCTAGCTCGCTGCGCACCACGTCTTCTTGTACCGGGTGGCTGACTCTCGAGAACCATTTTAGTCGGGTTGCTATCCGACATCCTGATGACGTGACCCGCCCACCGTAGCCTCCCGATTTTCACGGTATGAACGATGGTTGGTTCTCTCAGTAGTTGATGCAGCTCGTGGTTCATTTGCCTTCTCCAAGTCCCGTCCAAAGTAAGAACAATTTCTGCCACAATGCGCCTATGAATTTCTCTGCTGGTGTCGTTGTCGGCGGTCACCAGTGAGCCCAAGCACACGAATTCTTCAACCGCCTCGATTTCATCACCGTCGATATAAATTCGGGGTGGCGGGCGCGGTGATTCCGACACATTAATGAGTAATCCGATTCGTCTGGCTTCACTCTTTAGTCGGATGTACGTCTCCGCCATCGTTTCAATTTTACGAGCAATAATATCAATATCATCAGCGAAACCAAGCAGCTGAACGGACTTCGTGAAAATCGTCCCACTCGTGTTTATTCCCGCTCTCCTTATTACACCCTCTAAAGCAATGTTGAACAGCAAGCACGAAAGACCATCACCTTGCCGTAATCCTCTGCGAGATTCGAAGGGACTCGAGAGTGTCCCTGATACTCGAACTACGCACATCACTCGATCCATCGCCGCCTTGATCAACCGTATCAGTTTATCCGGAAATCCGTATTCGTGTTAATCTGCCATAGCTGTTCTCGATCGATTGTATCATACGCCGATTTGAAATCGATGAACAAGTGATGTGTGGGCACGTTGTATTCGCGGCATTTCTGCAACACCTGGCGGATGGCGAACATCTGGTCCGTTGTAGCGCGTTCACCCATAAATCCAGCCTGATATTGCCCCACGAACTCTCTTGCAATCGGTGATAGACGGCGGCATAAAATTTGAGAGAGTATCTTGTAGGCAGCGCTCAGTAGTGTGATCGCGCGGTAGTACCCGCAATCCAACTTGTCGCTCTTTTTGTAGATGGGACACATGAAACTACAAAACACATACTAATTCATCTTTTAAGATCAACAAAGAGTTCGATTTATAGCAGGATAAGTTTTACCAGTCATTTTACGAGTTACCTAGTTCTAACATTAAGGGGGCGATATTGTGGATACTAAGTGACGGTGCAGCATATTGTTCGTGCAGTTGAAAATCGGTGACCGTGTGTCGGGCACAGTGCGCTGTATAGAGGACCAGGTCCGCTGTCCAGCGCACTACGTCCGACGTTAGGTTGCACGTATGGATTTTGAGAAAATTCGATTGTCGTATGTGGGGAATCTTCGGGTTTCAACCGCGACGACAATATCCTAACCGAATGTAGAGGACTCCAGCAGTACAGGGGCCATCCATAAACCACGTGGTAATGGTGGGGGGATGGGGTGATTTCGGCCATAGACCACGTTCTATACAATTTTTTTTGTATGAACGAAAGACCACGTGCGGAGGTCGGGGAGGAGAGTGATCACGTGGTTTATGGACACCCCCATAGGACTAACTGTGCCATCAGCGGATCGCTGTCTGAAATATCGCGTATGATAACACAGCGTAACAAAAATTAACTATTGGTCTGTCTCAAGAGCAAACTTATGTGTCTCGGGCCGCTGAATCCTATTCCAGGCTCAGATTTGCTCCAGCACGTCATACTTTTGAGCTCTACCTCAATTTATAGGGCAAAATATGCGATTTTTGACTTTTTGATTGCAAGTCATTAAACATAGATTTTTTTTATTCTATAAAAGGGTAAATTTGTCAACTAATATCTTAATTAACGACTCATGCAAAATATTTCGTTTTACCAAATCAAATTTGACAGATTTAAGCGATTTATGTTAGGTACGACATGTCCCATACAAGTTACCCTTCATAAGTTGCATACAAGTTTACTTACTAACATTTGTAAAATGCTTAAATGTATTAAATTTGATTTGGTAAAACGAAATATTTTGCATAAGTCGTTTATTTAATTGTTAATTTATATATATAAAATTTATCATATTGTAACGGGTTTCAGTATTTTATAAGTCGTGTTGACGGATTTTTCGTTTAAAATAGTATTTCTAACATTGCTATAATTTTATAGCATTATTTAAAATGGTAAAAATCGGATCAGTCTATCTTGCCTAACTTTTGCTATAAAAAGCGTTGAATGAATTAAATGAAAGCTCCTGTAAATATTTAGTACTAAAATTGTTTCTAGGATTAATGGTAGATGGCCCACTAATGTTAAATGGAAATATACTGTGGTAGACTCGTCGAATTATTTTCAATAAGTAGTTGTAAATGCCAAAAATGATGACTAGATATTTTTTGGGTAAGATATTTTAGATAACTGGTCGGCTTGTTCACTTTTATCTAACGTCGGCTAAGAGCAAGTAGTGAGTCCAGTGATCTACGTTACGTTTTTCTTTGAATTCTTTAAGGTGTGTAGAGGTGAACAAAGAGTTTCAGTAATTTAAAATTTAATTAAAACTAGTGCAGCTAAACTTATTAAAGTGAAACGTGTGCTAATTGGATTTAAAATTTATTTTCTAAAAGTAGTTTTCGCAGTTCCATATCACCGAGGGCCGAACACACTGCTCTTGTGTTTTTTCAATCAAATTATAAAGGTAAATTACTAAGAATTCATTTATTGTATAATATTTCTAACAATCTTTTCACGTTGGACCTCAGCGTCCAACGGGCGCTTTATGTACGGGCTGAAAGCTCGGAGACGACCGCCATCTTGTTGGCATTTTCCACGCTTGGACATCCGGTGCCGATTTCGCTTGGCCCGCCAGTTCCCTGGTAGCTAAACAGGGCGAGAAGAATTTGACCGGCCTACCTGCATTCCTGACCGAATGACCAGGCAGAGTTCCGGTCCGCCGACTGCCTCCCCTGCACCTATAGTTCGGCCGCAGTTTATAGCGAACGCCCGGCGGCGTGATAGTCGTGAACCACTTGGATCGATCCTCCCCGGTGGCGGCCGCGGTCGTTACACCGCTTCGACGTGAAGGTCATCGCACGCCACTCGTGCATCCCCCGGTTGACGAACCGATAGCCGCCCAGCAGCATAAAGACCCCTGCGCAGGTATGTTCATCCGTATGGCCATAACACACTTTACAACACACACACTTACACAAAAACCAATGTTGAAAAGACAATGAAGTAATATACACCAATGAATTCAGCATAACTCTACCTTTTATATTCATTTCATACGCCAAGAGCCCTGTGGTAATTAAGTCCGCCAAGGTGATTCTTTTCGTTACGTTCGCTTCGATTTTACGTTCACTCAGAGCACGTTTCACGTTGGTTCGGTGCGTCTGCTCCCGTATATTTCATTTGATTTCGTGGCCATCTTAATACGTATGCGTTAGAAACCGTTGCAAATCCCTAGAGAATAGCTCTCATGCTTCTAATGGCAAAAGTCGGGCAACTTTATTAAAACACGACCAGTGGTCTCTCAACACAGAGAGTGGCGCTAAAGCCACTGCGTTTACGGCTTTTCTTTAGCTCAATTTACAAACGGTTACATTGGCGCCCAACGTCAAATAAGATCCAATTGTTAGTTTTGAATTTAATTTGCTTTTTATTATTTTTCGTTTTTTTTTCACTGAACTGTATCCAAAAACAACTGAACTAAACTGAATTTAAAATATTACAATTAGTGTTTATTGTTTCGCATTACTTTCTTTATATTACACAGAATTTTTTTTCTTCGCCATATTTTTTTATAATTTTTTGAACATTTTTTTTAGTTTTAAGTTTTTTTTCTTTTTTTTAACTAGTTTACAGTATTTGGAGTTAGACTGTTTTCAAGATAATTTTGTTAAAAATTGAACTCTTTGTTACAACATAAAACATTTTTTTTTAATTTGATTTGAACTTTCCATTTTTTTCATATTTGTTGATTACTTTATTTATTGTTTATTCTACTATTATTTTTTTTCCTCTTTAATATTTTGATTTTTATTATTTTTATTTTATTTTTTTCTCTTTATTATTTTGATTTTTTTTTTGGTAATTATTAAGATAGTTATCATTTTTTCGTATTATTTTTCTATATATTTTGGATTCATTATTTTGTTTTATTTTTGCCTTTACTGAATTGTAATTTGTTGTTTGAATTGGATAAAATTGTAAAGAAATACTAGTATCGACAAGAGTGAGAAATACCATATTGATTAGCATAAAAATGGTTCGATTCTACATCCTGCCTAATGCAGATCATCTGCAGGAAGATGAATTAAATTTTGATATCGCACTGAGAGGTGTTCAAGTCGACATTGATGCGAAACTTGAAGACAGGAAAAGGGCATTAAGATACGCCTATAAAGCAGAGCGTAAAGAACCTAAACGTTTCATCACAGGATTATCAATAAGAGAGGAAATTAAGGGTTTGGATGGAGTGCTGAAAAAGTTAAGACAAACGTTGAGACAAGGGTTTGACTACGCGATTGTTTCCCGGATTAGACATTATTTGATTAGATTTTCGTCAGCTGTAGCAGTCAACGATGAAGAAGAATTAATAAAAGACGAATACTGCAAACAGATAGAAGAATTCCTTCGCGCGTATAGACAGAGAGTAACTTATGACCCGGAGCAATCAAATGATGAGACGGATCTAGATCTAGGTGATGGAGCAAAAGCTTTGAAACAGTCTTGGAGAAATCCGGACCCAAATGCTATAGCACAGACACGTAAAGATTGTTGGACGAGGACAGAGAGCAAAGACAAGAAAAGACATAAAGAGAGAGAATCAGGTTGGGGATCGGAAAGGCATGTTGATAAGAGAGAGGAAAAGGAGAAATATAAAGATAAAAACCAACGAAATCAAGCATTGTCAAAGGAGGCACAAGATGAACAGAAGCAGCACAATGAGAAAGAGGCAAGACACAAACATGATCGGCGTTCGAACGATAACAATAGACAAAAAAGTCACAGAAGTAGTACGTATTGTTCTACAACTGAGCACTCAGACACGGACAATGATGAATTTGTTAGAAAGGAACGCAATAGGAATAGACACAGAGCGCATGGAAGATCAAGAGGTAGAACACTGTCTAGTTCAATCAATGAAAGTAGCACGGGTGATGACGATGAAAGGAGACGGAATAGAGATAGGCACTCCCATAGAACAGCATCTCCTCCAAGGCGAGGCAGAGGTTATCGCAATGACTATTACGGTAGCCAACGTTCTAGGGTTGAAAATTGGGATATAACGTTTAGCGGGGATGCTAGATCTATGCAGATAGAAGATTTTTTGAGTAGGGTTAAAAAGCTGGCTAAACACGAGAGAGTAGGACAAGGGGAGCTTTTGGATAAGATCCACTACAAACTAAAAGGGGAGGCAAGTGACTGGTGGTTCACCAGAGAGGACCACTGCTCCACCTGGGATAAATTCGAGAGCGAGATACGGTTTCGATTCGGCAACCCGAACCGTGATCGTGGGATTCGTAGTCAATTAAGGGAACTGAGGCAAAAAAGAGGGGAAACTTTCGTGGCGTTCGTTACAGAAGTGGAGAAACTTAATCAATGTCTGAAACGTCCTCATTCCTCTCGAACTATCTTTGAAATAGTTTGGGAAAATATGAGGCCCCATTACAGGTCAAAATTGGCAACTACAAGGGTACGAAATTTGGAAGATTTACTTGAGCTGAATCATAGAATTGATGCAAACGATCTCAGTTTATTTCGAACTGGCCACGCAGTGCGTAATGAGGTGCATAACATAGAGGCACAAAGCAATTCCGACAGTGAGTATTCTTCAATTGAAGAATATGCTGTCAACGCACTTCAAAGAAAGCTGAAAATATCGAAGGAAACTCAGAGCATACCACAAAGGCAGACTTCTACTAACAAAATGCCAGTACAAACAAATTCAGATCCTGCATTGGTAAAATGTTGGAACTGTCAGAAAACAGGCCATCATTGGAGAGCCTGTCAGGAAACGAAACTGATTTTTTGTTACGCTTGTGGAAATATCGGTCGAACGACTCGAACATGTGAGCGCAATCATCCGCAAACCACACCTGTGGCTCAAAACCCCTCATTTCAGTCAAACCAGTCGTTAAACTAAATGCGGGATGCACTTCAAGGAACCCGTCCATCTCGCCCATCATAAAAGCGGTTCCGGAATCAGACAACTCTAATCGATTTGTAAAATATCAAGAAACTTTGCACATTAAGGTTGATCCCAACGTTTGCCCACGCATACGTGTTTCTATTTTGAATACCGACTTTATCGCCTTACTCGACTCGGGCGCTAGCATAAGCGTGCTGAATTCAACCAAAATTCTTCGTAAACACGGCCTGAAGCTGTTTAATGCGAATGTGGTAGTTAGTACCGCTGATAACACGGAGCATGAATGCCTTGGATACGCCAACATTCCGTACACTTTTGCAGGGGTCACCAAAGTAATACCAACTATAGTTGTACCACAGTTGTCCAAATCTCTAATATTGGGTATGGACTTCTGGAATGCCTTCGAGATTAGGCCAATGATGAAGAATGACGACAGAGTAACCGATGTTGATTTACTCGACAGCAACGGTCTACCTATGAGCAATTTTGTCACTGTTAGTGATGGTTCACATCCTGCAGATGTTGAATCAGAAATTTGCTTTAAAATATGTTCGTTGGAGCTAACGGAAACGGAAACCGGTCTAATTCATAAAGCAGAACCAGAGCTGGATGATTCATTAGACTTGCCATCTCTGGAGCTGCCCAGTGATCCACAAATAGAAATTGAATCAATTGAAACGGAACACGAGTTATCGGCTCAAGAAAGGGAACTGCTGACAGATGCCCTTAAATGTTTCCAATGGACTAGCGAACACAATTTAGGAAGGACAAACTTAATCGAACATGAAATTGAAATCATTGAGGGTGCCAAGATGCGCGATTTACCTATGTACAAATATTCACCTACTGTGTGGCAAAATATTGAAAAGGAACTGGAACGTTATGAAAAACTCGATGTGATTGAGGAATGCACTAGCGAATATGCGAGCCCGTTGGTGCCGGTTAAAAAATCAAACGGCAATATTCGAGTATGCCTAGACTCTAGAAAAATTAATTCAATTACTAAGAAAGACGCATATCCTATGCGAAATATGAACGAAATATTTCACCGGCTACAGAAAGCGAAATTTTTTAGTATTATAGATTTAAAAGACGCATACTTTCAGGTTCCGTTAAAAGAGAGCTCAAGGAACTACACAGCGTTCAGAACACCGAAGGGGCTGTTTCGGTTTAAAGTCGTCCCATTCGGACTTAAAAATGCTCCATTCACCATGAGCAGACTAATGAATAAAGCTATTGGGTTTGATCTCGAACCATACGTGTTCATCTACCTAGATGACATTGTGGTGGCGACCGAAACCTTGGCCGAACATGTGCGCCTTCTCAAAGAAATAGCCAAACGGTTAGCTGAAGCGGGTCTCACTATTTCCGTACAAAAAAGCCGGTTTTGTAGACGGCAGGTGAAGTATCTAGGGTACTTACTAACCGAAAACGGTTTAGCCATTGACGGCAGCAAGTTAGAACCGATACTTAATTATCCGCGTCCTAAGACCATCCGTGACATTCGACGGCTTATGGGATTGATAGGGTTCTATCAAAAATTCATTAAAAATTATAGCCACATCACAACGCCTATCACAGATTTGCTTAAGAAAACGAAACGATTTAAATGGACTAGTGAAGCTGAACAATCACTTGATGAATTAAAATCAGTGCTCACTTCTTCCCCCGTTTTGGCCAACCCACGTTATGATTTGCCATTCATTATTGAAACCGATGCATCGCAGCTTGCAGTCGGGGCAGCACTCTTACAAGAGCATCCGGAAGGCAAAAGGATTATAGCGTATTTTAGTAAGAAACTTTCTAGTACGCAGCGCAAATACGCTGCGACTGAAAAAGAATGCCTGGCAGTAGTACTCGCTATCGAAAATTTTCGACATTATGTTGAAGGCACCATATTCACAGTGATAACAGACGCAAAGAGCATAACTTGGCTCTTTTCTATCACGGCAGCCAACGGAAACTCAAGACTGTTACGGTGGGCCTTGAAGCTGCAATCCTATGACTTCAGCATTCAGTATAGGAAAGGTAAAGAGAACGTGTTAGCCGATTGCTTGTCCAGGATTGAAATAGTTCAGGCAGTTGACGATGAGTATGCAGAATTGCGCAGAAACGTTTCAGACAATCCTTCAAAATACCCAGAATTTAAAATATTAAACAACAACGTTTATAAGTTGGTTCAAAATTCGTCAAAGGTTGAAGACAAACGTTTTCAATGGAAATATTATCCCCCAAGGCAAGAAAGAGTGCCAATTATAAAGGCGGCCCATGAGTCGGCTCACCTCGGATACGATAAGACAATTGCAAAGCTAAAGGAAAAGTTTTTTTGGCCGAGAATGGCAGCGGACACTAGACAGTTTTGTAAAGCATGCATGGCATGCAAGACTTCAAAAAGTACCAATGTGAATAACGTTCCTCCGATGGGTTCACAGAAACAGGACTGTACTCATCCTTGGCAGTTCCTAACATTGGATTATTTAGGACCATTCCCACCGTCCGGCAAATCACAAAGCACTTGTTTGCTTGTCGTGACGGATGTCTTTACAAAATTTGTACTAGTACAGCCTTTTAAGCAAGCAACTGCCTGCTCGCTGGCTAAATTTCTAGAGCAATCGATATTCTTGCTATTTGGTGTACCGCAAACAATTCTAACGGATAATGGTAGCCAATTTACCTCTAAGTTGTTCAAAAATCTGCTAGCTCACTATGGGGTAAAGCACTGGCTTACGCCGAGCTACCACCCGCAGGTGAACAACTCTGAAAGAGTCAATAGAGTCATCACGACAGCTATAAGAGCAACGATTAATTCGAACCATAAAACATGGGCAGATAATATACAAAGCATAGCTAATGCCATTAGAAACTCCACCCATGAGTCCACTAAATATACGCCCTATTTCCTCACGTTCGGACGGAATATCATATCCGATGGGCGGGAGTATGAAGCTCTCGACAAAACTGACGAAACCCAACATACAATCTCAACAACGGAACGAGAAGTCCTTTTTTCTCAGGTGCGAAAAAACCTTCAAAATGCGTACCAAAAGCAGGCAAAATATTACAACCTTAGGTCGAATGCCAAAGCACCTAAATACGAAATAGGTGAAAAAGTACTGAAGAAAAGTACCTTCCTTTCTGATAAAGGTAAACAATTCTGTGCTAAACTCGCTCCCAGGTACACAGAGGCAGTTGTAACTAAAGTTCTTGGAGATAGTTACGAGTTAGCGGATAATTCTGGCAAATGTATAGGGATTTTCCATGCCACCTTTCTGAAAAAGCATTAGCAAAACAAACGGGGAATAAGCTATGAAACGATCAACACTGTGTTTACTAAAGGTTCTTCCCTATGAAAATACGTACGGAACAGTTTCTTCCACTAAAACGGAATTCATAATCACACATTTATTTGTAAATAGAATCACTGTACATAATTTCATTCATGAATTCGTTGCAAGTAAACACTATCACTTTATCAGGAACAACATTAACGGATAACAGTAGTATGCGTAAATTGTAGCGTAGCATAAACATATTTTGTCCGCGTTCTGCACTGGGGTACGCCGTAGATTATCGATGATTTTAGGCAAAATAGTAGGATATAGCAGCTGAAAAAGTAAAAAGATTGTTAATAAAACGTTAAAGCATAGTTCAAAGATATACTCTCCGTAATGTTCCAAATTAAACTCCATATTTTCGAAGAATTCCTCCAGCTTAAAGTTTTTCACGTATATCCTCTTTGCTTGACAGTTTTTTTTTTCCTCCGCTAATGTCAATCTCTCAAATTTGTTCATTCCAATTCATCGCTCTGTCAAAAGTAGCGCAGGGTTGAACTCGATGCTGAGGGTGGGATGCGATGTTTTTATAGCATGGTCTATGACGGGTGTAGTATGAATGAATTTAATAACAATAATTTGCGGAATTTGTCAGCAGAAATGCTGATGGTGCATATTGTTATGGTTCACTGTTTACGTTCTGAATACCAGGGAATCAATGTTGTAGTCAATATCAAAGTTGATGTGGTTGATTTCAGGTAATCTTCGTTGGCATATGTTGATTTTTACAAATTTTCGATATGATTCGATGGGGTAAAAAGAAATGTAATGCGGAATTTACGTTATCAATTTATTATTGTTTTTCTTTGTTATGGATTCTATTAGTGAGTTGGTTCAGTCCAATATTGTAGAAAGATTTGAGCTCTAGGCCAAGGCTCGAGATCAATAACGCGTGAAGACAGAGCAATTTAATTTTCAACCTTAACAATTGGATACAGTTTAATCTTATTTTTTTTGTTATATGATATAATAAGGGTTATGAAAATTTGATCAATCTCTCATTGATCAAATTTTCATAAAACTGTTTGGTGAAGTGTAACGTGTTTCAGTATTTTATAAGTCGTGTTGACGGATTTTTCGTTTAAAATAGTATTTCTAACATTGCTATAATTTTATAGCATTATTTAAAATGGTAAAAATCGGATCAGTCTATCTTGCCTAACTTTTGCTATAAAAAGCGTTGAATGAATTAAATGAAAGCTCCTGTAAATATTTAGTACTAAAATTGTTTCTAGGATTAATGGTAGATGGCCCACTAATGTTAAATGGAAATATACTGTGGTAGACTCGTCGAATTATTTTCAATAAGTAGTTGTAAATGCCAAAAATGATGACTAGATATTTTTTGGGTAAGATATTTTAGATAACTGGTCGGCTTGTTCACTTTTATCTAACGTCGGCTAAGAGCAAGTAGTGAGTCCAGTGATCTACGTTACGTTTTTCTTTGAATTCTTTAAGGTGTGTAGAGGTGAACAAAGAGTTTCAGTAATTTAAAATTTAATTAAAACTAGTGCAGCTAAACTTATTAAAATGAAACGTGTGCTAATTGGATTTAAAATTTATTTTCTAAAAGTAGTTTTCGCAGTTCCATATCACCGAGGGCCGAACACACTGCTCTTGTGTTTTTTCAATCAAATTATAAAGGTAAATTACTAAGAATTCATTTATTGTATAATATTTCTAACAATCTTTTCACGTTGGACCTCAGCGTCCAACGGGCGCTTTATGTACGGGCTGAAAGCTCGGAGACGACCGCCATCTTGTTGGCATTTTCCACGCTTGGACATCCGGTGCCGATTTCGCTTGGCCCGCCAGTTCCCTGGTAGCTAAACAGGGCGAGAAGAATTTGACCGGCCTACCTGCATTCCTGACCGAATGACCAGGCAGAGTTCCGGTCCGCCGACTGCCTCCCCTGCACCTATAGTTCGGCCGCAGTTTATAGCGAACGCCCGGCGGCGTGATAGTCGTGAACCACTTGGATCGATCCTCCCCGGTGGCGGCCGCGGTCGTTACACCGCTTCGACGTGAAGGTCATCGCACGCCACTCGTGCATCCCCCGGTTGACGAACCGATAGCCGCCCAGCAGCATAAAGACCCCTGCGCAGGTATGTTCATCCGTATGGCCATAACACACTTTACAACACACACACTTACACAAAAACCAATGTTGAAAAGACAATGAAGTAATATACACCAATGAATTCAGCATAACTCTACCTTTTATATTCATTTCATACGCCAAGAGCCCTGTGGTAATTAAGTCCGCCAAGGTGATTCTTTTCGTTACGTTCGCTTCGATTTTACGTTCACTCAGAGCACGTTTCACGTTGGTTCGGTGCGTCTGCTCCCGTATATTTCATTTGATTTCGTGGCCATCTTAATACGTATGCGTTAGAAACCGTTGCAAATCCCTAGAGAATAGCTCTCATGCTTCTAATGGCAAAAGTCGGGCAACTTTATTAAAACACGACCAGTGGTCTCTCAACACAGAGAGTGGCGCTAAAGCCACTGCGTTTACGGCTTTTCTTTAGCTCAATTTACAAACGGTTACAATATGATTGCTTAAAAAATCGGATTCGGATTCAACGCTGGATGGATCAAAATCTAGTATCCGGATAGCGGACGAAGTGTCTACGTCGTTTGTGACCTTGGATGGATTGAAGCAGGGGGATGCTCTTTCAAATTTATTGTTCAACATTGCACTCGAAGGAACGATTAGGAGGTCAGGCGTGCAGAGGAATGGCTCTATCATCACACGATCGCACATGCTCCTCGGTTTTGTGGACGATATTGATCTCATCGGCATCGATCGTAGGGCAGCGGAGGAAGCTCATGCTCCTCTGATGAGAGAGACAGCGAGGATAGGATTGAAAATTAACTTCACCAAGACGAAGTACATGATAGCGAAGTACACGCAAACAAAATTCGCTCTGTATAAGACGATGATTCTTCCAGTTGTCCTCTACGGTCACGAATCGTGGACGTTAAAGGAGGTAGACCGAAAAGCTTTTGGAGTTTTTGAGCGCAAAGTGCTGCGGACAATTCTCGGTGGGAAACAAGAAAATGGAGTGTGGCGCAGGCGCATGAATCACGAGTTGTACCAAGTGTACGAAGATGCGAATATTGTGAAGCGTATAAAGTACGGCAAACTTCAATGGGCTGGTCATGTAGTGCGAATGCCGGAAGAAAGAACAGCGAAAACAATATTCAGCAGAGAACCCGATAGAGGTAGGCGACTATGGGCGTCCGCGACCTCGCTGGCTGTACGCTGTTGAAGAAGATCTACGATCCCTACACGTTCGGGGAAACTAAAGGAACATCGCCCAAGACCGACAAAGATAGTGCTCTACTATACACTCGGCGTTGGAGTAAAAATACTTTCTTTGTAGCCAACACAGTTATAAAGATATCGTTACACCTGGAGATCACCACAGCAGACGGAATCTCAAATCGAACACGTTTTGATTGACGAACGGCACTCCTACGACATTATCGACGCCAGGACCTATCGTGGCTCCAACATCGACTCCGACCACTATCTGGTGATGGTCAAACTGAGCCCAAAACTCTCCGTCATCAACAATGTACGGTACCGGCGACCGCCACGGTACAACCTAGAGCGACTGAAACAACCGGATGTCGCCTCAGCATACGCACAGAATCTAGAGGCCACGTTGCCAGACGAGGGCGAGCTCAATGAGGCCCCTCTACAGGACTGCTGGAGTACAGTGAAAGCAGTTATCAACGACGCAGCCGAGAGCACCATAGAGTACGTGGAACGGAATCGACGGAATGAATGGTTCGACGAAGATTGCAGAACGGTTTTGGAGAAGAACGCAGCGAGGGCGGTAATGCTGCAGCAAGGGACCCGACCTAGGACCCGACAGAACGTGGAACGCTACAAATAGGGGAACAAAGTCCAAAATGCCAAGATGGGGTAAAATGGCCCAACTCATAAAATCATTCCTGAATGGTACTTGATCATTGCTATAGGTAAATGGTGTCAAGATATGTTTGCATTTAACATTCTTCTAGAAGCTAGGCCACCAAACCCACGAAAAATCCTCTGATTTCCCAATGAAAATTGGCAACTTCCGGTTTTTCGTGCTTGCAATTAAGGTTTCCTGGTAATTTAATTACCAGCCAAGTGTTACCAACGAGATTGAAGCACACGTGGAGACGCATGGTTGTTGATGTCTAAGCTTTCCATGTTAGGGGTCATTCAAATATTACGATCATCGTTTTGCGGGGAGGGGGTAACCTCCATTTATTGAGTATACGAAAAAAGCGGGACAGAGAGGGGAATAGGAGTCGGAAATGCCCGAAAACTGATGGACGTAATTTTTGAATGTTTTCATGAAGTGGCATCCTACCCCATGGCAGATGGTCGTTTTGCACCACTTCCGTTTTACGAAGCAGTTTTTAAAATCGCTGAAAATCGATGAAAATGCAATAGTTTTGTGAATATTTTTGCTGAAGTATCGAGCAAATATTGTCTAGTTGATGTTACCACTTTGGAAGCCTAACAAATGAGGCTAATTATCGTTGAATACGATGAAAGTTTGAAAAATGGCATTTTACCCCACTTGACCCTAGAAGCGGACACCAGACCCGCCTCTTTCGGGAGAAAAAGCGCTGCCTGGAAGAGGCGGAGTGTGAAAAAATGGAACTGCTGTGCCGTTCCCAAGAAACACAAAAGTTCTATCAGAAGCTCAACGCATCCCGCAACGGCTTCGTGCCGCGAGCCGATATATGCAGGGATAAAGATGGAGGCCTCTTGACGGACGGACGTGAGGTGATCGAAAGGTGGAAGCAGCACTTCGATCAGCACCTGAACGGCGTGGAGAACGTAGGCACGGGAGACCACGGCAACGGAGGAAACGACAACGCCAGTGCAGTGGAGGACGGAAATGAACCAACTCCCACGCTGATGGAAGTTAAAGATGCCATTCACCAGCTCAAAACCAACAAAGCAGCTGGTAAGGATGGTATCGCATCTGAACTCATCAAGATGGACCAAGAAAAGTCGGCCACCTGTCTGCATCGGCTGATAGTCAAGATCTGGGAAACCGAACAGCTACCGGAGGAGTGGAAGGAAGGGGTGATCTACCCCATTCACAAGAAAGGCGACCATTTGGAATGTGAGAACTTCAGAGCGATCACTATTTTGAATGCTGCCTACAAAGTGCTATCCCAGATTATCTTCCGTCGTCTGTTACCTAAAACGAATGAGTTCGTGGGAAGTTATCAAGCCAGCTTCATCGACGGCCGGTCGACAATGGACCAGATCTTCACCGTACGGCAAATCCTCCATAAATGCCGTGAATACTGCGGCATACCAGTTGAACACCCTACGCGCAGAGATGCATGTCGCAAGCATTCGAGCATCATCGAACACCACGACCCGATCGCGACTATGGACTACCCGCTTTGCGCGCAGCCACAGTTGATCAGCAGGAGTAAATCAATTTAATTTTGTATGGCGAAATGCATCTAATCTTGAATTACTTGAAATACAAAGCTTTTCCCGAAAAAATATTTGGTAGGTTTAATAGTGGTCACCATTGTGAACAACCACTACCAAATATTTTTTCGAATAATGTGTTCGCTTTGAAGAATTTGCCTTTAGATGGTATTCGCCATACAATATTTTTGCGATTTACTTTTAGCGATTTTTCGCGCATAGAAGCTAGCGCCACATTGGTCGATGCGGAGAGTAGGAAAACAGCCGATGTAGTTAATTCATTCTATTCGGGCACCATCAGACATCGCGACTCACCGACGTCGCGACGCGCGACCGCGAATGGTCGTCGGCGTCACAAAGGCGCAAGCCAGTTTGGCACGAGAGACCACGCTGCCGACGACCGTCCTCTTTCGCATCGCAGCAATCGAACAGTGAGCACATGTCACAACAAAACAGGCTACTCAGTAAGTTGCAGCAGTAGTGGGCTAAAACTACAGTGCAGAAATTCACAAATACCAGGTCCCAACGCATCACCTGTTCATCGACTTCAAGGCGGCATACGACAGTATCGATCGCGCAGAACTATTGAAAATCCGAGCTTATGGATCACTAACAACCCTTTCTGATTCCTAAGAACGAACCTTTATATGATTAGATGATGTAAATTCATGAATTTCCAAAAGATGCTATATGAAAATCCAAAATTTAAGCATGCGAGTGTACATTTTTTTTTTGAAAATGTTTTGCTGATTGTATCAAATCTCGAGCGGTATCTCACTGACAAATGCACAATTGCACAGATCCCACAATGTAGAAATAAATAAAAATAGGCAAAATTTGATTAATTTCAGTGAAGCAGGAAAAAAATACGCAACTTTGAATATGACACAATCATTACCGACTCGAGTACGTAGTGTATTGATAGCGCCTCAAGCAACAGTACTTAATAAAGCTAGCTATTTAAGGTTCTACAGTTATCACAGCATGGAAATTTTAATAAAATTTAGTCACAGCAGAAGAGTAAAATTCAGACATCGAATTTAACGATATATATTATATTAACATGATATATATGCGATGGCATTCGGACATTTTGAATAACGGGTTTTGATATTTTGTTTCTGATGTTTCATTTTTACTGTTTGCTTGACATCTATTTCTGTAGGAGTGGTTTTTTTTTCACAGAGTAAGTTCAAAATAGTAACTTTGTCTATAGTTATTGGTGGTACAGTTTACATACGTAGTTGAATATTGTTTTTTCTATTAAAGATCTTCAAACACCTTTCCCAAAACGGAATCTATCTGATACGTGTCGGTTTACTACATGGCTATTTCTATTTCTTGTATGAATAATGGTCATTGTTGTTTGAGTAATTGAATTTTCTGCAACTTACAAAAAATGAGTATTTGGCTTCGAACTACACATAATGGGGACTCGCAGTTACTGTCAATTCCTTAACGATTCCAGTATTATGCGTTGCTTTCATTCCTTTCAGGAAACCTAAACTAAACCTAAAATGGGGATTTGATTATTCCTAGAACAAAAACAAATATCACATTTTTTTATTCGAAACGAAACGATGGTACGATGTAATTTGTAATTTGCTGTGTGTAATTTGCTTGTAGCGCAGAAGGGTTATATTCGAGATGGTTCGGTGGTTTTATAACGGAAGTGGACATTTTTTTTTTTGGTAACGGACCTGCGTGTCTTTTCTATTTATACACTGGTATATTCTTGGGTATTTTTATGTTGTACTTACTATGTTGTGTCTATGTGTGTAATGGTTGGGAAAATGAACACCTAAGAACAATCACTGTATTAGATGTAGAACCTGGTATTCGTAATGTAATGCCAGGACAAACGGGTTTTCCCTTGAAACAGGGAACTAAGTAGTACAATGGGCTCCAGTCAAATTTTCGTAATTCGAACATAGGCATTTTTTCCCTATCCGCTTTCAGCGTTCTAAACGTTAACATTTTTGGTGATCATGGATAATATCACTAATTTACATAATTGAAAGCACGTTCTGGAAACGATAATTAATTTGTCTAGATGCTACCTACTGTCTCCACTGGGTAGAGATGGTTGAGTATTGCAAAATAGTGCACAGTGGCAGCCATGACTACGAATAAATGCCATATCGCATGGGCAAAGGGGAAGATCCCGTCGGATTTGAAGAAACCAATTCCTACGATGTAGAGGAATCCGCCCAACTTAAGCTCAGTCATTGCTGTAAACTCATGACCCCAAAAGACGATCATTAAGGATGGAACTACACCGATCACCGTATAGAAGAAGGTTTCCAAGCATTTGTATCGTTCATGGAATATCTGAAAATTTTAGGAAGTGTTATACAAGTGGCACAAACAATTTCATTCACCTTTAAACCCACCTGTTGGTAGATGATACCCAAGATGGCCATCGCCCAAACGCACCACTTGACCACCGATACAATCTGTGGATGGGAAGTGTGTCCTAGGCTAAGCCACGGGTAGTACGATCCGGCTATGAAGATGTAAATCATGGCCCTGTCGCAGCGGTGCAGCACGTCCTTCAGTTGGCGGTTCCGATTGCAGTAGAACACACAGTGGAAGAAGGTGGACACGAAAAACAGCATAGTCAGAGCAATTCCGTAGATTACGGCAGACAGCATCTGTGCGCCCGTGTAGCTTCGGAAGTACAGATTCAACCCGGCGTACACCGAAGGAAGCACCCAGAGACCGTGCGTGAGAACGTTGGCAATGTGTTCGATCTGAAATGAGGAGTTATTGGATAAAAATATGAATTCCATAAAATAGGTGTATGAAGACACACAATGATTTTTTTCGTATTTTTAAAATAAGACTTTCAATCCAAAGTTATTTTCAGTACATTATGAAGTGGAACAATGCAGGGAGATGAAATCAGCTGGTAACACTTTTACCGAAAGGCATTCTGCGGTAAACACAAATATCTTGCCAGGTGGTAGTAGCACTCAAACAAACACTTGTTGAGTGGTGTGGTCCGACGTTTTACCAAAATACTCAAGCTTGAAAAGGCTCAGGGAATATACAGGGGATACTCAAAATAACTGGGACATGTAAAATTTTCACTTTTCAAGAAATGTTCAAATCGCTGTAACTTTTCAAAAAGGGCATCAAATGTTCTCAAATTTTCACTGTAAGTTCATCAACTAGTTGTGTATCAGTGGTCAAAATTCGGGCCATTCTACACAAAGTTATAAAGATTCTAGAAAAAGGTATAATTTTCCGATAGCCAATTTTGAGCTGTTATATCTCCGGATTCAATGAACCGAATGCAATGAAATTTTGATCATTTAGGACTCATATAATGAGCTATTGAAAACATTAGACTAAACTTAAAATTCTTCACACGAAAGAAAATTATTTCGATTAGATTATTTTTCTAATATAACACCAATTTTTCCAAAACTTCATCATCGTTTCAAAATTCGAGATAGTAATTATAGCTGATTTAAATTCCCTCTAATTGAATCGAATATATTTATGTTTCAAAGAAAAGCAACCAAATAGCCTTCATTAAATTGAAAAAGTAATGGGATGCATATGAAAAATAGATAAATTTACTGAAAAACCATGGAATAAATAAAATCGCCATAACTTTTTTTTCTTATTTATAATTTCAAATTTAGTCAATTGTTTTTCAAAGTTCATTATTTAAGTCATAAATGATCAAAATTTCATTGCATTCGGTTCATTGAATCCGGAGATATAGCAGCTCAAAATAGGCTATCGGATAGATATACCTTTTTCTAGAACCTTTATAACTTTGTGTAGAATGATCCGATCCTTCCCAAATTTTGACCACTGATACACAGTGATGAGCTAACAGTAAAAATTTGAGAATATTTGATGCCCATTTCAAAAAGTTACAGCGAGTTGAACATTTTTTGAAAAGTGAAAATTTTGCCTGTCCCAGTTATTTTGAGTATCCCCTGTATTCTGAATACCTTTCCGTTAGTTATCCATAAGCTTCAATAAAATTTTGGTTCATCCTTCAAGTCTAAGGGGTATCAACACTTTCACAGTGATTAACTGTGGGATTTTTTTGCAACTGTTTTAATTTTTTTAACATGTGGCAGGTACGAAGATACTCAATGAAGTTCAGAAAATTACTACTGCCCGCAAATCTACTCACCTTAGTGGGAATGTAGGCACAGCCAGGTGCGGCACGTGCATTCTTCATCTTGATGGCCCGCATTTGTTTCCAGGGAACGGATTTCAAATCGTGCCGCAGTTTCAACCAAAATCCCAATATTCCAAAAATTTCCGCCGGTGACGTTCCAACGCTTGCGGTGCTGCAGTCCTCTCCAAAGCCACCATCATACCCGCACAGCTTGAACTCTCCGTTGCAACATCCTGCATTTGATGATGATCCTGCTGCAGCTGCTGCTCCAAGGGATATCGATCCATTGCCAAAGATGTGCGTCGGAGTTGATGGAAGTGATTTTTTCGCGGGTGAAGAAGACGCTGATTTTGATGGGGTACTGGTGTTATGGTAAAGCTTTGGCTGCTGCTGATGCTGTTGTTGTTGTTGTTGGTAAAGCTGTGTTGTTGCACTTCCTCCATTGCATATGTTTCCGTTATCGTGGGGTTCACAGAATGATTGACCATGTCGGGCAATAATGCCATCTGGCATTGCGATCCAGCTGAAATGATTTGAAGGAAAATATATGGAAATGGTTAAGTGATTCCGGCTAAAATTAATCAGGATTGGGATAGATCCACATATGTAGATATGGTTCATTTACGTTTGTCATGCCATAAACTTTAATAAAAAAATGAGCGAAAACTACTGTGATCTCTCTTTCGATCAATGCCGTCAGGAATCAAATGCCAGTGGTGGTCGGTACCTGGATTGACAGAGAACGATACATAGTGGTAAGAGAAGAAGAGAAACGATTCCATCATAGCCAAAAGCGGCGATACGAAGTGAAAGCGATTGCTGAAATTCTAGAGAGCATGGATTGGAGCAATATGCGAAGGTTCAAACAATTGAGGGGCCCAGAATCAAAGGGGTGTAAGTAACCATTTTGTCGATTTTGAGCTGAACACATAAAAATTCTTCAGATTTCAAGCTTTCAGGAACTTTTTTAAGATTTTTTTTACGATGATTAGAAAAATTACAATTAATCGTAGAAAATTGGGCCAATATAGGATGAAAAATTGGAGAAAATTTTTCAGTGACAGACTAAACATAAGGTGGCAGAGGTACTTCGAAGATTTGTTAAGCAAATGATAATAATGATGGTATAACCTGGAACCAAAGTTCAAATTGGATTTTGGTGCTGATTTTTGACTTGATGACGGCACGGTGGCACCCCTCCACGAGGTCCTTCTGGGATTCCACAGGAATTCCATCCGAGATTCCTCCGAGAAATCCTTCGCGGTTTTTCTACAAATTTGTTTCAGGACTCCTCCAGATGTGGGATTCCCAGGGATGAAGAGGTGAACCCCGGGAGATTCCTTCAGAAGTTACCGGTGGGCTTCTTCCAGGAGTTTCTTCTGGGATTCCTCCAGGAAAAACTAACGGGATTCTTCCAGAGATTCTTTCCCGGTTTGCTCGAGGAATACTATTTTTGAGAATATTTTAGAAGTTCTTACATTTTTCAGAATTTCTTCAGATATTTTTCAAGGAATACTCTCCAAGATCCCTCTAAGATTACTCCTTCCAGATTACCCCAGCATATTTTCCTGAGATTCTTCCTGGAATTCCTTCCGTGGTCTCTCCACATTTTTTCTATGATCCCTCTATGATTTCTTTCTGCGATTGCCAGGGGGTGACAAAGGGCCAGAATCAGCATCTCAGCATTCGGTTCATCATGGCGTCCAATGTTTTTGTTTTTATTGCTTTGTTTATCGCAAAAATCCGCTTGAAGCATCGACACTGCTTCGCTGCTACATACACTCCCGGTCAAAAGTTTGGGGTCACCCCCTCAAAAACATGTCATTTTTTTAGGCTCATATCTCCGTCAATTTGCGTCCGATTTCAAAACCCTAGGTCTCATTCAAAAGATAATAAGTCAGAGGAACTATGGACATACTTTAGGTGAAACTTTTACAAAAATATTTGTATGTAAAATTAACCAAAAGTTGTGAAATTTTCTTCAAAATTAATATAAACTTACGGCAGTGTCGTTGGAAATTGGGTCGACAAAATTTTAAGATGAGAGCGGTAATATAACCTATTTTCTATTAGCTTTCAACTGCTTTTTGCCGAACTTAGCTAAACAAATCTAGAAAGAAAGTTATTAAGTAATCTTGATGTCATGTCTTCGACCTTGATGATGTCATTCACAATACGCGCGACGTGAGACGAAACATAACACTTATAGTTCTTACAATCGTCAAGATATTAAAATTTACCTTTCGTCGACCGGTTTCGGGCGCGATGTCGCCCATCAACAGGACAATGTCCGACTGTTGATGGGCGACATCGCGCCCGAAACCGGTCGACGAAAGGTAAATTTTAATATCTTGACGATTGTAAGAACTATAAGTGTTATGTTTCGTCTCACGTCGCGCGTATTGTGAATGTCGTTACTGTTCTTACGTTGGCACAAATCACGAAAATTTGATAGCTTGATGATGTCATCGACCAAAAGTTTGGGTCACCCCTTTTCTGAGTTTCTTAACTGGTTCCATCTCAGGAACTCCATTCTGGATTTTTCTGATATTCCTACTGGGACTTCAAGGGCTTTATTCTGGGATTTCTCCTGGAGTTCCGGGAATCCTCTCTGAATTCCATCCGAGATTCTGAAACTTGCTGGAGCATTTCCTCGAGAAAATCTTGTAGGGTTGTTTATGAGGAATTCCATAACTGCAGGAGGAATTTCTTAAAATACGCCCATATAAACTCCTGTAGGCATCAAAAACATCCGAAAAAAAATCAGAATGAACTTCCAGAAAAAAATCAGAAGACTCTGGAGGAATTCCAAACGGAACTCTTGGATGAAACCAGAAAAAAATCCCTAGATGAATATTGGAAAGAGTTCCTGAAGAAATCCGGGAAGCATTTTCTGAAATAATTCCAGAAGCAATTCCCAGAATAAGTTCCAAAAAGAAATCCTAGGAAAAGTTCTAAAAGAAAACCCGGAAAAAACTCCCGACGAGATCCACGAAGGATTTTCTGAAGTAATTCCAGAAGAAGTTCGTGACAGAAGCCCAGAAAAAAAAATCCTAGAGAAATCCTTAATGAAGCTCGCGAAGAAATGATCTCCAAAGAATCCCGGAAGAAGTTCCCGGTGGTTTTACTGTAAGAATCCCAGAAGTTATTCCTGAAAGGATCCCGGAAGCAGCTCCTGTAAACTGCCGAAGTAGTTTCTGGAGGAATACTGGAAGAAGTTCTTGAAGGGTTCCTATAAGGATCTCAAAAAGAATTTCTAAAGAAATTCCAGAAGGCAGGAATGGCATTTCGCACTAAAAATGTACACAGTGCTGCTCATTTTCATATTGAAAGTGCGTACACTTGCACACACACTGAGGAGCATGCCGTCCCTTTCAAAAGGAACTCCGGATGGAATCTGGCATAGAATTCCTGGAAGGATTCCATGACAGAATTTTAGAAAGAGTTTATAAAGGAATCTCGGAACGAATTTCTGAAGCAATCCCCGAGAAAACTCCTGGAAAAACCCCGAAGCAAATTCCGGGTAAAATTGCTGAAATTCCCAGAATACCTTCTGAAAGTAAAAAAAAAACGTCTGAACACATTCCAAAAGAAACTATTAGAAGAATCTATAGGATGCAGTTCCTGGAGGATGAAGGAATCTAGGATTTCCTGAAGTAATATCTCAGAAGGTATTCCTTAAGAAATTCTAGAAAAAACTGTGGAAGAATCTCGAAAGTACTTCCTGATGGAATTTTGGTAATAGCTCCTGAAAAAATCACAGACGGAATCTCTTTAGGAATCTCAGAAGAAACTCCTGGAAGAACCCAAGATAACTATCAAGAGATTGCTGGGAATCCCACATAAACTCTTGGATGAGACCTGGCACAAATTTGTGGAGAAACCGGGAAGGACTTCTAGGAGGGTACCCTGATGAAGTTCCTGTGGAATCCAAGAAGGACCTCCCTGAGGGGTTTCACCGTCATCAAGTCATAAATCAGCACACTTTCCCACGCTCACGTACCCCATATTTTAAATGATATTATATAACCAGGAATGAGAAATGTCATAAAAATGTCATTTCGTTATGTGCTAATTACATTGTACTTAGTCGGACATATTAATAGAAATACACTATAGAACTCCAATGGCGCTGTTGTCACTTTTCCTATTTAATTAAATTGATAACTCTAATTGTAATTAATCATCGTTTTTAAGTATTCCGCTTGTAAAGGATATTTCGTTTTGGTAAACAAAATTTATTTGACACTTCTAGTACCGCTAATGACGCTGTAAGGGCGTGGCAAACTAGATGTTAGTCACACGAACAGCCCCGACATTGGACTTCTGTGGCTAGTTATTCTACTGACATATTAATCGGCAACATCATTGAAAATTTTACGCTCCGTTATTTCAATCCGTTAATTGAAATTTGGAAATTAATTTTCATGTGAACTTTCAAGTGCTTTTATTGAATTTCTTTGGACAACCATTTCGTCTATTCGGCGCTACCCATCGTCTGCAGTGAACCCAAGAATTTGCGCCGACAAAAAGGGCAAACGGGAATAGTGGCTTTTGGATAAGGGTAACAGGGAAGGATCACCGTTATCTACAAGTTTGGTAAGCTCGTTTCATGCTTTTTTATCCGTACAGTTAAAAGCCGGAGTTTCGAGCCGGGAATCGTTTTTTTTTTTCTAGATTGTGCGTCGGACGTTCGTGGTGGGGGTGGTGCGCTGGATAGAGGACCAAATCCGCTGTACAGCGCACTACGCGCGGCGTTGGGTTTCACGTATTGATTTGCAGAAGAATCGGTTTTCACGTGTGGACTTCAGGCTTCAACCGCGACGACAATTTTTGTAAATTTTAGTTTCTCGAGCTGTAGAGCTCTACTGTGTGGATTGATTTGTCTATATGTTCAGTCATAGTGAATCTTAATTATTGTAAGGAAGTATTCCCTGAATATGACGCGTGTGTGGGGGCGGTTTCGAGGAATATTTTTCGCGAGTGCATCGTTTATAGCAAAACAAGAATCGTTTTGGTGATGAAGCAATTTGTTTACCATGACAAAAAACACATCTCCCCTTCCCATTTCCAAAATTCTAGTGATTTCTCGTAGTAACGCAGAGAATTCCTCGGTTATTGGCCTAAGCGAGATTCATGTCCCCTTTCCTCAATTGACCTGCATTCGGACGCGGCCGGCGCTGGTATTGCTTATTGAAAAGTATTGGGATACCAGCATTTACACAATGAGGAGAAGGCTAATCCCAAGCATCATCTGTTGGTTCTTTGTGTAAATGCATATGTCCTTGCAATAACAGAGGAGCAACCGCGGGCGGTCAATCATGCTCATGCTCATGCTCATGCTCAATGTTAATCGGCGACATCATTGATTATCTACATATAACTAATCAGCGATCTGGACTGGGGATGCGTACTAACAAAAATTTACACCGAATGTGGTATAAACAGAAAAATTTCATGAAATTCCGCGACATTTTCCATTCCTGCATACCACCCATGAAAAGCTGGCAAAATTCTCCTTCTCCTTTCTGTTTGCTCATCTGCTCCTCGCACAGTGAGCCGCGATAGACCGCGATGGATAGCAAAGCTCAAAAAAGCTATAGGGTAAACAGGTATAATATGCCCCCCTTAAGCAGAAATGGCAATACATATATCTAAAACTGGCGCCTTATTCCATCTATTGTTCACTGCAAATCATTGTTCCTAAAGTCAGAGAAGTGTTGCATGCGAACTTTGCCTTTGGAGTGGTGGCTATGGAAGCTTTGAAACGTTTTTCGAAAACGTTCCAAAAATTGCCTTTTCAAAACAAACGGGGCAATACGCCCCATCAAAAGAAAAACGTCCAGCCCCGTGATAAAACTGTCCCAGGGGATAATTCCACCACATGCTTATCCTAGCAGGGTCTTTCAACAAGTGTTTAAATGCATAAAAGTTGCAAAATAACACAAGCGAACAGAACTAGCTTCGTTTACAATGAAGTCAGTTTACAAGAGGTAAAATATTACGCCAAAAGCCTCGATTTCAGACTTTTTGATTTTTTATTGCTTTTCTGTGCCAATCAACTAACGGACCAGCTTGATGGCAATTATTCTTCAATATTTGAGATTTCTAATCGATCACGCATGCGAAAAGTGCTTGAATCGCTAGAAAATGAAGGGGGGGCGTTTTGCCCCGGTGGGGCGCATTATACCCTTTTACCCTATTTCCGATTTTTTTTTCTAAGTCCAAAAGCTATTTCGAATCGTAAACAACAAGGCCACGAAATGTCAAACACTTAGCAACTCAAAATTATCTTAGCAACTGCGGCTTGCAGTATCCTATATTGCTACAAAACTTAAAATTCTATATGATTCATAACGTATGCATTTGTTAACAAAATTTGTTGGGGTGATCCTTGAAAAACAACATTCAATTCAACAATTTCACGTAGACAGTTAGTTGTGAGCCCTTACAGAAATTTTAACGTCGCATCGCATGTAGGGTATCGCGCCACTTGGGCGGTGGCTTCTTTATTCATCTGTTTTCCAAAACTCAGTCAATTTTGAATCAATTGACTTGAAATGTTGTACACGGGTAGATACTATACCTATCTCACCACATTCCAAAAGTTGTGTCAATTGGTTCAAATTTGACTGAGTTATAGAGGAAAACAGCTACCGGAGGAGTGGAAGGAAGGGGCAATCTGCCCCATTCACAAGAAAGGCGACCATTTGGAATGTGAGAACTTCAGGGCGATCACTATTTTGAATGCTGCCTACAAAGTGCTATCCCAGATCATTTTCCGTCGTCTGTCACCTAAAACGAATGAGTTCGTGGGAAGTTATCAAGCCGGCTTCATCGACGGCCGGTCGACAACGGACCAGTTCTTTACCGTACGGCAAATCCTCCAGAAATGCCGTGAATACCAGGTCCCAACGCATCACCTGTTCATCGACTTCAAAGCGGCATACGACAGTATCGACCGCGCAGAGCTATGGAGAATCATGGACGAAAACGGCTTTCCTGGGAAACTGACTAGACTGATTAAAGCAACTATGAACGGTGTGCAAAACTGCGTAAGGGTTTCGGGTGAACTATCCAGTTCATTCGAATCTCGCCGGGGACTGCGACAAGGTGACGGACTCTCATGCCTACTATTCAACATCGCTCTGGAAGGTGTGATGCGACGAGCCGGGCTCAACAGCCTGGGAACGATTTTCACAAAATTCGGTCAATTTGTGTGCTTTGCGGACGACATGGACATTATTGCTAAAACATTTGGAACGGTGGCAGAGCTGTACACGCGCCTGAAACGCGATGCAGCAAAGGTCGAACTGGTGGTAAATGCCTCAAAAACAAAGTACATGCTGGTAGGCGGAACCGAAAACGACCGGATCCGTCTGGGTAGTAATGTCACGATAGACGGGGATACTTTCGAGGTGGTGGAGGAATTCGTCTACCTCAGATGCTTACTGACGGCTGACAACAACGTGAGCCGTGAAATTCGGAGGCGCATCACCAGCGGAAGTCGGGCCTACTACGGGTTCCGGAAGAAACTGCGGTCGAAAAAGATTCACCCACGCACCAAATGCACCATGTACAAAACGCTAATAAGACCGGTGATCCTCTACGGGCACGAGACATGGACCATGCTCGAGGAGGACCTGCAAGCACTCGGAGTTTTCGAGCGACGCGTGCTAAGGACGATCTTCGGCGGTGTGCAGGAGAACGGTGTGTGGCGGAGAAGGATGAACCACGAGCTCGCTGCACTTTAAGGCGAACCCAGCATCCAGAAGGTGACCAAAGCCGGAAGGATACGGTGGGCAGGGCATGTTGCAAGCCGGACAACAACCCTGCAAAGCTGGTGTTTGCAACTGATCCGGTTGGCACAAGAAGGCGTGGAGCGCAGAGAGCACGATGGGCGGACCAGCGTGACCTAGCGAGCATTGGACGCGACCGAGGATGGAGAGCGGCAGCCACAAACCGAGTATTGTGGCGTACTATTGTTGATTTTATTGTCTTAAATGTGATGTTGAACAAATAAATGTATGTATGTATAGTGAAAAACAGACAAATATAGAAGCCAACGCTCCAGTGTCGCGATTCCCTACTACCTTTTGCAAAAAAGTTATTTGTGATTTTAAAAGGTCATATACCCATATCTCAAAAGAAACAAGTAAATTTTTAATAATGTGGTTCCATTCTGACTAGAGAGCTTCGACTACTAGAAGGTATTCTACGGTGGCGATTCGTGAAACGATAAATGCGCGCTAAAATAGATCCTCAAAAGTTCAATCACTCCTCCTTCGCTTTCGCACGCTTTGTTGATACAAATCGTCAGCTTGGTTGGTGCTAACGGTCGAAGATGCTATAGAGCTCGCTGTCGAAACATTCACTTTACCCTTATCTCTCGCCACTTGGTATTATCTCTTTCATGTCCGTCGTTTCGACAGGCACCAGATGTGAGATAAGCGTTATGTTGAGTTTATCATTTTTCTTGAAAAGTGTTTAACCTGGTAAATGATAACACAAAAGGTCACATTAGATTGATTTCGACACGGAATGCGGCCATGCAAACAAAGGAGACGATTGAGCTCAGATAAGAGTACAAGTCAACGACTTGACAACGATAAGCCCCCTGTCCCAGTCCCAGTCGAATGAATGAAGCATCCGAAACCAGTTAGAATTTCCTACCTGATAAAGGTGTTTTCTTCGCAAACAAAATCGCTGCAGATGTTGATTGATATATCAGTCATCAAACAATTGATAGCATTTTAAGGTGATTATAGAACGAAGCCACACCTTGAATTTTCAAAAGCCCATAAAAGAAGAATCAAATATCGTATCGCGCTGAAAATTTGATCGATTGGTCTTTCGCTGGTGGTGACCATTCGATTAACTTTTCAATGTCAGTCGATATTTGGTTCTTCAGATTTGTGCTCTTTAAAACTCGAGGTGTGTTTTCGTCATATCTTCACCTTAAGTAGGCATGCTGTTCAATGAATCTGTTGAATCAGCTGTAGTTCAGTACGTATTCTTACTCAAGTGCCAGCTTAACAGCAGTAAAAATGAACAACTTCCACACCATGAGGCGCCATTCATCCATAATTAAATTTAATGTCACCCAAAGCACAGCAAATAAGGAAAGGAAATTCACATCACTGTATCAGACATTTACCTTACAAGCGTTAGATATGCATGTATGTATGTATGCCAAGCATGCCGTTTCTGACACTTGCGTGCTCTGGGCAGCTAAAAATAAGATACTCGGTGGTTGAACGGCATTAGTGCACAAAGTCCAAGGCTACAGGATGGACGAGAAGGTATTAGACGTGTACCTATCTATGTACACGCTTAACTAGGTGCACGTAGAACGAAGAAGAAAGTGGTGCTTGCCTGCTTGCGTCTAGTGGTTTCTGTCTTGCAACAGTTTGACTCAATCGTTTATGGCTTCAGCGAATGCTTCCATGGGAAATTGTAGCAATATGGAACATTGGAATACCTTAATATTCAACACAATATCTTATATGTAATCATTGAAAAAAAAAAACATAAAATCAATTGTAAATAAGTTGTATTACTTTTGACATCAAAGATTGTTGTTAAAAAATATTAAAAAAAATGAAAAAAATATGAGGGACATATAATAGCGGCTCTTGAGATTGGAATCAGTGTCATACGCTCATCCATACGCTTTAATTTGCATGGTGTTTACGTTCTCATTCTTCGATTAAGTTCCTAATTAGAACATGTTTTTGATTTGAAGGTGTGTCCGGGACATTGACGTATTTTTTTATATTCTGCTACACCAGTGTGGCAGCATGTCACGAGATTGGCCAATACCGCAGGTGCCGCCCATCCATTTGTTGCGACAGCAACAATGATGACAAAATAATTGATGAGGAAAGCGTTCACTTAGTAACGAAAGCATTTATTTATTTTTGGTTTTTGCTCAATTTCGATCGTCAAATCTAAAAATATCATTTTTTTTTTTGCAAATGAGGAACAAACAAACAAACGAGCTGATTTGTTGTTATAGCATACGCAGTGTGTATGTATACAAGTTTCAATCGTTGGGAAACTGTGAAAGGGCCTCTGGTTGACCGCCTTGGTTCTATGCGTGTACCTCTATCCGAGGTTCACATAGTCATTTCATTTCTTATCGTTCAATAACATTATCTCTCACGTGCTCTCACTATATCATGCTAGCAATGAACATCGAACACATGTTTGTTACTCTCTATGAATGAATTGCATGTACGCACTTCGCATGGAAGCGTATAGTTGCTGTGTTACATAACAGAAACGTCATATTTGTAGTTGATGCATACGGGCTAATAATTTATATGAAAATATAAGAGAAGTAATAAGATCTTTTGAAGCATTAATTTTACATTATATTCTCAAAAGTTTAAATAATCTTTTAAACATATCTTCTAATAGTTGTGGTTTCGGTCAAGTACTTGCATGACAAAAGCTCTGTATGCCACCAACATTTCAGATACTTCTACGCAATAGATACATGTATCATTACTCAACATAAGAAAAAAAAATGATTTAAAAAACCTGAACCCTTCTTCCGATGTGAAAAAAGGAAATATTTCAAACTAAAAATAAACAACAATCTGTGGTAAAAGCTTTTGTTGGTTAATCCGGGGATGTCTGGTTTTATTCCCGATATAAGGACTGTTCATTTTACAAAGAGGATAAGTTTGCAAGACTATGAAAAGCTTAGTTCAAATTAACGGTCTTGGTCGGATGTTTAGTACGTTATATTAACCCTCTAATACCCAACCCCGCCTTTAGACGGGATATAGTTTGAGCATTTTTGTATTTTTTCTTGCCTGGGCAATCAATTTTATTTTTATTTTAAGCTGATATTTAGGACTGTTCTGTATATCTCACAATGGCTTTTGGCATCTCTTAAAGCGTATTAGCATTTAAAAAAAACAGTGAAAGTTGATGTTTTGGTCACATTTTGGATGCCATTGTTTCATTTGTATTTAATCGCAACAATTAACGTACTTTTTTTTTACTGAATCATTCTATTAAAGTAAAGAGTTTAAAGGAGTTGAATACAAACTGAAGTTTTTTTTTTCCTAAAAGTTGCAAGGAAAATAAAATTTTTCATGAAAAATAAAATAAAATAGTAATAATTTACCAAAAGTTATGAAATCTCAAAACGCTTTCTTCTCGAAAAATCGGTATGTCAAAAAGGCTTTCAGGAAAAATGTAAAAGTGTGGGGATGTTCAAAAATAAAAAAATAGAAAAATCAAAAACCAAAATTCACAAAATCGAGATTTGAAAATAATCATCTTCCAAAACATGGTTAATTAGATTTTAGATGACGAAAAATTAAATTTAGATCAACATCAATAATTTGGGTATTAGAGGATTAACAGAAAATTAACCATAATAAACTCGAAAATAAAACAATGGTAAGCAGTTCTTGTTTGACATTCGAGGTCAACCGTGACGTAACGAACGTGGAACGGCGGGTAGCATAAGGTTTCACTCTTATCAGCAAATGTTTCTGTTTGACATACACGGTAAACAAAATTTAGTCAAAATTAAGTGCTAAACAAGGAGTGTTGCAAAGATTATTTATTTTTTATTATCTTTATTAACGAAAATCTCGTTACTAAGCATAACGATTAAAGATTACGTCAAGTGTAACAGCACATACACCTCTAATCGTTATTTCAGATACGAGTGTATCGACAATTGCGTTTTTAGCAAGCACACATGCTCGAGGCATGACACGTCAGATTAGTATTTCATGTTTAGGTGCTGCCCATAAACAAAGCAGACTCATTTTAGGCCTTTGCACATTTCCCGTTCCTCTCTTTCCCTCGCGTAGACTTTTCCTCATACAAAATATTCGAAATTTTTATGAAGTGTAGACTATGTCCAAACAGAGTCCTCAAACCCGCCCCCTTTCCCTTGCGTCACTACAAAGCTTGATTTCCAGCATAGACTCGCTGACTTCGGCAAAAAACATCAAGAATAGTTGAAAATACTGACTTTTAAACCGAAAAATGGCTTCAGTTGAAACGTCTTGAAAACAAGAATGTTTTCGATCACCTGGCAATAATTTGACTCATTTGTCCATAATTCAGTTCAGATGCATAATATTGAATTGTGATGTTCGGCAAACTTGTAGATTAATGTTTTTCCTACAATTATCATCAAGAACGCCATATTCTAACTCTTATATTTACGAGGTAAAAGTGTTAGTACCACCTACTCATACTAAACGATCGGATTTTTCGATCGTTTAGTATGAGTAGGTGGCACTAGCGCTCTCACAGCGTACACATAACAGCTAGAATATGGCGTCTTTGGTGATCATTGTAGGAAAAACATTAATCTACAAGTTTGCCGAACACCACAATTCAATATTATGCATCTGAACTGAATTATGGACGAATGAGTCAAATGATTGCCAGGTGATCGAAAACATCCTTGCTTGAAAATAGTGACATGAAAGTGACCGACCCGAAAAGCGAATTTGAAGCTGCGTTTATTATAACAAGCTTTCTACGACTATTATTCTACCACAATACAATAAAAATTTGGCAACGAATTCAATTTTTATATTTGATTGGACAAATGCTGTAAAAAAGTCTATTTAAACTTCAATATCGCTCTATAAATAAATAAACAAAAAGATGTTTCATTTTACATATCTCTCACATGAATATTTTGAAACAACTTTTTATGGCCTACCTACATTAATCACAGTTTTATGATAGAACTAACATCATTTACAAGACTCGAACTCGGGACCAAACAATTTTTTTTTTCATTTCTCATACTTAAAAAAGTAAGTTGTGTTTTTTTTTCTCTGTTCGGGTGAGCCACTGCGACCAGTAATTAGATCTTTTGTGGCATAACCCGTATCCTTAGTATTTAGTGCATGTCGTACTACTCCATTGTCATTGAAAGGCAATGAAGCATCGATTTCTGTACAGTTCCTGTTTTGTTATCCCAGAGGTGCAAGAAATAGATTGAGATAAAAAGGTCCCGTTATCATAGAGATTTAAATCCCAGTGAAAGAGCGCCCCTAATCAAACACAACCTATTTGAATTCTGAGAAAAACCAAAACGGTGGTACTGATATTTATTCATGCATCGGATCTTTAGCCCCATCCATGTCTTGCTTCTAGTTTAGTCCCAGGACAACAAAGAAAAACCCGGGACTTTAGGCTAGTTGCAAAACTCTGTCAAATTAGAGAATGTGTTCTGCAATAAGAATGCACGTGAGTCCTTGAATTACTAGAACTTTACAGTCCTTGATAGGTTAATACGCAATTAGATACGTAAAGCATGTTTGTTTTCCTAACATCAAGTGTAGTCTCGGGTGGGCAAAGTCCGATTCTTTAACTATCAGCAAGACAGAATAAATGCAATTTTAGAAACTGTCACCAGTAACAAGGACTTTGTACCATGAATCCTTATTACCAAAACACATTACCCCAACTTCACAAACCGGATGTCACTAGGGTTCGGTTTGGTAGATCTTGAACCGTAACGCAACACATAAAGGCGATCTACCTACGTTACGGGCTCCGTTAAAGATCGAGCATATTTTAAACCCCCTCAATCATTCATCCATCAGCACGGGTCGCCTGACACCTTGGATTGGGGTTCCCTGTTTAGTGGACTTTTACCCCCGGAACAGGTGGTCCGTAGTGTTATTCTTAGCCAATTGAGACAACCGCTACCGACACTACACAGCTATCTAGGCTGATCGGGAAAAGAAGTTAATATTGATGATCAACTTCATACGGACCCGAACAGCCGGTAAGTTGTGTTTAGTTTTCTCAACACTCATTTCGTGTACGAAAGAAATAGTGTAAACCTGCTGTTAATCTCCTGACAAAAAGTGGATCCTGAACCCGGTCAAGATAGAAATAAGGCTCGATCCGTGTCATGATGACGGAACCAGGAGGAAAACTTCTAGACGCTGCTTGTTAGAGGAGCCAGTTGCCGTTTTCAATCTTATTGGTTTTGCTGCCTTTGTGTAGTGTTGAAGGTAAGTCGTGATGTGTTTTGAAGTGTGATACAATTTATTTAAACTTCTGTTCTATCAGTTGTTCAATTTACATAAATATGATGAGCAGAAGTGCTATTTAAACTGTTTGAAATATTTATTCGACTTTTTTTCAACAAATACTCTTATTCAGCTGTTGCCGCTTTCGTTAAACTGGCATGCTTATTAATGATTCCGAATTGTTACTTGGGTTGTTTCGGGAGGATTCAGGTAGGTTTATCATATGATGCAGGAATTATCGTAAGGTATAAAGCTATGTTCATTTAGAATCCGGAATGACAAAATCGCGTATATCTTAGGGATGGAATAACAAACATAAAAGGTTATTTATTGTACTTTCATGTAAAAATATCATTGAAATTATTTATTTTTATTTTTCACACATTTTCTCACTTTTTCAGTGTTGACCTCTCTAAAAATCTGCACAACGGTGGTAAATTTTAGCAACAACCCCTTCCGCACGTTTGTTCAACAATCAGGTCATCTATGCAGTGTCCTGAGTGCCTTGACTAGTCTGACTAGGATTCCGAAGAAAAACTGCCAAACTTTTTTTTTTATTGCGAAATGAGGGGCAATTCGGTGAATTGAGAAAACGCGAAATTTGAGTGTTTTTTTTTTCGTTGATAAACACTACCCATCTGTGACGATACCACTGAACGTCTCCGGCTGTCATGGCAGCTCATCAAAATAGGTAAAACCTCTACATATCCCTTGTGTGCGTTTTTGAAAAGCAGCACGCGGTTCTTGAGGCTGTTATCCTTGTATGAATTGGTTCTCATCATCTTGTTGCGAAAAAACATGCCCAGAATTCGAACTTCTTGCCAAATCTTCAAATTCAAAGCAGATTTATCAATGAACCCAAGCTTTTTTCTACCGAGGACACTTCCTTATGCCATGGTTAACAACATCTGTGCACATAACACATAATGGTTTTGACGATATTAACATTTTTCGCGACTGTCGTACCTGATCACGCTAAATTTTCAACGTGTTTGTGCAAGATTTTTTTCCTCCTCTTGTCTTCAATCTGAAATAACTTTTCACTCGTTGCAAGAAAATCGATGAAATTTTCACCATTTAAAGAGGATTAGTGTATGATCAGAGTGCTGCAAAAGAATGATGATTATGTTCATTGAGAGCGCCACTAGAAAATGTGACATGATTCCGGATTCTAAGTGAACATAGCTTTATAACCGTTTCAAGCGAATCACAAATAGCTTTTTCAATGGAAGATGCTAATGCTATTTTCTATTCCAGATTGTCGGCCACCCTATCCTGGAGGGATCAAGATGCAAAAACAAACCAGATGAATTATGCTGGCAGCTGCCTCAACATAACCATGTAATATTTTGTGCGCCTGAACCATCCTTTGGAGTTAACCCTTCCCTTCCCAACACCCAAACTCTCTGAGAGATCGTAGAGCTACATTTTTCTCAGGTGTCCAACTAACCATTCTTTCCCTTCCCTTAGCAGTCGCAAGGATGTGGCCAGGACAGTTCTCGACCATTGGAGGATTGCGTCAGTCTTGTCTAATAGCCAAAAATAAGACCCAAATCTTTGTGCTATGGTTCGGACGGGAAGGAGGCAACCCTCATAACCGCGGTCTAGGACTGCACCATTTACGAATTTGTGCGACTTGCTTAATACTAAATGCTAATGCTAAATCACCGCAGTGGATGTACAGTATCGAACAATAAAAAAGCACCGAAGCCGTTTTTTTTTCACACAAACTAGTTATATTGCCATATCTCACAGTTGTTTCTCAACCGATTGATTTCTATGACGAACTGCAAAACATTTCGATGTTTGAAAACTATTGACCGTACTTTTACATTAAAAATGCATTAAGGTAAAAAACCATATAGCAAAAAATGGTAACGTCATATCACTTTGGTGTCTTTGGCAAATATGTTTCTTGTGTGATGGATTGCTATATTTTTTTTAAATTTTTGATGACTTTTTAGTCAAAGTTTTAACAGTTATCGCCGAACTGTTTCAATAGTTTTTGAAAATTTAAGTGTTTTGTAGATCGTTACAGAAAAAAATGTATCAATCGGTTGTGAAATGACTGAGATATGGCATTCTAAAGTCGACTAGTTTTTATGCGCAAACATCTTCGGTGCATTTTATTGTCCGATACTGTAGGCCGTATCGATAGATAGCACGGGTAGTTCACTTTAAATCATTGAAACATAGCATGTTCTGGAAAACCCACATAACTGTATATCGTAAGTACCAGAAGCATCCCTCCAGTCCACCTCAAAAATATGCGCAGAACGAACGAAAATTATCATTAATCATGGATATCCACACCCCGATCTCGTTTCTCTGGCTTCTGAAACCGAGAGGATGAATTCGCAACAACCAGAAACCTACCGGTATGTGTCAGCCAGTCTCCTCCGCAATTATCTCCCTCCGGATGATAGGTAGCTTTGCGTGTGCGGAAGAAATACTCTGTCACGCTACGTCAAACAATTGATTTCCAATTTTTTTCCTCCGCTAGATCATGCACCACCACCGTCGTCTCGTGGTCGTCTTCCGGCTTGTTATTCCAGATTGGCATAAATTGGATGCACAATGCTTCTTTCTTCTATATTACACTTGTAAGAGCTCTATCGCCGCCAGCGCACTCGACTCGTATGCAGGTATGGTGTTGCGTTAGATTGGCGAATAATAACAAAACCTCCTTCACTTCAAACATTGACGAAATGATGCATTGTGCAGTGCAATTTGTTTGGTACAAATGGAAGCAGCGCAAACAACGCTTCTTGGGCGATTCAATTCACACTATTTTGCTCGATCAACAAGCTAATAAATGCACACTATTTACAATTAAGCCTTAGAACCATTCCGATCACGATTATCGCCGCCGCACGAGATGATGAATAAGTAAAATCTGCACCCGAAACAGCTGCTCTCACTGGCCACGGCCCACTAGCTACCTTAGTGCAAAATTCTCGAAGCAGGTTGAAATGGAAGCACGGACTATATGTAAGTATATATGACACATAAGTATGTTTATGTGTGGAAACACAAGGAGGAAGCCAACGCGAAGCTAACAACGGGATATGCTCACAACGACGTCGAAAGATGAACTGACTCGAGAGCTGGCTTCCTTCGCCTCGCGAGCTCTCCAAGCGCTGAAAGCAGAGACCTCATTCGAGTGAACCACCCTTGAGCACTTGATTGCACGGTCTTGGCAGACATTTGATTTTTTTGCTCTATCAACGATCGATTGAAAATATATGCTCACTAGTAATAATTTACCGTTTGTGCTATTATCTTTCGGGCATATTCAATTGTCAATGTTCATTATTTTTGGTACAGGAGTTAATATACGTCGATTTACATGTGAGTAACTGTTGTGAGCTCGTTTGGTCACTAAGATACGAACGTAAGAAGAAACAAAAACAAACGAAAACTAATTTTACAAAAAAAAAACAGAAATACACAGATGTTCGATAACAATCGCAAATTTTGATGGAATGCTTTATTCAAACGAAAACATTATGAGAGCGAAATCGGCTCTCACACATAAAATTCATTCGCTCAGAGAGCATTTCAGAACTTGATTACGGCTTGGTAGCATCAGCTATACCAAAATGGTTTTATGTTGTGAAGGCAGCACAAATTAGAACCTATTCACTGATACTGGAGTAGACACATCATTTTCTGATCTAAATTATAATCATTGCAAAGACACCTGTGCCGGAATATTTTCGTTACCGTCAAGCACTTGTTGGAGGTCAACGACCGTTCCACGCGTCTCGATGGTGAAGTATATGTATAAATGTGGTCTCAAAAAATTGAACATCCCCTTGTGACGGGTGCAACAGTTTGGTGAAACATTGCATTCAATGTTCTATAGTACATTTACTGTTCAAGCTACTTGATAAAGTACCTAGTCTTTAGTTTTTATGAGGCACTGTTTGGATTTATATCGTTGTTATTTGCATTTCGTGTTTCATGTAAATACACATTTACAATGAAAACAATAATAAAATACAGCATAATTAAATATCTCATCAATTTGTTTTATTTATTCGCTGCCTTACACGATTTTTGAACGTTTCTGTTGTATATAAGGTTTCCACCATCAGGACGCAATTTTGCATATCATATCTTTCTTAATTAACCTTCATGGCCTTAGTTTCGTCACCTCGCTGAGTGTGTTCCATCAAAGACGAGCTCTGAAAGGCGCCTGGGGTCCAATGGACCCCAGGTATCCCTTTTAGGGTTAATGATGTTACTCGTTTTGTATGCGAAATCCGTAATTTCAATATAGATCGAATGGATTTGCTGAACGAAATGCTTAGTTTTTGATCGGATGTAGTGCAAAATGCAATCTGCCATGTCATTTGCCATGGGTAGCAGAGACATCAACAACCAAGCGTCTCCATTGGTTCTTCGTACTCTGTAAACACATAACTGATAAAAAAAAATACAATAGAAAACTTTACGAGCAAGCAGAAAATACAGATATACATACACGGTTGCATGTAATCTTTTTGGTTGCGCAATCAATCCTTAGCTAAATTCCACATTGATTGTAGAAAATACGAGCATGATATGGTGTACTTGCGACGTTCTATGTTATTCATGTATTTAGTTGTCTGAAAAATAGTGTTTTACCCGAACGGTTCTAACTTCGCGAAAAATTATTCAATCGAGCCCAAATTTGTACCAATGATGCAGAGCGATTCCAAGCAACAGCATCAAAATTAAGGAAAATTTTTAATTCATGATTTTCTATTGAACTGAAACTTTGCACAGTTTTTCAGTTCCATCTAAATCGCCATTTTTCGATATCAAATTTTTATTTAGAGCCACGACTAACTTTTCAAAAGGGTGTATGTGAAAATGGTTCAAAAATATTCAAAAATATGCACAGCAAAAACGGATTGTTCGATTGTTATGAATTTTTCAGCAAAGTTAGATAGCTAAATGGTGATTTCTAAGAAAATATACACTGTGAAAAAAAATCTATTTTATCATTGAAAAACATCATTTTTGTCACAAAAACTCAAATATCTCAAAACCCTATCTTTTTACCAACTTGAATTTTTTAGGGAAAACGGTCCATTGTATTAGCAATCTACCATAAAAATTTGGTGATGGTAGACTAATAAACAAAAAAGTTATAACATTTCAAAAATTTCACAATTTTTACATTTAGTAAAAAAAAATTTTCTGTGTAAATTATTTCGGCCGGGAATCGCGATTTGATGCTGATTTTATTGTTCAGCAAAGTTAGATTACTAAATGGCGATTCCTAAGAAAATATACACTGTGAAAAAAATCTTTTTTAACATTAAAAAATATCATTTTTGTCACAAAAACTCAAATATCTCAAAACCCTATCTTTTTACCAACGTAATTTTTTAGAGAAAACGGTCCATTGTATTAGCAATCTACCATGAAAATAAACAAAAAAATTATGACAATTCAAACATTTCACAATTTTCACATTTAGTAATAATTTTTTTTGGTGTAAATTATTTCGGCCGGAAATTGAAGTTTGATGCTGATTTTATTGTTAATGGCCTTGCGTGAGTAAAACAAGTTGTTTTTATTATATATTATATATACATATAATATACTATGTACCGTGATGTTCCGATTTTATCACGCCCTCCGCGCATTAGTCGTTTATTCATTAATTTGCTGTTACATTTGAGGACAAGTGTTTTCCCTCTTCTTCAAGATGAATGTTGAAAGCGTGTTTTGCAACGTTAAAAATATTGAAATGGGTATAGATGTTGAAGAATATTACAGGGCATTTTTGAAAAGGGGCGTAATTAAATTGTTTAAACAGATGTCGCTGATGGCAATTTCTCAGTTGTTGTCGTTTTCGAACTTCCTGCGCCCTGCTTTACCGATGATATACAGATGGCTCGTTTGTCAAATTTTAGACGGCAGGACGTGCAAATGCGTAATTTTGTACACAATGTGGACATTTGGGCAGTCTCTTTCAGTTTATCTATGGTGCTTTCGGTGAGATTTCGTAACTCTTTTGAACATTTTTTTTCATCAAACGGTCTACAAGAGAGCGTTGAGTTGAAGACCTTTGAGAAAGCGACTGTTCATCTTGTTCGTTAGATTATAATAAACAAAATCACTTATTAATTTTAACTTACTTGTTTGGTGTTGGTGGCTGAAGAAAAAAAAAATACTATACAATTTTTAATATTCATAGCGGTAGTATTTTTTTGTTTTTTTCGTGAGCATTGTCAGGTATGTATACAGACAAACAAACGTAACACTAGCGAAATTTTCATTGACCACGCCTTCAACGATCATTTTGAATCTTGGTTGTGGCTTTCATAACAAGAAGAGCGCCCATCGTTTTTCTTTGCGTTTGACGTTTCACACTAGCGCCTTCTGATGACGATATTGCACAACGCAGTGTTTCGTGAAACATTTCCACCAGGTGGTGATAATGTGAACTGGGCGATGAATTTTCACTAAAATTGTTCTAGGCATTTCGTCTGTTTGTCTGTGGTATGTACCTCTTATGCATTTGTTGTTGTTGAAGTTACTCGCATTCTTCCGATCATAAAGTCTGTTCTCTAAGAGGGATTTTTTTTGCGGATAAACTAGACGTATACGCGTATAAAAAACTTTTATTATACAGCTTTTGTCTTAAAAATAAATTCAATTCCATTTTTCTTATAATCAACAGCTTTTCAACACTATCAAGGGATTTTTTCACCAGTCACGTACAATAAAAAGTATGACAATCTCAATATTTTTGATCACAACACTGGATCGCGTCTAAGTTTCAAATAGATACTATAGTAATTACTAATAATCAAACTAAAGTATCATGAAAACAACTTGTTTAATTCAGGCGGTAGCCTTTACAATAAAATCAGCATCAAAATATAATTCTCGAAATAATTTACACAGAAAAAAAATTTTTTTTTGTTACTAAATGTAAAAATTGTGAAATGTTTGAAATGTCATAACTTTTTTGTTTATCAGTTTACCATCACCAAAATTTTATGGTAGATAGCTGATATAATGGGCCATTTCCCCTAAAAAATTGAAGTTGGTAAAAAGATAGGGTTTTGAGATATTTGAGTTTTTGTGACAAATATCATATTTTTTCAAAGTAGAAAAAGAAATTTTTTACAGTGTATATTTTCTAAGAAATCATCATTTAGTTATCTAACTTTGCTGAAAAATTTATAACAATCGAACAATCCGTTTTTGCTGTACAGCTTTTAGAATATTTTAGAACTATTTTCGCATACACCCTTTTGAAAAGTTAGTCGTGAGTGAATATGAAGGTTTAATATCAAAAAATGACGATTTATATGAAATTGAAAAACTGTGCAAAGTTTCAGATATTTTTGAAATGGTCGCTCAGGATCGACTGGCATGACTCCGTGGAATTCCTCATGCACATGTAACAGGTTGATAAACAGTCGAAATTTGAGATTTTTTGCTGCTCTCTATGAAAAGTTACAGCATGTTGAATTTTTTTTGGGAGAAAAAAAGTTGCATATACCAAACATTTTGGCCACCCCCTGTATGTCACAATAAGCAGATCTGGTTTTTGGTATAGTGATATTCAAACTGCTCTAACTTTTAAAATGTTCAACCAAAACGGCTGAAATTTTCACTGAGAACAGATTAACACAACGATTTTACATTGTCAAAGCTTCAAAAAAAATCGGCACAGTGTTGCCAATACTACAGTCAAAATAATGCACACTGATTTTAAAATGTTAAAAAGTGCCCAAAATTTGAAAACCCCGTTTTTTGTTTGAATTGTTAGAAAAAAAGTACTGAACCGATTATAATGAAATTTTCATCACTTATTATGACTTACTTGAAGAACTTACAGTCAAATTTTCAGACGTTTTGATGAGCTAACAATCAAGTTATAGCCTAAATAATTTTTAAAATGGAAGTTCAAAATTTCCAAAATCACACTTTATTTAATCGACATTATTTGCGCCAATACTGAACAGATTTTGATGAAATTTTCAATGCATTAACTACACATAACATGCTATTCCTGGTTAAAAAATCATATATTTTTGTGAACGCAATCAAAAGTTGTACATTATTTTGAGTGTCTCATTTTTTTCGAGTCCAGACTTTACCACTGCACTATAAATACATGAATGATTTTTTAACCCTTCAGGACGCGCACCGTTGTACAATGTACAACACTACCAAAAAAACCTCGCAAGTCGTATGGTTTAGGGACAAAACGTCGAATGCCAAAACGTCGAAAACGAGAGAGTGGCACACTGTCAGTAGCACCTTCTACAAATGTTCAGCATTACGTCGTCACAACCTCCTTCAGCGTGGCTACGATGGCAGCATGGCGGCCTCTAACTATCGTTAGCCGGATTTCTAGCACCTTTTTGGTGGCGATAGGGATCATTGGGCGCATTGTTCCTTCACGGGCATCTGGTTTGGATTTCGGCACAACTTCCCGGTACTTTCTATTCCGTCGTGAGAGGAAATGCCATCCTCATTCCGAACCGAACTTATGCTTAAAACAGCGGAGTTTTTTTTCCTAAAATAGTCTTCCTTCTCCGCAATTTATCCGGTATTCACAGGATATACAGTCGAGTCTCTTATTAAACGAATTCCTATTAAACGGACTCCTATTAAACGATCTCCTACTAGAACTTTGGTTCATATGATTAGTTGGCAACTTGGCCGCTTGAGGGACCATCAACAGTTTGATGCTAAATTGCACTACAGGAACCATATCAGGTGGTCAAGCAAACGTTACGATATGCGACAGCTCAAGACCCTGATAATTTGGAAGGATAGTGTCTTCGGGAAAGTTGTTGGGTACGCCAATAACTTACTGACGATGAGTTGTGAAGTTCGATATTCCTCCACTGGGCGGCGCTAGTGAGCAAGTTAATTATCAAAACCTCATATCTCAGAATCCCGATAACTTAGAAAGTTGGTGTCTTTGGCAAAGTTGATCAGTATGACATAAACTTACATAAAAATAAATACTTGTTTCGCAATTCTGCCACTAGGAGGCGCTAGTAAACTTGCAAATTTTAGAAATCTCATAGCTCAGAATCCTAATAACTTAGGAAATTGGTGTCTTCGGCAAAGTTGATCAGTATGACATGAATTTACATAAAAATAAACACTAGTTTCAAAATTCTGCCACTAGGTGGCGTTTACCGGGGTTTTTGGTCTTTTTTTGGGTTTTTCGGCTTAGCTTAGTGTCGCTCCCCCACATAACTTAGAAAGTTGGTGTCTTTGGAAAAATTGATCAAAATGACATGAACTTACATAAAAATAAAAACTTGTTTCGCAATTCTGCCACTAGGCGGCGCTAGTGAATATGCAAATTTTAGAAATCTCATAGCTGAGAATCCTGATAACTTAGGAAGTTGGTGTCTTTGGCAAAGTTGATCAGTATGACATAAACTTACATAAAAATAAACACTAGTTTCGAAATTCTGCCACTTGGCGGCGCTAGTGAACATGAAAATTTTAGAAATCTCATAGCTCAGAGTCCCGATAACTTAGAAAGTTGGTGTCTTCGGCAAAGTTGATCAGTATGACATAACTGCCCATGTTCACATAGTCGACGTAACCACCATTGCCAAGTCAGCATTCATAGGCTAATATCTATCGCATGTGCACAACTGTGACCATTCTTATTCGATAGAGCACAAGATATAACCACTAGTTGCATGCCAACACGAAAAAAATCTTGAAACTTTGCATCATTCATTATGGAAATTTCAAAAGTGTGTTGAAAACTACAGTGGCGCTTACGTCAACTATGCGAATATGGGCAGATAAACAATAGAGTTAATAAACTATAGAAGACGAATGTCGCTGCTGTTCCCTTTGTTCTCGCTCGCAAACATGTCGGGTACCTATCTGTCAAACTGCATACTTTTTCGCTTTGACACTTATAGCCTGGCCTATCTCCGCCAGCAAGAGATGTTTCGGCAGCGACGCCAGCGACATTCTTCCTCTATAGTTTATTACCTCTATTAGATAAACTTACATTAAGATCAAGGTTGTTAATCGATAAATTATCGTTATCGCCGATAAATTTAACGTCTGTTATCGTTTATCGTCGATAACGATAACGTCTTCAGACGGATTCGTCATCGGCGATACAGTTAACTGTTGAAATTATCGACTCGATAATGTCTCCAGAAAATTTTCTTCAAGATCTGAACCGTTGCGTTGTTGATGCTGTCACTAGGGTACTAGATTTATCGCAAAATTATCGAAGGTACGTTGATCTTCGCGTTGATTCATCGTTTGGTTATCGTTATCGAGAGATTATCGAGCAACCTTCATCGTTATCGAGTTTGCGTTGAGTTAACTGTCGATAGTTTATCGGTTAACAACCTTGATTAAGATAAACACTTGTTTCAAAATTCTGCCACTAGGCGGCGTTTACCGTTTTTTTCGTATTTTTTCGATTTTTTTGGGGTTTTTCGGCTCAGCAAAACTAGTGTCGCCCCCCCCGATAACTTAGAAAGTTGGTGCATGTTTACTAGCGCCTCCTAGTGGCAGAATTTTGAAACAAGTGTTTATTTTTATTTCATGTTCATGTCATACTGATCAACTTTGCCGAAGACACCCAAGCAACACACATGTTATATATTAGTTACGACAGCGCAAGTTTTGGTTGTATAGAAGTTTATTTTTAGTTATTTTAACACAACGTTAGAATTACGTCAAATTAACTTCTATACAACCAAAACTTGCGCTGTCGTAACTAATATATAACATGTGTGTTACTTGGGACACCAACTTTCTAAGTTATCGGGATTCTTAGATACGAGGTTTTGAAAATTTACATGCTCACTACGCCGCCTAGTGGCAGAATTGCGAAACAAGTATTTTTTTTATGTAAGTTTATGTCGTACTGATCAACTTCGCCAAAGACACCAACTTTCTAAGTTATCGGGATTCCGAGATATGAGGTTTTGAAAATTAACTTGCTCACTAGCGCCGCCCAGTGGAGGAATTTCGAACTTAGCAACTCATCGTCAGTAAGTTATTGGCGTACCCAACAACATTCCCGAAGACACTATCCTTTAAAATTATTAGGGTCTTGAGCTGTCGCATATCGTAACGTTTGCTTGACCATTTGATATGGTTCCTGTAGTGCAATTTAGCATCAAACTGTTGATGGTCCCTCTAGCGGTCAAGTTGCCAACTAATCATATGAACCAAAGCTCTAAATGGTAGATCTTATCAAGCCCTTAAACTTTGCCGAAGAAAGTATTGTGCTATCTCTTAACACACCCGAGATAATAGGCTACACCCCCAAAAAACCGAAATCCCATAAGCTCTTAGTCTCCTATTAAGCGGATTCCTATTGCGCCCCCGAGCAGTGATCTTATAAGAGTCTCGACTGTAGTTCAACAATGCTAAGTATCCACACAATAACCTGTACTCAGCTGGTGGTTTCAATTCGGGTCTGTAGCATCATAGAGTGCAAACTGAACCACTGACCTTCAAAAATTCAGAGAAAAAAACCCACATTGAACTGCGAACACTTACACACTTTTCGACGTTTTGTCATCCATTCTGCGCCCATTTGACGTTAACCAACTTATGTTTAAATAATCCATCATCTCTAACAGGCTAATTTTCTGAAAAGTTTAAAAAAAAATTTATTCCCCGGATTCTTTCAGATATTCCTCCAGAGATTTCCACAGGAACTAGATCAGGGGTTCCCAACCTTTTTGAGGTGGCGACCCCCTTTAAGAATTGTCAACACATCTGCGGCCCAATGAAAATTTTTGAAAAAAAAATTGAATTAAATGAACGAAATCGATTTTTTGGGTACAGTGACGAAGCTAGAAATTTACTGTGGAAGGGATTTTCGACGATCAATGAAACTTTTTTCTATTCGACACTCACATTTCGTAAAAATGATGTCATGTACATAAAATTTGAGTCGTAGCTGGAAAATAGCGGCGCACCCGAAAATTTTTTTCTTCTGAAGGCGTTTTATACTGAAAATTTGTTCCTCAAATTGTTTCTTTTGGGGGTGGCGGAATACAAAATTAAAAATTAGTAAAATTCGCACAAAATAGAATAAAAATTTAACAATTGTTTTGGTAACATTGCGGCCCCCTCGACTGGCTTCACGGCCCCCAGGGGGCCGTGGACCACCGGTTGGGAATCCGTGAACTAGATGGAAGTTTATTCAAAAAATCCTCTATGGATTCATTTTGAAATTCCTCCTTGGACTCCTTCTGAAACTTTTTCAGGAATTCCTTCGAAACTATGGCTTAAAGATTTTTTCACAAATGTGAGTAAGGGATATCCTCAGCAAATTTTTGTATGGATTTTTGTTTTCAGAATTTTCATAATTAAAAAAAATCCTGCAGGTACTGCAAGAACTTCTTCCAAGGGTTGTTGCAAAGTTCCTTAACAAATTTCGCCAGAGGTGACTGACAAAACTTCTAGAAGGTTTCGTATTAAAATTTCTCCTGTGGTTCCTTCAGAAATATCTTCTGGGATTGTTTTAGATATTTCTCCTGGAATTATTTAATTCTCCATGGATTTTCACATAAGCACTTTATAACATCACATTAAAAAATGGAGTATGTCTTCAAGGGTTAGCTGAAGGAATTTCTATAGGAACCCTGGAGATTCCAGGATTTTTTTTTTAATTTATTGAAGAGATTCTTTGAAATAATTCCTGAAGAAGTTTCTGGAGGAATTCCTGAGGAATACTAGGAGGAACTTCTTGGGATGGATCTGGAAGAATTCTTAGACAATTTTAATTAAAGACTTTTGGAGGAATTGAAGTAAAAATTCCCGGAAGAGTTTCTGAGAAAATCTCTGATGGGATTTCCAAAAAACACCCTTGTGGAATTTCTGAATTAAACCTCGCAGCGAATTTCTTCGTTCCAAAAAAAAAAAAATTCTGCGGGAATGCGTGTTGAAAAAGCAGACAAATTTACTGGAGGAATTCTTGAATGGCGTTGGGTAAATAATAAATCCGTTTAAATAATAAACACTGCCTAGCCACAAATAGTCACTAGCTAAGATAACAGTCGAGCCTTGAAAATAATTCTCTAAATAGATGTTTGAAGGGATTGTTGAATTGAAGGGATTGTTGAATTGAAGGGATTTTTGAAGCAAACCTTGGCAGAACTCCTGGAGATACTAATGAAGGAATTCTTGAGAGAATTACTTGCAAAAGGTTTGAAAGGTACTAGTGGGCAAAACCCCTGAAGCAATTGCTAGCTAGAGTAATCTCTAGAGAAATTTCAAAGAAAAATTTTGCAGCAAAAATCTAAAATAAATCAGGAAAAAATCTTGAAGGAACCTCCAAAGAAATTTCCGAATAAATTGATTTTTTTTGTGGAGTCTCTGAAGGACTATCTTGAAAACTGGAGAATGTTTCGTAGTAAACGTAAATAAGAATTTCTTGAGATATTCCGGGAGAACCGCTAAGAAATAAATCCTGAGTAATTTCTAAAGAAATTCCTAAAAGAATCTCTTAAGTGATACTTGGAGGGTCCACGGAAGAAAAATCTGAAAATCCCTGAAAAAAAGGTATAAATAAATCCCAAGAGATGTTCATGATGTAACCCGTTGTGCCATATCTGAGGACCTCTAGGACTTCTACAAGAATCTTTTGAAAATTTTCTAGAGAAATTTCTGAGGAAATATCTGAGAGGATCCGTGAAGGAATTTCTGAAAAGAACACTAGAGAACTACACAGATAAGTTCCTAAAGGAACTTTCCGAAGGATTCCAACAAAAATTTCAGAAGGCATTCCTGCAAAAAAAAACTGAAGTTCTGAAGGAATTAATAGAGGGGTTTTGGGATGAATATCCGGAATAGTACTGTCATGGTAAAATCAGAGCAGGTTACCCAAGGTTTCTAAATTTCAGCGCCCGCTATACTGGTACGCCCCCAAACCGGGAAAACCCTTCCATGTATTATTATTTCTCGATGTGTTTCTGTAATTATTGCGGAAGGAACTTTCTTTTTTGGATTCCTTACAAGGTTTAAATTCTGCAGATTACCTGTAAGGACATAAATTTCTTTAGGGATTTTTTTTGTATTTTTCAAAAAAAATTACGGAATGTTTTCAGAAAGAAGATTGCCACAGGATTTCTGAGAATGAGTTTTAACAAGAGTTCCTCTAAGTATCCTGCATTTAGATCCCTGTCAATAAATTTCTTTATGAAAAAAAACTGTCTCCATACTGAGATTTCTGAAGGGATTCAATTAAGGAAATCGTGGAGCGGACCTGATGTGATGGTTAGAACACTTGATTATCACGCCGTGGACCTGGGATCGAATCCCACTCCCGACAAACTTGCAAAATGTGAGTTCTTCCTTCGGAAGGGAAGTAAAGGGTGGGCCCCGAGATGAACTAGCCTAGGGATAAAAATCTCGTTAACACAAATAAAAAAAAATTAAGGAAATTCATCCAAGGATTACTACATAAGAACATGAATGAATTCTTTCATTTCTTCAAACATTTCCGTAGATACTTCATATTTTCAGATTTTTTTCCAGGAGTTTTTCCTTGGGATTTCTTTGGAAATTCTTCCAGACATTCTTCAAGAAATTCAACTAGGAATTTCTCCAAACGTCTGTCTCTTTGAAAGATGCATTTTGAGGAGATTTGATTTTCACAAAGATTTGGATATTATTTCTTTAGATATTTATTTTAGAAAAAAATATTTTATTTCAAAAACTTCAGAAATTATGACCTAAATTTTTCCAGAGGTATTTAGGTATTTAGGTATTAGTCCATATAGGGTCTTGTACCATTTGGACAGGTGTACCTATTTTGGGCACTTGCCGCTATAACTAAGTCAATTTCATACCGATTGATTTCAAATTTTGTATAGAGTTAGGCACTTACAGTATCTAACTCTGTACAAAAATTCAAATCAATCGGTTTGAAATTGACTTATTTATAGCGGCAAGTGCCCAAAATAGGTACACCTGCCCAAATGGTACAAGACCCTATTCAGTAATTTTCTTGAGCATGTATTTTGAAATTCCTCTAGAAAATTTCCAGGAGATTCTTCTGGAAGTTCCTCCAAGGATTTCCCCAAATAGTTCCTTCAGGTATTCATCCAGGCATTGCTTTAGATTTATTCAGACTTTCTTCAGGTTGTTTAAGTTTTTTGAATTCTTAGATTATTTCAACAATTTATGTAGAAATTACTTAAGAACCTATTTCTTAGCATTTTTCATGGAATTTTTCAAGAAATTTTGATTTGAATACCGTAAAACGGGGTAACTTTGATAGTTTTTCAATGAATTTTCTTAATATTTTTCCATGTAACAGTAATTTTCCTTGTTTTATATTTTTAAAACAAGTACTGGGGTATCAGTTATCAATTGCAATTGAAAGATTCGATAATCTTAAATATATTGGGTGACTTTCAGTTTTTCATATGAGCGAGAATCAGATATTCATTTTAGGGTAACTTTGATAGTGCCCTGAAAACACGTCAAATCTTAAAAAATAATCACAGATTGAAAGCTAAGGAGTATGAACATGACGAGAGAAACTTTGTGGAATATATCAGATAAAGTTTTTATATCAAAACATTGATTTTATACTAAATTCTACATATAAAAATGAGTTTGTGAAGTATTGGGTGAAAAACAAGTGAATTTTGCTATAAAAAATCATTATCTTTGTAAAAGTATATGTTTAGCGGTACGTCAACATATGATTGCATGCTATTCAAGGTGAGTTTTCTTTTTTTGGGTAGTTTTTGAATGTTTTATTAACAAATTTTGAACAACACAGATTTATCTACATGAAATTACAAGGGCATTGCATACTTTTAGGCGTTTATCGATGTATGGAGATTTATGTCCCAATTTACAAAATTACTTTCATTTCGTAAAAAAAACATCGTTAAGAGATTCAAGGCCAGATTTGGAATCTACTATGATGAATCTATCGAGAATAAGAGTCCATTCATTGAAAAAAATGGTGAAACGAAGTCATATAGCAGATTGTTTGAAGGGTTTGACAAATGACAAAAATATCAACAATTTTTATTTGTTGTCCAAAAAGTTGTACAAAAACTAGGTTTTAATGAAAATACGTCTAAGAGGAACTTTCATATGTATAGAGTTGACCTACGTTTTCCTTATTCTTAACTGGTTGACGGAATCATAGTTATAAGATAAACTATAAAATGCCTGTCGCACTATCAAAGTTACCCGCATTATCAAAGATACCCCGTTTTACGGTACCACATAAAACTAGTATAGAACAACTAGCTTTTTCACATGCTCGTATAAAACCAGGATAAAACATGAATAAATCTTCAAGGCATGCTGATTGTTACTTGGGACGTTGAGCAATATCTGAGTACCTTCTGGGCAACCTCCCGGATGAACTTCTAGAAGAATCTTTTGAAAATTTTCTAGAGAAGTTTCTGAGGAAATACCTGAGAGAATCCGTGAAGGAGTTTCTGAAAAGAACACTAGAGAAATACACAGATAAGTACCTAAAGGAGCTTTTCAAAGGATTCCAACAAAAATTTCAGAAGGCATTCCGGCAAAAAAATAACTGAAGTTCTGAAGGAATTAATAGAGGGACTTTGGGATGAATATCCGGAGGTACCTCTGGAAAACATGCTGCATGAATCTCTTGTGGGATTGCTAAAAAATAACTAGAGTAAGTAAGCTTCGTTGAAACTGGTAAAGAAATTTCTAGATGAACTCCTGAATCTATTTGAGAATTTCTGCAGGAATTTAAACTTTGACGGAATAACTGGCCCAAGGAAGGCCTAGAGGAATCCCTTGAGAATTTTTTTATAAATTTCTAGGAATAACACGAAAAAACATTCCTGAAGAAAATTTTGAAGATTCTGGATGTATCTTTGGAGGAGTTGATGTTAAACTCATGAAAACAGGTCCTACAATAATTTCAGAAAAGAATCTTAAAAAATATTTCAACCAAGAGTTTCATAGCAATAACTGTTTGTTCAGCATTCTTTAAGAAATTATTGGTCGAATTTCAGAAGAAATCATCGAACAACCTCCAGACCCTAAGTTTGTTAAACTTGCAGATCCTTTGAATAACACTTTCCTTAATCCACAATGAAAATTACAAAACTATATGTTGTTTTGAAGAGCGCCAAAATCGTCACATATATATATATTTTTACTTTATGGTAACCTCAGTTTTTCATAAAACTAGTTTTTCTAATAATGAGAGAAAAAACTAAGATCGACAGCACTCCATTTCATCAAAGAATGGGCATAAGATAAATGAAATTTGCTTTCATGGGCGCGTATTCTGAAAAGCTATTGTCCTAATTAGGGAAAAATCATCCAAAAATGTGCATAAAGTACAATACTAAAGCAATTTTTCTAGGAGCTCTGATTTTACCATTTACATCACTAATCCTAATTGTAAAAAGACCTACTATTTCTGCTTTTTCCTTTATAAATTTCCTGATAAACGTCCTCATGAAATCTCTCAAAAATCTATTGCATAATTCTTGTAAAGGAAGGTTTTATTGCTGCTTCTTTACACTCAAACCTTTTGCATAAGGTAGGCGAGAATTGTAGTTTTGATACAGAAAACAACTTATTCTGTGATGAAGTTTTAAAGAACTAGCAGTGCAGAATAAAAAAAATCAAGCCGGTTACGCCGCCGCCGCTGCCTCAAGTTACTATATATATCGCCGCCGATAAAATGTGCTTCGGCGCGCACGTCTACCATATATTTACTATCTACTTTTTGATAATCGTTTTAAAAAATGTTGGTGTTTTCAGCGAAACATCTTTCTTGATTTTTGGCCCAATGTCACCCCGACTGGCGCAAACCGATCACCTTACAATGGTGCATTGCGGTGTTAGATCTACCGCTCCAAATTTAGATCTTGCTACATATTTTTCTGTCTAAAGTAATCGGACAGTCATGCACATTCTAAAATCTATGTTAGGTGTTCTTTTTTATGTGAGTGTTATATTGCAATTTTTACTGCTAATTCACATTTTATTTCAGTAGGATTCAGGTATATTCCAAATGCTAACCAAATAAAGTCATAACATTTTAGTTTTCAGATAACAAAAAGGTAAAAATGTTCTAACATATAATAAACAATTACACTTATACACACCTTACACATACAGGGGTTGGCCAAAATGTTTGGGATAGGCAACTTTTTTATCTCCCACAAAAAAGTTCAACATGCTGTAACTTTTCATAGAGTACATCAAAACTGTTTGTTAACCTATTATATGTGCATCATTGTTACAAATTTGGGCTCGATTGATTAATTTTTTTCGAAGTTCGGGTGAAACACTATTATTTAGACAACTAATTTTTGAACTGTCATATCTCGGAAACAAGTGAACCGAATTGAATGAATTGTTTAACGTTTATCAACAATATATTGATTCTTAGTACGACGTTACAAAATGTAATATTTTCTCACGGCGAATTAAATTAAACCGGATTGAAATTTTTACCCATATAGTGGAAAATAAGTCAAATTTACAATACCACACAAAAATTACTAAATGTGTTCTTCCTTCAATCTAAAGAGGCTCTAATATATGTTATTGGAGATAACTTGAGAACAGAAGTGGAAAATCTTTGGATATCAACACTAAAATTTATTGACATTGATGTAAAAAAAATACATTTTTTCGAGAAAAATCCAAAAAAGTGTCAATCCATGATAACTTTTTTCAACGTTAAAAAGTACCTATGTTTTAATAGTTTGTGAAGCATTTACATATTGTTAGTGTACGTTCAAAATTTCATTCAATTCGGTTCACTGGTTTCCGAGATATGACACCTAAAAATGAGTTGTCTGAAAAATAGTGTTTTACCCGAACGGTTCTAATTTTGCGAAACATTAACCCGTTAACGCCCAAGGTGTCTCACAATTTAAATCTTCAAATAAATTTGTTATCAAAGGTCAAGTTCCAATAAAATAAGCATGATTTGATGAAAAAGTTGGAAGTCTATGGTGTAGTTCCAAAAAAATTCTTCATTGTAGGTCCTCAATATCTGATAATTTTCTTGAGTTCTACTTCAGCAAAACTTCTACACTATCGTTATATTCTGATCCGTATAGATAAAATGCAGCTCTAAACAAGTGAGAGAGATGATAACCACTCAAAAAGAATAGAAAAAGGACTTATAAATTGGGGCAGAAATATAACCCGATAAACGCCTAAAAGTATGCAATGCATGGTTCTTGTAATTTCATGTAGTTTCGACTGCAGTGTTCATTATGTCTCATTTTTTTAACAAATCAAATAAAGAGAGCTCACTATGCGTGGCATAAGCAAACGTTAAAATACTTCAGAAGTTAGATTTTACACAGATAATTATTTCTAATAAAGTAATTGAGTTTTTCCTTCAGCACCCCACAAACACTCTTTACGTACTCACCATACGTAAACTTTTCAGAAGTTTTTTTTTTATATTTGAAAAAGAAAATCGTGTTAAGTAATGTTCCATTTAATTTGTCTACTTTGACAGATACGTATTTCGACCTCAACTATATATTCGTCTTCGGTGTCTCGTATTTACAGGTATTCTACTAACACGCCCAGGTTTATCATCATGCCATATTTTGATATAAAATTTCTACCAGATATACTCTACACGGCTTCTCCACTTATGTTTGTACTACTCCATGATTGTTTATTCGTGAACAATATGTGAATTTTATGGTGTTATTCTGGGCACTATCAAAGTTACATCGAAAAGATAATGTGAAATCCCCGTATGAATATACAGAAGGAATTCTGAGAGTCATATCTGGTAGAGTTCTGAAGGAATCTCAACTGAAAGCTTGGTAGGAATCCCTGAAATAATCACAGGAGAAATCCCGGGAGGAATTGCTGTATAAATCCCGAGCGAGGACCCCGGCTCATAGAAAGAATTCCATTAGGATTCTCTGAATATGTTTCGACAGAATCTTTGAAAGGACACTAAAATGAATCTGTGAAGTAATTCCAGAAGAAATCCGTAAAAGAATGCTGGGTAAAATTTCTGAAAGAATCCTTTCAGGATTTTCTAAAGCAATTCTGGCAGAAATCCCTGAAGTTATTCCTGAAGGAATCTCGTAAAGAATACCTGATGTATTCCTAAGAAAGATCATGACAGGAATGCCGGCCAGAAGCTGAGCAGACATTCCTGCAAGAACCATAGAAGATGTCTCTATGATCTAGGGTTGCCTGAAAACAATCTCGGAAGAAATATATATTTTTTCATTTTTTTTTTTCAGAAGGGATCCCTTAAGGAATAACAACAGGAATCATGGAAGGAATCTTTGAAGGAATTCCAGCACAAATCCCTGAAAGAATGTAGAAAAGAATAACTAACAGAATCCTTTCAGGATTATCCAAAACAACGCCTGCAAAAATCCCTGAAGAGAACTCCGGAGCAATTCATACAGCAATCTCGGAATCAATATCTAAAGGAATCTCGGGAATAAACCTGAGAAGATTCTCGAAAGGAATGCCTGAAGACAAGCCCGTGCACAAGGGGGGGGGGGGGGGGTTTTGGGGGTTAAACCCTCCCCATTACCGACGCTTCATACACTAGGCGCCCCTCCGCCTTTTGCCAAAAATGGGAAAAACCCCTCCCTTGGCGCCACTTCTGTGCACGGGCCTGCCTGAAGAAATCCTGGAAAGAATTCCTGAAGGTATCTCAAAAAAGAACCTCAGCTCATCTAATATCATCTCAATTCTTCACCCTATTCTCTAGCCTCTACCTTACTGTCTTCTTTGCCCTCTATTCCAACCCTCTATCCTACGCTCTATCATAACCTTCAACCCTACCATTTGCCCTACCCTCTAAACTATCCTTTATTATAACCACTGCCATATCCTTTACCGTACCCTCTAGTCTATATTGTGCTTAATCGTACGGTCTACCCTACTCTCTACCCTAACATTTTTCCTACCCTCAAACCTTCTCTCTATTCTACCCTTCTCCGTACCATCTACCCTATCCTCTACCCTAATATTCTACCCCACTCCCTATACTCTATCATTCACCCAAACCCTCTACCCGACCGTCTGCTCCACCTTTTATCCTACCCGCTACCCTACCATCTACCCTTTAGATACACATATTGCATGGTATTATAGCTCAAACTACAATTCCGTAGCCACTAACTTGGGTATGGTCCGCCATCTTGGGTTTCAAAATGGCGTCGGATATTCATTTTTGAGTTCTACTCATGAAGCCCGATCGATACCCATATTGCATGGTTTCAAAGCTCAAACTCTCATTCTGTGGCCGCCATATTGGATATGGGCCGCCATCTTGGATTTCTAAACAGAGTCAAGTATCGTTTTTTGACTTGTACTCATGAAGCCCGATCGATAGATACCCATATTGCATAATATCATAGCTCAAACTATCATTCCGTGGCCGCCATCTTGGATATAGTCCGCCATCTTGGATTTCAAAATGGCGTAAATTAACGATTTTTGACTTCGACTCATCAAGCCCGATCGATAGACACCCATATTGCATGGTATTATAGATCAAACTGCCATTTCATGGCCGCCATATTGGATATGGTCCGCCATATTTGATTTCAAAATGGCGTCGGATATTCATTTTTGAGTTCTACTTGTGAAGCCCGATCGATAGATACCCATTAGCGTGGTTCAAAAAATCGTTTTTGCTCCACACCGCTTATTCGATTCGTAACCAGATTCTATTTCTTCTCCCAAAATTTGAGTTCATTTGGTTGAAAATTGAGACTGCACAAGCCCTTCAAAATTTGTATGGGAATTACTATGGGAAAACGATGTTTTTCATTCAATCGACCATATCATTTCCCCAAGTGCCCTAGAGGATTAGTTGACCCTTGGTACTCCTAGGCTACTCTATCAGTTACAACTTTGCCGAAGACCGCATTCAAATCGGATGCCTCATTAATTAGTTATCGATTTGTATCTAACCGGATAAACTTTAGCAATGATCTTCCAGCTTCCCAGCAGGCAACATTGCTGCATATGGCGGCAAAGATAGCACACTGAAATCATGGCTACTATGTTTCACTGCAAAATGCAGTGATGCCCGACGATTAGTTTAACCATCATGAGTAAAGATTTCGATTCTGGATAAAAATCGGTAACTAAATAATGAGGCATGCGATTTGTATGCGGTCTTCGGCAAGGTTGTAGCTGATAGAGTAGCCTAGGAGTACCACGGGTCAACTAACGCTCTAGAGAATTTGGGGAAATATTACGGTCGATTGAAAGAAAAACATCGTTTTCCCATAGTAATTCCCATACAAACTTTGAAGGGCTTGTGCAGTCTCAATTTTCAACCAAATGAACTCAAATTTTGGGAGAAGGCATAGAATCTGGTTACGAATCGAATAAGCGGTGTGGAGCAAAAACAATTTTTTGAACCACGCTAATACCCATATTGCATAGTATCCAAAGCAGCATTGCCGTTAAAAAGCATATATTCTGGAGTTTTGACCGCCATCTTGAATCCTAAGCTGCCATCTTGAATTTAAATATCCTTGCTACCATCTCCACATCCTAAAGAATGTGTGATTAACAACTCTGCCGAAGAAATGAACTGTAAATTATTAACCATTGTCAAGATTCCAGGGAAATAACTTTTTTTTTCGCATTGGAAATTATGCTCACAGATCGTGACAATATGCATTCTTTGTAGCATCGTTTACGCCACCTGGTGAACCAGTCACATACCATATTGTCCACGATGAGCAAGGTATGGGTGTGGAGAACATCTTCTCTGAAGAAAGTATTCTAAAATTTTGCATAATTCTGGAGATATTCACATCCAAAGGACTGTCCTATTTATAGGACGCTGGGCGTTCGGGGCATCTGTCCTATAAATAGGACGCTGGGCGGATATGGGTTAATCAATCGAGCCCAAATTTGTACCAATGATGCACACATAATAGGTTGACAAACAGTCAAAATTTGAGATTTTTTGATGCGCTCTATGAAAAGTTGTTGCTTGTTGAACTTTTTTGTGAGAGAAAAAAAAAGTAGAAAAAAAAGTAGAACAAAATCATCATCAATGTCACCCCGATCGGCGGAGCTTTGTTGTTGAAGAAGCAAGAAATTGAAAATACAACAGGATAAATTGTGTCAAGTCGAGTGCAAGTTTACCTATTTAGCAATCTATCATGCGTCTCCATGACTTCCATTTAAGCCACGGGTTCCCAACCGGTGGTCCGCGGCCCCCTAGGGGTCCGTGAAGCCAGTCCAGCGGGGGCCGCGATGTTATCAAAACAATTGTTAATATTTTTTCTATGTTGCGCAAATTATACCAATTTTTAATTTTGTATACCGCCACCCCCAAAAGCCACAATTTGAGGAGCAAATTTTCAGTATAAAACACCTTCAGAAGAAAAATTTTTCGGCTGCGCCGCTATTTTTCAGCTACAACTGAAACTGAATGCACATTATTGTTTACGAAATGTGAGTGTCGAATAAAAAACCTTTATTAATCGACGAAAATCTCTCCCACAATAAATTTCTGGCTAGGTCACTGTACCCAAAAAACTCGGTTCGGTTCGTTTAATTCATATTTTTTTCTAAAAATTTTCATTGGGCCGCAGATGTTTTGACAATTTTTAAAAGGGGCCGCCACGTCAAAAAGGTTGGGAACCCCTGATTTAAGCGATCCTTGTTGACAACATGTTCTCATGCATGGATTATTCAGCTGAAATCGCAATGCTTTATTAGCATTTTCACATTTTTTTTTCTCGCTTTTGGCGCAGATCTTTGATGGCCAATAACGATTTTCACAGTTTATGTTTTTGTCAATTGTATATTTTGCATTCGCATATCGTGTCCCAAGCAGGAAGATACTCTATGCCTAAGAAGATTGTAGGCATCCGTTACGAAAAGATTCTAGACCAGCCGGAGATCGACGGCTTGGATAGTCTTGCTCGTCTTGCTGCAACCAAAACGCATTGGTAGTTTGGGCTACCAAGTTTAATACACCGTTTCTAATTTGATCTTTCGAAAAACTAGTAAAAAAAATACAACCACAAGTCAGGTTATCATTTCCTTTATTCTGTTCCACTGTTACTTAGCATTCCAGATGGCTACAATCACATAGCATTTTGTTTGCAACACGCAGGTTGATTTGTTCGATAACATTACATGTCGGCTTGAAAATGTCGCATTACTTATGGTTCAAATTGTACACTATCATTGTTACACTTGAGAGATGCCGGGTCTCTGCATTACTGTTCACTTGGCTATTTCTTTTTTCACTTGGCTTGTACATTTCTTTTTTCTTCACGTGTAGACAATTCCAGTTAACAGTATGTACGTGTGACGGGTGGCATGTGTTTTGTTGACACAAACTCCAGTGAAAGGTCTCGGTCACATTTATTGGGTTTTTGTTTCTTGGGATTATTTGGTTCCACCTAGATGTATTCGTCGGTTTACACGTTATATATAAATATATATACTTTATCAAAGTGATGTGGGGCTTTTTTTTATATATATACGAATATACATATGTATAGGTAGATACTTTGTAGTTGATTTGTTTGTCAATTTCTTAGCTCTTCTTTCCATTCTATGGCGATCGTTGCGAAAATTTCGATATTAGTGTTGACGGTGGAACTGTCTTATTCTTTGTTTTTTTTTTGTCATTTGATCCTCCTAAATCACGTGAGAAGCATTTTGTCGTTTGGCAGAAGCTTGCTCTCTAAAAAGATTTATTCAAAACATTTCTAAAAGCAATTTGATATCAATTGGGTAAAAGCATTCCAAAACCTATCTCAGTGATATGTTGGAGGAAGTTGAATTGGAAAATATGGATTATTGAAAGAGATGGAAAAAAGTGATAGTAAATTTGTGCACTTGTTAAAAAGAGCAAAAGCGGTGGGCTGTAAAGCCACACGTACCTCAAATTCAGACTAAAACATCGCACTGTAAGCGACTTATGCATTCTAAGTGATGTGTAAATGTGTTGAGGTAAACTTTTTCGTTTCTTCTATGAAAAATTCCATTGTCGATGACCGTCATGATGTTCACGATTCGTCTGTTGAACCGGCCTATAGTGGTGATGTTTGATTTGATCAAAATTGTGGCTTATTTTGTTGGCAGTTCTTCTGTTCTTTCTACCTGAATGGCACAAGAGAGCCGGATTCAAGGCAGTGTGCTGCGTTTCGCTCATCTGTAAAATAAGCTAGTTCAACTACGATGAGAGCTGAAGGTGCGTTAATAGTTCTGTGAGAATCAACAAAGAACAGCTTACTGTGCCGATGAGGAAGACGCAATCTAAAGAATCTTTGTGAGTTTTATGAAATTAATTCCTCTAGCAGCTTCTAAGACCGTTGCGGCAAGAGCAATACATTAAAGATCGTCCAAAAAGTGTGGCTGAGGTTCTCCGTTTCGGTGGTTCCTGAAGCTTGAGTGGTCTTGTTTTATCTATTTAGTGCAGTTTTTTTTTGTTGTGCAATGCAATGTTTGAAGCATTCGTCAAAAAGTTTTACGAAAGTTTTTTGTTTCCTCATTATCACAATCCGATTTCTACCTTCCGACTAGGGCGCGTTGTATATTGAAAAATCTTCTTTACTCTATCATTTCTCTGTAATGAAATTTGATTACGCCTAGCCTAAAATGTTCTCTCGATTTTCGTTATTTTGATGTAATGTTTGTTACTAGAATGGTTTCATCTTCCTGTTCAGTTCTATTAATCGTTCGATCTTTTTGCTGGTCCATAGAAGAAACAAAGCTAGCGCATAGTCATGTATAAGAGTTGTCGCATACGTTTCGCGTGGAATTTCTTGTTCATAACGGTCTTGTGTTGATTGTTTGAAAGCTGTTTTCAGCAATTTCGTTACGCACCTATTTATTATTCCACACAAAATTGTAACTACTCGCCGTTACAAGCGCATTTCCAGCAAGAAGTTGAATATGATTTATGCAAGTTAAGCGGTGACAGTTCTACTTATTCTGCGATAAAAGTAATTTATTTATTTATACCACAAAATAAGTAGTTCGTGCCAGCAGTGATGCAATTTCTACAAATGTTAAATAGCTACTAATCAAATCAAAGCTCAGTTCATTTCCGCAGAAGCCATTTCGACTATCGATAAACAATCAGGCATACTATAGCATAATATTTACTGTGTTATACTGGTATAAACATCAAAAGCACATGTATATTGTAGAGCTCAGAATCTATTTGATACAAGAGATGCCAGTGATTTGCTGTTGCGCTACGATTATCTTTCTTATATTTATATGAATGATGTACAAAGACAACATGAGTCTTAATCAAGATTTTCTTTTGTTTTGTGAGTACTTTGATGTTCTCTGTTCATTAGTGCCATTTTAGGGACATATATGAGCCGTTGCGACCACAACGGATATTCTCAATTCAACATGGCTGCTTTATCGCTCTGCTAGGTATTACTCTCTGTTATTCAAACAATGAACAAATCAACAGCAACAGGTTCGTACTTTCGTTTGGGGTATTCATCATGTTTCTTTCTTCTAGTGTTCCTTCATAGTACATATGTTTTCAACATGTTCGTTTTATTAGATAGGTGAAGGACTGTCAACCAAATTTGAGATAAGGGTCGTATTTGTGTCCTTTCGTGGTGAATTTGTTGTTAAAACTAGAATCGATGTGGAAAAACCTTAGAGACGTTTTTACAGCTTTCAGTTTTTTTTTTGAATTTGGGAAGAAAGGTCGTTGAAAAGAAAAAAAAAGGTATTTTCGGAAGGTAAAAGTAAATAAAACAAAATAAACCAAAATTTAATCAAATGTCAAATGTATTATAAAATAAAAATATTTTAAAAATTTATACAAAAGAAGACAAAAATATCTCGTCAGAAATGGGATTTCAAGTTCCACTTATAACGCCTAAGATGAATGTTGCGATGGTACCAAACGGTGGAAATATTCAATTGCATATATTTTTCTTTTGTTAGAATGTATGACATTACTTGTTTTCTTTTTTTCAATATTTCCTTCAGTAACAGAATATATATGATCTGCTCATGTTTACTTATCTTTTCTTACTCACTTCGAAAACGTTTCTCACACTATCTTGCTTGTAAAATAAACAGTTACCTAAAGGAAACGAAGAAACATTCTCATCATAAAGAATCTAATATATATTTTCAAATCAAATCGTCCTGTTCTGTTATACATAAGGATTTAAGCATATATATTTAAATATTACAATATTAAAATGACACATAGGTTGAAAAATTATAAATTTTTGTATGCTTCTACTCGCTCACGTAGTGCGTGCGGATGGTCCACTGCCTTCAAATCATCGCGACGATTGAATATAACCGTGAATCTCCTACAGAATTAATCACTAACCAACTGAAGAAAATAAAGATGAACTAACTCTCCTTTGTGCTTAGGGTTCATTCGGTTGATGCGTGAACGTGATGAATCGGAATGAAATCTGAATCTCTTGTTGTTATTGTTGTTGCCTATAGTAATTGTGAATCGTGTCCTCAAGTTAATCTCTGGCGGCAATGGTTTTGGCTGTTTGCTCCTGTATATGCATGCACAAACGAATCTGTGGGCTTGCGTTCGCATCCTGAAACCTTCAACATGTTCGAGGCTTGTTTGTTTGTTTTTTTTTTATTAGATTTGCTTACTTAGGTATAGCTTAGGGGCTTACACTTCTGTAACTTGGTACTGCTTATTAGAGCTGTAAACGAACTACAACCAAACTCTCGCGGAATCGGTCAATTGAGATCGGGAAACATTCACTAAATTATGAAAACTGTTCATTCATAGGAGATTTACATGAAAAGGTGTATTACTATCTCACAATTAAAACACGGATAACTTTCCCACGCGCATGCAATTACTCAACTTTCACGGGCGACAAAACTGATACACTTTCTCATGAAAATCAATTGAAGTTGTAATTGAAAAGACGTTAATCGGTGTAAAATCGCATACAGATACTAAAAGTTGCAGATATTAAAAGAAAACTATTCAGCAAAACGGAAGAAAAATCTTATAATGCCACGATAGGAATCAGCTGCACTGCGTTGGATAGGTGAGCGCGGAGTGTTTCAACATGGTGGACTGGACACTGCATACACTCCAGACGGGGGAGGTGGGATTCAGGAGATGTTTTCCGGGTTAGACTCCAACTGTGTGTGGTTGGGAGACGTTGCTGCTGGCATGTTTAGATGTGTGTGGGTGGTGATTGTTGTTTTCGGTGACGTGATTCATCGTTTTGGGCTGGACGAGCTTAAGCTGTTCAACTCGATTCCTTTTTCTCTGTAAGAAACGAAAAGTTGTAATTATTAATAAACATATAATCTACTGTATAGTTTTGTCGATAAGGATATTTAGTTAATTGAAAAGTTATTCAGAATAAAATGTGCATGAATAAAAATAGGGCATAAAAAAAGGGAATTTTTTACACAAATTAAGTCAGTCCTTCGGATTAAGGAGCTAAGTTCCAAGTTGCCGGGGCCCGTGGCGTAGTTGGTCACACGTTCGCTTCATATGCAGATGGTCATGGGTTTGATTCCCAGCCCCGCCACTTGCAATTTTTCGTCAGTTACTCTTTCCCCGAGAGCGGCTGGCATTGACCCTCTTCTGAGCCCTGTGGCTCAAACGGACCCGGATACCTGGACATCGGCGAACTGCTACTCATAATGGACCCTCAATCGGACTGGAAAGGAACAACAGCCATCCATCATCTTTGTGCTCATCATTCTACCATGTATTTGGTAGAAAAGTGAAAGCAGGAGAAAGGCAACCAGTTCGATAAAGAAGAATAGAATATACATCTAGACGCTGTACACAATGTAAGTGCAGTCGTCAATTGGAATCGCTCACGTAGTGCCCTAGTGGACAATAGAGCTTAAATTAGGTTAAGTGATTAAGAAAAAATAAAGTTCCAAGTTTTTTTTTCGACGGTTCCAGGAGTTTTAAAGTAGTCTAGGATCTGGGGCATTTCAGAGATTCAGTGGTTTAACGGTGATTATGAGGTTTCCAGAGCATCTCAGAGAGGTTTCAGATTTGTTTCGAACAATGGAAAGACGTACGTTTTTCCATACAAATTTCCATACAAATTTCAATTGCAATGCTGAAGTTGTTTTGTACATTAGAATAACTAGCCACAGAAGTCCAATGTCGCAACTATTCATGTGACTAACATCTAGTTTGCCACGTCCTTACGGCGTCAGTACCGGTACTAGAAGTGTCAAATAAATTTTGTTTACCAAAACAAACGATCCTCTACAAGATGGACACTTAAATATAGTGAAATATAACAAATAAAACTATGAAAATAATGAAATAGGAAGAGTGATTACAGCGCCATTGGAGTTCTAGTGTATTTCTATTTTTTGTACGCTGAGAGGAATCAAAAAAGCTATTTCACAAAAAAATCGATCTAGTTGACCTACTCTAGGGTTTATTCTTCACTCAACTCAACTCCAGAGGGTTTCAAGGGGTTTGAGTGGGTTTCTGGGTTTCTGGGCGTTCCGTGGGTGTTCCACGGAGCTTTGGGGGATTTCAAGAATCGTCCAGAGGCCTTCACGAGCGTTCCCTCATGAAAGGTTCCTGAAACCTCCGAAAACCACTTCAAACCACCTTTACTCCTTTCCCTTAAATGCCATGAAACCACCTGAAATCCCCTAGAAAGCCTTGAAATACATTGAAACCTATCTGAAATCACTCGTAAAGGTCTAGATATACTATGTGTGAAAAATTAGCTGTAGCTAAAATTCACGAATAAAAAAAACAAAAAATGTCTGGATATGTGTTGAAACGCCTATCTCAGGATCTTTAGAGCTTTCTGCAAAACCACTTCCATACCCCTCGAGTATAAAATAAACAAACAGAAATGCCATGAAATGGCTTAAAATTCTTTTCAAACTCCTTTAAACTCCCTTCACACACCCTAAGACCCTCTAAATCCTTTGGCGCATCTTGAAATGACTTGAAATTTCTCTGAAAAACTTCTAAAACCTCCATAAAATTCCTCAAGTCTCCCTGAACCCCAGTAAACCCCTTCGGAACCCTCCTGAAATCCCCTGAAAAGCCATAATACGCTTTTAAACTATTCTGAGACTACACGGAAAGGAAAAAAAAAAAGAATAAAAGAAAATGCTTCCAAAAAGTTGTGAAAATCCATGAAAATCCTCGACAAGAAATTCCTGGAAAAACTATTTGAGCTATTGAGTATGCTCCTGATGGAATACTTTGAAAAGTTTTTGAAAAAAAAACTACTGGGGAAATTCCATGATGAGCTTTAAAAGAATGCTGGAACTTCTAGAGTTAGTTTGAAGAAGACTTCTGTAGAAATTCCTTAAAAGCTGTTTGATGTACTTCTTGATATTCTTCCTTGAAGAATGATTTAAAAATTCCTAGGGGAATTTATAATAATCCATTGTAAAAAACACCGTTAGAATCATTGAAGATCTTCATGATGAAACTCATTTTTTCTATAAAATTTTATGTCTTGGTGCATATTTATTGTCAAAATTCAACCTATCTGTAGCTTTTGTATCAATAGTTATTACCGAACTTTTTCAATAGTTTTCAAAAATTGAATTGTTTTGTAGTTCGTCACAGAAAAATGAAAACAATGCAATGTTGAGCAATGACTGAGATATGGCAATCTAAAGTTGACTATTTTGTATGGGAAAACGGCTTTGGTGCATTTTTATTGTCCGATACTGTATATTCACAAATGGATTCTTGTAAATTTCGCATTTAATAGCATGCAGAAATCGGTGATCTAATCTTAACACTTGGAAGAATCTTTGCTTTTGAAGTTTTTTTTTTTCTAAAAACTTGAAGAATTCTTGGAGTAACTGTTGGTAAAAGTCTTGAAAAAACTTGATTGTAATCTCCAGAGCTCCTCTGGAATTAAAGGATTATAACCTGGAGTAAATTTTTGCCACTATTATTTTATATCTGAGTGAAATCAGTTTGTTAATTACAAAGAAAATTTTGACATGATTTTTCAAATTTCGGAATCTTTGGCAAAGTGCTTATGGGTTAATTGGATGGACTACATTCCTACGTCTTCGGTTTTGCTCTAGATCTACTTTAACTTATCAAGTTGTATCTTTTGATATGATTATGTAGTGTTCTAGATATGCATCCTGAAGGTTTGGAGATTTTAGAGGAGTGTCTTGGATTTATTGGTATCACATTTATAAGCCTTTGATTTTGATTTACATTGACTGTAACTGCTCTAGTCTTTTCTTCTTTTTGTACATCTTCGGTTTTGGTATAGATCTTCTGTAACTGATCTAGATCAATTTTTTTTTCTTTCGATATACCTCTACACAGCTCTAGATATACATGTTGGAAGGCAGTTATTGCTAAAGTGTTTCGGTTTAGTTGGTACTATATTCTTACGCCTTCGGTTCTGATCTTGATCTGTCTTAAGTGATCTAGACTAGTTTAGTCTTACTCCAGAGCAAGGGTGGGAACGCTCACTTGCAAAGAGTTGCACTCACTTGCTATTTTCTCAGCTAGCGTGCTATCAAGAAACGATATAAAGAAAATTACACCGTCTCTGGCTGAGGCTACACAGACTGAACATTACTAACATTAGACAACGGACAACGGACAACACATATAACATTCAGTGGCCCAGTGGAGAATTTTCCGTTTGACGAAAAGTTTTCCCCGACTGGAGCGGGAATCAAACCCCCACTCCGAGGCTAACGAGACACCTAAACGACTGACGCCGCTAACCGCTCGGCCACGAAGCCCACAAGGACGACTCATGCTGTTGGGGCTCCAGATGCAACTGGCAACCCTAATGGGTCCATCGAGAGGTCTTTGAAAGATAGAGTCAGTTTACTGGCAGACGTAGGAGCAATAGTGCCGAAAAAGTGCTGGAAGCAGAGCTTTGAATTATAAAATTAGAAGGGTTTGAAACCTATAGATTAGTGCGGAAGAAACACTGTGTGGTGGATACACCCTGACTACGCCTGTGTGTTTATAGAGTCAACTCGAACGACCGTGTTTATGCATGGTAGCATAAACACATTGCGGTAGAGTGCGATAAACTATAAGTTGCACACGCAGCAAAAAGGCGTGTGACACACCACCTCGATTGAGTTAAGAAGTAGAAATAAATCATTCATTCTTAGTTACAACGGCAATCGTGGCAGACTAACTCATCCGAACCTTTCCCCAGAAGGCAGAACAAGACATGGCGATCCTGCCAGGAGGTGTCTGCCTGTGAATTAAAGTTAATTACGGCACTGTGAAAGTAATTAGTGAACAGTGAATAACCGTGTGAATAACCGTTGAAATGGGCTGGTTTTCGGCGGACGAGATCGTCGCCCCGACCAGCAGTGTTACAAGTGCACCATCCAATAGTGGACACCTTACGGCACAAACCGTGGCCCTGTGTGTTCTAGCAGGTGTAGCCGTAGGCTATTTGTTGGTAAAAGCAGTGATCAAGTGCCATCGCCAGCAAACGGAGAGAGTCGCCGAACGAGTGTCCCGCTTGGCAAATTTGCCAGCATAATAAACATTACCCAACATTATGAACATTTCGTGGCCGAGCAACTTGTGAATCATTTAGGCAGTTACGGACATGGCAGAGCGTGCAGTTAGGATGGCAAACCTGCCAGCATAAGAAGAAAAGACAATTCTAACCAGCAATATTGAAAAATGAGTGCAAAACGTGATCTACAGGAAGAAACAATAAAACAGTGCGCAGAGTTTTTTACCAGGGAGTTATCCCATTATAATCGGTTATTGGTGAAACGGATCGAAATCAGTAACGAGGAATTACACGCCAAGGAGCTGATTGTTGAAGCGGTGTTCCAGATTGGATCGGCAGCTGTGATGCGAACCGGACGACGCGACCACATGGACACTTACAATTTCAATTATGGGGAATTGAGGATGGCGTTAGAAGAATACCGTCGTCGGTTTCTGACCAGATAAACCAAAAAGGGAAGTATCGACAAAAAATAAGTTAATTGAAGAAATATTAAAGTTCGTCAATTGTTTAGGTACAGCAAACAAGACTATGGATTAGGGTGTCCCAAAATAAATAAAGTGTGAAAAAGTTAACTTGCTCACCCCTCAAATGATAGATTAAGGTGTCTGGATCAAAAGTGCCATACATGAAAACTTGATAAAAAAATATCTAGAGGTTGCACGCATCAATTGTATGAAAAAAGTCAATTTATTGCCTATTTTTTTAATAAAATGCACATAAAAGCTAAAAATTATTGAAAAACAAATGAACTAATACCCTTAGAATATAGTTGGATGTCACAGGAACTAACTTTGAGTGAATTTGCAGCCGAAAAAAAATGTTTTGTTCACCTAAACTAGCATTAAAACCCAAAAAAACTCAACATTTTTGACTAAAAAAAGGTTTATGCCTTAATTATAAGGATTTAAAAATTTTTCATGCAGATGAGAATACCCTTATCTTGTTGCAAATTTTGTGTAGATAATTTTTGTAAAAAAAAAGTATCTGGATATCTACCTCCTGAGCAAAGATATTATTAAAAAGGTAAAAGGATAACTTAACAAAAAAAAAGGTTTTTTCTTCAGAATGATACTTTTTGTCCCGTATGTACCTATAATGTAGATCTTATATAAATTGGCCACGCAAAGGGACGATAGGGGTGTTATGAAATGCATATTGATATTTATTGTATCGGATTACTTTGATTTTTATGCAAAATTTAATATTGCCTGGCAACATGTTCCAAAGTAAAGTAAATAAATGCCAACTGAAAATGGCACATCGTAGTGCTTCTTTGCATTATTGGGTTTCTATGGAGTCAATGAACAGCTTTATTTGTATACTTTGAATATTCTGTAAAGTAGGCTTGGTTTAGAAAATGATTTTTTCAGCTCATAATTTGTTCAGCAGTGCTTGAGAGAAGTCAAGATGCCAAGGAAATTGAAAGAACTTCAAGATAAATCGAACATATGTCCCCTCAAACGAAACCTGCCAAAAGAGCATCTCCCCTCGAAGCTGGATGTTCTTGCATATTTTCGGTATGAGCACGAAGTCTTGAAAAATACAATTGCGAAAAGTTGCCACAACGTTGCAAGTGCAGTACATGAAAGTTGAACTGCTGTTGGATTTATTCCACAGGTAATGAATAAAATTAATACTAATAAAAGAGTAAATTGAAGTTTTGTTTGTGGCTGAATATAGGCTGCAAGAAACGTTCTCCGGTCGACAATGAAGTTAGTTTCAAAGTGGAGGAAGATCAAAAAACAGAAACAATCTGCCAGTGGTTCACTCGCATTCAGGAGGAGCATAACCGAAATTTTCGACGCGTCAAGTTATGCGATGGAAGCAAAGCTTAATGGAGATTGCTTGACTCTTTGGAAGCAACAAAAACTTTCAAATCATCCAATCAGTATGAAGCAACTGTCGATCAGAAGACATACATTGAACCGAAGTAATAAATTAGAGCTGATAAAAGAAACGGAAGATCTTGGAGAACCTTTGGAGGCCGCGGAAGAAATTGAATTGCTACCTGAGGAAGATCCAGAATATGTACTAGCGTCAGTAGCATCTGTGAAGAAAGCCCGCATCGACTTGCTGTCCAATATAGTAGTGGAGAATTTGGACAGGGAAAAAAGTATCCAACCGTGGAGCTGTTGGTTTGGTTGGAGCGACTGCTGCATCCCTTGGCTACGGATTAGATGAGCTGAGTTTAAGCAAATCTACGTGCCAAAGAAAAAGAAAGCAGGTTTGTACCTTCTCGATCGATATTTTGCCGTCTGCTCATGATTTTACGTTTTAAGGCTCGGGAAACGATTGCTAAAACCATCAGGACTACCTTCGAAAGCAGTAACGCGGTGGTCGTGCACTTTGATTCGAAGCAGCTTTTTGATCAAAAGCGAAAAAGGGAGAAGCTAGCCGTCGTAGTAACGGGAAATGGAGCACCAGAGCAAATTCTTTCATGTGAATTCATTAACCATGGAACCGGGCGAGCAGTAGCCGAGCAAGTGGTATCTTGCTTAAATGAGTGGAACCTGACCGACAAAATCAAAGCAAAGTCCTACGACACAACGCGAGTCAACTCTGGGGAGAGGAACGGAGCTTCCGTCATCATAGATCAGCTGCTTGGAAGGAAGCCGCTGGATTTCCCGTGTAGACACCACGTGTTCGAACTGATGTTGATGACGGCGTACAAAACATCCTTCCAAGCGAAGACTTCGTCTCCGGATGACACACTTTTCAAAAGTTTTCGAGACAAGTGGGAATATTTGGACCAAAATTCTTACCATCATCTTCCGGAAAGTGACATCAGAGCTAACGAGAGGCATTGTTTGATAGAAAAATTTGAAAAACTTCTGGAGAAGCCTTATCATAGAGAAGATTATGCTGAGTTTCTTCAGTTGGGGTTGATGTGTCTAACGCCAGCGAAAACATTCAAACTGCGTCCACCCGGAGCAATGCATCACGCTCGTTGGATGGCAAAGGGCATTTACAGTTTGAAAATGTATTTATTCCGTGGGCAGTTCGAAGGTGAAGGCGAATACCACTCTCAGCTGAAAAGGTTCGTATTATTCGTTTTACGAATATACATCAAAGTATGGTATGATGCTCCTTTGGCCACTTCAGCCCCTCGAAATGATTTAAATTTCATGAAATCTGTCAAAGAATATCAAGATCCGGAGATCGGAAAAGCAGTTTCTGAAAAATTCGAAAACCACCTCTGGTATATTTCAGAATACAACATTGCGCTTGCTTTTTTTGATCAAACTGTATCACTTGAAGACAAGCGAAAGATGGTAAAGAGACTGTCATGGAAAAACGACAACAAGGTAAATTGCTTTACGATCTGCCTTACATACACTTTCACATAATATAATATTTATTCACAGAAGAATCTGATTCGGGTAAAGAAATTCAAGTCCTACGATATATCAAGCTACGTTACCCAGAACACGTTAAAGTTTTTTGAAACTTTAGAAATAAAAACAAGCTTTCTGTTCGAAGATCCAATTCATTGGGCAGATAATTGCGATTTTCAAGCTGGGAGGATGCTGTGCGATGCAATCAACGTTACAAACGATTGTGCAGAAAGAGCAATATCGTTGTGTTCTTCATATAACAACGTTGGCCCGAAAGACGGGAAACAGAAGAACGAAATGATTATAGAAGTTGCACACAATAGGCGCAATCAGTGCAATTCACTCAAATCTAGTGTTAATCAGTATTTTACTTCAAAATAAAGCATTTTTAGTGTAGTTGAACATAATAATATTATTTGTTTAATATATAAAACATACATACGGGACATAAAGTATCATTCTGAAGAAAAAACTTTTTTTTGTTGAATTCTTCTTTTACCTTTTTAATAATATCTTTGCTCAGGAGGTAGATATCCAGAAACTTTTTTTTACAAAAATTATCTACACAAAATTTGCAACAAGATAAGGGTATTCTCATCTACATGAAAAATTTTTAAATCCTTATAATTAAGGCATAAACCTTTTTTTTAGTCAAAAATGTTGATTTTTTTTGGGTTTTAATGCTAGTTTAGGTGAACTAAACATTTTTTTTCGGCTGCAAATTCACTCAAAGTTAGTTCCTGTGACATCCAACTATATTCTAAGGGTATTAGTTCATTTGTTTTTCAATAATTTTTAGCTTTTATGTGCATTTTATTAAAAAAATAGGCAAAAAATTGACTTTTTTCATAAAATTGATGCGTGCAACCTCTAGATATTTTTTTATCAAGTTTTCATGTATGGCACTTTTGATCCAGACACCTTAATCTATCATTTGAGGGGTGAGCAAGTTAACTTTTTCACACTTTATTTATTTTGGGACACCCTACTATGGATGTACAAATGATTCGACATACGCATATAAGTTTTCTTGGGCAGTACACAACAAGAATTCCATGCAAAGGAAGTTTTAATTGTAAGTAATATAAAAAAAAATGATTAAGCGATTCTTTTATGAAATGGAATGGACAGATTTTTTCAAATTGAAGATGCAATATTGAAATTGCATAGTAACCTTCGTAGATATAGTGATTATGCTACTGCAACCAAACAAATTAAAATAGATACATTGATTAATTTAAATAAAGAATTAAAGGAAATTGTAACAAAAAATAAATTTGATACAGAGTTACAAAATTCTCTCATTGCTAGGTATCGGCAACTAAAAGAATTCATAAACGAAGGAATTGAAAGGTTAAACGGTAATATTTTGGACGATTCGATTTTAGAAAAATTGTTCATTCCAGAGGAGTTTGGGCAACAAGTAATCAACATGGCACAGAAAATTGATTTGAGCATAGCCTTACGGCTCGTCGATAAGTTTAATGGCGAGGCCGATAGGTTGCTTGGATTTTTCGAAACAATCGATCTACTGAAGGACTACTCTGATGGAGTCCCTGATGCAGAATTGATTAAGTTTATTAAAACCAGGTTGACAGGTCCAGCTCACGGTGCAATAACCACCGCGACGACTTTGGCTGAAGTGAAGAAACTTTTAAAAGACAAATTTTCAATTAAATTTAGTCCGCAGGCCATTGAGGCGGAGATGGCCAGTATGAAACAACAAAAGAAAACAATATCAGAATATGGACATGAAATGAATGAGCTGGCGGCGAAACTATCCGCAGCTCATGTATCGCAAGGAACCTTTTCCGATGAATCAGCGGCAAGTGCCATTGTGCAACCCGTTGCCGTGAAGTCGTTTACGAATGGTCTGAAAGATCATAGAACTCAATTTTTCCTAAAAGCGCGTAATCCTAATACCCTTGTGAAGGCTATCAGTGATGCGCTAGAGGTACAAAACACTGAAGAGGAATCAGCAATGTGGTTTCATGCTAGTCCCTCAAGGCAAAAACCCCAAAACCCTTATCGAGGACGAGGATTCCAGACCAGAGGATTTTCAAGTTTCCGAAGAGGAAACAGATCCAGAGGTTATGGCCACAATAGAGGTCGTGGTAGAAATCAATACAACCACTACGACCAGCACCAAAACAACTACAACCACCAAGCTCAGTACAATAATCAACCAAATAATAATCAACACCAATATCAACCAAGAGGAGGGCATAACAATAGAGGAAGGCAGGGACATGCAAACGTAGCAATCCCTGTGCCTCAACCAAGACCAGAACCTCCGGAAGATGACGTAGCAAACGTCATTGATCTTTTTCGTGAGTAACTCAGGAAAACGACTACCATCAATAAATTTTTATATCAAAGACCAACAAATTCCATTTATCTTGGATAGTGGAGCTAGCTGTTCCATTATTACAGCACAACTTGTTCCACCGAGAACGGTTATTGATGAAAATGATACAATCAGAATTCGTGGAATAAACGGAACAACTTACGCCCTAGGAAGTATTAATGCACGCCTGGGTTACGAAAATGCAATTTTTTCAGCAAAATTGTATGTTGTTAAGGGTCTTCCCCCAAATGTACCTGCGTTACTTGGTACTGATTTTTTAAAAAAGTATGGAGTAACCTTACATTTCGGGAGACAAATATTCATCGCAAATTCAAACCAGGGAAAAATAGAAATACCTTTTAATGAACCCCAAGTTTCATTAATATGCGTTCCAGCAAGAACCGAACTTACGACACTCATAACCGTAAATGTAAAGGAACCTCATGTTCTTTTGAGCCAACAAATAAAACCACATGTATTTATTGCCAATACGATTGTTGATCCAAAAGATGGAAAAATTCCCGTAAAAATTTTGAACGTTTCAAAAAAGACAGTTTTTCTAAATGAAATCAAACCAAAAATGGAGAAACTGGACAATTATGAAAAAGAATCTATTAAAAAGATATGTTTAAAATACAATGATATATTTTGCCTTGAAAATGACAAGTTAACCGTTACAAAAATTTTGACACCTTCGATTAATGTCAAAGATAATACAAAACCTGTGTACACTAAACCGTATCGGTTACCACATTCGCAAAAATCAGAAATTGAAAGACAAATTAAAGAGATGACAAAAAACGGTATAATAGAGGAAGCTCGTTCTGAATGGAACAGTCCAATGCTTCTTGTACCCAAAAAATCGTGTAATGATAGAAAAAAGTGGAGAATGGTTATAGATTACCGAAAGGTAAACAATGCACTCCAAGATGATAGGTTTGAATTAGGGAATATTGAGGAAATTATAGACTCTTTAGCGGGAGCTAAGTACTTCACGCACTTAGATCTCTCGCAAGGATATTATCAATGCGAAATATACCCCAAAAGCAGACCTATAACAGCTTTTTCAACAGCCTCAGGACAATTTCAAATGATAAGCCCAGCAACTTTTTCGCGATTAATGACAGTCGCAATGTCGGGATTGTGCATGGAAAAATGTTTAGTTTATCTAGACGATATTATTGTTTTTGGGAAAAGTCTAGAAGAACATAATAAAAATTTGATTGACATTTTTGAAAGGTTGAGAGGAGTCAATTTAAAATTGAATCCAGGAAAATGTAACTTTCTGCAGCAAGAATTAATATATCTAGGACACTTTATTTCGGAAGAAGGAGTACGTCCAGATCCTTCAAAAATAGAGAGCGTTAACAATTGGCCTGTACCAACGACGGCCGATGAAGTAAAACGTTTTGTAGCGTTCGCAAATTACTATCGCAAACATATACAAGATTTTTCTAAAATTTGCATTCCACTAAATCATTTAACAAGAAAAGGAATACCATTCGAGTGGTCAGCAGAATGTCAGCAAGCTTTTGAAACCTTGAAAACGAAATTCATAAACCCACCTTACTGGACTACCCAGATTTTAAGCAAACATTTAAATTGCAAACAGATGCGTCAGGATATGCTTTAGGAGCAGTGTTATCAAACCAGAATGGTAGATCGGTAGCATTTGCATCCAGAGCCCTAAACAAATCTGAAATGAATTACGGAACAATTGAAAAGGCACTTCTGGCTGTGGTTTGGTCGATCAAACATTTCAGACCTTACTTGTTTGGTAGAAAGTTTGATTTAGAAACAGATCATAGACCATTGGTTTATCTTTTTTCAATGAAGGAGCCTTCAAGTAGATTAACCAAATTTAGATTGGCACTTGAAGAGTATGATTTTACATTAATTATATTCCAGGCAAAAGTAACGTTTTAGCAGATGCATTGTCTCGAATTACGATCAAAGACTTACAAGAATTAAACAACAAAATAGAACAAGATATACTTATTACTACCCGAAGCACAGCAAGGAAAGCAAATACAAATAAGGATTTCAATGATGAGTCGCCTGGCCAGCAACCATCATATGGGAAGTCCGTCGAATTAACTTTCGATGAGAAAAATAAATTTCCTGAAGTAAAGTTTTGTATGTTAAACAATCAATTAATCATTCAACCAGCTAAGACTCTAGTCCAGTTACGGCGGATAGTAGTAATGCTGCGAAATATGTGCAAAAACAAAAACATAAACGAGCTCGTAATAAAAAATACGGATCATGGAAAACAATTTTATAACATGGTATATACCAATAATATGAATAAAGGCATGCCAATAATGAGAATGATAGATCCAAAAGTTAAGCACATTGAAAACAAAACTGAACAACATCTCATCATTAATGATTTCCATGTACTGCCAACAGCAGGACATGCGGGTATCAAGAAAACACTAAAAAACATACAAAGACGCTATTTTTGGTCAAGTATGACAAACGATGTAACAAATTTCATCAAGTCATGTGAAGCTTGTCAAAAGAACAAACACATCAAACCAAGAAACATACCTCAGATCATTACCACAACGGCAAACAGTGCATTCAGCAAGATTTATCTAGATCTTGTTGGACCGTTATTGCCTAGTAATGAAGGTTATGTATATATCTTAACGACACAATGTGAATTAACCAAATTCATAACAGCAACACCGATAAGGAACAAATCAACGGAAGTTGTCGCGAAAGCTTTTGTTGAAAATGTTCTGCTAAATTATGGAGTACCGGATGAGATTGCAACTGACAGAGGAACAGAATTTATGTCTGAACTTTTTCAACATATTTGTGAACTGTTGCAAATCAAAAAATTGAATTCTACGGCTTATCATCATCAATCGATTGGAGCGTTGGAGAACTCGCATAAGAGTCTAGGAAACTTTTTGAGAATTTATGCAGCAAGACAACCAGGTAACTGGTCGTCTTGGATTAAATTCTATCAATTCGCCTACAATACAACTGTTCATCTGGAAACAGAAAAAACTCCTTTTGAACTAGTATTTGGTAAAAACTGTAAATTGCCATCAAATTTAAAAGATTACGAAACCCAAACGCCGATATACAATTTGGAAGATTATGCTGAATCATTGAAATACAAAATTCAAATCACACAACGAGAAATTCAACAACGGTTAATTGACGCCAAAGAAAACAGAATCAGGAAGCTCAATACTAAATTGAAACCAATGACATATTTACCAGGTCAACTGATACTAATAAAAAACGAAGTAAAATCAAAACTAAATAGCATATACGATGGACCCTATCCCGTTCTAACAGATAGAGGTCAAAATGTTGAGGTAAGAATCAAAAATAGGTTAGATATCATACATAAAGATAGAACGAAACCATTTATTACAACTAATTAAACTATGAATCCAAACAATTAAATCTTATGAACCACAACGTACTAAATTATTTCATTACAAACTATTGTAGAGCGATACGTTCACCTTGAGAAGGTGGCGCCCAAGATACGAAGTATCGAGGGTTGAATTGCAATATCGTAGTTAAATGAAGTAAAGAAAAGTGGAATAAAAGGGACGTGTGGTGGATATTGTATAAAACATTTTTATCAAAACATTATGATATCAGTCTTATTCACTATTATAGGATTTACACATTATTGTTATACTTTATAAACTATCTTGCATTAGATTAATATGATATTCAAAATAATAATAACTGTATTGTTTTAAATTTTACACTATAGGCTAAAATTTAAAAAATTATAAAGAGGACGTGTGGTGGATACACCCTGACTACGCCTGTGTGTTTATAGAGTCAACTCGAACGACCGTGTTTATGCATGGTAGCATAAACACATTGCGGTAGAGTGCGATAAACTATAAGTTGCACACGCAGCAAAAAGGCGTGTGACACACCACCTCGATTGAGTTAAGAAGTAGAAATAAATCATTCATTCTTAGTTACAACGGCAATCGTGGCAGACTAACTCATCCGAACCTTTCCCCAGAAGGCAGAACAAGACAACTGAAGATTGTAAGTGCATGTATGTTTGAGTAATTGAATTATCCTAATAAAATGTTTGTAGTATAAGCTGATCATCATAAACGAAATCTTTGATCTGCTCTAAGACCTGTGTTGACGCCGCAACATATGCCTTGCGGTTTTTTCTAAAAGTTTGCCGAATAGAGTAGGGGTCACACACGCATACCAAAGTCGTGAAGAAGGTGTGACGGCAACTCTCCACGAGGTGAATGTAAATTAGTATTCTAATAGTCAAGGTGACTCAAGGATTTACAGTTTCCATGGTTTTTGATTGAAATTTTTCGAGATGTATTCAAAACGCGTTACCTTTTTCACTTCAAGCATGTGTTGGTTGAGTCAAGTGTTTTACACACTTGATTTCCTTCAGAATCTCGTGAGGATTCCCTTCAAAATATTGTGAAGATTCTTCCGGGAATCTCGTGAAGATTTCCCCAGAAATCTTGTGGAACTTTCCCCTGGAATCTCTGGGAGATTTTCTCTGAAATCTCTGTTAATATTGTTTAAAAAAAAACTTGATGTTCCGGAGAGCCGCAAACGCTAACCCCACTCCGACAAACGAAGTTTTCCCCAAAAAACAAAAAATGATAATGATCGGGTGGCGCCTACCGCCCGAGCATCGACGACGAGGCGACCGAGAGGGTCTATAGAAGAAAAACGACGAGAACTGGTCTCTTCTGTGTGAGTCGTCAAGCCGATCAGTCGCAAAACCATAGAAACAGGTCAATATAAACTGTGAGTCCGTTCCGCGTGTGAATAGCCCAAGTCTGCCCATGTGTCCAGTAGGGAACCTGGTCAAAATTAGGTGCCCAGTTGCGCCGTGAACAAGGCCGAAATTACCTCGAAAACAAAAATCGGAACCGCGTGTGACTTGCGAGAAGAGGTTCCACTCTAGACCGGTTCGAGGAGGTGTCTCAGTGTCGCGCGTGGGATTGTGGTGTGGTCTAAGTGTACTGGCGGAATAGAACGGCCAGCTCTGAGAAAGCTGAACCGAGAACCTCTAGTGAAGAGTCTCGAATGGTGAAGATTCCGGGGGAAGTGTTACCAAGGGATATAGGCCGAAGAAGATGTAGCCAGTGCGCGAGTGTAAAACGGGTGTAGCCGCGTGTCAATCACTTCTAGGCCAGCGGAGCGAAGTTACGTTGAGCACATAGTGGCCGAGGTGCGATGCAAAGAGATAAGAGATCGGATAAGCGTCTAAGCACACTCTGTGGAAACTATATGCAGAACGCATGAACCGTACATAGTAGATGAGTTGCGATGAGTGCGGAGATGCGATGAAGCTGCTTCGACGCATGTGATCGCAAGAGAACGCAAGAGAATGCTTGTCGAGTATGGATTTTATGATTGCGTTCGTTGTGTATGTAAAGCAATGCGGATTTAATGTGCCGGGAATGCTAGTAGGTAATATAAAATGCGTTAATATGTTGTTGTTTTTAAACATAACTCAATGCTTTTTCACATGACATGCATTTTGATGGGCCAGACGTAATAAAAAATATCATACTGTCTATCGATCACCATGTAAAATAACATATTTCATTGCATATAAAATATTATGCTTTTGGTCGAAATACAAAGTGACCGAACGTGCGAAAATTGATTTTTAACCTACTTAGAAATGTCGCAACTCAATTTGGATTAGTGCATATTGTTGCTCTTAATTAGCTTAATGATGCGCAATAGAAAAAAAATAGATTCAAATTTACTTCGCAGCTGCAACTTCGCATGTGCTTCTAGCGACGACTTCGATTTGGTGGCGCGACGATAATAGCATAATAGTATTCCATCAAATCGTTTAAGTTTTTTTACAGTATAATTTTGTTATTATATGTGTATAAGAAAACATTTTATTTTCTCTGTTCGGGATTTGAATCAAGTGATCAATGTTTAATATGGTCATTTGTTCAGTGCATGTTATTCATGTGCAAGTTAGAAAGTTTAAGGTTTTATGGTATTCAACTTAATTGCTAAAAGGATTCTGGTTGAAAAGTTCTGCTTTTTTTCTTTGTCAGGCAAAACTAGATCCCTTAACGAAAATAGTGTGACATCAATTTCGATTGATACTCTTTTACCTAATAGGAGGACTGTATCGTTAATTATGAGTACACCTGAAAATTGCTATATCTGAAAATGTTTTATTTGTTTTGTAAATTAAATTCAATTACATTGAATTAATTTTTCGTGGATCTTGCCAGCTCTTGCACCGTCTTCTTGGTGCTCTTCATAAGGTTTTGGACAACCGTTCCGTCGATGGTTTTGCTTGGGTTGGCCCAGTTTTTCTTGAATTTGATGACGTCCTCTGCTCCTCTATCCTTTTGCCGTAGTTTCCCTTTCATCAAAGCCAAATACTTCTTAATGTGCCTGAATTGCGGGCAATTCGAAGGGTTCATTGCCTTTTCCACAAATCGAACATTGTTTTCTTCATACCAGTCAAAGGTGTGACGCGCATAGTGGCAGGATGCCATATCCGATCAAAGTAATGTAGGACCTTTGTGCTTTCAGATGAGTGGCAGAATTGGTTTCTGGAGGCATTCCTTCCGGTATATTTCGACGTTCATACTTGGGACGGCGAAGAAAAGTGACGATTTCATACCACTTTGACAAATTGCTTGCCAAACTAATACATTTTCCCAACTTTTTTGCAAAAAAATCGATTTCTCCGAATTCGGAACATCAGTGCCACGCTTCACAGTGCAAAACTGTGCCCCTGGAAGTGCCTTGTTGTCCAATATGACATACGTTTCATCATCCATGATTATGCACATGTAATTTTTGCTCGAAACATCGTCGTACAGTTTCCGAGCCCGAGTTTTCACATATTCCGCCAGAATTTGACTGTTTTTTGGACATTGCTGTTTTGGGTAAGTCTTCAGGGAATTACGCTCCTTGGCGCGTGTCGTGAATATCCTTTCCGCCTGGAAGCCAAATGTACGCGAATGAAGACAGTCTTTCTTCGGTCCGAATCTGATTTTAAAATCTCCTCCGCCAGCATAGAGCGCGACACGGACACGTCCGTTCGTCTCCAAATCCGACAAAAGGAGACCGATCAAGCCAAAGCCGAGCAAGCCTGAGGCTTCGCCTGCTTTGTCGTTTGTCGATTTATTATTCACCTCCAACTTTTGCTAATTTTCTTAGCGATAATCATTTTTCATAGCAGTACCTGTAGCCGAATTCCGGTGCACAGTTTCTTCGAAGAGAAGAAATTTTCTTCCATTGCCCACCAGCAAGAAAATTTTCTTCTCTTCGAAGCAAAAGTGCGCCGGAATTTGCCTACTGGTCACATTCGATTTTCGCTTCTCATCCGTAAACACTCGCGTTGCTGCACTTGAGCAAAAACTTGAACTTTTAATGAAAGTTATCTTTTGTTTACAACGCTAGCAACACATAAACACACAGCAGGTCAGCACAATCAAGTACAGTCATGACTCGCTGGTTGGGGGCTTAATAGTTGGGTGGCTTTTTAATTGGGACCCCGTTAGTTGAGCTGTCAGCCAACTAAAAAGTACCTGGATGTCATAATTCAATGTCAAACTGAAAATGACAACCAATCTGTAATTCCGAGGGGCGAGCTAATGAGTTTTTGGTTGCTTAAACTTTACTGATAATCGAGAAAAAAATCTAGGGCATCGCGCCACTTGGGCGGTGGCTTCTATATTCGTCTGTTTCCCACTATAACTCAGTCAATTTTGAACCAATTGACTTGAAATGTTGTATACGGGTAGATACTATGCCTATCTCACCACATTCCAAAAGTTGTGTCAATTGGTTCAAATTTGACTGAGTTATAGTGAAAAACAGACGAATATAGAAGCCACCGCCCAAGTGGCGCGATGCCCTATTTCATATTTCTTTAAAAAAAAAAAGAATATGTACAATTACTGAAAAAGTTTAGTCGAAGATCCCTGAAAGAAAATTGAAAATTGGTTTACAGGCGACTGAGAACGAGCAGCTCAAACTTTTAGTTCCCACTTTTTTCCTATCACGGTATTTGGAGTGTTAATCAGATTCAGAAAATACATGTAATATCGATATAATTCTTTTTCTCATGGCTATTCTAAATAATGAATTAAATAAGAAAGCAATATGGATCGAATTCATTATGTATATCCGAATATCCAAAAATATTGTTTGGATCTATACTGCCGCCACTTGCATAACACTCCCATCTTTGCTGGGTTTCCTATTCATATGGGACTGTTTTGCGAGTGGGGGCAGTATAGTTGTATAGTGTAATATAAATTGTTCAACTCACCGCTTTCAGTGGCATCCCCATTGGTGGCGGCTGGCTCCTTCTTCTCCGCACTGTCACCATTCACCGCTTCCGGAGTGGTGGCAGCTGCCTCACCCTCTTCGCCGTTGGTCTTGGCTTCCTCGTCCTTCTTGTCGTCGCCATTCTCCGACGACTTATCCTTTTTGCTGCTCTTGTCTTCGCTGGCCTGTTTCTTCGACTTGGTCTTGGCCGGGGTGGCTGGCTTTGGTTTCGGTTCCATGGCCGGGTCCAGCACCAGTTTGCCAATGTTCTTGCGGTCGTGCATCTTCTGCATGGCTTCGGCGACATCTTCCAGAGCCCAGGCGCTGTCCACCACAGGCTTGACCTTACCATCCTTCCACAGATCGAAGATCTTCTCAACGGTGGAGCGGACGTACGCCGAACCATCCTGCTGGTACAGCAGGTGCCGCAGGTTGAACCCAGCCAGGCTCTTGTTCTCGTCGAACAGCTTGATCGGCGACACTTTGTCCACCTGCCACCACTGTGAAATACATCTAGTTATTCATGTACTTTATTGGGTGAAAGTTTTTGGACTTACCGAGCGAGCGACGCTGAAGAAGCTCTTGGTCTCTCCGGTGACAACGTTGGACGAACCGTAAAGGATGTACTTGCCCATGGGTTTCAACAGTCCGTAGCCTCGGTTGCATTCCTCTCCGCACAGGCAGTCCATAACCACATCGACACCCTCGGTTGTGATCCTGAAAATGATCAATTGGAAAGCGGTTACAAAAGAGCACTAGATTTTCAATTATCAAACTCACTTTCTGACTTCATTGACGTAGTCTGTTCTGTCGATCAGGTGATCGATCAAACCGGTGGCGGCCAGAGCTTCGTGCTTACCCTTGGAGCACACACCGAAGATGGTCACATTCGGGATGGTACGTGCCAGCTGAACGATGGCTTGACCCTGTTGATGAAAAAAAAAACCGAATTGAGTTCGCATTCTTGTAACAACAACGACGAACATTTCGAATCAAGATCATGTGACGGGAGGCGATTAAAACTCGATCAAATTTTGATTGTCCTTGCACGGACTGGAAAGAGGTTGCATGTTATCGAGAAATAGGTGCAATATAATCACCCAACAAGCCACACCATCATTTATTACAATTGTGTCAAGAACGAATCCGCGCGAAAGGACTTTCACCGACCATTATTTACTCACGTGAGCTCCACATGGAAAGGAATCGGGGAGGGTCAGTTTCATGGGTTTTATTAGAATTGCCACGTTGTTCGTCGAATAATGCATACGTGCGACCGCCAACCGCCGTTATAAACCATTTGTGTTGGGGAAGCGTGTCTTTTTCGACTTATAATGGCTACTAATTATAGTTGAAGGGACTAAACGACGACTGGCGCCATAAGATTGGTACATGTCGAAGTACTTTGATGCACTTAGTCCTTGATTTTAAAGTGAAAACAAGCAGTTTTGAATTGAAACTTTTACAACGTCCTAGATGTATGCTAAAAAAAAAAGCAGCGTTGGATAATGTGACCGAGAATCATTGATGGTTGTAAAAAAAGGCTTCTGAATTGAGACTCATGTGTTAATTTATATTGAGTTCAAGTAGGGACATTTTAGCAACATATTATGGTAGTGCGACTTTAGCTACAATGCTCTGAAAGCACTAAGACGATAATGATCAGATTAGGAGTTTGCAGGAATAAAATATTAGTGTCATGAAACTATAGAATTGACTATAAGAATTGACTAAGAATTGTAAAATCTAAGATTGAGATCATGCTGAAAATGCCTACAGGTTGTATTGCAAAAAATGCATATATTGCTCATAATGCCAAAACATCTTCTATCAACTTGATAGAAATCCATGAGACGCCATCAATTGACACAATAGTAAGAAACTCCTTCTCGAATTAATACCTTCTATTTTTAACTAATTGTAGCCGCCAAACACACAACTAGCAATTACCCAGGTGCCCCAGTGGCGGTTGACCGCGTCGTATCGATTTTTTTGTCAGTTGATTGTTGAAAGCGTAAAAGTTCCCTAACATTTGTCTGGCATTTTCCAATGGTTAATAATTTACCACTGAAGCATACAAAAGGTTGCATACAAAATCGATTCAATCATCGGATTTTTTCAACAAAACTGGATGAATGAATAAAACATAAACCTTAAACTTGATCAAACCATAGCACAAGTAACTTTAACGCAACGATTGAAAATTCATTTTTATGTATTTTCATCCATTGTATGAGTGCACTATAAATGCGATGGTCTAATAAATCTCTTAAATCAATAAATGAAATCAAGGATTTTTCGATCATTATTGCGTAGAAGTACTCGTTCAATGTATAAGTTGATTTAATTGTTGCCGTCCCTATTTTTGCAAAATTGAAAATGTTTAAGGCTCAATATATCGAAATGATTGTTTTAGCCAAAAACACTTTTGATGAAATTTAATGTGCATGTTGTCCGAGCAGTTGAATCCCGGAATTTTCGACTAGCAAAGTTGGATTTTTCTCCAAATCCGTGCGTCGGACCTAACTTCGGAAGTGGTGCGCTGTATAGCGGACCAGGTTTACTAAACAGCGCACCACTTCCGAAGTTAGGTCCAACGCACGAATTTGGAGAAACATCCAACTTCGCTAGTCGAAAACTCCGACTTTCAACTAAATTGAGAATGTCTCAAGGCAAAGTGGTACCGCAAGGGACTTAAGGTGAACATAGAACGAAGACACACCTCGAATTGTTAAAAGCACAAATCTGAGGAACCAAATGACGGATCGCCCTGAAAACTTGATCGATTGGTCATCACCAGCAGGTGACCAATCGATTTACTTTTCAGCGCGATAGGATATTTAGTTCTTCAGATTTTTGCTTTTAAAAATTCAAGGTGTGGCTTCGTTCTATATTTTTTAAAAATTGTTTTAAACATAATATGAAAAACATGACATTTTATGCGACCAAAAATATTTCATACTAATGAAATGGATTACTTTAGGACCCATTAATTTCACCCAACTTCCCTAAACATAGGTTCACGTTCAAGAACTCTGCTGCATTGACGTAGTCATTTCCTGCTCTACCCTGATCTCCTTACCTACATTCTTCTCGCCATCCATGCGTTCGTCAAAGTGCTGCTTGCAGCTTTCGACCATCGTTTGTCCATCAGAAGGCTCCCGGCTTGCGGCAAGAGGCCTTTGTGGGATGCGTTGAGGAACAAATTTTGCTTCATTGGGGATACAATGCGTTAGTTTTCAAGCACTGAAAGGGGCCTTACTTGACCATCCATAAGTACTGTAGTTCCATAAATTCTACTTAACGTTTGCCCACTTGCCGTATATATTCAGTAGCATTTTCAGCCCAATCTGTTTAATGTTGTTCAATATTTATACACGAGAAATTATGATGCAGAACGCAAGAAATTTTTTAGGAATTTGGAATGTATTTCTCTTAGTTGAAATAATTGCTTCTAAACAATCGATAATCACTAGGACTTCCCATATATTTTTTTTCTTTTAACATTTTTGTGGAGCCTTGGTTAGAAAGTTATGAAGTTATTCTGGATATGAAAAAGTTTAAAAAAAGAGTTCTTTTTTTATGAAAGTCATTTATTGTAACAAAAATCACTTATTTCAAAGGAAATTTTCTACCTTTAGGCGTCAATAGGGAAATTTTAAAATTCAATATTGCATTTTAGGTGTCAAATTCAGTTGTAAGAGTTTTGACGCGTTATTCGGGTTTAGGAGAGCAGAACTAGGTGGATAAGGAAATTTTTATTCTATACTGATCAATTTTGCCCAAAAGTGGTATCTTCAATTTTTGAAGTAATTTAACTAAAAGTTTCAATTTGTTGAACAAAATTCTGTCATATAGATTCATGGAGATCCACTGGGTACTGATTTTCCAGAAATTCTCTTGGCAATATTTGAATTGATACTAATGTTATCTGCAAAAGTTGTTTTAAAGTGATCAATTTGACCCCGAATTACGGTACTTAGAACATATCTATACCCCTTTATACCGGGATGGAGCCCAAAAAGTTAAATTTTCATACAAATTGCTCAACTTTAGCACTTCAGCACTCTTAGATTACTCAACAAAACAACCATTTTTATCCCTCAAGTCAGAGAACTACTCTTAACCTTTTGATTTCTAGCCTTGACTACTTAGATGAATCAAAAATAAAAAATATGCAACAGATAAAACTCTTTCATGTTTTTCGGTTTTTGTCCACTTTTTGTTTAACTTGTTGTGGTAAATCTTACATGCAACGTAAACAAAAGTTTGTTTCTACACGTACAAGTATAAGATCCATCAAAGATCCACCCACAGTGAGTACAACAACAAAGACAGTTTCGAGTTCACGGAATACATACGCAACATAACGCTAACAAGAGGGTACGCACCTACGCACCAGTCTCCTTCGACGTCATCTCCCTATTTACCAACATACCCCAACAGTTGGCGACACCCGATCTGATTATGGGTTGGGACAAGGTCAGAGATTCGACGAATATCAGTCTGTGTATATTCATAGAAATGATCGAATTCTGTCTCAAAAACAGCTACTTTCACTTCAGAGACAAGTTCTACATCCAGCTGTTCAGCACAGCGATGGGCAGCCCTCTGTGACCTATCGTAGTAGATATAGTGATAAATACCCCCCTCGAGAACATGAGAAGGCAGATTCCGAATGAAATGCCTGTCCTCAAAAATTTTATTGACAATCTGATTCTAGCGCTACCTGTAGATTAAATTTACATGGTTCTAAACCTGTTCAACGCCTTCAACACACATATCCAGTTCACCAAAGAGGAAGGGATTGATGGGAAGCTCCCTGTCCGTGTAGCTGCCGGCTTAGAATAGCACTACGGACCACCTGTTCCGGGGGTAAAAGTCCACCAAACAGGTAACCCCAATCCAAGGTGTCAGGCGACCCGTGCTGAGGGATGAATGGTTGAGGGGGTTTAAAATATGCTCGATCTTTAACGGAGCCCGTAGCGTGGGTAGATCGCCTTTTTGGGTTGCGTTGCGGTGTTAGATCTACCAAACCGAAATCTAGTGTCGTCCTATTTTTCAATTTTGGAATATGTGTTCTGATAATTATAGGCATTATAGTATTTAGTCCTTGCTACTGGTGTTGTGATGACTTCCAGTCTTTGAATAAAACTAAGTTTACCAACTTTACTTTGCATATAGTTAAAAACCTCACCATCTGAGGCTAAACTCAATGCAAAGGAAATCAAATTGGGTTAGGGATCCATGTATGTACTAACTCTTCGAAGACTGGAAAGTGCTAGTACGCAAGGAACATACTAGAATCCTTATTACTGAACACATGTCCCATTATTGGAATGATATTGCTGCTAATGTTAAAACCCGGGTCCCAAACCTGGGGAGAATTTAGCAGTAAAACAAGGGTGATGCTAGGTTTCCGATGCATGGCCAATATCAGTACTCTTGTTTTGTTTTCTAAGAAAACAAAACAAAAACTGTATCAAAATCGACACTTTATTGCCCCTCAATGGCAATTGAGTAATGCGACATGCACTACACTAAGGATACGGGTAATGTCACAATAGATCTAAAAACTGGTCGCAGTGACAAACCCGAACAGGAATAAAAAAAAAAAAAAAAAAAATGGGAAGCTCCCATTCTTGGATATGATCGTTACTCTAAATCCTGATCAAACACTGTCCATTCAACGTTATGAGCATGAAAGTCAACGTCGCGGAAACCCTAATATATGGTCAACCGCCTCACCAACAACCAAACACTCCAACAACAGGAGCAGATAGTCTTCAAAATACTTCGAATGCCAAAAATCCACCAGAAACCAGCCAATCCGAGAACACGAACAACAACAATGATCGAGGGACGCCTACCGAAAAGATCCTGTATCGCTCACTGCCGATGCACTTGTCATCTCATCCCAAATTAGCAGAATCCTAAAAAGTGAATTTTCCAATTGCATCCAAAGCAATAAACACCACGGCGAAGATTATCGGCAACAACAAAGATCCAGTGGAACCTCCGCTACAGTCAAACGTCGTATATCGAGTACCATGAAACGACGGTTCAATGGTATATGTACATCGATATGACTAGGAACTACCTACGCCAACGAATGTACGGACATCAAACAGATATCAACAAATACAACACCATGGTATCCAACGGTATCAACGATACACAAAAACAGGTGGACGCAGTAGGTGGACACACAGCTCTAATAGAACACATAATCAAACACAAACACATGTTCGATGCAAGTAGGGTTGAAATCATAGACAAAACACATGAAACTAATAATCTACCCATACTGGAAACATATAAGGAATACAACTAATTCAGTGAATCGCAGAACTGATGTAAAACATCTTAGTACAATATATGCAGGGATACGACACACATACAAAAACAACGTCTAAAAACAACTTGGATAAAAATGACAACACAAATACAAATGCATCACAATAAATTGACTCTTAACGGTCTATAAAAGCGCCATAGCTGAAGCTCGCCATTTTGAACGGGAAGTTAAACAGTGTCCGTGATCAGTGGTGAAAATGTAGAAAATTAGAAGGAAACTAAAAGCATCTACAACTGTAAGCAAACATAATTATACACCAAACAGATGTTCCCAACACATCATTCCATCTCTTACAGATTCACACTTAAAATGTACGACAAGCCAACACACGATATATATACCCAAACATAAACGACCTAAGTATGTATAACTTTGATCAGATGTCGAGCAAGAAATTTAATGAAAAACCAGCTTCACCAAGAAGAAGGCTGTCAAACACAGCCGAAACGTCGGGCAGTTAACAAACTACCATTTGAATCCGCAAGACTGAATAGCCGAAAACTTCGAGTATCAGAATCTACCAGTTGGAAACTACAGTGATATAAGTAATAGTTCAATTACTAAAACAGTTTACATCAAATAAAACAGTCACTGAACAGATGAAAAAAATATGCAGTCTGTTATTATTCTACACCACAATTGTGCTGATTCGTCACGAAAGGGATGTATGGCCGAAGTTCTGCTAAACCGAACTAAGCACCAAAAACTTTATTCCGAGATAATTAAGCTTCAAGTCCAACCACTCACACATAAGCAACAACTAAGACTATTAACTCTTTTTTCAATGGTTTTCGATTCGATTGAGCAAAATCCCGACCCGACCATTTTTGGTATCAAAAATCTCAAAAATTGTTTTTTTTTTGCAGGTATTAAAAATTGATAAAAACATAAAATCCGGGAAAAATTTTAAAGCATTTGACCATCCTAAGCTACTTGGCAAATTATGAGGCTGTATGTCACCTTTCTATGGAAAAATATCAGAACATTTGAAAGGTAAGGTTTGAATGAAACAATGTACACTATGACAAATCTGTTGCATCTGATTATCTTGAACATCTGCCTCCAATTAAATCTTTCAGTAAGCAATCAAACCTCGTCGTGACATTACTAGATCAGCGAACATTATCATACAAGGAATTTTAATTGCACATTGTCATCTCGCGGATTATTATCGCAAAAGTACACAGCTACATTGTTTCCATTGAGGACCGAATAGTGTGCGATCGTTAATAGCTTTGAGTAAAATAATTATTACCAACACAGATGCGGAATAACAACATTTGCAATCTATTAACAAAAGGAAATACATTTAGAACAATTATGGACAAGGGTCAGGCACAAGGCAGAGTGAGGAAAGCATGTTGGAAAACTAAAAAGCATTTTTTCCATCCATGCGTCAATTATTTGCGTTGATGTAAAACAATATGCCTGATAAAGGAGCTATTTGAATGATTAGTCATCGTAGGTTTTGTGGTGCGGCATCAGAAGCAAGTCTGTTGTCTGCCTGTCCGTCATCGCCGTTGCGTTAGTTGCTTTGCTCCTATAACCATATGCCAGCGAGCGGAAAGACTGTGGCAAATGCACGTAGCCGCCGTACAGCTCCCTTTCGTCGCCGAGCTAGGAGCCCTGTGACTGTATCCTCCCGCTCAAGTAAACAATTAAACTGCGGTTGGCTGGGCCGAATGCCGGATGATGATGATGATGGCACAAATATTGTTCACTGATGTGTCCTGCTGCCGGCTTATGCCCGACTGCTGCTGACTTTTCATCCCCGATCCCCGGACAAGGTTGAGAGATAATGCTAAAAGCTAACCGGCCGGGCCAGCGGCGGGCCAACGACGATGTGTGTAAATTGAGCGATTAAAGCTGCACCGAAATGGCATATCTTCGGAGCATTTGCTCATAGCGATAATGGCGTTTTCGTTGCTGTTGTTCCTGGTCGTGCTGGAATCCGAGAATAAAGACTCGTAAATATGTAACGTTATCTTGTCGTGTTAAATAGGACATGGCATGGCAGCAGCAACATTTTTGCAAACGTGTATTAAATATTATCATACGGCGGGAAAAGTTTCCGCAAAACACGTCAAACGCAATTTGGCTCGTAGGAACATCGCAATTGAATTTAAATTTCCATCGATTTTTACGCCCCTGCCGCTGCCACTGAATGACTGGGGTGCTGTTTGTTACCTACCACCACACTACTGACTGGTCGTGGCGAGCAAGGCAGTGGAGAAAACTCGAGCAAATCAAAACCTCCCACTACCCTCTCAACTCAGGTGGTGCGCGTAATCAGGTGGGCGCCCGACTGTCTGTCTACTCAGCAACACATAGGTACCTACAGTACAGTATAGCGAGCAGAGCACAGGTATGGACGCGGTTGCTCTTCGACCGGCTCCAACCAGCAAAGGCGCCTGCTCTCAGGTGTCACGTAAATTGTAGGGTACAGTTACAGTAGCTATTGCAGAAGTGCGCTTTCTGAGGTCCACATTAGAAAGTGGATTAATTCTCTTCTAGAATTATGCACAACATTTTTGAAAGACCTTCTAGCGATATGTCAGGGAAAATCCGCAAAATAATCGAACAGACGCGGAATGTCTAACAGTATTGATTACTCTAATGAAGAATCCCTTTTGCGCTCCCTGTAGTGTTTTTTTTTTGCAGAACGACTTAAATAATTCAAGCCAGCCAGTTTCAATTTATACTGATTAATGGTGGTATTGCGGGATAAAATTCTGGGGAATAGCCTTAAGAAATCCATAAAAATTTGGATGAAAGTAAATATGGAACGGCAACGACTTTTAGCGCGAAACAACGTACAAGAATTGGAACTTGGAATGTATTAACCCTAGCCCTGCAGGGTAAACTGGCACAACTAGCCAATGAGGCATGCCGTATGAAGCTTGAGATCCTAGGACTGAGCGAAGTCCTAGGATCACTAGCCTCTGCTCAGCAACTCCTATCCCTAATTTCACGTGGCAGGTAATCATACCATCTACCAGAGTTGCGACAACACACGTGAGCTGGGAACAGCTTTTATCGTGATGGGCGACAAACAGTGGCGCGTGATCGATTGGTGGCCGATCGACGAAAGAATGTGCAGATTGAGGATCAAGGCCGATTATTCAACTTCAGCATAATTAGCGTGCACAGCTCTCACTCCAGAAGCACTTATGATGGCAAAGACGCATTTTTGGTGCAGCTCGAACGCGAGTACGACCTTGCTCAAACGCTCAGGTAGGCCAAGAGTAGAAATTCAGACCGACGATTGGAAAGTTCAGCGCCCACCAGCAGACGAACGAAAACGGTCTACTACTCATTGATTTCGCCGTCTCCAAAACATTCATAGCACCTTCTTTCAACACAGCTTCTTTTATCGTTACATCTGGAGATCACCTCAGCAAACGGAATCGACCACTTTCTGATTGACGGTCGCCACTTCTCCGACATTATCGACGTCAGGAACTATCGTGGCGCAAACATCGACTCTGATCACTACCTGATGATGTTTAAACTGCGCTAAACTCTCCGTTATCATTACTGTGCAGTACCGACCACCACCAAGTTACAACCTAAAGCCTGAGAAGAGAAGGCCATCTCCGGAGTCAGAAATTGATAAATGTATCATGCTGTTGGTCGCGACACCTAGCGGTTGAAAACACACTTTTTACACGGAAAATTCCAACCGTGTTGACACGCAAAAGCAAAGTATTTCGAAGACAGGTACACCAACTCAAAAACTGATAACTGTAATTCGGGGACAACACACGTTGTTGCTTATCTCTTAAAATCGTTTATAGGGTATGCGATACAATTGTGGTGGGAATATGTATAATATCGTTATGATAATTAAAAAAATGATAAAACACCATAATTATGCTTTATAACAGCCTGCAATTGCAAAAACGTCTTTGAAATGTCTTCCATGTAATTGTAATAGTGGTCGAAACAACAATTGATATGCTCCCAATGAAACAAAATTTCGAAAAATAAGAGAATTAATCATCGATATGACGTCATTTATTCATTAATTTTGACTTTACCTGAAAGTAATCAATACACTTTGAGCCATGGTCTTGTTTTGACGTTTATGCTTGATAGAAATGAAATGGACAGAAACAAAATAAATTGAGTCGATTTTTCACGCCAAAAATTTATTACTTTTCGTGTGGTCGCTAAAGCGCTAAAGCAATCAGATGTCGCTAAAGCAATCGGATGTCGCCCCAGCATACGCGCAGAATTTCGAGGCAGCTTTGCCAGACGGAGGAAAGCTCGTTGTGGCCCTGGAGAACATTAAAAGCAGTCATCAACGACGCAGTCGAGAGCACCATCGGGTATACGAAAAGGAGTCGACGAAACGAATGCCTCGACGAGGAGTGCAGGATGATTTTGGAGGAGAAGAACGCAGCACGGGCGGTAATGCTACAGCAAGGTACCGACAGAACGTGCAACAATACTAACAGACGCGGCGACAGCAGACCCGCCTCTTTCCGAGGAAAAAGCACCGCCTGGAAGAAGTTGAATGCGAAGAAATAAATTACTGTACCGTTCCCATGAAACGCGGAGGTTCTACGAGAAGCTCAACGCATTCCGCAACGACTTCGTGTCGCGAGTCGAAATATGCAGAGCCTCTTACCGGACAAACGTGGGGAGAACGAAAGGTGGAAGCAACACTTCGACGAGTACCTGAATGGCGTGCAGAACGTAGGCACGGGAGACCACGACAACGGAGGGAACGACTACGCCAATGCAGCCGAGGAAGGAAAAGAACCAACTCCCGCGCTGAAGGAAGTTAAGAATACCATGCACCAGCTCGAAACCAACAAAGCAGCATGATAGGATTGATACTGGAGCTGAACTCATCCAGATGGGTCCAGAAAAGCTGGCCACCTGTTTGCACCGGCTGATAGTCAGGATCTGGGAAACCGGACAGCTATCGGGGGAGTGAAAGGAAGGGGTAATCTGCCCCATTTACAAGAAAGGCGACCGTTTGGAATGTAAGAACTTCAGTGCGATCACCAGTTTGAAAGCTGCCTACAAAGTACTATCCCAGATCATCTTCCGTCGTCTAAAACTAATGAGTTTGGGGCAAGTTATCAAGCCGGCTTCATCGACGGCCGGTCGACAACGGACCAGATTTTCTCCGGACGGTAAATCCTTCAAAAATGCCGTGAATACCAGGTCCCAACGCATTCCCTGTTCATCGACTTCAAGGCGGCATACGACAGTATCGACCGCGCAGACCTATGGAGAATCCTGGACGAAAACGGCTTTCCTGGGAAACTGACTAGACTGATTAAAGCAACGACGGACGGTGTGCAAAATCGCGATAGGATTTCGGGAGAACTCTCCAGTTCTTTTGAATCTCGCGGGGGACTACGACAAGGGGACGGATTCTCATGCCTACTCTTCAACATCGCTCTGGAAGGTGTAATGCGACGAGCCGGGCTCAACAGTCGGGGTACGATTTTAACAAAATCCGATCAATTTGTGTGCTTTGCCGATGACATTGACATTATCGCCAGAATATTTGGAACGGTGGCAAAACTGTACACCAGCCTGAAACGCGTGGTGAAGGCGTCAAAAACAAAGTACATGATGGCAGGCGGAACCGGTAGTAATGTGACAATAGTCGGGGACTCCTGCAAGATGGTGGAGGATATCGTCTCCCTCGAAACCTTACTGACGGATGACAACAATGCTAGCCGTGAAATACGAAGGCGCATCATCAGTGGAAGTCGTGCCTAACTATAAGTATGAAAACTAATCAATCATTTGACATATCGATGACATTCGACGGTCTTCTTCTTATTTTTGTAGAAATAGTTTTTCTTAGGTAATGCGATAACTGGTACAGGCACCCTATATATGTATTTTCTACACAACTGCTGGTAAAATTAATTTATTCTCAGATAAAATGGAGCAATTTTGAAAGGTGTTCTTAAATATTTGAAGCAAATCTTGAAACTGATTCACTATACCTATTTCATATTTGTGTCATATTTTGGCTAGATTTTGATTGCTATCATAAACAGTTAAATTGAAAGTATTTTAAATAATAATCCTAAATCTCGAAAATTATATTTTCTAGAGTATCCAAATCCAAATGCAACAAAAAATATTGATAAAAATTTTCTACACTACAGTGTTCCACAACCCTTAAAATAAGCGGTGTGCGTATTGTTGATTCATAGTATACATGGGATACATGTACCAATGTACATTGGACCATCTTTAAACTAGAAAAATAAGAAGAAAATGACATTACCACACAATTCTCTAACAACGCATATGACTTAGATAATAGGTGAAACCATTTTTATTCCGGTAATTGAAAATATTTCGTATGTAACCTTTTGTATGCTACAGTGTTAAATTATTAACAATTGGAAAAAGCCAGACAAAATGTTGAGGAAGTTTTACGACTGCTTTTAACAATCAACTGTCGAAAAAATCGATACGACACGGTCAACCACCACTGGGGCCCCTAGGTAATTGCTAGTTACTTGTTTGGCGGCTACAAACGGGTTAAAAATAGGAGTAAATTTAAAAAGGGGTTTCTTACTATTGTGTCAATTGATATCGCTTTATAGTTTTTACTCCGCGGACGCCAGCATCCACTGGAAACGGGGCAGGTTACTTTCCTTTCAGAATCTCATGCTCAATTGTCAATATGCAATAATAAACCCGTACGCCAACCGATCCGTCACGTATCTGGTATTCTTTCTCAAAAGCCTCCCGTCAAACATGACCTTTCTATCGATTCGCTAATTTTCGAACAATTACCCCTTGGTTCGTCACACCATCATCCAAAATAATACCCATTCCCTTCCTCCCCCATCGTTCCCGCACTTACCACGCCGCCTCCGACGGAATGCAACAGGATGGACTTGCCCTCCCGCAGTGAGATCAAATCGAAGATGAGAATGTACGCCACCAGGTAGTTCATCACGATGGCAGCCGCGTCCTGGAATGTCATCTCGTCCGGAATGTGGTATACGTACTTGGTCGGGACGGCCACCAGTTCGGACCAGGCGCGGAATTCTGGCAGCGCAACCACGCGGTCTCCGACCTGTAACGAAAAGGAAGAAAGGTGAATGGCGTTGTTAGTATAGAGAATTATCATCAGAGGTGAATACCGTGCCGTGCTCGTATATAAATAATTTTTGGGAAAAGGATATTTCCTGGCAGTTAGGATTAGAGGTGGAATGCTGATGGATGACGACGAGGTGAGACGGCGGCGGTGCAAGATGCTACCATTATTTCGACACGCTGCTGCTGATGACTTTCGTATAATCCGGCTCTCTTTATTGGTAGCTATAGGGATGAGGAGCACTCTCACCCGATCAGAATAATAAACAGCTCGGAGGGCACGGTAATAAACTTTTTACCGGAAACCTTCCTGAGTGAAAAAGGATTTCTGAAGGAGCTTTCTTGTTAGCGACTGGTAGAGATTATTTAGGACAAATTTTTATCATTTTGTCAAATTGAAGGAAAAGAAACTCTTCCTTGTAGTACCTTGCTACTTGCTTTAATGTATGTAATGTAATGTAAATTCTCTGTTCTTTTCGTGACGCAAATTTCGATACACTAACCACGTCCTGTCATATTTGTCATTTCATTTGATTTTCGAAAAAGTTATGGTGCAATCCGGCTCTTGCTGAAGGAAGCTGTACAAACGCCACGCAAACACCTAAAGGAAGTGCAACCGGTGCTAAAATGTTGAAACGGCAAAGAACGGAAGTTGCAATAATAAAGAATCCACTGAACCCCAAATTTATCGACACAAGAAACAAGCAGCTACTTTTGCGCTGATGTCGGCTACGTGATAATATTTCATAAGCAGAAGGTATGATGCTCATGGAGCTGTTCTATCCGAGCTTGTAGAGAATTTGGCTGCTAGCATTATCATATAATGAAGATTGTTTGCGTCATACCAACTTTTCTATGAGGATAAAGAATCTTCCTTTCATCAGGAGTAGTTGTTTATTGCAATATGGCCATAGCCGTGGTTGTACATTCACTGCTTATCCAAAATGTTATAAGCAAAATGAACAGAGATCCGAGTTGTTATTTATTAATTTTCCTATTTATAGACACTCGGTTATTCAACTTGTTTCTAAGCCATCTAACGTATTAAAACCTTGCTTTCCTCGATAGCAAAAAGGATAGATTGCGTGAGAGAGAATGGTAGAATTAGCGATTGAGTCTCCAGTTATGGCTAAGGATTTGTATGGCCATATCCAGGACTTCATTGTGCTTGGCACACAATGTAGAAACCATGCAATGAGAGGCAAAGAAAGCTCTCACAAAGCACTAAGTTTAAGAGAGGCAGGTCAAGTTGTTATGAAATCGTACATCCAGAGAGAAGAAGAATTGGCCATTTTTGAAAAAAGTTTGAAAACATTCATGAAAATATTATTGCACTAGAGTATTTTGTTCTTATGCTTATGCATATGAAGAAATCGCTCAAATATGTCTGGAAAATATTGGCAGAAATATCCGGAGGAATATTTGAAATATTCCTTGAGAAGCTGCTGTAGATTCTTCTCAAAAGAACCATTTGATTTTTATTAAGAAAAATTGGAAAATAAATCCTGACAGAATTTCCAAAGGAAATAGAATATATTTGTCAGCATTTCTCAGAACTTGTAAAAAATATAATGCTATTATGAAAAAAAATATATATTGAAAGTCAGAGTCACGAGTGGAAAAGAGCAGATTTTTTAATGAATTTGCAAAAAAAACGCCTGATGTGTTCATGTTGCCTTTTATTTCACATGAATTTATTTTCTACAAAACTAGGACAACAATTTCCCTTTGAGTTCTATAAAGAAGATCTTCCTTTAGATCGGTAAAGTAACTCGATTTACAGAAGTAGTTGTATCTCGACTGCAAACCTTCAATCCTTCCAATTTCTTGCAGGAATAATTGGGAGGATCTCTAGAAGAAAATCTAGTGGACTTCCTGAAAAATTTAGACGACTCCATGAAAGATTTCCTGAAGGAATCTCCAAAGAAAGAAAATCGCGAGAGGAATAAACGAGAATATCCCTGAAGTAATCTTTCCAAAAATTTCAGAAATACATCCTGGAAAAATTCATGAAAACCCAAAGCAATTTATGGAAAACTATGTGAACGAATCCATTTAAGAATACCCGTAAAAACTCCTTAAGGTACATTAATTCTCACAAAAATTTATTAGGAAATTTCTGGAGGGATTCCTAAAGAAATTCTGAAGGGAATTCTGCAAATAGCCCCAGTGGAACTTCTCAAGGATCACCGGTGGAACTTATGAAAGAACGCTTGAGGAAATTCTGAAAAAAAAAATCCCAAGAGAAACGAATGAAGCAATCGCTAGAGAAACTTCTGCAGAATCCCAGAAACCATTTATGAAAGAAGGGGCATTCTGCAACTGAATTTATGAAGGATACTCTAGTGAAATGTGAGAAAGGATCTCTTGAGAAATCAAGGATGAATTTCTGAAAAACAATCTAAAAGAACTCATGAATAAATTGTTTGATGAATACATGGAATAATCCTTGTAGGAATATCAGAAAAATAACTGAAGGAAACCCTTGTATGGTTTTTTGAAGGAACTCCTGAAACAATATTTTGAAGAACTCCTGGAAATACTTCTGGAGCAATGAATATAAGAATCCCTTAAGAAATTAAAAAAAAACCTGTTGAAATTCAACATTCCGTAGCTCGCATAAAAATATTTGTTGAAGTTTATGACGAAATCCGTGGATGAGCATCTTAAGGAATTTTCAAAGAGTTAAATCTCTGGAGAATTAATAAAGGAAACTCCGAAGGAATTTCTGTGGAAATCTTTGCAGAAATTTCAGAAAAGCAATACTGGAGAAATACTTGAAGGAATTCCTGAAAAAATCTGTAGGAATCCCTGAAGGATACCTCTAGAGGAACTTCCGAAAGACTAAAAGATTATCTAGAAGAATTCACGGAGGATTGTTTTTTTTTTGACGTATACATGAAAGGATTGTTGGAAGAATCTCTTGAGCAATTCCTGAATAATTTTTGAAACCCATGCAAGACGCTCTGAAGAAATTCCTGCATAAAATTTCTAGAGAAATGCATGCAGGTACTTCTGAAAGTATTCCTGAAAGATTTTTTTAGGGAATCCCTGAAGGAATTCCGGGAAGAATGCTAGCAGTGATTCCTGAAATAATCTCTGCATAAGTTTAGGTAGGAACCCATAAATGAGTGTTTTTAGGAATTCCCGAATAATAAGGTACCTGTAAGAATTTCTGGAGCATTTTGTAAAATAATCCCTGGAGGAATTAGTAAGGGAATCCCCGAAGGAATTTCTGTAGAAATCTCAAGGAACCTCAACCTTAAGGAATCCCTGGAGGGTACCATTGAAGAAATTTCTAGAAGAGTTTCTTGAGAAATTTTTGGGAAGACTAGCACACAAAAACCCTGTAGCCATTTCTAATGTAATCCTGTGAGGAATTTCTCGAAAAATCCTGCAGAAATTTCAAAAAGAATCCGCTGCAAAACGTATTAAGACACCTGTGGAGAAATTTATGTGTTTTTTTTTTAGAAATTTGGGTACTCATAATTCCTGGAGAAAATTTTGACAAAATTTCTGAGTAAATAAATGAAAAACTCTTCAAGGATCCTAGGAGGGTGTTTCGACACCTCAATGATTTGTGGACGCCTTCTTTTCTTTGTATTGGCTATTTCATTTGCCACACATCGATGAGCTAGTATAGCACTGCTGTCGGTTCGTCCAGTGCATAGTTATTCGTCAAATTCTTTCACCAAGGCTCTAGCATGCACGAAGCTTTATTAACGACACTACAAAAATATTTTACTTAAATTTAATTTAAGTTTAGAGCTAAAATACCAATTACGTATACCATATATTACCAACTACGATAAACAAAGGTTGACTAAAACAGAGAAGTGTATTGATCACGAGTGTATTACCTAATTGATGACTGGGGTGATCGGTAGGTCAATCATAGGAGGAAGGAAGTTCTGGAGAAACCTCTGGAGGAACGTCTAAAAAAAAATTTGAGTATATTCATAAGGATTGCCTGAAACAACGTCATGGAGTAATTCCTAAAGGAATAGCTTAAGGATTTCCTGAATGAATTCTTGGAAAAACCCTGGAGGGTATCTCTGCAGTAATATATGTATCAGGGGATTACCTGAATTGATTGTGAAAAGAACCACAAGGCTATAGTCCTGAAAGAATGACAGAGAGAATTCCTTTTGAAAAAAAAAAATTGAGAAATTTCTGGAGAAGTTTCTGTAACAATCTATGAAGTTATTTATAAAAAAAACTGCTTTAAGGACAAACGTCTTGAAATCCCGCTTCAATAGAGCATCAGAACTTCAGACGCACAAATGTAGCAAGCTTCAAGCAACAGTGCATTTTTTATTTTGTTCTTGCGCAATTGTGATAAGCTTAAAATACGAAGATCAAGTGTGCTGGTTTTGTTTACGAAGAGATTCGCTCAAAATTGTGTGTAGCTGCCAAAGTCGGCCTTTGTGAATGCCATTTTTGGATTCCTAGTATGTCCTAAGGGTTTTCTAAAAAATCCGTAGTGAAAATTTTGAAGAAGACTATGAAAGAATTTCTGAAGTAATCCCTGCAGAAATTTGAGAAAAACTTCAGAAATAATTCTTGAAGAAATAAATCCCTAGTGAAAGATAGCTCTGCAGGAGTTTATGAAAAAAAAATCTAAGAAAATTTAGATATTCCTTGAAGAATTTCTTAATGGCAGGGCATAAAGAAAATTCTGTCAAGTACTGAGAACTGATTCTGAGAAAGTACTCGGAACATTTTTGTAAGACCCTTGGAGAGATTTTTGGAAAAATAAAAATCATTGGAAAAGTTCCAAACAAATCGTAGAAGGAAATTTTGGAAAAACTCTTAAGGAGTTTTTAAAATACACCCGATTCTTTTTTGCACGGGTCTGGTTTTCGCTATAACTCAGTCAATTTTCAACAGATTTTCATGAAATTTTGTACACATCCGTGTGCAAAATTTCAAGAGAATCGGTTAAAAAATGACTGAGTTATAGCAAAAACCAGACTCGTGCAAAAAAAAGAATCGGGTGTAATTCCTTGAACGTTTTCTATGGCGATTCTTGGAAAAAAAAGTCAACCAATAATTCCGAGCAATCTCTTAAGGCTCAATTGATAAAGGCAATTGTTGCAGAAATAATAAAGCACTTCATTCTGGAGAAAAGAGCTTCTACAGTTTTGGATAATATGCGATTCTCATTTGAGTCTTTAGCATTCCCTGAGAAAAATCCCGGAGGGTATCTCCAAAGTAATATATGAATGAATATCTGGAAATCACCTGTAGGGAAAAATTTCGGTGGAGAAATTTTTGTAGGAATCCATAGAGAAATGCTATGTGGTATTTCTAAAAAAAATATCTGAATAACCCTGTAGAAATTGGAGAAAAATTTTCTTGGTAATTTCTCGTGAAAAAAAATCCTAGGGAAAAGCCGAGGAATAATTCCAGGAGGAATATCTGAAGGAATTCTTGAGAGAATCTCTGGAAAATTTTTTGAAAGAAATACTCATTTTTTTTTTAAGAATCCTTGCAGAACTTAAGAAGCAATCCTTGGAGGAACCCTTGAATTTTGAAGAATTCAGAAGAATCTCTGGTAAAATTTTCAATAAATTTCCTGGAAAAATGCCTAGGAATAATTCCTGGAGGATCATTTTTACTTTCTGAGAGAATCACTGGTAGAACTTCTTCTGCGATCTACTTAAGTTTTCCCTCTAATCGCCCTTTTATTCGTCTTCCTTGTAACCCTCCTTAAATGTCCCGTTGAACGTCTCCGCGCCGTTTTAATCCTTTCTGAGATTGCCGACTTGGGCGGGATGGTTACGCGGTGCGAATGTCGGAGAAAAGCAGGGAACCAAGTTAAGGTCGTCGACTTCAGAGATGGCCGTGAATGGCTACACAGAGTTGAATACCTGCGAAATCAAAACACTCGTGGAAGCTGGAGGAACTTTACCCAAGCCATTGAAGATGCCTATACGTTTCTAGTTTTATGATATTGATATAGACCAGTATTGAAATCGTATTTTGTTTTTCATAACTTTAATAAAACTAAGCAGCTACGTTGTAGCTATAAAGGTACCAAACTATCAAGGTAGGCAAAATGTATTTTTTGCGTAGTCCCATAGTGCAACAGATTATGCACAATTTCTGATTAAATTTTTGATGTTTTATAGCAGCCTTAGATTTTAAATCATTCCGTAGAAGCATTTCCAAGATCAACGACAAATTGAAAACTTCATTCTATTTCAATGTTCCAATTCTGACTCCTGGTCAACTTTTGCAATCGATTGTCAATTCTTTTATCAATTCTATAAATCCCCAGTCACGAATAAAAAGTTGGTAATGTCCCCCTCTTCATACCACGATAGCAAACTGTCATGCACAATCGTTTCAGAGCGACATTTTTCCTTCTTCCACTACCATCATCGCCATCTCCAACATGTAGAGTAGCTTGTGATCTTAACCACACTTCAGTACCCACTCAACTCTACGGGCGGCGGCCGGCCGAGTGTTGCAAGTTGGCAAACGAGATTGCAGATTAAAAACTTTTCCCATTATATTTTCCTTCTAACGCACACACCGCACGTCGATTTTTCTCGGTCAGCACCGTCGCCGTCGTCGCAGCAGCTTTCCATCATCACCTTCTTCGGTGTGGTGGTGGATGATGTCCTTCTCAATTTGTTTGGACTGCGCGGTTTGTTCTTACAGACTACATACTTGCGGTGCACTTACCTTGAATCCTTCGACTTCCTCGCCGACGGCTTCGACTTCACCGGCACACTCGAAGCCCAGAATGGTTGGTGTCTTTGGCGGTGAATCGATGGCTCCCAGGCGTACCATCAGGTCCTGGAAGTTGAGACCACTGTGGACGAGATAAGAGCGAGAGAGGAAAATATGAACCCATCGTTAGTATAATTTTCCGACTGGCACAATGAGCACTATTGTCTGTTGGTCGGTGGATGTAAGTGGAGTATTGCAAGAGGACTGGTGAAGCAGAGAAACTGAGAACTGTACCACCCAGCCCAGAAATTCATAAACTTGAACTCTGAAAAAAAAAATGAAAAACTCGTGTGACAGAGAGCATCTGGTAAATGTTTCCCAATTTATATTCCACACATAATTAAAGAAATTTCTACACTTTGGAGAGCTCCAGTCAGTGTCGTCATGTTTGAAGTATCTAGCTTGACTAGCTCTAACGTAGTCTAGGTACCATTCCAGTCAGACAGACAGACAAACGAGTAGACAGACATAGGCATAGTGGAGATAGAGCGACGAAACGTGATGGCACTAACTGTTGGATTCAAGAGGAAAACTTGGCACAGAGAGAGAAAACTTCCCGACAAGGCATATGCACTTGACAACAACAATGTTTAGAGAAGCTGGGAAAATCATGTGCAGTTTGCAGATGGTGACAAATGGAAGAGTTACTCGGAACTAAGAGTATGTGTGCATGCAATATGAGTTGCCAATAGTGAGTGCTGGGAGCACTTCCTAGTGGTGTGAAAGTCGAACTAGTGTAAAACTGTGATTGGACTAACATGACCCTTCCGAATATTCTTTACTATAGTTTTTTGATTATCCTCTGTCAAAAAGTTCTTTGTATCTGTGTACCTACCTATTTTCCATTCGAGTGGCAGGAAAAAAACATCAACGCGGTACCCAGCAAACATTATTGCTGTTCAACAGATGAATAAGCCTTCTTCTTAAGATTGTTTTTGAACATGTTGGCTTAATAAGCTGTTATTCAGCTGTTATTTGGGCACAGTATGTACCATTTGATTTGTACGTTTGTCAACTCGCTATCTTTTGAATAACACTTCAATGTTTTTTTTTATAATCTGTATTCCTTTTTGGGTCGGTTAAGTCACTTCGGACCAGTTTTAGATCTATCACTTTTCATCACTTTAAAAAAAAAAGTTCAATGATAAAATAACGATAGGAAGCGCATTCCATCCCACTCTCCCCACAGAAATGGAAATGATGGCGATGGAAACACATACCCTTCCACATACAAATGCGATGCGAAGGCCGTGACTGTTGGGACAAATTCTTGGAATGTTTTGGTGGCTCCTGACAAGAGAGCAACTCCTGCGACACGGGCACCAGAAGCACCGACACCGTATTGGACCAGCTGGGAGATGAATTCTGAGTTGGATGCTGTGTGTGGCAGCAAGTTGTTTCCCCCTTTCTGTAGAAGAGGAACACCATCGCATCGTTGAGGGCACGAAAATTTATGAATTTTAGTACGGCTGCTGTGCGGTAGCCGACAGCAAAATGAACAGCAAACCGCCAGACGAGTTGTTGTCAAGTTGTCTAGCAATTCAAAACTCCCCCGCTCGCATAGAAGCTGGTGGATTGAGCCGAGCCCCGAGGCATGATTAATGCTATCGGAGACTAATCTAAACTGTTCTGGAATGAATCCGTTTTATGGGTTTAGAATGGTGTAGTTATCGTATTTTGATGATCTGTTAACGGTGATGTATGTGAAGTAAATATAGATCATGCATGAGAAAATAACCGAGAAGTTAAAAGTAAAATTTGATCTGCTTGAACAACTCTTATTGCCGCTGGTTTCAAAACTTGGAGTTATAACTAGTGAAATTAATACTGCGCTGCGAGCAAACTTAGGGAAGATTGGGTAACCAACCCCGGTGAGAACTTTGGGCGTCGTCTGTCACCAAAAAGAATAAATTAATGGGAAGTTATTAAGCCAGCTTCATTGACGGCCGGTTGACAACGAGCCAGATCTTCACCTTGCTATCAAACAGAAATGTCGTGAATACCAGGTCACAATGCATCACCTGTTCATTGACTTCAAGATGGCGCCATTTGGAACCTTCGATATTCCTACAAGAAACCCTCCAGAGTTTTCTTCACAAGCTCCTACGTTAATTGTTGCAACATTTTTTTTTTAATTCAAAAATTATCCGGTATTTTTCCATGAGTTCCATATGGGGTTCCCGCAAAGTTCTTTCTGGGATTCCTTAATTTTTTTCCATTCAGGAGTTTCTTTTACAATTCTTCAAATACTTCGTTGTGGTAACCCTCCAAGAAATCCTTCTGGAATTTATCCAGGAATTTCTCAAATGAGTTTCTTCCGAGAATTCTACACGAGTCTATTCCGGCAATCCTTTAGGAGTCTCTTCTGGGAATCTCCAGGTGCTCTTGGGAAAATTCCTAGATCAAATTCCCTGAAGGTCACCAGATTTCCGGAGTACCTCTGATAGTGGCCAGTGCGTCCAAAAAGCCTGGAAATGCCCTCTGGAGGTTTTGTTTTATAAAACCATAAAGATTGATGTGTTGCAAGACAAGGTTCAGAAAAAAAATCACGAGCAGGTCATTGAACCCGGAAGAACCTGGTTCCAGGACCACGGTTCCCAACCTTGACTCTCGCGACCCCCCAGTCTGTCGTCACTGCGCTTTTCGTAAAATAATCGAAGCGTGCCTGCAAACGGGGGGGGGGTTCGCGAAACGAAGGTTGGGAAGCTATGATCCAGGAGTACATCTTGTAGTGACCAATATGACCAAAAAGTCTCGAAATGTATGACCTGACTACTGGCTCCGGGAGAACCGAATTCCCTGAGTACTTTTGATAGAGGCCAAAAAGTTTCGATATGTCTACTACAGTTCATGCTTTGCAAAATAACTAAATTGGTATGTCGTAAAAAAGAATTCGCAAGAATATCACTAATACTTCCACAGGAGAATCAGGTTCCCGAAATATCTATGATAAGGCCAATATTACCACAAGTCCAGAGTTCTTGTTTTGCAAAATCATGGAGATTGATATATCGAAAGACAAGGTTAACCTTCCAGGACGCGGCCATCAAGCAGCTGAAACTACACTGCGCTCGCGCTGTATGCGAGGAGCGAGGTTTTTTGGTAGTGTTGTACTTTTTATTACGACGCGCGTCCCGAACGGTTAAGAAAAATTCACAAACTAGGCACTCTGACGAGGTGAAACCTCTTTGAACTCCACCCTCCTGGAGACTCCCGGCAGGCCTCTGAAATGACTTGTAATCCACTGAAACTTCTTGAAATCCCTTGAAATGCAATGAAGCTCATATGAAAACCTGTTCGGGACCCCGTAAACCTCTCCGTATTCCCCTTGAAGCTCACTGCAATCCCCTGAAACTTCTCGAAACATCTTAAAACTCCTTGGAAAACCCCATAGATCCCAGGAACTTTTCGTTAAGCCGTGAAAACCCCATGAGACCCCCAGGATCCCGCTCAAACCCCCCGAAACCCTCTGAAATGCTTTTCATTCTCCCTCAATGCAAAGATTCGAGTGGTTGTATACCATTCCACCGAAAACTATTTCGCGCAATGTACTGTTTCGCGGAATACCATTTCGCGGGACTTAATAGGGTCTTGTACCATTTGGGCAGGTGTACCTATTTTGGGCACTTGCCGCTATAACTAAGTCAATTTCAAACCGATTTATTTGAAATTTTTTATAGAGTTAGGCACGTACAGTATCTAACTCTGTAAAAAAATTCAAATCAATCGGTTTGAAATTGACTTAGTTATAGCGGCAAGTGACCAAAATAGGTGCACCTGCCCAAATGGTACAAGACCCTATTTTGCAAATAACAATGGAATCATAAATTATTTTCTCTGCTAAACTAGCCCCATCACCGATTCATGAGCAATCATAATCACCTTAGCTCTACGGTTGTACGTTGTACAATTAATGATAAATCTGATACTTTTCTGAATAAAAATTTACCTCGCCGGGCCCGTAGTGTAGTGGTTTCACGTTTGCTTCTTAAGCAGATGGTCATGGGTTCGATTCCAGCCCCGGCAATTTCGTCAGTTGCTTTTTCCCCCTGAGAGCAGCTGACACTGACCCTCTTCTGAGCCCATGGCTCAAATGAACCCGGATACTTGGACATCGGCGAACGGCAACCCATAATGGTCCCCCAATCGAACTGGAAACAGGAACAACCAACAGCCACACATCAACATCCTCGAGCTCATCATTCTACCATGATAGGGTAGAAAGTGAAATCAGCGCAACGGCCACCAGTTCGATGTAGTTCAATTAGAAATAGAATACATTAAGGCGCTGTACAAAGTGTATGTACAACTTCCAATTGGAATCGTTCACGCAGTGCCCAATGGACTTATCCACCGATGAACCGAATTCATCGCGGTCCGAGAATTTTGACACTAGAGCGGGGTCTGTTCCAATCAGAATCGTCCAATTCTGATTGGAAACGGCCCCGCTCTAGTGTCAAAATTCTCGGACCGCGATGAATTCGGTTCATCGGTGGATAAGTCTATAGCCGAGGAGGCGGTCCAGAATGCCGAATTGTTTAAAAATCCATATTCACTAAAACTGATGTGGTCAGGGCGTTAACAGTGTGCACCCAAAATAACCAAAATTGGCATTTTATAATATTTCGCTTCCTGAGGGGGCGGTCCAGAATGTCGAATTGTTTAAAAATCCATATTCACTAAAACTGATGTGGTCAGGGCGTTAACAGTGTGCACCCAAAATAACCAAAATTGGCATTTTATAATATTTCGCTTCCTGAGGGGGCGGTCCAGAATGTCGAATTGTTTAAAAATCCATATTCACTAAAACTGATGTGGTCAGGGCGTTAACAGTGTGCACCCAAAATAACCAAAATTGGCATTTTATAATATTTCGCTTCCTGAGGGGGCGGTCCAGAATGTCGAATTGTTTAAAAATCCATATTCACTAAAACTGATGTGGTCAGGGCGTTAACAGTGTGCACCCAAAATAACCAAAATTGGCATTTTATAATATTTCGCTTCCTGAGGGGGCGGTCCAGAATGTCGAATTGTTTAAAAATCCATATTCACTAAAACTGATGTGGTCAGGGCGTTAACAGTGTGCACCCAAAATAACCAAAATTGGCATTTTATAATATTTCGCTTCCTGAGGGGGCGGTCCAGAATGTCGAATTGTTTAAAAATCCATATTCACTAAAACTGATGTGGTCAGGGCGTTAACAGTGTGCACCCAAAATAACCAAAATTGGCATTTTATAATATTTCGCTTCCTGAGGGGGCGGTCCAGAATGTCGAATTGTTTAAAAATCCATATTCACTAAAACTGATGTGGTCAGGGCGTTAACAGTGTGCACCCAAAATAACCAAAATTGGCATTTTATAATATTTCGCTTCCTGAGGGGGCGGTCCAGAATGTCGAATTGTTTAAAAATCCATATTCACTAAAACTGATGTGGTCAGGGCGTTAACAGTGTGCACCCAAAATAACCAAAATTGGCATTTTATAATATTTCGCTTCCTGAGGGGGCGGTCCAGAATGTCGAATTGTTTAAAAATCCATATTCACTAAAACTGATGTGGTCAGGGCGTTAACAGTGTGCACCCATAATAATCAAAATTGGTATTTTATTATATTTTGCATCCTGAAAAAAAAAAATTTTTTTTTTTTTGAACTGAAGAGCTGGTTCTCAGTGAGTAATTTGGAGTAACCACGATGACACCACTGCCCGAGGAGGCGGTCCAGAATGCCGAATTGTTTAAAAATCCATATTCACTAAAACTGATGTGGTCAGGGCGTTAACAGTGTGCACCCATAATAATCAAAATTGGTATTTTATTATATTTTGCATCCTGAAAAAAAAAAATTTTTTTTTTTTTGAACTGAAGAGCTGGTTACTCAGTGAGTAATTTGGAGTAACCACGATGACACCACTGCCCGAGGAGGCGGTCCAGAATGCCGAATTGTTTAAAAATCCATATTCACTAAAACTGATGTGGTCAGGGCGTTAACAGTGTGCACCCATAATAATCAAAATTGGTATTTTATTATATTTTGCATCCTGAAAAAAAAAAATTTTTTTTTTTTTGAACTGAAGAGCTGGTTACTCAGTGAGTAATTTGGAGTAACCACGATGACACCACTGCCCGAGGAGGCGGTCCAGAATGCCGAATTGTTTAAAAATCCATATTCACTAAAACTGATGTGGTCAGGGCGTTAACAGTGTGCACCCAAAATAACCAAAATTGGCATTTTATAATATTTCGCTTCCTGAGGGGGCGGTTCAGAATGTCGAATTGTTTAAAAATCCATATTCACTAAAACTGATGTGGTCAGGGCGTTAACAGTGTGCACCCATAATAATCAAAATTGGTATTTTATTATATTTTGCATCCTGAAAAAAAAAAATTTTTTTTTTTTGAACTGAAGAGCTGGTTACTCAGTGAGTAATTTGGAGTAACCACGATGACACCACTGCCCGAGGAGGCGGTCCAGAATGCCGAATTGTTTAAAAATCCATATTCACTAAAACTGATGTGGTCAGGGCGTTAACAGTGTGCACCCAAAATAACCAAAATTGGCATTTTATAATATTTCGCTTCCTGAGGGGGCGGTCCAGAATGTCGAATTGTTTAAAAATCCATATTCACTAAAACTGATGTGGTCAGGGCGTTAACAGTGTGCACCCAAAATAACCAAAATTGGCATTTTATAATATTTCGCTTCCTGAGGGGGCGGTCCAGAATGTCGAATTGTTTAAAAATCCATATTCACTAAAACTGATGTGGTCAAGGCGTTAACAGTGTGCACCCAAAATAACCAAAATTGGCATTTTATAATATTTTGCTTCCTGAGGGGGCGGTCCAGAATGTCGAATTGTTTAAAAATCCATATTCACTAAAACTGATGTGGTCAGGGCGTTAACAGTGTGCACCCATAATAATCAAAATTGGTATTTTATTATATTTTGCATCCTGAAAAAAAAAAATTTTTTTTTTTTTGAACTGAAGAGCTGGTTACTCAGTGAGTAATTTGGAGTAACCACGATGACACCACTGCCCGAGGAGGCGGTCCAGAATGCCGAATTGTTTAAAAATCCATATTCACTAAAACTGATGTGGTCAGGGCGTTAACAGTGTGCACCCAAAATAACCAAAATTGGCATTTTATAATATTTCGCTTCCTGAGGGGGCGGTCCAGAATGTCGAATTGTTTAAAAATCCATATTCACTAAAACTGATGTGGTCAGGGCGTTAACAGTGTGCACCCAAAATAACCAAAATTGGCATTTTATAATATTTCGCTTCCTGAGGGGGCGGTCCAGAATGTCGAATTGTTTAAAAATCCATATTCACTAAAACTGATGTGGTCAGGGCGTTAACAGTGTGCACCCAAAATAACCAAAATTGGCATTTTATAATATTTCGCTTCCTGAGGGGGCGGTCCAGAATGTCGAATTGTTTAAAAATCCATATTCACTAAAACTGATGTGGTCAGGGCGTTAACAGTGTGCACCCATAATAATCAAAATTGGTATTTTATTATATTTTGCATCCTGAAAAAAAAAATTTTTTTTTTTTGAACTGAAGAGCTGGTTACTCAGTGAGTAATTTGGAGTAACCACGATGACACCACTGCCCGAGGAGGCGGTCCAGAATGCCGAATTGTTTAAAAATCCATATTCACTAAAACTGATGTGGTCAGGGCGTTAACAGTGTGCACCCAAAATAACCAAAATTGGCATTTTATAATATTTCGCTTCCTGAGGGGGCGGTCCAGAATGTCGAATTGTTTAAAAATCCATATTCACTAAAACTGATGTGGTCAGGGCGTTAACAGTGTGCACCCAAAATAACCAAAATTGGCATTTTATAATATTTCGCTTCCTGAGGGGGCGGTCCAGAATGTCGAATTGTTTAAAAATCCATATTCACTAAAACTGATGTGGTCAGGGCGTTAACAGTGTGCACCCAAAATAACCAAAATTGGCATTTTATAATATTTCGCTTCCTGAGGGGGCGGTCCAGAATGTCGAATTGTTTAAAAATCCATATTCACTAAAACTGATGTGGTCAGGGCGTTAACAGTGTGCACCCATAATAATCAAAATTGGTATTTTATTATATTTTGCATCCTGAAAAAAAAAATTTTTTTTTTTTGAACTGAAGAGCTGGTTACTCAGTGAGTAATTTGGAGTAACCACGATGACACCACTGCCCGAGGAGGCGGTCCAGAATGCCGAATTGTTTAAAAATCCATATTCACTAAAACTGATGTGGTCAGGGCGTTAACAGTGTGCACCCAAAATAACCAAAATTGGCATTTTATAATATTTCGCTTCCTGAGGGGGCGGTCCAGAATGTCGAATTGTTTAAAAATCCATATTCACTAAAACTAATGTGGTCAGGGCGTTAACAGTGTGCACCCATAATAATCAAAATTGGTATTTTTTTATATTTTGCATCCTAAAAAAAAAAAATTTTTTTTTTTTTTGAACTGAAGAGCTGGTTACTCAGTGAGTAATTTGGAGTAACCACGATGACACCACTGCCCGAGGAGGCGGTCCAGAATGCCGAATTGTTTAAAAATCCATATTCACTAAAACTGATGTGGTCAGGGCGTTAACAGTGTGCACCCAAAATAACCAAAATTGGCATTTTATAATATTTCGCTTCCTGAGGGGGCGGTCCAGAATATCGAATTGTTTAAAAATCCATATTCACTAAAACTGATGTGGTCAGGGCGTTAACAGTGTGCACCCATAATAATCAAAATTGGTATTTTATTATATTTTGCATCCTGAAAAAAAAAAATTTTTTTTTTTGAACTGAAGAGCTGGTTACTCAGTGAGTAATTTGGAGTAACCACGATGACACCACTGCCCGAGGAGGCGGTCCAGAATGCCGAATTGTTTAAAAATCCATATTCACTAAAACTGATGTGGTCAGGGCGTTAACAGTGTGCACCCAAAATAACCAAAATTGGCATTTTATAATATTTCGCTTCCTGAGGGGGCGGTCCAGAATGTCGAATTGTTTAAAAATCCATATTCACTAAAACTGATGTGGTCAGGGCGTTAACAGTGTGCACCCAAAATAACCAAAATTGGCATTTTATAATATTTCGCTTCCTGAGGGGGCGGTCCAGAATGTCGAATTGTTTAAAAATCCATATTCACTAAAACTGATGTGGTCAGGGCGTTAACAGTGTGCACCCAAAATAACCAAAATTGGCATTTTATAATATTTCGCTTCCTGAGGGGGCGGTCCAGAATGTCGAATTGTTTAAAAATCCATATTCACTAAAACTGATGTGGTCAAGGCGTTAACAGTGTGCACCCAAAATAACCAAAATTGGCATTTTATAATATTTTGCTTCCTGAGGGGGCGGTCCAGAATGTCGAATTGTTTAAAAATCCATATTCACTAAAACTGATGTGGTCAGGGCGTTAACAGTGTGCACCCATAATAATCAAAATTGGTATTTTATTATATTTTGCATCCTGAAAAAAAAAAATTTTTTTTTTTTTGAACTGAAGAGCTGGTTACTCAGTGAGTAATTTGGAGTAACCACGATGACACCACTGCCCGAGGAGGCGGTCCAGAATGCCGAATTGTTTAAAAATCCATATTCACTAAAACTGATGTGGTCAGGGCGTTAACAGTGTGCACCCAAAATAACCAAAATTGGCATTTTATAATATTTCGCTTCCTGAGGGGGCGGTCCAGAATGTCGAATTGTTTAAAAATCCATATTCACTAAAACTGATGTGGTCAGGGCGTTAACAGTGTGCACCCAAAATAACCAAAATTGGCATTTTATAATATTTCGCTTCCTGAGGGGGCGGTCCAGAATGTCGAATTGTTTAAAAATCCATATTCACTAAAACTGATGTGGTCAGGGCGTTAACAGTGTGCACCCAAAATAACCAAAATTGGCATTTTATAATATTTCGCTTCCTGAGGGGGCGGTCCAGAATGTCGAATTGTTTAAAAATCCATATTCACTAAAACTGATGTGGTCAGGGCGTTAACAGTGTGCACCCATAATAATCAAAATTGGTATTTTATTATATTTTGCATCCTGAAAAAAAAAATTTTTTTTTTTTTGAACTGAAGAGCTGGTTACTCAGTGAGTAATTTGGAGTAACCACGATGACACCACTGCCCGAGGAGGCGGTCCAGAATGCCGAATTGTTTAAAAATCCATATTCACTAAAACTGATGTGGTCAGGGCGTTAACAGTGTGCACCCAAAATAACCAAAATTGGCATTTTATAATATTTCGCTTCCTGAGGGGGCGGTCCAGAATGTCGAATTGTTTAAAAATCCATATTCACTAAAACTGATGTGGTCAGGGCGTTAACAGTGTGCACCCAAAATAACCAAAATTGGCATTTTATAATATTTCGCTTCCTGAGGGGGCGGTCCAGAATGTCGAATTGTTTAAAAATCCATATTCACTAAAACTGATGTGGTCAGGGCGTTAACAGTGTGCACCCAAAATAACCAAAATTGGCATTTTATAATATTTCGCTTCCTGAGGGGGCGGTCCAGAATGTCGAATTGTTTAAAAATCCATATTCACTAAAACTGATGTGGTCAGGGCGTTAACAGTGTGCACCCATAATAATCAAAATTGGTATTTTATTATATTTTGCATCCTGAAAAAAAAAATTTTTTTTTTTTGAACTGAAGAGCTGGTTACTCAGTGAGTAATTTGGAGTAACCACGATGACACCACTGCCCGAGGAGGCGGTCCAGAATGCCGAATTGTTTAAAAATCCATATTCACTAAAACTGATGTGGTCAGGGCGTTAACAGTGTGCACCCAAAATAACCAAAATTGGCATTTTATAATATTTCGCTTCCTGAGGGGGCGGTCCAGAATGTCGAATTGTTTAAAAATCCATATTCACTAAAACTGATGTGGTCAGGGCGTTAACAGTGTGCACCCATAATAATCAAAATTGGTATTTTTTTATATTTTGCATCCTAAAAAAAAAAAATTTTTTTTTTTTTTTGAACTGAAGAGCTGGTTACTCAGTGAGTAATTTGGAGTAACCACGATGACACCACTGCCCGAGGAGGCGGTCCAGAATGCCGAATTGTTTAAAAATCCATATTCACTAAAACTGATGTGGTCAGGGCGTTAACAGTGTGCACCCAAAATAACCAAAATTGGCATTTTATAATATTTCGCTTCCTGAGGGGGCGGTCCAGAATGTCGAATTGTTTAAAAATCCATATTCACTAAAACTGATGTGGTCAGGGCGTTAACAGTGTGCACCCAAAATAACCAAAATTGGCATTTTATAATATTTCGCTTCCTGAGGGGGCGGTCCAGAATGTCGAATTGTTTAAAAATCCATATTCACTAAAACTGATGTGGTCAGGGCGTTAACAGTGTGCACCCAAAATAACCAAAATTGGCATTTTATAATATTTCGCTTCCTGAGGGGGCGGTCCAGAATGTCGAATTGTTTAAAAATCCATATTCACTAAAACTGATGTGGTCAGGGCGTTAACAGTGTGCACCCATAATAATCAAAATTGGTATTTTTTTATATTTTGCATCCTGAAAAAAAAAATTTTTTTTTTTTTTTGAACTGAAGAGCTGGTTACTCAGTGAGTAATTTGGAGTAACCACGATGACACCACTGCCCGAGGAGGCGGTCCAGAATGCCGAATTGTTTAAAAATCCATATTCACTAAAACTGATGTGGTCAGGGCGTTAACAGTGTGCACCCAAAATAACCAAAATTGGCATTTTATAATATTTCGCTTCCTGAGGGGGCGGTCCAGAATGTCGAATTGTTTAAAAATCCATATTCACTAAAACTGATGTGGTCAGGGCGTTAACAGTGTGCACCCAAAATAACCAAAATTGGCATTTTATAATATTTCGCTTCCTGAGGGGGCGGTCCAGAATGTCGAATTGTTTAAAAATCCATATTCACTAAAACTGATGTGGTCAGGGCGTTAACAGTGTGCACCCAAAATAACCAAAATTGGCATTTTATAATATTTCGCTTCCTGAGGGGGCGGTCCAGAATGTCGAATTGTTTAAAAATCCATATTCACTAAAACTGATGTGGTCAGGGCGTTAACAGTGTGCACCCATAATAATCAAAATTGGTATTTTATTATATTTTGCATCCTGAAAAAAAAAAATTTTTTTTTTTTGAACTGAAGAGCTGGTTACTCAGTGAGTAATTTGGAGTAACCACGATGACACCACTGCCCGAGGAGGCGGTCCAGAATGCCGAATTGTTTAAAAATCCATATTCACTAAAACTGATGTGGTCAGGGCGTTAACAGTGTGCACCCAAAATAACCAAAATTGGCATTTTATAATATTTCGCTTCCTGAGGGGGCGGTCCAGAATGTCGAATTGTTTAAAAATCCATATTCACTAAAACTGATGTGGTCAGGGCGTTAACAGTGTGCACCCATAATAATCAAAATTGGTATTTTATTATATTTTGCATCCTGAAAAAAAAAATTTTTTTTTTTTTTTGAACTGAAGAGCTGGTTACTCAGTGAGTAATTTGGAGTAACCACGATGACACCACTGCCCGAGGAGGCGGTCCAGAATGCCGAATTGTTTAAAAATCCATATTCACTAAAACTGATGTGGTCAGGGCGTTAACAGTGTGCACCCAAAATAACCAAAATTGGCATTTTATAATATTTCGCTTCCTGAGGGGGCGGTCCAGAATATCGAATTGTTTAAAAATCCATATTCACTAAAACTGATGTGGTCAGGGCGTTAACAGTGTGCACCCAAAATAACCAAAATTGGCATTTTATAATATTTCGCTTCCTGAGGGGGCGGTCCAGAATGTCGAATTGTTTAAAAATCCATATTCACTAAAACTGATGTGGTCAGGGCGTTAACAGTGTGCACCCAAAATAACCAAAATTGGCATTTTATAATATTTCGCTTCCTGAGGGGGCGGTCCAGAATGTCGAATTGTTTAAAAATCCATATTCACTAAAACTGATGTGGTCAGGGCGTTAACAGTGTGCACCCATAATAATCAAAATTGGTATTTTATTATATTTTGCATCCTGAAAAAAAAAAATTTTTTTTTTTTTTGAACTGAAGAGCTGGTTACTCAGTGAGTAATTTGGAGTAACCACGATGACACCACTGCCCGAGGAGGCGGTCCAGAATGCCGAATTGTTTAAAAATCCATATTCACTAAAACTGATGTGGTCAGGGCGTTAACAGTGTGCACCCAAAATAACCAAAATTGGCATTTATAATATTTCGCTTCCTGAGGGGGCGGTCCAGAATGTCGAATTGTTTAAAAATCCATATTCACTAAAACTGATGTGGTCAGGGCGTTAACAGTGTGCACCCAAAATAACCAAAATTGGCATTTTATAATATTTTGCTTCCTGAGGGGGCGGTCCAGAATGTCGAATTGTTTAAAAATCCATATTCACTAAAACTGATGTGGTCAGGGCGTTAACAGTGTGCACCCAAAATAACCAAAATTGGCATTTTATAATATTTCGCTTCCTGAGGGGGCGGTCCAGAATGTCGAATTGTTTAAAAATCCATATTCACTAAAACTGATGTGGTCAGGGCGTTAACAGTGTGCACCCATAATAATCAAAATTGGTATTTTATTATATTTTGCATCCTGAAAAAAAAAAATTTTTTTTTTTTGAACTGAAGAGCTGGTTACTCAGTGAGTAATTTGGAGTAACCACGATGACACCACTGCCCGAGGAGGCGGTCCAGAATGCCGAATTGTTTAAAAATCCATATTCACTAAAACTGATGTGGTCAGGGCGTTAACAGTGTGCACCCAAAATAACCAAAATTGGCATTTTATAATATTTTGCTTCCTGAGGGGGCGGTCCAGAATGTCGAATTGTTTAAAAATCCATATTCACTAAAACTGATGTGGTCAGGGCGTTAACAGTGTGCACCCAAAATAACCAAAATTGGCATTTTATAATATTTCGCTTCCTGAGGGGGCGGTCCAGAATGTCGAATTGTTTAAAAATCCATATTCACTAAAACTGATGTGGTCAGGGCGTTAACAGTGTGCACCCATAATAATCAAAATTGGTATTTTATTATATTTTGCATCCTGAAAAAAAAAAATTTTTTTTTTTTGAACTGAAGAGCTGGTTACTCAGTGAGTAATTTGGAGTAACCACGATGACACCACTGCCCGAGGAGGCGGTCCAGAATGCCGAATTGTTTAAAAATCCATATTCACTAAAACTGATGTGGTCAGGGCGTTAACAGTGTGCACCCAAAATAACCAAAATTGGCATTTTATAATATTTTGCTTCCTGAGGGGGCGGTCCAGAATGTCGAATTGTTTAAAAATCCATATTCACTAAAACTGATGTGGTCAGGGCGTTAACAGTGTGCACCCAAAATAACCAAAATTGGCATTTTATAATATTTCGCTTCCTGAGGGGGCGGTCCAGAATGTCGAATTGTTTAAAAATCCATATTCACTAAAACTGATGTGGTCAGGGCGTTAACAGTGTGCACCCATAATAATCAAAATTGGTATTTTATTATATTTTGCATCCTGAAAAAAAAAATTTTTTTTTTTTTTGAACTGAAGAGCTGGTTACTCAGTGAGTAATTTGGAGTTACCACGATGACACCACTGCCCGAGGAGGCGGTCCAGAATGCCGAATTGTTTAAAAATCCATATTCACTAAAACTGATGTGGTCAGGGCGTTAACAGTGTGCACCCAAAATAACCAAAATTGGCATTTTATAATATTTCGCTTCCTGAGGGGGCGGTCCAGAATATCGAATTGTTTAAAAATCCATATTCACTAAAACTGATGTGGTCAGGGCGTTAACAGTGTGCACCCAAAATAACCAAAATTGGCATTTTATAATATTTCGCTTCCTGAGGGGGCGGTCCAGAATGTCGAATTGTTTAAAAATCCATATTCACTAAAACTGATGTGGTCAGGGCGTTAACAGTGTGCACCCAAAATAACCAAAATTGGCATTTTATAATATTTCGCTTCCTGAGGGGGCGGTCCAGAATGTCGAATTGTTTAAAAATCCATATTCACTAAAACTGATGTGGTCAGGGCGTTAACAGTGTGCACCCAAAATAACCAAAATTGGCATTTTATAATATTTCGCTTCCTGAGGGGGCGGTTCAGAATGTCGAATTGTTTAAAAATCCATATTCACTAAAACTGATGTGGTCAGGGCGTTAACAGTGTGCACCCAAAATAACCAAAATTGGCATTTTATAATATTTCGCTTCCTGAGGGGGCGGTCCAGAATGTCGAATTGTTTAAAAATCCATATTCACTAAAACTGATGTGGTCAGGGCGTTAACAGTGTGCACCCATAATAATCAAAATTGGTATTTTATTATATTTTGCATCCTGAAAAAAAAAATTTTTTTTTTTTTTTGAACTGAAGAGCTGGTTACTCAGTGAGTAATTTGGAGTAACCACGATGACACCACTGCCCGAGGAGGCGGTCCAGAATGCCGAATTGTTTAAAAATCCATATTCACCAAAACTGATGTGGTCAGGGCGTTAACAGTGTGCACCCATAATAATCAAAATTGGTATTTTATTATATTTTGCATCCTGAAAAAAAAAATTTTTTTTTTTTTGAACTGAAGAGCTGGTTACTCAGTGAGTAATTTGGAGTAACCACGATGACACCACTGCCCGAGGAGGCGGTCCAGAATGCCGAATTGTTTAAAAATCCATATTCACCAAAACTGATGTGGTCAGGGCGTTAACAGTGTGCACCCAAAATAACCAAAATTGGCATTTTATAATATTTCGCTTCCTGAGGGGGCGGTCCAGAATGTCGAATTGTTTAAAAATCCATATTCACTAAAACTGATGTGGTCAGGGCGTTAACAGTGTGCACCCATAATAATCAAAATTGGTATTTTATTATATTTTGCATCCTGAAAAAAAAAATTTTTTTTTTTTTTGAACTGAAGAGCTGGTTACTCAGTGAGTAATTTGGAGTAACCACGATGACACCACTGCCCGAGGAGGCGGTCCAGAATGCCGAATTGTTTAAAAATCCATATTCACTAAAACTGATGTGGTCAGGGCGTTAACAGTGTGCACCCAAAATAACCAAAATTGGCATTTTATAATATTTCGCTTCCTGAGGGGGCGGTCCAGAATGTCGAATTGTTTAAAAATCCATATTCACTAAAACTGATGTGGTCAGGGCGTTAACAGTGTGCACCCATAATAATCAAAATTGGTATTTTATTATATTTTGCATCCTGAAAAAAAAAATTTTTTTTTTTTTGAACTGAAGAGCTGGTTACTCAGTGAGTAATTTGGAGTAACCACGATGACACCACTGCCCGAGGAGGCGGTCCAGAATGCCGAATTGTTTAAAAATCCATATTCACTAAAACTGATGTGGTCAGGGCGTTAACAGTGTGCACCCAAAATAACCAAAATTGGCATTTTATAATATTTCGCTTCCTGAGGGGGCGGTTCAGAATGTCGAATTGTTTAAAAATCCATATTCACTAAAACTGATGTGGTCAGGGCGTTAACAGTGTGCACCCAAAATAACCAAAATTGGCATTTTATAATATTTCGCTTCCTGAGGGGGCGGTCCAGAATGTCGAATTGTTTAAAAATCCATATTCACTAAAACTGATGTGGTCAGGGCGTTAACAGTGTGCACCCATAATAATCAAAATTGGTATTTTATTATATTTTGCATCCTGAAAAAAAAATTTTTTTTTTTTTTGAACTGAAGAGCTGGTTACTCAGTGAGTAATTTGGAGTAACCACGATGACACCACTGCTATAGACGAGTGCACCGATGAACTGAATTCATCGTGGTCCGAGAATTTTGACACTACAGCGGGGTTGTTCCCAATCAGAATTGTTCAATTCTGATTGGAAATCTTTCACTTCTGATTGGAAGCGACCCCGCTCTAGTGTCAAAATTCTCGGACCGCGATGAATTCAGTTCATCGGTGCACTCGTCTATTGGACAATAGAGCTGAAAATTAGGTTAAGTGATTGAAGAATAAAAAAAAATTACCTTCTTTGATTAGCTGTGCTTGGGAAATCTGAACGTTAGGCTAAAAGCCATTAGTCCGAATGTCAATATGTCGAATGGAAATAAGGCCGAATACACCTTAGGGGCAATAACCAAAAAGCCATCATTGTCACTTGGGTTGTACTTTCATGCGCTAATATTGCTAACTATATCAGGGATTTTGCTTTATTAAAAAATAAGGCTGTTCTATCCAGTAACATCGTTGTTTGGCGACTGTTGAATTTTCCATCATTAACCTTCTTTTCATCGAAGGCTGTTAATGTAGTGTGATGTAGTGATCAAACTATTGGAGGTTTGACCTTCTTTTGATAATAGGCTGTTCTTTCAAGTTTACTGTTCTATAATAGTTTTGGCTAGCGACCAAACTGCTAACATTACCTGAGATTTTCCCTGTTGAAAATGGGCGGTTCTTTAGACTAACGCGTTGATGAGTTTTTGATGGCTAGACTGCTGACCATTAGAGATATGTCCTTATTTAAATCAATAGCTGTTCATTCAAGTTGCACTGCTTTGTTATTTATTGACAGTCTTTTTGCTAATTCTGTTAGGGATATGTTCTTTAGACTCTTCAGATCTTTCGAGGCCTATTATTCAATTGGTCCGAGCCCCATGATTATTCGGCCTAATGTCCATTCAGACAAATGTACTTAGGCCTAATGAACCAGCATAATAATTCAGAAAATGAGCCTGCTTCACAGCTTCGATACTTTCACCCTTATTGATCGAAAGCATTATAAGTCAAAATGTTAATCAGAAACTTTTCCTTTTTCTGTTGTTTCATAAATTTTATGATTTTTTTTTTCTTCTTTACCGTAAGATAAGCTGAACTTTTGTGGCATTGATAGTATCAGAGAATTTCCTTTCTTTCATACATATGCTGTTCATTCAAAGTATACTGCTACAAAAATGTAGTTTTTGATATGAAATAGGGTCTGGGACCATTTGGGGAGGGGCACCTATTATGGGCACTTGCTTCTATAACTATGTCAATTTCAAACCGATTGGCTTGAATTTTTGAACATGGCTAGATACTGTGCGTATCTGGCCGTGTCTCAAAAATCAAGTGAATTGATTCAAAATTGACTGAGTTATACCAGCAAGTGCAGAAAATAGGTGCTCCTGCCGAAATGGTCCCAGACTCAATTTCATTTTTCATGTGCTGATTTCAATTTTGAATCTTATCATGATGTTGTCTCTCGATAAGTGAAATTGTTTGCTCTTATGAACGATTTTCCGCAAAACGGTACATTCCGCGAAATGGTTTATTCCACCAAATGTCATTCCGCGAAATGTTACACCGCGAAAAGGACTTCCGCGAAATGGTTTTCGGTGAAATGTTATATAATCGATAGAAGATAGAAGATAGAAGATAGAAGATAGAAGATAGAAGATAGAAAATAGAAGATAGAAGATAGAAGATAGAAGATAGAAGATAGAAGATAGAAGATAGAAAATAGAAGATAGAAGATAGAAGATAGAAGATAGAAGATAGAAGATAGAAGATAGAAGATAGAAGATAGAAGATAGAAGATAGAAGATAGAAGATAGAAGATAGAAGATAGAAGATAGAAGATAGAAGATAGAAGATAGAAGATAGAAGATAGAAGATAGAAGATAGAAGATAGAAGATAGAAGATAGAAGATAGAAGATAGAAGATAGAAGATAGAAGATAGAAGATAGAAGATAGAAGATAGAAGATAGAAGATAGAAGATAGAAGATAGAAGATAGAAGATAGAAGATAGAAGATAGAAGATAGAAGATAGAAGATAGAAGATAGAAGATAGAAGATAGAAGATAGAAGATAGAAGATAGAAGATAGAAGATAGAAGATAGAAGATAGAAGATAGAAGATAGAAGATAGAAGATAGAAGATAGAAGATAGAAGATAGAAGATAGAAGATAGAAGATAGAAGATAGAAGATAGAAGATAGAAGATAGAAGATAGAAGATAGAAGATAGAAGATAGAAGATAGAAGATAGAAGATAGAAGATAGAAGATAGAAGATAGAAGATAGAAGATAGAAGATAGAAGATAGAAGATAGAAGATAGAAGATAGAAGATAGAAGATAGAAGATAGAAGATAGAAGATAGAAGATAGAAGATAGAAGATAGAAGATAGAAGATAGAAGATAGAAGATAGAAGATAGAAGATAGAAGATAGAAGATAGAAGATAGAAGATAGAAGATAGAAGATAGAAAGAATAGAAATAAATGAATGTTTAGCCAATTCAGTGCATTGCGTTTTCAATGAATTTTCCAGTCCTACCAAATTGTAGGAATAAAACTCCTTCACCCAACAGGAAGATGTTCTTAAACCGCACTTATTTTCCTATTTACATACCAAATCGCAACTCATTATTATGGGTTCTCTCAAGTCAAGATGTTCTTAAACCATTCCCCAAAGAAACGCCAGACAACATAGCGAAAAACTAGCAAACGAACAAAAACGAAGAAAATCTATAAATTTCTCCTGAGACAGTTCAGGAGCAACTGCTGGGTACCACCACGAAGCTGCACCGTTCCAGAGAAAAACAAGAAAGGAAATGAAAAACTTATACCGCTGAATCAAAGTCTGATCCGGTGTACGATGACGGGCAGAGTGGGGAAAAAAAGAACTGCCCCCACCGGTCAATTATGTAGTACAAGAAAAAAATAATAAACTCCCAATCGGGAGATCTTTCCACTTCCCGGTCCTGGCGATGGCGAAGCTTCAACTGAACTGAGCTCTTCTGGCGTTGCTTCGTACACGTGTACGTCTATCTACCTACCATCTTCAATCCGAAGAGCGGAAGCTCGAAAGAAATGCTGATTCTATCGAATCATGTTAATCTATTTAGAAAATTGTTAGCAGTTCATTTCCTTCCAGTCGCTATGAATAGAAGAAAGATGATGGAAGTCGACTTGTGCCATTGCTGCATTTTTAGTTTAGCATGAAGCATTGAGTTTGAAGTGATAGTCTTGGGAAAAATTAAAAGATCTTATGTTTCAACTGAAACTTTTTTTTATTTCCTACCTGAGCAAACACGCTACACTGTTTAAAGGCCCACTTGATACCCTTTTTCGTAGGCTTGATTGTAACCTTCCGATTTCTTTGGAGACAACTTCAACGACACGGGCTGTCAACGAAACGTAGTCATACCACTTGACCCCAAAAAAAAGGTGAAAAGCACCAACACGATGACAACGAACGTGACAAAAGCTAATAATGACGGAAGCGTAGACGCAGTTTTTCCTATTAGGTTCGACTGTCGGCGAGTCCTTTTGTGCGTCGCGTATCCTGTCGCCAACTGTCTCCGAGGAAGTGGATGCCGAAGAAGGTGACGAGCGAGGTTGGGCGCACGAACAACAGGCGTTGACAATATTTGGGGAAGTAATGCGGCAAATGTTCAAAAGGGGGAAAACTTTCCGGGGCGGAAAAGGATGGGTTTTTGTTTGAGGACTGCGTAACGCAGTCCAATGGAAATGTGACTGTGCGTGGGTGGGTGGGGTACACTTTTTTGGGTTAGTGGTGAAAATGTTTTCCCGGCCAACAATGGTTCGGCGTTTATCGATTGGGTTGAGGAGAAACGTTTTGTAGTGCGGAGTGGAGGAATGAGAAGGGTTGCGATTAAATGAAATTGAATTCTGTTTGCTTCCTGTCACGGAACATAAGACGAGGAAATTTGTTTATTCAGTCTTGGGTTTCCCTTCTCGATGATGATGATGATGAGTGAGGAGGAGCAGAGGTTATGCGAAGGGTTATCTTGAAAATTTCTGAAAATAAGTATAGAAACATTGTTGGTTGGATACCCCAACAAGTGGTTGGGTATAGTTGTTGTCCCTTTTTAGTGGACTTGACGTTCATGTCCTTGATTGTTCTTCCGAAATATATTTGTTCAGGAGTTCACATTATTTATGTATGTATTACAATTATTTATTTACTCATTCATTTTAAATATTGTTCAAATTATCTTGAAGTAAGAAATCCAACGAGGTTTTCTTTGAATATTGTTTGTTACAAAAAACGCTTCCCAGATTTGTTTTTATTGTATAACGATTATTCAATAAGACAACGTGATTAAAGTGAGCGATAGTGGGCAAGAATTGAAATCCAAATGGAAAAATATATGGCTGAAATTAAACAAACATCTTTGCGAGCGGAAAACTCGAAGTTTGAACGTGCCACTTATTTCGTACTTTAACAGCAGAAATATCATTTCACTGCAAAGTTTTTCTCTTTCCGTGGCTCAGATATGAAAAAAATCTCCAACGAGAGATGCGTTTACATACTTTAGCTTCAGATGCTACAAAAACAACAACAAACACCATATCAACAAAAAGCAGAGATCAAAGGTTAAAACCATGTCCACCGTATTATGGAGGATATCTACGGAGAGATGGAAGGGACTGGGCAAGTACTCTACCGGAATCAACATCATCCTTTCGGATGGAATTGGGCTGCATGGTACACACCATCATGTTTTGTATGTGTGGGCTAACGTACGCCTCATTTGCTGGTGAGAATGTTCAGAGCACAACGGTAAGAAATTACTTTACCACTAAGCTTCGTGGTTTATCTACGATTTGGCAGCTCGAGTTTTTCCTCGTGGAAGGGTATGAAAACAGAATCAAAGAGTATGGTATCGATTTTTTTCGAGCTTCTTGATGTTCCTCTTCTTCTAAGGACTTGGTATAGTACGTTTTCCAAAGTTATTTCATTCCAAGCCACAAAATGTAATAACTCTGAAATTATGTTATTGAATTCGGATTACATACTGTTATACGCCCGTTCCTGCGTCATCTTCAAGTTACACTACTTGACATCCCATCTGCACACCTACCTACTACTGACAAATCGATTTCCACTTATCCCATCTTGACTTGGGCACCTATCACCAAATAACAATATCTGAAGGATCGTCACAGCATGTGTCACGACGACGATGCTCCCACCAAAGTCGCAACCTGTATTTATGTCGCCCATTAAATCCTGCCGAGGAGGTAATATAATTTACGACCTGATAGCCCCCCGAACCAACTTCGGAACTTCGCATCTTCGTGAGTCACGGTAGCGCCGATGCGACCATCAAGCCGCATCTTGGGTGGCACTGTTCTGCGGAGGGGAGGGATCGTTACACGTGTACACTGTTCGTCCTGCGCGCTCGTGCGTAGGGAAAACAAAATTCTTTGCCATGGAAATACGGATTACGGGAAAAGTTCGGCCCACCTGGATGCGGAACGTCCCAATAAGGTGTCTCCCCATCTTTCTGGAAGGGGATCCCGTTCCTCTCATCTATCCCTCGGTTCGGTTGATGCGAAAAGTTTTTGCACCGGTTCGATGGGTATGTCGCAGTCAATACATTTCTGTGTGGCAGCATTAGGTGGTTACATGTTAGGGCCTAAGGGAAAATCGAAGCTTTGCGCGATGTCAGGAAGCATCTTTGTCTGATATTTCGCGACAAATGAGTATAATAAGGGTTTGGTGGACCAGATCGCGGTTGGTGGTAAATGAGAATGGGCTTTGATGAGTGTTCTAATTAGGATCATAAAGGGCTGATTAACGAAATATTAATTGATGTTTTAACGACATTTTCATCCAACGCAGAGTTAATTAATACGTCATCAGAAAGACACCATTACTTCATATTATTGAACCTCATATTTAAGTGCAAATACCTTGAATCGAACATTTGTAAAAAATTACACCTAGGGTAAACAATTATTTCATCATATGTGCTTATTCCCCGGAAAATAGCTAATCATTACAGATATTCCGACTTACCTTTGCCATCCCTCTCTGTGGCACTTCAAAATAGGATTTCACTGCTGCAAAATGCAGCAAAAGCTGTTAAAATAATAAAATATCTTTTTTTCGTCGGTAAAATGTAAAAAAACACCACACTTTTCGTGTGGTCGATTTGTTCTAAGATGCCCTTCTCTTCTCTGATGACATCCATACAGGAACACAGCCTTCTCGTAGCTTATAGTAATTGTGGTCTACAAAATTGACAACAACGCAGCTAGCTGTGTTTCCGCTACCTATTCGCTTTATTTTTTTAAGCTGAAAACAGCGTTTTCTGACACACCCTTGACACTAACAATGGTTACGCCAGTAACGGAAACATTTATCACAACAGTAAGAACAGTTTCTGGAGAAATTCATTCCGAAATCATTGGAATAATCTTTGAAGGTATGACTGTGGAAGAATCCCAAGAGAAACCTTAAACGAATCCAGAAGGAATTATCTGGAGGAATCCCTAGAAGAATTCTTGGAGAAATTACTGGAGGAATTACATTAATTCTAGAAGGAATCCTGTAAGTAAATTCTGTGGAAACATTTGGAGGAATTTTCAGATAAAACTCTTAAATATTTTCTGTAGGAATCCCTATTGCAAGCTCCAGAGAAATCCCTCTGAAAAATAATTGGAAGAATTATTGGCGGAATTTTTATTTAAATCTTTGACGAAATCCCTCTTAATATCCCAGATGAAGTGCTCCACGACGTAGTCCCACCAGAGATATTTCTATGTGAATATCATGACAAAATCCTGGCGGAATCCCCTGGGAAATTCACAGTAGCATCCCTATATCAAAATCTATTAAGGAACCCCGAAAAAATCCCTAGAGAAAATACTAAATTTTGTTTTGAGTAATTTCAGGAGAAATAACTGACACTTCCATAGATTTTTGTTCAAGAAACTGTAGAGATGTCTGTAGGCTCCGAAAAAAAAAACCCTTAATAAATCTCCGATAGAATTTCTGGAGGAACCCGAGGAGGAACTTCTTAATCCTAAGAGGAAATTCTAAAAGAATTCCTTGGAAAATCCCTCGCTAAATTCCTGGATAAATCCGTGAAGTAATGCTACTAAAAATTCCTTATACAAATTTCCGGTTACATTCCTAGAGGCAGGCATGAGAATGAGACTTTTTTCTGTTTACCGTTCATCGATACTGGCAGTAAAATAAAAACAAAACAACGGCAGCACCAATACCATCAGACGCCGCGCCGACGGCAGTCAAGCAGACGCTTGATGGTTTTCGCTTCCCCACGAAAATATTTATGAGCAGTCATGTTGAGGCGGGTGATTGCGAAAAATGTCAAATATTTTCAACTGCTAATAACTCACTTGTTCTAATAAATAATTTAAATCTATTTGCACAAATAGCTAGAGCACACTCCTAGCTTTGTGATGCATGTAAAGAAGTTTGTCTGGAAGCGGTTTGAAACGCAGAAAAATGCGAAAATGAGAGAGACAGAAATTTTTGTCGTCGTTGTGCTCGAGTACTGGTGCTCTCGCGCTTGAAAACCGTTTCGAGGAAGAAGGCTGCAGGAAAAAAAATGTTATGACATTTATTTTTCGAACAGTTTGAGTTTGGCTGGGCCTATGATGTTCGTGTGGAAAAATGTCAAATGTACATTCGGTAACCGTTTTTTCCAGTACATTTCTCATCCCTGCCTAGAGGAGCTCATGTAGAAATTCTTGGTGAAAGTCCTGCCGATTCACAAGCAAGAATTTCTGGAAGAAGCCTAGCAGGAGTTTCTGAAGGAATCTCAAGAAACATTTCTGGAGGTATCACAAAAGGAAGGCCCGGAAAAACTTTAGGGACATATCTAAAGGTAGGTTTTCTCATAAAACTCTCCAGAATAATTTATAGAGGAACACCAGCACAAAATTCGTGGAAGAATTGCAGCAAGAATGGTAATGGGAATTCTGGGAGACACACCAAGCAGAGTTCATGGTGGAACTTCCGAAAAAAAAAAATAATAATAATATGGTAGACGTACCAACGATGTTCTTGCAATTGCAAGCTGTTATGAAGCATAATAATGGTGTTTACCCAATTTTCTTAGTTACCATACACAGTTAAAATAAAAGTGTAAATTTAAGTTTATTTTGATGCACATATTTGGAGCATCAAAATAAACGCAAAATTTCATCGCGTTTTAAATTTACACGAGTTGATATGCGAGATAAATCGTGTAAATTTAAACGCCATTGATTTTTACATTAAGCACAGCCCGCGGCTCTCGTGATACGTTTCTTTTTCCGTTTGTTCCCCCTGATCCCACTTCCATGGCCCGTAGAAGACAATATGGTTTAATAAACATCGGTAGATCATGTCAATATTGATTTGACAAGTATACTTTATTCAGCATGTTTCCATATTTTCATTCTGTACATTGGAATTTAATTCGCAAAATCAGCTGCGGTTCCAGAAATGGGTGAATCTCGTCGCCCGTCTCGATGGTCAGCGCCTCTGACTGATTGCAATGAGCGAGAAGCAGCCTCAGATTTGTTGTGTTATGTGCATACCTGCAAATACGCAATTTATGGATAAAAACACTTACTACACTCAACAACAAGAGCTTTATCTGTACTTACAATTCACTTCGGATGGATTTCAATCTAACGTACTCGCGTTTTCTCCAGTGCAATGGTCAAAAGTGCAAAATCCTCAGCAGCGAAGCTATTTCGTGTCGGCCATACTACTTTTCTGAACGTATCGGTTTTGGAAGCCGTCAGTGTAATTTTACACGTCAGTGGAAAATTATAGTTTTAATGATAGAGAAATCGATGCATATCAATGCGTTTTTGAGAGAAGCGTTGCAAATACACGATGAAGTAATATCGTATGTATAAAAATGTAAAATCGTATCTTTTTTCATGCTCTTATTATGTGCATTGATTTCAATGCAATTTTCCATCATTTTCCTTTTTCAACTAATGTAAATTTATTGTTTTCATGTTTTACACGCAGTTTAAATTTCAACATTTTTTGGTGTGTAAGCATATTCCCACAATTTTGGTACCGCGTACCCTATTTATGATTTTAATGAATAAGCAACGTTGTCCCCGAAATATGTTTTAGTTGAACACAATCTTTTGGTGAATCAATGTGTGAGTTGGTATACCTGCCTCTAAAATACTTTACTCTATCCTGTCAACACGGTTGAAATTTTCCTTGTAAAAAGTGTGATTTCAACCGCTAGGTGTCGCGACCTACAGCATGAAATTTTAATCAATTTCTGACTCAGGAGATGACCTTCTCTTCTCTGATGTCATGACAATTTATATTAAGTATGGTCTTCTCGGCAAGTATGTTTCCAAATTTGCTGAAGACATCAACACGATTAGTCTTCAGTAATTTTTGCTAAACAATTTTATTCATATAACTTATGTATCAATAGTTATCACCGAACTTTTTCAATAGTTGTTTGTTTTTAATATAAAATGTTTTGTAGTTCGTCACAGAAAAAAACAACAATATAGTCATCTAAAGTTAACGATTTTTTATGGGAAAACGGCTTTAATGTTTTTTATTGTCCGGTACTGTAGGTGTTTACTGTTTATATTTAATTACCTGGACATTGAAAATTGTGTCCTGAAAATGCGAAATGGGGAACTAAAATTGAATTTTAAATTGAAGTCATGAGTTTTGTATTTTTCTCAAGGTGGACAAATGTGGAATGTGGAGACGAACCAGCCTTGGGCTGAAAGTCCCGATAATAAAGACATAAAAAACAAATAAAAAAAATGTGGAATTTACGAAAAGTACCTTCAAGTCGAGTGGATCTTGAAAGACAAATAATTTGATAACTGCCCCAAGTCACTAAGGACTCAAGTACACAGGGTCAAATATTTGATAAGGAAAGCAATCAAGAAACAACCCTGTTTGACACTTATGAAAATTCGATAGTCATACAAGATGTTTGGGGGTGGAAGCTCAGGTAAAATATTATCTCCTGGGCGCCCATTAAAAACACCACCCCCGGCGAAGACTGGCGCTGGAGCCTAGCTATTTAGCACTGTAGTTGGAGGAAATGCCAATGCAGAACCCGTAGCTTCCGGGAAGGTAAGCCCAGCTCCCTGGGTTAGTGGGTTGGTGTCAGGCCCTGCGAGCCAGCCGTAAAAAAGACTAGCATCGGAAAATCAACAAGAGAAGAATGCGAACCGATACCAATGGCGACGACCACAGCGACGAAAAGGGACTTGCGATTGGAAGCTCGGTACGTGGAACTGCAGATCTCTCAACTTCATCGGGAGCACCCGCATACTCGCCGATATACTGAAGGACCGCGGGTTCGGAATCGTAGCGCTGCAGGAGGTGTGTTGGACAGGATCTATGGTGCGAACGTTTAGAGGTAATCATACCATCTACCAGAGTTGCGGCAACACACGTGAGCTGGGAACAGCTTTTATAGTGATGGGCGACATGCAGAGGCGCGTGATCGGGTGGTGGCCGATCGACGAAAGAATGTGCAGGTTGAGGATCAAGGGCCGATTCTTCAACATTAGCATAATAAACGTGCACAGCCCTCACTCCGGAAGCACTGATGATGACAAAGACGCATTTTACGCGCAGCTCGAACGCGAGTACGACCGCTGCCCAAACCACGACGTCAAGATCATCATAGGGGATCTAAACGCTCAGGTAGGCCAGGAGGAGGAATTCAGACTGACGATTGGAAAGTTCAGCACCCACCAGCTGACGAACGAAAATGGCCTACGCCTCATCGATTTCGCCGCCTCCAAGAACATGGCCATTCGTAGCACCTTCTTCCAGCCTCCCTTATCGTTACACCTGGAGATCACCACAACAAACGGAATCGCAAATCGACCACGTTCTGATTGATGGACGGCACTTCTCCGACATTATCGACGTCAGGACCTATCGTGGCGCTAATATCGACTCCGATCACTACCTGGTGATGGTTAAACTGCGCCCAAAACTCTCCGTTATTAACAACGTACATTACCGGCGGCCGCCCCGGTACGATCTAGAGCGACTGAAGCAACCGAATGTCGCCACCGCATACGCGCAGAATCTCGAGGCAGCGTTGCCGGACGAGGGTGTGCTCGATGTGGCCCCTCTAGAGGACTGCTGGAGTACAATCAAAGCAGCCATCAACAACGCAGCTGAGAGCACTATCGGGTACGTAGAACGGAGTCGACGAAACGATTGGTTCTGGAGGAGAAGGATGCAGCGCGGGCGGAAATGCTGCAGCATGGAACCTGACAGAATGTGGAGCGATACAGACAGAAGCGGAAGCAGCAGACCCGTCTCTTCCGGGAGAAAAAGCGCCGCCTGGAAGAAGCGGAGTGCGAGGAAATGGAACTGCTGTGCCGTTCACAGGAAACACGCAAGTTCTACCAGAAGCTCAACGCATCCCGCAAAGGCTACGTGCCGCAAGCCGAAATCTGCAGGGATAAGGACGGGAGCCTCCTGACGGACAAACGTGAGGTGATCGAAAGGTGGAAGCAGCACTTCGACGAGCACCTGAATGGCGAAGAGAATGTAGGCACGGAGGACCAAGGCAGCGGAGGAAATGACTATGTTGGTGCAGCAGAGGACGGGAACGAACCAACTCCCACGCTGAGGGAAGTTAAGGATGCCATCCACCAGCTCAAAAACAACAAAGCGGCTGGTAAGGACGGTATCGCAGCGGAACTCATCAAGATGGGCCCGGAAAAGTTGGCCACCTGTCTGCACCAGTTAGTTGTCAAGATCTGGGAAACCGAACAGCTACCGGAGGAGTGGAAGGAAGGGATAATCTGTCCCATCCACAAGAAAGGCGACAAGTTAATGTGTGAGAACTTTCGAGCGATCACTATTTTGAATGCCGCCTACAAAGTGCTATCCCAGATCATCTTCCGTCGTCTTTCACCTAAAGTAAATGAGTTCGTGGGAAGTTACCAAGCCGGTTTCATCGACGGCCGGTCGACAACGGACCAGATCTTCACCGTACGGCAAATCCTCCAGAAATGCCGTGAATACCAGGTCCCAACGCATCACCTGTTCATTGACTTCAAAGCGGCATACGACAGTATCGACCGCACAGAGCTATGGAAAATTATGGACGAGAACAGCTTTCCCGGGAAGCTGACTAGACTGATAAGAGCAACGATGGACGGTGTGCAGAACAGCGTAAGGATTTCGGGTGAACTATCCAGTTCATTTGAATCTCGACGGGGACTACGACAAGGTGATGGACTTTCCTGCCTACTATTCAACATCGCCCTGGAAGGTGTTATGCGACGAGCCGGGCTCAACAGCCGGGGTACGATCTTCACGAAATCCAGCCAATTTGTATGTCTTGCGGATGACATGGATATTATTGCTAGGACATTTGGAACGGTGGCAGAACAGTACACCCGCCTGAAACGTGAAGCAGCAAAGGTCGGACTGGTGGTGAATGCGGCTAAGACAAAGTACATGCTGGTAGGTGGGACTGAGCGAGACAGGACAAGCCTTGGCAGCAATGTTACGATAGACGGGGATACTTTCGAGGTGGTAGAGGAATTCGTCTACCTCGGTTCCTTGCTAACGGCTGACAATAACGTGAGCCGTGAAATACGAAAGCGCATCATCAGTGGAAGTCGTGCCTATTATGGGCTCCAGAAGAAACTGCGGTCAAAAAAGATTCACCCCCGCACCAAATGTACCATGTACAAGACGTTAATAAGACCGGTGGTTCTCTACGGGCACGAGACGTGGACGATGCTCGAGGAGGACATGCAAGCACTCAGAGTTTTCGAGCGACGGGTGCTAAGGACGATCTTCGGCGGCGTGCAGGAGAACGGTGTGTGGCGGAGAAGGATGAACCACGAGCTCGCTGCACTTTATGGCGAACCCAGCATTCAGAAGGTAGCCAAAGCCGGAAGGATACGGTGGGCAGGGCATGTTGCAAGAATGCCGGACAACAACCCTGCAAAGTTGGTGTTTGCTAACCATCCGGTTGGTACAAGAAGGCGTGGAGCGCAGAGAGCACGATGGGCGGACCAGGTGGAGCGTGATCTGGCGAGTGTTGGGCGTGACCGACGTTGGAGAGCTGCAGCTGCAAATCGAGTATTATGGCGGCAAATTGTTGATTCAGTATTATCATGAATTTGATGTTAACTAAATAAATGAATGAAATGAACAAGATGTTTATAGGGCCCATATAGCCGAGGCGGTAAACGCACGGGTATTCAGCATGACCATGCTGAGGGTGACGGGCTCGTAACCCGGTCGGTCCAGGATCTTTTCGTAAAGGAAATTTCCTCGACTTCCTTGGGCATAGAGTATCTTCGTGCCTGCCACACGATATACACATGCAAAATGGTCATTGGCAGAGGAAGCTCTCAGTTAATAACTGTGGAAGTGCTCATAGAACACTAAGCTGAGAAGCAGGCTTTGTCCCAGTGAGGACGTTACGCCAAGAAGAGGAGGAGAGGACAAGATGTTTAAGCATTAGTTTATTTCTGAATAAATATTTGACCCTGTATACTGGAATCTAAAATAAGCCACTACCCTTGGCGCTCGCAAAGGTATTGGTAGAGTTTGACGTTTGCATAGTACCACCACCTAGTTAATGGTTGGCAAAACTCTACCATTTTAGCACTGGGACGAATATGTTTTCAACAAAAAATAAATGTTCTGCCCAATTCCGGACAATCTCTGTGTCTGGCTGTTAGAAATTGGAGCATGTAACCAAACTTTCCATTAGCAGAAAATGTTTCATAGGCTTAATTGAGCAACTTTTAATTAGTTTCCCTTGTGTAGACTACACATTATGATTCCACACACACACACACAATAGCCAGATGAACAAACGAAATTCGACAAGGACTTAATGGCACATAACACACGAGACACGTGGAGCAAAAATCGTAAGTCCCATGCCTAAAAGCACACCACCAATGATTTTTATCGGGTCCCTACCCTGGTAACGGAAGCTGCGTACGGTGCGATGCGACGGTGCGGTGGCGTGAATACGAAAAACCGTTCGATATCTTCATCTTCACCCACCAACCATCACAACAGGTGACACCAGGACCAGGCCAGGAGCACCGTGGTAATGGATAGCTCGGAATCTCCCTCCGCATAACGTGTTGCTCTGGGATGATTATCCAAAAACGAAGAAAAGGACAAGCTACACCGCTTTAGGCCCTATCCCGGTGAAATAAAACCAGTCTGCAGTATAAATTTTTATGAACCTCTTTATTGTTGTAGTTGTTGTTGTTGTTGCAGCTCCCCTTCGCCCAAAGGATCTATAAAATGTGCGAAAGACTACGCCGACACGACGACGGTTCGGGTCGGGGTCTTCTTCTTCTTCTTGGCGTAACGTCCTCACTGGGACAAAGCCTGCTTCTCAGCTTAGTGTTCAATGAGCACTTCCACATTTTTTTTTAACTGAGAGCTTCCTCTGCCAATGACCATTTTGCATGTGTATATCGTGTGGCAGGCACGAAGATACTCTATGCCCAAGGAAGTCAAGGAAATTTCCTTTACGAAAAGATCCTGGACCGACCGGGAATCGAACCCGTCACCCTCAGCATGGTCATGCTGAATACCCGTGCGTTTACCGCCTCGGCTATATGGGTCGGGGTGCGTTTTTCCAAAAGGCTTCGCGCATATTCGTTTTCATTGAATATTTAATGCCTCGAAGCGAAACGAACGGCTCCGTCAACAGGTACTTTGTATCGATCGATGCGATGCGATGGGCCAGAGAGATTCGCGCGATATTGTCGGTGCGATACCTAGTGTTGTACGACACCCCCTATCGTCGCCCCACGCTGCGGCCTCAGATAATAATGGTCGAGTTGGTTTGGGCTGGTAGTTGGCGGCCGAGTGAGATCTCGTTGCTTGATACGATTGTAGCAAATTTGTTCGGGGAATTTGTTGGCTTGAAGTCAAAACTTTGGTCGACCGACCGACCGGCATATCATGTTTCGAGTTCGCAAAGCGGTGCTACCGGGAATTGATGAAAGAGACCGCGTAGGTCGCTTGGAACTGGAATGAATTTTATTGATTTTTGGCAGACCATTGGAAAGACTTCGATACATTGATATTCCATAGTTATCATACGATATCTGAAATCTAATGACTCATTTCTTATTGTTCACTGTGCCACATTGTTCATTGTTATCAAAGTGAGACGTTTCAAAATCCAAATGCGTTAACAATCCATTGTAATAGCCTTCAGATGACTAAAACCCTAAAAAAAACTGCATATCTATACTCCTCGCTGAACACATCTTCAAGTGACATAAATGGTGGAATACTTTTCTAATTTGTGAGGGACTTTGGGTAAATAGGTAATAATATGTACAAGGACGCATTCTACGCGCAAATCGAATGCGAGGATGACCGCGACCACTGTCCAAGCCACGACGTCAATATCATAGGAGATCAAAAGCGCAGGTAGGCCAGCAGGAAGAAATCGAACCCACGCCACGATTGGAAAGTTCAACGTCTACCACTGTTGGCGGACGAACACGGCTTAAGACGAAGTTTCACCGCCTCCAAAAACATGGCTATACCTCCCAGTCACCACATTATTTATCGACGTCAGGATCTATCGTGGCGCTAACATCGGCTCCGACCACTGATGATCAAACTGTTCCAAAAACTTTCTGTCATAAACAATGTCCGGTACCGGCGTCCGCCGCGGTACAACCTTGAGCGACTGAGCAACCGAATTTCGTCTCAGCATACGCGCAAAATCTCGAGGCAGCGTTACTAGATGAGGATGATCTCGATGTGACCCCTCTGAGGGCTGCTGGAGTACAGTTAACCCTCTAATACCCAATCCCGCCTTTAGACGGGGTATAGTTTGAGCATTTTTGTAATTTTTGTTTCGCAGACAATCATTTTTTTTATATTTTTGGCTGATATTTGGGACTATTCTGTATATCTCAAAATGGTTTTTGGTGTCTTTTAAATCGTATTAACATTTTTTAAAAATCATTGTAAAATTGATGTTTTAGTCACCTTTCAGAAGTCATTGTATATTTGGTATTGAATCGCAACAATTAACATATTTAAATTTTTCCCAAATCATACTATCATAGTAAAATAGTTTAGAGGAGTCGAATACACTCTAAAATTATTTTCCTTAAAATTACACGGAAAATAAAATTTCCTATGAAAAAAATTTAAAATAAAAATATCATGAAATCTCAAAATGTTTTCGTCTCAAAAAATCCGTCTCCCAAATAGGTTTCCAGGAAAAATATAAAAGTGTGGGGATGCTCAAAAATAAAAATTAGAAAAATCAAAAACCGAAATTCACAAAATCGAGAATTAAAAAGAATCATCTTCCAAAACATGTTTAAAACGATTTTAGATGACGAAAAATTGATTGATTGATTGATTTATCTTTATTTGAGAGACTTTCAGCATGACGAAAAATCAAAATCAAAAATTTGGGTATTAGAGGGTTAAATCAGCCATCGACGACGCAACCGATAGCAACATCGAGTACGTGGAACGGGGTCTACGGAACGAATGGTTCTTCTTCTTCTTCTTCTTCTTCTTCTTCTTCTTCTTCTTCTTCTTCTTCTTCTTCTTCTTCTTCTTCTTCTTCTTCTTCTTCTTCTTCTTCTTCTTCTTCTTCTTCTTCTTCTTCTTCTTCTTCTTCTTCTTATTTCTGGCGAGCCGACACCATTCAGCATCAGCTCTAGTTTAACGTCCGCCTATTTCTGGTACTAAGCCTAAACACGAACGGTCAGGGAGACATCCACACACACCTGACACCCTACATATCGAACCCATCAACACATGGGCCGGGACCTACGGCTTTACTTCCTATCCGAGGGAAGGCGTGATCAGATATTTTTGTCTCAGAAATACCGACGGCGTCGACTAGGATTGAACCTAGACAGACTGGGGTGAGAGGCAACCACGCTTACCACTACACCACCGACGCCGCTGAACAAATGGTTCAACGAGGAGTGCTGAGCGATTTTGGTGGAGAAGAATGCAGTACGTGCGGTAATGCTTCAGGTTGAAACCAGGCACATCGATACAAATAGAAGCGGAAACGGTAGTCCCGTCTTCTTCGGGAGAAAAGGTGCTAACTGGAAGAAGTGGAGTGCGAGAAAATGGAACTGCTGTTCCGTTCTCCAGAAAAAGGGGTTCATGCCCAGCGTTGGGATGTGCATTTGTAGTGCTCCAGTCATTTCGGGTAGCGATCCAGTACAAAACACGCAAGCCGTCCCCTAAAACAGCCATCAAACCACAGACGGTCTTGTGTTGTTGCCCGAATCAAGATGTCCCCTTACCATTTGAGCAGGGGGACCTATTTTGGGCACTTGCTGCTATAAACTCAGTCAGATTTGAATCAATTGATTTGATTTTTGGAACACGACGAGATTTTTACAAAAAATCAAGCCAATTGGATTGGAGTTGACTGAGTAATAGCAGCAAGTGCCCAAAATAGGTCGCCCTGCCCGAATTAAAATTGAATGAAAGATGACAAAGATATCAACAAATCACTTTTCCATGTTTTACGATAGTGACCCCAAACTTTTGGCTGATACATCAGGTATCAGAAGGCCGGCTCCAGAGGCACGTTATCCTCCATTTGGGACATTTGTGCCATCGCCAAAATAACAGCCTATTTCATCATCTACCTGAGGGAAAAGGAAGGAAAAAGGATTTGGATGGGGATAGGGACAGGTAGGGAAATAGGAAAAATACCCTGGAAGAGGGTACTAACGCACAAGCGTACCACAATGGGTTCAAACAGCGCCCTGAAAAGGGCACTGTAATAACGCATAAAGCGAAAGAGAGCCTATAGCTCTTTACCACAGCGGGTTAAGAACAACAGAATATCCTGAAGATTCAGGTTTCTGAAGTCAGTTTCACTTAATAAGTGTTTACCGAATACTCGGAAACGCAGTTGCGCGAAAACTGGACAGTTACATATCAAATGATACGAAGTTCCATAATCGGATTCACAGCTATCACAGGCAAATGAATCAGCTTGCTGAATATTCGCCATGTGATAGCTCAGTCGGCAGTGGCCAGTCAAAGCTTTGACCAGCATGCTGCAATTCTGCTTAGACAGATTAGTTAGATACTTCGCCACCCGTAGAGATGGCTCAGCACTATACAATTTGGTTTGACGACATGACTCCAAACTATTCCAATATTGTCTGTGTTGAGTGACAGCCCAGGTGTGAATCTGAAGCTTAATCCAACACTTCGATATCGGAATAGCTGGCTCAGGGCCAATGAAGTCATGTGATGCTCCAGAGCGAGCTAACTCATCAGCCAATTCATTTCCAGCGATGAAAGAATGACCAGGTACCCATAGAAGGTGAACAGCGTTTGCTGAATTCAGCTCCTCGATTTGAGTTCGACAAGCGATAACTATCTTCGACCTGGAGTTGGCCGAAGCAAGTGCTTTAATAGCAGGCTGGCTATCTGAACAGAAGTATATTACTTTGCCCATTACGTGCTGCTGAAGTGCTGATTGCACTCCGCACATAAGAGCAAAGATTTCGGCCTGAAAAACGGTACAGTGTCTACCAAGTGAATAAGACTGATACAGCCTTAGCTCACGAGAATAAACACCAGCACCTGCTCGACCTTCGAGAAGGGAGCCATCAGTGTAACATACGATGCTGTCTGAAATACTTCTTTCCAGATAACCAGATGTCCACTCTTCCCGGGAAGGGAATTTCGTGGAAAATGTCCTATATGGAAAATTACAAGCAATTGTAAGATCACTTGGAGCAAGGACAATTTTGTCCCAATTCACCAAAAGTGGAAACAACGAGGTGTGTGTTGAACTGCGGTTCACAGGAGTTTCCTCTAGTAGACCGAGTACCCGTAGACGGCAAGTGCAAGAAAGTGCTTCTTGTTTGAGATGAATGTGTAGTGGGGCAACGTCAAAGAGAACTTCTAGCGCTGCCGTAGGAGTTGAAGAGAACGCTCCAGACATCGCCATTAGGCACATCCTTTGGAGATGGCCTAATTTTGATTGGACCGTTCTCACTTCACCCTTTTGCCACCACACAAGACATCCATAAGCCAATATTGGCCGAACCACAGTTGTGTAAATCCATTTGATATACTTGGGTTTTAGACCCCAAGTTGTACCAAAAGTACGCCGGCATTGCCCGAAGGCCATACAAGCTTTCTTGATTCTGAACTCAATGTGAGGTGTCCAGGAAAGCTTGGAATCAAGAATGACTCCAACGTACTTTACCTGTTCAGTCAAATCGATTTCAGAATCAAAGAGACGCAAAGGTCGAACGCCATTACGGTTTCGCCTTTCCGTGAAAAGAACAATAGATGTTTTACTCGGATTAACCGAAAGGCCATATTGGCGACACCAACCCTCAACTACCTGAAGGGCGTTTTGCATCAGGTCGAAAAGGGTGCTGATGCACATACCAACTAACAATGTTAGGTAGTCGTCGGCAAAACCATAAGTAGGAAAACCGCTATTATTGAGTTGCCTCAATAGCGTATCTGCTACGAGATTCCACAAAAGCGGTGATAAGACTCCCCCTTGGGGGCATCCACAAACACTCAATTTCCTAATCCCTGCTAGACGCAATGTCGAGAAGAGATATCGATTTTTGAGCATTTGGTGAATCCAATTGGAAATCATTGGAGATATACCATGACTCCGTGCGGCTTCCAATATGGCATCGAAAGGCACGTTGTCAAAGGCACCCTCGATATCTAAGAAAACACCCAAACAAGATTGCTTTTGAGCGACTGCTTTCTCGATATCGTAAACAACCTTGTGTAAAAGAGTCACAGTGGACTTACCAGATTGGTAGGCATGTTGGTTCACATGAAGAGGCACGTTGGCCAGATGAACATCACGGATATGATGATCCACAATGCGTTCTAAGCATTTCAGAAGAAAAGAGGTCAAACTGATAGGTCTGAAACTCTTTGCTTCTTCATACGACGCACGACCCACTTTCGGAATAAACTTTACAGTAATATCCCTCCAGGATTTGGGAATATACCCTGTAGCAAAACTGCAAACAAGTAGTTTTTTCAAAACATGTTTGAAATAATCAAATCCCTTCTGAAGCAAAATAGGATAAATCCCATCTGCCCCAGGAGATTTGAAAGGAGCAAAGCTATTAAGAGCCCACTCAATCGATTCTATAGTTACAATACTCCGAGCCGAAGCTAAAGAATCATAACTACAAGAAAAGACATCAGGATCATCCAAAGATGTAATATCCACACATCCAGGGAAGTGTGTGCTGAATAAGCATTCCAGAACTTCCTCATCAGAGGAAGTCAGATCGCCATTTTTCAAACGAAGTTCGTTCACCCGGAAATCCTTAGATTTCGCAAGGATTTTGTTTAATCGACTGACTTCACTCAAGCTGGAAACATTTGTACAAAGGTTTTTCCAGCCGGATCGTTCAGCAGACCGGAGAGCTTTCCTGTAGACCTTGCGAGCCGACCTGAAAGCCTCCGAACCAGCCGAACGTCGTCTGTTCCAACTCTTTCTACATTGTTTCCTGAGTTTCGCCAGATCAGAGTTCCACCAAGGGGTTCCTCTTGTGATCTTCACAGACCGCAGAGGGCATGCTTCTTCAAAAGCTTCCATGATGAAGGTCGTTGTAGTATCAACGGCATCATCTAAATCACTTGGAGTGTCAATGGATGGTGAATATCCATGAAATTTGGCTGCAACCAAATCAGTATAAAGATCCCAGTTTGTTGACCGAGGATTCCTGAAACGCAATGTTTGCGAAGTAACATTTAAATGTTCAAAAAAGATATAGCGATGGTCAGATAAAGATTCTTCATCTGACACATGCCAATTGGTCAGCTCGTGACTAATTCTGCTAGAGCAAAGCGTTATATCTAACACTTCCTCTCTAGCAGATACCATGAAGGTTGGGCGGTTGCCTATGTTAAGTAATGCAAGATCTGTACTACTTAAGTACTCCATCAAACTGGAGCCTCTCAAGTTAATGTCTGAGCTGCCCCAGATGATATGGTGAGCATTAGCATCACTGCCAACAATTAGCGGAAGGCCTTTTGAAGTGCAGTATGCGATGACTTGTTTGAAAGCATCCGTAGGGGATGGTTCATCATGTGGTAAATACACAGAACAATAGACGTATTTCCTGTTGAGGTTTCCAACAGATACATCAATTGTGATAGCACATACATCTCTGGTGGTTAGTTCAGAGATGAGTGTAGCAACTATTGCGTTGTTGACAAGCACACAGGCTCGAGGCATGACACGCGAGTTTGCCATTTCATGTTTACTGAAAGTGGCAAACACCGGGTTCACAAGGTTTCCTAGATAGAAATTTCCCTTACGAAAGTAAGGTTCTTGTACCAAGGCCACTTGGGCTGTACCATTTTGCATAAGTCTGCAAAGATTGATCGTTGCTGTTCTTTTATGCTGAAGATTGATCTGAGCTATCCTAACCGTAGCTACTACCCAAACTAGGTAAGATTAAACTCTTCGCAACAGCAGCACAACAAAGAACAGCAACAATAAAACCAAATCGGTATCGATTGGAAAACGCCAAAGGCGAGGATACACAGAATACACTGTGTAAATCGCATAATGCGAAACCATATAGGTGAAAATTTAAACTAATTAACAACATCTTCATAATCCCGCCCTTATTTAGCCTCAAGTGAGACTAAAGAAGGGCAGCTGATTGGCTCGGAGAAACACAAGGTCCACTGCACCATTGCTCCGGTTAGCGCAGTAAGGGCTACATACTGTGGAGGGCGCCCTGGTACTCCACAGGCTCCGTTAGCGGTTAGGTTTTTATTAGACCCCCCTAGCCATTCATTCCTAGGCACGGTAAGCATAAAGCCGCATCACACCATGAATTAGGGGTCACCTGTTGGTGGATTCTTACCACCGGAACAGGCGGTCCGTAGTGTTATTCTTAGCCAATTGAGACAATCGCTACCGACACTACACAGCTATCTAGGCTGATCGAGAAAAGAAGTTAATATTGATGATCAACTTCATACGGACTCGAACAGCCGTAAACTTTTCCATGTTTTACGATAGTGACCCCAAACTTTTGGCTGATACATCATATTGATAGGTGACCCCAAACTTTTGGTCGATGACATGAAGGGTTAATTTACTTAATAACTTTTTTCTAGATTTTTTAGCTAAGTTCTGTAAAAAGCAGTTGAAAGCTAATAGAAAATGGGTTATATTACCACCGCTCTCATCTTAAAATTTGGTCGACCCAATTTCCAGCGACACTGCCGTAAGTTTTTATTCATTTTTTAGAAAATTTGGCAACTTTGGGTTAAGTTTACATACTAAATTTTTTGAAAAAGTTTTTTTCAAATCATGCTCAAAGTTTCTTTGACTTATTATCTTTTGAATAAGAATTAGGGTTTTGAGATCGGACGCAAATTGGCGAAGATATGGGCGTAAAAAATGACATGTTTTTGAGGGGGTGACCCCAAACTTTTGATCGGGAGTGTATTTTTTTCCGTTACAAGCCCAACACATCCCGCAACAGCTTCGTGCCGCGAGCCGAAATATGCAGAGATAGGGTCAGGATCGGAAGTGATCGAAAGGTGGAAGCAGCACTTTGATGAGCACCTGAATGGTGTAGAGAGCGCCGACATGGAGGCCCAAGACAGCGGGAGAAATGACAACATCAGTACAATAGGGAGAACCAACAAGCCTATTCCCATATTAAAGGCAGTTAAGGATGCTTTCCAGCAGCTACAGAACAATAAGTCAGCTAGAAAGGATTTTTTTTTCTGTTGGATACATTTTCCACTGCAACCAGTTTTTTGATCTTTGGTGGACGGCCCCGTTTTAATGTTTTTGCCCATATCAGTGTGTCATATCACTATGAGTTTGAGTGATTTCCACTTGCTGACTGTAGGCATTATCCCAGTTCGGTATAACAGATCGAATGAAATGTATTACCTTACAGGAGAAGTCATCCATACATCTGATGGTTTTATAAATGTGCATCTTTGTTGGAAAAGTGCTTTCTAGGTACATAACAAATGTTCAGAATCCTCCTAGACCCTTTTACAGAAACGACAAGTATCATCTTCGAGTAAATATACGTAGTTGTTCTAAGTGGTATTTACTATAAATCGTTTCGATTGTCGTGATGTTGTTGTTTTTTGCCAGGTATCATCAATCATCTTCTTTTCCCTGTTCTTTAATTCCATTTTGAAGGTACATTCTGCGGCCCCACAAAATGGCTCTGGACCTAGGAAAGAAGTAGATGACCCAAGTCTTGCTAAGCAGTCTGCTTTTTCATTACCTTCAATTCCAAAGTACCCAGGTACCCAGGAAAGGTTTACTGAACATTTTTAGATACCTTCTGTAGTAATTGAATGCATTCCCAAACTAATTTAGCAGTACAGCTGGAAAGGATGGTATCGAAGCTGAACTCATCAAAAAGTTAACCACCTGCCTGTTCCGATCGATAGTCCGCATCTGGGAGGTAGGCCGTCCCTTATTTTTTTTTCCAAAAAATGGAAGTGTTAATAGTTCGTTGGTGGAAAGTGATCGTTTTAAGTAGCTAAGAAATGATCATGTCAAAATTTGAAGTCCGTATCTCAAGACTAAGTGGTCCCTCAAGGGCCCTAAAGTTGTCAAAAATTGTATGGGTCTAGAAAAAACATGAAATTTGTTTGGTCGAAAAAATACGCTGGCCAACAAATATTATTGCTGCACAACGACTTAATATGCCGTTCTCAAGCTAGATTTTAAAAATTTGACTGAATAAGCTGTTATTCAGCTATCATTGTTTCTTGGGTATACTACTAAAACCGATGATTTTAGGACCCAAGAGAGCCAAAAATGTGATAAGAATTGCGATATCTCCACTCGTTTTTTGAGTTATTGAGCAAAATAATAAAGGTTTCCTTTGGAATCTACAAAAAAGGTCAATAATGGTGATTTTAAGCAGTTTTTTGTCAATAACTCAAAAACGAGCAGAGATATCGCAGTTCTAAGCACATTTTTGGTCTTTCGGGGTCCTAAAAGCGTAGGTTTTAATACAATAGCGTATTTTTCGACAAAGAAAAACATGTTTTTCAGCCCCATACAATTTTTGACAATTTGAGTGACCACTTGGAGTTGAGATATGGACTTCAAATGTTGACACAATCATTTCTTAGCTAAAACGAACATTTCCCACCAACGAACTTTAAACATTTCCAATTTTTGGAAAATTAGGGACGGCCTACTGGGTGGCCGAAAAGCTACTAGAGTCAAGAATGATGAAAGGAAGGGTCATTTGCCCCATATTCCAGAAAGGAACAAGCTGGACTGTGAGAATTTATGAGCGATCACAATTCTGAATGTTGCCTACAGTGCTATCCTTAATCATCTTCCGTCGTCTTTCACTTAAAGTGAATGCGTTTGTGGGAAGTTAGCAAGACAGATTCGTCGACGGCCGTTCGACAACGGACCAGATCTTCACTGCACGGCAAATCCTGCAGAAATTCCGTGAATACCAGGTCCCAACGCATCACCTGTTCATCGACTTCAAGGTATGACAGTATCGACCAGTTCCGGGTCATTTGGCCGAATGCCGTTTGGTCGAACGCCATTTGGCCGAAAGGGTCATTTGGCCGAATGCCGTTTGGCCGAAAAAGGATGATGAACTTGAGTGATCTTGCCACTGTTGCCTATATCAACATAGCTCGAAAGAACAGCCTTTGATTCAGAAGGAAAAATCTCTCATAAAATTGATTGATTGATTTGTCTTTATTAAAGAGACTTTCAGCCCTTGGCTGGTTCGTCTCTTCTTTGATAAAAATATTCCCAGTTTCAACGCCAACTAAGTAATCTCTTGATGGTAAAACTTGAAAGAATAGGAAATATTTCTGATGATCATATTGGCAGCTAAAATGTTATCCAGAGTTTACTTCCTTTTGATAATAATTCGGCCAAACGGCATTCGGCCAAACGACCCTTTCGGTCAAATAGCATTCGGCCAAATGGCGTTCGGCCAAACGGCATTCGGCCAAATTGCCGGATACCGTATCGATCGTACAGTGCGATAGAAAATCATGGACGAGAATGGCTTCTCCGGGAAGCTCACCAGACTGATAAGAGCAACGATGGACGGTGTGCATAAAAATTTAAAGATTTCGGGTAAACTATCCAGTTTATTCGAATCTCGGTGGAGACTACGACAAAGTGATGGACTTTCCTGCCTATTATTCGACATCGCCCTGGAAGGTGTTTTGCGACGAACCAGGATCGAAAGCCGAGGCACGATTTGCGGATGACATGGATATACGAACGACAGGGCAGGCCTAACCAAGTGTGTTACGGTGGAGCGGACCTGGTGGGATGTTTAGAACACTTGACTATCACGCCAAGGACCTGGGCTCAAATCCCACTCCTGACATACTCACAAAATGTGGTTTCTTTCTTCGGAAGGGAAGCGAAGCATTGGTTCCAACTAAAAAGCAGTGTTACGATAGACGGAGATACCTTCAAGGTGGTGAAGAACTATGTACTACCGTAATTCTACAAAGTGACGTAAGCGACATTGACAATGTGGGAACATTTTTGGTTATTATTCATACAACTCTTGGCTATTCTTTAGGTTTTCCTTCATTGATGCTAGATTACGACGAGATCTTGCATCCTTATACAGCCTACTTACGTGAGAATGCCAGACAACAACTCTGCAAAACTAGTGTCTGCAAGAGATCCGGACGGTACAAGACGACCTGGATGGCAGCGTGTAAGGTGGACGGATCAGGTGGAAAGAGATCTGGCGAGCATTGGGCGTGACAGAAGTTAAAGATTGACGGCCACGAGTATTATGGAGAAATTTGGTTGATTCAGTTTTATTTTAAATTTGATGTAACACTAAACAAATTAAATATACAACATATGAATCTGCAGGATGTATACAATAAAGCTTGACAAAACTTAGAGAAAATGTAACACATGATGGGTGACTCCAAATCGAATTGAATCATTTATTCAACAGATCTAAGATGGGATGGGGTAAAACTATCTGAAAGATCGCCAGCCAGAAAAATGTCTATTCTTGAAGCCATGCCTGAAGCTTACAACGAATATACAAGAAACTGCCATAATTGGAGGCCATCCAGTTGACCAGTCATTATTCACAATTCATCATGCCAACTAGCAGCATGGAGGCAAGATAGCGTTAAATTATTGTGAACTAAAGTGTAACAAGCATAAAATCATATCTGCACGTTCGCATAAGAAATGACCGAGCTGTGACGGCGGCGGCGACTGAAGACGACAACGGTTGCTGCTCCCATCCCAGCCCAGCCAGGATGAAAGTCTGTAGCAAGACGATTACGATCAAGAAGAAGAAGAATTAAATCTGATGTTGGCTGCGCTGCACTAGCATCGCCGCCGCAGACACATTGTAGTGCATCAGTGTAGGAAGTGGCGAGAAGCAAGTGGAATCGGGTGTGGTCCTGGTCCGTAGGAGCCACATAGAAAGAAAATTGATTTTCTCATCACCATTGTTCTGCCCATTGAAGTCCCCAGCGAAGTGCAGCGAGGTCGGTCGGATGTGCCTGCATTCCTAAAGGATAAATTGATATTGCTGGTGGTGGTGGGTGGGGACGGACTAGCATGGCATGTGCCCTGATCATACAGCAGCAGGCAAACAGCAGCATCCATTGTCGCCATGGGCGTGGGTGGTTCGTGCAACATTTAAATGCACAGAATAAAGGATTGCCACCGGGGCATTAGAGTGCTGAAGTGTTTTCTAGTCATCTTCTGTGCGTTGTACCCATGGTATAAAAATGCATTTCCGAGTCAACAACAGCTGCTGGTTAGTGCATTCTGCGCTGTTGGACGTAATGACATTATTGTCGCGAAGAAAACGATCAACTCTAAACGAAGAAAATTCCTATGCTTTATACAATGTGGTAGAGCAGCAGAGAGCTTCCTTGAATCTCTATCAGCATCTACTTGTGAACGAAAAGAGAAAATCCCAAGTTAAAGCCCGGAATAGGGAAATATATTAATCCTCAACCAGTATCCATCCTACGCTTTGAATCCAAAACAACTCTTTACTCTTTTTTTGCATGAGTCCTTTTCACGTCCTTCAAAATGCGCTACAGAAAATGCAAATGTGATAACAAGCGCCAAAAATACCGCCGGCTCATCCCTAACATCGTAAATTTGCGTGACTGATGACAATCAACACCTCGATCGACACGCGTCACCATCATCGCCGGTTTCGGTATCGTCAGCGTCGGCACATGCCATTAGCACACCCAGAAAATAAATTTCTAAGATTTAACGTCCTCCGCATGCGACGTCATATGAATACTACTTACATCCACCGCGGTCTCATGTGGAAAATTCCGAAACATTCAAACGATTTACTCACCTGGAAGGAAAAGAGAACAAAAGCCAAAAATCGATTAGTGAAATTATTCAAATCTAATAACAGCAAGTAAACACGCGAGGAAAAACGTTTTCCTCGCCGATGGATAAACGGTTAAAAGGAGCGAAAACCGATGAGCATCAAGCAGAACAAAAAAAACTTATACAAAGTGGTTAAGAGCATTGTCATTCACAGCTTCGCGCCGCAGTTTCAGATCCCCGAAGTTCATGTCAATATTGATTCCCCAGCACGGTCTACAGCGTATAACGACGTTCATGCTCTGTGTTTGCTCTTGTCGCAATCCGCGGCCAATCAGGACCTGATCTGGAGACGAAAGCAGATAAGCAAGTATCACTTGCACTCGCCGCTGCCTGATGTGAGAAAAAAAAACTGGGAACCTCTTTGCCAGGATTTGGTTGGGTTGGCTTGACGACAGAAGTGTTCTTTTTTCAGTACCGGAGGCAAAAGTGCTCGATACGAAAAAGTCAGCAGCGATGTACCATGTTGGCAATTTGGCACCACCGAACGTGAGCAAAGATATCGGACGCAAAAAAATAAGTAAAATTTTCTCCAACTTTCTGTGGCACAGTGGGTTACTTAATGCGAAATGAATTGGTGGCATTTTGGGAAGTATGTGGGCGTTTCAGGCTTTGCGGTTGCTAAGAAGTTGTCTTCGTCATGAATGATAATATAAGAATGATGAGGGCTCATTTTTTTTTCGCAATTTCAAATCGTGTATGATAGGCTTCACAGATATAGGCTTTAATAACGTGCACATGTTTGTATCCTTACAATTTTATTCGGTATTTTCATCATAACTGATTCAATACAATGTACTTCAATTTTCGAATTAATCGATTGTTTCCTTCCCATTGGAGACCATTCGTAGAAGATTGATTGACATCTTCATTCAGAAAACTGTCCGAAGCAGACTGTGACCTCAAGTGTTCGTTCATCTTCAATTTCCTCACCTAAATGTCAATAACCTTATTGGAATAATTATGTACACGTTCTGTAGCTGACAATCTATTGAAATTCGATTTATTTTGTTACGGTCGCCATATAGTAAGTTGATGTGCATTTTCCCAACAACAAAATAATCGTTTGGAATTATCCTCTTCAATTTCCTCGAGGTGAACTAAGGCATCTCATTCCAGACACCTCTCGCAAAGGTGTTTCCCGGTTTTTTGTTCGCAAAGAATTTTCCACTTCCTCTCCGGTGTTCCGTTTTCTTTTTGGCCTTTCCGTGCTGGCGGCGAATTTTAATTAAATCCGTTGTACACCAGAGTGCGGCGCTTTCCATCTGATTCTGCTGGCTGGCCCTGCGCTGGGTTGGTTAGCAGGATGACATATTTGCTTCCGTAGCCAAGCTAAGCGACGCATGCCATTTCGGTTATTTTTAGGATAATAACAAGAAGGAATCATACACGACTCTTCGTAACCAAACGGAGGACGTGCTGTGTGGAAGAAGCGGAGGTTGGGCAACATTCTACGAAAGCAAAAGTTCAAGACTGACTGGTGACTTGTTATACATACGCATTAGGGCATGCAAATTGTTGGCACCAACTAAGCAAAGGATCCCCCATGTGGGGTTCAATCCGAGAAATTGAAAGATTTTCCTCTCCAGTTCAAGTTTGCGACAACTCTTCCATTGACGTAGCTGGGATTTTTCCCAGTAGGGATTTTAATCAAGATGGCTTCAAGTTTTGAATACAAATATGCCAATAAAAAGCCATCTCTTCAAACTGATGAAGTTTTTCATATTTTAAAGACATACGGCCATCACATAGAAAATACAAATAGTGAATCTCAGAATTTCATAATTCCGAATTTCTCCACCACGTGGCACTAGTGTCCATGGTTACTTCCGGTACGACTTTGGTGATGTATCATAAGATTGATGCCAGATAGGAAGGCATGATCTTCGACAAAGTTGTTCAGGGCAACGGGTGCTTCTAGGTCATGAAGTGCATAGTTCCGAATTTCACCATCACGTGGCGCTAATGTACATAGTGACTTCCCGTACGACTTTGATGGGGATACAACACGAGATTGAAGCCAGAGGTGGGTCATCGAAAATAGCAAGACCCACATTTTCATTATTTCGGCATTAGGATGACCATTCATGAACAATGATAGCTGAATAACAGCTTATTCAGCTAAGATTTTCAAAAGCATGCTTATATATTTTTATATCATTTATTCGTTGCACAGCAATAATGTTTTGGGCAGTTTCAAGACACCATGATCCATGATTTTTTTTTAAATCAATATTAAAAGAAATCAGAAACTGGAGAATACCAAAGTCAGGTATCATACCAAGACAAGGTATTGGTGGGTTATCCAGGTATTGAAAATAACTTATTTTGGTATTTTTTAGGTATTGATACAATACCTCAATGAGTTATTGGTTTGGTGTTGAGGACTGCTTGAGGTATTATTCAATTATGGAAAATTCGCTATCTGTATGGAAAAAATCGCCGATTATTATTTAGGTATTGCCATATCTGATGTCATTATTCACGCGTTATGCACAGAATACACACCAGTTATTATTTTAGGTATTTAACCTCTTATGCAGGGCTACTTAATACCTCATTTAGGTTGTAGGTATTCGGTTTTCCATACCTGAAGTAGTTATTCTTCAGCTATTCTCTCTTACTCGAGAAAACTATGAAATAATTTGACCAATTTAAATTTATTTTTGTCGATTAAAATGGATTTTATTTCAAAACATCTTATCTACAAAAAAACTAAAAGATATACTTTTCCAAATTTTGGATATGTTACTTCAAATTTTCTGAATGTTCTGAAAATATATAAAAATAGGCCTGAAACCATGAAAACATGGAATAAACTAACACATGTTAGGCGAAAAATTGAGCCTTCCTGAATAAAGAATTTGAATGTATTTGAATTGTAATTACAATAAGGACAGATTGCGCTGAGCAGTGGAGATGAGCAGTCGAATAAAATTGAGCAATAAATCGATCTTTTTTTTTTTGCAAGGCGGTGCCAAAAGAGCAATAAAATCGTGGTAGATTTGACAAGTTTTCTGGATGTTATTATAGATTCAAAAATAAAGCACAGCTGAAAAAGCTTAGGTATTTCCATCGTATCTTTCCCTTATACTATATTCGCAATTGGAAAAAAGGAATTTAAAATCGGCCACCTGGTCCAAAAGTTATTTTTTTTTGAAAATTTCAAGTTTTTAAATTTCAAATTTTTGGATCAATTTATTTTAGGTCACCCTAACGAAGTCATAAAAAAACTATTTAAGTAGTTTTTCGATGATCTGCAAACCCATCAAGTAATATGAAGTTCGGATTCCCACCATATCGATTTTTCATGGAATGACTTTATAATTGTTTGAAGACATTTAAAACTATTGAAATCCGTGAAGGACGTCATGGCGTAATATGGAAAATTGCATATTTCTTTTCCTAACTACATTCAATATGCGTACCGCAATCGGCTACATACTCAAACATTCATGCTTGGCAAAGATACTAAATACAGTGTGAGGTTCAAATCATTGTATGAGCTCGAAATGACATCCCAGAATTAAATTGCATAAGCGAAGCTTTAATGAAAGTATTCCTTTTCTCTAAAATAGACGATTTATTATTACAATTGTTGTTGCAAAGTTTAGAGATTCCCAAGCTTGAATCACGGGTCATGCTAATTTCACAAGAATCGAAAGTCCTAGGAAAAGGTGAATTCTGGATCTCAGAGAGTACAAATTTTAATAAAGCTCAAAGGTTTCCAATCTGGGGTCACATGCCATGCCACTTTCTCAAAAATCTAAAGTGTTATGAGAAGCAAAAACGATTTTATGATTCTGCGTCCGAAGAGGCAAGCTGGCGTTACGGGCCATTCTGATTTCGTAAGAGATTTGTGCAAAGAGACCAATGGTTTTTTTTTTTAATTATGCTACTTAAATAGTACTTGTTACAATATACTGGTCAGGGGTTTCCAATGCAAACTTCTCTAGAACCTAAAGTGCGAGGAGAAAGGGAAAATGGTTTTTCAGATTATGCAATCAGTGGTTCTCAATCTGGAGTCACGAGCCATGCAAATTTATCAAAAGCCAAAAGTCCTTAAAGTCGCAAGGATCACTTCTTGCAATAAAGGGGTGTTACAAAGCTGAGTTGACGGGCTATTTTTCATATAGTTAACTAGTATGGGTCTGTTCATGATTCACTTAGATCAAATTTTGCCCATTCAGATGCCCCTCGTCTTCCTGAAACGCCCATGAGGCGCGTTGAGATCTTAACCAAACCCTCTGAAAACCCCTGAAATGCCTATGAGATCCTCAAAACTTCTTGATAAGCCTCTGGAACCCTCTGAAATTCCCCTTGGAACTTCCTTTTGAACCTTCTGAAAGCCTTTGCAACGCCCCTGAGCTCTTCTGAGATCCCCCTGGAACCTCCTGGAACCCCTCCTGGACCCGTCTTATAATCCCACTGAAATCTGAGAACCTCAAAAAATCCCGAGAAACCCCCTAGTATACCGAAAAGACCCCTGGAACCCGTGTTGAAACCCCCTTGTAACGACCCTGTGACCCTCCAGAACCCCCTGAGAACCCCTGAAATGACACTGACACCCCCTGAAACACTCATTAGGCCCTCTGAAACTTCGCTTGGAACCCCCTGAAAACCCCAAAATCGACACCCCGAAACGCCTCTGAAACCTCCTGAAAGTCCCAAATGTTGTTCTCACACAGTGATATTGGCCTTTACCAGATTTGTTGGTATGTCTAAAACTTCCTGGAAAAACTTGTACTTAGAAGGCACGAAATGTTGCTAATCGACAAATTGAGAGATGAAATTTGTGAAAAAATTGCGTTCTGGTGGGATTCAAACCAACGACTTCGTGTTCACTAGACCGGTACTTTAACCAACTAAGCCATAGAACATGTAACGATTCTACGGAATAGAAAGCCAAACTGACTCCGAAGCCACACCATGCACACTTGTTTTTTCACTAATGCATCTCTCTTTTGGCTTAGATGTCAACCCACAACACACTTGCGTTTGTGTCCACTACCCAGACAACCAGTATAAGATGATGCATAAGATGATAAAGTGGAGGCCATATGCGTGCATGCCCTCATTTCGGCGCATTTAAAATGTACGCATATCGCCTCCACTTTAACATCTTATGCAACATCTTATACGACCACTGGTTGACTGGGTAACTTCAAGTGAGAGCAAATTGTTTGTATGAATCCGAGACTTAGTCTCGTACTCCGCATACCTAGCCAGGAAGAAGTCTGTTTGCTGTTAATTACAAGTCGAGCTTACACTTTCGGGTCTTGAAGATACTCCTCCTTGGAATTGCCAATCCGATACACATGGCATTACTTTGATTCTTGTGAAATTCTTGTGAGTGACCCATGAACCCACCCAGACAACCACTAATCGTATAAGATGTTGCATAAGATAATAAAGTGGAGGCCATATGCGTGCATGCCTCCATTTAGGCGCATGTAAAATGTACGCATATCGCCTCCACTTAAGAATCTTATGCAACATCTTATACGATCACTGGTTGACTGGGCAGATTGGAAACCACTGAGTTTTGTAACACAATTATATTTCATTTCATCCACAAATTAATGGTTTCTAAAGAATTCAAGTGACCCGTGACCATGCATTGTAAACCACTGATATTTGAAATGCATCTACATTAAAGATGCTGCTCCTTAAGATGAACAATCTGAAAAACATTTGTACTACTTTCTAGCACTTTTGGTGCTTCAGAAACTCCCGTTGCCCATGACGTCATATTGGAAACAACTGGGCTGTATTTAAGTAACTTGGTCCAAAGGCGTAGAATCCGAAAAAAAAATTTCATTACGTCATCACGCCTATGGTTTTTAAGATATTTACCTGGCCCGTGGCCATAGATTGGACACCACTGAATTTTTCAACATGTCCATATTAGAAATACTGATCTTTGAGTTGATCAATTCGAAATACATGTGCACTTCTTCCTAGCGCTTTCGGTTCTTAAATAATTCGCCTGACCCATGACTGTAAAATATTGATTGTAACTAAATAACTTATTAACTTATCCTAGGTTAGAAACTTTGTAATTTCCATCCCTCGATTTACGAACTAATTCCCAAATAGTGTTCCCCCAATTTACGCTCCCCACGTTTTGATCATAAGTTGGGGCTTTAGTGTATCAACTAGCGACGTTTCCATTGATTGTTCCACAGAACATTCTTAAGAAGTTCCGCATCAAACTGCAAAGGAAATGTGTAATAGAATACCAGCCTCTATGATATCGTTATAAAAAATCCAGAATAATGTTTACAATGTTCCAAAATCCTTGACCAAGGAAAAACCTGCTAGAGTTTTAACCGAGATACATGCGAAGAGATCTCCAATGCAATCATAAACATGAGTTAAGTAATGCCTCGAATTGAGAAATAAGGAATATTCTCTGGGGGTTTCATCGATAAACCCACCACCGTTTCTTTCGATTTTTTGGAATATTGCGCATTTCCCACCCTACTGGATCCCTTTCACAGTTAGTATAAGTGCGGGATCGTGAATAAAACTACGATTTTGCATCGCATCGTATCGGTGTCTTCTGCGCAGGGAATGAAATTATCAGCAAATTGAGACGAAAAACGGCGTTTTTCGAGCAACCGTTTTTTTCTGTTTTTACTTTTCCTGTGAGAAATGTTTATCGGTCGTTGCTGTTTGTCCCCGATCAAAGATAGCCGAAAACTGGAAATCGCTCTTTTCATTTTCGCTATCCAACTTTATCGCCTGCAAAGTTATCGCGATAATTATCAGAAGGCAAATAACAAAAATTTGCCGCTAACGGGATTCGAACCTAGACCCTCCACAAAAATGTATATGAGCGCGCACCATAACCACTCAACCACACAAGCTGCTCGAGAGAGAATAGAAATTTTATACATAAAAGCTACAGCCGGTGACGACGAGACTACGGGAAGGCGAAACAAAGAGCAGAAAGCAAACCAGTCAACTTTTCGTTGCAGATGATAATCGATTCTCGGCGCTGCGGAACGAGCGAAAACACATTCTCGGGAGAAACCCGGGTCTGAATTTATCGCACGTCTTTTTTCGCCGATAATGCGTGTGGGAGAGTTTTCTACTATCGCGATCGTGATCGATAATTTCATTCCCTGCTTCTGCGCACTTATACATTACCAGGTGCTGAATAAGTGCGTAAAAGGCACCGAAACAGTTCGATGCAAAACCGCAGTTTTATTCACGATCCCACACTTATACTAACTGCAAAAAGGATCCAGTGAGGTGGGAAATGCTCAATATTGCTTGTATCGGGGACATGGCTAGGATGTGTCTTTACTGGGCACCTTTCAAAATTTATCCCAATATCGTTTCATTTGTATGTGCAGAAATTTTGAATGACATCGCCCATTTATTACGTAACGCTAAAACTACATTTTGAGACTCCCCCCCCCCCCTCCACCCGTAACGCTTTTTTGTATGGAATAACCAGCTCAATAGAGAGCGGTACAGGGTTGCAAGAGAGCAGAAGAGAAAAGGCAGCGTGCAGAGAGCGCGATTGAGGAAACGCAAATGAGCATGGATCAGAAGGATATGCTGGGGTTTTATGCCACTGTCTATTGTGTGTAGCACAAGCCTGCGTTAATGTTCTCCATGTTTAAAGACCGGGAAGGAATTTGACTGACATGCAATGAAGGCAGTCAGGTGAAAAGTGCATCTCGAAGATTTGTTAAATAGTAAGAATAAAGGTGTACCCACAAACAGGACGAAAATAGTTGATACTGGTCAAGCACTGCAACCACTATCAGTGGGTAAGGTTAAAAATGCCCTAAATGGGTTAAAATTATTCAGACAGATTGGAAGGATAGGATCCTGATCAATCTTTTTCATCGCAGATGTTAGTAACTGCATCAAGCAATCCACCAGATTTTCATAAAAATTTGAAAGGATAAAGAATTTCCCAATAGTAGGATGGTTTCAGATACCTTACAAGAATGTTCACGCACAGACTAGAGTGATCCTCAGCCAAACTGTCTTTGCGGGCCAAAACTGAATTTTGAAAAGAGACTGCGGGCCGCAAGTCATTCAAGAGTTTATTTTCAACAGTTTTCACACAAAACCCATTCGTTTGATTTTTTTTAAATATTCACCAAGAGCAAAACATTAAACAACCTGGAGTTATAAGGAGATTTTATTTCACTTGGGAAAATTATAAAATCGTAGGGAATTGAAAACACGGTTTTCAAGACCGTAATATTTTGGTTTGGTAATGCCTGTTCTTCAAGAATATTGTAAATAAACTTGCAGCGTACGTATAACGCAGATTATAAGTGCAGAATTGTGAAAGTCCTAGATACGAACACGAACAAATTTTTTGAAACAGGGGATCCAGTTTTGACAAATTGCCGAATGGAATTTCCTGATAAGTATGTCGAACCCTTTATTTAACAAAAAAAAAATCTTGGAACTGTAACTTCTCGTGGATTTTTAGAAATTTAAGAATGATTTGTAAGGATTTCAGGGTTCTCGGAAGAAATTCTGAAAAACTACCTGTAGATACTGTTGTTGAAATCATTGAAGTTTTTCTTGCGTAATTTCTTAGGTAGCTAATAAAGAAAAAAAAAACCTGCAGGCATGATTTTCTGAGCAATGTGTGCCGATTTAGAATAGATTCCCAAAAGTATTGCTAGGGCAATGAAGAGTATCTCGGCCAATCCCTGAAGTTTTTAGCGGAATTCCGAAAATTTGGGCAACACTTCCTTTTAAGAAAAAAATGTAGGCATAAATTTTGTTATTTTTTGTTTTTTTTTTTAATAGTCTTCTGATAGAAGTGTTGAATATAAAGTCTATCTAATACAAAGATTTTTTAGACGATAAAAAATGGAAATTATTTTAATTTTAGTTTCGTGAAATCAAACAAATTACTAATGACGAGTTCTTCCACAAGTCATGGCAGAGAACCTGTGAAATTTAGCCTAAATTCATAATTTAAGTGAAGCACACTGTTCCTAACAATAGTTTAAAATATTTTCTTTTGCGGTTTGTAAGACTTTCCATATCCTACTCCTTTTGAAAAACTCTCCTTGATATTGGCAAAATTTCAGTAAGTTATATTCATTATCATAAAAGTTTTAAAATATGATGAAATTTTTGCCTTTCATTATGGAATCTGTGAGTGGGCCATTTTCCAATACATTTCAAAATCAGTTCGCGGGCCGCACAAAACCTGATCGAGGGCCGCATGCGCCCCGCGGGCTGCAGTTTGGTGACCACTGGACTAGAGTATGTCAATTACATATAGAGACAACACCTATCGCGCGTCCTGTTACTCCTGTTCAACATCCCAAGACCACTTAAGAAGTCATTCGTCGGCGAATACCAGGTTTGATTTATGATACTAGCATGGCTGATGGAGTCTCCAGTTAGCCTAGTGGTTAAGGCTATGGATCGCCAATCCGGAGACGGCGGGTTCGATTCCCGTACTGGTCGGGAAACTTTTCTCGACTCCCTGGGCATAGTGTATCATTGTACTTGCCACACAATGTACAAATTCATGCAATGGCAGGCAAAGAAAGCCCTTCGATTAATAACTGTGGAAGTGCTCTAAGAACACTAAGTTGAAGAGAGGCAGGCCAAGTTGCAATGCGAACGTCGAGCCATAAAGAAGAAGAAGAAGCATGGCTGATACGAGCAACGCTTTACGAAACAAAATGAAGAGTTCAGATCACTGACGAAAAGGCTAACGCGTTTTGACCTTGGATGGACTGAATCGATGCAGGGTGGTGTTGGCACGCACATGGTCTTTAGCTTTGCGTACTGTATTGATCTCATCGATCTGATCGATGATAAGACTGTGAAAGACGCCTAAGAAAATTCAACCACTTTGTACCGTCCCTACACAGTTATGGATCACACACAGCTACGGATCACTTTGATGTTTAAAGTCGAATATCTTGCTCAAAACATATATTTCGGCACGTAATTCATTTTTGTAGCATGATCCTATTTGTTTTCAGAGATAAAAAGTCATTTACAAGAGTTCAATCTAAAAATAAAATGTATTTTAATGCAACGATAGTGTTGTCCTCTCACATCTGCCAGTAAACATCCGAATTCCATAAGAAGCTACCCCAGCAGCGGTAAGCTCTAAAAGTGTCGAAATCCATCAATTTTGATATAAAAATCGCTCGTACACGTTGGATAAGACATGTATGTATTTTGTATTGTATAGTTTTGTTTTATTCTGGGATTCAAATACTAAAATAATGTGACTTTCAACAGTGATCCATAATGTGACCCAAAAACTGATCGTTTGACGCTATTATGGATCACTTTAAACAAATATAGATTTTTGCTCCACTCAACGCTCTTGATACAATATTCTTGATGATGATTAACCTGGGCTTGTAAGGGGAATGTGTCTTGTACTTGACTCGACGAGTACAAGACACTAAAGACGACCTTACAGTTGAGGTCGAAATACGTATCTGTCAAAGGATGCAAATTCTTAGTGGAATTCAAAGGAACAGTACTTAACGCGATTTTCTTTTTATTTACAATATTCTTACCTTAAAGTATCAAAAGTATCATTAAAAAACATGTAACCTTGAAAACCAGGTGTCTTGAAACACAGATTTGTAAAAATAACACTTAAAATGGAGAGCATCACTGAAACCTAGTGGCGCACCTCCATCGAAGTAAATGGATTCGGGACTTTTTAATGTTTTCTCTTTATTCCTGTTGTAAAATCGGGTACTCCATCAGTAAGTTAATCAATGCACTGCGTAGTTTAGCCTTACAAACGCAAATTTATTATTAGAGTTGGGATTTTAAGTAATTTTGCACTGATCCATAATGTGGCAAAAATTGATCCATAATGTGTGGGATTCTGTGGAGCTGATCCATAATAAGGCATTTTGTAAACAGTGAAATATTCCTTTTTTACGCGGAAATGACTTGCGATTATATTTCAAATGGATCGGGAATGAAAAGTTCGAATCAAAACAAAGCCAACGGTGCTTTCAAAGTCGTACTTTTTGTTTTCTTTTATTTTTAATTGAATTTTGAAGGTCAAAGATACCACTAAGTGATCCATGACTGTGTAACCACGGTACTTAGTCATGATTGCGGGTAGAGGCAGACGCATAGACTAGAAACAGAAAGCCGGAGATTTAATGCAATTTGGTTAGTCCGCAATGCCATCGAAACATGATAAAACTTTAATCAATCCAATCACTTCCCGCACGACTACAGATCGCTACAGTTAAAGCCAAAGTTTCTAATTTAATCCATGAAATATGACCTTCCCAGCATCACACCCAGCAACAACAGAAAAGAAAACAAGCCAGTTATATCGAACCACACTCCCCTCGATATCCTTTGCGTGCGTCGTTCTTCTCCAGATGGAATTTTATTGTCGGTGGTAGGTGCAAGCAGCAAGCGAAAGAGCGGAAATGGGCCCAAAGTTTTACTACCTACTTGGCCGGTAAACCTACCAACCGAGCCTCCGCGTCAGCCTCCGAAGTCAGGTTGTTTAGAGATGTTTGGCCCATAAAACAGCCCCACGCAGCACTAATAAAAAAAAAAAAACGAGAGCACACGGCGACCGACCGAAGACCGTCCCAAAATTGGATGAAGGATTCATGTGTCCCTTTTGGTAAAATGTTTCCTAATACCTACAGACATGTGGCTGTGTTTGGTGCCTGCAAGCAAGGTGATGCTAAGACCTTGGCAACGCAATGCTTAGGAGGAAAGGGATGCTGCCTTCTCGTGTCGGTGCCAAATGTGCTTGTGTTACCAGCTTGTGGGAATTTCATAAGGTAACAAAAAATCCAACATCCCCAAGAAAACATAAGGATTTGAAAGCGGATTGAACCGCATTCAAGCAGAGGCGAAGGACGTTCCGAAAAATTATGACTAGATTAAATCGAATAGACGCTACCTGCCGTGGCGAATGAAAAAGTGAATATATGAGTCCCGATTTGGACCCCGAAGAGCCGCTCCGACACATCATCATCGTTTCAAGTTCAGCAGTCCCACGTTACTCAAGCCAAACCGTGAATGAAAGTACCAAATTGAATAACACTTGCAAATTATATTTCCGCTGATGTTGCACGTAGCTAATGCTACATACTCTCAAGAACGGATGGCTCGTCTCGTCGTCGTCGACGACGGCGGCTTGCAATTTAGAGTCCGGAAAGAAAGTGCACACACGTTCCTACAACAGCCTGCTGGCGGTCCCCGGTTCATTCATTCACCCAGCCAACAGCAGCGTCCCGAAACACATTCTTCTTGCTGCGCATCGTTTGTTCTCCTTAAAGCTACTTGTGTCCGCACCATTAATATTAAGAGGATATATAATCTTGAGATTTATTAGCAGCTTCGGTGCGTTTTTTTTTTCGTGGTTGAATAAAACGTCCACGGAAGAAAAGAACCTCCATCACATCGGAATGTACTTATGTACGTAACGTATTGTGCATGGAGAGGTGCTCTATGGTACCGAGGAAAGTGCAGGCAGGACCACCGCGCAACCGCAGCCGTACTGCCGACCATAGTCAGCCGGCAAAGATGAGTACATTTAATTCAATTATTTATGAATGGATTTTAGTTTTCTTCCAGTAGTGGGTCCGACACACGCTGACTGGCGGGAACTGTTCTGATGTGTTGGGTTGGCTGCGGGGCAATGAAGGCACAGAGCAGTCAGTGCAGTGTCAGCCGGGAAGAAAGTTGTCGGAGACCTCACAAGAAGTGAGTTCCGTAAAAGCTTTCTTCCTGTCAGATTCCCCTGAATCCGCATGATTGAGGTTGATCTTGTTAAATATTTCCGGAGGAAGTTCGTTTTCTTATATTTTGAGTTTTGGTTAGCGATTAGAGTTGAATTACTGTTTTGTTCCAGCAATGTATTGACTGAAACATTTACTTATGAACGACTTGTGGTGGAAATAACCTGTCATTTTCAAACCCCACATATCATTATTTCTGTATGAGACAATTATCATATTTTTGTATGAGACAATTGAAGTTTTGTGTGGCGATTCAGCTGTTTCTCAATTAATTTTGATTTTTTCTTCGAAAATCTATTTCATACTATATTAGAAATTATATGAATAAAATGATATTTTGTTTTTATTTAAATATATTCAGAAAATACCATATCTTCCCACAAATATACGAAAATCACAAATTATCTAAGGACCAAACTGTTGAAACACTGCCCAGATAGAAGGAAATACACCAAAACATTTTTCATACTATCCACAGGTATTTGAATTAACAGTTGAACTAAAGATAGTTATTACCTTCAAAAATCTCAAAACATCGTATTTTTTTAGAGAGCATTACAAAAAACTCGAAATTACTTATAGAACATCGTAAAACGCTAAATGTTTGTATCAAAATGAAATTCAGAAAATACAATTTATTCATTAGACTTGAACTAAAAATCGTTTTTTCTTTTACTTGTGGAAGTACGCATTAGAACATTATTGTGATGTAATTTATTCAACAATTCCTTTTTTTCAACAACGGGTTTTTTCGGGAGTTTATATGATAATTCATCGAGAAATTTCTTATTCAATTCCATCGGTAATTCCTACGGCAACTTCTGTGATCAATCTTCAGGCAATTTCTTAGAAAAATGTATCAGAAATGTTGTTGTTGATTCCTTCTATAATTCTTTAGAATAACAGAATAAAATCCTAATCATTTTTTCTCTGAAACTCTCCTTGTATATCCTGGAAATTTCCCGCTTCTAAAAAAATTGAATAACATCTCAAGCATTTTTATTGAGAATATTTTCGGCCTATCCTTGTGAACTTCTTCAAAAATTACCTTGGAAACTTCGTCGTTATTTATTCTGGAAATTCATTCGGCAATTATTACATAAGAAATTTTATGGGAAATATTTTCGAAAAATTACCATGTAATAATTTATGAATTCTATAGAAACTTTTTCGGTTATTACTCTGGACATCATCGGTTAATCCTTTGTAAATTCCTTCAGAAATTCCTTTGAAAATTCCTTCCAGAATATTTTTAACAATTCCATCGACTTCACTAGCTCGGATTTTATTTATTTTTCTAGCGATTGTTTTGAGAATTCCTCTTGAAATTCCTTTCGCCATCTGCTCGGTATAATATTTGAGAATTCGTCCGAGTTTTGTGAATGACTGTGATAATTTATTTCAAAACTTTAAATCTTTTTTTAATTTTTCTTTTTGGTATTTCTATGGAAATTTGTTGGGGAAATCTCTTCAAATGTCTTGAAAGTTTCTTCAGTACTCCATCTGGTACAGAGCTGCACAACACCAGTCATGTCAGTTGACTACTGATTCTACACCACCGTCACTATCACTGCAGGCCGATCATCAATATTAAAACGACATTGACAACTGAACTGATATATTGGCGATTCTAGCCGATTCTTAAAATTTTCAATGACGAACATGCGATACTTGGTAATTTGTACCGCATATTAAAACATCATCACGATGAGTGTCTATTTGTATTTTTGAACGATTTTTATAGATGGCCCATCAGTGATATGTACACGCCATCATAGTCAGTAAATTTGCGAAATAAGAAAGTTACGGTGGCTTAACAGAGCACACGCTGTGTTGGATCGCAGCCAACCTATGAAAATTGTATTTTTTTTTCTACTATTGATAGTGACATAACCCACCCTAATCTGACACCTTCAGATTTTTTTTTTCAAAACTGCTTTGGAAACTTGTTTGGCCACTTTTTGGGAATTGATTTAACTGATTCCTCAGCAAATGCTTTCGCAATTCCTTTGGGATTTTTTTCGGTAATTTGATTGGAAGTTTCTATGGCAACTTCTGAAGAAATTTCCTTGGGAATTTCTTAGACAGTTGCATTTGAAATTCATTCGGCGTTTCCTTTGTAAATTTTTCAATCGGTATTTTTGAAATTCCTTTGGAAATCATCGTAAATTTTATTGTAAACAGATTCTGATATACTACTCCGGCATTTTTTTTAAATCGGCAATTTCTTCTGTAATGGTAATCACATTACAAATTCCTTCGGCCATTCCGATTCGTAATCAGCGGAATTTTCCAAGAAGTTGTCTGAAAAATAAAAAAAATGACCGAAGAAATCTACAAAAATATTGCCGAAAGAATTCTCGAAGAACATTTTGAAGGAATTTTGGAAACCATTACTATAAGAATTGCGTTTAAAATGTCCAACAGAATAGTCCAAGGAATTTAAGAGGTGCCAACAAATTTTCCTAGGAAATTTTTGAATAAAATTCAGAAGGTATTATGGAAGGATTTTCCGAAGGGAACGCTTAACAAATAAGGTCTTGTACTATTTTGCAGGTGTACCTATTTTGGGCACTTGCCGCTATAACTAAGTCAATTTCAAACCGATTGAGTTAAATTTTTGTACAGAGTGAGATACTGTGCGTGCCTAACTCTATACAAAATTTCAACTCAATCGGTTTGAAATTGACTTAGTTATAGCGGCAAGTGCCCAAAATAGGTACACCTTCCCATATGGTACAAGACCCTACCCTACCAAAGAAATCTTTAAAGAAATTAGTAAAGCACTTCTAAATGAAATTTTCAACAATACAAAAATTACATAGAAAATTAAAAAAAATGGTTAAAGAAATTCCCAAATAAATGCAACAGGAGCACACATTGAAATTACCAAAATAATTTTCATTGAATTGTTAAGCAATGTTCAATAGAACTACCGTGATTTAGGGTGAATATAATAACACTTTAAATTCAAACCAAGAGGTTACACATGACCATCATTTGCCTCCAGAGTTATTGAAAGATGAGTTTGAATTAGCTAGATTTAAAACTACATTCGGTTCATTTGTCTGAACTTTGTGCTTAGTGTTCTTGAAACATATTTTTCAACTTTCATTGTCGTTGCAATATTGCACAAGCAGTGAATCAAAATTCAACCATCGCGCAACAATAATGACAATGTCGCAACCTGTATTTGTTGCGACAAACAAACCCATGCGACATAAGTTTGTCCCAACTTAAAAATAATGGGATCAATATCGTACACCACGAGTTTAGAGATTTTTAAGCCTTGCATTGCGATTTTCGAACGGTAACTTCGAGTCGGTAAACACTGCAACTCTGGTGAAGCTCTATCATCAAACAATTTCGACTTTGGGTTAGCAATAATTGATTATTCACGAGTTGAAAAGTACGCAACAAATTCAGCTTCCGTTTTGTCTGCAACAAAAAATTTCGAGATCATGTCAGTATCTGTTACCAGTAGGGATAAAGAATAATCGTCGCACCTTCTTTGTTGCTTGTTTTGTGCCTCTTTTGTCTGACAATTCTCTTCACTGTGCACAAGTGATGGATATATGTATGAAGCCTTCAAGTAATTGCTGAACCCATTTTCGACCTCGAAGTTTTTATAATCATTCACATATATGCATAGAAGAGGATTTATTGGAAGTAATCACAAATTTTCGATAAATTAGCCAAACTGCTACCAAAATAATTCGAATCAATCGTCGAAAATAAATCTTAGTGTATTCCCAAAGGAATTGACGAACAAATTCTAAAAAAGCTACTGAACAAAATCATAAAACATTTGCTGAATTCTCTGAGAATTTGCCAAAGAAATTCACATAAAAATCATTGTAGGAATTTTGAAGATATTGCCCAGGAAATTTCCCAAATTTAGTATCGAAAAAAATAGCATAGTTTAAAAAAAGAAAAGTGCTAAATAAAGAATATCTATTAACGATAAACAAATCATTTCGAATCTATTTTGCAATACATTTTCGAAGAAATTCCCAAAGGAAGCAACAAACGATTGTTCGAATTTCCAAAGAAATCCTCGAAAGAATTCGCTCATAAACTAACGTTTAAATATTCAAATCAATTACTGGAACAATTCTCAAAACAACCGTCCCAAAAATCCTTAAAAAAGCAATTCTTGGAATAAGCTAGAAGTTAAAAACTGCATAACTGTATCAATCGATTTTATAGATTTTATCTATTTGATTGTAATAAAACTTTTATTGGCTATTTTTAAGTCTAGACTACTTAAAATACGAAAAAGTAGTGAAAGAAACGGTGGAAATAATCACATTCATAAATTGACCTTCTTGCCTAATGTTCTGGTCTTGAACGGATAGGAAGTAGTCATGGAACTGGTAGTTCGATAATGAATTCTTACCCTAGGTAGGCACAAAGGCACGAAGTGTATTCTATGGGGTCCACAGAATATGGCTTATGTAGTTCTCTTCCAAAAATATTTTTTTAGAATTTTTCCGGACTACCTAGTTTTATTTTCATTTTATATATTTTTAATTGCTGAGAAAATTTGCTTATGATTTCACAAAAAAAATGTGTCTACGATGCTTCATAGAGATTTAATTTTTATGTAAGTATTGCAGATTGGCATTACCTCTGTAAATCCCCGAAAAAAACAATATGAAATGATTGTTTAAGGTAGTGTCAACCTATTTTGCAACATGCATCATTACTTTGTAAATTCTTAACAAACATAACAATAAGTATTGTGATATTTAATCTTTCTTTATATAATATTATTTTGCATATACATCTATATTTATGGAGTTCATTAACTACACCCGCACTGGACATTGTCCTCTCCTCTTCTTGGCGTAACGTCCTCACTGGGACAAAGCCTGCTTCTCAGCTTAGTGTTCTATGAGCACTTCCACAGTTATTAACTGAGAGCTTCCTCTGCCAATGACCATTTTGCATGTGTATATCGTGTGGCAGGCACGAAGATACTCTATGCCCAAGGAAGTCAAGGAAATTTCCTTTACGAAAAGATCCTGGACCGACCGGGAATCGAACCCGTCACCCTCAGCATGGTCATGCTGAATACCCGTGCGTTTACCGCCTCGGCTATATGGGCACTGGACATTGCTGTTTTAATTATTGTAATGAGGTGCATAAGACTATTTCTAAGTCATTCAAACTTTTTTTTAACTACACAGAAAAACGAAATGTATAGAACGATGAAGGCATTGACGACGATGATTGTTTCCAAATTATACAGATTCTTCAACGTCACATTTCAAAGCTTTGAAAACAACCGAATATAAAGAAATTATTTGCTGACTAATGCATTCATTTTGATGATTTACAATTCCCAAAAGTCGACTCCAAAGCAGTTTGGTTATCCTAACGTTTACCGAAATTATTTTGAACTTTAATCCTCGGAATGATCAGAATTCGACTCTAGCAGCTTCAAACTGTTGTACTGGAAGACAAATATTTATAAGAAGCGATAAGACAAAAACTGCTCTAGATTCCTACGTTTAGAGCGTTAATTTCCTATTGCTTGGCACAGCACAAATCATTAACTATTTACCCCACAACGACCACCGGGTACGTTCAGCTTCTTTCATTCGTCGCATTCCATTGATTTTACTCAATGAACATAATTCTTATCCGTCCATTCATACGCAGACCGGTCGCCGCTGCCACCGCCCGGCTTGCAATATCAATAGACGATGTACTTTTGCCGACCATATATGTAGTGAGTCGATTTCGAACGACATTCTTAGAAATGATAAACCGATGACTATGCGCATAGACTAGAAGAACCACCGACGATGACAACGACCGTAGTCAGTGCAGTGGTCCAATAACAGACGATCAATACCCACATTCTGACTGAGCTATTTTCTAGGATACCTATACTGAGCTGTGAGGAGGAAGCTTCTTAGTCATATGCCACAATCCGAAGCGCGCAATTTCTTAATCACTCTATTTATTATTCATCCTGGAGTTGAATGGCTTTGCTGGGTAATTAATCAGCAGAATAACTTGTTTGCCGGCGTCCAGTGTCTAGTGTCGTCGGCTGTTGTTATCAGCAAGCGCACACGGTGAGCTGCATTTGTCGTTTGGTGGCTTGAACCGGTGTCGAAGCTGTGATGAAGCATCATCATCACCGTGTCTCGAGCTTCCGATGTGTGATAGATCGCCATCACATGAGCGAGCAACATAACCGCCATAAACATGGTCTTAAATTGAATTTAATTAATCCATTATTGGTCTGACATTAATGGAAGGCCCAGATTGGATTACACGGATGGTATCCATTTTCTTTTTCTTTTGTAGTATCTTGGCAGATTTCCGTACATTTAGTGCCCAGCATCTGCGGTGAGAAAATCCACACTCCAATCCCCTGACAGCGAAATAAGGGAAATCATTTTTCATCATTCAATTACTGTTTCGTCCACCTTCCCAAGTTACGGGAAAATCTTACTGCAAATAGATTACCGTCAATGGTGCCATCAATAGTGTAGCTAGGAGGCGGGCGTTTACATTGCCCATAATTCCAAAGGATCCATAGTTTTTTTTTAAGTTTGTTGTGAAATTGTCAGTAAGGGTATATAAGGAAAAAAAAAACATAAAAAAAAATCTGGACGACTTGCGTCATTTTGAAACATTACCTTGTAATATTGTAATTTATGACAAATACTTCTTCTAAGCTTTTTGAGATATTCGTTGAAGGATCAATAAAAAACAAACTGGAAAAAATATAAATTATAATATCGATGATTGTTTTAAATAAATATTCTTGTCAAAATTCACCAAGGCTTCTATTAGAAATCTATAAGGAAATCCCTTCGTAATTCTTCATAATAGTCATTCATTATCATGATAATTCCTGTAAAAATCTTCATTGAAGCTAAGATTCCTGCAAAAAAATCTAAGAATAGCTTCGAGCAGACTCCTGGTATATTTTTCGATAAGTTACTGGGAGTGAGGAAATGCAGTGGAGTGTCTAACATACAAAAGACCCCAGGTGTCCCTTTTAGGGATTATAAAGCTTATGATAATAATATAATGAAGCGCTTTTCACTCTAATGCTAGTTCTTCACATCATGAAAAGGAGGCGTTCCACGGAGTCATGTCAGTCGATCCTGAGCGACCATTTCAAAAATATCTGAAACTTTGCACAGTTTTTCAATTTCATCTAAATCGCCATTTTTCGATATCAAATTTTTATTTTGAATCACGACTAACTTTTCAAAAGGGTGTATGCGAAAATAGTTCAAAAATATTCTAAAAGCTGCACAGCAAAAACGGATTGTTCGATTGTTATGAATTTTTCAGCAAAGTTAGATAACTAAATGATGATTCCTAACAAAATATACACTGTGAAAAATTTCTTTTTTTACTTTAAAAAAATATGATCTTTGTCACAAAAACTCAAATATCTCAAAACCCTATCTTTTTACCAACGTCAATTTTTTAGGGAAAATGGCCCATTATATCAGCTATCTACCATAAAATTTTGGTGATGGTAAACTGATAAACAAAAAAGTTATAACATTTCAAACATTTCACAGTTTTTACATTTAGTAACAAAAAAAATTTTTTTTTCTGTGTAAATTATTTCGAGAATTATATGTTGCTGCTGATTTTATTGTAAAGGCTACCGCCTGAATTAAACAAGTTGTTTTCATGATATTTTTGTTTGATTATTCATAATTACTATAGTATCTATTTGAAACTTAGACGCGATCCAGTGTTGTGATCAAAAATATTGAGAGTGTCATACTTTTTATTGTACGTGACTGGTGAAAAGTTACCTTGATAGCGTTGAAAAGCTGTTGATCATAAGAAAAATGGAATTAAACTTATTTTTAAGACGAAAGCTGCATAATAAAAGTTTTATATATTCGCGTATACGTCTAGTTGATCTGCAAAAAAATTACCTCTTAGAGAACAGACTTTATGATCGGAAGAATGCGAGTAACTTCAACAACAACAAATGCATGAGAGGTACATACCACAGACAAACAGACGAAACGCCTAGAATAATATTCGTGAAAATCCATCGCCCAGTTCCCACTACCACCACCTGGTGGAAATGTTTCACGAAACACTGCGTTGTGCAATATCGTCATCAGAAGGCGCTAGTGTGAAACGTCAAACGCAAAGAAAAACGATGGGCACTCTTCTGGTTATGAAAGCCACAACCAAGATTCAAAATGATCGTTAAAGGCGTGGTCAATGAAAATTTCGTCAGTGTTACGTTTGTTTGTCTGTATACATACCATGACAATGCTCACGAAAAAGCAAAAAAAAATACTACCGCTATGGATATTAAAAATTTTATAGTAAATTTTTTCTTCAGCCAAGTAAACAACACCAAACTAGTCAGTTAAAACTAATAAGTGATTTTGTTTATTATAATCTAACGAACAACATGAACAATCGCTTTCTCAAAGGTCTTCAACTCAACGCTCTCTTGTAGACCGTTTGATGAAAAAAAATGTTCAAAAGAGTTACGAAATCTCACCGAAAGCACCATAGATAAACTGGTTATGCCCAAATTGAATACAAATTTACGCATTTGCACGTCCTGCCGTCTAGACTTTGACAGACGAGCCATCTGTATATCATCGGTAAAGCAGGGCGCAGGAAGTTCGAAAACGACAACAACTGAGAAATTGCCAGAAGTGCTAAGTGCAGAGAGTCATGCCACCATACCATCAGCGACATTTGTTTAAACAATATAATCACGCCCCTTTTCAAAAATGCTTTGAAATATACTTCAACATCTATACCCATTTCAATATTTTTAACGTTGCAAAACACGCTTTCAACATTCATCTTGAAGAAGAGGGAAAACACTTGTCCTCAAATGTAACAGCAAATTAATGAATAAACGACTAATGCGCGGAGGGCGTGATAAAATCGGAACATTACTGTACATATAATATACATAATACATAATAAAAACAGCTTGTTTTACTCACGCAAGGCCATTAACAATAAAATCAGCATCAAACTGCGATTTCCGGCCGAAATAATTAACACTAAAAAAAAATTATTACTAAATGTGAAAATTGTGAAATGTTTGAATTGTCAAAACTTTTTTGTATATTAGTTTATTATCACCAAATTTTTATGGTAGATTGCTAATCTGCCGTAATTCTGCAAAGTGACGTAAGCGACATTGATAGTTTTGGCCCATTTTTTGGTTATTATGCATAAAACTCTTGCTCATCCTTTAAGTTTCTTTCCAAAGATGATAGATTACGATTAGATCTTGCATTCTAATACAGCAGGAATACCACAGTGTTATTCTCACCCCAGATATTATAAATAATATACCAAAAAATATCGAAATTTTGAATGGCGCTTACGTCACTTTTCAGAATTACTGCAGTAATACAATGGACCGGTTTCCTTAAAAAATTACGTTGGTAAAAAGATAGGGTTTTGAGATATTTGAGTTTTTGTGACAAAAATGATATTTTTTAATGTTAAAAAAATATTTTTTTTCACAGTGTATATTTTCTTAGAAATCACCATTTAGTTATCTAACTTTGCTGAACAATAAAATCAGCATCAAACTGCGATTTCTGACCGAAATAATTTACACAGAAAAAAATATTTACCAAATGTGAAAATAGTGAAATGTTTGAAATGTTATAACTTTTTTGTTTATTAGTTTACCATCACCAAATTTTTATGGTAGATTGTTAATACAATGGACCGTCTTTCCCAAAAAAATTACGATGGTAAAAAGATAAGGTTTTGAGATATTTGAGTTTTTGTGACAAAAATGATATTTTTTAATATTAAAAAAGATGTTTTTTCACAGTGTATATTTTCTTAGGAATCACCATTTAGTTATCTAACTTTGCTGAAAAATTCATAGCAATCGAACGAACCATTTTGGCTGTGCAGATTTTTGAATATTTTTGAACCATTTTCACATACACCCTTTTAAAAAGTTAGTCGTGATTCAAAATAAAAATTTGATATCGAAAAATGGCGATTTAAATGGAACTGAAAAACTGTGCAAAGTTTCAGTTCAATAGAAAATCATGAATTAAAAAATTTCCTTAATTTTGATGCTGTTGCTTGGAATCGCTCAGTATTAAATCCAAAATGGCGGCTGTTGATTGGTGTTTTATGCTCTAAAACCATGCAGTATGGGTATATTTGGTATGGGGAAGATGTCCGGAGTCCTAAAGTGGCAACCAGAATATCCAAGATGGTGTTCTAAAATCCAAGATGTCCGCTCCCAATTCAAGATGGCGACATTTTAATTGTGTTTTGGGCTCTAAAGCCATGTTATATGAGTATATTCGGTGTGGAGAAGATATCCGAAGTCTAAAAGTTGCGACTAAAATTTCCAAGATGGCGGCCCACAATCCAACATGGCGGCCTAAAATTCCAGATGACAATGTGGTATATTTGGCATAGGGAAGAAGTCTGGATTAAAAAATGGCGACCAGAATATTCAATATGGCGTAACAAAATTCAAGATATTTTCACAATTTTTGCCTTAAGTCAAAATGTCAGGATCCAAAATCATGAAATATTTATATATTTGATATGAAGCAGATGTCCAGTCCGGAGTCCAAAAATGGCGGGGCAGAATATCCAAGATGGAGGTCTAAAATCAATGATAATGTCTCCAAGTTCAAGAAGGCGGTTGTTTAATGGAGTTTCAGGCTCTAAAGCCATGCAGTATGGGTATATTTGGTATGCGGAAGAAGTCTAGGGTTCAAAACTGGTGACAATAATATCCAAGATTGTGGACTTAAATCCAAAAGAGCGGCTCAAAATAAAGGATAGCGGCCTTTTTTAAGTTTAAGGATCAAACATCAAAAGCCAGTTACACGAATCATATCTGGTGCCATGAAATGGATTTTTGTTAAACGTTTGAAAGTGCGATATTCATCAACATTTTATTTGAGATTTGTTGAAATAGGGTTTCGAAGGCACGAGAAAGGCGCCATCACCGCTAGGTGGATTAATTAGGGTTTTTTCCTATATGATAGTACCCAGTGATCTATGTTCATAAGCTGTGAAATCTCAATATTGCCTTAATTGCACTTGGGACAGTTATGCTTCCACTGGCAGTATAGATCTCTACGAGAGTTTTTGTGTTGTCAATGGAATGGTAATGTAAGTAAAACATTAGTAGTACTTAAAAATCTACCAAAAATTTAAAAAGATTTCATTTTTCTGAGAAGATCAGAAACTTCTCTTTAAATTCTTCCAGGAATAAGTTAAAAAGTCTCTCTATGGTGAGGTCAAATGTTCCTCTCGGGTTTCTCTGGATTTCCTCGACGTAAATTATCATGAAACTTGTGTAGGACTTTCATTTTATCTCACTGCAGGAACTCTACCAGAAATATCTACGCGTAATTCTTTACGACTTTTATGAATCCACAGGGAAGGAATGATTTCGAGCATTTAATTTCTGCTTTTATTATCACCATAATTTTACGATACTTCTTCGGTACTACGTAAATTTTAAAATTTTTGAGGATTGTTTGTTGCCAACAAAAACCCGCCCTGAAGAACAAAACTGCCAAAAATGTCAGTCAGCCTGTGACGTTTCTGTCTAAGTTGATACACATTTTATTCAGCCGAATATACTATTGAATTTCTACCTCCCTACTGGGAAAATATCCCAGTTACGCCAATGCTCACCGTACATGCAACCGTACGCTAGGCGAGCAAATTCGAGTCGTCCTCCTAATTGACTTTGGACCGGGACCAGGGGGAGAGACAAATCTCATTTGATTAATTGTCGGATCTTTTTTTCTGCCCCGTAATACTCCCGCAGTCGGCTGCCGACAGCCAAAAAGTCAGCGATCATCGTGAACGCCGCCGGAGTCACACAAGATAAGCGGGCTCCCTTTGTCCGTGAACAAATAACAGAGCGATGCGACTTCAAGGACATACGGACTCGATGGCGCGCCGCAATGCTGCGGGATCATACTGCATTCGTAAATATAGCGGTTCTGCTTTCCCATGTGCGCCAGGCCCGGCCGGCTTTGTGACAATTTGAGTTATGATTGCCGCACTGAATTGAAAGATCAGGGCTGACAAGATGCTGTCTACTGAATCAATTCTGGAGCTTCTGGATTAGGGTCGCATTGTTCGGGAATAATGTTTGATTGATTGTAGCACTTATTGTGCCATGTTATGTCTGATGAGGGCCGATGTTGATGGTGGCGGGAGAGATAAGATTTCATGGCGGCTGCCTGCCGTTCGGTCAATGGTTCCCTCATATGACCTTTTGACATAGAAACAACTGTTTTGGTGTTGAACCAGTTGAAACAGTTGCACGCCTCAACAGCGACTTCGCCGTAGCAAGTGAATACAAATTAAAATAAATAAAACTTCCCATCCTCTGAACACGCTCCCGAAAGGGTTAACAACTCGCTACTCTCATCTTCCCCCTTTTCACACAATCCTACTATAAATTCCGTCGTCGAACGTCCTACGATGACACCAACTAACACACGACGAGTGCAAACGACTCCAGACAACACATCAACATTGTCGAGCCAGAAGAACATTAACTTTATTACCATCTCTGGGCGAAGAAATTATCATCTCTAGACGATCAACCAACACACTGCACTGCCACGCCAACCGGCAAGCAAGCAGGCAACTTCTGATTGTGCAAGGGAAGGGTCTCAGACTCCTTTCGTTGCTGCTGCTTGCTTCTCTCGTGTCTTCTAAGATGATGCTCCAGAGTTGTCAGTAGCAGCAGCAGCATCCCTAAAGTGCATAAAAAGTGAATCTTTCCTCCTCGTGGCTGCAGTAGCATCCAGAGACGACGCGAAAACAACCTCTGGAGGAAGAAATAGTCCTGCTCTGGTTGCCAGTCTGACGACGACGACCGCCGATGTTCGCCCGCGTAGTAGGGCTTTAATATGTGTGTTTATCCGAGCGAACATAAAACTTCCCTTTCGGTTGCGAGGTCCACAGGCCGGGTCGCTACGCTTGCTGGCTGGTGTTTGGACTTAAGAGGATGTTGTCTGACGAGAAAACTACAACAGGTCCAACCGTGTGGGAAGAACACGGAAGCAGTTAAGTTACGAGGGAAGTTCAACTTTGTTTGCTGGATGGATCGATACAGCAGATAGGTAGAATAATTTTGGTTTCTTGCTTGAAACACCCAGAAACACTCTGCTTGCTTTCAATCGATCAATTTTTTAATGGCTAATTCAAATGAAAAATAGTGATCGATTGGCCACTCGCATACGCGTAGAATCTCTGAGGAACTTTGGCGGACGAAGACGAGCTCTCGAGAACTGCTGGGGTACGGTAAAAGCAGCCATCAACAACGCAGAGGAGACCAACGTTGGGTATGTGGAACGGAGCCAAACTAACGATTTGTTCGACGATAGAGTAAAGTGGGGCAAAAGTTCGAGTGGGGTAAGAGTTTCTTTTGAAGTTTTTGAGCTCAATTCAAATTATTTCTTTCGGGTGTCAAGGTTGTTCGAACCCTTTTTCAAAAAGAGTCTTTCACTCCAAAAATTATGAAAATTGATCAATATTTCGAGAAGTTATGACAAAATGTTGGTTTTTGATCAAAAAATTGTAACATGCGATGGCCCTTGCAACGCATGGAATGAAATTTTAATGAAATCGAATTCGATATTTTATTTTGGGGCGTAACTGGGTATATTTTGAAGATGCTCTAGCATATATAACTTTTTGCAAAAAAGATTTGGAAATCGTATTTTACACATAGTGGGGCAAAAGTTCGAATTGTGGGGCAAAAGTTCGAGTCATGTGGCAACTTTGGGTAGAAACCTATAATTCTGCAAAATGTACATATTATCTCTAAGAGTGATGGAATTAGTGAGAAAATTCGATTAAAGTTGAAAAAAAAATGTTGTTTTATCTGAATTTGGCGGAAAACTACTAATTTTTGGTGTAGTAAATTTAACCCTGATTTGGGTAAAATCCAAATCGAATTTTAAAGTGTATTCCAGTTCTAACATCAAATATCAAGTGGTTTCAGGTACTCCTATTACCAAAGTGTCAAAATAGTGTGCTACGGTTAGCGAAATTCCACAAACACTAGATTCGAACTTTTGCCCCAGTGGTGGGGCAAGTGTTCGAATAAAACACACATGTACAAAAAGTGTTATAACTCAAAATTGAAAAGACATTTGGCGTAACTTTGTTCAGCAAAATTTTAGCTCATGGATGGTAGAATCACCACACGGTATTTATTTATTTTTATCTGCTTCGATTTTTTGATATAGGTCGAATTATCAACTAAGGTCGAACTTTTGCCCCACCTTACTCTAAGTATAGAGAGATTTTGGAAGGAAAGAAAGCAGCGAGGGCGATCATGCTGCAGCACGGGACCCGGCAGAACGTGGAGCGATATAAAAGAACGCAGAAACAGAAAGAAAAAGCTCCACCTGGAAGAAGCGGAATGTAACGAAATGGAACTGCTGCGTCGTTCACAAGAAACACGAAAGTTCTACTAGAACCTTAACGCATCCCGCAAAGGCTTTGTGCCGCGAGCCGAAATGGGCAGGGATAAGGACAGGAGAATCTTCACTGATGGACGTAAGCTGATCGAAAGGAGGAAGCAGCACTACGACGAACACCTGAATGGTACGGAGAACGCAGACAGGGAGGATCAAGACAGCGGAAGAAATGACTACGTCAGCATAGCAGGGAGCAACAACGAGCCAACCAACACCAACTTTGAGGTAAGTTAAGGAAGCTATCTAGCAGCTCAAGAACAATAAGTCAGCTGGTGAGGATGGTATCGGAGCTGAACTCATCAAGATGGGCCCGGAAAAGTTGCCCACCTGCCTGCACCGGCCAATAGTTCGAATCTGGGAGAACGAACAGCTATCGGAGGGGTGGAAAGAAAAGGTCATTTGCCCCATCTACAAGAAAGGCGACAAGTTGGAATGTGAGAACTTCTGAGCAATCACAATTCTGAATGTCGCCTACAAAGTGATATCCCAGATCATCGTCCATCGTTTTCACCCAAAGTTAATGAGTTTGAGGGAGTTATCAAGCCGACTTCGTTGAAGACCGCTCGACAACGGACCAAATCTTCACCATGCGACAAATCCTCCAAAAATGCTGCAAATACCAGGTCCCATCGCACCACCTGTTCATTGACTTCAAGGCGGCGCGGCGTACTACAGTATCGACCACAGAGAGCTATGGAAAATCATGGATGAAAACGGCTTCTCCGGAAGGCTTATTAGATAGATCGAAACGACGATGGACGGTATAAGAATCTGCGTAAGGGTTTCGGGCGATCTATCTAGTTTGTTCGAATCTCGCCGGGGACTACGACAAGGTGATGGACTCTCATGCCTACTGTTGAACATCGCCCTGGAAGGTGTTATGCGACGAGCCGGGCTCAACAGCCGAGGCACGATTTTCCCGAAATCCTGCCAATTTGTCTGTTTTGCGGATGACATGGATATTATTGCTACAACATTTGGAACGGTATCAGAACTGTAGAGTAGAGTGGGGCAAGAGTTTCTTTTGAAGTTTTTGAGCTCAATTCAAATTATTTCTTTCGGGTGTCAAGGTTGTTCGAAGCCTTTTTGAAAAAGAGTCTTTCACTCCAAAAATTATGAAAATTGATCAATATTTCGAAAAGTTATGACTAAATGTTGGTTTTTGATCAAAAAATTGTAATATGCGAAGGTCCTTCCAACGCATGGAATGGATATGTAATGAAATAGAATTCGATATTTTATTTTGGGGCGTAACTAGGTATATTTTGAAGATGCTTTAGCATGTATAACTTTTTGCAAAAAAGATTTGGAAATCATATTTAACACATAGTGGGGCAAAAGTTCGAATTGTGGGACAAAAGTTCGAGTCATGTGGCAACTTCAGGTAAAAACCTAAAATTGGGTAAAATGTACATATTATCTCTAAAAATAATGGAATTAGTGAGAAAATGCGATCAAAGTTTAAAAAATTTGTTGTTTTATCTGAATTTGGCGGAAAACTACTAATTTTTGGTGTAGTAAATTTAACCCTGATTTGGGTTAAATCCTGATCGAACTTTAAAGTGTATTCCAGTTCCAACATCAAATATTAATTGGTTTCAGGTATTTCTATTACCAAAGTGTCAACATAGTGTGCTACGGTTAGCAAAATTTCACAAACACTAGATTCGAACTTTTGCCCCAGTGGTGGGGCAAGAGTTCGAATAAGACGCACACATACAAAAGGTGTTGTAACTCAAAATTGAAAAGACATTAGGCGTAACTCTATTCAGCAAAATTTTAGCTCATTGATGGTAGAATCACCACACGTATTTATTTTTATCTGCTTCAATTTTTTGAGAAAAATTGATTTTTCAACTAAGGTCGAACTTTTGCCCCACCTTACTCTACACCCGCCTTAAACGTGAAGCAGCAAAGATCGAACTCACGGCGAACGCGTCGAAAACGAAGTGCATGCTAGCAGGTGGTTGAGCACTTCGTCTACCTCGGGTCCACATTAACGGCAGACAACAACCTTAGCCGCGAAATACGAAGACGTATCATCAGTGGGCTCCACAAGAATCTGCGGTCGAAAAAGACTCATCCTCGCACCAAGTGTACCATGTACAAAACATTAATAAGCACTCGAAGTGTTTGAGCGACGGGTGCTTAGGGCCATCTTTTGCGTTGTGCAGGAAAACAATGTGTTGCGGCGAAGAATGAACCACGAGCTCGCTGCACTCTACGGCGAACATAACATACGGAAGGTAGCAAAAGCTGGACGGATACGATGGGCGGGGCATGTTGTGAGAATGCCGGAAAACAACCTTGCAAACCTAAGTAACATTTTGATGACCAATAAGTTATTTGGAGGTTTTGGAAACCATCATAAAACCTAATACCTTTTATTTTGGTTTATTGATAGTCTGAAGAACCTCTTCCGGACTATTTGACTAAAAAGTATTGCTTGCTTGTACAAGACCTGGAGGGCAGCGTGCAGAACGATCTGGCAAATGTGGGACGAGGCCGAGGATAGAGGACTGTAGCCACGAGCCGAGTGTTGTGGCGAAGAATTGTTGATTCAGTTTCGAACGATAAATTTCAAAGTACAATATTGAAATCCTAAAAAAATCCACACATTTCGTCAAAAATATTCCAAATTCCCCGGTAAAAATAAGCCCTGAAACTTCACTACATATGTTCCGGGTCATTTGACCGAAAACCATTTGGCCGGAAGGATCATTTGCTCGAACGCCGTTTTAACGAAAATGAATGATGAACTCAAGCGATAATGTCACTTTTATCCACATCGAGTAACTAACAAGAAGAGCCGCTTGGCCGAATGCCATTTGACTAAATGTCGGATTGTTTGGCCGAATGCCGTTTAGTTGTACTGCTATAGCATACATTAGTTTTCTTGGTAATGTGGTCTTCGCAGGTAGTTGAAGAGCATGCATGACTTTCCTCCTCAGCGTCCGCTGCATGGGATGAGGTAAAAGTAGATTGTTTACATTACATCGAAATTTTCAACTGTCGCCTTAACCCTCTTATACCCAAATTTGTGATTCTGATCTAAATGTAATTTTTCGTCGCCTAAAATCGATTTAAACATGTTTTGGAAGTTAATTCTTTTTAATTCTAGATTTTGTGAATTTTGGTTTTTAATTTTTCTAAATTTTTTGGAACATCCCTACACTTTCATATTTTTCCTGCAAGCCTATTTGGTATACCGATTTTTAAGATGAAAACATTTGAAATTTTTATGTTTTTTTTTATTTCTACTTTTTTTCATGGAATTTTTTATTGTCCGTGTAATTTTTAGGAAAATCATTTAAGTGTGTGTTAAATTTCCTGAAACTCTTTTACAATAATCGAATGATTAGGGAAAAAATTAAAACACGCGAATTGTTGCGATTAAATACAAAAGATACAATGAAATCTGAAAGGTGACCAAAACACCAATTTCTCAATGATTTTTCAAAAATGTTGATACGTTTTAAAAGACACCAAAAACCATTTTGAAATATACAGAACAGTCCTAAATATCCGCTCAAAATATAAAAGTTTTGATTGGCAAGAAAAAATACAAAAATGGGGCTAGTAAATAGTAGGGTATTAGAGGGTTAAATTGACTCATATGTATTTTATTTTAGAAGTTGCTTCTTAGTAAAAAAAATACAAATGAAAATTGACTTTTTCATTGGAAACAGATGAAGAATGAGCCAACGAAAATGCGGAAGATTGTCTGATTGAAGATGTTACAAGAGCTCCTCAATGTGATAGTATACAATAATTAAAAATACCTATGGATCTAGAAGATTATTGGCTCGTTTGATTTTCTAGAGTGTGCTTTGCTCATGCAGAGCTGTCGAAATTTCCTGCAAATTGTCAAGTAGTGACATAGTGTATGTATTGGAATATTTGAGTTTGATATATGCAGAGCTTGCAGAATAAGCAAAACTCTGATTCAACTGAAATTTTACATTTAATGAAGGTGTATTATATTAGTGCAAACTATTTTGCTGCACACACTGGTACCAACTCAACTCAACACATGTGTGTAGGTCGACCCAAAGAAGACATGATAACACCAGCAACGAGAGACGAAGCGGTTGGAAATGGCCTTTCTTCGGTATGTGCGCATCCCCGGCTCCTCATTTCAAGGGAAGAATCTAATTTATATTCATTAGGCGTATTAAGCACATTTTATTGTGTGGCGCTGACTGTGTGCACCAACAGAAAGAAGATGCTCTCTGCCAAGTGCCAAGTGCTTTAGTGCTTTTGGCCGCAGGCCACGCGGAAGCATTCAACAATATTACAGCCACAGAGAACAGACATCCAAGTCCAGTTCCGAAACTGTGTAAGGAATTTAACGGCCATTTGAAATCGGCAACTCAAGTGGCAATAGCGTGGCGCTGCAATCGGTTAATTTCCCATACTAATTTAATTCACCACTTGAAATGTTTCAATTCACCACTGACTGTGGCAATATGGTGTTTGGTGGCGTTAGTGTTGTCATCGTGTATTGGTTTGCAACCTTACTCAAGTAAAGATTCAAATCCTTACACAACTTTCCGAATGAAATTTGTTCTAGCCTGGATGTCTGTTCTCTGTGTTACAGCTACCTACACACCATCATCGCATCATCGGTCGGAACGGAACTGTACGAACTGTAAATTCCCCGCAAAGGACTTCCTTCCAATCGATAAAAACAAACCCCTTCCGCCAACTATCGATTCTTCCGCCATGGGTTCCATGCAGATGGGTACTATGCAAATGGCAAATTCCGAACAAAATGGGAAAACTTATCTATTATTATTCATTTTTCTCCGCCGAATTCGACGACCGAGCGACTGAAACATAAGTAGAACCTCTTCAGCAGCCGAGCCAGCCGGGGTTCAGGGTACTCTAGAGCCCGAACCAAGAAGACACGAACGACGAGCGGTCGGTCGCAGGCACATGTGCACCGCACATGTGTTCCTTTTCCTTTCTGAGGTTATGTCGCACATATATGATTTGAGTTTGTTCCTGGTTCTGTTGAGTTCAGTTCGTTTTTTTTCGGGAAGGCACTTTTTCATCTCACTTTGCCAATCCAATATCTTATGCTGCATGGTTCTTTCTCGTTCGTTGTCGTTATCTTCCACATTCCTTTCGGGACTTGATTGTGCAGAGTAGAGGGAGTTCGGCGTGAAATGTGCTGCTGTAGGGAAAAGGATGATTTCATCTTCTGTATATTGAGGTTGGGAACAAAATCCAATATGTTACCACAGAGAACAGACATCCAAGTCCAGTTCCGAAGCTGTGTAAGAAATTTAACGGCCATTTGAAATCGGCAACACAAGTGGCAATAGCGTGGCGCTGCAATCGGTTAATTTCCCATACTAACTTAATTCACCACTTGAAATGTTTCAATTCACCACTGACTGTGGCAATATGGTGTTTGGCGGCGTTAGTGTTGTCATCGTGTATTGGTTTGCAACCTTACTCAAGTGAAGATTTCAATCCTTACACAACTTTCTGAATGAAATTTGTTCTAGCCTGGATGTCTGTTCTCTGTGATGTTACCTTAAAATTCGTAATTTTCTTCTACTGGTTAAGCGCACTTTACACTAATCCCCTCATCGTAATAATAATATCGCAAAGAGTATGTGCACTCATACGCAAGCAAGCATACTTAGCTCACATGATTCCACCAAGATGATGATGATGGTTGAATTGCATTTTTATGAGATTCTTCGGAACGTCACGGTTTTTGGAGGAAACCATGTTTGCATGTAGCTACGTGCCGATAATGGTGTTTACTCTAATGATGGAACAACAGTTGCAGGTAGGTACACAGACAGGAGACAGACAGACCGTCATCGATTGCATTCTGCTTGGCAGAATGGAACCATTCGTCATGCGATAAGCGGGGAACTACGCGATAAGGGATTTTTTTCGGTGGAAAAGTAGGAACTAATGTACCGATTGTGGATACTGATAATAGGAAATTCATTCTTGGATTCATTTATGACCTGTCTTTCGAGTCTTCATCATCTACATGGTCACGTCAGCAGTCAAACTGTTATTTGCTTATTGATTATTTTTACATGTATGTATGTATGTACATCAATCGGAAACAATCCCTTAATAATTTTGCATGACTCACCGGAGGAATCGTAGAGTGCTATCAAGATTCTTTATAGCAGGCGAAGTATTTTGGTTTCTCAGTCACCAAACGCACCGAAACGTCGGATGTAGAGCGATATATCGTCGTTTGATTGCGTTTGGTGACTGCGAGGAATTCCTTAAAAATTTGTTACAGAAATTTCCGGAAGATTTTTTTAGAGGAACCCCTAAAGATATTCAAAGGGAATTCCCAGAAAAATTGCTGAAGTAATTTACCAAAACTTTTTCAGAGAAATTCTGGAACGGTTTTTTCTAGGAATCTTTGGAGTAATTGCTGAATAATTTTCAGAGAGGTCCTCGGATGCATTCCTGATTGACTTATTGAAGGTATTCTCGGAAGACTTTTTGGAAAAATCCCCGGAAAATTTTCTGAAGGTATTATCGTAAATAATCCCAGAGGAATCCAACAAGAAATTCCTGAAAGAGTCCCTGGACGTATTTCCTGAAGAAATTCTCAGAGGAATTTCTGAACGATTTGTTGAAGGAATTCCAAGTGGTAACCAAGTGGTAAATTCTAAATGATTTTAAAGGAGTTTCTGAAAGAAATCCTTAAAAAGCTTTCGGAAAAATTCCCGAAAAAAAATCCGGGGCTATCAGGAAGACATATTTGAAGAAATTCCTGAACTTTTTTTAGGCATTTCCGGAGGTATGCCCGGAGTGATGGCAGAATGTTTTAGGTGTTCAAATCAAATGTTGGAGGAAAAATGTTAAATGAACACGGGAGAATTTTCAGGAGGAATTCCTGAATGCTTTTATTAGATGAATTCTTTTAGGAATCCTTGAAGCAGTAGCTGAATGCTTTTCTAAGGAATTCTTGGAGGTATTATTAAAAATATTTTCGGAGGAGTGGCGGAAGTTTTCCTGGTAGAATCTCTGGAGAAATTTCTGTAGGAGTCTTTAAGGAAATTCCTGAACGATTTTTGGTGGTCGTTATAAAAGAATCCCCGGAGTATTTGCTCTAATGTTTTGAAGAAGTCCTCGGAGGAATTCCTGAGTTACAGTTTTGAAAGAATTTTCGGAAGACTTATTTTGTGGAGGAATTCTCAAAAATAATTCTAAATAAGTTACATGAGGAAAATTCTAGAAAGTGTCCCGAATTTTTTTCCCAGGAAGTTTTTTTTTTTTTTTTTTTGAGGCATTCCCCTAGAGTAATCGCAAATGTGTTTCGCAGAAATCGCAGAATGTTTAATCGCAGAAATTCCTTGGATGAAATTTTTGATGACTTCTTCATAAATTTCCTGAAAAATTATTGAAGTAATACGGGAGAAATTTGTGAAGAAATTCGTGAACGAATTGTTGTAAGAATTCCCGGAAGAATCCTCAAATTATTTGCTGAATATTTTTCAGAGGAGTCCGTGGAAGAATTCTTGAATTCATTTTCATAACAATTCCCGGTTAAATCCCTTAAAGATTTTCTGAAGGAATCTACGGAGAACTCCTGACGTATTTTAAGAGGAGTTCCCGGAGGAGTCCCCGGAGTAATTTATGAATGTTTTTTTTTTAGAAATCCCCGCGAAATTTTCTGGAGTAAATCCTGAACGATTTTTTTGGTGGAATTCCTGAAGGAGTCGCCATCATAAGTGCTGAATGTTGTTTTGAAAGTGTTCTTAGAGGAATTTACGAATTTTTAGATAAAGAATTTGAGAAAATTTTTGACGAAATATAGGAGAATTTTCTTTAGAAATTAGTGAACGATTTCTGGAGGAATTCTCCGAGGAATCCATGATTTTATGTTTAATGCAGTCTTTGGAGTATTTTTCAATACATTTATGAATGAATTGCCAGAAGGTTTCCTGGAGAAATCCCCGGAGGATTTTCTGTCAGAATCTTTGAAGAGCGCCTGCCGAATTTTTGGAGGAGTTCTCGGTGGAATCCCCTAAGTAATTACTAAATATTTTTTGAGAGTTTTGTCGGAGGAATTGCTGAATATGTTTTGGAAGAATTCCAAGAGGAATTCCATAAGAAATCCTCGTGAAATTTTCTGGAGTGATTCCTGAACGACTTTTAGGAAGAAATCCTAAGACAATTCCCGACGTAATTGTTGAATATTGCTTGAAAAGAGTCCTTGGAGAAATTTTTGAATAAGTCTTCAGAGCGACTTCTGGAAAACTTTTTTTAGACATTTTAAGTTTTTCTTTGAAAAACTTCTTGAAGGAAACCGGAGTTATTTTTCGAAGGAACGATTGTTGAGGGAATTCCCGGTAGAATCCTCGAAATAACCGCTGATTTTTTTTTTCAAAGGAGTGCTTGGAGGATTTTTTTTTATAAATTTTCGAAGGAATTTCCGGAAAGTTTCTTGAACGTATCCCTGAAGCATTTCCTGTAGGAACGATTGGATGACTTCATGAACAATTTTTGGAAAAATCCCCGAAGGACTCGCCAGAATAATTGTTGTGTTTTTCTTAATGTCCTCAATGTAACTCTTGAAGTTTTTTGAAAGAATTCCAGGAAGAATTCTTAGAAAATTAGACGAGGAATTTTTGAATGAATATCCATAGGAATTCCTGAAGGTATTCACAGACAATTTAAACCCGGAGGGATTACTAAAGAACTTTGGAAGAACCCTCAGATGAATGGAAAATAACACTATAAGGATTTTCAGGAGGATTCGTCGGAGGAATTCCTGAAATATTTTAAAAGAAATTCTTGGAGATGTTTTAGAAATTATCTGAAGGAATCCCGTAGAAATTTCAAGAGTAATCTCATGACAAGTTTCTTAGATGAATACTTGGAGGATTCTTTAAAGAATTCTCAGAAGATTTCACGGAGAAACTTCTCGACCTCTTTTCTGAAGGAATTTCTCCAGAAATTCCAAGAGGTCTTTTGTGAGAAATTCCTGAAGAAACTACCAGACAAAATCCCCTGAAGATTTTTGCGAAAACTTTAATAGGCATCCTCAGAGGAATTCTTGAATGTTTTTTAAAGGAATTCCAGGTGGATTTTCTGAAGGATTTGTCAGACGAACTCTCGGAGTGATTTCAGGAGAAATTCGTGTAAAAATTACTGAATGATTTTCTTCATCTTTCGACAGATTCCCCGAAAGAGTTTTAGGAGGCATCTCTGAAGAAATTCTTGGTATATTCTACGCGAATACTCAGGAAGATTTCACAGAGGTATTCCCGGGAGAACCCCAGGAGGAATTCTTGGAGGAATCCCTACAAGGTTGTAGGGAAGGTTTCCTGGAATATATTCTTGAGAATATATTCTTGTCTGAAGGTATTCTTGGAATAGTTCTCGATGTAGATCGTGAATGAATCTACCCTAAGAGGAATAGCTAGAAGAATCTCCAGACGATTTTTTTGGAGATTTTTTTTTAGGAACTGGAGATTTTCTGGAGGAATTTTAGCAGGAATTCCCAAAATAAGTTTATGAGGAATTCTGAGTTCTTGGAGAAACCCTCAGATAAATCCTCGAAGGTATGCCTGGAGGAATCTTCGGAAGGTTTCCTACAGGCTTATTTCTGGAGAAATCTCCGGAGGTATTCTTGGAGTAATCCCTGAAGTAACGTAGTGCCATTGCAGGTAGTCGAAGACGCGACTGCTCAAGGGATAACAACATAAACTCCTTCAGGGAATTCTCCAGGAATTCCCTTAACGACTCCTCCAATGAAGCAGAAAGAATAGAATTCGGTTATGATATCAATCGATGACAAGAGCCTCTCAATTTATGTCGATTATATTTTTCGATGGAACTGGGATGGATATTTATTGGTGAGCTCATTCCATGTAATTTTTGAAAAAATAAACAGTATACGTGTGTGTTATAAAATGTATTTTTCTGCCTTCGACTTTGGATGATTAACGACGTTGTGGTCGTTCATCCGTTTTTTTTTGCATTAAGTTTCTGGAGATTTCATTCTGCCATAAGAAGGTATGCCTCAGGTTTTTCTGGGGTAAGAGAATAAAAAATCCCGATTTGCTAATATTTTATCACTGTTTTAGTTTCAATAGATTTGTTTGCAAGCCTTTTTTTAAATTTCAATGATTAGAATTAAACTCGCTTTAGTCAAAAGCGAGTTCAATCAGTACCATGTATACAGTACCGCATAGACCTAAACCGAATCGTCCATTAAATCAATTTAGCGGGAAGTGTTTATGTCCCAGAGCGCAAAGACCGTACGAAAAAAATAAAATTCATCAGTAGTTGCCTGTTCCTGTGGGACCAAAACGAACGAACGGAACCGGATGGCGTGTTTCGCCTTGAACCGTAGCGTCTCGTCGTCGTTGTCGTCGTCGTCGTCGTCGACGACCGACGGACGTTCGGTAATAGCGAGCGAAGTCCTTTGGTGCACACTATTGTCTAGTCTAGTCTAGTCTAGTCTGCTGACACGAAACGGACCAAACCTGACAGAACCGCAGACTGACTGACTGCCTCCCGATGGTCCTCCACAATTTGGTGCACTTTGCAGACGACAAGTGGTGGAAAGAGTGACGAAAAGGAATCATGCCTTGCCTAGGTCCCTAGGATATATAAATTGTCTTGGCTCGCGATGGCACCGTCACCGACTGACTGGTGGATCCTTGTCCCTTCCAGGGTGGCGTGGAGCATTGTTTAGTAAAGAGGAAAATTGCTTGAATGACAGAAATTCCTGTAGCATTTTGGCGGATTCATTTAGAGACTGTAATTATGAGTTTTTCTTTGTACTTTGATTATTACTCTGGCTGGTGATGAAATTACGATCTTACCAATGCGGTTATGTTATTTTAGCCAAAACAGCGACGTGAATTACTTAAATTGAGTTAGTAAGTAAGGAGAATATACTACACTATTTTTTTTATTGAGAGACGAACCAGCCAAGAGCTGAAAGTCTCTTAAATAAAGACAAATCAATCAATCAATCAACTGTTTTTAGAAAATTATCCAAAATAGCTAATCAGTGTCATCAGAATTATGATGTTTGGTATTATTGTAAGCTTTAAATAGCTTACAAGCACAGTTTTTTTTTAATCTCATGCAAGAAAAAACAAAAGCGTCAAAGTTTGACACTTTATTTCGAATGATTCAACGTGAATCATCTGTATATTGAGCATTCAAATCAGCAAATCAGTGCAGTTATCAGTCAGACAGCGCATCACTACCTAACGAGCCCATAAAACTTATCAAAAAGGCGCATTTGACCTGGTTGAATGTGCATAACCAGCCGTTAGTAGCCATTATAATTAACCCGTTGCGCAAATTTCTACGAATGTGCCTACACTTCCGTCTGCGGCTGCAGGCGACGCGACGACAGCAGATAAGACAACTTTTTGCACAAACTTTCGCGTGCCATCGTTGATAACAACACAGCAAATGATCGATTCATTTCGTTTTCAGCTTGGTTTGTGATAACCTTTGCTGAACTACACATTTATGTCAGTGCAAATGCTCCATTGCATCAGTCAAATTAGAAACTCTAAACTTGTGTAATTAGTAGCTATATGGGAAGTCGTTGTCTATTTACAATTATGTGTTATATTGTAGAACCTAAAAATCTAGGCTTTAGATTTCTGTTAGTTCTAAGGACCCCCTCGAACCTATAGATATTTTAAATGTTATTTGGAGCTTTACAACAACAACGCTCATCAAATTGTGTGAAAATTCCTCATCGGCAACGGTTAATCCCCGAAATGTAATAACAATAAAAAAAATCCCCAACAGATCACCAGTACCACACGTGTGGACAATTTATGGTCATACTACTGCGGCGGACGGCGCATGCGGTCGACCTGCAGCGCGGCAGTTGTACCCTCAACTGCATAAAGCTTTTAAATTATACCATTATCACGCCGCCCGCCGCCACGTCACGCCGCGCCAGTTGTGTTGTTGTAGGTAGTTAGTTGGACCTAACGATCCATGAAAATTTTCACTTTCGCACAAGCAAAGATTTTTCGATGCTCTTTTTCTCCGGTGTGGTTGGTCAGCTTTCCAGCCTGTGCGGTTTTCTGTACCTACGTGTGCGTGTGCTTGCGAATACCACACCATTCGGCTGCATTATTGTTGTTAGTGGCATTGTTGCACTGGGGAAAATGGCCCGGTATGTGCTGGACTTCGACGCAGTGCATGGTAACTTTTGTAATAGGTTTTGATAATTTGCAGTTTTGGATGGTCCTTACCAGGAGGGCAGAGAGGATAGAGGAAGCTTTGACCACACTCAAACTATTGTGGTTAAAGATGCTTGGGCATTTTTACAACATCGCAATTTGCACTTTCGTTTTCAGTGCACTAAACAGTTAGGTTGAATAGGGGAACACGGGGAACACGGGGAACCCACGGGAAATATTTGGCAACTTCCGTTTTTTCTTGCTTGCAATTAAGGTTTACTGGTGATATTAATATCAGCCAAGTGTTTCCAAGGAGATTGAGACACATATGGAGGCGCATGGCTCTTGATGACTACACTATCCATGAAAGGGACCATTTAAATATGACGACCATCGTTTAGGGCTGATTGATTTTCAAAATTTGTAGCATATTCAACAAAAAGGTCATTGTAATGGTTCGGCAGATTAATGACAAGGTGTGTGATAAATTATTTCCAGTGCTTTAATTGTAAAATCTAAGCTAGTTAGTCAAGGTACCCGATTTCAACGCATACATATGGATAAATTCCTAGAGAAATCTTTGAAAGAATCAATTAAGCAATTCATTGAGGAACCGCCAGAACAACTTCTAAAGGAATCCCCGCTAAAATTTCTGAAGTATTTCTAGGAATATTGAAGAAGTGTTTAAAGATTTTTCCGAAAATATCGCTGAAGGAATTTTAGCAGGAATTTTAAGAAATCTAAATAAAATTCTAAATGAATTCTTGAAAGAATTTCTGAAAAAACAGGAATATTTCAAGAATCCATAGATGGATTTTCCAAAGAAAATCCAATAGGGAAAAGAAATCCTGGAAACTCCTGGTGGTATACCTAACACAACCGCTTGAGATATGTTTAGAAACAAATCCTGGAGAAATCCCCCAATTAAAATCTTAAATAAAAATTAAATTAGCAATTAGGGCGGAATTAAAAGGTACGAAACTGATTACACCCATTCGAAGAGGGTATTCTGCTTAGAGGGCTCGAAAAGTCCGTTCAAGATTAAATAACAACCCTGAATAAATACATGGAAGCCTTTCCGTAAGAATTCTTATAAAAATCTCGGAAAGAATCTGTAGAAAATTTTTTGAAGGAATCCTTTGTGGATTTTCTAAGACTCTTATAAGAAATCCTTGGATCAATCTCTGAAACAAAAATGTTTTGAAGGAATATCTAAAGGAATTTGAAACAATCTTGGTAATTTCCTTACTAATCTCCTGTAGATTTTCTTAAGCAATCTTTGGAATCTTTAGAATTTCTAACTGTTAATGTATCCGTAAATCATTTTCTATTAAAAAAAACCTATGGAGTATTTTGATAAAGTTCATAAAAGGTTTTCTCGATGAATGCTTTGAAAAATTTCAAGAGGAATCTCTATGAAAAAAAAATTCGAAGAAATTCGTAGATGAATTTGTGGAACAATCTATGCAAGATTTTTTCAAAGTAATCCATGAAGTATTTTCTAAAGGAATCCATGGAACTTTTTGGGTTTTTTGAAAGCTATCCGTGCAAGACTTTTTTTAAGGAGTTCTTGGGGAAATTTCTGGAGAACATTCCAAAGTCTAAAGCAGTGGTGCTCATCCTGCGGCCCGCGGGCCGCATGCGGCCCTCCAATTCTTAAGATGCGGCCCGCGGAGTACTTTAAGAGGAATCGAAATTTTTGAACGATAATTAGAAATAACTCGTTAAATTTTAATGATTAATGTTTTTAATAAAAAAAAAATCCTGATCAATTTTCACAGTGTTGAACACAAATTAAATGATAAATAAACAAAAAGAACATTCCGTTCTGGTAAGATTTGAAATCGCAACTCCGAAATATTTCGGCATTTCAGCTAAGTGACGAAGCTAGCTTATAGTTATTTATAAGTGGTACGAATCAAATGAAAGTTTGTTAAAAATGTAATCTTGAATCATTAAAAAAGTAGTTGCAGTTTTTAAGCGCAGTGACTGCAACGCTGTGCAAATATTTCACATTTCGCCTTTCCGAAGGACATAAAAACACTAAGCACGAAGTTTTTGACAAAATTCTCAACAAATCTCAACTTAGTTGCCAATATTGATGATGATTAACCTGGGCTTGTTAGGGGAATATCTGTAAATAAAAGAAAATCGGGTTAAGTACGGTTCCTTTGAATTCCACTAAGAATTTGCATCCTTTGACAGATACGTATTTCGACCTCAACTGTAAGGTCGTCTTCAGTGTCTTGTACTTGACTCGACTCGAGTCAAGTACAAGACACTGAAGACGACCTTACAGTTGAGGTCGAAATACGTATCTGTCAAAGGATGCAAATTCTTAGTGGAATTCAAAGGAACCGTACTTAACCCGATTTTTTTTATTTATTTGCCAATATTGTTTAATTTTTACTGTTTGTTTAAATTTCTATTATAAGACTCACACATTTTTCGAAACAAAACTTACGAATCCAATTGAATTGTCCAAGTGAAACTCCTGAACGAACTTAAAGAAAAAATCTCAGGCGAGATTCATAAAGCGTCTCCTGTGCCTCTTTTGGAGAAACTTTTGGATACATTTTTGGAGAAACTCCAGGAAACATTATTGGAGAAAAATTTTAGGCAACTCTAAGCGAAATATATGGAGAAACTCAAATCATCCTGAAGAAAATAAATCTGAAGAAACTCAATGACGAAGTTGTGGCGATACTGCATGGAAATTATAGGAGCATCTCCTAGAAAAACGTTCTGATGCCACTCTAACAGAAATTTCTTAAACAACTTTAGAATAAATTCCTCGAGCAACAAAAAGAGAATTTTCAGGAGTAACTACAAACAAGATTCCTGAGGAAAATTTGAACAATAAATTTGAAGCAACTTATGCAGCAACTTTAGAAGATAATGTTGAAGAAACTTCCGGAAACAATTGTTAAAATTCTTATTTTTGAAGAAATTTAATGATGAAGTATTTCATCAACTTTAGAAGAGACTTATGAAAAGAATTTACTAAAATCTTCAAGAAACTCCTGGAAAATTTTCGGAAAAGTCCGGAAGCTATTCTAGGAGAAATTCTTGGAAACGATTAATAAGGAATTCCTGAAGTAACTTCAGGGCAGTTCCAAAGGCTCCAACTTCCAAAGAGAAGTTCTTGGAGGTGTTCCAAGAGAATTCCAGAAAAAAACTAAAAGAAACTTCAAGAAATATCTCGAGAACCTTCTGGAGCAACTCCACAAGAAATTTCAAGAGAAAATCCAGCAAACCTTTCTGAAGCGATTCAAAAGAAATTCTTGTAAAAGCTGCTTGACAAGTTCTTGAAGTGGCTTCAAGGCAATTCTAGGGGCAATTTCTAAATTGTTTGTTTGAATTCCAATTTGAAGCTCAAACGTTTTTCTCAACCAAACGTATGAATCTAAATTGAACTCCACGAAGGGCAATAGATTATAAAGTTTGTCCCTCACACAAGTTCTGAACAGTTCAGATTTTTAATAAACATGCTTTAGAATTGTTCTTCTTAGGGAGCGTCCATAAATTACGTCACGCAAAAATTGCCCATTTTCAACCCCCCCTCCCCCCTATGTCACACTTTTTGTATGAGACCTCTGAAAATTTGGTATGGGTTGTCACACTTTACGGAACCCCCCCTCCCCCCTAAAAGCGTGACGTAATTTATGGATGTTCCCTTACTACATCGATGTTTTATGCGGCCCGCAGGTCGATCCCAAATTGTAAATTTGGCCCGCGGTATCCTCCAGCCTGAGCACCACTGGTCTAAAGGAATCAATAAGAAGATTTTGTGAAAGAATTTCAGCCTGAATTTCTTTAGAATTTCATGGATGATATTTTGAAGTATATCTAGGACAAGTTTCCAAAGGAGTCCCTGAAATAATTTCTTCTGGAAGATTTTTTCAGGAAGCCGTGAAAGACTTTTTAAATGAATCCAAGGATGGATTTCAGCAAGAGTATTGTCCTTGAAGAAACTAGTGAAGAAACCTCTGGAGAAAAATCTGGAGATATGAATTTGTGTAAGAACCCCTAGAGCAATTCTTATATGAATTCCTGCAGAAAATTCCCGAATGGTTCTTACATTTTTTCAAAAAGAGTCCTTCGAGGAATTTTCAAAGAAATCCCAGCAAGATTTTCTGACATGAACCTTGGAGAAAGTTTTGGGATAAATCCTTGAAAGATCGCCTGAGAGAATGCTTGAAGGAATTTCAAAAGGATTATTCGAAAAAAATCTGGACAAGTTCCGAAATAAGGGAAAATCTCACAAGAATTGTCTAAAGAAATCCCTGGAGAATTTTCTGCAGAAACGTATAGACAATTTTCTTACACAACTTTTTGTGAAACTTCTTGAGGAATCCCTAGTGGAATTTCTGGAAAAGTTTGAAGTTGCTGTAAGAATTTCTGGTGAAACCCTTGGAAAAAAAATCCAAAATAACCACAGTACAATTTTCTAAGGAGCTTTTGAAACATTTTCTGACAAATTATGTATTAGTTTCTAAAGGCATCGCTGAAACAAAGGAATCTCTGAAGAAAATTCTGTATACATGTCTGAAAAAATCTCAGAAGGAATTTCTGAAGGAATCCCTAAATGAATGTTTGCTCAAATTCAAGAAAAATTTTTTGAAAAAAAAATAATGGAAGAATCTCAGAAGATTATCATGCAAGATGATTTGGAAGAATATTTCGTGGAAATTCCAGGGTAAATCTTCGGAGACATTTTCATAGAAATCCCTGAAGAAATTTCTAAAATTTCTGAATTCTTTTAAACGTTAATGCAAATAACGTTATTGTGTATGTCCATTGCTAATAATATTGGCTTTTGAATAAACCATACGTATTTTTGAAGACAAACTATTTCAATTGCTACAAGCTAGCGAGATAGTGGTTTATTCGTTATTTAGCGAGAATTACTAATACAAGAAAACTCAGTTCCAAGGGCAGAGGAGGGCATGTCCATAGCCTACGGTCCAGAACAAATGTCAAAATTTTGTTTCAACAAAAGTATATTTTGTTATAACCAAAAACCTGTACTTCATGCAAATTAATATCTAAAAGGATACCCAAAGTTTTCAGTATTTCTCATGTAACAGTGTTTGAAGTCCAATTAGATTTATGGAGGTTCTGAAAATTTTCATAAAACTATTTGTAAAACTTTGTTATGCGTGTTCGAGCTCTACTTTATTCGACAAACTTTTAAACAAAAACACAAGGCAAAAGTCACCCATACACCGTTCCGTGATAGCACGCTTCTGAGCTGAGAAAATAGCAAGTGAGTGCAACTCTTTGCAAGTGAGTGTTCCCATCCCTGCTTCGTGGTTGTGAAACACGATGTTTCGTATGCAGAAAATCCACGCACACATTTGGTTGCATCCTCCCTAGACGAAGACAACTTATTGTTTACATTTCAGCCGACGGTAACAAATTGATTCATTCAATTAATTGAACAGCTTTTGCTGCATTCTACAGCAGTGAAATCCAACTATGAACTGCAACAGCGCTTTTGTGCGGTGTGGATTGAAGGTTGGTTCAACAAGTGGATCTGGCGAAATGTAATGAAGAACAATTCGGCTAGCTGCTGCTTTGGCGGCTTGCCTTTGTCGTATGCACAATGAGAAAAATTCTCATCTCGTAAGTGGAGTAGAATGACATTTGAAACGTGAAATAGGGTATCGAACTACTTGGGCAATTTCAAGTTCCGACACCTCACAGCAAAACAAATCAAAATATGTATCACTTGCGCATATTTTCCAAACGCACTTCCATGGGTATTCATCTCCCGCAACATTTCCGCACCGGGATCCACAGTCAATGAGCTACACGTTCACTCTGAAGCCGCATAAGTGCTCAAAACAACTATTACATGCAGATGGGTGCACTTCGTCAGCACAAAGATGGGTGCCGAAGTGATTTCGCATTTGATTTTTCTGGGAATTCGGCACTGGTGCCGGAAATTGGCGCTGGACTAGGTGCAGTAAACTCGTTAAAAACACTAGTTTACAGCATTTTTGAACACGGTAAGCTGATGATCATTTTTGGTGTAGAATCATACCCTGAGTTCGAAAACGCGAAGGAAAAAAAATACAGTAGAGCGGAATTTTTTTCGATTTTTCATACAAGGTTGATGATTTGAAATCAATTTTTGTTCTATTTTTAAGCAAAGTCAATTACTTCACATATCTCATTCTCCGTAATCAATGCTTGAGCTGATTTTGTTACTGCACTTCGCCTACATATGATATGTCAAATAAACGTTGTGAAAGAATTTTTAAAATGTTTTTTTCTTATTGGAAAAAATACATTTCTTCATATATTTTTGAAAATTTTGCTAAAATTTAAGGAGATTGCCCCTCAAACTCGCCAATATCTTGAATTTCATCAATCTGACGCTAAACCTGTATTCAGATAATCGAATGGTATTGTATTCTGCTCTTAATTTATGGAAAAATATTTGAAATTGGTTGAACAAAACGCAAGATATTTGAATTTTAGTTAGTTCCATATTTTTAAAAGTTGTAAAACTCGATATTGAGCTAAAACTCAAAAACTGCTCTACTTAAAAATTTTTAAGGCACGGTTTTGAAATCAGTGCTAAATTGTGCTTCAAAAATTTTGGTCATTGATAGAAGTTCACGACTTTCATTTTATTTTGTAAACTAGTGAAATCAACTTACCGGCAGAAAATCTTCACAACAATCACTATTAATAACAAGTTCACGCAATAAGGTATCTGATTCAGATGGAAGAAGTGGACGAAAACGTTTCGTTGTGAATTTAGGTAATGCTCAATTTTGTTCACATGCAGTGCCAGAAATGAGGTCGAAAACCCCATTATTCGATTTCCGGGCTAAAGAGGCTGGTTTATCGATAGTCTACATCATTTTGCATCCATCTTATGAGACAGTAAGTCGGAATAGGTATCTGTAATGATTGGCTATTTTTTGTCTGATGTGACGGGAATTAGCGCATATGACGAAGTAACTTTACACCCTAGTTTGGTGGCGAAAACGTGCTATGAACTTTCATTCTACAAGTAATAGCGTAGCACGCCAAGCACTGCATTTGCCTTTACTGGTCGAACATTCTCAAAACTTTTTTTGTTCCGGAGAAATTAGGGATACATAAGTATAATTTGTATGCTATTAAAATGTGTCAAAAATCATTTCCTTCTCCTTTAAGAACTCTTATGCTAATTTATATGATACCTCTAAATCCCGAGACTCACTTGTAGACCATTGACGGATACTCAAAACACATCAATCCCTTTCTCTGCTGTCGAAAATACGATCAGGAAGATAAATTGCATCCAATTCGGAAGCTTTCAATTCATGACAAATGATGCATAAACAGCCGGGTTCAAATGTGCCCCTAGTGTCATTTATCTCCTCCAGCCTCATCGCGGATTGAAAAATCTAACACTTTCCATCGAAGCCATACGCTCATCGGTTGTTCTTCGCTTTTTTTCCGCGTTAAAACAGCCCTACCACTTAGCACACCAATAAAAGAATAAAACATATCCCAGTTAAATAAAAAAAAAACATCACTCACCATGCCTTCACTCGGATCAGCACCTCGCCGGTCTGTGGGGCCGGTTCTGGCTTCTTGAGGATCTTGACGTTCTTGAAGCCACCAAAACCGGTCAGCACGACGGCACGCATCTCCTTGGGCGGGGGCACCTCCTCCTTGGGTTCCGATTTGGCTTTGTCGTCGGTGGCCGATCCGTTCGTTTCTTCCGTGGGCTTCTGCTCGGAGGCGGGCTGCTCTTCAGCGTGGCCATTGGTCGTGGCTGCCGGTGCCTCCGTCGTTGCGGTCTCTGCCGTGGGCGAGGGGGTCTTGACCTCGGCGGCAACTTGAGCTTCAGTTGTTTCGGTCATTTTTGTTTCGATTCTGGTTTTTTTTTCTGGGGTGGCTAGTTTTTTTTTATTTGTTATTTGGGGGAAAAGATTACTTTAACTGGTGCTCTTTTCTCGATGTGCCCGGGGAAGCGTATCTCACGTATTTCGAACCGGCGGTTTGCTCCTATAGCTGCAAGTAAACGAAGGCAAAAGTGTGAAAAAGAAAATTAATTAGAGCCTATTAATCAACATCAAACGGAAGTGTCTGCTGGCGGCATCGACAACAAATGGAGACTCAAGACCAAAATAAGGTAGTTGGTCATGAAAGAGAAGAAGCTCTTTGAATATTGAATACGATGTAAATATTTATAAATATGGCTAAAGCGATGTTGCTCGAAATTTGTACCTTATGTGGTGAAACATTCACTTGATGCATTGGTCTGCTGATAATTCTTGTTTGTTTCCTTTTGGAGCAATTATTCGATCCACCTTCTCACAGATACGCTTGGAACTGTGTCAATAAACCCATTTTTTACCCTCTAATCATCTAGAGAGCCTTCGTCCCAATGAATCATACTCGATTGACCTATAGCAGTTTTATTTAGGAAATCGAATTCCGAGAATCCCTCGAAAAATGAACCCAAACGAATGCCTAGCCGAGCAGGTAGAAATATAGCATTGTCGTTATCGTCCCTGACCGCATCATTCTAGGAATCGCTCCCGTAGGCTACATTTTAATTCGTTTTTCTTTTCTAAGAGATCGGCGTATTTTGCTGGAAACTTTCTTCGTGAGGATCTTTAAATGAAGACCCGGTTAGACAACGAAGAATCATTGCATATTAATTATTTAAATTTTAAATTTTGTCTAGGATTTCTGAAAGGGATCGATCATATGTCACGCCATGTGAAAATTGGAATTTTGAAACCCTTCATCCTCCTTGTCATCCACTCTATGTCACACTTTTCGTAAGGTGCCACTAATGTTTGCGAGAACACTTTCATTTTGTAAGCGGCTGATCATGGGTTCAATTCCCAAAGCAGTTCCCAACACGTTTTTTTTTTTGGCAAAACTGACATAATTTGTAATGCATAAGGGGACTTTTTATTATAGTACAAATTGGTACGAAAGTTCTAAGAAATGATGATTTTTTTCATACATAGGGTTCATATTGAATTTGAATCAAATTGAAAAAAATCAGGGTCGCCTAATTTTCCGGTAAACTCCAGTGGAAAACAAACATTTTCCACAGACACCACCTACTTTGAAAAATCATAACTCAAGAACGAAGCATCGTAGGTAGACACATCTTTTTTTTTGTGAAATCGTAAGCAAATTAAAAAAATACAAAATTAGAATTGTTTTCCACAAAATGTTCCACTGTTAAGAAAAATCGGAAAGAAAAGTCGGAAAACAATTTAGTAAGTCCGGAAAAAATCGTATAAAAATATTTTTTGAAGGGAATTACATAAGCTAAATTCTGTGAAATTTTCAAGATGTGTTTTTTTTTCTTTCCTGAGTTATGACAAATTTTGTTCAAATTAATAACAGAGACGGTCGAAAATCAACCAACATCTGGACAATTTAACAGAATATAGCTTATAAAATTTCCTTTCAAAAAAACTTTTTTTTTTATTTTTCCGGACTTTGAAAATAGTTTTTTCGACTTTTCCAACCGATTTTCCTCAACAGTGGAGCATTTTGTGGGAAACAATTTTCATTTTGAATTTTTTTAACTGCTGAGAAAATTTGCTTATGATATCACAAAAAAAATGTCTAGGATGCTTCGTTTTCAAATTATGATTTTTTCAAACAAACGGCTCAAACATCTAGGCAATTTCCACAAAATTGGTCAAAACTCACGAAAGGAGAAAAAACACATCTTGAAAATTTTACAGAATATAGCTTATAAAATTTCCTTTCAAAAAAATTTTTTTGTGAATTTTTCCGGACTTTGAAAATAGTTTTTCCAACTTTGCTTATTTCACAGAAGAAAATGTGTTTACGATGCTTCGTTCATGAGTTATAATTTTTCAAAGTAGGAGATGTCTGAGGAAAATGTGTGATTTGTTTGGTCGAATGAAGTTTGATCGAATGTAGGGGAGACTGAGGAGACTTGTTCCCCCCATTGCTCGGAATCAAAAACATTTTTCTTCTAGCATAATTTTTCCAAAACTACTCCTGGACAAACGACTATGTTTTGGCTACAAGTGATTTCGATTGTACATTGCATTATTTTTTAACGGCTGATGGTTTGGGGGGATCAAGTCTCCCTATTTTGAAAATACGGCATATCCTTAAAAAATTAAGGAAATCTTACAATTTCAAACAATGCATATTCATCGAAAATTCAAGAAAACTTGAAAAGAAAATGAATGGAAGACTCTGGAATTATTTTCCCTTTAAATAAACCATGTGCTCAAAGGGGGATCAAGTGTCACCCATTTTTGAAAAATACATCATAAGACATGCCTCCATAAAAACACAGTTTTGAAAGCTTTAACAATAATTTAAAGGCCTGCTGTTGTGTTTTAACTTGCAATAGATGTTTACCTGGCATTTTGTACGGAAATCGGATCTAGTTTTGTGTTTTTTCTTAAAGTTTCAGGTAAATTAAGAAAAAGGGATCAAGTCTCCCCAGTCTCCCCTACTGTTATGGTTCAGCCTCGCAGTCTTAAGAGTAATGGAAACGGAAACGCTAGTTTTTTATATTGTTCCCGACGTTTCGGTCCATTTGAGATCTTTTTCAGGGGTACTATCGTTGAGGTTTTCTGTTTCTTGAAAAAGATCCCAAACGGACTGGAACGTCGGGAATAATAATAATAAAAAAAACTAGCGTGTTCTATTAACCTCAAGACTGCGAAGCCATACCACTACCCTACATAAACTCAGCCGTATCCCCGAAAGAGTTTGTTCGAATAGATATTGAGTAGAAAGTAATTTGATCAAGCTTAGGCTGTATTTTCATTAAAGTTGCTCATATTGCAACTTGTTTACTAGGTTTAGTTTTCATCCACGTTGTTAGAATTGCCAACTTTTCGTCGGAGAATTCATATTTCAACATATTTCAACACATTCCTTTCTTTCAAGTTTCCCTCCCGATTTCACTTTGCCTGAATGTTGAACTGCTGGTTATTCAGAGGTTATTTTTGCCTCCCTAAAACGATGAAATGCGTTAACTAATTATATTACGTTTTTATGTACCAACCACATTTTTTTTATCAGAGCTCCTTCTTTTGAACATTGTGGTATACCATAGCTATTGCTTTGAAAGAAGCTTGTCCTCTGCGGTCTGTGCGGACCGCAAGAGACATATCTGAATGGAACTCTGACCTGTCCCAGTTCAAAATATCTTCGGATAAGTCAGTCTTTTATATAGCTACTAATCTTTAGCTTCTGCCCCGAGGTTTGTAGCTGTAGAATCGATTTAGTGGGCATTAAAAAGCTCTGCTTACTTCAAATCTCCAGGAGCAATTGAGACTTTGTCCTATTTTTCTCCAGATGGATTTGAGTACTTCAAACATGTTTTGAACTCTTGTAGTTTTCTATTGGGTATTTTCATGGCGTGAAATTACTCTGTAGTTTTATACCGAAAGGGTGCGTGCGTTGTATAAAGAAAGAATTAGTTCCAGATTTATCTGGTTACCTCGTTCTTTCTGAAATGCTTGAAACGCATTGTCGATTATCACGTCTGTGATGTTCGTATGGCTAACATACCTGTTCATGTGAACTCACATGCCTCCCAATTTAGTATGTCCACAGTGACTCTTTTACACAAAGTTATATACGTTTTCAAGAAAGCACTCGCTCAAACGATGCAGGGTCATTAAACTGCAGGGACGAAACTGGAAACGGATCTATGGTTTTTATCTTTTTTAACAGTTATTGCCTAAAACTATTTTAACAATAAAACTAGAAAGAATAGCCTATGTATAAAAGAAGGAAAAATTTGTGATTTAAATATCAGCAGTTTCAGTACCAAAAACTATTTTGGCAATTATACTAGAAAGAACAACATACACTCCCGTTCAAAAGTTTGGGGTCACCCCCTCAAAAACATGTCATTTTTTTAGGCCCATATCTCCGCCAATTTGCGTCCGATTTCAAAACCCTAGGTTTCATTCAAAAGATAATAAGTCAAAGAAACTTTGAACATGATATAAAAAAAACTTTTTCAAAAAATTTTGTATGTAAACTTAACCCAAAGTTGCCAAATTATCTAAAAAATGAATATAAACTTACGGCAGTGTCGCTGGAAATTGGGTCGACCAAATTTTAAGATGAGAGCGGTAATATGACTCATTTTCTATTAGCTTTCAACTGCTTTTTACAGAACTTAGCTAAAAAAATCTAGGAAAAAAGTTATTAAGTAATTTAATCCTTCATGTCATCGACCAAAAGTTTGGGGTCACCCCTCAAAACCCTCAAAATACTGTATCGGCCAAAAGCTTGGGGTCACTATCGTAAAACATGGAAAAGTGATTTGTTGATATCTTTGTCATGTTTCATTCAATTTTAATTCTTCTTGGCTTATTTGAAACAAAATGAATGATACTTACTGCATAGACATTGAACCACACATATTTGTTGAAATTTACATACTAAAACTTAACGTAAAGTTGCCTCATTTTTTGGAGCGTGGTAAAATGTGCTAACTTTACATAACATTTTTATATACAAAAATCGTTAAATACGTTAAGTTGAAGACATCAAACGTAAATTTAGTTAATTATCTTTGAAATGAGCCAAAAATAATTAAAATTGAACTATAGATGATGAAGATTTCACCAAATCACTTTTCCATGTTTTACGAAAGTGACCCCAAACTTTTGGCCGATACATCATATTGAGGGGTGACCCCAAACTTTTGGTCGATGACATCAAGGATTAATTTACTTTTTTTCTAGATTTTTTAGCTAAGTTCTGTAAAAAGCAGTTGAAAGCTAATAGAAAATGGGTCATATTACCGCTCTCATCTTAAAATTTGGTCGACCCAACTTCCAGCGACAGTGCCGTAAGTTTATATTCATTTTTTAGAAAATTTGGCAAGTTTGAGTTAAGTTTACATACAAAATTTTTTGAAAAAGTTTCTATTAAATCATTTCAAAGTTTCTTTGACTTATTATCTTTTGAATGAAACCTAGGGTTTTGAAATCGGACGCAAATTGGCGGAGATATGGGCCTAAAAAAATGACATGTTTTTGAGGGGGTGACCCCAAACTTTTGAACGGGAGTGTATGTTTAAAAGAAGGAAAAAATCATGCTGAGGATGGGCACTGGGTTCAATTTGCCGGTCCAATAACTTTCCGTAAAGGAAATTACCTTGACTTTTTTGGTTATAGTTTATCTTCGTGCCTGCCGTACGATATACACATACAACATGGTCATTGGCAGCGGAGCTCTCAGCTAATAACTGTGGACGTACTCATAGAACATAGAAGTTGAGAAGCAGGAATTGTCCCAGTGGGGACGTAACGGCAAAAAATAAGACCCAATGACCATTCGACCTAGTGACCATTCGACCTAATGACCATTCGGTCTAATGGCCATTCGGCCTATGACCTTCGGCCGAATGGCCTGACACCGCTCAAACATAGTTTTTTTCTTGGGAGATTTCTTGAATATTGAGCAGGGTACGAAAAACGGATCACGCCGAAAAACAAACGCTTTGTCCTATGCGGTGCATGTTGGTAACAAAGGCGCTCCGCAACAAACGTATGTCAAGCGATGAGAGCAATAAAACAAACATCGCTTGCCGTGCGTGTGCCGATATTTCGGTTTTTTTGCTGAAATTTTCGACCCACATCATCGAATTCATGAGCATTTGGACGAATGAAGACTCTTGCCATCCTCAGAGTCGAGTTTCAGTTGCAAAACAATGTGAAAATCACGATGTAAATAGAACGAGACAAATATAGCGCATTTAGTTCACCACTGGACTATCGCACTAGTTTTCACGAGTGCGAAAACGCTAATAAAAGTGCGCGATTGCATCAAATCAACTCGGTGTCTTCAGAGCACTTGTTCTCCATAGATTGAAGAAATAGTGCGCCAAAGACATCAACCTGATTTGATGCAATCGCGCACTTTTATTTACGTTTTCGCACTTATAATGTCGCAGTTCGCAGTCCAGTAGTGAACTAAATGCGGTATATTCCTGCCGTTTTTATTGTGAACAAACTCGGGAGCGATTTTGTCATTATCTGCTAACGAAAAAACAAAGCGTTGTTGCCGTGCCTTCTTTGTTGCCTATTTTTCGCTTGCGGTGCCATGTGCCATATTCTGCGTACACTGATATTGAGGATGCTTTCGATGACGTGCCTTTCTATGTCATATTGAAATTCGCATGACGTCACAAGCTACCTGCAATGAGCTGTAGGCTCTCTTTACGCTTATGCGTTTTACAGTGTTCTTTTCAGGGCACTGATTAACCCCGTTGTGGTATGGGCTATGAGCTCTCGTTGCGCTTATGCGTTCATTCCCTCTTCTAGGGCACCCCTTCCTATTTCATCACCTTTCCCTTTCCTAATACCATTCCATCCCTTGTCCCATTCTCCCTCAGGTAAATGATAAAATAGGCTTTTATGGATGGCGATGGCACAAATGCCCCGAATCGAGGATAACGTGCCTCTGGAGCCTGATACCTTCTGATACCTGGTACTAAACAGTCGATTGCCAAAAGAAGTAACTTACATTCTGTGTTTCAATTATTGTGAATCATTTTCAAAAGTTTATTTTTCTGTGATGATGTTATTTATAAACGAGTGTTTTTCCAAAGCAAATTGCCTACTTTCAGGCGTCAGGAGTCAATTTCAAAATAAAATTTTGGCATTCAATAGTCGAATTCATTAAGTTTTGGCGCGTTGTTGGGATTCAAAAGACCGAAATCAAAGAGAAAACGGATGCATCTCCTAATACGTTTTTTTTTTTTAATTTTTTATTTTATTTTATTTATTTATTTATTTATTTGTTTGAGGAAGGTTTAAAATAACTTTTGTTTTTTTCCTGGTGAAAAATGTTCTTTAGCTTTACAGAGTTTTTGGTAGTGTTGTACTTTTTACAACGGCGCGCGTTCAAAAGGGTTAAGGACTAACGTTTTGAAATCGCAGCTCGATATTGCATAAGAACCTCAGTTGAATATACCTCAAGAAGTGAACTTTCAACGATAGTGTAATTTTTATATTGTTCTTGTGTAATAAGCATAAAATAAGAAGATCAGGTGCGCTGGTTTGTTTTTAGATGAGATTTGTGCCGTCAAAATCATGAGTAGGTGCAAAAGTTGGTCATTGTGGTGGCCATCTTGGGATTCAAACGAGTCTGTCCCTAAGAGGTTTTTTTTTATTTTTATCGGTGTTCAAATGTATGTTCATCAATTTTGCCACGAAACGGCATTTATTTTATTTTTTTTCGAACAATTTCGCCATGTAGTTTATGGAGATCCACTCCGTCGGTACTGATAGTGAAGACATTCTTTCATTACTACTATTGTTATCTGCAACTGTTTTAATGTGACCAGTTTAGCCCCAGGTTACAGTATATGATAAAATGCAACAACCAACTACACTAGTTAACAAAAAAACGAAAGCCATGAACTTCTATCAACGACCAAAATTTCTGATGCATAATCATGTTCTGATATCAATATTGTGCTCCAAAAAAAAATTAGGTAGAACAGTTTTTGAGTTTTTCCTGAAAATCGAGCTTTACAGTTTTTTAAAATATGGAATTTACTAAAACTCAAATATTTCGCGTTGAAGACAACGAATTTTCAATCTTTTTGCATTCATAAAAGCTGAATATAATACGTTTCGATCATCTGAACATAATTTTTGCTTCAAATTATTTAGTGGAATTCGAGTAATTGATGATTATATAGGCCAATTTTCTTAAATTTTAGCAAAATTTCCCAAATATAATGAACATTTGTATTTTTTTTCAGTAAAAATTAATTAATTAAAAAAATTTTTATCAGCGTACATACATATGAAACATTAGACGTTATCAAGTTGCAGTAATGACTGTTTCCGAAATTATAAATACACTAACGATAACCTGCCATTTCAATTTGAGCACATTATCCAAAAAAGTTTCTTCTAGCTCTCATAGTAAACATGCTAACGAAGCAAATAATACCAATTTTGATGATGTTTCTGGTAAAAGTTAAAAATAGGGCTCTGTAAACTAGATGATTAAAATTTGAAGTTGCACAAAGTGGTCAAAAAATGTAGCATTATGTAGTAGAAAAGAAAAAAAATCTCACAATTTTTTTTTTTCCAAACACAATAGAAATTGCTGTATCGATAATAAAAGATATTTCTCGATTGGTAAGAGTAATTTTACTGGAATATCTGATCAAGAACCACCATTACGGGCCTTCTCAAAACAAAAATTTTTGTTTCAAATTTCTCAACAACACCAGTAGCAACAAACGTTAAGCAAACGAATGTCTTAATTACTGCTTACTGCATTCGTTTTTATGGAATGACAAGCTTTGCCATCTGAAGGATTGAATGAGCTGGAAAAATAAGTTTGATTGGATTAAATGCGTTCAGGAAAGCTAAGAAACTGTGTGGTAGTTCTTATGTTCCGTAGAAAACCTTAAAAAATGAGAAACTTGATCCCCGAAAAAATGTCGTGGAAATGCCTTTATCGATTTTTCCCAAATTTTGATCAAGGCATTCCTTAGACAACTTGTTGAGAAAGCGAATGTGATAAAAATTTAGATAATTTTTGGTATTTAGTGATACATAATGTTGAAATCATTAAAAAAACACCTTTGTGCAAATGCAAATTTGAATAATTCAGTTTTTTGTTAGAGAACTCGACTGTTCTTTAAAAAATCAAGACAATTGAAAGGAAATGTAAAAATATGGAGTACAATATGCTATACTCTGAAAAAAGTTGGTAAAAATCATTAGAACAGTTCATTTAATTTAATAAACCAAGTGTATTTATAATTTCTGAAACAGTCTATAATATTTCATCTCAATCGGAGCATTCGTTACGGAAATAGAGATGTATGAAGGGAGCAATTTTGCTCAAAAATAGAACAAAAATCGATTGCATTCAACAGCTTTGTATGGAAATTCGAAAAAAAAATTCGCTGTACTGTATTTTTTTCTTTACGTTTTCTAACTCAAGGCATGATTCTACACTAAAAATGATCATCAGCTTACCGAGTTCAAAAATGCTGTAAACAAGTGCTATTAAACATTGCAATTCGTACATTCCCCCGTGTTTTTTTTTATTGTTTTAAATAGTTTCGCTGTACCCTCCATGATTTATTTCCATTTAACCCTTATGTGGCCGGCAGGGTACCCGGGTACCCAGCACCCATTTAAAATACACGGTGTAGAAAAAAGCAAAAAGTTTGCCGGCCACATAACGGTTAAAGAATGTTAAAATCAATAATTATTGAACATTCTTGAAATTGGCTGAAGCATCAATCATTTACTCCAATTCTTTGGAATGGACTTTCTAAAACTAAAGCAAACTATCAACAGATGCGCAAACTATACGGGCGGATCAATAAATCCAATTAAATCGATACCGATCTCTACCCCATTCTGTATTCTCTTGACATTGCTGTCGAGACCGTCTGTCTGCAGGTCAGTCTGAGGGCCACGCGACCTGAAGAAGGGGGTAAAAACTGTACCGAGATGGATACTCTCTGCGTCAGCTGGTCACGGCCAAACGATTGCGGGCAAAGGGGCAGTCAAACACGCGAACACACAAATTCGATGTCTCGACTTAGGGATGATGAATTATTAATTTCCCTAATGCCTCCTGGGAGAAATGTGTCACGGAGCTTAACGCAAGAGACTCGAACTAAGCGCCTGAAAGCATCCAAAGAGTTTTTCTTGTAGAAATTAAAATCACTCCAATCGATTTGCTCACAGTTATCAAAAGATGCATTATAAGTGCAAGTAGTTCTACCAGTGTGACAAATTTACACATTCAGTTGCCAGTCAGTGATGCAGCAGCCATATAGGACCGCCTCGCCTGAAATATGAGCCGTAAGTCATTCCACACATGAGCGCATCTGATCTACTTACAGCAGACGCCTCATTGAGCCGGTGTAATTTGCTATCAACTAATTTTGCCACTTTTTTATCGTCCTGACATAAATATTGCACTCTTAAATCAAACATGCTCTGAACCAGTCCCAGCAGTCAGTGAGTAGGCCCGCAACCAACCACAAACACTTCCATTCTGTGTGTGTGCTCCATTTTGCACTTTACACCAGACGTCCCCATCGCGCATCATCGTCCCCGAAGAGCCATTATAAATTATCTCTCATTTCATCCTCAAGGTTTTTTTTTATCGTCTTCATCCCGGAATGGTCGTTGTTGTAACATCTCGCACTTGGTGCGCTGCACAGTGCATTCCTGTTGTTGTTCTGCAGCGAGCAGCGGGCCCAGTCCATGCATCAGGGCAATGATGATGATGGTGCAAATGATGATCATCCCACCACCATCACTAGCAGTATCCAGAGACAGTCCAGTACATACATACAGTCAGGTTTTTTTTACGCGGTTTTCATTTACGCGGCCGCGTAAATGAAAACTCCATACAAAAAAAAATTTCATCGTCTTATTTTTGCATGATTCGTCGAGAAATGGTGAGACTTTTTTTACGCGGTTTTTGGAATTTTGAACTGAGTTTTTTTTTACGCGGTACGTATCCCCCGCGTAAAAAAAACCTGACTGTATATTGGTGTATGGGGGCATCCGTGTGAAGGACGCGCGGGACGCCTAAAGGGTTAAGAAACTGTAGCAAAGACTTGCAGGCCGAGAGAGAGTCACACATAGCAGCATCCATCATCGGAGTTTTGTTCTTTTGCGCTGTTGCTGGGCTAATGCGCGACCATCATAACTGCGGGTCGCGAGAATGTACGCTCATTCTGGATGGAATTGGGATGGACACATGTATTAAGAAGCAGAACGGGTCATGGAAACCAGGAAATAATGGATACCATACAGTTAATGCTTCATTGCAAGCAGAAATTTAGAATAGGAAAGATGAATTCATCGATAGAGGTTAGAGATTAATGATCGACAGGAAGGTGTAAAGCGAAGAATGCAGCTGACAGTTAGGGTACGATTTTCATGGAAACCAGTCAATCCTGCTTTGCGGATGAAAACAAAAATTTCAAGGTTTTCATACAAAATGTGTGACATAGGCATATGAGGGAGTTGAAAATGGACAATTGCTAATTATTCAGACTGTTTTCAAGGCATTGGAAGTAAGTGGTGAAGGAATTAATGGCAGACTTTATACACGTTATGAAGAATGGAGGAGTTTCAGATGGTGGTTTGAGAGGGGCCGAAGAAGGTGCAATAAGAAGTTTGAGGAGGCGGTGGGTTTTCCAAGTGAGTTTAAAAAACGGTTCAGCGGAGGACCAAGGTGAAATTCCCTTTGAATTCTTTTGAAAGGCGTGCACGAAGGATTTACGGGGAACAGAGTTTAAGAGGAAGGACAGAAGGGTTCAGGTGAGTTTCAGTAAATTTTCGGGAGAGTTTAAAAAATTGAGCAATGACGTTTAAAGAAGGGAAACAGTTAGAAGATGTTAGAAGGATTTTGATAGGCGGTCAGAGGTCAGGGCTTTGTCATTACTGATGATAGAATACACGCATCCAGAGAAAACAGTGGATCACAAATGACATTAGGAAGAAGATAGAAGAACGGCAAAGCCGCGATAGAGCGCGCAAAATCACGAGGAGCTGAAGCCGCAGCCCATCAGTACTGATTGTCTTTAGAGAAAGAAGTGAAAGTGCATCAACTATTCTGCGACAAATGGGAAATCGCGACATATCCGACATGTGTATAGTTTTCGTCCATTGCAATGTGATCCTTAACCGAACACAGGACAAGATTGGCACAACTCTCCAATGGCAGCAAGCAGGATACCGTGGTGGGCGATCCTATGTGGATCATATTGTCACGCTTTGTATCATCTTGGAAGAGGTATCCCCGAAGGAATTTCAGGAGGAATTCCCGAGAGAAGTCCAGGATGAATCCGCGAAGGAAATCCAAAAGGAGTGCTCGAAGGAATTCCAGAAATAATCCCTCAAAGAATTCCAGGAGAAATCCTCGTAGCTATTTCAGGAAGAATTCCCGAAAGAATACCAAATGGAACTCCCCAAAGAATACCAGATGGAGTCTTCAAAGGAATTCCTGGAGGGTTCTCTGAAGGAATTTCAAGAGGAATCCCTGAAGGAATTGCAGGAGGAATCTCTGAAGGAATTCCAGAAGGAATACTCGAATAAATTTCAGAGGATTCCCCGAAGGAATTCCAGGAGGAATCCTCGAAGGATTTAGAGGAGGAATATATTTTTTTTAACTGTATTAACAAGATTTTCAACCCTGGGCTAGTTCATCTCGGGACCCACGCTTTACTTCCCTTCCGAAGGATGAATTCACATTTTTGTGAGTTTGTCGGGAGTGGGATTCAATCCCAGGTCCTCGGCGTGAAAGGCATGCGCTTTGAGGAATAATTTCAGGAGGAATCCCCGAATTTTTCCCGAAGAACTTTCAAGAGGAATTCCTTTAGATAATTCCTGAAGGAATTTCTGGAAAAATAATTTGATGTAACTTTTGGAAACATCACTGAATCCTCCTGGAAAAATCTCCGAAAGAACTCCAGGAACGATCTCTGGAAGAACTCCTAGGAGAATCGTTCAAGAAACTTCTGGGAGAATCCTTTAATTTTCCTAGAAGTATTGTTGAATCCATCTATAAGAATCTCTGGAGAAAATCCTGGAGAGATCCCTGGAGGAACTTCTGGAGACATCTCTGCAGGAATTTCTGGAGGAACCCCTGAAGGAACACAGGAAGAATCGTTCAAGAAACATTTACACGAATCCGGAATTTCTGAAGAACTCATAGACTCTGATATGTAGAGCACGCTCGATGATCTTGCCAATCGCTCCTCAGCGGCAGGTCTTACATCAACGTCGACAAGACCAAATCGTTGGATGTAAACTCGGTCAACCCTTCCCGTTTTACGGTAGCTGGGCAATCAGTGGAGAATGTTGAAAGCTTAAAAATGGCGGCCGATGGCGCCACCAAGATTGACATAGGTGCACGGATCAAGAAGGCGAGGGCTGCTTTTGCGAGTTTAAGAAATGCATGGAAAAATAACAAGATCAGTCGACGCACAAAAATTTAAATGTTTGACACGAACGTGAAATCTGTGCTGCAATACGCCAGTGAAACCTGGTGTGTATCAGTGGAGAACACTCAACGGCTGCAGGTCTTCATCAATATATGCCTATTGTATAAAATGTGTGCACGGTGGCCTCACAATTTGATCTCCATCGTCGATGTCATCAAAAGGCGATAGCGATAGAAATTCGGGAGCGAAAGTGGAGGTGGGTCAGCCACACTCTACGCAGGGGCGGAAACGAAATCTGCAAGCAAGCGTTAGATTGGAACCCAGCAGGACATCGCAGCAGAGGCAGACCCAGAGGCTCATGGCGGCACAGCCTCAACAACGAAATCAAGCAAGTCGACAGAAATTTGACCTGACCACAGGTCAAGACGATGGCTGGCAATCGCCCAGGATGGAAATCTTTCAATTCGGCCCTGTGCACCATCGTGGGTGCCCAGGATTGAAAGAAGTGGTCATAGACTTATCCCTGTAGAAACTGTCGTAGGAAATCCTGAAGGATCTTCAGAAATAATCCCTGTAGGAACTCCTAGACTAACCTTTAAAGAAACTCCTGTTGCAATGCCTAAAGGATGTAACACCTGGAGGCATCCTTGAACTCTCCTAGAACTACATACTGGGGTGATCCCTGAAGGAACTCCTAGAACCTGGAAGAAATTCTGTAAGTGTAGCAGGCCTCACCTGATATTAACCTTCACGTACCCGACCCCCGACATCTCATTTACAAAATGCTGGCATTTCTTCAATTTTCATCCAATTTTTTTGAAGTCTCCCTCAATCGATCATAAATTGGTGCAAGTTTATTTTACAGAAGTGGCCATGTAATATCCGGAGCTATTCCGGAGATATTCCGGATTGTACTGGGGTCAGGGGGTGGGAGAGGGGTCTGTTTTTCCAAATGGCTAAAAGTAATTATTTCGTGTGGTATTGTGTTTGAGAGGCCTCTCTGGAACTTGTTCCAGGAGTTCCGGAGCGGCCACAGCAGGCCATACTTCAGTTATTTTTTTCTGCAATATTTTCTCGAAATCATGAAGAATGATACGTCGCACGACATGTTTTACTTGCAAACCAGAAATGACCCCGATGACACCTTTGTAGAACCTGTGCTAAACGTTCTGGGGTGGCCATATTAGTTGATACATACTTCAGTCTATCGTTCCTGACTCAGTCATTCGAAATCATGAAGATTGATATGTCGCACGGCACGTTTAGGTTGAAACCCAGAAGTGTCCCCAATGACGCCCCGCGAAACCTGTCACGGTGATCCAGATGGGTCAACTTATTCAAATCTGGTTATCGCAGTTGTATTTCACTGTTCGCAGTTCAAATTTCGCTGAAAATCGATACCTTGTTCTGTGGCGGAGTTGGTTACGCGCCCTGTCTAGCGAACTTGGGGAGACGTGGGTTCAAATCCCACCAGAACTACGTGGATTTTTTCGCAATTTTTCCACTCAATTTGTCCATTTTTCAACACATATTGTGCCTATGAACTTCAGGCATTACGTATGTCTATATAGAATAAAATGTTATTAGTGAGTAAACCTCCAACCAAGTCAGATGCAATAAATTCTATCTCTTTGCGACAAGTTTTTTCCTTGGTTACGGCCGTGGTTACTGCTATAACAGCAAGAATACCTAAAACAACTACTAGAGAAATCTCTAAAAGATCGCCTAAAAGAATCTATGGAAAATCTCCGTGAGGGATCCCGATGGAATTTCAGGTGGAATCCCTGAAGTTATTTCAGAAGGGGTCCTTAAAGGATTCCAAGAGGGATCCCGTGAGAAAGAAATCCTGGGGTAATCCTTGGAGAAATTCCAGAACAGAACCTTACAAAAAAAAATTTGGAAGGATCCCTGGAAGAACTCCTGCAAGAATGCCTTAAGAACTTCTGGGGGAATCCTTTGATTCTCATGGAAATATTCTTAAATCCTCCTATAAAAATCTCTGAGGGAAATCCTGGAGAGATCTCTGAAGGAACTTCCCGAAAGATCTCTGCAGGGGCTTTTGGAGGAATCTCTTGAGGAATTCTGTAGGAATCTCTAAAGAAACGCATGGACTAATGTAGAAAATCCCATCAGGAAACTTTGAAGGGACTTCAAAAGAAATCCCTGGAGAAACTCTTGAACTAATCTTTAAAGAACCCCCTGTAGCAATTCCTAAAGAAACTTCTGGAGTAATTTTTGATGGTTTACCAGCAAGCATACCTGAATCCTTATGAAAAAATCTCTGATGGAACTTCAGGAGAAAAATCCGAGGGAACTCCTTTTGGAATAGCTAAGGAAACTTCTGAAGGATTCCTTGAAAGTATACTACTATACTGCACTGCAGGAATCCTTGGAGGAACTCCTACATTAATACCTAGATGAATTTCTGTAGGAATACCCGAAGAAACTCCTTGAGAAATCCCTAAAAGACCTCCTATAAGGATCTATAGAAAACCTCCATGAGGCATCCCGACGAAATTCCAAGAGGAATTCGTGAAGAAAGTTCAGAAGGGGTCCTCGAAGAAATTCCAGAAGGAATCCTAGAAGGAGCTCAAAGAGATTTTTTTGGAATTTCTGAGGGAATCTATGAAGAAGCTCCTGCAGAATTTAATTATGGAATTTCTGCAGCGATCCCTGCAGCAACTACAAGAGATATCGCTGAAAAAACGCCAGGAGAAATACTTGATTGGAATTCTAGAGGTTCCTGAGGCATCTACTTATATGTAATCCGAATTCGATCACAAGATATCTGACAGTACTGAGAAGGTTACTGTTGGAAATTTCACGTTTAGTATAGATGTTAAATGATTTGTCGTGCCACATGTTTATTTTTAATCAGAATATCTCCGGAACCAACACCAGAATACCAGAATCCTCTGAAAAAAATTGTAAAAAAATAATGAAAATAGAAAAGGTTACAGCTATTCTAACTTTTTGCATTTCTCGTACACTAAGTGTACTGGAAAGGCAATATGTTCACTCAAAAAACGATTTTTCGAAAAAAGGCTCGGAGGATCATGTCGCATATACCAATCGACTCAGTTCGATGATTTGAGATGATGTCTGTATGTGTGTATGTATGTGTCCCAAGCAGCACACAAGCCACAAAGGAGTGCCGACAGCGCAGGTTTTTGGTTGTACAGGAGCTACATTAATGTAATTCTAACTTAAAGGTAGATCAACTTGAAAACGACTCGTGTCCAACCAAAAACCTGCGCTGTCGACACTTCTTTGTAACGTGTGTGCTGCTCGGGGTGTATGTATGTATGTCTGTGAGCAAAATAAGTTCACTCACTTTTAAGGCCCTTCATTGGCCGATTTTTCGGATTATAGCTCGAATCGAACCGAAATTTTACCGCATTGTTTGCTAAAATGGTCCGGATCGGTCAAAGCGTTCCGGAGTGATGGCCATTTCAGTGATCCAGACCAGCACCGGTATATAAAACTGAATCAAGCCCCATCATGCGACATATCAAACTGCGGTGATTTTTGAAACCTTAAATATGGTTAACGAATTTTGTGCGGAAATCAACACTGGAGATCACAAATTCCGCGATGTCGGCCCAAAATTCAAGATGGTAGCCTAATATTCAAGATGGCGGCTCCTAATTCAAAATGGCGACTGTTTTATGGTGTTTAGGCTCTTAAATTATATAATATGGGAATATTTGGCATGGGGAAGATGTCCAGAGTTCAAAAATACAATCAAAATATCAAATATGGCGGGATAAAATCCAATATGGGGCCATCTATTAAGTACGTCACGGTCCTAGGGGGAGGGGGGTTTATGAAAGTGTGACAACCAATGTATTAAGTATAGGAAAAACCCGTACGAAGGGGGGAGGGGGGCTTGAAAATTCCCAATTTTAGTGTGACGTACTTAATGGATGCTCCCTATGGCGCCTCCAAATTCAAGATGGCGGCTGTTGAATGGTGTTTTAGGCTCTAAAATCATGCAATATGGATATATATGGTATGGGGAAGATGTAACATAAGTGGAACTCTGGCTCAAAAAGTTGAAGCCTTTCCGAGTTTGTACGCTGGTATACAGGGCACCGAAATGTCAAATGCATTATAACATTAAGACCATACCATTTATCGGCATCCTTCGCTCTGACTATGAAGTTCGACTTATTATATGTGTGTCCAGGTTTCAAAAACACGACCAAAATATCCGAGATAACGGTATAAAATCCAAGATGGCGGCTCCAAATTTAAGATGGTGGCTGTTTAATGGTGTTTTAGGTTCTAAAACCACGCAATATGGATATACTTGGTATGGGGATGATTTCCGGAGTCCAAAATACGACCAAAATATCCAAGATGGCGGTATTAACCCTAAAAGGGATACCTGGGGTCCAATGGACCCCAGGCGCCTTTCAGAGCTCGTCTTTGATGGAACACACTCAGCGAGGTGACGAAACTGAGGCCATGAAGGTATCCCTTTCAGGGTTAAATCCAATATGGCGCCTCCAAATTCAACAGGGTGGCTGCTTAACCCTTATGTGGCCGACAGGGTACCCGGGTACCCAGCACCCATTTAAAATACACGGTGTAGAAAAAAGCAAAAAGTTTGTCGGACACATAACGGTTAATGGTGTTTTAGGCACTAAAATCATGCACTATGGGTATATATGGTATGGGGAAGATGTCCGATGTCCAAAAATACAAAATATCCAAGATGGTGTTTCCAAATTCAAGATGGTGGCTGTAATGGTGTTTTAGGTTCTAAAACCATGCATTATGGGTATATATGGCATGGGGAAGATGTCCGGAGTCCAAAAATACGACCAAAATATCAAAGATGGCAGTATAAAATCCAATATGGCGCCTCCAAAGTCAAAACGGCGGCTATAGAATGGTGTTTTAGAAAGGTGCCATCACCGCTAGGTGGATTAATTAGGGTTATTTTCTGTAAAAAAAAGTATGCTACTTGATGAGAGTTTCATGAAAGGCTAGCTGAGAAGCAGGTTCTGTCTGTTTGAAATCAAGCTAAGAAAGACCTGAAAACTCAATGTGATGTTTAAGGTAGACCTTAACAGGAATCTTATCTCTCAAATTTAGGTACGTTTAAAGCAACATTTAATTTCCTTCCACACTCTAAGAAAGAGGAATTTTATATGTGACATACATTAAGTCATAAGAGGTATGCTGACAACAACTGCATATTCCTAACTACAGCTTGCAGCTCTGTTGTAAAGTGCAACATTATTGCAACGTCGTAAATCAGTGCACCAGCTCGCACACATCATCCGTCCACTAGTGCCACAATATTTCTTCAAATAAGTTTGTTTACCGCCGCTGAACGACCATTGTTCCACTGTTTACATTCGAGAGCTACCGACCGACCGACCGGCGCGCGGCGCGGCGATGCGATGCTCTATACAGAGCTCCGAGAAATGCGAGAAATGTGGAAGAAATTCATTTCACCTTATCGCTTGCTGTGGTCGACTGAGCGAACACTACGTGTGACTCGGTGCGGGTGCCCGCGCGGCACGAGCTTGCATCAACATTGGTACTAAGTACTCGCGTTCGCGCGGGCGGACGGGCGTGTGGTTCACCGGTTGCCAACACCCGTCCGTCTGCTTGCCAGCCGCTGGACCCCGGATAAAGAAGAGTTGCAGCCCCGCCCGAGTGCAACAATATAATTTAGATAAAATTTATTACGTCTTTCATTTCCGCACACACGACGTACTATGGCGCAGCAGGGAGGATTCCCTAAGAACAAGTTCTCCTGGAATACGTCAACATGTGGAACCGATTCAGCGCGGTCGTCTGCAGAAGTTGTACTTCTGTGCGTAAACAAGTGCAACACCTATCACTTGGACTGCAGTCTCTGTTTTTGTTCTAAGATTCAATTCTTGATCAGGATGATTCTTGGAGATTCCGCAAATCAAACCTTACAGATCCACCCTGATGTTGGCAGACTGCGGATTCACATCGTGTTAATAATAACTAAGAGATTAATAACAGTAATAATACTAATAAAGGCGCGATACGTGCCGATTGATACCTGCATATTGTGCATCGATCGACAAGTAAAGCGCCTCAAACCACCATGCCTTGTGTTAACCATTTTCCTTGATTCATGCCGCCACGAGCTGCCCTTCTTTTCCCTCACAATCTCGCTCCGGACATGAACAATTATTAGTAGACAATTTTTTCGTTGTAAATCTCTTTATTATGCGGGTTTAATTGTTATTAATTTAAGTCCATCCACGCTGCTGGCGCGCGCGTTCATGATGCCCAAGCGCAGTCTGTTTATCGCTTTTACCGAAGATCTCGGTCGTTCATAACTGATCGTAGTGGCCGGTCAGCTTACAACATTGTTGGAAGAGAGTCTACCGTACGCAATGGTGGATGCAATGGATTTCGGGCAGACGAAAATTAATGAAATCTGTATAACTCAAAAAGGAAACAAGTCATTTGTAATCGTGAGTATGAATCTTGCACTGCTCTGGTACTGCGAACGACATCAAGCGAAAGATATGCATGTGCAATGCCACTAAATTGAGAGAAGTCCAGGAAGTGTGGGATGGGACTGTTGAATCACTTATGCACTTTGGATTCTTTTTTCCTCGGTTGCTTCTTTGTGCCGGTTGATGTGTGTGCTGCTGCTGCTGTAACCTGCTGCATATAGGCTACTTATTTCTGGTGAAACGTGAAAGTGACACTGACGTTGCCCGGACAGCTGCCGGCAGGCGGATTGTAAAATATGATCGATGCGAGAACGACAGTGAAAGAGTTCATCGCCGCCAAAGCCGTGTAGCTGGAAATGGAAATGTGAAGTTTTTCTTCGTACGTGACAGCTGTCTGTGCTCAATCTATGTTTGGGATGTTTGCTTCATTGAGATAAGGAAAGTCATTGCACAGTTAATGATGACTTTTACCTACAGAATCCGATTAGAACAGTGCTTCCCAAACTGTGCGCCGCGGCGCCCTGGTGCGCTGTGAACATTTGTGGAGCTTTCCCTCTTCCAAATTTAAAAGTAATTATTCCAAAGTATTTGAAAGTTTTCCAAAATTTCTCATATCCTGAAACTTTTAGATTTTTTACCAAATTTAAAAATGTCTGGAGATTTAAATTGTTTTTCGCTAAAACATTAAAATTGTTATTTTTTTTTATTTCGCTTAGTTTTTGATTTCATAAATTCCTTGTAATTCAGAGTAAATATTTCAAGGAACTTTTTTGAAGTTTTTTCCAGAATAATTATTATCAATCTCCCGGTCTTCACTGTCTCAAAAGTTTCGGGACGACACGTTTACTTTCATCACTACCGTAAATTCTTGCCTTTATTATTGAGTAGCTGCAGGCTGTTTCATCTTCTTATCGTGAAAAATACGGAAAAAAGGTTAAACAATCCATTGTTATATCTTTTTCTCTATAATAGGGTAAACTATATACTTTATTTCAAAAAATTTGTAAGTTTTGCTTTGACTTCCTCTAATGTTATTTTTTAAAGATCTGAGAATCTTTAAGCAATTTTGATTTAAAAAGCAAAAGAAAACATGACATTGAAGTTTTGAACTGGAAGTGTTAAAACCATCAAAATTGTGTGTTGACAATAACTGCAACATTACGCTGACCCTGTTTTCATCAATCCAGTTACATATCTGATTCTGCTTCACTCACCATGCTCAAAGCAAACATATAGCAGTTACAAGAGGGTGCATCAAAAATCATTACTGAAAGCTCCTGAGCAATTTAAAGAAGAGGAAATCACAGGCAGCTTTGAAGCCGAGATTTTTTCAAGCGTTATTATGGAGTTTTTTCTACGTTTTTGAAGTTTTGGTGGTCAAGAGCATAAAAACGGAAAAATATTATGCAGAATATTTTTTCTGGATATCCTAGGTCATCCAAACTGTTCTTGAGTTTAGATACTAAAGTCTACGAGTGTAATGGTAAATTCTTTCATTATACAAAGCTACGCTTTGTAATCTATCATGTCCAGTAAGTCTTCTGAAAAGGTAATAGAATATATCAGATTAGTCGGGATATCCCAGGTCATCCAAACTGTTCTTGAGTTTAGATCCTAAAGTTTGCGGGTGTAACGGTAACTTTTTTCATTATACAAAGCTACGATTTGCAATCTATCATGTCTAGTAAGTCTTCTGAAAAGGTAATAGAAAATATCAGATCAGTCGGGATATCCTAGGTCATCCAAACTGTTCTTGAGTTCAGATCCTACAGTCTGCGGGTGTAACGGTAACTTCTTTCATTATACAAAGCTACGATTTGTAATCTATCATGTCCGGTAAGTCTTCTGAAAGGTCAATAGGCAATATCAGATCAGTCAGGATATCCTAGGACATCCAAACTGTTTTCGAGTTTAGATCCTTAAGTCTGCGGGTGTAACGGTAACTTTTTTCATTAAAAGCTACGATTTGTAATCTATCATTCCAGTAAGTCTTCAGAAAGCTACAGTGGTTGTTTTTATCAACTAAGCTTCATAACAGTAAGGAAGCCCATAATATCAAAAAAAAAAAGTATAACATGGCTTATTCTTCATTTAACTACGTTGGTAAGTACAGTGGATTATGTAACACTACTTAACGTAGTGGCAAAAGCTATCATCACCTGAAGCTATGGTCTCCGGAGTAGTGTTTTTGATGTGGAATATCTTAAAACTATCTTGAAATGACTCATGATATGTCAGGGGGACTGCAGATTACAGTTTAAAGTTAATCGTGAGAATAACTACATACTGTTATTATCAAGAGCTAAACTTAAGGATAGCTCCAACAACTCTCAATGTCTCAGAGGTTCATAATAATATATAGCAGACTTCAGGTTGGTCAAGCTACCGCGATTGATTATGAAACGTTACTCAGTTTGTCAGATATAGCTGATGTTACGAGTGTAGACCTGAAGGCCAGAACTCCAAGGTAGTTTGACTGACCTGGAATATCCCTGTAGTGTCCCTTAATGACATTTGATATTTCAAGAGCTTCGTGGATCCCAGCAAATTATGCAGTATCATAATATATGGCGAAAACACATAAAGTTATTCTTGTAGATTTGCAGGACAATGCTATATGTTTGGGCGACCCTGAACGTCCCAAAGGTTTAAAATAAGCTATTAGACTTCAAATTACTTCAGTAACTGCGTTTGATTATGCAGCGTCACTCAGTATAACAGGTATAGCTACTGTTACGAGTGTAGACCTGAAGTCCAGAACTCCAAGGTAGTTTGGCTGATCTGGAATATTCCTGTAGTGTCTCTAAATGACATTTGAAATTTCAAGAGCTTCGCGGATCCCAGCAGAATATGCAATACTATTATTTATGGCGCAACACATAAAGTTATTCTTATAGATTTGCAGGATTTTATTATAGAAAAGTTTGAATTACCCTGAACGTCCCAAAGGCTTATAATAAGCTAGTAGATTTCAGATTACCCCAGTAACTGCGGTTGATTATGCAACGTTACTCAGTATAACATATATCGCTACTGTTACGAGTGTAGACCTGAAGTTCGGAACTCCTAGGTGGTTTGGCTGACCTGGAATATCCCTATAGTGTCTATAAATGACATTGTAGATGATTTAAAGTCAACAAGAAAAGACTGCGAACCGACACCAATGACTATAACCGAAGCGATGGAAAGATTTGCGATTGTAAGTTCGATACGTAATACTAAACATCTCTTAACTTCATCGGGAGCACCCGCATACACGCCGATACACTAAAAACACGCGGGTTCACAATCGTAGCGCTATAAGAGGTCTGTTGAACAAAAGCAGAGCCCGTGAAACTAGGGCAGCAGGGATTATAGTCCCGGGGCCTGACGCACCCCCCGCCAGCGAGTCAAACGCGTAGTCGCCGGCTAAGAATAAAACTACTAACGTCAAGCGGCCCGTGCCGAGGAATGAGTGATCGAGGGGGTAAAAAAGATGCTCGATCATTAACGGAGCCTGTGGGGTACCTGGGCACCCCACAGTATTTCGTCCCTTACCGCGTTAATGCAGGGCTTTGGCGTGGTGGACTTCTTTTCCCGTGCAACTCGCAGGATTTAACCATGAAAGTCGATGGACGATGCCAAGCAGGTTCACGTGATACTCGTGAAGACTGCAGCAGCGGCGGAGCCGGTGAAAGCTAAGTTTAGCTAAGTAGGACCCCTTCTGGACGAAGGTCAAACGGAAGAAGAAGATGAAGCCGCAGGTCGAGGAAGCTAGGGACGTCAAACCAAGGCGTAAAAGACCCGCATAGAAAAATATTATTCTTGGTATCGTGCATATCATACGATGTTTATTGGTAGAATGATAACTATATAACTAATCATCGTGCTATGATAAAATTATTAGGGTTGAAAAAATTCAATTATTCACGACTTTTCATGAATCATAAAACTTATGATAATGATGCATTGAATAATACATGAATAATTTTGAATAATTATATTTGCAAAAAAAATAAGAACAAAACTATGTTTTAGGCTGTTTTGTTTTCTCTGTATTCAGGAGTGTAGTAGAAATAGAACGTCATCACCTTGGATTGCATTGTTACCTTATTTAAACGCCCTAATCCGGCACTTTTTGACAAAAAAACACGCACACTAAATGCTGGAACGCGTTTGATACTTTGTACCTCACGCTGCCGTTACCATCGGAAAGCACTTGCAAACTTACCTTCCTTAACCCTTAGGAGCCGGATTGTTTGGCTGCTGGTGTCGAACACGTTTATTATGTCCGATTTCATCGCCGAGGTCATATTGACCCCTCCGGCTCCAAAGGATTGACTTCAATTCACCATGCATCCATGGAAATTGTATCTCCGGATTTCTCCTTTGAGTTAAAATATCCGACAGATCAGCCGCTTCACATATCACTGCGTTCTAGACAACCGCGAGCACTTATCGGCTTTGGCCTAGTACACAGCACACCCGCGGAACTACGACGGAACATCAACAACCACTGTTCAAATCCCGAACACACAAGAAATTACAAAAAAAAACTGTGAAAGTAAACAATTACTCACTGAATGGTAGACCAATTTGACAGAATCCGCCAAGAGACCGCAGGGGTGTACACATTTTTTGAGGTCGGTAAAGCAGATTTCATGAAATATTTCCTCTTTATTTTTATGATTCACTGTATCGTCAATTTTATCATAAACTGATTATTTCATGTATGATTTCTCAAAATTTTTGTTCGAGAAAAAGTGCATTTTTGAATGGTAACGATACTTAACAACCCATTCGGCCTATCATTGAAACTTCGAATATGATTACTGTAATCTTTGATATGATTCTTGGTATCATCGATTTATAATCCAGTTTATGATAGCATGAATCATCTGAAAATGATATCCTGTAAAATAGTCATATAATACCGTTTTATTCGGGGAGTTGGTACCTAGCGCGAGAAAGACGACGCGCTCGTCATCAAGACCGAACAATCAAAGTACTCGGACGTCTTGATGGCGATGATCCTGGAGCTGAAGCGTGATAAAAAGCGCAAGGGCGCCGCCTACAAAAGTTTGGCGGAAGAGGTCCTTGGCGAGTTTGGCGGAAGAGGGCTCTAAAAGTAAAAACCCTAGACGAGGTCACCGAAGTGGAAGAGCTCGTCACGGCACTGACTGAGAGATTTGTTTCAGGTGCCTGGAACCAAGACGCAAGTCTTGGAACTGCAAAGGCCCTTACAGGAACAAACCGTGTAGGAGTTGCCACGCCGAAGGCCATAGGGCACAAGGCTGCACGAGCCACCCCCCTCCCCCCTTTTTGTCTGATCTGTACCGGGAAATCCGTGAACAACAGGCATATAACGGGTAGTCCAAGGTGCCCGGCCTTCAAGAAAGCCGCAGTGAGCAAATCACAGTGCAGGTAACGCAGCTGAACCTGAACCACTGTGATGCGGATCAGCAACTGCTTTGTTAGGTGGTTTCTGAGTTGGGGACGGATATCGCCATCATAACGGACCCATGCCGAGTACCCGCCGAGTGGGTCCAGAAAAATGGCGGCGATATGGACGACGGGAAAATAATGGCGGTAATGCCGTGGTTGCTTCCGACAGTATATACACCGTTTCGGGCATGCGGTTTAGAGGAAACGGCGGAGCACGATTTGTTCATGTGCCCGCGTATTCGCACAATGCGCGACCGTATGATTGCCACATGCGGGGATCTTGTCCAGAGAATGTGTAGGGATGAGCTTTTCAACGGCATTCCACATCGTCTTGGAGCTACAGAGGAGATTACGCGTGGACTCGGAGAATGTCTAGTTCAAATGCGGCACAAGAGGTGGTCCAGGGGCTCGGAGTCGGCTTGCCGGTGCCCTGCGGTCGAAATCGACCCTTACAGCGATTAAGTGGCCGCGGAGAGGAAGTCTTGTTAGCGTCGCTGTCGTGGCGACTACTGGGTTGGATCCGAGCCCACGGTTGGAAAAGGGTCCCCGGTAAGGGCCAGTAAGGGCAGGTGGAGACCCTACTGTCAGCAATCTTCTGGTGCAGCTGATAGTTACGAAATGAAATTACGAAAAAAAATGTCTCAATACAAGGCATTCTTGTACGATATTCTCACAATATGCTAATCCCATTTTACAACTGTAGATAAGATCTGGGATTTACCATTAGCAAAATGCAAGTCTCTTCTCTGAAAGTCACAAACCTAATAAATTCCAGCAAATAGCTCATCTTTAGCATAATGATTTTGTAACAAGTCTAGCATACCTAACAATCCCATTAACTAGATGAACAACATTCAATGCTCACCAGTATCGAATGACAGACGCAACCCGCTATCCCGCAGCATACACCCAGCCAACCGATGATGGCAAGCATGTAGGTAGGTAGGTAGCTAATGTAAGTAACTTGAGAGCGCGCGCGGCATGCCCCCAGCTTTCGTTTTCAATTTCAATGTCAATAGCGAACGCGCGTCACGCTCCGCCAATGCCCTCTCGAGTGTAACGTTACACTTATTTAGCAAATACATACATTTCACGGTGCCTCTCTATCTCCTCCCCCAAAGGAACGCGAGCGCTGCTGCGGACATGAGGTGCATCTATAGTTAATAAACCCGTCGTATAACTCATATTGTCGGTCGGTCCACACAGGCAGGCGATGAGTGAGTTTTTCCAGCATTTTATTGCCGAAGGGGGCTTGGCTGTTGGAGTTAACATCACTTTTTTTCCTTACTGGGTCACCAGTATCAAGTCAACCAACCGGTTATCCCGTTCGTTAGCTGGGGCGCACAAGTGCCTGGATCGTCTCTTATCATATATTCCAGTCACGTGATCCAGATTTGTAGCTGTTAAGAAACTATTACGCCACTACACGATAGATCAATCATCGAGCCGCTCTATAGAAGAAAAAACTCTGACGCTGCTGCTTAGGTTGGTTGAAGAAGCCGTCCGTCCGTCAGGGTGATCTTCAGCGGAAATTCGAATCACACGCGCACGCAGCCCCAAGCCACAATGTATTCTGCACGAGCCCGGTATGGTATGGTGGTTCGGTTTAATTTATGCACAACGCATAGAGAAGGCAGGCGCGGCAAGCAAAAATTGAATGATAATTGAAAATTACGAAATTTCCTCACGTAATGTTCTGCTGCGCACGCTTGGTGGTGCTCTGCGCGTTCGTTTCCTTATTAGTGGAGGAGGCACGCTCTATTTGGGAGAGGATGGAAATGTTGCTAGCTTTTTGCTATTGCTGCGGTTGCGATGATTGGTCAGCATCCTTCTTATTTCAATCTACTGGGATGGGATGATAAGTTCATCACTCATCGATCTGATGTGTGAAGATTCATATTTCTCCTATTTTTTGTGTGATTCATATTCATGGAGAAAAACAATTCGCATTTGCGTACACAATGCTTTGTCTATATGAGTAATGTATGGCATTCCAGAGAGTTATCTTGATGAATAATAACAATTGCCTGAATTTACAATGACTTCATCAACGGGTTCAGGATTGCAAGACCTTTAGGCAAATTTGGTTATGACATTAGTTTTTAATCAATCGATTAAATGTGAATCATCATTTTTTTAGGAAATTTATTTAAAAATTGTTTTTGTAAAAATGAAAAATATTTTCTACCAGGAGAAAAATCAGAAGATACCTTGATCGCTCCTCTAAATTCCGATTTATTAGAGAAAATTTTCGAAAAATTTCGAAAGGTAAGTTCTTTTAATACCTTTGACGTCTTTTCAAATTAGTGGTGGTTTCCATTAGATTCCAAGGAAGTATATAAGACAATTTCGTGAAGAAGACTTCCTGGAAATGTACCTGGAGGAAGCCCTGAATAATTCTGACTCATTGGGCAAAAATTTCTAAAGGTAAGTTTTTTTTTTTCATCAAGAACGTGTTTTTGAATTATTGGTGATTCCCAAGGGAGTTCTAGGTACAGGTAGGACCCAATTTTGTCAGCTCCCGGTATAATTTAGAGATCCTTTGACAGATACGCGTATTTCGACTACCACTTGTAATCTTCCTCAGTGTCAGTTATCTACTTATGACACTGAGGAGGATTACAAGAGGTAGTCGAAATACGTGTATTTGTCGAAGGATAAGCAAAATAAAAAGGTACGAAACTGATTACACTCATTCGAAGAGGGTATTCTGCTTAGAGGGATCGAAAAGACGGTACAAAGATAGAAGTGAGTGTTGAAGGCAGAAAAGATGAGAATTATAATGTGAATATTCAGTACTTTGTTATAAGAACTGTTTTTTCTGCATTTTAAAGCAAAAATATTGAACCGTTTACTGCTTTTTCTTCTTGTCATGACCTCCCTACTGGAACACAGCCTTCTCTCAGCTTATATTTGTGGTCTATAGACCGCAGTAGACGGGAGCGGAATTGGAACCGGTTAGCGCAGCTGGCTCTGATTCATCTGTCCTTCCGTTTTGATATTCACAGTGTTCTAAGTCGAAAACATCTACTGTCATGTCGCAATGACACACACTAAATAATAGTAGTGATTACGCCAGTTGCGTGAAAGCACGCTCATCACAGCAGTAAGCATAATTCTCAAAAGAATCCTTGGAGAAAATCATAGAGAAATTCCTGTCAAAATATTCAAAGAAATCTCTGTAGGAATCCACTGAAAATTCTAATAGAAATCACTACAGAAATCTTTGGTGAAATTTTAAGTTAAATTTATGGAGGAATCCCTGTAAGAAACCCTGAAGAAATTATCCATCACAGGACAACACCCTACAGACAGGAATACCTAAAGGATTCCCGTAAGCAATTTCTGTAGAAACCTCTAGAGAAGTTATCAGATAAATTCCTTCACTTCATTCTGAAAGAATCCCTATTTCAATCTCCGAAGTAACCCCTAGGGGCATCTCAAGAGGAATTCCTGGAAAAATAATAGAGTAATTCCTAGAAGAATAACTGGAGAAATTCCTGTTGAAAACTCTGAAGAAATCCTTGTTATCCGGATAAAATTCCTGCAGAAATTCACGGAAGAATTCCTGAAAAAAGTTCTGGGGCAATATCTTGTGCAGTCTGATTTCTGAAAGAATCTTATCAGAAACAGCGTAATAAATTTTAGCATAAATTCTAGGATGATTCTCAGCCATAAATTCTAAAAGAACCTTTGGAGAAATACTGGAAGAAATCACAGAAGAAATTCCTTAAGCAATACCAACATATAAATTTGTAAGTATACTAAGATGGAACCATGAAGGAATCCTAACAGGAGTCCTGGATAAATAACTGACATTATTCAATTATTCATAGATTTAAAAAATATAGAGACATCCCAACTAAAAGCCCTGGATGATTCCCCGGTAGAAACTACTGGAGAAATCTCAGCAAGAAATCCCGAAGCAAATCTAAGAGGAAAACATTCCAAGATAAATTCAAGGATAATCCCACGCGCGGGAAAAAACAGTGCAAACCGACACTAAATTTTGTATCTCACGAACGCATCCATGTTTTCAAATGAACAAAACCGTTTTAGGCGTAAGATTGTCTGGAGAATCGAATGAAAATGGTTTAACCTTTCAGGACGCGCGCCATCAAGCAACCGAAACTGCACCGCACTCGCGCTGTATACGACGAGTGAGGTTTTTTGGTAGTGTTGTACTTTTTACAACAGCGCGCGTGCTGAAGGGTTAATAGACTGCATGCAGGATCATTATCCTGCTCAGTTTGCCCTAATTTCCCCAGTTTTTATTGACTTTTATGTGAAACTTCCACTAAAACACTTATGAGACATGAATGCGGTTTGCCTTGAAAGACTTTTCTGAAGGATTAAGATGCAGAGAATTCTGGAAGAGTTTCGGCAGTAACTCCTGAAGCAATCCCAGCAGAAAATCTATGTCATAAACCTTAGCATAAATTTTAGTAACAATCTTGGCAAAGGGCTGTTCATATACCACGTAGACCAAATTTTAACCATCAAAGACCCTCTCCCCTTCGTAAACTTTCGTTAGCATAGCATAGGCGATTGTACACATCGTGGTTGGCTATACAATGCTCAGCTTCATATGTTATGAAAAATCTAGCACGTAGTGTCGCTAAAATAGCGTTTGGGATTAATGCTTTTTTCTACGTGTTAGAGTCAGAGATGCATTTTGAATGCTCATGATCTGTGAGCGTGCAAAAATTGTTCCCTCAAAACTCTCAAGAGAATGTTTAAAATTTTGAACACAATCTAGATACCGAGCGGTGTTCAAAATTGACAGGTCAGATGCGTTTTGTTTGGATTGGGAAGGAGTTTTCTATCGATGAGAAAGCAACATTGCAATGCTTCTGAGCCTTTAGCTATCGTTATGTATCGTATGCCATTCTCATTACAGGGGTGGTGGGGGTAAAGTGGACAGATGGGGTAAAATGGACAAGGTACAGTTTCATGGCATTTATTGTTTTTCAAAATGTTTTAACGATTGGAGCTTATGCCTAAGCATGAATCATTATACTTTTGCTGATCTTGAACATTAAAATCAAATAAACCTCTTCAAGATGACAAATACTTTAAAAATCACGTGAAAAATCGGAAATGATGTAAAATCTGCTTATAATTGCTAAGGTTTTTTCGTAAGTTATTTTCAAATTATTACAAGTTTTACACCTTAACCTAATAAAGTCCACATAGAAGAACATATTTGATCGAAAAAAAAAATAGTTTTGTAAAAAAAAGTATTGGAAATAATTTTAACAAAATCAAACCGTGGGGGTAAAATGGACAATCGCTTAAAACTTCACCAAAATTTAATATATTTTTTTGCAAACTTCAGAATCATCAGCCGTCATAACTATCGTGAGAAGTAAAAAGTTATGTAAAAATATTTTATATCAACAAAATATAATTTTAATCCAAAACAGTGATTGCTTTTTACACTATTTTTACATTAATTATTTAAGTGTGTTTTAAAGTTTGTATTAAAAGTTTGAAATCAACAAAATAAAGGTATCGTATGGAATTTGATAGTTTGTGTTTAAAAACATAGAAACAATATGCTGTTATATAACTTTTAACGACTTGTTCATTTTACCCCATCGATTGTCCATTTTATCCCCACCAATTTTTTGACGCTATTTTGATGCCTGATTTGGTGAAGAAAATAATCAAAGAAAACAATATTTTTTTAATGCAACCCCTTACAAGATTTCTAGAGTATATCATTACCTTCCATGTAACTCGGAAAAGCAGATGGATTTTGCCGCATTTCCGCGGGAAATGACCAAAATGCTTAGGTTGTCCACTTTACCCCCACCACCCCCACTAGGCCAGGTGAGCTCTTCCATTCCTTTCCAACGATATTATGGCGTGCTCTTGGGCGTACTTTCCAGCCCGGTAGAGACCATCAGATACGCGGTAACGGCGCAGGAGGAATCACGCCATAATACCGTTGAGCATAAATAGATGTCCAAGCTTGGCCGGGTGTAGTGAGAAGAGCCCTAATATTCGATACTTTTCGTGGAGCAGTCAAATCTCCGTCGCTTGTCCCCGCAGTGTGGGGCCCAAGCATTGTGCCACAATTGCTCGAATGTCTTCCAAATAAATTATTAAAATAAAAGATTGTGACATTCAATACCTTGAACCACCACTTAATTGACATATCATTTAATTCACGATGCCGTGATTTAGTTTTCACTTTGAAATCCCATTTTGCAGTTTGGTGTTAGGTGTAAGACACACGGTAGCAATTTGTTGCTATCAGTTGCTACTAGCTACGAAGAGCACTGTGATCAGGCGCCTGAAACATTTGAACACGGCTCATGTGAGCACAGCTCTTGAACAGAACATGAACAGAACGCGTTCAAATGCATCTCTGATTAGAGTAGGTCGAAACAAGCATCACATTGTATGCCTGGCCACGTCCATACAATCGCTAGGAAAGGGACGTAAAGGAAAAGGAATTTGTGTTAGTATGGTGGGGTTATTACCTTGATATTCCTGGAAGAGAATATTTTAGTATACAAAAATAAAAAAAAAGTTTCATAAGTGAAGAAAATAATAAATAATAACAGAAACCATTCGCAGTAAAAGCCAAAACATAAAAAATAATACTAAAACATTTAAAAAAACATAGCAATCCATACTCCCGTTTGAGGCAAGAAAATAACAAGATTGAAACTTAATGTGGTAGATTTTACGCCGTAACGCACCATTCTGTGGTGATCTACCCCTCTCTGATTCCTATGCTGGACCAACGTATGCCTCTCTGATTCTTTCTCTTCGCCGGTGGTTAGGGCAATGAATATACGTGTTTTTGTTCCCGTTATTACAGTTCTAATAACATAAACTCAAATTCAATCGATTATAATAGTCACGTTCAATGGTCCACAAAACAGGTTTACGAGGAAAGATGCATTCAGCGCCTTCAAATGAATTTTTAGACAAATATGGTCTTCTACAAAGTTGTTACAAAAAATAAGGTCCTCTTTCCAATGTACATGAAAATTAATGTGGTCCATGTTTTCAAAGAGATTGGAAACCAAACTTTTTTATTTGCAAGAATAACTGTATACATTCTTTGGGAAAGTTGTAGATCTGTCAATTTGAGCAAGTTTACTGAAGACAGTTTTTTTTTCTTGAACCACCCTAAGCTTATTCAGAAAAAATATCTCCAGATCGGTCAATTTTAAAGCTACATAAAAACTGTATTCAGCAAACTTGCTCAAAAGTAGCAATAAGCTCTCTTCGACCAGCGTTGGAGTAATGAATGGGAAAACATGAATTGGTGAGTTCGTTGTATGCTGCTATGTTAGTTTTAAATTTAAAAATAAATTTATCTCAAAAAACATTGTCCAGTTCGTCACTACAGTTGTCGGCTGAGAAATTTGATTGAAACATTGTTTTTTGTTATATTTTGAATTAATAAAAACTCTTTGATAAAAAAAACTTTAAGGATTTTGACCTATTTTTTTTAAAGCTCAATCCACACTTCAGTATTTCTTCCAAACACAGCATGAAAACACCATGTTATTTCCAGAATTTCACTTAGAGTCACTCTTTTCACTAAGTCAGATATTTCTTCAGAGCTTCCTTCAGGTACACTTTCAGGGAGTCTCCGTCACGAAGTTGACTACCCAAACAACCAATTTACACGTATAATGAAGTTTATGTTCATGTTATACGTACTTTTATGCGGTAAAGTTACATCGCATAAGATGCAGTAAAAGTGCCTTATGCGTACAAAAGTGGAGGCGCTATACGTGCATTGACGGAAAAATAATAACACCATATGACTTCAGGCGATATCTTATGCGATGCATGGTGTGCACTACCCATGTAACAATTCCATTGCTGATTGGTTTTGTATGATTTTTATTAAGGTTTTATTACAGCAATAATTAAAACTCACAGTTTTATTATTGCTTTTATGAAAACCATTGATACTTGAAGATATCCATAAAGACAGATTTTAGGAGTAAACAAAACTTTCCGATATGTAAACCTTCTGGCAATCATAATTACCACAATAAAACTGTAAAAACTCTCAACAGATGGCGATCCGTTCGATTAGTAACGACATCTGCTGGTGGAAAAACAAAAACTACGACACTGCTAGGTTTATTGCGGTCATCATAAAAGTAAACTTGCTTTCGTTTTATTTTCGCTGATTATGCTCGACGCCATATTGAAGAATTAGCTTACGTGAATGTAAAATAGTTATTTTTGCTTAAATTAGCAATGAATTGATAGTTTGCCACCATTTTCATAACATGCTCACTTAAATAAACTCTCTCTGCTGAGTTTTCTTGTGATTCGAGATAATTTTACCAAACTCACAAATTGATTTAATTCATTCCAAGATGATAATATTCACTATATTCGAAGCGCATTATTTTATGATTCTGCAACCCCAATATTCACGGTGAATTCAAATGCGCATAAGCCTACCAGCACAATAACTACTAAAATATTACTTTGAAGTGATCGCTTACTACTTACGAATGATGTATCCTCCTGAACTTTACGTGCCAACGAAGAAGCTTCTCTGCATCTTGAGCTGTCATAGATTTTGTTGAAAAAAAAAAAAACAACAACAATCGAGAATAGAAATTTTTTCGACTGGGTTTTAAAACGAGTTTTTTGCTACTCTTAATGCGGTTTGCAAAACCTCTCCAAGAGTGGTCCACTTAGCCGGAAGATGCTCTTAAAGAGGTTATCAAGAGGTTTTGATGTATGATCCAGTTTGATTGCAAGTTTTATAAAATTGGTCATGAAGATCTCTTGTAGAGACGAACAAAACTTAAAATGTTTCTTGGGACGGAGCTGAACCATTGATCTATACGCTCTAGACATAATTTTTATTGCTCTTGCAGCCACTTGCTTCAGAAGCGTGTTAGCCAAAAAAGGCATAAAGCTACCACCTTGGGTTGAAAAGCGTCAGTCAAAGAAGAATAAATGTTGCTTCTTTCGGGAAAATGCTTCACTTTTCAAGCACTGGGCCTGCCTCTATTGAACTTGGTATTCAATAGTGTTCAGTCGTCATTATTTTGCTCTATAACTTACAAACCAGTGGAGATATCGCAATTCTAAGCATTTTTTGGCCTATTAAGTTCCTAAAATTTTCGATTTTAGTAAAACTATGTATTCTTTGTCGGAAAAAAATTCATGGTTTTTTCCTCTTCATACAATTATTAACAACTTCAGGTTCCTTGAGGGACCACTTTGCCTTGAGATACGGACATCAAACTTTGACACGGTGATTTCTTAGCTAAAACGATCATTTTCCAACAACGAACTTTTAACATTTCTAAATTAATCTGCAATAAAGACATGCCAATGTAGATGCAAAACTGAACCGAGAAAGAGAAAAATTAAAGAACTTTTTCATTCATCTGGATTTCGGCGTAATCTCAATAGGACTGCACTGCTGTAAGATTACGAAAGGAAAAAAATGAAATTACGTTTTGCTAGAATCTGACAAAAGTCTCGTGAAACTAAAAGTTCTATGCGTTTTCTCTATCGGTACTCACTCATCCTCTAAACAAGCGTCAGAATCACCATCAATTGCAAACCGCTTTAATAATTTAAGGCTTGTTCAGATATGGCTTGCAAAAACAATATTGCATCTCTTCACACGCCTTACCACAAACACATATTATTTCCACCATCCTACCAAGCACTCATCCCCTGCCTCACCAATTCAATTGTGCGGGAAGCCCGCTGGCGGCGATGATGGTTCGTCGTAACAGCAGAACCATCAACCAACAAAAAAGCTGCCTGCCTCGGAGATGTGTGCTCGCTGGCTGGCAGATGGATAAAAGCACTCACGAAAAAACATGAAAAACCGCAACGCATGGCGAGAAAGTTGCTGCGTTTTCCACACTCACCAGTGCAAATAAGCGCACATACCTACCGACCAACCTACCCACATACAAACATACCGAACGATGCCACGCGGGGACCACTAAAAAGTGATTAACGCAGCGATACACATTTTTTTACCACCCAGTTGTCCATTTCTCGCCGGTTGAAAATATATTCAATAAAAACAGAGGCTTTTTTCGTCCAATTACCACGCTCATCATATTTTCGAACCGCAAGCAAGCGATGTCAGCATTCCTCTCTCTCGATTGCATCTCTCAGGTATGGACGACGACGTGGTCCATATTCGACCATTTGTTATGAAATATCGACAACCTGCACTGCTGCACACACATGAAGGAGATGTTTTCGTTTTATCAACGCATCTACACAAAACGACGCAATGCCCCGAACTAAGTTTGGACAGCAAGGAAACCTAACAAGTACCAGGAAAGCACTTTCCGAACCTTTCACCGTTCCATTATATCATCAATGAACAATTGACGGTTACCGTCAAGTTCTGACGGTGTTGGGAAGCACAAAAATATGATTTCATTACAATCAAAATCATCCGTCGTTCTTGCGAAACGGAAGCATATTGTAGGGAAATTTCGCAGAATGATAACGTGTATGAACGTGTGCGTAGGTGCGCGCACAGCCAGGCGGTCGGTGGGGTGGAATCAACTTTGGCCGTCGTCCCAAGCGCATGACCGTGACGTGGCCTTCGGCATCAGGGTGTGTTGGATTGCATGGGTCCACCATCATCCCACCCGTGTCCCAGCAGCCAAGACCCGCTCCGCTACCATGCGCCTCCATTGACTTTTGGCCGAGACGAGCTCGAAGGGGTTGCAGCATCGATTTCGGTGGTGGTAGCCCTTGCCGCGAGGCCTATCATCGTGTTCATGTTTAGACTCGACGGTGTGGTGGTTTCCCGTTTTGAGCAAGTGAAGATTCAGATAAGGCACACAGTTTACGGTGTGCGATGATTGTTGGCCTGTGCTAGTAAATGGAACTTGTCGTCATCTGGTCGGGAAGATCAAAAATGGGGTGAGAGTTCGAATAGTTATGCTCTTGTTGTGCCAGCTTATGGGATTCATTATCATTGCCGGTAAAACTTGCAGTCACCGGTGAAAACTGGACGAAATAGCAAACTATGGAGGATTACGAAGAAGGCAACTTACAATGCATAAACTATGCTGTTAGAAAATTTTGTGGAGTACACAATGTACGTCTCACTGGAAGGCACATCGATGATGCTTGTGATCGATTATTTACATAAAGTTACGTGATATTATAACCTAGAAAGCCATCCAGTGGAAAAATTAAGATAACTTATGAAATATGGCACGATGAAGGCTGGAAAACGCGTAATACAGACCCTATTGAGCCACAGCCTTTTGCCAGCAACTGCTATCTCTACCTTCTCGTGGCATGGACTGGGCAGCGGGTAACTTTTGGGGGATATTACAGCGGGTATTGCAGAAAAATAACGAAGCATTACAAATGCACATTAAAATATGAGATATTATAGCGGAACACTACAAATGCGTAATAAATTAGGACAATACATATGGACATGTACAACACAGAACATAAATTTCGCCCTGTTACTCTAATGGTTAACAATTTCCGATGACAGGATGACGAGGTTTCATTATTGCGCTTGGTCCATCAGTCAATCCTGAAATCGTTTTTTCTCTGGCAGATTGCCTTTCGTTCGTAGCATTAGTTGCTTTCATAGCTTGAGTTTTGCCTAGGAATTTATAATCCTAAGGGGGCATCCTGAATCAGATTTTAATGTGAGACGTCTACACATTGATGTCCCTGTTAGGGAAGGGTCTACACATGTAATAGAAATACACTAGAACTCCAATGGCGCTGTAGTCACTTTTGCTATTTAATTAAAATAATAACTTTTATTGTAATAATTGATTGTTTTTAAGTACCCAGCTTGAAGAGCATCATTTGTTGTGGTAAACAAAATTTATATGACACTTCTAGTACCGCTACTGACGCTGTAATGGCGTGGCAAACTAGATGTTAGCATAGATAATAATTAAAATTAATAGATTATTAATTATCTAAGATGTTAGTCACACGAACAGTCGCGACATTGGGCTTCTGTGGCTAGTTATTCTAATACACATGTCTTCCATTTATTAATAACCTGAAATAACCTTAATGTAGGCCATCAAAATGATATCACTGATTTCTCATAGTGCCCTATCACTTCAGAACACTATAAATGTGCATTAAACTTGGGTAAAAGTTTACAAGTTAAAACGTACGTATAACACAAAAATAAAACTTGTAATAAATGATCGAGTAAGCAATTTCGGTGGGAACAATAGAAATACACTAGAACGCCAATGGCGCTGTACTCAGTTTTCCTATTAAATTATTTAAATAACTTTAGTTGTAATAATTGATTATGTTTAAGTGCCCATCTTGTAGAGGATTTTTGTTTTGGTAAACAAAATTTATTTGACACTTATAGTACCGCTACTGACGCTGTAAGGGCGAGGCAAACTAGATGTTAGTCACACGAACAGTCGCGACATTGGATTTCTGTGGCTGGTTATTCTAATGTGGGAACTTTGGTCTAAGGCTGACAGCTAAGGCGAGGTTTGCGTTTGCAAGCATAACTGATTCTCCACCAATACGAACTGCTAATATCTCAATTTCAACGGGAGCACCCGCGTACTCACCGATCTACTGGAGCACCGCGGGTTTGACAGTGTAGCGCTGTACTTAGGAGATGTTTTGGACAGGATCTAAAACGGTGCGAACGTTTCAAGGCTTGTTCCAAGGTAATCCCATGCTATCTACTAGAGACAACTCAAGCGAGTGAAGAACAGCTTCCACCGTGATGGGTGATATACAGAGGCGTGTGATCGGTTGGTGGTCGATCGACGAAATAATGTGCAGGTTGAGGATCAAGGGCCAATTCTTCAATTTCAGCATAATCAACGTGCACAGTAGCGTAGTTTAAAAAATCGCATTTTCTCCGCGTGCCTATTCGATCCGTAACCAGATTCAATGCCTTCTCCCAAAATTTGAGCTGATTTGGTCGAAAATTGAGACTGCAAAGTTTGTTTTGGAATTACTATTGGAAAACGATGTTTTTCATTCAATGGACCATGGCACTTCCCCAAGTATCCTATGGGGTCCGTTGACCCCGGGTACACCTAGGCTGCTTAATCAGCTACAACGTTGCCAAAGTTTGCATTCTAATCCAGGTGGCTCATTAATTAGTTACCGATTCTTAACCACAATGAAAATATTTGCTAATGATAATCAGACTATTCGATGGGCATCACTGCAATTTGTAATAAAACATAGTACATAGCCTTGATTTCTGTGTGCTTTCTTTGGCGCCATGTGCAGCAATGTTTCCTGCAGGGAAGCTGAAGGATCACTGTTAAAGTTTCTCCAGTTGGATAGAAATCGATAACTATTTTTGTTTTTTTTTTGTTTTTGTTTTTATTAACGTGTATTTTACAACGAGCTAATTCTACACTGATAACTAATTAATAAGTGTCCGATTTGTATTAGATCTTCGGAGAAGATTTAAGCGATAGAGTAGCCTAGGAGCACCATGAGTCAACTAACCCTCAAGGACACTTAGAAGTGCTACGGTTGATTGTATGAAAAACATCGTTTTCCTTTAGTAGTTCCCATACAAACTTTGAAAGGGTTGTGCAGTCTCAATTTTCGACCAAATCAGCTTAAATGTTGGGAAACGGTATAGAATATGGTTACGAATCAAATAAGTGATGTGAAACAAAATAGATTTTTCGAACCACGCCAGTGCAAAGCCCTTACTCTTGACTTGGGCGTATTCTACGTGAAACTCGACCGCGTGTACGACTGCTGCCTGAGCCTAAATGCTTATGTAGACACGAAGGGGTATCTCAGACCGACGCTTGAAAAGTTAAGTGTCCACCAGATGACGAACGAAAAAAAGAACTACGACACATCGATTTTGCGCCTTCATGAATATGAACATTCGCAGCATCTTCTTTGAACGCAACCTTTACAACTAGATACGAAACCGCAAATCGACCTTGTCCTGATTGATGAATGGCACTTCTCCGACATAATCGACATCAGAGCAGATCGTGGCCTTAGCATACTCGCAGATTCTTAAGCCAGCGTTGCCAGATGAGAACGAGCTTGATGTGGCCCCTCTAGAGCACTGCTGGATTTAAGTAAAAGCAGCCCTAAAAAACATAGCTGCGAGCACCATCGGGTGAAGAGATTTTGGAGAACGATTTGAATAGAAGCGGAAGCAGACCCGCTTCTTTCGGGAGAAAAAAAAACAATGCCAGAAAGAAGTGGATTGTGTGGAAAAGGAACGACTGCTCGAGAACGATTTCACGGAAAAACAAGGAAGTTCTACCAGAAGCGCAACGCATCACGCAACGGCTTCATGACGCGAACTGAGGAGTGCAGGAATAAGACTCTTGATGGACCAAAGTGAGGCGATCGAAAGGTAAAAGCAGCACTTCGATGAACATTTGAATGGGGCAGAGAACACAGTCTTTGAGGATCAACGCAGCGGAAGAAATGCCAGTACCAACGGATGATAGATACCAACCAACTCCCTCGTAGAGTGATGAAAAGGAAGGTATACAACAGTTCCAGGACAATAAGTCGGCTGGTAAGGACGATATTGCAGCTGAACTCATCAAGATGGGCTTGAAAACGAAGGCCACCTGCCTGCACCGGCTGATAGTCTGGAGCTGAGAAACTGAACAGCTACAGGAGGAGTGGAAGGAAGAGAGACATTGTCCCATCTACGACAGAGGCGACAAGTTAAAATGTTAGAACTTCCGAACGATCACCATTCTGTATACCGCCTACAAAGTGTTAGCCTAGATCATCTTCCGTCGTCTATCACCAGAAAAAAAGAATTGTCGGACAAAACAGGTACAATACAAGCAACAAAGAAGGTGCAGCCATTACTCATCATCCCATCTGGTAAATTTGTTGCATACTTTTCAACTCGTGAATAATCGAAACTGTTTGATGACAGATCTTCAACACCGTGGCAGTGTTTTCCTACTGAAAGTAACCCTTCGAAAAGCGCAATTCAAAGCTTAAAAATCTCATAATTCGATTGTCGCCAAAGGGGCACGCCGCATCGTGTTATTTTTCCTCTTTCGCACGCTTTGGCTCGCGATTTCGAAGATGTTAATTCCATTTCCACTGCCCTGACGTAGCTAAAGCTTAAGGGAACATCCATTAAGTACGTCACGCTAAAATTGGGAATTTTCGACCCAACAAACATCCCCCCTACGGGTTTTTCCTATTCCTAATACGTTGCTTGTCACACTTTCGCAAACCCCTCCTCTCCCCTAGGACCGTGACGTACTTAATGGATGGCCCCTTAGGTCAATTCGGCACCAGCGTTGCCAACCTTCCAGATTTATCTGGATTTATCCAGATTTTTGTGGTCTCATTTTTCAAAAATCTGGAAGATCCAGGCATTTGTTTTCGGGATTTGTAAGGTTTTCTCGGAATTTGTAAAGTTTTGCCCGAAATTTGTAGGGTTTTTCACACAATCCAGACTTTTCCAGACAAAACTTCCCTGCGCTCCTGTTCGGCACATCAAGTGAGCGAACATATGAACCAATTTCTACTTCATAATTACAGTCTTGACCCGATTTTATCACACCCCGATTGTGTTTGCCCCCTGTGTACTCTGGATATTGTTACGTTTTTGCTCGATTCACTCACCCTCTAAGATTTTATAGGTTTTAGTGCATATGTTATTCCTTCTGGCATTACGACCCTGATAAGAAATAGCATATATCTCATCATTATAATGGAGGTGGTATCATTGTGTACTTGCAATTGCCTTCCAAACGTAAACGTTCATTTCATTATTTTATTATTTCACCGTCTTATTATCCTTCACCTCATGGAATCTCTGCAGAAAATCATGTAGAAATGCTTGATGGAATCCCCAGACAAGATTCGTCAAGGCGTCTCTGGAGAAAATCTAAGATTTCTCAGAAAAAAAAAAACAAAAAAAATCGAGAGGCGTCTACGGAGGTATTCTTGAATTATTGCTGGAAAAAAGCCCTGGACAAATTCAGAAGAAAAAAAAAACATTATTGAAAATACCCGAAAACATCTTTAAAGTAGCCAAGATTCGGAAAGAATCTTTGAAATAATCAGGCAAAATCCCTGATGGAGTAACCTTAGCAGAACTGCTATGAAAAGAATCCCCGCAGAATGCTCTGAACCAATCTTTGAAGAAATGTAGGTAATAATTTTTACAGCAATCCCTGGAAAAATATCGGAAGGATTGAGCAGATATCTTTGGGTGAATCAAGAGAAACTTCTTGAGGATTGAAAAGAGTGGCGGAATTCTAGAAAAACATTCCTTGATTTCCAGGAAAATCTTCCAAAAAAAAATCAGATATATCAAAAGTAAACTATGGAGGAATCCTGAGGGTTTCTCGCGAAGAATTGATGGAGGAGTTCCAGCTGGAGTTTTGAAAGAATTTTGAAAAGAATCCCTAGAGGGTTTCCGGGAGGAATCTTTATTTTGTCAGGATAAATCCAGGTTAGAAAACTGGAGAAATTCTTGAACAAATCTGAATTTTGAAAGAAATCCGTTAAAAAAATATGATATTCTTGGCACGAATTGCAAAGGAATCCTTGTAGGGTTATACAGGGAATCCTTGAAGGAATACTTATTAAATTCCCAGATGGATTCTAGAGTTCTGAATGAATGTATCAACATCAAAAAGAATTTCGGAAAGACTAATAAAAACGCGAGAGTAATCAGCTAAGCTTTCCTGATGAAATCCCAGGATGAATACCGAGAGAGGAATTCAGAGATAAATTCTTGAAGCAATTCATTTTTCAAGGAGGATTTTTTGAAGAATTTACCACAAGGAAGCTCCAAAAGATTCTTGAGACAAGATCAAATGAAATAAATCCAAAGACGAATCTGGGTGACACCCTAAGTAAATAATCGCAGGAGCAATTTCTGCAGGAACCTTAAAAATATCCATAGAAAAATCCCTTGAAAATCGCGATACATCTAAAAGACGATAAAATATGTATAATCGAAGCTGCATATATGCGCGGGAATTGGCCAATAGTGTACTAAAGGATACTCGTTAGATTCTCAGTCTATCCAAGATTTTCCCTGGAGTATCTTTGCACACTTGCCCTACTGGAAGTTTAAAACCGGTTTACTCTACTAGTTCATTGCACAACGATTTCCAAAGAGTTCTACTGATCACATACTTACCACTGCCTTTTGCATAACAAAAAACGTTGTATTATCCTCTGATGTTTATTTGTTGACCAACTACGATATTTTGTTGTACTTTCGTTAAAGCACTTACCTGAAAGTAGAAAAAGAAAATAATCAGATTAGATTAGATTAGAAACAGACACTGATTTCAGTGGAGTGTACAAATAACATTGAGCCTTGCCGCGCCACCAAAAAACTATTCATCAAGCCGACACAAATTGTCGATTGACAACTGACCTGCCTATGAGCATATTCTCCATCGAAACCGTATAATTTGATGACGACCAATGGTATGTACTCCGAATGGACTTATAAGGAACAACAGTGATCTATTAGAACTTGAAATTGTTATAGGATACTATATGTCCAAATTGTTTTTCAATTGTTTTCAAAAATCTCTTTTGCAGGATACACTAATTGGGGTGCTACACGAATAATCGAAACGTTCTAATTGATGCAAAAACTATTTTCGCATGAAATAGGCAAACACATAGTCAGCTGAGCGAGGTGTTGATGCAATCTTGTTTACAAGTTGCCACACTCAATGCAAAACCACCCGAGCAAGCGAGCATATGATGCAGTGGAAACAAATCACATAATTTCGGCAGCTACCCGCTAATTTCCTTATGCAAACAGCATCCCCGAGTGCAGTCAGTGGCACATTTGGCGAGTTCAAACAGCAAAAATCCACGTCAGCACAGCCGGCCACCGCACCAGCTGATCAATCATCGTACATTGATCATGTTCAACAAATTACTCATTACGGCACGCGGTTGGGCAGCCGCCTTCCGATTTGGACCTATACATAACGTCCGATTCGACTTGCAGAGCATCGACGGATGGCGGACAAACCCAAGCTCGCGGAGAAGATTCGATGCCGATGGAGCGGAATGATTTATTGGTACCATGGACGAACCGCAACAACAAAACCACACATCATCAAAATAAACTCTACGCGAGCGCGAGGTTCAGTCAATAGGTCATTAAAGAGCTTCGGCAGCGTCGAACACTGACCACCTAGCTACGACGACCATAGCGATCAATGCGATGGGATGAGCAACGCAGATACCTATAGATAGGAGATGGAGAAAAATGTCTGGGCGGGGGCGGTGTTGTTGCATATAAAAAATGAAAGCTGCTAAACATATCTCCACGTGGAGGAAATTTTCACTTGTTTCTGTCGGTACGCCCCGCGCGCGGCATTGCGATTCAAGTGAAATGGTGAGTGAATGAGCGAGCATCGATGATAGATGTGGATCCAAGGAATTTGGTCTATAGATAAATAATGTTCGATTGGGACTGATAAACGCATCGGTAAATACATTCTATCCCGAGCAGAGGAGAATATCAAATTGATAACTACGAAATCACATAACCTGTTTTTATATCTTATTTTGTTATTATTAAATTATCAAGGCAAAGCTTTTCCATAACAAATTTTGTTGGACAATCTCAATTTGTTATAATCAAGCTATTGATATACATTCATCAAATTACATTTCAATAACATATTTTGTTGAAATACACGTTTTCTTAATGTTGTATTTTTGATAAACTTATCAACAATAGCATAACAGTAATAAGTTTTGAAATCAAAGTAACCTAGTTCGAGATTAACTTAGTTTACGTTTTTTTTTTTAATAATCTTTATTAGTATCTCAATCAATTTTTACAGTCTTCAACTTAATCTAGATGTTCTGTGTATTATAACACACTATCATCCTAATTTGGTGAAATAAATTTAAGCTATTATCAATACTAATTAATAACATATTACATTTCATTTGCTGTAGCAGTTAAGATTTTTTGCAGGCTTTATTTTTCACCTGCGTGTCAGAAATACATTTTTTTTTTCAACTTATCCTAACCCTAACCTAACTTAGTTTACGTTGTTTACGTTGCTCTCTACATCTTGTATTATTAGATTATTTTGTATTTGTATTTTGTATTTTTCGTTGATTTTCTAGAATAACTAGCAATGGTTACAAATCTAACATTCAAACCCAAATTTAAAACTCGAAGAATGATCACAGAACATATTATTATTATTATTTTTCTTTATTATCGAGATTTTCAGCCCTCGGCTGGTTCATCTCGTAACAGAACATAGTTTACTGTACTCAGAAAGCCTCAAAGCACCCCTAGAAAATTTATGGTACATGAATTGGGTGATCTTGGTCATCCAAACTATTCTGGAATTCATTTTCTTAAGATCTACAACATCAATCATCGTTTGAGTACACTATGTTCAAGAAATTTAGCCACGTTGATGTTCACCAGACCTCGCAATGCTACGAGCAACTCGATACACCACAATATCTGGACGTTCCGTGAAATACAAATGGCCTTCAATACACTTTGAAGAGTCGGTTGCGATCTACATTCTGTATCATACTTTAATCTTAAAAAATATTTGTGGAATGTAGTCTATACTGCTGATGGAGCCTCAGTGCACAACTATTATGCTTTTGGTTCATTCATGGGATATTCCAGGCTTTTCAAACTATTCTGGAATTATGACCTTCAAGGTCTACAGGCTCTACTTTCTACAGGTTTCTCTAAGCTCTATCGGCAAAATTCGTTTACGATTGTGTCTGGTGCACCTCATTATATTACGAGTATCTCTATGTTTTACTATTTCGGTGTCCACTGGCATACAAATGGACCCAATGTATTTTGAAGTATGGATCGCAATAACTGTAAATCTTGGGATATTTTTATTGTAGTGAATGCTCGCGGAATATAATCTACGCTACTCTTTGAGCCTCAGAGTGCAATTCTGATAGCTTAGCAACATTCTCTTGGTGATCTAGGTCATCCACACTATTCTGGAATTGAGGCGAAACTGGAAGCATTTCCTCACTTTTTGGTATTTTTTTTTTTTAAATAACGAAGCAATATCACCACAATCGGTTTTCGTGCACATGTAGAGTATGGATCAAGGTATCTTCTGAATTTTTTGTCGTGGAAAATGTTTTCCGTTTTTGCAGAAACCATTTTAAAATTTCACAAAAAAAATGGTTTCTGCAAAAATGGAAAACATTTTCCACCTCAAAAAAAAATCAGAAGATACCTTGATCCATACTCTACATGTGCACGAAAACCGATTGTGATAATATTGCTTCGTTAATTAATAAAAAAAAATCAAATACCAAAAAAATGAGGAAATGCTTCCAGTTTGCCTTATGTAAGTTGAAGGTCCCTATAAGCTCTACTGTTGTATCTTTACTTTATCGATGTAATTCTTTCACGATTATTTCTGTTGTATCTCATAATATTTTAGGTAAGTCTTCGTGTTATTTGTGTATCCACCGACATACAAATAATCTTTATGGTATTTTGAAGTAGTTTGGGGGCTATTGACTGTGAACTTTTATGGTATGGTTTTCAGCTTTTGCAGCCGGAAGACAGCTTAAACATTATTTTTCACTCTGATCCGACGTTTCAGGCCTTTATTGGTCCTTTTTCTGAGGATTAGAATAGGATATTGATTTTGAATTTTGGAGTGTCGGAAATTACCTAAGAATTTATCCAGATGTTCTTCTTAAATTCTGTCAGGAGTCCTTCAGAAATACCACGATTTCACGGGAATTTCCCGAAGATTTTCCCAAGAGTTCCTCTACAAATTTCTCCTTGGATTCCTCCAGGAAGTTTTCCAGGGATTTCTTCAAAGCTCATTCAGGAACTCATCCAGCATTTCCCCCAACAACTAATCCAGGGATTTCTTCAGGAATTTTTGTAGGGATTCTCCCAGAAACTTCTCCAGGAATTCCTCCAGAAAATTTCTCCGGGTAATTTTCCTGAGTTATGTCTGCAAAAATTCCTCCAACACTTTTTCCACGAGTTTTTTCAAGAATTTCTTCTAATTCATTTGGAAATTCATCAAGAGATTCCTTCAGAAATTCCTTCACGGTGTAGAACGGAAAATATCCCAGAGGTTCCTCCAGGAATTCTTCCACAAATTCATCCCGGAATTACTCCAACAATTCCAACAGGGATTCCTCCAAGAATTCCTTCAGGAATTTTGGCAGGATATATTTCAGAAATTCCTCCAGGAATCTTTCAGGAATTACTCCAGGCATTTCTCCTGGAATTGCTACAGCAATTCCTTTAGGAATTGTTTCGGAAAATACTCCAGAAATTCCTACAAGAAATATTCCAGGAATTATTCCGGAAATTCTACCAGGAGTAACTGCAGGAATTGCTCCAGGAATTCCTTTAAGAATTATTTTAGGAAATCCTCCAGAAATTGTTCCGGGCAATACTTTAGGAACTCCTCGGTGAATTCCTCCAGGAATTATTTTGATTTTTTTTTTCCAGAAATTACTCCATGAATTCTTACAGGAAATACTCCAGGAAAACCTCCAGAAATTCCTCTACAAAATAAAAATTGAAAAAAAAATTAAAAAATTCCGCCATGAGCTCCTCCAGGAATTCCTCAAGGAAATTCTTTAGGAATTCCTCTAAGAGTTCCCCCAGGATTTTTTTTTTAAAATCCTTCACAAATTACTACATGAATTTTTCCAAAAAGTATTCCTGGAATTCCTCTAGGATTTTCTCCAGATTTTTTTTTTTCAAGAAATGCCTGAAGAAATTCCTGGAAGTATTCCTGTAGGAATTCTTGGAGGAATTCTTGAAAGAATAGTGTAACTCTTGAAAAAAAAACTTAGCGGTGTTCCTGAAGGAATTCATGGAAGGGAATTTTAGAAGGGTTGTGTAAAGAAATTCTTGGCGGATGTATTGTAGAAATTCCTGCAGGAATTCTGTGAGGATTTCCTGAAGGAATTCTTTGAGGAATTCCTGGGGAGATTACTGTATAACATTTCCTGGAAGAATTCCTGAAGGTATTTATTTAAAAATCCCTGAAGGCATTCCTAGAGGTATTCATATAGGAATCCCTGCCCAAATTCCTGGAGGGATTCTTGTAGGATTTTTTGGCAGAAATATTGGAGCAGGTCTAGAAGAAATTTTTAATAGAGTTCCTTAGAGGAATTCTTAGCAGAAGTTTTGGAGGAATATCTGGAGAAATTCTTTTAAAAAAAATCCTAGAGGATTTTTTTGACAAATTTTTGGAGGAATTCTTGGAAGAAGTCTCAAAGCAGTTCCTTGATAATTCCCTGAAGCAGTACTTCCCAAACTGTGTGCCGCGGCGCCCTAGTGCGCCGTGAACATCTCTCAGGTGCGCCGCAGGCTCTTAAGCCAAAATGAAAAGAACAAACTCTTATTATTCAAAACGCGAAATTTCTGTTTTGCTGTTTTTGTTTTGTTTAGTAAAACTAGTGTCGCTTCACAGACTTTTTTACATTCCAAGGTCTTGCCTTTTTGAAGAAGTCTTCGAAAGAATGTCGCTCAAAAAGGGCTTTCCTCTTTCCAAATATTCAGTTAAAAATAAATACAGTGGCGTTTCGGTTTTATCACTAGTCGTTTTAATCACTACTCGCTCAAATTCACGGTTTTCATTTCGATTTTATCACGATTTTCGTTTCGTTTTTATCACACTTGGTCCAAAACATTCCTAATATCAATATAACATAATCAAGTCCACTAAAACAAGTTAAAAAATGCGAACTACGGTTCATATCTTTTGCAGTTGATCTATTTCGAATAAAAAAAATTGAATTTATTTCTCGCTTCGCCAAATTCACGGCTTCGTTTATATCACGGTAAATATTTTTTTTTTTGATCGTGATAAAATCGAAAAACCACTGTATTGCGAAATCATCGGATGTTATACGAATGTTATTTTTGATATCCTCGTGGAGCTTTTAGGACAAACGTCTTGAAATCCCGCTTCAATAATGCATCAGAACTTCAGATGCACAAATCTCAAGAAGCAAGTTTCAAACAACAGTACATTTAATTATTCCGTTCTTGCTCACTTGTAATAAGATTAAAATCAGAAGATCAGGTGCGCTGGTTTTGTTTACAAAGAGATTTGTGCGCTCGAAATCGTGAGTAGGTGCAAAAGTCGGCCATTTTGGGATCCTTACAAGTCTGTCCTTAAGATTAAGAAGACCAAATTTTTGAGTTTCCGAAGTTATGACAATTTTAGTTGAACTTTTGAAAATGTTATTTGTACTTTTCATGATGCAGCTTGGTTTTCGATTTCATCAATAGCATGTAATTCAAAGTAAATATTTCAAAGACCTACTTGAAGTTCTGTTCAGTATTATTGCTGTCAATGTCCTGGTCTTCATGCTGTCTCAAACGTTTCGGAACGACATTTTTACTAACATCACTGTTACATAACAATTCTGCGACAATTTGTATGTCGAGTTCGTGCATTATTCTGGAAACTCTCTCTTTTTTGTTGTGTCACTTTACAATCTACTTTTTTATCTATGTTTCTTGCAGTTTGACAAACCACTTCATATTACAAGTTTGAAGATTTTGCATTGCAATCGCGAAGAAATCTAAAATTTTTGATGATGATTAACCTGGGCTTGTTAGGGGAATATCTGTAAATAAAAAGAAAATCGGGTTAAGTACGGTTCCGAGTCAAGTACAAGACACTGAAGACGACCTTACAGTTGAGGTCGAAATACGTATCTGTCAAAGGATGCAAATTCTTAGTGGAATTCAAAGGAACCGTACTTAACCCGATTTTCTTTTTATTTAAAATTTTTGATTAGTTCTGTGAATCGTCAAGCCATTTTTCTTTCGAAATACAGGGGATAGACAAAATGATCGGGACAGGCAAAATTTTCACTTTTCAAAAAATGTCCAACTAGCTGTAACTTTTTGAAAAGTGCATCATATATTCTCAAATTTTCACTGTAAGTTCACCAACTAGTGTTAGTGGTTCAAATTTGGAAAAGATCGGGCGATTCTCCACGAAGTTATAAAGATTCTTGAAAAAGGTATAATTATCCGATAGCCAACTTTGAGATGTTATATCTCCGAATTTAATGAACCGGTTGCAATGAAATTTTGACCATTTATGACTTTTATAATGAGCTATCAAAAATCTTTGACTAAACCAAAAATTCTTAACACGGAAGAAAATTATTACGATTTGATTTGTTTTCTAATAAAACTCCAAATTATCCAAAACTTCAACATCGTTTCAAAATTCAAGATGCAAATTATAGTTCATTAAATTTCTTTTTAATTGACTTATATATAAATGTGATTTGAAGGAAAGTAACATCATAGCCGCCAATAAATTGAAAAAGTAATGGGATGCATATTAAAAATAGACCGATTTACTAAAAAATAGTGAAATAAATAAAATTGCTATAACTTTTTCTCTAGTTAGTAACTTTAAATTATGTCAAATGTTTTTCAGAATTCACTATATATGTCGAGAATCGTCAAAATTTCATTGCAATTGGTTTATTGAATCCGGAGATATAACAGCTCAAAGTTGACAATGAAATAGTTATCCCTTTTTCAAGAATCTTTGCCCAAAGCTGCAGAATAGTCAGATCTTTTCCAAGTTTGGACCACTAATACACAACTAGTTGATCAACTTACAGTGAAAATTTGAGAAAGTTTGATGCATTTTTTGAATAGTTACAGCTAGTTGAATTTTTTTTAAGTGAAAATTTGACCTGTCCCGATCATTTTGTCTATCCCCTGTATATACATTTTAAAAACCCATTTTTTCAGATTCTAAGAAAACATTATATAAAAGATTTTTTCGCGATTTGTATTTGAAATTTTTGACTGAAAGTGGTCGCTGTTCAATCAGATTCATTATAGAAAAAATAAAGTATCTAAGAAAATAACGTTCTTGACTTGATATCCCAAGTACATGCAGGACATTTTCCCCGAGATTTTCCCAACATCATTGAAAAACACATGGACCTGTTTTACTCAAAGCCAACAATCTTTGTAAAAAAAAGTTGGTGCGCCGCGACATTTTTGAAAATTTTGAAGGGCGCCGCGGTAGCAAAAAGTTGGGGAACCTCTGCATTAATGACTAATCCGATTCGTCTGGCTTCACACTTTAGTCGAATGTACGTTTCTGACATCGTCTGAAATTTACGAGCAATAATATCAATATCATCAGCGAAACCAAGTAGCTGAACGGACTTTGTGAAAATCGTTCCACTCGTGTTTATCCCCGCTCTCCTAATTACACCCTCTTAAACAATGTTGAACAGCAAGCACGAAAGACCATTACCTTGCCGTAACCCTCTGCGAGATTCGAAGGGACTCGAGAGTGTCCCTGATACTCGAACTACGCACATCACTCGATCCATCGTCGCTTTGATCAATCGTATCAGTTTATCCGGGAATCCGTATTCGTGCATAATCTGCCATAGCTGTTCTCGATCGATTGTATCATACGCCGATTTGAAATCGATGAACAAGTGATGTGTGGGCACGTTGTATTCGCAGCATTTCTGCAACACCTGGCGAACATCTGGTCCGTTGTAGCGCGTTCACCCATAAATCCAGTCTGATATTGCCCCACGAACTCTCTTGCAATCGGAGATAGTCGGCGGCATAAAATTTGAGAGAGTACCTTGTAGGCAGCGCTCAGTAGTGTGATCGCGCGATAGTTCCCGCAATCCAACTTGTCGCCCTTTTTGTAGATGTGACACACGATACCTTCCATCCATTCCTCCGGTAATACTTCCTCCTCCCAAATCTTGGTAATGACCCAGTGTAGTGCTCTCACCAGTGCTTCTCCACCGTATTTTAGAAGCTCGCTTGGTAGTTGATCTGCTCCAGCGGCCTTGTTGTTTTCAACCGGCCAACCTCCTCCTCAATCTCTTGGAGGTCAGGGGCCAGAAGTCTTTCGTCCTGTGCACATACTCCTAGATCTGTTACCACGCCACCTTCGGTACTTGCAACGTCGCCATTGAGGTGCTCATCGTAATGCTGCCGCCACCTCTCGACCACCTCACGCTCGCTCGTGAGAATATTTCCGTGATTATCTCGGCACATGTCGGCTTGTGGCACAAAGCCTCTGCGCGAGCGGTTCAGCTTCTCGTAGAACTTTCGTGTATCCTTAGCGCGGTACACCTCTTCCATCGCTTCGCGATCTCGTTCTTCCTGCTGGCGCTTCTTCATCCAGAAGACTGAGTTCTGCCTGTTCCGCGTCTGTTTGTAACGTGCCTCATTCGCTCTCGTACGGTGTTGCAGCATTCTCGCCCATGCTGCATTCTTCTCGTTTTTCAACTGTTCACATTCGCCGTCGTACCAGTCGATTCTGTGATTCGGAGTCGCGAAGCCTAGTGCTGTAGCCGAGGTACTACCTATGGCGGATCGGATGTCCCTCCAGCCATCTTCAAAAGTAGCTGCGGCAAGCTGCTCTTCCGTTGGTAGGGCCACTGCTAACTGCTGCGCGTTGTCTTGAGCCACTTCTACGTTACGCAGCTGCTCGATGTTGAGCCGCGGCGTTCGACTTCGACGCGTGGTGATAACTGTCGAAAGTTTTGAGCGCATGCATACAGCGACTAAGTAGTGATCCGAATCTATATTCGCACTGCGGTATGTGCGGACATTGGTTATATCCGAGAAGAATTTACCGTCGATTTGAACGTGGTCGATTTGGTTTTCTGTTTGGTGGTCGGGTGATCTCCAGGTGGCTTTGTGGATATCTTTGCGGGGGAAGAAGGTGTTTCGGACTACCATACCACGGGATTTGCCACAAAGTTTACGCATCGCTGGCCGTTATCATTCGATACGGCGTGCAGGCTGTTTCGCCCGATTACCGGTCTATACATTTCCTCCCTTCCTACCTGCGCGTTCATGTCGCCGACAACGATTTTCACGTCACGCGGCGAGCAACCATCGTATGTTTGCTCTAACTGCGCGTAGAACGCTTCTTTCTCGTCATCAGGTCTCCCTTCGTGTGGGCAGTGGACGTTGATGATGCTGTAGTTGAAGAAACGGCCCTTAACTCTCAACATGCACATCCTTGCGTTGATCGGCTGCCACCCGATCACACGTTGTCGCATCTTGCCCAACACTATAAAACCTGTTCCCAGTTCATTGGTGGTGCCACAGCTTTGGTAGAAGGTAGCCGCTCGATGCCCGCTTTTCCACACTTTCTGTCCAGTCCAACAAAGTTCCTGCAACGCCACGATGTCGAAGTTGCGGGGATGTAGTTCATCGTAGATTATCCTGTCCTGCGAAACCTAGTGACTTGCAATTCCATGTTCCAAGTTTCCAATCGTAGTCCTTATTTCGTCGCGTGGGTCTTTGCCGATTGTATCGAGTCATACTCCTATGTTATTCGCAATGGGGATTTTTACGGGTGGCTTATTGGGCCTACGCCAACACTCCTGTCTCGCCGGAGGGCCATCGTGCCAGTTCTGTTTAACGTCCCAACCAACACTGGGACGACCACGCTGATGGGGCTACCACCTTGAATCTAGCTGGGCGAGGTGCATCGTTTCTTACTCAGCCGCTGGATGCCAGGACAGACGCTGTTTGAGCCGCACCTTCTTGGTGAACAGACGCTCGGAACGTACCTCCTCAATCTAGCTGAAGTCAGAAGGACAACAGTGCCCAGGCTGCACTACCAGCTAAGCACACAACTCTTAGCTGGCGGTCTTTGTCATCGCTTGACCCGTGGAAGCATGAGGTAGGAACTTGTGAGGACCAGAGCTATGTTGGACGCTCTCCTTATCGACTCACCGTTTTGCAACCCGGCTCTTCGAGCTTGCGCTCGTACAATAGTGTATTTTGCGTTGCTTCGCTCCTCTAATTCCTCCAGGTGTTATCTGTGATTCTCTGTTGTTTTATAAGTGCGTAGGTCACCCATATTATTCTCGCAAATGGTGATGAAGGCAAGGCATTAATTTTCTACGTTGCGAATGTCCACAGCTTCATTCTCACATCTGCGAAAAAAAAAAGTTTTACTAAAAAATACGTATAATAAAAACAGTTTAAGAGTTTTTCCTGCATGTTCTCAGATTCTACTCCACCGAACATTGATTTCGTCTGATTTTGGCGTTTCTATTGAAACTTCAAGCCATACATCACATCGCCTCAAGCAACAGCACATATGCTATCGAACTAATCAAATCCTCAATCGCGCTGACACACTGTCACCGTCAGCCACCGGCACCGTATTGAAGCCGGAGCTCCGGAGAGGCGGAGAGGCTCCATATCAGCAGCAAAATTGCCAGCTGTCTTTTTCCCAAACCGAAACGTAAAAAGCTTCCGTTTTCCCTTTGCTAAGCCGTTGGCATACACTGAGTTAGAGACACACAATATGCTGCACTCCATATGGGATCCGGATAGCGCGCATAAACCGGGGATATTGCAAGCGAAATAGTCGGCCGCCAGGCGGACACATCCAGGGGCAGTCAGTCCCAGTCGTCTGTCTGTCGTTTGGGCGGCGGTGAGTGAATTGAATAGAATTTAAAATGCGTTCTTTTTTTTCAATTCGCGCTTTTTACACTCGCAGCAGGGTCCCACCGCGCGCATTAACCCTTTCCTTCCCACGACTTTGAACGACTATATCTATGCCAAAAAAGCGTTCCCGAGTGTAAGTGGTAGAACAAAAGTTATTGCAAATTGGCTAAATTTTTCGAAATCAATGAAAAAAATTTTGGTTGTAAATCAATAGGTTTTTGATTGTTTATCAATAGTTCAACTATTGAAACAAGTAGTTAGTAGTTGGGTTAACCTTATGAGGTTATAACTATATTCTAAAAAATATTGCATCATATTCATCTAATTCCGTTTGTCCGGAGTTCGTCGAAAATCGATGGTGCTCTAGAGCAACCATGGGAAGTAGAGGGTTAATTCACGTCTTGCGGGTCAACCGATAGCAGCTATGGCGGCGACCGACGGACGACACCCAGGAACAGCGCAGGGCAGTCAGCAGCGTCGTCCATCTTCGCATGGGGCATCCAATTGGTCGGGGGTGTGGGTGCGCAACGAATCCGAATGGCTTTGCATGACGTTATGTTGTAAATGAAATTAAAATAAATATGATAGCCATCTCTTAAAACAGATAACTTCCGGACATTAATTTTAATTATTCTATTTTTGGCATTGTGTACCGCTTGCTCGGCAACAAGCGGGAGAGCGACTGCCGTTCCAACAATAAACGGTACAACGCATACACCGAACAGCAAATGTCTGTTGATGGCGTGAAGGTGTTTACAGCCCCACTTGTAATCACGGTTGGTGGTGCTTGCTTTTGTGCGATCGATCTGGTTGTAAAAAATTGGGCACCCGTTGTCGGAAATTTGAGCCAGATGCATCGTGCCCCCATGTCGGCTTTTATATGACTCTTGTTATTCTGGGTCAAACGTTGAACATTTTGTTAAGGTGTAGTGAATTTTTAGAAATATAAATTAGGTTCTCTCAAATAGCTGTTTTTTGGTTAACTATGAGGTACGAGAGGTGCCGGATAAATGGTCACCCCAACCCCAAGCATATTTCAATGACACAGATTTTGAACTCCAGTTAGTCCTGTGGATAACGATTCGGATCGCCAATCTGGAGACGGTAGGTTCGATTCCCGTTCGGGTCGGGAACTTTTCTCGACATCCCTGAGCTTAGTGTATCGTCCTTGCCCCACAATTACAGATTCATGCAATGGCATGCAAAGAAAGCCCTTTAATTGAATTCCTCCAAGATTCTTTAAGAAACCTCCAGAAATTCCTCAAACAATATTCCTGGGACAACTCCAAGGATTTCTCCGAGTTCCTTCAGGGCAGAGGTTCCCAAACTTTTTGCACCGCGGCGCCCTTCAAAATTTTCTAAAATGTCGCGGCGCACCAACAACTTTTTACAAAGATTGTTGGCGTTAAGTAAAACCGATCCATGTGTTTTTCAATGATTTTGGGAAAATCTCAGGATCATTACCTTGGGAAGTTAAGCTTTTTCGATCGGAAAACGTCTAATAAACAGGATGGAATCAAAAAATCAAAATATATGTATTTTGAGAAAAATCGATTTTTAGTTTCAAAATTGAAAAGTAAGATATCTGGCAACACTGTATCAAAAAAAAAATTTTTTTCTGGATTCCCTGAACGATTTCCTTCAAAAAAGCCGAAGGTCGAAAATGTGTATGTGCGTGCAATCGTTTCGATGACAAAAATAAAAGAAAGAGTGGATAATTTTCATATCGGCCAAAACGAGGGGTGCTGCCACGGGCCGAGGGGTGATCCGATCGGCACCAAAATTTGTTTTTTTTCTTTTTCCATCTAAACAAAAGTTTCAACCAAATATGGTTCAAATCCGTGATGGTCGATATTTCTGATCTCAAGGGTTGTCGGAATTTCTTATGTGTTATATGGATGTGATGAGCATCGTCATATCAGATCTCAGATGACGCTAATGTCTTGGTCTCGAGAAAATCAACCCGTAAGGTATTGTTAGTGTTTCGAGCTCAACTAAGGTATGGTATTTACCAGTCTTCAAAATATCCTTTGCATTTCGTTGCATTGATCTAAAAACTAAGGAGTAGAAAAATGCACGCTCCTTGTTTGGCGAATCAACTTAGCTGCGATTTGCTCCTCTCATTTTGGCAAAATTCGGCATCATTGATCTAAATCATTGATCAACTCTTCGCACACGGCGGGCAATGTTTCAGGCATAACAACCGTGTGCGGTAGGCCTAGCAACGCTAGTAACAAATTCAATTTGCGTCTGTTCGAAAGTCAACTAAGTCCTGGTCCTTCCTTCAGACAAGTATTTATACATTTAACTTATAAACTTGAACTTCCAAGGTCTCCTCAATTTCCTTTTCTTTCAGCATTGATCGAGAATGGGCGAAAATGAAATATGTTGACCGGTCTTATTCTAGCCTTTCCTACACATTGTGGATCTGACTGGTTGGGTGGGGTCCTGGATCGCCTCAATGAAAATAATCCCACGGAAATGCATTAACCCTTTGGAGCCGGATAGTTTCACCACTGCGGCCGCAACCTCGCTGACCTCGAATACGTTTATTATGCTCGACTTTACCGCTGGAGTCATATTGACCCCTCCGGCTCCAAAGGGTTAAACCAAATCGATCCAAAGTAATGAGGACAGCTGCCAAATGTTTCTAATTTTTCATCTGTTTTATTTTGTAAGGAGCAGCAAAATAATACCAACCAAATAAAAAGTTCTTTCTATATTTTAATTTCTTCATTTACAATATTCGATATTTGTCCTATTAACATTCTATTTCCCAATAATAGAACTACAAAACCCAGACATCCAGCTGGACAATTTATTAAAACCAGAAAAATGATAGTAACGATTTGGTTACAACGTTTCAAGAATTGTTTCCCTAACATCTTACTATAATAACCAACAAAATGGTAGTAAAGTTGAATTTCCCAGTAGAAATTCAGTATGTTTTCAAACTGATTTTGGGCTCTTTCCTAGGTTCTACTACTTATCTCTCCTCAAGTATTATGCGGCAAAAATACCAACACTCATGGAAAACATTATTCTCATCGTCAGCGTTTATTCTTTTGGATATGATTATGTACAAATTACCAGTAAAAAATAAAGTATGATATCTGAAACGTGAAATTTGATAACACGCATAGTTTGTGATTCGGAAATTGTGTCATAGAGATTTAGTTAGTTAGAGAAATATCTAATTGCAAACCCTAAATGTATCCAAGGTCATTAAATTGAAATCTGTGCGCATCAAACATTTTCAGAGTCGCTTACTGCAGAGCGTTCTAATCCTTGATTTGGTCTGAGAATTCTGATGCTTCGCTCAAACGTCAAAAATGCTGGGCACCGCACCGTTGCGTTGAAATGATTTGAATCAATGATGCAGTATTTCACATCAAATGATCACAGGAGCAATAAAATGCGAATGATCGAATTTGTAGCGAAGCATTGAGTTTTTCAACGCATACTTTTTTAAAACTCAGCTTTGCAATGATCATTTTTGAAGACTGCTCCGAATGCTGCTCAATCTGCAATGGATGGTTTCATGGCAGTAAATAGTATTTACTGCCATGAAACCATCCATTGCAGATTGAGCAGCATTCGGAGAATGCATTTCTCCAGGCCAGATACGATCCATTTCATCACAAGTTCGACATCTCACTCTCGTTACCAAAACATTCCCACCGCCGCGCCACCAACCGTTACCCACCAAAACACACCATCATCGGTCGACACCATCTATCCTCCTAAAGATGACGACGACGAATAATGCAAGATCGATTCCCCGCATGTAGCTCATCTTCGAATGCTGCAGCAGCAGTCACTGACTGACTGACTGACTACTGTTGCCCGAGGGTGCCGCTATATCTCATCATCTTCACGCGAAGAGCGCAGCATTATTTTAACACAACAGCCCATCTTCGGTGGTAGCAAGCAACAACAGCGCCATCAGCAACGCCGTCGTGGTGCTGCGGGGATGCGTGCCACCTCTATTCGGTTTTGCTTTTCGCTTTCGCTTTATTTTGGTTGTTTCAACGGTTAAATAAACACTTTTCGATAATCGATTCAATTATTTTGAAATTAAACATGAATGAAAGTGAGAGTACTGGCTGGCTGGCTGGTTGGCTGACTGCTGGCCCGAACCGGGCGGGGTTCCGAGTGTGAATCTCCTTCGCTGCGCTGGTGTATCGCATCAGGGGGGTTTTGGGCAATGAGTGCCCCTATCGATTTCTCGATTTTACATTGCTTTTGAATTTTAGCCCTTGGCTAGTTAATTTCGGAACCCACGGCTTAACATCCCAACTCACATTTTGTGAATTTGCCCTGAAATGCCAGGTCCTCGGTTGGAAAGGTATATGCTTCAACCAGATGCACACCACTTTACTATTATTCGTCCATTATGGTCATGTGGTAATATATCGAGAAATTTTACAACCAAAAGTACTAAAACTGTCCCCAAACGATATTACCGCCGCTTTTCTGTCAAAAAATGTTTAGATTTTAATTAATTCAATCAAATGTTAGCTTTTTTATTATTTTTTAATAAATTCCTATAAGCTTCCGAGATGTCAGCTCGTACTCTAAGCTTGTTACTAGCTGACTCTAAGACTATCCCCACCACTGGGGTGCTAAATACTCATGCAACAGAAAGTACGCTCATACGCTCTCTATTTTTCTGCTCTCTGCTGGATAGAGAACGTAGTTATGGTTTCTCTAAACTGCGAGCCCTACTATTGGTAGATGACAAAGGGCTTCTCTCCGCGTCCTGTTTAGCAGCGACCAGTGCGGATCGCTTCGTTTTATGGGGCTCTATTTTGTGCTAAAAGATTCGTGAAGCGTTCTTCGCCTAAGAAAGCAAAATTCATGAAAACTTACGAATATATCGTTATTTACCAAAGCTGCATTTAAACCCAATCTCCCCTCACTGTTTTTGCTGCAAGCTATGTGCACAGCAGTCTCCTCAGGCCTATACAGAAGAAGATGCTCTATGATACGATGCGTTTTACATGCGTCTGAATTGCCTGCTGCTGCTGCACCATAACCCCCACCAAACACCGTCAACAGTCATGCATCATTGCGTCCATCCAACCCGAACGACGACGACGACGACGCGGGGGAAACGTGAAAGATGATGTTTATCTTGGAGATGAGTTGCTGTTTTGTAACGATAACAATAATAGTGTTTTTTTTTTTCTCTTTTCTGCGCGCCCCGCATCCATCCGGAAGGCGATTTTTGTTTGGGATAAAAATCAATATCCAGCTAGTTTGGTTCGATGTCCGAAGTTTCTGTAAAAATAGAAAGGACGTCGTCTGGAGTGTGGATTCCACTTACGGGAATGTTTCTATTTTTGTTCGCGTCATGGCACATATGGATAGCGTCAGATTGATTTAGGATAGGTAGTGTGATAACATGGTGATATGTGATAACATGTGACAAATGGGAACAGTCCATAGTACGCTAGTGTTGTGAGCTCGTTTCATGCCAATTTATTTAATTTATCTTTACTTGTAAATTTCATCCAGTCCAATCGTTCACAGACGTTTTTTTAGATACAGATCATCATTACTGTTTCTTCATATTCACTACAAAAACGGCAAAACACAGACACTTCGAATTTCTAAGAATTTTCTATTTTATTAACTGGTGATGACCAATCGATAAACTTTTCAGCGTAAAACGTAACTTGGATCTTCGGATTTGTGTTTTTAAAAATTCTAAAGATGGTTATATCTTAAGTGCTCTTAAGTGAGTATTTTTAAAATGTTTTTCTAATGTACAAAAAGAGCGGCTTATAGTTGTTTCAGCTTGCAAGTACGTACACGTTGCATTAATACGACCACTATTTGAGTTACTGGTGGAAAATAGTAAATAAAAATCAACTGTTCCTTTAAAGATTCATCTGGGAATTTCAACCGTGATTTCCTCTGGTATTTCTCCAGAAGTTCCGTCCGGAATTCACTTCTTCCTTTTACAATTTCTTCAGGAGCCTTTTGGGATTTTTCAAGGCGTTTCTTGAGAAGTTCCCTCTGTGATGTATCCAGGAGTACCAGGAATACACTAGGAATTATTTTTGTAACACCTTCAAGAGATCCTTATAAGATTTCTATAAAGATTCCTCAGGAAATGGGGTTCGTTTTAGAATGTCTTCCGAAGTACTTTTACCGGGTTTCCCAGAAGTCCTGGAGAAATGTAATCTCAGAAGGAGTTTTTGAAGGAAACCCACAACGAACCTCTGGAGGAATCTATACAAAACTGCTGGAGATATTCGAATATAAAAATTGGGGATTGGGCTAGGTTTAATTTGGAAGAAGTTCCTAAAATAATTCCGGAATCTGAGATGAACCAGCCTCGGGCTGAAAATCTCATAAATAAAGACATAAAAAAATTAATAAAAATTCCGGAATCCTTCAAGAAGTGTTTCCTGGACAAATTATTGGAATTTCTGAAAGAATGCCTGGAAGGAACTTTTTAAGCAATCCCGGAGGGAACTTCTGGAGTAAATCCAGGGGAAACTCCTGAAAGGATCCCACAAGGAACTTTTGGTGTGATTTCCGGAGAAAATCATGAAAGAATCCCAGTAGTATGGGTGAAAATCATGAAGGAATTCTAACAGGAGTTCTTATAGTGATCCCGTTAAGAGCTAATAAAATGCCCCCAAAGAAATTCTTGGTGGAATCCATGGAAAGATCTTCTGGATCAATCCCAGAGAGAACTTTGGAGACATCTCAGGAAAAAACTTCTTGAAAAGTCCCACAAGGAACTCCTTGAGGAATACAGAAAAAAAAACCTGGAAGAATCCCGGAAGGAATTCCTGGAGAAATCTTTGAATTTTAAAAGGATGTATCTCAGAAGAAACTTCTTGGAAAATCCCAGAAGACACTTGAAGAAATCCTAAAAGAAATTGAAACTGAAATACCCAGAAGGGTGAATCTTTGTAGAAACTCTTGGGTAAATTCCAGAAGCAACTTCTTGTCAATATTGGAAATTTTTGGAGGAAACCCAGAGGAAACTTCAGCGGGTAAAGGAAATCTGAAGGAATCCTCGAAGCCGTTCCCGGAGAAATCTAAGTGATTCCCTGAGGAACCTCAGAAAGAACTAGAAAAATCACAGAAAAAACATTTGAAGAATTTTCAGACGGAACTGGAGGAGTTCTCAAAAAAGGAAAACCTAAAAAAAACTTTTTGACGAATTTGACTGACTGCTAACGACCGTATTGACGAGTATTTCGCTTGTTTTACGGCTCTTTCAGTCTATATTAAGCAGCTAAAACGCCTTTCGCTTAATATAGACTGAAAGAGCCGTAAAACAAGCGAAATACTTTTTGACGAATCCAAGAAGATACTTCTTATGGATTTCCAAAATTAATTTCTGGAGAAACACCAGAAAAACTGCAGGAGTAATTTCAGCAAGAACTCCTGTGGGTCTCTCGAAGGAATCACTGGAGAAATATTAGAAAGAAATCTTAGATTATTCTCTGAAGGTACTCCTCCCAAGTAACAATTTCATTGGTGATTGGTTTTCTTTGATTTTTATTAGGGGTTTATAACAGCAATAATTTAAACTCACAGTTTTATGACTACTTTTATGAAAACCATTGAAAAAATGTTTTATAGTATACTTGAAGATATCCATAAAGACAGATTTCAAGAGTAAACAAAACTTTCCGATATGTAAACCTTCTGGCAATCATTATTACCACAATAAAACTGTTAAAACTCTCAACAGATGGCGATCCGTTCGATTAGTAACTAATGGAAAAGCAGAACTACGACACTGCTAGGTTTATTGCGGTCATCATAAAAGTAAACTTGCTTTCGTTTTATTTTCGCTAATTATGGTTGTCGCCATATTGAAGAATTAGCTAACGTGAATGGAAAATAGTTCATTTTGCTCAAATTTGCAATGAATTGATAGTTTGCCACCATTTCCATAACATGCTCACATAAATAAACTCTCTCTGCTGAGTTTTCTTGTGATTCGACATCGTTTAACTAAATTCACAAATTGATTTATTTCATTCCAAGATGATAATATTCACTATTTTCGAAGCGCATTAATTTTATGATTCTGCAATATTGCTTTGAAATAATCGCTTTCTACTTACGAATGATGTATCCTCCTGAACTTGACATGCCATCGAAGAAGCTTCTCTGCATCTTGAGCTGTCATAGTTTTTGTTGAAAAAAAAAACAACAACAATCGAGAATTTTTCAACTAGGTTTTAAAACGGGTTTATTGCTACTCTTAATGCGGTTTGCAAAACCTCTCCGAGAGTGGTCCACTGAGCCGGAAGATGCTCTTAAAGAGGTTATCAAGAGGTTTTGATGTATGATTCAGTTTTATTGCAAGTTTTATAAAATTGGTCAGGAAGATCTCTTGTAAAGCCGAACAAAACTTAAAATGTTACTTGGGCCTGGAAGAATTCCAGAAGGAGCTCCTGAATGAATCTTTGAAAGAACTCTAGGAGGAGTATGAGAAGAAACTTCCGTAGGAAAATCAGAAGAAATTTATGGAGGAATTCAGAAGAAACCTCTGAAGAAATGCCTGAAACAATCCATGGAGGATTATCACTCTGCAACAGGCTAATTCGCTGGCATTTTTTAACTAACTAAAGTTTACCTAGTAGCTCATTGCTGTATATATATTTCAAAAAAAAAATAAAGATGGGGTAGTCACCGCCTGGTCGCTATTTAGGGAATATATACCCCTAATCTCCCCCTCGTAGACTTTCGTCCATACAAAAATTTCAAAATATGTATGGAGCGTAGACTTTGGCCAGACCCCCCTCCCCCCAAAAAGTCTACGTGGTTTATGAACGGCCCCTTAGTGAATCCCCTAAGTGACTTCTTTAATAATGCGAATCAGAATATGGGAGAGAACCAGCGAATTGTTTTAAAAAGTGGGCACTGGGCAGGCTTAATGCACACTGAGCTCCATTTGTAGATTCTTTTGAGCTCCATTAAAATTTTGTAGATTGTATGTCAAATTGTGATTGTTCAAGCTGTTTTCCTCATTGTTCAAGCTGTTTTCCTCATTTGGGACACGATTTACCAAATAAACCGTTTTTATTTATACTATATACTATACACGGGGGTGGAAGCTCAGGTAAAATATTATCTCCTGGGTGCCCATTAAAAACACCAACCCCGGCGAAGGCTGGCGCTTGAGCCTAGCTATTTAGCATTGTAGTTGGAAGAAATGCCAATGTAGAACCCGTAGCTTCCGGGAAGGTAAGCCCAGCTCCCTGGGCTAGTGGGTTGTGTCAGGCCCTGCGAGCCAGCCGTAAAAAAGACTAGCACCGGAAAATCAACAAGAGAAGAATGCGAACCGATACCAATGGTGACGACCACAGCGACGAAAAGGGACTTGCGATTGGAAGCTCGGTACGTGGAACTGCAGATCTCTCAACTTCATCGGGAGCACCCGCATACTCGCCGATATACTGAAGGACCGCTGGTTCGGAATCGTAGCGCTGCAGGAGGTGTGTTGGACAGGATCTATGGTGCGAACGTTTAGAGGTAATCATATCATCTACCAGAGTTGCGGCAACACACGTGAGCTGGGAACAGCTTTTATAGTGATGGGCGACATGCAGAGGCGCGTGATCGGTTGGTGGCCGATCAACGAAAGAATGTGCAGGTTGAGGATCAAGGGCCGACTCTTCAACATTAGCATGATAAACGTGCACAGCCCTCACTCCGAAAGCACTGATGATGACAAAGACGCATTTTACGCGCAGCTCGAACGCGAGTACGACCGCTGCCAAAACCACGACGTCAAGATCATCATAGGGGATCTAAACGCTCAGGTAGGCCAGGAGGAGGAATTCAGACCGACGATTGGAAAGTTCAGCGCCCACCAGCTGACGAACGAAAATGGCCTGCGCCTCTTCGATTTCGCCGCCTCCAAGAACATGGCCATTCGTAGCACCTTCTTCCAGCACAACCTCCCGTATCGTTACACCTGGAGATCACCACAACAAACGGAATCGCAAATCGACCACGTTCTGATGGATGGACGGGACTTCTCCGACATTATCGACGTCAGGACCTATCGTGGTGCTAATATCGACTCTGATCACTATCTGGTGATGGTTAAACTGCGCCCAAAACTCTCCGTTATTAACAATGCACTGTACCGGCGGCCGCCCCGGTACGATCTAGAGCGACTGAAGCAACCGGATGTCGCCACCGCATACGCGCAGAATCTCGAGGCAGCGTTGCCTGACGAGGGTGTGCTCGATGTGGCCCCTCTAGAGGACTGCTGGAGTACAGTCAAAGCAGCCATCAACAACGCAGCCGAGAGCACTATCGGGTACGTAGAACTGAGTCGACGAAACGATTGGTTCGACAAGGAGTGCAGAGCGGTTCTGGAGGAGAAGGATGCAGCGCGGGCGGTAATGCTGCAGAATGGAACCCGACAGAATGTGGAGCGATACAGACAGAAGCGGAAGCAGCAGACCCGTCTCTTCCGGGAGAAAAAGCACCGCCTGGAAGAAGCGGAGTGCGAGGAAATGGAACTGCTGTGCCGTTCCCAAGAAACACGTAAGCTCTACCAGAAGCTCAACGCATCATGCAAAGGCTACGTGCCGCAAGCCGAAATCTGCAGGGATAAGGACGGGAGCCTCCTGACGGACAAACGTGAGGTGATCGAAAGGTGGAAGCAGCACTTCGACGAGCACCTGAATGGCGAAGAGAATGTAGGCACGGAGGACCAAGGCAGCGGAGGAAATGACTATGTTGGTGCAGCAGAGGACGGGAACGAACCAACTCCCACGCTGAGGGAAGCTAAGGATGCTATCCACCAGATCAAAAACAACAAAGCGGCTGGTAAGGACGGTATCGCAGCAGAACTCATCAATATGGGCCCGGAAAAGTTGGCCACCTGTCTGCACCAGTTAGTAGTCAAGATCTGGGAAACCGAACAGCTACCGGAGGAGTGGAAGGAAGGGATAATCTGTACCACCCACAAGAAAGGCGACAAGTTAATGTGTGAGAACTTTCGAGCGATCACCATTTTGAAGGCCGCCTACAAAGTGCTATCCCAGATCATCTTCCTTCGTCTTTCACCTAAAGTAAATGAGTTCGTGGGAAGTTATCAAGCCGGTTTCATCGACTGTCGTCAACAACGGACTAGATCTTCACCGTACGGCAAATGCTCCAGAAATGCCGTGAATACCAGGTCCCAACGCACCACCTGTTCATCCATCGACTTCAAAGCGGCATACGACATTATCGACCGCTCAGAGCTATGGAAAATCATGGACGAGAACTGCTTTCCCGGGAAGCTTTCCAGACTGATAAGAGCAACGATGGACGGTGTGCAGAACAGCGTGAGGATTCCGGGTGAACTATTCAGTTCATTCGAATCTCGACGGGGACTACGACAAGGTGATGGTCTTTCCGGCCTACTCTTCAACATCGCCCTGGAAGGTGTTATGCGTCGAGCCGGGCTCAATAGCCGGGGTACGATCTTCACGAAATCCGGCCAATTTGTCTGTTTTGCGGATGACGTGGATATTATTGCTAGAACATTTGGAACGGTGGCAGAACAGTACACCCGCCTGAAACGCGAAGCAGCAAAGGTCGGACTGGTGATGAATGCGGCTAAGACAAAGTACATGCTGGTAGGTAGGACTGAGCGAGACAGGACAAGCCTTGGCAGCAATGTTACGATAGACGGGGATACTATCGAGGTGGTAGAAGAATTCGTCTACCTTGGTTCCTTGCTAACGGCTGACAATAACGTGAGCCGTGAAATACGAAGGCGCATCATCAGTGGAAGTCGTGCCTACTATGGGCTCCAGAAGAAACTGCGGTCAAAAAAGATTCACCCACGCACCAAATGTACCATGTACAAGACGTTAATAAGACCGGTGGTTCTCTACGAACACGAGACATGGACGATGCTCGAAAAGGACCTGCAAGCACTCGGAGTTTTCGAGCGACGGGTGCTAAGGACGATCTTCGGCGGCGTGCAGGAGAACGGTGTGTGGCGGAGAAGGATGAACCATGAGCTCGCTGCACTTTACGGCGAACCCAGCATCCAGAAAGTGGCCAAAGCCGGAAGGATACGATTGGCAGGGCATGTTGCAAGAATGCCGGACAACAACCCTGCAAAATTGGTGTTTGCTAATCATCCGGTTGGTACAAGAAGGTGTGGAGCGCAGAGAGCACGATGGGCGGACCAGGTGGAGCGTGATCTGGCGAGTGTTGGCGTGACCGACGTTGGAGAGCTGCAGCTGCAAATCGAGTATTATGGCGGAAAATTGTTGATTCAGTATTATCATGAATTTGATGTTAACTAAATTAATGAAAAAATGAACTATAAAACTTAATTACTCTACAACAGCAGAGTCACTCCAAGCGGGAACGCCAATCCTTATATTGAAAAAAGCCCACAATTTTGTACCAATTCGACATGGAATAACCCAAAAGGATCCGCCAAAAGGGTGCCACGCCGTTAGCAGCACCAAATGCAATAAAACGAAAGGGTGCACGCTTTAGCTTTAGCCATTTCGACTACCGCAACAATAGATAACCGTGTAGGTAGGACTACTAGAGTGAGGGAGGGTGCAGTACCACAGTCAGCCATGGGGTTTGTGGATAGTCAGACAGTTAGCCGTCTGCCGGGCGAGGATAAGAGGTGCCGGGCAGGACATTTTCTGCCGCCGACATGATCCGTCTGTCTGTGTGTTCGTGTAAAAATATTGCTGCACATGGGTTTTCCGTCTCCTCTTGCGCTGTACACAGCTACACAGTTGCTACGGGTGTATTTCTGTACACCTTGGGTATTTTCATTCGCTTTCCTCCCTTCTGATAGATTCTGTCAGTCACATTTTCGATGACAATAATTTTCGTCTGCTTTGGTTTTTTTTTTTTTCAATCTTCTCGTCTGGCGAGTGTTTCGCCCAACGAGATAGATGCTGCACGAGCGAATCCATGAGCAATTCTGGTGCTTTATTGCTTGTGTACACCGTAACAGGTTTGAATTTTGCGTCCTTTTACGCTTCCTTTTCGCTGAGGGTCTTGTCTCTGACAATGGGGTTTGGAATGTGACATTTGCTACCTGTTTGACCGCCGATTTCAGTTCAGGAGTGGGTAGGGAATGGAACGGAATAAGGGCCTCATGGTGTGCACAGGTTGATTTTCGTGCTCTATACTGCCTACGAAATTCAAAGTGCAGGGCTCCTATGGCCATGCTGAAGGTATCTGTCTTCAGTTCTGGTTCGATCAAGGAACTTTTCGTAATCGAAATGTTCTTGAATCCCATGGACATAGAGTAATTTCGTGTCTGCCTCACGATATAAACATGCAAAATGGTCATTGACAGAGGAAGCTTTTGGTTAATAACTGTGGAAGTGCTCTTATAACACTGAGAGCTGAGAAGCAGGTTTTGCCCTAGTGAAGACGTTAAGCTAAGAAGAAGAAGAAGATGGTGAAGATTCGTTAATGACAGCGGTTACAAGAGGTAATTCTAGTATTTAGCAGAAATCTGGATACTGGATGAGAATTGAGCATTATCGATTGAAATTGAAAAAAAAATGCGAAAACTTCAAAGAGCTGTCATAGGCTAAATTTGGGGTATATAAGACTATTTTTTTCATGAGAGTGTATCAATCAACGTCTATATGCTTGCAATATATAATAAGAAGAAATTTATCTTATTTTTAACTTGTAAGCCGGAAAAGTGAGTATCCAAAAACTGCGCGCCCAATGCACAATGGGTCCAGAGCCGTATTTACGAAGACAAAAATGTTTGTGCCTAAACCATAAGTTTTAGATACATGGTGTCTTTGGGAAACTTTCTTCTTATTTTACGACCTTTTTTCTCATTATTGTGAAATTAGGGTGGTCCCTCTAGTTTCGCTGATCCAAACATCTGCTTTTTAATAGTTTTATGTACGTTCACAAAATGTTCTACAAAGTTGTAAAAGAACTTATTTGGAGCAAGTTTGCCGAAGAAACCATTATTCTATCTCTTATGGTTCCTAACTTAATTTTTTTTTAAATATTCATGTTAGGGTGATCCATGAATTTCAGTTTTCCTTAAATAACTTTTAATTAGTTCGTTTCTCGTAAATACTTTGTTCCGACCACTTTTAGAACTATCAACGACGCAACTTTTTTCCAAAGAGCTCAAAGTTCTAACTCGCGTAATTAAAAAGATATTGGCATTTTTCTTCAAAAAATCACTTTTTTCAAAAAGTCATATCTCAAAAAGGAGCAAATGGATTTTCATTCTCCCGGTTGCATTGGAAAGATCGTACTCTGTTCTATTTATGGCGAAAAAACTGTAGGTACCTTTTTTGTTTAAAGCTTTTTATTGAATTTTGAAAATACGATTTTTTTTTATGGAAAAGCAGTTGTAACTTTGAAAATCGATGAGATACAAACTTGGCGTCTTCGACAAAATTGCGAGTTTTTGGCTGTTCTAAAAGTGCCCAGAACAAAGTATTGCGAAAAAATCAACACATAAAATTATATTGAATAAAAACCGATTTTCATATGAAAAATGACACATTTAAAGAAAATTCAATTCGTCTTTGTTAGATAGATCAAAGTAGCTTGATAAATGGTCATCCATTTAATTCTAGAACCAATGTTTATTTATACTGTCATCATCATTTAGGCACAATGTTGATAAGATATTGTAAATCATGTAACTTTAATAGGCTTTTACGTTAACATAAACATATTCTAGCGATTGACATTTTCACTATCCATACATTGGAGTGATGAAATTGAAATTAAATTGATGAAAATCAGCTCGAAATCACATTTTAAGTTGAGTTCATTGACTAATTATGGATTATAAGCATATTTAAACATTTTCGACATGGTTGCTTCGATCTATCTAACAAAGACTAGTTGAGTTTGCTGATATTGTTCCGCTCGGTTTTTATTCAATATAATTTTATGTGTTGATTTTTTCGCAATACTTTGTTCTGGGCACTTTTAGAGCAGCCAAAAACTCACAATTTTGTCGAAGACGCCAAGTTTGTATCTCATCGATTTTCAAAGTTACAACTGCTTTTCCATAAAAAAAATCGTATTTTCAAAATTCAATAAAAAGCTTTAAACAAAAAAGGTACCTACAGTTTTTTTACCATAAATAGAACAGAATACGATCTTTCTAATGCAACCGGGAGAATGAAAATCCATTTGCTCCTTTTTGAGATATGACTTTTTGAAAAAAAGTGATTTTTTGAAGAAAAATGCCAATATCCTTTTAATTACGCGAGTTAGAACTTTGAGCTCTTTGGAAAAAAGATGCGTCGTTGATAGTTCTAAAAGTGGTCGGAACAAAGTATTTACGAGAAACGAACGAATTAAAAGTTATTTAAGGAAAACTGAAATTCATGGATCACCCTAACATGAATATTTAAAAAAAATATAAGTTAGGAACCATAAGAGATAGAATAATGGTTTCTTCGGCAAACTCGCTCCAAATAAGTTCTTTTACAACTTTGTAGAACATTTTGTAAACGTACATAAAACTATTAAAAAGCAGATGTTTGGATCAGCGAAACTAGAGGGACCACCCTAATTTCACAATAATGAGAAAAAAGGTCGAAAAATAAGAAGAAAGTTTCCCAAAGACACCATGTATCTAAAACTTATGGTTTAGGCACAAATATTTTTGTCTTCGTAAACACGGCTCTGGACCCATTGTGCAATGGTCATAAGACAAAATAGCTAATATACTAAAATTTTTAACTATAATTCCATGCAAATCCAAGGCATACTAATCCAGAACCATGCAGTTGCACGGCTAAAATTTCGCCAAGTTTTGCACACTTCATAAGAATAACATGGAGTGTGCAACAATAGGCGAGTTTTTAGCTGTGCAACAATTGGAAAATTACCTTCAACAGTACATACATTTTATGATATTATAGAGAAAATTAAATTATTTATTTTATCATATGTGAAATTTGGCGAACCATTTCCTTTTTTGTGGCTTGATAATACTGGTTGTCTTCGGCTTCAAGCGCTGTCTTGTATAAGTTGTTGACATCAGCAATTTTCCCAGAATTCTCTCGGTAAATTCTATTGCAAATCTCTGAGTTCTGCTTGAATTACATCTGGGACTCTTTCTTGTAATGCTTCCGAAATTTCTCTAAGAATTTTACAGGAGTCCTTGAGTTAACCCCGGAATTTGTTCCAGAGGTTTTTTTTCATAAAATTTCGGAGTTTCGTGGAATTCCAACCAACCGCGTGAAACGGTTGTCATGCACAAACAACAGGACTGAAGCCAAAAATTTGGTGCTGATTGGTGCTGAATAGGCGGTTACATTAGGCTAGAAACAGTGATCTTCTCTGTTGGAACGTTGAGTAGAATTAGCTTAGGGTCAAATACACAGAAAAAAAACTGAAAAAAACTATTGGAACAGGCGCGACAATCACATTCAATAGATAGCAGCATTGTTTTAAATTAGTTAAATGTACTTATCTTCGTACGACAACGTTCGTTTCCACACGTAGCAGCGTGGGCAGAGACTGTAATCTCGTAAACAAACCCGTGGCGCCTCACCAAAGGTGGCGGCTTCAAGAACTAGCGCTTTCTTCAGGGGCTTGTTCCATACCGGATCCCTTTCAAAATTTATCCTGTAATTATTCCTAAAATTTATTCCGTAGTTCATATTGCTATTCCTAACGAAATTCATCTCATTATTGCTCATCGAAATCTCTTGAGGAATCCTCGGAGGAACTTGTCGAAAAATCCCCGGGTGAACTCCGGTAGATTCTAAGACAGTAATCTTCGACCTTACTGTCTTTACGGGCCAAAGCTGATTTTGTTTTTGTTTTTAAAAAGACGGCGGGTTACAAATCATTACATAATTAATTTTCAACAACTTGCAAATTTCATCACAAAATTCATAAAATTTTGAAAAACAATATTTTTAGATAAAAGAAATAAGCCATAATATGGTGTCCACTACATCACCAAAACTTGGAAACCTGAAATTTTCAGAAGATTTTCTTGAAAATCTCACAGATCTCATGGAGAATATTGTGGAATTATTTACAGAATTTTATTGCCATGCTTGAAGAATTTATTACTAAATCCCAAAATGCAATTATATAAAGTTATATAATAAAGTTCTTTTGTGGAAGCTTATTAAAATAAAAAAGAATTTCTACAAGTTTTTTTTTTGGAATTTCAGACGGATCTAGAGAAATTTTTCAATTGATTTGTATGTAGTATTTTAGAGTTTTAAAAACTTCCTGGAGAATATTGTGCAAATCCTCAAAGGATTTTATTTGATTCGCAGAGAGCCTGCAAACATGTTTTTTTTGCGAAATACATGTTAAAATTCAAAGCTTCTTTAGGAAAAATAACATTGCATAAGATCGTAAAAAAATTCTTATTTTTTGTTCGTGTTTCGCCACATCCATTGTAGGCTGAATGCTTCTCTTTTTTCATTTAATTCCCTGTTCATAAGTATCATCGTAAAATAATCAATTTCTAACGCAAAATTCGACTTTATGAACAAATGGAACAGATGGTTCAGATCGTAGTAAACTGTGGTGGCGTGCGGACGTGTTCCGAACTCCTGACGTTTATTTTTTCGCCGATGATTTGGCTGAAGAAAAATCCAAAAGTGTTTCAAGATTACCGGCCTGATGGAAGCCATAAATTCTACCCGGGATCCGATGGTGAGATAGATGGCATTCGTTAGCATACGTGAGTTCTTGCTTCATTCCTGACGTGGAGAAATGGGAATTTGCGGCTCGACGACTCAAGGAAAGGACGTATCAACAAGCGAACCCTCTTTGATGCATTTGTAGGAGAAGGAATGGTAAGACGCAATCCTCCAATTTGAGAGTGCGAGTGGTAAGTGATCGACCATCGGAACAGTAAGAAGAATATACATGATGTGAGGACATGAGTTCTGTTCAACGATGTATGTGGGCATTGCTCTGAGTTGCTGCATCCTGCCCTTACCCATTTCTCATCAAACGGGTAAGGGCAGGATGTAGCAGCCTTGAGCGGATTCAGCCTGCGTCGTTGAACAGGATTATGATTTCGCGCTCGTAAGGCGAATTTGCTGCTTCGTAGTACTAGTATTTTACAAATTCGCAAACCACAGAATCCATTGCAGAACCTGTGAACGAATATCTTCATTGGTGTATGTATAGCAGCAGAAGTAAATGATTATTGAACAACCAAATATTGATGTAATTTGGTGATACATATCAATCTCATTATACCTTATTTCCTATGTTTTATTGTTTAGGCATTTGTTATAAAATTGTACGATTTCCGTTTTTATATTGCGGGGTTTACACACATACACACGGAGGGGTAGCCTAAGGGAGTTAAATGAACTGATGACCGGACTTAAGTTCGTGGAGTAGCCAGTCTTTTGTCATGATTTAGCAACTCTATGTTGACTACCGAAGGAATTCAGGAATTTTAACTCACCCTGCTACATCAAACCATCAGGTAGATAATTCTCTCCCAGAATGATTCTGCAGTCATAGGTAATCCTTGCGCTGATGGTGGGTACACTATTATCATCATCATCATCAAATGGAACAGATGGTTAATATTTCAGTTAATTACTATACCCCAGTTTGTGGAAGTTTGATCGGGAGTTATGGTCTAGTTTTGTTTCTCAGTGAAAATTGTCAGTGACAGAACAATGAATTAATAAGTGAAAAATGTCGTTCATCAAAATGAATTTTATTTTGATCGCCCAGTTGAGACAAAATTCACGTTGATTTCACTCATTGAAAATGAAAGTTTTAAACTCTCCATTGCACAGATTTATGTATAGAGGATTTTTTTCTGGAACTTTCAAGAAGTATTGTGAGAGGATTCAAAAGGAGAGTATCTAGACCAATACCAGAATTGTTTGATGGAATCATGGATGTTTTCGATAGTTTAAAAGTCTAATATTAAAATGTGGTATTCGGCAAACTTGTAGATAAGTGTGTTTCCTACAATTATCACCAAGGACGCTATATTCTAAATCCAATATTTACGGCGTTTAAGTGCTAGTACCACCTACTGTTACTAAACGATCGGATTTTTCGATCGTTTAGTATGAGTAGGTGATACTAGCGCTCTCAAGCCGTATATATGAGAGTTAGAGTATGGCGTCTTTGGTGACAGTTGTAGGGAAAACACTAATCTATGCCGAATATCACTTTTTAATATTTTGCTCTGAACTGAATTATAGACAAATGAGTCAAATGATTGCCAGGTAATCGAAAACATCCTTGGATGAAATCCTGAAGGCATGTTTTGGCAACACCTCAGAAGTAAAAGTTAAATTCTGGAAGTATTTTTGAACTAAATTTCTGGTCCAAATGTTGAGCACATCTTTGAGTTTTATGGATAAATTTCAAGAATATTTAAAAAGTCTTGTAGTTTATAGCTTCTGTTGCAAAAATCCTTCCTAATATATACCCACAGAAATAGTTGATACTCTTTTCCTGCTCATACAAATATCAAAATATGATGTAAATTCTAATTGTCAATGTTGAACCTATCGGTGGGCCACATTCTAATTCTTCTCAATATCAGCACGCGGGCCGCACAAAAGCTCCTTGGGGCTGCAGTTTGGTGATCATCACTGTTCCAAAATTAACTCTGGAAGGATTTCAGGGAAAATTGTCTATAGAACCTACCGAAGAAAAATTGGAAGAATTCCTGGGATAAAACACGAAAAAAAAATCCTAGAAAAATTTCTGGAAGAATCCCAAAAAGCATTGTTGTAGAAATCTTAGAAAAAAATCCAGAAATCCAGAAGAAATTTTGCGAGAAATTCATGGTTCCCAAGAGAAGTTCCGGTAGAGAATACGGAAGCAAACTTCAAATTTTGGATGAAACTCCTCTAGACAAAAAAGTCCAGGAAAACCTCAAGGGTGAAAACCGGGAGGAATCTCAGATGAAATCTCAAAACCAATTCGGGCAGTTTATCAAAAGATTGCCTGGAAAAAAGTGTGCACAAATTGCTAGAGGAATCGCAAAAGGATTACAGCAGAAATTTTGTAAAAAAAACTTCTGTAGAAACTCAAGGAAGAATTCCTTGAGAAATTCCGGGAGAAAATATTAACCCTCTAACGCTCATGGTGTATGTAGAGCACCATCACTTCTTGGCCAATCTTACCTAAGCCAGTTCGCTTCTATGTTGCAAAATAACATTTGGAAAAAGGTTAGAGGCTTGTTAGAGTAATTGTACACTTTATTTATTGTTTCAATAGTTAAACGATTGTCAAGCAATCACTATTGATTTACAATTAAAAATTTGTTTAACGATTTCGATAAATTAAAGTAATTTCAAAATTCTTTTATTTGAGAACTGTTTAATCGATGCATTTATTAGCATTCAAAACTATGAAAAAAGTCGTAGGCGGAAAGGGATTGAGGACATCATGCAAGGAGCCCATAAAAGAAATTCGAAATATTTTGGCACATTTTTTGGAAACACTGTTTTGGCATATAAATAGACGTCCAAAACCGTAGTAAGAACAGCGTTAAATAGAAGATTTGTTTTAATCAGAACAGCTTTTACTTATTTATATAAAAATACTTAATTGATTTTTAAACATGAAACCTCACATGTATGTAGATCAGTCAACAAACCGCACCAATAATAATTATTCATCGCTCATCCAACAATGACTGTACGTCAACAAGTTCTCTTGAACAAAAGATTATCATTCCACTCCACCCTTTATCACCGTTGCTGCTACACTACATGCCCTACACCATCCATAAGGCAGGCAATATGACTCATCCTGAAGAATTTTCATGTCACTAGAACAACACAGACATCTTGTGGTGCCGCAAAGACCGCTTCCAGACTGTTCCACTGTAAACCAGACCAGAAAGAACACACCCCAATTTCCGGTCATCGTGATCATCGGCCGTTTATTTCTTCACCATGCCTGCGGGGATCGACCGACCGATCGATCGATCGATCGATCATGCGAGGTCTTTAAAATACGCTGCGTCGATCGAGATCCCGGTCTCGCAGCGTGACAACGGAAGAAAATCAGCAAGGCTCACGCTGCCGTGCGGAAAATCAATCTTTATGACTCACCATATGTAATTTCTCCTGATGATTGCCGGGGGGCTTAAGCGCACTGCTTGGCTGCTCACACACTGGTCGAAAATGACAGCTAACTTTCCTCTAGGATGTCACTCGGTGAAAACTGAAACCGAACTCCTTGCACTGTTTTAAAAACTCACTTCGTAACCGACAACGCACTGCTCTCGCAAATGACTGGAACGCTACTAAAAGGAATCGACGAGAAGCCAGACAGCTCCGATGAGATACGGTTTTCCTTTGTTATATTTTTTTTTATTTGCGCTGCACACTACACTAGCGACTCTCTTCGGCGGTTGTTATAATACACACTGGCACACACTTTGTGATGGTCGTCGTCGTCGCGTTTTTTCTTCTCTTTATTAATTTTTTTTTTCGCCGTAGTTTGGCGTGGCCCCACCTGAATATATGGGTGCAAAATGTAATATTATTACTCTCTTCGATTTGAACAACTACGAACACGGGCACAGCAGAAGGAGCGCGCGCGATCGCAAGGATGGACGACGGTCAGGAAGAAACGCAAAAAACGGCGAAGAAAAGAGACTCCACTGAAGAAGAGAGAGCGAACCGGTCAAATAATTAGCCAACAGGAATTAAAGGAAAAGGCAAGGCAAAATGGACAAAACTTGATCGCTTCGATCTTCTTCTTTGTTCATCGACGAGCACCGTATAATTTTCTTTCCTTTTTGGTGTATTGCAAAGAATGTAGTTCAAAACACTTGCACACTGTTCGTAAAACACCGGATATGCGATGTCACATCAATCATCCTTCCAATTGCAGCCAAAAAGAATGCTAATGTATCTACCAGATGCCCGTGTCCGGTGTTCAAGAAGAAAGCAACGAATATACACTTGGGACGCCTAGCAATAATCCTAACAATATTCCACCAGATTCAAAATCAACCGATATCTCCAGATCCGAAAAACTTCACTCACGCAACAATGCAATCGATGCAAACGATCCGGAGTTATAACAGAAAATCAAACGCCTTCAACAACGCCTAATGGACTACACAACATGGACAAACGAAGGATTTTTCTCCACACAGGAATTGATGGTGGGCGATTTGAGCCTTCTAGCTACTTCACACAGAGCTGAACTGAACGCTACGAAAATTCAAAGTGAAATGATTGATTTGAATTGGAAACCGAAGCGCTGTAGTCGTCGCATCCAGAGCGGTAGATTGTTGCTCCTCGTCGACTCGCATTGCATACATCTTCACCGAACTGGAAGGGACACATTGCGTTTCCCCTCGTTCGAACTACACACGTACAATATATGTGCAAAGCATACGCATGTACGGCATTCGTTGCATGATACGTTATACGATTCAAGCGTGCTTCTAGTGTTAGTGTGCGGCTTATTACGCCTCACCAACATCTACAGGCAAGACATGGCGGTTATGATGCACCGACAACGAAATAGTCATTGCTTTCATCAATAAATAAAAACCAATGAAAATAAATTAACTAATTGTTTGACATACTCCGACAGTGATCTAAAAACAATAAATTTTCATCCTACAATGGAGTGCAAAACCTACAAGGTGGAAAAATATGTTATTTTTCTGATCACAACTAGCCCTTTTCTGTCTGCTTGCAGCGATAACAAAAAGAAGCTTCAATTTTAGGTGTGGTTGTGGTCCCACACCATCAAGAAATTTTGCTTCCCCTCCAAACCCACACTGTTGGAGAACATCTCCAATACAGTTTCGAAAGCGTACTATAATTATGGTTAAATTTTATATCATCCATTTTATACGATGCCAAAAGGGTACGTTCTTGACTTTTTAATCAATGTGTTAAAAAAAATTGAATTAAAATTTTTCGGAATAAAAATCTTTTTTGAATTATATCTATGCATTTTTCGCAGTGCACAGTGGCCACAGGCCGGACAAAACCTTAGAAATGTATGTCAAAATTTCGTAACTTTGATAGGGTTTTTGACCCCATTCCCGACAGAACATGTAAACAAAATTGTGCATTATCTAAATTCACAACGAAACGACCGTTTTCGTCAACTTCTTCCATATGAATCAGATACCTTCTTGCGTGAACTTGTTGATAACAGTGATTATTGTGAGTGATCTGTAGTTATCCTCCAATTATCCTCCACGAAAAAAATGCACATTTGTAGGGTTCCCTGGAGGATAACAACAGATCCTTATCCTCCAAAGGTTTTTGATGTTTTAGCATAAAACTAAAAACGCTAAACGAAGAATCGATTGATTTCCAATCATTTGGCATAATAAAATATTTAGATTTGGGGAAAATTGACGGAAATTTGAACAAAATCAATTTCCCCATATAAAATAAATTGCCTGTTGTAGTGTTCCCTGGAGGATAAGTGCAAAAGGTTATCCTCCAGAAGTTTTGCACATTTAATTGCAAAAATAAGAACATTAATCGAAAGATCATAAAAAAATCTTTCGAAACAGTAAAAATAAGTATTACTTTTTATTAAATATAGTCAGAAAAAGCTCTATCCAAAAATCAGACCAACTGCGTAGAACAAAATTAATTGAACGTAGTAAGGTTCTGTTTGGAGTATAACTACAGAAATGCTATAAAAATGCAATCAATCACATTATAAGTGGAAAATGATAGTTTTTATTCGAAAAACTACTTTAATACATAATTTGTTCCATTGTTTGAACTATGAATTACTACTATTTATTAGCAATTCGATAATAAACTTAATTCTATAGGAAATTTTGCAAGCAAGAATTTTATAGCAGCAACATTTGTATTCAAATCAAAATCTTAAGACTCTGATTAACATTTTAAAACCAATAAACTATCCAATAAACCTCAAAAACCTTTGGAGTAACATTTTGAAGTCTCAAGACATAACAAAATTATTTGAGGATTGATTCTTAAGACTTTGGTTAGCATTTTAAAACTTATTAACTATTAAATACCCCTCAAAAATCTTTGGAGGATAGAATATTTCAAAGTATCAAGACATGCCTAATTTAATAGGAAGCAATCAGTGAAGTACTAGATTGAAAGTAGTGAGCTGGATTTTTGTATGGTGAGATGATCAGTTCTCCATTTCTGTAATGAAATGGTACAAACAGCGTGGGTTATATGACTTCTTGACTAATTTCATGCTATTTGAGCAAAAGTTTGGGTAACTGTGTTGTTGTATTATTTATTTCTTGCAACTTCAACAACACAGTTACCCAAACTTTTTCTCAAACAGCATTAAATTAGGCAAGAAACCATATAACCCACGCTGTTTGCACCATTTTATCGCAGAAATGGAGAACTGATCATCTCACCATACAAAAATCCAGCTCACTACTTTCAATCTAGTACTTCACTGATTGCGTCCTATTGAGGAGGAAAATATTTTGATGTCTCAAGACGTGACAAATTTAAATCGGGATTGATTCTTGAGACTCTGACTACAATTTAATGCCGTAATCTGGGGGATAGTTGATCAGCGGGATGAAATTGATCACAATGGGATCCACGTCCTTCAACCGCTAAGGATGCTACAATTATGTTTTAATGGAAGATTCATTCACGTTAAGTGAATAAATTGTGTAAATATATTTTATGCCAATTGTGTCAGATTTTACATAAATGTATCGACTTTTTTGGAGGTAAAAAGACTGTCTTTAAAAATATCGCCTCCCATCAAAGCCTTGTATATAAGATGACTTACAAAACGCTTAAGTTGGCTTTAAAGGCTTATCTAACAAAGCTTTCAGTTAAAATTAATGTTAACATAAAAGTTTTATTAAAAAATAATAACATATTTAAGGCATATAAAACGAATTATTAAGAAATTGCCTATCTCTAGGCGGTTATTTTGTAACATAATAAACTATATTTTATTTATAACATACAGAATTGTATCTAATTTTATTGAAGAGAATAGAGGTAAAGTGATCAACTTCCCCCACATTACGGTACCAATGAGCTATCAAAATAACCTTGAAAACCTTCGGAGGATAAGACATTTCGAAATCTTTAAACATGACAAATTTATTTGACGATTTATTCTTTAGACTCTGGTAAGCATTTTAAAACTAACCAACTATCAAATAAACCTTGAAAACCTTTGGAGTATAAAACATTTCGAAGTCTTAAAACATGACAAATTTATTTCTAGTCTAGTCTAGTCTAGTCTAGTCTAGTCTAGTCTACACATACACAGCCATCACTTGGAAGAATCCTGGAAAATGATAGAATCGACTACTTCTATCATTTTTCTTGCCATTATCAATGCTTGCAGTGAATCAGTGATACATTACAAGCATTGAAGCGGCCAGGCCTACTGTGCAGCGTCATTGAATATTCAATGAAAACTATAGAACGGGGACATCTCGTACCAACCGCTCCGTATAGTAAGTGGTATAGAAGGTAAGCAAAAACGTTGGGAGTGACGTTGCTAAGAAAGTTAATGTCACTCCATCTGGGCTCCTGGTCCTGGGATGGGACATAGGATTTTCCCCTTATGCCCTGCCTCGGAAGCCTAGGTTTAAGCGCCATTGCTCGCTCTCTGAAACGAGACAAAATATTGTGACCCCTTCCCCGGTTGCACTAAGAAAATCAACTTTTAAGTGAATAAACTGTGAAACGTGTAGGGGCCCTACACTTTCAGCATCAAGGCATCTCATAGAAATTAGAAAGATCTCACCAAATAATCAAACGTCCGGTATCCTTTTTCCTTACAGCGTGAAACAAGCTGTACTGTACAGAAACGCAATATTTTTTCACTTGTTGGTGGATTTTTTTTTTTTTTGCAAATTTATTTGAGGATTTATTCTTAAGACTCTGTTTAACATTTTAAAACTAATTAACTATCAAAACAACCTTGAAAACCTTTGGAGGATAAGGCATTTCAAAGTCTTTAAACATGACAAATTTATTTGAGGATTTATTCTTTAGACTCTGGTAAGCATTTTAAAACTAACCAACTATCAAAACAACCTCGAAAACCTTTGGAGGATAAGACATTTGGAAATCTTTAAACATGACAAATTTATTTGACAATTTATTCTTTAGACTCTGGTAAGCATTTTAAAACTAACCAACTATCAAATAAACCTCGAAAACCTTTGGAGGATAAGACATTTCGAAATCTTTAAACATGACAAATTTATTTGACGATTTATTCTTTAGACTCTGGTAAGCATTTTAAAACTAACCAACTATCAAATAAACCTTGAAAACCTTTGGAGGATAAAACATTTCGAAGTCTTAAAACATGACAAATTTATTTGAGGATTTATTCTTAAGACTCTGTTTAACATTTTAAAACTAATTAACCATCAAACAACCTTGAAAACCTTTGGAGGATAAGACATTTATTTCATTTTCTGCCGGAAAGTTGAGTTTGAACGAGTTTACTGCACGAGTTCCAGCACCAATTCACGGCACCAGTGCCGAAGTTCCAGCAAAATCAAATGGGAAATCACTTCGGCACCCATCTTTGTGCTGACGAAGTGCACTCGCCTGCGTGTAATATTTGTTGTGAGCACTTGTGCGGCTTCAGAGTGAACGTGTAGCTCATTGACTGTGGATCCCGGTGCGTAAATGTTGCGGGAGATGATTACCTACGCAAGTGCGTTTGGAAAATATGCGGCAAGTGATATTTTGATTTGTTTTTCTGTGATGTGCCGGGAATTGGTGTTGGTGCCAAAGTAGTTCTAAACCCTATTTTTCTCTTATTACAAATACTTCAACTAAGAGAAATTCTAATATTTAAGTAAATAGAATTGAAATTGAGTCCAGAAGATTTTTTCAAAATTGAAAGATTGGCGAAACTGGAAGCATTTTCTATTTTTTTCGGTTTTTGATTTTTTATTAAATAACGAAGCAATATTTTCAAAATCGGTTTTCGTGCACATGTAGAGTATAGATCAAGGTATCTTCTGATTTTTTTTTAGGTGGAAAATGTTTTCCGTTTTTTCAGAAACCATTTTTTTGTGAAATTTTGTTCAAAAATGGTTTCTGCAAAAACGAAAAACATTTTCCGCTACAAAAAAAAATCAGAAGATACCTTTGTCCATACTCTACATGTGCACGAAACCCGATTTTGAAAATATTGCTTCGTTATTTGATAAAAAAAATCAAAAACCAAAAAGTGAGGAAATACTTCCAGTTTCGCCTTGTACCGAATGATATGTTTTTATTACCTTTATTTCAAAGCACAATTTCAATGGCGCAGTGTATAACACACCGCTTATATTGATGTCTATGAATTGTGTTGTTGTTTTGGAAAACTTGTAAGCTTCGCATTACAACATTTAATCGAAAATTTAGCTAATATTTTTATTTTTAGACCATTCATAAATGTAGCCTTTACTGATTTGTTTGATCAAAAATTGAGGCAAAATTGAGCTAGTACTTTTTAATGATACTGTTCGGAACGATCAGGTGAATTGCATCTAATCCCAAATCTTGTCTAGTTTTTGGGGATACATGTCACTGTATGCTAGACCGGGTCAACATGGTCATTTTTTCGGAACAAAACTTTTTCGATGCCTTTTGTGGTCCCAAACAACTGTGCAAAATTTGGGCATATTTGGTTGTGTCCCCGCATTCCGCATTGCGTATGAAATTTGTATGGAGTTATATATGGGAAAACACACTTTTCTACATTTTTCTCGTAAGAGGATCGAATTTGTCTGGAACTATGTAACTCTCGATGTTAAAGTTTAGCCCAGGAGATGCTGATCAACTTTGCCAAAAAGAGTAAGATGCTTGAATGACTCTGAAAAAAGTTATTAATGTTCAAAGTTTGATATCTCCGCACAACTACTGAAAACCATTTTTTCTGCCAACACTGCTGGTGCTTCAAAGGATCAACTTATCCTTGCTTTATAATCTGTCATTTCATGGAACTTCAAGCCCCATTTCATCAACAAACAACAATCAAGCTAGTGGTTTTTATTTGATTCTCCACTCATTTTTTTATTAATTGATTACAACATTCTATTCATTTTAGCACTTGCATTTGGGGAATTGTTCCGGAACTATTAAAGAGAAGTACCATACAAATCATCTTTCTGCAACCGATGGCCACTTTGTGAACAACTCATCCTAACCTGGCTTGCGACATATCTAATGGACATGGGTCCGGATTTAAAGAAGAATAATTCTAAAGCTCGGCATGTGGCGCATCTAATTTTTTGGTTTTGCACATCGAAAGCAATAAAAACGTTTTGAAACTTTTGACGGACATCCCAAAATCTGGTTTAATCTGTCCCCATGATAATAGTACATAGCAAGAGTTTCCAAGTAAAAAATTATGAGAGAGGCTTATGCGCTTGTTTTAGCCATCTCAGACCCTCCTACGAGGGAAGAGTAGACTTTTATTCATACACAATTTTTAAATTTTTTTTGGACCGTAGGCAACCTATTATGCCAACATTATCTACGTTTGATCAACGTAGTTCTTTTGATACCATGATCAAGGAATAACGACAAAATGATCGGCCTAAAACACATTCCTATCCCTTATAACGCTGTTTGTATGGTTGGTCAGCTACTCGTATGTATGAACTGTCACACCATATGACACCAACTCATCCCACTTTATGCAATTTATGATAGGGCCCTACGGGATGATACCTTGGCTTTCCCTGTAAGCTGGTGTTCAATAATATTCGCAAATGGTCTCTTCTTTGTATTGGCTGATGGCAAATGATCGCGCACTATTTTAAAATAACTAACACAATTTTCTGTTGGTATTTAATTTACGTGCTGTGTAATGTGTATTGTTTTCTCCTGTGTAAACCTTATTGGTTGGAATCAAGCCAGACATTCAATAAAAACTTGTCATTTTCTTGGTCCACAAGTAACGCAACTTTTTCGCGACTAGTGCGCTGTACATATTATTAATGACAAGGAGATAGATGCGTACTACTTCCGAAATGATTCAGAAAACGAAGCGAGTTCGGGTCGTGCCACGACTCAGTTTCAATATTTTCTTTTAAACCACTAGTTGTTGTTGGAACCATTTCTTCATAGAAGTATTAAAGATGGAATACAAGGCAGTGGTAGGCTTATCCGTATCTATGTTCGGAGAGATACATTGAAATTGCCGGTTCTAGTAGGATTCACAATAACATGCTATCCCGAAAAAAGTGGCCGCAAAAAAAGACAGAATGAACGATTTTATCAGTTGCAATCACTTGCATATCTTATATTTCAGGCACGTTTAATCGTACAAAAAATTATAATATAATCTAATTATGAATTACTTGTTGCAGAAATATGAATTTGCAAACTATTTTCATCAATGCGTAAATCCAGAGCACCCTGAATTCACCCATCTCGTCAAAATGTCGCAGAATATATTGCATTTTATTTGCTCAAAATCCCAGGTCATGTTCAGATTGATTTAGTGGCCATCGGTGTGCCCTTTGAAAACAGTTCCGGAACAATTCCCCAAATGCAAGTGCTAAAATGAATAGAATGTTGTAATCAATTAATAAAAAAAATGAGTGAAGAATCAAATAAAAACCACTAGCTTGATTGTTGTTTGTTGATGAAATGGGGCTTGAAGTTCCATGAAATGACAGATTATAAAGCAAGGATAAGTTGATCCTTTGAAGCACCAGCAGTGTTGGCAGAAAAAATGGTTTTCAGTAGTTGTGCGGAGATATCAAACTTTGAACATTAATAACTTTTTTCAGAGTCATTCAAGCATCTTACTCTTTTTGGCAAAGTTGATCAGCATCTCCTGGGCTAAACTTTAACATCGAGAGTTACATAGTTCCAGACAAATTCGAGCCTCTTACGAGAAAAATGTAGAAAAGTGTGTTTTCCCATATATAACTCCATACAAATTTCAAACGCAATGCGGAATGCGGGGACACAACCAAATGTGCCCAAATTTTGCACAGTTGTTTGGGACCACAAAAGGCATCGAAAGAGCTTTGTTCCGGGTTTATGTGATCAAATCTAAATTTTCCCATACAACGTTGACCCACTCTACTGTATGCGCAAAATTGCGCTAAGAAAAAAAAATGAGTTTTTTTTTTAAGTTGTGATGGAGACGCATGGTTACGGAATAATCGAAGATAATTTTTGAACGTAACGATACGATTTTTTTAATTCATGCCCAGAAAACAAAACCCATTGCTATATTGATATGTTGTATAACCACTTGGGTAGAATGGATAAAGGAGAAGTTTTAACCTGTTGACTGTCGCTCAATCGATCTTTGGGCCAGTATCATGTTGGTGCTGTGTTCATCAAGTGCATTTTATTAAGCAAATACATTGCACATAACATTGTCATTGAAAGGTTAAATATGTGGAAGTTTGCAGGAAATGTAAAAACCAGTAATCGGGCGAAACAGCCTGCACGCCGTATTGAATGATAACGGCCAGCGATGCGTAAACTTTGCAGCCTCCCGCGGTATGGTAGGCTCGCAGCAAAGATATCCACAAACCCGATCATCAAACAGAAAACCAAATCGACCACGCTCTAATCGACGGTAAATTCTTCTTGGATATAACCAGTCCACACATACCGCAGTGTGAATTGTAGATTGGATCACTTCCTTGTCGCTGTATGCATGCGCTCAAAACTTTCGACAGTTATCACCACGCGTCGAAGTCGAACGCCACGACTCAACACCGAGCAGCTGCGTAACGTAGAAGTAGCTCAAGACTACGCGCGGCAGTTAGCAGTGGCCCTACCAACGGAAGAGCAGCTTGGCGCAGCTGCACTTGAAGATGGCTGGAGGGACATCCGATCCGCCATAGGTAGTACCTCGGCTGCAGCACTAGGCTTCGCGACTCCGTATCATAGAAGCGGCTGGTACGACGGCGAATGTGAACAGTTGAAAAACGAGAAAAATGCAGCATGGGCCAGAATGCTGCAACACCGTACGAGAGCGAATGAGGCACGTTATAGACAGGCGCGGAACAGGCAGAACTCAATCTTCCAGATGAAGAAGCGCCAGCAAGAAGAACGAGATCGCGAAGCGATGGAAGAGCTGTACCGCGCTAAGGACACACGAAAGTTCTACGGGAAGCAAAACCGCTCGCGCGGCTTTGTGTCACAAGCCAACATGTGCCGAGATAATCACGGGAACATTCTCACGAGCGAGCGTGAGGTGGTCGAGAGGTGGCGGCAGCATTACGATGATCACCTCAATGGCGACGTTGCAAGCGCCGAAGGTGGCGCGGTAACAGATCTAGGAGAACGTGCGTAGGACGAAAGATTCCTAGCCCCTAACCTCCAAGAAATTGAAGAGAAGGTTTGAAAAACTACAAAGCCGCTAGAGCAGATCAACTACTAAGCGAGTTACTAAAACAGGTGGAGAAGCACTTCTGAGAGCACTACACTGGGTCATTACCAAGATTGTGGATGAGGAAGTATTGCCGCAGGAGTGGATGGAAGGTATCGTGTGTCACATCTACAAAAAGGGCGACAAGTTGGATTGCGGGAACTATCGCGCGATCACACTACTGAGCGCTGCCTACAAGGCACTCTCTCTGCCGGCTGTTCGGGTTCGTTTGGAAGTTGACCATCAATGTTAACTTCTTTTCCCGATCAGCCTAGATAGCTGTGTAGTGTCGGTAGCGGTTGTCTCAATTGGCTAAGAATAACACTACGGACCGCCTGATCCAGTGGTAAGAGTCCACTAAACAGGTGACCCCTAATTCATGGTGTTATGCGGCTTTATGCTTACCGTGCCAAAGAATGAATGGTTAGGGGGGTCTAATAAAAACCTAACCACAAACGGAGCCTGTGGAGAATTAGGGCGTCCTCCACAGTATTACGCCCTTACTGCGCTAACCGGAGCAATGGTGCAGTGGACCTTGCGCTTCTCCGAGATAATCAGTTGCCCTTCTTAAGTCTCAAATTTGAGGCTAAATAAGGGCGGGGTTATTCAAATGTTGTTAATTAGCTTACATTACTGCCTATATGGGTTCGCTTAATGCGTTTTCGCCATTGGCGTTTACAATTGACCACCATTTGGTTCGTCGTTGATGTTTCCTGTTTGTGCTGTGATTGTGAAGTGCGTTATCCTGTCTAGTTTGGGTAGTGGCTACGGCAAGGAAACCTCAGATCAATTTTCAGCGTAAAAAGCGTATGTAGCCCAAGTGGATCTACTTTAAAAAGTTCATTTTCGTAGGGTAACTTCTGTCTAGGTTACCTTGTGAACCCAGCTTTGCTTTTTTTTTTCATTATAGATGAACTGTCGCGCCTCGAGCATGCTCTATTTTAGAATAACGTTAACAGTATGTTTCAACCTTTCCTTATGGATGCCTTCAAGCAAGCTCTTGTTTTCAGCATCTTTTCGCTGATATTTGGCATCTGAAGTAGCTCAAACATTAATTTGAGATGCTTCAGTTTGATGGAATACTTAGGTAGTACAGTTCATGGTTAACTTAACATAGAATTGCACCTAACCCAACTCTGCATGAGCAGAATTTGTCATGAGTTGACTGATTGGCATGTGTCAGATGAGGACTCTCCATTTGACCTTTTTGCACTTTGGAGTGTTCCTTCGCAAACTTTGCGTATTCAGGCGTCCCTGCTCAACAAGCTAGGGAACCTGTAATAATTGGTTGCGATCATATTTTATGGATAACTCGCTTCCATTGCTACTCCAAGAGAGTTTCATTATGGTTTTGTTATTACAACGCCCTTCATTGTGGTATACCATAGCTACTGCTTTGAAAGAAGCTTGTCCTCTGCGGTCTGTGCGGACCGCAAGAGGTATTCCTGAATGGAACTCGGACCTGTTCAAGTTCTAAATATCTTCGGATAAACCAGTCTTTTGTATAGCTACGAATCTTTAGCTTCTACCCCGAGGATTGTAGCTATAGAATCGATTTATTGAGCACTAAAAAGCTCTGCTTATTTCAAATCTCCTGGAGAAAATGGGGCTTTATCCTATTTTTCTCCAGAGGGATTTGAGTTTTTCAAACATGTTTTGAACTCTTGTAGTTTTCTATTGGGTATTTTCATGGCATGAAATTACTCTGTAGTTTTATCCCGAAAGGGTGCGTGCGTTGTAAAATGAAGGAATAAGTTCCAGATTTATCTGGTTACGTCGTTCTTTCTGAAATGCTCGAAACGCATTGTCGATTATCACATCTGTGATGTTCGTCTGGCTAACATGCCTGTTCATGTGAACTCACATGTCTCCCAATTTGGGATGTCCACAGTGACTCTTTTACATAAAGTTGTATACGTTTTCAAGAAAGCACTCGCTCAAACGTAGTTTTTGCTTGGGTGATTTCTTGAATATTGAGGATGCTTTTGATGACGTGCCTTTCTATGTCATATTGAATGTCGCATGACGTCGCAAGCTACCTCCAATGAGCTATAGGCTCTTTTTACGCTTATGCGTTTTACAGTGTCCTTTTCAGGGCACTGATTAACCCCGTTGTGGTATGAGCTATGAGCTCTCGTTGCGCTTATGCGTTCATTCCCTCTTCTAGGGCACCCCTTCCTATTTCATCACCTTTCCCTTTCCCAATTCCCATCCCTTGTCCCATTCTCCCTCAGGTAAATGATGAAATAGGCTCATATGTATGGCGATGGCACAAATGTTCCAAATGGAGGATAACGTGCCTCTGGAGCCGGCCTTCTGATACCTGATACCTGCAAGCGCCGAAGGTGGCGCGGTAACAGATCTAGGAGAACGCGCGTAGGACGAAAGATTCCTAGCCCCTAACCTCCAAGAAATTGAAGAGAAGGTTTGAAAAACTACAAAGCCGCTAGAGCAGATCAACTACTAAGCGAGTTACTAAAACAGGTGGAGAAGCACTTCTGAGAGCACTACACTGGGTCATTACCAAGATTGTGGATGAGGAAGTATTGCCGCAGGAGTGGATGGAAGGTATCGTGTGTCACATCTACAAAAAGGGCAACAAGTTGGATTGCGGGAACTATCGCGCGATCACACTACTGAGCGCTGCCTACAAGGCACTCTCTCAAATTTTATGTCGCCGTCTATCACCGATTGCAAGAGAATTCGTTGGGCAATATCAGGCTGGTTTCATCAGTGAACGCGCTATAACGGACCAGATGTTCGCCATCCTCCAGGTGTTGCAGAAATGCCGCGAATACAACGTGCCCACACATCACTTGTTCATCGATTTCAAATCGGCGTATGATACAATCGATCGAGAACAGCTATGGCAGATTATGCACGAATACGGATTCCCGGATAAACTGATACGGTTGATCAAGGCGACGATGGATCGAGTGATGTGCGTAGTTCGAGTATCAGGGACACTCTCGAGTCCCTTCGAATCTCGCAGAGGATTACGGCAAGGTGACGGGCTTTCGTGTTTGCTGTTCAACATTGCGTTAGAATGTAATTAGGAGAGCCGGGATAAACACGAGTGGGGCGATTTTCACGAAGTCCGTTCAGCTGCTTGGTTTCGCTGATGATATTGATATTATAGCTCGTAAATTTGAGACGATGGCGGAAACGTACATCCGACTAAAGAGTGAAGCCAGGAGAAACGGATTAGTCATTAATGCGTCGAAGACAAAGTACATGATGGCAAAGGGCTCCAGGGAGGAATCTCCGCGCCCGCCACCCCGAATTTATATCGACGGTGATGAAATCGAACGGTTGAAGAATTCGTGTATTTGGGCTCACTGATGACAGCCGACAACGACACCAGTGGAATGGGACTTGGAGAAAGCGAATGAATCACGAGCTGCATTAACTGCTGAGAGAACCAACCACGAAAATCGGGAGGCTACGGTGGACGGTTCACGTCATCAAGATGTCGGATAGCAACCTGACTAAAATGGTTCTCGAGAGTCATCCGACTGGTACAACCTTTGAGATGTGACTGACCTAGCCCTTCTTGAGCCCACGCTTCACCTACTCTGTAGCTCTGAGAAGATATGGTCGACAGTCGATGAAATGGTGCTCCACAAGAAAAATAAACTTGTTCCACAGTTTCTTCAAGCATGCCTATATCGCTGCCTGAAGCAGGCTCCTAATGGCAACAATTATTAATTTACTTTAAAACACGTGGAGACGCATGGTCACTCCACGAAGATAGCTAATTGAATCCAAGTCACTAATTCGCACGCGTCGTATGAGGAAATTGTACGAAATGCACTGATGGATTCGAATTTATGCATGAGCAATCATTCTACGAGCCTGGCAAGTGAACCCATGAGTATTCTTTTGATTTCTTTATTGCATATTTCCTGATTTTGTTACTCGTAATTATTGCGGTATTACAATGATTTTGTAATCAACCATGTGTTTCCAAGGTGTGTGAGAAGCAAATGGAGCCGCTTCAAGTATCAAAAGGCTGGCTCAAAAGACACTTTATTTGGGATATTGGTACCGAGAAAGAACCATGAAATCATGAATCATGAAATCATGAAGTTGGTTCGTAAAGCGAAAGTGGTGCAAAAAGGCCATTTGCCATGGGGTAAAATGCCACTGAACCAACAACCATGGGCCTCCATGTGTTTTTTAATCTAGTTGGAAATACTTGGCTGATAGCCGCCAGAATCGCCAGAAAACCACCGACGAAAGAAAACCTCAATTGGGTTGTTTAGTGAATAAAATATTGCTTTCTTCTATAGCCTAATCAAAAGAGCTCATTTTTCTGAGGATAACGTAATTTTATTGGATTCAAAAACTTTTGTTTTGATGGTTAAATAAACAAAACAGTTTTAATTTTCGTGGATAGAATAACAGTTCAATTGATAAAATAATAGTTCGTCCCAAACAAAACAAATTCCCATACAAACTTTAAATGCATTATAAAAATAGTTCCCGGACTTCAAAAGTTATGAAATTTTGGTTATTGACTAATTTTTGGGTGGAAAATCCGATTCTGAAATAATCCGGATACCTTCAAAGAACCCAATTGCAAGCACGAAAAATTGGTAGTTGAGAATATTTATTTTGGCTTTCAGAAGGATTCTTAATGAAAACATATGTTGGGACCCTCCACCTACAATAGTAACAATTGTACCACATTCAGGAATGATTTAACGCTTTGGATCATTTTTCTCCACCAGTGCGTTTTGGTCCAGTTGCCCTGATAACTACACTTGAGGGTCCAGATGGAAAAGGATCTAATAGCCATTTTGGCCGATTTCGAGTTGAGTATGTAGAGTAAAATGGGACAAAAGATTGAGTACAGTAAGTACATTTTGAACTTTTCGTGCACTATCCATAATGTTTCTTCCGGGTGCCAGAGTTGTTCAAGACCTTTTTTTTTAAAAAAAGCCTTTACTCTTAAAACTATGAAAATTGATTGATATTTCAAAAAGTTAAGACAAAAATTTTAATTTAACATGGCACACATAGTGGGGCATATGATCGAGCTATGTAGCAGCTCCACACCAACACATAAAATTCTTCAAAATGTACATAAGGTCTTGTACCATTTGGGCAAGTATACCTATTTTGGGCACTTGGCGCTATAACTAAACCAATTTCAAACCGATTGATTTGATTTTTTGTATAGAGTTAGGCACGTACAGTATCTAACTCTGTACAAAAATTCAAATCAATCGGTTTGAAATTGACTAAGTTATAGCGGAAAATGCCCAAAATAGGTACACCCGCCCAAATGATACAAGACCCTACAGTCTTTAAAAATGAATAATACGTAATATTGTTCAAACAAACTTTTCAAAAAATTTTGAAAGGAAATCCTTGAGAAATTTCTCTTAAAATTGCTGGAAACATTTCTGCAGGAACTCCTTAAGTTCTTTAATTCCATCATGGATTACTGAAGGATCTCCTTTTATAGGATGTTTCCAGGAATTCCTCTTGGAATTTTTAGAGTTATTTTGCCTGAAATTCTTGAGTTTTTGTGGAATTTGTTAAGAGATTCTTCAGGAGTTTCTTCAAGGAAGTGCCAGAGGAATTGCTTCTTCAAATCCTTGAATTGAGATCCTTTAAGAGATTTATCTTGACTGGAACGATTTTTTAAGTAGCTCGTTCAAAGAATACTTCAAAAACTCCTACAGAGATTTCTCTAGGAACTCATCCAGGGTTCTTTTTTTTTTGCTATATCAGATATTCTTCAATGATTTCTCCCAAAATTTCATCAGAGATTTCTCCAGAAATTTCTGTAGAGATTTCTCCAGGAATTGCTGTATTTTTTTTTAAGATTTCCTCTTAAATTGTTGGAAGAATTTCTCTTGCAGCTCCTTGAAGGATTTCCTCTGGAATTTCTTGAGGGAATTTCAAGGAGCTCCTACCAGAATTTCTCTAGGAACTGCTTCACGATTTTCTCTACGAACCCCTTCGACGTTTTCTCCAGAAATTTCCTAAAAGATTCCTCTAGAATATTTAGGGACAAACAATTTCTTCAGGGATTCATCCAGCAAATTCTTCAGGGATTTCTTCATAGGTTCATTCACGAGTTCCTTCACGGATTCCTTTAAAAGCTGCGTCAGGTATTTCTCCTGGAGTTTATTCATAAATTCCTCCAGAAAATTTATTAAGAATTCCACCAGAAATTCCATTAGGGGTTTATTCAGGAAGTCTTTCAGAGATTCCTCGAGGCATTTCTAGAGCAATTCCTCGAGGAAGTTTTTTTTTATTTTTATTTCTGTGTATTTTAACTACTTCGTATTCTACACTCCTGCAGGAAGTTTTTTAGGGATTCATTCAAAATTCCTTTACAATTTCTGGAGAGATTTTTCTAGGACCTTCTTCAAGGACTCTTTCTGGGATCCCTCCAGAAACGCCTCCTGGGATTCCTATAGGAACTCTATCAGGGACTTTACGAATTTCTTCCTGAAATTCATAAGCAATTTCCTCAAGAATTCATTCGTGGGTTCCTTCATGGAAAATCCGTCAGAGGTTTCTCCAGGAGTTCATTCAAGGATTTCTCTAGATGCCTCTTTACTTCCTACGGAATTACCTTCAGAGAACTTTCTCTTGGAAATGCTGGAGACACTTCTCCTGTTGCTTAGGAAATTTTGCCAGGAACTCCTTTAGGGTTTCCTCAAACAACACCTTCCAGGAACTCCTTTAGGGATTCATCCAGGAGTTTCTACACGGGTTCCTCATAAAGTGCATCCAGAGATTCCACCTTTTTGTGATTAGGGATTTGTCCAGGAGTTACTCTGTGACTCCTCTAGGGCCTTATATGGTTTCTTCTTAAGGGGCTGTTCATAAACCACGTAACCCAAAATTTGGCCATCTCAGACCCCCCCCCCCCCCTCGTAGACTTTTGTCCATACAAAAGTTTTCAAATTTGTATGAAGCGTAGACTTTGGCCAGACCCACCCCCCTCCTCCCAAAAGGTCTTCGTGCTTTATGAACGGCTCCTAAAGTTCCTTTAGTGATGCCTTCAAGAATTTGTCCAGGAACCCCTTCAGGGATGCCCTCAGGAGTTCGTTCAGGAATTTTTCCAGGGATGCCTTCAAGGATTCATCCTCGAGTACACTCAAGGATTCTAGTAGAGGTCCCTTCAGAGATTTCTTCTAGTTCTTTGGGATATATAACGAGATATACTTTGGTATTTCTCTACTTTGTAGCATTCGGTCTTTGTACAATGAATCCATCTCTCTAGCAATACGCAGAAACAAATTCCGATGCTAAGCTGAGCACATGTCGAAATAAAGCTCAGGGAGAACCAGTAGCTTAAAGATTATTTGTATTTGTAGCTTTAGTTCTGTTAAAATGTTTCTTACATCAATCAAACTAACATCACTTCTGGATCGTTATACAAAAATATGCAATTATTAAGATTTTTCCCTTTACCCGATAGACTTTTATGTCTCAATAGAAATAACGCAATAGAAATAGCGCAACCTGAGTCAATTCTTAAAGCAATATGGTTCTTGGGATACTTTAACCACAATTCAATATCCTTGTTGGTTGCACAGCTGCTGATCTACCGTAATATGTATGCTCTTGGCATACAATTTCCCTTTGACTCCACATCGCAACATCTACCTACCGTCTGCAACGCTAGAATAGGATTTGTCACTCGGAAAACCCTTTGAATCAGGAAATCATCATGCTTCCGAAATGACAAAAGAAAAACTACATTCCATATTCTCGGTGACGACCGGCTATGACGTGGCCGTCTCCTTCCGTGCCCGCCATATGTAGCCAGGCAGTCAGTCATTCTCTGGAGAATTCCTTCCACGAGACAATCTCGTCTGTACTTTACTGTGGTAGGTAGCAATCAGTGAGAGATTGTGAAAAAAGGGCGCGGTAGGTTTTGGAGGGAAAACAAAACACATCGTTCTCCCAGAGATGGGCGGTGGGTCGGAGTCTGCGCAGATTCGAACGAGGGTGAAACGTGCAAGCAAGTGCATCTCACGCCAGACGTTCTCAATCATGATGCGGAACGTAGTTACGGTTAAATATGCCTTGGTGTTTAGCTCTATTATCAATGCAGTATGAAATGCCAATGCCATGCTGAATACATTCATACCAAAATATATGATTGGAATAAAATTGTGATTCATCATGTATTTTAAATTGAGTTACCAATTTAGTTAGTTTAACACAAATAAAATTAAAAACTAAATTGAAACAAAGATAAATTCATCGAAAACTAAAGTTTAAAAACGAAATAGCAAAAATCTTAAAAACACATTCGATGTGCTGATGTTATTCTAAGAGTAAAATCATGTCCTGAGTCCGTAAACGCGATAGGATCAAAAAATAATAGGATTGATTTTTTCTAAACCTCCAATTTTTAAACAAAGTTACCCACTTCTTTTGTGTTATTTTCTATGAAAAGTGCTCCGATTAAGCGTAAGTTTTTACTGTATCTCGCAAGCATCCTGAATATCAAATAGATACACGTTGGGAAAAAAAAATAAATTTGTTTTTTTTTTTTATTTTACAAACGCAATTATACATAAATACTAACAAAGTCCAGAAAATTTATATAGAATCGCTGCAATAATATGACGTTTATGAATCCTATCCAAAAACTTGGTTCGAGAGATCGAAAGATATGCTAAAGATACTATAAATCTGGTTATTTTTTTTCATAAAATAACGTAAAACTCTATTTTGAGTTAAAGCTCAATAACTGTTCTGTACGCTCTTCAATCTTTCAAAATTTCATTCTTACGTTAGGCATATATACCATTATAAGCAACCGGCACATTTGTTTATCCGAATCCCCTATAGAATCCTCATAAAACTGCATTCTTGTCGATGTCGGGAAACGTGTGTTGGCTGACCAGTTGGTTCGTTGGTTGGTTATAAAATTGTTGAATAAACATTGGCTGCACGCCGCCGACGATGCTTATTTTTCTCACTCTCCGCGGTTTGTGCCTAATTCTAATACATACTAACATACAAAAACGATTGTATGGATGCACCAATTTGAATCAATGCTGCTCATGGAACGCGTGGTGGTGAATCATGTTTGAATTATCGATGGAAGCTATCTTATAGACGGTGAGCGGAGAGCAGCAAGCAGTATGTGTTGCGCGTGGGTCAATATTTGATTCCGCTGATAATCTACGGCGGCATCAGAGAAAGAGCACCAGCACGCCTTTGCTGGAGATTTGAGAGCAAGGCGCGATATTATAGTAGACTAGGACCACGTTCACGACGTTTGCGGATTTTATAGATTAAGAAAAAAGAGATTAATTGAAAATATATTTTAAATTTTGGAAAATCAAAGACAAATGAACTTCCTTGAAATATCAGTTAAAAAAAAACACTGCTACAGTTTTTCAAAAGAAAAAAAAAAACAACATATTTATCTATACAGCCATTTCATGAAAAATAAATAGACTCGAAAATAAGAGTGCTCTGAAATTGCTCAAATTCGGTAGAAATGATCTTTGCCAAAAATAATAAGACACGTGTTTTTTATTTGTTTCTCCATTAGGGTGGCCATTTTGAAAATAGGGTGGTCCGAAAAAACGACATTTCTCTTTTTTTAATTTTCGAACCATCATAACTTTTGAATCAATCGACCGATTTTCAATCTTTTTTATGATTAAAAAGATTTATAGTTGTAGATTAAAAAAAATACATATCACGAAACAAAATAAGTTACCTTAAAAATGCAAAAATGGTCGCAATATCAGTTTTTAATGATTTTCACAATGTTGGACCACAACTACTATACTTTTTTATATTTTTTTTTAACGAAAGCCTATTTTTAAATAACAAGTTAAAAAATTAGAAATGTTCCTCAAGTATTTTTTGAGCTGCATTTTTTTTTTTTGAAAATGTCATGTTTTGTGCTCATATCCTTATGGAATTACCATGCGTCTCCATCACTTGGAAATTGCCGTTTATATATATACATGCCATGGGCTACTGGGTGAATTCCAGTTAGTAAAAACTACTAGCGAGTTCACTTGCTGCAGAGTGATAATCCTTCAAGAATTGCTACAGCCATTCCATCAGAAGTTCCTTCTGAATTCCTACATAAATTCCTTCTGATTTTCCTACAGATGTTTTTTATTTCTCAGATTCATCCGAGAGTTCGTTCTAAGATTCATTAAGGAACTCCTTCTGGAATTCCTTCAGGAGTGCCACCAAAGATTGATCTGAGAGTTCTTTCTAAGATTTCTCCTCGGGTTCATTCCAAGGACCCCGCGGAGTTCCTGTCGAAATTACCCTAGCAGTTTCTTCTGGTTCTCCTCCATGAATCTGGGAATCCACAAGAATTTTCGTCTTGGATTCCTCAAGAAGTTCCTTAGGATTTCCATTTTTGAGAATTCCTCCAGCAATTCTTTCTGATAAAGCTTCAAAAATTTCTTTGGTGATTTTTCAAGGAGTTCTTTCTGAGATTCCTCAAGGAGTCTTTTAGAGCTTTTTTGGATTCTTCCAGGAACTGCTTCGAGGATTCCCTCAGGAGTTCCCTTACGAAAGTTCCTTTTGGGATTCCTCTCCACAATTTTCCAAGATTGACCAGAAGTTGCTTCTGGGATTTATCCAAGAGTTCAACTGAGTTCATTCTGAGAATTTCAGTCGTGATTTTTCCGGAATGCACTCCTTTCTTTTTGGATTTGGACTGCCTTGAAAAATCCGAGATTTCTTCAGGAACTCCTGCCAGGATTCTTCCAGGATTTTTCCTGGATTTCCCAAGGACTTCCTTCTATAAATCCCCAAGGAACTCCGTTTGAGATTTCTCAAGAACTTCCTTCTGAGATGTCTCCAAGAGTTCTTTTTAGGATTGATCTTTCTTAGATTTCACCAAGAATTCTTGCGAGGTTTTTCATCAGCTTTTATCGGGATTACTCCAGATTTCTGCTGGGATTCCTTCAGGATTTTCTCCGGAGATTATACCAAAAGGAATTTCTCCTGGATTTATTCCAAATTTACTCCATACGTTCTTTCCGGGATTGCTTAAGAAGTGTCTTTCAGGCATTCTTTCAGAAATACCAACAATTCGTCCAGGAAATTTTTTTTGGGAAATACCTCCTAGAACGTATTTTAGAACTCTTCCAGTAACTCATTCCGAGGATTACTTAGGAATCGCATCCTGGCGTTCCTCCTCTATTCCCCAAAATTGTTTTTGGAATATCTCCATCAGTTTTGTATAAATTCCTCCAGATGTTCGTTCTGGGCTTCCTTCAAATGCTCCGTCTGAGGTTACATTTCTCCAAGATTTTCTTCTGGGAATCCCGGTATATACTGTTTCAGAAATTCTAAATACACTAATGATTGACTGCCATTTCAATTTAAGAACAATATCAAAAAAAAATTCTTGCAATTAAGAAATAGGGCTCTGTAAACTAGATGATTAAAATTTGAAGTTGCACAAAGTGGTAAAAAATGTAGCATAGTAGAAAATGAAAAAATCTCACAAATAAAAAAATATTTCCCAAACACAATAAAAATTACTGCATTGATAAGAAAAGATATTTCTCGATTGGTAAGAGTAATTTTTACTGGAACGGGCGTTTTCAATGCAAAAATTTGTAACAAATTTAAAAATGAATTAGTTTTTATTAAAAGCGTTCAGGAAAGCTAAGAAAATGTGTGGTAGTTCTTAGGTTCCTTAGAAATCCTTACAAGATAAGAAACTTGATCTCAGAAAAAATGTTGTGGAAATGCCTTTATCGATTTTTCCCAGATTTTGATCAAGGCATTCCCTAGATAACTTGTTGAGAAAGCAAGTGTGATAAAAAGCAAGATAATGTTTGATATTTAGTGATAAATAATGTTGAATTCATAAAAAAAACACCTTTGTGCAAATGCAAATTTGGAGAATAAAGAAAATTGTTAGAGAACTCGACTGTTGTTCAAAATATCAAGACAATTGAAAGGAAATACAAAAATATGGAGTACAATATGCTATATTTTGAAAGAAGTTGATAAAAATCACTAGAACAGTTCATTTTATTTAATTATTATTATTATTATAATTTATTAAAGAGGTTTTAACTTGGGTCATTCGCCTCTCATTTTACAAAGTGTGTTCATAATTTTATAAAAGGAATAACATTCACTGAAGGAACCTTTGTAGAAATCTCAGAAGGAACTCCTAGAGGTATCACAAAAAATATTCCTGGAGAATTGCTAGTACTTCTGGATGGATGCATTCCTCTTTAGGAATTTCAGGAAAAAAGCTCCTGGAAGAATCACAGAGGGAACTTCTGAAGGAGTCCTAAATAGACCCTTGAGAAAATATCAATTGAATCACTCATATAAAATCACATTGGAGTTTTCCAAAGGAGAACCCAGGAATCACAAAAAAACTCCTTGAAATTTCAAGAAGGCTCTTTACCCTCCTAAGATATTAGGGTTTTTGCACGACGATGGCGTAGTGTACGTTCAACGTTCCTATCTGGGTCATATTGACCCCAACATCCTACTATGGTTAAAGAAATCATAAAAAGAAGGAGTGAATCCCGGAAGAAACTTCTGGAGAAATACCGGAAATCACGGTTGAAATTCCCAGAAAGAGGAATCTTTGAAGGAATTCATGTATTAATCCCAATCTTGAAAAATCTTGGAAGAATCCCAGAAAGAACTCAAGAAGGTATTCGTAACGGAATTCCTACGGAAATCTTCGAAGGAGCTTCTGGAGGGATCCTTCAAAGACTCTAAGAAACTCCTTGAGGAATCTCAGAAAGAACTCCTTGAAAAATCGCATTACCAGAAGGGACTACCGAAGGAATTCTGTAAAATGGAAATCCTAAGGAACTTCTTGACGAATCCAAGGAGAAACTTCTTGTGGATTCCCAGATTTAATTACTGGAGGAACACCAGAAGAAACCGCTAGGGAACTCCAAGGGGTCTCTCGAAGGAAGCTCTGGAGAAATCTTAGAAAGAACTCTTAGATCGATCTCTGATGGCACTCCTGGAGAAATTCCAGTAGGACCTCCTGAATGAATCTTAGAAAGAACTTTAGGAGGAATCTGAGAAGAAATGAATGTCTAAAGCAATTCTTGGAGGATGAAGAGTAATGCAGCAGGCGAATTTGCTGGTATTTTTTACTAATTGGAGTTCACCTAGTAGTCCATGGCTATATATATTTATATATAAATAAAAAATAAAATAAACGGCATTTTTAAAGTGATGGAGACGCATCCCAAATAACAATTTAAATTCCTTTTAGATTTGTTTATTTTTATGGAAGCTTTATCATAGCATGAAGAATTCATGAAACATTTATAGTTGTTTTTATCAAGAGAAAATAATCTCCGTTCGTATGCGGTTTTTAAGTTTTCTTCAAGTTAATTTTGAAAACTCCGCATAAAACAACTTGATTCCCTAAGGCATTTGATCTTATAATGAGTTTTAAGACGTATTTGAAGTAATTTTCAACACATAACATCAACAAACTTTATTAAAAGTATATGCTTCGTTTATTCAAGTACAATTCATCTGAGTTATTCTCTTTTAAAAACTTCTTAAAGCTTTCAATTCTTGAGCTAGAGCCACTAGTCTGGAACAAGAACTAAGCGGAGTAATAAAATCTTATTAATTCAATTAATAAATTGGCTTTTTTATGCAAATATAAACACTCAAACATTTTTGCTCACTGTTAATTTTGCCGTTTTGATGATCAAAAGTAATCATATCGACGAAATATTCATTTTATAGCCAATCAAAAATGCGAGTAGCTTGCTGAGGTCGTCCAACCTTCAGCCAGTTACTCACACAGGCCACAGCAGCTTGAATCGAAACTAAAATGGGTACTTACTGTGACTCTTCTCGTGCGTATGCTAAATAGTGTAATATGTACTAGTAAGTTTTAGAAATGCACTTATTAAATAGACGAAATTATAATAGAATTGGCAGTTCCTGAAGCAAAATGTTCAGAAACAACTTTCTAGCTCCAAAAAGGTAAACAAACAATTGTCAAAGGCTGTTAAAACGAATAAGTTTCATTTAAGACGAACAAATCTGCCTTAAGATCATCACTAGTAAAAACAATCTTCAATAAATGCTGTAGATTTCATGCAAGGTGACTTGGCTCCATCATTGTTTTGAGGTGGTTTGGATTAAAGGTAATAACAATTGATGGCGGCTGCATGAGTTTTGTTCGCCTGGAACGGCAGCCATGTTTAGAAAGAATTGAAAAAATGGCGTAGCCTTTTGTTTTTACAGGAAATTTATGTCTTCGTATATTAATGAATGATATTATTTTTGAGGCGCTTCGTTATTTTCGTATGTTTTGGGTTGCATATCAACGACAAAGTGGGTATGGCACGGAAAATTTTGATTCCCTGTAATCAATGATCTGTCAGGCAATTTTGATGCATTGGCCATTTCAATTTGATGGAAATTAATTCGCAGTTTAGTTAACATTTCATCCATGAAACAAAACTAGTTCGCATCTGCATAATGCTGAGGTAAAAGATTTCATTTATCATGCACTATTAGCATTTTTGAGAAAGACAGCTAAAAGATCAACATGCTTCAAGCTATTCTTGTTAAAGTTTTAATAAGTTCTTATAACCAATCATCAGTGTTAGTACATAAATACAACTAGTTTCAAAGCAGTCTTCAAAACCAGTCTTGAAGATCTCCTGAAGAGTGGGCCAGATTAGTCTTATGGATAGTTTATACCTATTTTATCTCGAATTTGCAGAACAAAGAACTTTATAGCTAAGTTTTATTATTCAATCTTAGAAATTACTTCAGGATTGCCACAAAAGTATAATTGTTACTTGGGATGGTCATTCCATAAGTATATGAGCCCAAAACTTTAAATTAAAAAAAAAAATGCTGCTCAAGAACGACTTGAAGAACATTTCAAATTTGTTGATATGTTATGCAAAAATAGTTAAACTTTCGTTAATAAATATTAAATAGTATGAAAATCATGTAAAACGGATATTGTGACAATTTTTGCACATTAGAGTTAACTTATTTTGTTTCGCGATATTTTTCCTTAAATATTTAACTAATAATCTTTTCATTGAAAATCAGTCAAATGGTTAAAAAGTTATGACGGTTTAAAAATTTAAAAAAAATGAGAAATGTTGTTTTTCCGGACCACCCTATTTTTAAATTGGCGAAACAAAAAATTACGGGTTTTATTGTTTTTGGTAAAGATCATTCCTACCGAATTTGAACAATATCGGAGCACTTTTACGTTCGAGTCTATTCTTTTTCCATGGAATGGTTGTATATCCCTTTCGTGGCGAACCAGCACAATTGTGCTGTTGAGCGATAACAGTTTTCCGTATTTTTTTCATCTGTTTAGTTTTTGTTTTATGTTACGTAAACTATTTCAAAAACTCAGCCATTATTTATACATGTATGTGTGCAAACAAACTTTTGTTTACGTTACCTCTGAGATTTACCACAACAAATCGAACAAATTTAATTAAGGCAACAATACAACTTACACTGTGCAGATACTTTCTTTAAAACTAAGTAACACATTGCCCAACACAATTTTAAGATCGTTTTGACAATATTCATGAACCAGTAAATAAATATCAGTAGTTATTAAATATCGAGATGCTTACCATTTTTTGCAGCAAATGCACTAACTGATCATAATGGCTGTTTAACGTTATTTCGACTATAGTATGAATTTTTAGACAACTTTAATGGGACGGATAATCATCTCCCTTATTGACTTTCAACTGTGTGCGAAAGAAGGAATAGCCCTTCGATGAAAGTCCAGTAGGTAATGCATGTTAATGGTTGTTGATAATTTACTACCCATAGACACAGGAATGTGACAACACGATGAATGAATATTAGATGGCAATATACCTCCGTAGTATTTTTTTATGATTGGAGGAAGTTTGGGCGAAAGCATTTGCAAAACCTTTTCTTCGTAAATGGAAATGAAACTGGTTCTATAATAGAGAACAAATGACGGTATACTTTACGAAGTGCATTTTTTTTCTGTGAGGTACCGCTATATGGTGATAAGAATGCACTGACTTCTTCGATAATGTTACACAGAGTAGGGGCCGTCCATTAATTACGTAAGGGTTTATAGGGGGAGAAGGGGTTTGCAAAATCTTACGCGCCATACAAAAATATTTGGGGTTTCATACAAAAAATCTTACAAGGGGGGAAGGGGGTGTCAGAAAATAGAGAAAATTCCCTTACGTAATTAATGGACAGCCCCGTAGAGCAGGTATACACCTATACTCTCTTCAGCGGATATGCTCAAAATCAAACATAAAAGACACGGATATGCGATTGTCATGTCAATGAAAGATAGTGCAAGTGCACAGTATCAATTACCGGAAGTTTTTTTTTGCTTGTTTCCGTTATATTTTCCCTTCAATCAATCGGTGCCATGGAACTATGAGAACTTTTCTTCCACATAGAATATTTGTTTAATGAGTCAACAAAGCAGTTTAACCTTTCAGGACGCGCGCCTTCAAGTAACCGAAGCTGCACCGCGCTAGCGCTGCATATGATGGGCGTGGTTTTTTGGTAGGGTTGTACTTTTTACAACAGCGCGCGTCCTGAAAAGTTAAGACTATCGTATAGATTCAATAATTTAGGACTGATTTCCTGGCTGATGGGCCGCAAAAAAAAAATTGAATGAATTTAATGAATTTGCCATGTCTTGCAAAAATAACCCCAAACATTTGGTCGATGACAAATAACAACCTACATGTCAAAGGCAGTTGAAAGCTAATGGAAGATTATTGAATTTTTCTCACCTTGACCCAATTTTCAGTGACACACTGTCTTAAGTTTTAATTAACTTACACCAACGTTCCAACTTTTGATACAGTTTTCATAAATATATTATGGTGATAACAAGTACACTACCGTGTAGCCACCAAACTTTTCGCAGTGCCAAACATTGCGCATTTGGTGGTAACCACTCCTTTAAACCCATCTCTTTTTTTTTACATTCATATTTTTCTCATCTGCCCACAATCACTAGCTAGTATTCCATGAAAAAAAGTTTGCACTGTGCATCAGCAATAATGTTTAACGGATTTAAGAAAAGTGCGCAAAGTTAGGCTCTAGGTACGCAAAGTATGATGCGTTTACGGTAAACCTATTAGTTTTTTTTTCTCGTCGTCAAAAAACTGTAAGGATAATGATGCAATTTTGATAACGTTTAAAATAATTATAATAGTTATTTATGTGACGAGTTGCAAAAAGTAGATTTTTTCAGCACGAGTCGTACAGAATGCAGATAACATCGAGTTTTGCAACGACTTCCATACAAAATATTATGCAATGTTTTTTTTTTCATTATACAACCCATTTGAGTTGCTTAATGTTCTTAATGCCACTCAAATGAGTTGCATTATGAACATTATGCAACTATTTTTCATTATTCAACTCATTTTAGTTGCATAGTGAACCTGTTCGGAAGAATTGACTATTATGATCTCAAAATGATGTAGCTAATTTTGAAATTATGATAGTGAATTGTATAAAGCTATTTTCATGCCCCACATTTCATCAATTTTATTCGACTGATTTGAAAGCTCGGGTTGTGTGTATTCTACGGATGCCAAAACGAATAATGATACCAGGTATTGTAATACCTAAAACAATCTACGCCTTTTCCATATATTCCCTTCTGTATACAGATAGTAATTTTTCAACAATAGAATATTACCGCAAGCCAATACCAACCTAATATCTCATTGAGATGCTGTAATTGAAGCAGACGATTTAATATCTGCACAATATCAAAAAACCAACCTCAACACCCATACAACCGTTCAATTATGAGCAGGAGGAAATAGTTGCAGAATACCAAACTCAGTTAAGCAAAACCCAATACCTATTTACAATTTGAATGAGGTATTAAGGAGCCCTGTATAAGATGTAAAATACCTAAAATAATAATTGGTGTTTGTTCTACGAATACCAGCGAGTTATAGAGCTCGTTTTACCCCGGTTCCCCCTAAAACTAGAGAATATCTATTATTTTACGGCAATTGTTATGATTTTAATGATTATTTCGCAGGGATACCATCGCCCCAATTCAATTGAGTAAAGTTAAAAATAATTTGATCTTGATTCTTCTATTTCTTTTCTCCATTTTGAACTGCCGGTTCATGACAGTTCTGATGTTAGAACCAGTCGCACCGACTATATGCCCTACACTCAGCGAAATACATAAACTACCGAAATTCATCAAAATACCTTATGAAATTTAGCCATAACTGTAAAGTATGGATGCCATAAGAATACCTTATGAAAATTGAACATGCTTATTATGACCTAATTACATAAAATAAACTTATGAAAAGTGCAGAAAAATCGTAAAATGATGCAGACTGGAATCGATCCATAAACGTCGAAATCACTTAGCTCGAGCCCAATCCACGCGACTATCGACACTTGAGAATATCGTCTTGCTAAATTGTGTATAAAAGCCAAACAGTGAGTCGATTCTGCGTCATAAACCGACCTTATGAAATTCAATCTAGTCGTTATGAATTGTTTAAAGGCCATTTCATAAGTTAGACCTTATTATTATCTTAGGTTTATTTGCCTGAGTGTATACCTATAGAGTGTATACTATAGTATAATTACTTAACTTTTCTTTTGTATTAGCCATATCCACCACTGATCTTCGTTGACGAACAAGCAGGAGGAAGACATAAGTTTGTTCGAGAACATCTGGCAAGGAAATCGTCCCCAGAGAAAAAAATATAATGACAGATGTATTATCCTGGTCTCCCAAAACTATTTTCATTTGCATACCGCTTTAGAGCTGCTAGCTCAAAATCTAACAACTATGATGCACACGGCAGTATGACTTTATAAAAATGATGAAAAGGGAAGATTCTGCTCCAATGAACGCAACGCCAGATGAAGATGACTCCGATGTGAATCTAGTATCAGTATCGAGTAATAGTAAAAGAAATATACTACCCGTCATAAGTACACAGATCAAAAAAAGAGTGTAAAATTCTGTGACATATGATGCACATGATTGGAGCGTGGGATATCATAGAAGTTTACATGGCATATCATGTGAAGTTCATGAAATATCATGTAAACTTCCCTTATATGTCATGTAATTTAGCATGACTCTGAGTGTTTACATGACATATAACACAAATTTACATGATATATCATGTAAATCATCATAACACTAAGTTTACATGACTAAAATGAAGTTTACATGACGTGTAAATCTCATTATTTTTATCTGTGTAGAGATTCATAAAAAGTATTGCAACAATATTGCATCACCCTGACGCAACTCGATATATCTAAAACCAGAACTCCTACAAAAATGTCCCCTTCGGAAAAGTTGTTGCTTTTGGGCTTCTGAATAACTTTGATGAAGACAGCATCCTTTGTAAGTCTTCAGGTGTTGGAGATATCAAGATGAGTCAATGTAATGTAATATTGTTGCTATACTTTTTGTGAGTCTCTACTTAGGACGGGTAAGTGGAATAAGAGTGGCAAATTATTAGCATATAGCAAAACAAAATAAGTACCTATTTGATGTTTAAGCTGCTTTTTCGCTTAAAAAAATATATCGAACGCATTTTAGAGATTAGTTACTACAATGTGTTACTACAACCCCCGATTATTTTTTGCACGGGTGTGGTTTTTGCAATAGCTCAGTCAATTTTGAATCGATTCACATGAAATTTTGTACACATATACTGCCGTGAATCGCATATCCAATCTTTGCTGGATTTCCTATGCAAATGGGATAAATATGCGATTCACGGCAGTATATGTACGATTAGTACTATCAGTGTACAAAAAATCAGGTCAATTTGTAAAAAAAGACACAGAGAAAAAAAACGACCCGCGCAAAAAAGAATCAGGTGTATTAATATTATTTCACGTATTGATTCTAAATTTCCTCATCTTCAATACTAACATTCCGAGAAATAAGCAGCAGCATATTTTGCCCCATTATCCCCCAAACTTCATATTTATAACATATTTTATGCATACTCATTGGAATCATAATGTTATACCCCCGTTGGTTTGAACGACACCTCATGCAAACCAACGGGGTTCATTTTTTAATTTGAACTTCTAGTGACCCTGTCGGCATCGAAAATTACACTGATGGTAACCCTTTTTGCTGTTTTGTTTTGATTCTGCGTTCCGTTTCACCCCGTTCCATAATCAGAATGACGTTTGAATCATTTTTAGTTTGAACGATGTGCAGATTAGAGGGGGTCAAATTAAAAAGTGTTCAGATTAGATGAGGTCAAACCATCGAGGGTAGACGGCAGAGCTGCCACATTACCTGTATTCCGTACACGAAAAAAGTTGGCACCCCCTCGTTTATTTTGCTACCTCAAAGTATTTTACTAGGACTGAAAGCTTAAAAAATAGTTCCAAAAATATACTATTTTTTGAGTTAACAAACTTGTTCCATTGCCTTGCGGTTTAAAAATAAACGAGAGGGTGGCAAATTTTTTTTCGTATACAACCCTGTATGTGGCAGCTCTGGTAGACGGTAATCTGAAAGACATATTATATTCACTGCAGTGGAACAACTTGATTGTATTTCTAGAGAAATTGGGGTAAACAGATTTTGTAGAGATGTCGTAAGTACAAGAATCATTCGTTTATCAATTTTTATGGAAATTATTTATCATACAAGTTATTTGCCACCTTATATAGTTATTCAAGCTTTTGAATTGTTTTTTTTTTTTCATTTAACCCCATTGTACCCTAAATTTCCAAATTTCATAGGACTCATCATGCATAGAATTTTCAAGTTAAAGTTGTTTTAATTTAAACACAATAAAAAATGTTTATAGGCAATGGGGTTGTTGGCATGGGCGGGATAGGGTTAAAATTGATTTATTTTTTATTATAAGACTTAAATCAAACTGAATTTGCGACTAAAATAATAACATAAATTCGCCAATTTTGAAGTCTTACGACCACCCAAATTGTATATTTTATACATAATTATTGAAATGTTTAAGTGTTTATTACGTATGAATATGGAGCATATATGAATACGAGGAAAAAAACTTATAGGGTCTGGGACCATTGTTTGTTGAAAATATGCCATTTCACATAAACAAACTCATATTTGCGTTGTTTGCGCTGGACGTAACCAGAAACAAAATTTTTGTGATGTAAATGGGTGTTTGAGTATCCGTATTTACGACACCCCAATAAAAATAATAAATGGTAACCCCCGGACAATTATGTTAACCAATATTCCATGTGAAGGACTTAAGGGAGTCATATCTTATTTCAACGTACCGTAAAATGGGGTAACTTTGATAGTTTTTCAACAAATTTTCTTGATATTTTTCCATGTTACAGTATTTTCCATAGCTTAATATGTTTAAAACAAGTACTGGGGCACCAGTTATCAATTGCAATTGAAAGATTCAATAATTTTAAATATTTTGGATGACTTTTAATTTTTCATATGAGCGAGATTCACATTTTCATTTTGGGGTAACTTTGATAGTGCCCTGAAAACACATAATTTCCAAAAAAATATTCACTGATTAAAATCTTAGTAGTAAGAACATGATGATAGAAGCCTTGTGGAATATATTTGATTGAATTTTTATATCAAAATATAGATTTTATTACAAAATTCTACATTCTTTTGGAGTACTGAGTGAAAAACACAATGGGTTTAGCTATAAAAAATCAGTATCTGTGTAAAAATATATTTTTACCGGTACATCAACATATGATTACATGTTATTCATTGTAGTTCTTTTTTACGGGTTGTTTTTGAATGTTTTATAAACAAATTTTTAACACAATAGATTAAACTACATGAATTTACAAGGGAATTGCATACTTTTAGGCGTTTATTGGTATATGGAGATTTATGTCCCAATTTACAAAATTGGTTCCAGTTCGTAAAAACCCACTTCGTTAAGAGATTCAAGGTAAGAATTGGAATCTACTATGATGGATCTACTAAGAATAAGAGGCCATTAATTGAAAAAATAGTTAAAACGAAGTCGTACAGCAGATTGTTTGAAGGGGTTGACGAATGACAAAAATATCAACAATTTTTATTTTTTGTCCAGAAAGTTTAATATAAACTCGGTTTTAAAGAAAATACACTTAAGATGGGCTTAAGGCTTAAGATTGGGGGTGGAAGCTCAGGTAAAATATTATCTCCTGGGCGCCCATTAAAAACACCACCCCCGGCGAAGACTGGCGCTCGAGCCTAGCTATTTAGCACTGTAGTTGGAGGAAATGCCAATGCAGAACCCGTAGCTTCCGGGAAGGTAAGCCCAGCTCCCTGGGTTAGTGGGTTGGTGTCAGGCCCTGCGAGCCAGCCGTAAAAAAGACTAGCACCGGAAAATCAACAAGAGAAGAATGCGAACCGATACCAATGGCGACGACCACAGCGACGAAAAGGGACTTGCGATTGGAAGCTCGGTACGTGGAACTGCAGATCTCTCAACTTCATCGGGAGCACCCGCATACTCGCCGATATACTGAAGGACCGCGGGTTCGGAATCGTAGCGCTGCAGGAGGTGTGTTGGACAGGATCTATGGTGCGAACGTTTAGAGGTAATCATACCATCTACCAGAGTTGCGGCAACACACGTGAGCTGGGAACAGCTTTTATAGTGATGGGCGACATGCAGAGGCGCGTGATCGGTTGGTGGCTGATCGACGAAAGAATGTGCAGGTTGAGGATCAAGAGCCGATTCTTCAACATTAGCATAATAAACGTGCACAGCCCTCACTCCGGAAGCACTGATGATGACAAAGACGCATTTTACGCGCAGCTCGAACGCGAGTACGACCGCTGCCCAAACCACGACGTCAAGATCATCATAGGGGATCTAAACGCTCAGGTAGGCCAGGAGGAGGAATTCAGACCGACGATTGGAAAGTTCAGCGCCCACCAGCTGACGAACGAAAATGGCCTACGCCTCATCGATTTCGCCGCCTCCAAGAACATGGCCATTCGTAGCACCTTCTTCCAACACAGCCTCCCGTATCGTTACACCTGGAGATCACCACAACAAACGGAATCGCAAATCGACCACGTTCTGATTGATGGACGGCACTTCTCCGACATTATCGACGTCAGGACCTATCGTGGCGCTAATATCGACTCCGATCACTACCTGGTGATGGTTAAACTGCGCCCAAAACTCTCCGTTATTAACAACGTACATTACCGGCGGCCGCCCCGGTACGATCTAGAGCGACTGAAGCAACCGAATGTCGCCACCGCATACGCGCAGAATCTCGAGGCAGCGTTGCCGGACGAGGGTGTGCTCGATGTGGCCCCTCTAGAGGACTGCTGGAGTACAATCAAAGCAGCCATCAACAACACAGCTGAGAGCACTATCGGGTACGTAGAACGGAGTCGACGAAACGATTGGTTCGACGAGGAGTGCAAAGCGGTTCTGGAGGAGAAGGATGCAGCGCAGGCGGTAATGCTGCAGCATGGAACCCGACAGAATGTGGAGCGATACAGACAGAAGCGGAAGCAGCAGACCCGTCTCTTCCGGGAGAAAAAGCGCCGCCTGGAAGAAGCGGAGTGCGAGGAAATGGAACTGCTGTGCCGTTCACAGGAAACACGCAAGTTCTACCAGAAGCTCAACGCATCCCGCAAAGGCTACGTGCCGCAAGCCGAAATCTGCAGGGATAAGGACGGGAGCCTCGTGACGGACAAACGTGAGGTGATCGAAAGGTGGAAGCAGCACTTCGACGAGCACCTGAATGGCGAAGAGAATGTAGGCACGGAGGACCAAGGCAACGGAGGAAATGACTATGTTGGTGCAGCAGAGGACGGGAACGAACCAACTCCCACGCTGAGGGAAGTTAAGGATGCCATCCACCAGCTCAAAAACAACAAAGCGGCTGGTAAGGACGGTATCGCAGCGGAACTCATCAAGATGGGCCCGGAAAAGTTGGCCACCTGTCTGCACCAGTTAGTAGTCAAGATCTGGGAAACCGAACAGCTACCGGAGGAGTGGAAGGAAGGGATAATCTGTCCCATCCACAAGAAAGGCGACAAGTTAATGTGTGAGAACTTTCGAGCGATCACCATTTTGAATGCCGCCTACAAAGTGCTATCCCAGATCATCTTCCGTCGTCTTTCACCTAAAGTAAATGAGTTCGTGGGAAGTTACCAAGCCGGTTTCATCGACGGCCGGTCGACAACGGACCAGATCTTCACCGTACGGCAAATCCTCCAGAAATGCCGTGAATACCAGGTCCCAACGCATCACCTGTTCATCGACTTCAAAGCGGCATACGACGCGACAGTATCGACCGCACAGAGCTATGGAAAATTATGGACGAGAACAGCTTTCCCGGGAAGCTGACTAGACTGATAAGAGCAACGATGGACGGTGTGCAGAACAGCGTAAGGATTTCGGATGAACTATCCAGTTCATTTGAATCTCGACGGGGACTACGACAAGGTGATGGACTTTCCTGCCTACTATTCAACATCGCCCTGGAAGGTGTTATGCGACGAGCCGGGCTCAACAGCCGGGGTACGATCTTCACGAAATCCAGCCAATTTGTCTGTTTTGCGGATGACATGGATATTATTGCTAGAACATTTGGAACGGTGGCAGAACAGTACACCCGCCTGAAACGTGAAGCAGCAAAGGTCGGACTGGTGGTGAATGCGGCTAAGACAAAGTACATGCTGGTAGGTGGGACTGAGCGAGACAGGACAAGCCTTGGCAGCAATGTTACGATAGACGGGGATACTTTCGAGGTGGTAGAAGAATTCGTCTACCTCGGTTCCTTGCTAACGGCGGACAATAACGTGAGCCGTGAAATACGAAGGCGCATCATCAGTGGGAGTCGTGCCTACTATGGGCTCCAGAAGAAACTGCGGTCAAAAAAGATTCACCCCCGCACCAAATGTACCATGTACAAGACGTTAATAAGACCGGTGGTTCTCTACGGACACGAGACATGGACGATGCTCGAGGAGGACCTGCAAGCACTCGGAGTTTTCGAGTGACGGGTGCTAAGGACGATCTTCGGCGGCGTGCAGGAGAACGGTGTGTGGCGGAGAAGGATGAACCACGAGCTCGCTGCACTTTCCAGAAGGTAGCCAAAGCCGGAAGGATACGGTGGGCAGGGCATGTTGCAAGAATGCCGGACAACAACCCTGCAAAGTTGGTGTTTGCTAACCATCCGGTTGGTACAAGAAGGCGTGGAGCGCAGAGAGCACGATGGGCGGACCAGGTGGAGCGTGATCTGGCGAGTGTTGGGCGTGACCGACGTTGGAGAGCTGCAGCTGCAAATCGAGTATTATGGCGGCAAATTGTTGATTCAGTATTATCATGAATTTGATGTTAACTAAATAAATGAATGGGCTTTCAGATGTATAGTTTTGATCTACGTTTCCCTTTTTCTTAACTAATTGAAGGAATCATAGTTATAAGATGAACTATACAATGTCAGTCGCACTATCAAAGTTACCCGCATTATCAAAGATACCCCGTTTTACGGTATGGAATTCAAACATTTCTAATCACTATTATTCAAAAAAATAGTGATGGTCCTTCTTACCCCGCTGGTGGGCCGTCTTACCCCGTCGTTAAAAAATAAAGTTCTTTTTAATCACATTTTCAAATGGCTCAAAATTATAAAAGTTTCAACAGCACGAATCGAAAAATTATTTTCTTGCATGACCAAAACTTTGAAAAATGATATGCTGTGTTGAAACTAGTGTAATTCATTGTCAGTGTTAGGTAATGATTTTTTTGGCTTAGGGTGGCCGTCTTACCCCGTCTTCCCCTAACAGACGTTTATGCTTATATTGGCAATGTGTGTAAAAATGCTCAACTGCCATTTTGTATGTAACGAGCAGCTGAAACTCATGTGGCAATCATTTAGAGATGGCGCTGTGATCGATAGTCAGCGATCGCTTTCAAGATTGCATGCACTACGCAATTTTACATTCAAGATTGTATTCGATCTCGAATGAAACTGTAACTTTGAACTATTCTTGCATTCAAGTTAGATGTAATGTCGCAATAAGTTGAGTAGATGGCGGTAGTGAGCCAACGTATATCGTTTTGAACATTTACACAGGATTCTGCGAAAAATTTGTACTAGCATAAACACCTGTTATCTGTGGAACAACTCTTTGTCTTTGGATTTCTAGCTTTGACTACCTAGATAAAACGCAAATAAAAAATATGCGACAGATAAAACTTTTTCATGTTTTACAGTGTTTGTCCACTTTTTGTTTAACTTGCAGTGGTAAATCTCAGAGGCAACGTAAACAAAAGTTTTTTTGCACACATACAAGTATAAGTAATGGCTGAATTATTGAAACAGTTTAACTACATCACATGAAACAAAGACTAAACAGATGGAAAAACACGCAAAACTGTTATCTCTCAACAGCACAATTGTGTTGGTTCGTCACGAAAGGGATATAGAGTCTTGTACCATTTGGGCAGATGTATACCTATTTTGGGCGCATGGCGCTACAACTAAGTCAATTTGAAACCAATTGATTAGAATTTTGCACAGGATTATGCTACTAGTACACAGGGTCAAATATTTGTCCAAAAAGAAACCAGTACTCAAACATCTTGTTTGAATCGATCGAATTTTCATTAGTGCAAACAACTGATGTTGTTTCTTGAGATCTTTCGTTGTCAAATATTTGACCCTGTGTACTACAGGCAGTGTGTAAAAAAATCGAAGGTTGAAAGTGACGATTGACATTCTCATTTTTTCATTCATGTTTGGCCACATTCATTGTCAGCTGAATGGCTCTCTTTTTCATTAAATTCTCTGTCACGAATATTTTTTCCACGTCGTAAAATGTTCAATTTCTGTTAACAGACGCACAATCCGACTTAATAAACAAATAGAGCAGTTAGTTAGTATTGTAATTAACTACTATACACAAGTTTTGAGGTGATTGGAAAAATAATCGGGAGTTACGGTCTAGTTATATTTCTCAGTGAAAATTGTCAGTGACACAAAAATGAATAATTGAGAAAATTCATTCACCGAAATGGAGCGAACCTGGTGTAATGGTTAGAACACTTGACTATCACGCCGAGGACCTGGAATCGAATCCCACTCCCGAAAAACTCACAAAATGTGAGTTCTTCCTTTGGAAGGGAAATAAAGCGTGGGTCCCGAGATGAACTAGCCTAAGGCTAAAAATCTCGTTAATACAGATAAAAAAAAATTCACCGAAATGAATTTTATTTTGATTCCTTAGTTGAGTGGCAAAACCATGCTTGCTCCCCCTAATTTGGCGCCTATGGGTACAGCTGTCCAAAATGGTACAAGACCTTATTGCCGTTCTTCGTTGAGAAAATCTGAATTACTTAACAAGTGCCCTGCACTTTTCTTTCTCAGAGCAAAATCGGTCTCTATTTAAAACAATGAGTTCAAAATCATGTTTTGTATTTCTTGTAACTTTTTATTGACTTTTATCATATGTAACTAATGTATTGAAGATTAAGAGGACGAATACAAATCCATATGATTTATATTTACAAGGTTGTGATGACACTACCATAATGCCATAAGGTTATGGTGACTCATAATGCCCCGCCCACCCTACTTAATGATCTTCGACGAAATTGTTTGGCATATAATTACCTACAAGAATACCAAAAGTTTTTGTAATTGAATGTTTTGTAAAACCTAAATTCTGCATGTTTTATTGATAAATAATATAACAAGTTATCTGATGTTTCGAGATACTTTCCCCAGGTCTGTGATCATGCTCAGTGCCAATAAAAATCAGGTTTGCCCTTTTTTGCATAATTTATTATTTATTTTTCATTAATATTCATCTTAAAAGTTTTGCACGCATTGCAGCAACAAATCCCTCAGCTTCAGTCGCAAACTCTGCTTCCCGCCGCAAACGATACTGGTGTTCTTTTCGCTTACCTTGATCATCGTATCCTCACTGGCCAGGTGCAACGTGATCTCGTCCACTCCGCCCTGTTCCACCTTGATATCCGTGATGCCATCCTGGGCAAGCTTTTTCAGAAACAGATTCACGTCCAGCGATCCCCATTCGTATTTCACGTTTCGATAGCGATTGTGCGACGGGGGTTGAAGTTTTGCCGTTTTGGCTGATTTCTGCTCCTCCAGCTCTTCGGGAGTGGGCTCCAGTGGGTGTAAATCGTGAATGTTGTCCTTGACGTGGAGTACGCCGGTTACTGAGGAAATGGTCACGCCGGGCTGGACTTCGTGTGGCACCAACGAACGAGCGATCTGCGGGTCCAGGTAGATACGGGATCGTTTCCGTTTTAGCGGAAGTTTGATCACTTCTCCACGTTTGAATTTGATGATCATCTTGTCTGGTGTTTGGTCAATCACTAGATCTGTTTTGTGAGGAGCGATGGGCGGCGGTTGAGTGTAATTCTCTGGGATAACCAAGACACCTGGCTTCAGTTCCTTGATTAGCTTGTTGGCTTGTTGGAAGTTGAGGGATGTTTCTATTGGGCAATAAACGGTTTTGATAGCCAAGGGTTGGTATGGTGCCAGGGCCTGAAGGTATGGGAAATCTGGTTCCGTGAAGATGATTGTGTGCTGCGGGTTGGAGCCCCATAGTTCTACAAAATGGACTGCGTCTCCAAAACGTAGACTGGGATGGCCGCAAAACACGACGCAAGGTTGACGGAATTCAGTGCTGAATCCCTCCGAATAGATGTGTTTGAAATGCTTCAATTTGGCATTTTTAACCAAACTTCCATGAGGGAATGGCTCGTCCGGAATGTAAACCTTATTTTGCTTTGACGTAGAAAGCCATTCCGCCAGAATGTTGGAATAAGCTAACGAGCTATCTGCTACCGGTGAAATAAAGAACATCGGAATCTGCGAGAATCCTTGATTATCCAAACTCGAGGATAAGCATTCGAAAAGATCATACACCACTCCCGAAGGATAGCAAGGAATGAGAACCGATCCACCATTTCGCAAAGTCATAACCACATTCATGCACAGCTCACCAAGCATACCATCCGGATTAACGTGCGGAGCCTGGGTCAGCCCGGTCATAATTACCACATCCGAGTATTTCAGCGCCGATTGGTTGATCGGCCGTGGATGCGTAGTCAACGTAGACGACCCGCTAATGTAGGAGATTTTTTCCTGCCCAGAATTGATGATCCAGTTGCTCGAACCAAGACAAAATCCCGAACTTACCGGAGTAACCTGAAGCGCTCCAAAGATGTCCAACTTCTGGTCATATCCAGTCATTTGCACACGAGCCAGGCTTTTGTTCACGGCATCCATGCTGAACAGGTGGCGCCAATTTTTCGGTTTGAACACATCGTTTAGAGGCGGCGGAAGCAAATGTTGGATATCCTTCCAAACTCTTGCGGTATTTTCCTTGGGTGATGCTTCGATGTATTCCACCAGCTCTTCTAGGAAGAACCTGTATTTTGAGAAACATACGTGACATCATTAATATTACTTAAACTTTAATAAGAATTATGAGGCATAGTGCTATAATGTTGCCATATCTAAATTAAAAGCTATGGGCATTACAATCTAAAATTCAGTTAATTGCTTAAAGGACAAACATCTTGAAATCCCGCTTCAACAGTGCATCAGAACTTCAAACGCACACATCTCAAGAAGCAAGCTTCAAACAACAGTGCATTAGATTAGATATTCTCTTCTTGCTCACTTGTAATAAGCTCAAAATAAAAAGATGAGGTGCGCTGGTTTTGTTTACAAAGAGATTTGTGCGCTCGAAATCGTGAGTAGGTGCCAAAGTCGGCCATTTTGGGATTCTAACAAGTCTGTCCTTAAGAGCACGAACTAAACCAAACTATATCAAGTTTGAATCAGTTTTGGCACATTGTTTGTGGATGATTATAAGTCATATTTTAAATCTGCTTGTTTCAAAGCAAGTTTTGAAATTAAAATACACTTTCTTTGCCATTAAAACTAGATAAAAACTGACTAGGGAATCGCGCTACTTGGGCGGTGGCTTCTATATTCGTCTGTTTTCCACTATACCTCAGCCAAATTTGAACCAATTGACACAACTTTTGGAATGTGGTGAGATAGGTATAGTATCTACCAGTGTACAACATTTCAAGTCAATTGGTTCAAAATTGACTGAGTTATAGTGGTAAACAGACGAATATAGAAGCCACCGCCCAAGTGGCGCGATACCCTACTTACTAAACTGAGAAGTCATTTAAGGAATCAAAACAATCTGATTTAGAACTTAAGATGATTGAGTTCCTTCAGTACACGCTTTGCCAAGTGTGCCAAACTTTTCCGCACGCATAGTCCAACAGGCCAACAATGGTTTCAATTTTAACATTGCTGTTGGTTGATGCGTGCGGAAAAGTTTGGCACACTTGGCAAAGCGTGTACTGAAGGCTTTACACTTTTAAGCTAACCTTGGGTTACCCTACATCTCTTACCGTCCAATTTGCAGAGTCGGTTCCGTGGCATACACTGTGCCAGTGAAACCCGTTCCTTCCGTGATGAACGGCAGTGCCATCATGTTGGTATAGTTCGAAATCAGAATAACGTCAATCTCAGAGAAATTGATCACCTTGTCCAGAGGCGGGATAAACTCGGGCGCTGAATTAACAAATGAGCAACCGCAACATTCCTTGATTTCCTGTTGGCAAGCGAAGCAAAATTTGACCTCATTTCCCAAGCCCTTGCAGATGCAATGAATCACTCACCCCGTCCTCCAGTTGAATTTCCGGATCCCGACAGTTCCAACTGAGTAACGATTGAAACTTGGCACTCTGAACCAGTGGAAGCGGTAAAAAGTTTAGCACCGAACTGACCGATAGACCACAATCGAGCATAATCAGCAGGTCGGAAATGCTCAACACGTAGCACGGCTTGGCTGGGTCTCCACTCAAAGCGTACTGAAATTCAAGATGATCACTGGATAAATTCACTATTTCGGATGTTTAATCAATACTTACGAGCTTCATTGTTGCAAAAATGTTGGAATATATGTGTTGAAACAAACTTTATTACAATATTTTCGCTAAAATTTAATATTTTCTAATAAAAAACATTGACTGCCGGCTTCAAGCAAAAGTAAACATAAACAAACCCTTCTTGAAGTGACGTTTCTCTCTCGTTTTCTTTTCCAACTTGCTCCGCTCACCTGTCTCACACGAATAACAAATTTTACGCAAAAATGAGTACAGACTATCGGTTCAATAGGGTGACTCAAAATTAATTATTATGCTTTTGGTCGAAATCCGAAGTGACCGAACGTGCGAAAATTGATTTTTTACTTACTTAGAAATGTCGCAACTCAATTTGGATTAGTGCATATTGTAGCTCTTAATAAGCTTAATGATGCGCAACAGAAAAACTAGATTCAAATTTACTTCGCAGCTGCATCTTCGCATGTGCTTCATGCGACGACTTCGATTTGGTGGTGCGACGATAATACCATTGCAAATGTGACCAAAAATCTTCTTATTTTTCTTTTTATTCTCCCTATTCTTCTTATACTTGTTCTTGTTCTTGTTCTTGTTCTTGTTCTTGTTCTTGTTCTTGTTCTTGTTCTTGTTCTTGTTCTTGTTCTTGTTCTTGTTCTTGTTCTTGTTCTTGTTCTTGTTCTTGTTCTTGTTCTTGTTCTTGTTCTTGTTCTTGTTCTTGTTCTTGTTCTTGTTCTTGTTCTTGTTCTTGTTCTTGTTCTTGTTCTTGTTCTTGTTCTTGTTCTTGTTCTTGTTCTTGTTCTTGTTCTTGTTCTTGTTCTTGTTCTTGTTCTTGTTCTTGTTCTTGTTCTTGTTCTTGTTCTTGTTCTTGTTCTTGTTCTTGTTCTTGTTCTTGTTCTTGTTCTTGTTCTTGTTCTTGTTCTTGTTCTTGTTCTTGTTCTTGTTCTTGTTCTTGTTCTTGTTCTTGTTCTTGTTCTTGTTCTTGTTCTTGTTCTTGTTCTTGTTCTTGTTCTTGTTCTTGTTCTTGTTCTTGTTCTTGTTCTTGTTCTTGTTCTTGTTCTTGTTCTTGTTCTTGTTCTTGTTCTTGTTCTTGTTCTTGTTCTTGTTCTTGTTCTTGTTCTTGTTCTTGTTCTTGTTCTTGTTCTTGTTCTTGTTCTTGTTCTTGTTCTTGTTCTTGTTCTTGTTCTTGTTCTTGTTCTTGTTCTTGTTCTTGTTCTTGTTCTTGTTCTTGTTCTTGTTCTTGTTCTTGTTCTTGTTCTTGTTCTTGTTCTTGTTCTTGTTCTTGTTCTTGTTCTTGTTCTTGTTCTTGTTCTTGTTCTTGTTCTTGTTCTTGTTCTTGTTCTTGTTCTTGTTCTTGTTCTTGTTCTTGTTCTTGTTCTTGTTCTTGTTCTTGTTCTTGTTCTTGTTCTTGTTCTTGTTCTTGTTCTTGTTCTTGTTCTTGTTCTTGTTCTTGTTCTTGTTCTTGTTCTTGTTCTTGTTCTTGTTCTTGTTCTTGTTCTTGTTCTTGTTCTTGTTCTTGTTCTTGTTCTTGTTCTTGTTCTTGTTCTTGTTCTTGTTCTTGTTCTTGTTCTTGTTCTTGTTCTTGTTCTTGTTCTTGTTCTTGTTCTTGTTCTTGTTCTTGTTCTTGTTCTTGTTCTTGTTCTTGTTCTTGTTCTTGTTCTTGTTCTTGTTCTTGTTCTTGTTCTTGTTCTTGTTCTTGTTCTTGTTCTTGTTCTTGTTCTTGTTCTTGTTCTTGTTCTTGTTCTTGTTCTTGTTCTTGTTCTTGTTCTTGTTCTTGTTCTTGTTCTTGTTCTTGTTCTTGTTCTTGTTCTTGTTCTTGTTCTTGTTCTTGTTCTTGTTCTTGTTCTTGTTCTTGTTCTTGTTCTTGTTCTTGTTCTTGTTCTTGTTCTTGTTCTTGTTCTTGTTCTTGTTCTTGTTCTTGTTCTTGTTCTTGTTCTTGTTCTTGTTCTTGTTCTTGTTCTTGTTCTTGTTCTTGTTCTTGTTCTTGTTCTTGTTCTTGTTCTTGTTCTTGTTCTTGTTCTTGTTCTTGTTCTTGTTCTTGTTCTTGTTCTTGTTCTTGTTCTTGTTCTTGTTCTTGTTCTTGTTCTTGTTCTTGTTCTTGTTCTTGTTCTTGTTCTTGTTCTTGTTCTTGTTCTTGTTCTTGTTCTTGTTCTTGTTCTTGTTCTTGTTCTTGTTCTTGTTCTTGTTCTTGTTCTTGTTCTTGTTCTTGTTCTTGTTCTTGTTCTTGTTCTTGTTCTTGTTCTTGTTCTTGTTCTTGTTCTTGTTCTTGTTCTTGTTCTTGTTCTTGTTCTTGTTCTTGTTCTTGTTCTTGTTCTTGTTCTTGTTCTTGTTCTTGTTCTTGTTCTTGTTCTTGTTCTTGTTCTTGTTCTTGTTCTTGTTCTTGTTCTTGTTCTTGTTCTTGTTCTTGTTCTTGTTCTTGTTCTTGTTCTTGTTCTTGTTCTTGTTCTTGTTCTTGTTCTTGTTCTTGTTCTTGTTCTTGTTCTTGTTCTTGTTCTTGTTCTTGTTCTTGTTCTTGTTCTTGTTCTTGTTCTTGTTCTTGTTCTTGTTCTTGTTCTTGTTCTTGTTCTTGTTCTTGTTCTTGTTCTTGTTCTTGTTCTTGTTCTTGTTCTTGTTCTTGTTCTTGTTCTTGTTCTTGTTCTTGTTCTTGTTCTTGTTCTTGTTCTTGTTCTTGTTCTTGTTCTTGTTCTTGTTCTTGTTCTTGTTCTTGTTCTTGTTCTTGTTCTTGTTCTTGTTCTTGTTCTTGTTCTTGTTCTTGTTCTTGTTCTTGTTCTTGTTCTTGTTCTTGTTCTTGTTCTTGTTCTTGTTCTTGTTCTTGTTCTTGTTCTTGTTCTTGTTCTTGTTCTTGTTCTTGTTCTTGTTCTTGTTCTTGTTCTTGTTCTTGTTCTTGTTCTTGTTCTTGTTCTTGTTCTTGTTCTTGTTCTTGTTCTTGTTCTTGTTCTTGTTCTTGTTCTTGTTCTTGTTCTTGTTCTTGTTCTTGTTCTTGTTCTTGTTCTTGTTCTTGTTCTTGTTCTTGTTCTTGTTCTTGTTCTTGTTCTTGTTCTTGTTCTTGTTCTTGTTCTTGTTCTTGTTCTTGTTCTTGTTCTTGTTCTTGTTCTTGTTCTTGTTCTTGTTCTTGTTCTTGTTCTTGTTCTTGTTCTTGTTCTTGTTCTTGTTCTTGTTCTTGTTCTTGTTCTTGTTCTTGTTCTTGTTCTTGTTCTTGTTCTTGTTCTTGTTCTTGTTCTTGTTCTTGTTCTTGTTCTTGTTCTTGTTCTTGTTCTTGTTCTTGTTCTTGTTCTTGTTCTTGTTCTTGTTCTTGTTCTTGTTCTTGTTCTTGTTCTTGTTCTTGTTCTTGTTCTTGTTCTTGTTCTTGTTCTTGTTCTTGTTCTTGTTCTTGTTCTTGTTCTTGTTCTTGTTCTTGTTCTTGTTCTTGTTCTTGTTCTTGTTCTTGTTCTTGTTCTTGTTCTTGTTCTTGTTCTTGTTCTTGTTCTTGTTCTTGTTCTTGTTCTTGTTCTTGTTCTTGTTCTTGTTCTTGTTCTTGTTCTTGTTCTTGTTCTTGTTCTTGTTCTTGTTCTTGTTCTTGTTCTTGTTCTTGTTCTTGTTCTTGTTCTTGTTCTTGTTCTTGTTCTTGTTCTTGTTCTTGTTCTTGTTCTTGTTCTTGTTCTTGTTCTTGTTCTTGTTCTTGTTCTTGTTCTTGTTCTTGTTCTTGTTCTTGTTCTTGTTCTTGTTCTTGTTCTTGTTCTTGTTCTTGTTCTTGTTCTTGTTCTTGTTCTTGTTCTTGTTCTTGTTCTTGTTCTTGTTCTTGTTCTTGTTCTTGTTCTTGTTCTTGTTTCACCGGAAAGTTCTGGAACTTACCAGGATCACTCATCGGAACGTTCCATGCCGCACTATCGCAGAAGTAATCAAGAATGCGTAAACGTGAAAAAAGTGGGCCGTTTTATCAAATCAGCTCGGCGTCTTCAGAGCACTTATTCTGCATAGATCTTAGAAATAGTGCGCCGAAGATACCAACACGATTTGATGCAATCGCGCACTGTTATTTGCGTTTTCACAAGAAGACAGAGTACACGCACAGTCTAGAGGTGAAGGTGCATTGGTGATTGTTCCTCCTGAAATTTCTTCGATGATTCCTTTAAGCAGGGAGCAGGGCTATTCAATTAAACCTTCTGGAATCTATTCGAGATTTCTTCCACAGACAAATTTCTTCTATACATGATTCCACCAGGAAATCCTACAAAAATTAACTTTTTTTTACTGCTCCAAGGATTCTTTCAGAATTCTTTAATTCTAGATTTCGGTTCTGTAACGGCGTTGAGATAATATCATATTCTAAATCTGCACGCCAAACTGGGCAGAAATCTAAATTTCCATGATTTTTGGTGCCCAGGAACCTATATAAAAACCAGATGGGGGATGAGTGAAATCACAGTGCTTATTTTCAATGAAGAAATCGCTTCATAGTCCATTTTACGAGCCGATTTTATGAATGAATTTTGACAGGAGGTAGCGTCCAATAACCCGTGAAAATCAATATCATCATCAACATTGTTGTCACTTCGTAAAATGGCTCATTCAGAGGATTTAAAGTCAGTGCTGTCAGATTTACAGAAAGTTATGTACATAACAAACGTTACTTTTAATATAGGTAACTTCTTTAAACAAAGCGTGCGTGTTTAATATTTGAATAACTCAATGATTGTTCTGCAATCGTAGTTAAAAACAATATATAAATATTGATTTTTACAGTGTTTATAGGTGTGACGTTGATGACTCATTCTTCCGTAAGTGTTTGAAGAGCGGTAAAGTAAGAAGCCGCTGTCCTGACAATCTGTAATAAATGAAAAAAGTAATAAAATGTGTAAAAGTGCAAACACAATAAACAAAAATAATGGACTCTTCACAGCGGCTGCACAGATTGAAAGTGACTAACAATAGACAATGCACAACACACATAACACTCAATGGCTTAGTACATGGTTTCCCATGGGTCGCGACCCCCCAGGGGGGTAGCCGGCCTTTATCCAGGGGGTCACGAGGGACAGTTAAATAATTTACTGTAAAAGACAACAAATGAGGGAATTTCTATGGTGGGTCGCCGAAAGCACGTCTATTGGTAAAAGAGGGTCGCGCACCCAAAAAGTTTGGTAATCTATGGCTTAGTAGAAAGCTTTTCGAATGCAGAAAAGTTTTCTCCGAATGGTGCGGGTATCGGGAATCCACACCCCGAGGCTTATGAAGCACCTAAATGACTGACTTCAATAACTGGACAGCCACGTAGCAAAAAAAAAACAATAATGATAAAATTAAATTATTTATTTTAACAGATGTGAAATTTAGCGACCCGAATACTTTTTTGTGATTTGATAATATTGATTGTCTTTAGCTTCAGGCACTGTCTTGTTAATGTTATTGACCAGAATGAAAAAAACTTTCAATAACTTTTCAGAAAAATAGCCATGTTCTAGGATTGGTTAACGTCAAATAGACGGAAATGAGGTTTGGGGTTGAAAAACATTTTCGATTTTTTCCTGTCGCACACTGTAGTGCATCACTCTCTCTTAATACATATTATTTTTAAAAGATAAGATATAATTTTTCAACTCAATAAGTTCGTGTTTGCGTTGTTTGCGCTGGGTAGAAAAAAAAAACATGTTTGTGGGAATATCCATATCTACAGTGCAACTGAGCTAATAAAATTGATAAATAATAATTGATGAATAACTATGGCAATTATTTCCTGAGATCATATCGTATGGTATTCCAGGGTTGTTAACGTTAATCAACGATTAACGCCGTTAACGTTAATTTTTATCCAAATCAACGTCAACGCCGGTGCGTTGAATTTCTTGGCAATCAACGTTAACGTTAACGGGTTGCGTTGAATCAACGTCAACGGAAGCCGTTGATTTCATCGTTGAAAATCGTGCGATTTATGCTACTGTAATTTTTGTTCAGGAGCCCACACAGTCGATTCGGTATGGGAGATAGATACGATAACCCGTCGGTCCAGCAACTTTTCGTAATGAAAGTTTCCGTGGCTTTTTTTGGCATGTGTTTGTGCCATTTTAGGACGCCATCACGAATTATTGTAAGATTCGCTATGAGTTTTTCGCTTTCCAAAGTTTCTGAATGTTGATGGAATTTCTTTTACTGTACCGTCTCTTTAGTCGAGCACAATCGTTACGGATACCTTAGTGGTATAGGAATCTCAACTGGACATCAATGATCAGGCTGCCATACTTACCTACCTGAGACTTACCTACTAGCTAACTACCGATGTTTTACTGGTTATTATTGCATTGCATTGTCACTGATCAACCACGTGTTACCTAAGACTTACTGTCAATCACAGCAGGCATGCATATGTCAAACGTGTCATTTGAAGCAGTTTTGTTATCAAATCTACCAATGAGTAAATTGGTTTAAGAAGATCGAAAAACAAGTATTTTCTTCAAGATCTTTTTGAATTTTGAAAATTTTTGGATTACTGAAGACATTTCAGATTCTCCAGAGCTAAGACTTAAATATTGAAAGATCTGGAGCTTCAATCAAAACCAAAATGTTGAAAACTGACCGAGAGCTGAAAAGTCAAGATCCGAAAGTTGAATTGTCTCCAGCTGAACCTCCAAGGTACATCCTACGAAAATTTCTATGGAAAAAAACCCTCTACATTATTGATCAGTTAGAAGAAATTTGGGGAAATATTTTGGAAATATTTTTTTTGCAATTTCTCATCGTAATAGGCTGTTTTACCTCACGCAAATCTGACAGGAAAAGGCCTACTTTCCCACACTAAATTATCAGTGCTGTAATGGTTCATTACAGCACTGATTTGCGTTGCGTAATGAACCATTACAGCACTGTTTTCAGTTTTGATCAACTTCTTGATGCTTTCTGGACGCAGGTTTGAAAAATTGTGACAACTGCACAGTATAACCCTGCTATGGTCAGACTTTCATAAACATGGCTATGAACATCAGTGTGCAGTTTGATGTAAAAGTTTTGTTAAAAACTATCCTCAAGTGGTAATTTATGAAATTGCAAAAAACGTTGTACGCATCTCGGTGCAGAACTCGATTTTTACAGCACTCGTCGTACTTATCCAACTCGGCAAGCCTCGTTGGATAAGTGTACAACTCGTGCTGTAAAAATCTTCATTCTGCACCTTGTTGCGTAAACTACTATTATGCAAGTCTTTTTTATGCTAGGGGTGATTTTGTTAAGGTCTGCTTTTTTACAGAACGGTGTAGTTATGTATGATACATCTTTTTTTAAATTAGACTTCAACGATTGAATTCATTCTTGGCCTTGTTCTTGGCCGAAAGTCTTTTGAAATACCTGTCGATGCCGTCATGTTCCATTTTTTTTTTTTCATTTTGAGTTTATTGAAATTGACTTAGATATATGATGTCTTATATGCTTTATAAATGACTAAATGCGCTGACTCGTTAACCATCAAAAGGCGCCCATATTAGTGGACTAATAACTCTTCGCGCACTAGGCAAGGTTCCAATACGTCGCTTAAAGAGTTGCCACATATAATTTTGGGTTAGCTAATGGAACACGGGAGATGTGGTCTAGTCAAAGTGAATGCATTATTTGACAAATCTTACTCAATGCTAGCTCGACTGACGGTAGTTTTAAAGCTAGAGAATGTTATTTAAACTAAACCCTAATTTAGCCCGTGTAGTTGCCGGCAGTCTTCAAAATTTCCTTTGCATTGCACTGCTTTGATTCTTAAAACTAGGAGCAGGAGAATGAAAAATCCATCTTTTTCAATCGAACGAGGCGTTGATTTGTTCGTATCCTTTCTACTGAAATACTGCATCATTGATCTAAATCATTTATTCGATGTGCAGTCGTGGAAATGATCTAGTTTTCCGTGCTTATAGAAGAAAAGCGTCATAAATTTTCCATCATCGTTCTCGAATCGACGTTTGGATCACTGAGCCAGCAAAAAGATTTCTGCAAGTTATACTACCCAGACAACCAGGAATCGCATAAGGATGCACGCTGTACATCGTATAACATACTATTTTAAGTCACTATCGCATATATGTACGGCTGAGGGACAATTTTCATCGCATATGATGTTATTTTTTGAACTTACTGCGATGTATCTGGTAAAATCATATAAGAGTGCAAATTAACTTTTATAATGCATGACTACATCGTAGTAGACGATGTTCCAATGTTTTGTTGCGACGAACTTTACTTATTCGCAAAAGCGTTCGAGTGAACTCGTAAAGTGTCAACTGAATTCACATAATTGCGTACTGCGATGATTATACGACTTCGCTTGGTGCTTTTCTAATTATGTTAGTTTAACTCGCATTGGTGTACAAACTAAATCGCATAAAAGTGAAAATAAACTCGTTCAAATGTACATACAAACTCGCATAAGCTAGAATCGTTAACGTCGGCATATTGCGATGTGATATGTGATAACAATGGAAGAGGTGCTGTTGGAGTGCCAAAAAGCTAAAAGAAAGTGAAAAGTCATCATTATGGTTACAAAACAAGTTACAAAGTCATCATTTTTGTTTGGTTGACCTTATAATTAACAATGGGTGGTGCTAGCAAGAGAGGAGTAGTGGTAACTGTGCGGGAAATCATGCTACATCATTTTGATTTTCAAAGAGCCTGCCGAACACGTACAGCGCACGGAAATCAAGTGCATTCCAACAAGCACTGAGGTGAGTTAGAGTGTCATGACATTTAATCAGTGTGTTTCATAAGTAGTGTTTGGTGCTAAGTGTGAAGTGCGGCTCGCTAATCCAAAGGTTATTAGTTCGATACTTAGGTGACAAGTTTTTTTTTATTTCTTATATTTTAGTCGCATAAGGCGCTATATTACGTCGCAATAGTACATACCGTACATCGCATAAGATATCGCTTCAAGTCATATAGCGTCATTATTTTCCCGTCAATGCACGTATAGCGCCTCCACTTTTGTACGCATAAGGCACTTTTACTGCATCTTATGCGATGTAACTTTTCCGTATAAAAGTACGTATAACATGAACATAAACTTCATTATACGTGCAAATTGGTTGTCTGGGTAAACAATATCAGCAAGGTTTGTTTAGCATTTTTGTTAAGAATTTTCTTTTCTCATAAGGATTGCATATTTTCAGCGATGGGTCGAGACAGACATAGCGACTATCGGAAGTACTTTGTGTGGAGTGAAGTGGAGCATAAATTTAAGTGCATAATTGAAGGATGCACGGGGTACGGCTTCACGAAGGATCACATAGGAAACTTCACCCGTCATATTTTGAATATGCATTCCGACATTGCAAAGGTTCGTTGCATAAAAATAATTCAGGACATTTCTCTAAGTCAATCTGATTTTAGGTACTTGGAATGTCGGCCAAGCGTAAAATAACATGCGAAGAAGTCAGTCCAAATAAAATTTTGAAGAAGGTGACTGTATGGGTAGATCCTAATGATTTTCGTTCCGGTATAGTTGAAATGCCAGCCAAACAGTCCATATCTTTCAACTTTTTCAACTGTGAAGCATGCAAAAAGACAATTGGGCCATTGGCAAAGGCGCTTGGCATAACAATTAATTCGGAGATGGCCTCGACAGAAGTTACTAAAGTTGCTACCGAAATCAGACAAATAATATCAGAAAGGATTCAAAACCGTATGATATGTCTCAAATGTGACAGTGCATCGCGACACGAGAAAAAAATATTTGGCGTGAACGCACAGTATCTGCATAATGGAAACGTGTATGTTCAGACGCTGTCCATGCTGGAAATAGATGAGAGGCAGACTGCAGTCAATCTCAAAGATCGGATGTTACAAGTTTTGAATCAATTCAAAATCAATGTACTAAATGTCTATGCGGTGACAGTTGACAACGGCTCCAACATGATTGGTTGCGTTAGAAAGCTTGGCCAAGAACAAGCTCTTACGTTACAAGGTAAAACTATAACATTATGTTTCGCGATCGAATATGTTAACACCAACGTGCGAAAAAGAACGGAAATCAACCCGATTTGCAAGAGCGCACATGAAAGATCTCCACTATATGAATCATGTGCACAATTGCACACCGGATTACGATTTAGCGAAAAAGGTTAAACTCCATTTTTTTTGCACTTTGGCGGTAAATGTTGAACTCATCACATTCACATGCTTCACCATAATAAGGTGAAGATATGATGAAGCTAATCCTCGAGATTTCAAGAGCACAAAGCTGGAGGACAAAAATTTGGTTTGCGTTGAAAAGTTGATCGATTGGGTATCCAATCGTTCAACTTTTAGCGTCAACCGACTTTTGGTCCTTCGGATTTGTGCTCATGAGAAATCGAGGTGGCTTAGTCATATCCTCACTAATGCACTGAAAGCTGCATTGATAAACGTACCAATGTCATTCTTACTAAAATTACTCTTTTAAATTTTAACAAATTTTCTTATTAAATTTAAATAAGCTAACGAAACATTTAACATGTAGATTTGAACGAGGCCAATGAAGACGGTAACGGTGACATGCATCATGAAGACGAGCATTTCGAGGATATTGAGAATGATTCTGATGACGATGATGATGAGGAAGACGAAAATGATATTGATTCCGCTGAAATGCGAATGAGAGATATTCTTTCAAGCCCAAATGCTGAATGCTTAGACTTTGTTCGATGTGGTGCACATACAATTCAACTGGCAGTAAACGGCGCCATCAGTTCAGAAGTATCTGCGCAGATTTCATCAATTCATTCAAAACTTAAACTATTGAAAACTGCTCAGTACCGCTCGTTGTTCAAGATCGCAAATGTCCGTCTGCCAAAGCTCAGCACACCTACACGTTGGAGTTCCAAGTACGATATGTTTCAACATATTGTAATGCATAAAGATTTTTATGTAACGATTGGCAACAGCGACGAGAAAGTCAAAATCAGTGAAGAAGATTGGACCATGATGGAGAATTTTCTCGAAGCATTCGAACCTGCCCATATTTTGACGAAAGAACTTCAGAAGCAAAATCTAATTATCGGAGATATGTTCCGCTTGATCAAAGTTTGCCAATATAAATTACAAAATATCGAAAGGAATGGAAATCCACTAGTGACCAACCTGAAACAAAATATAGAGCATCGGGCGAATCAGATTTTTTCCAGCAAAGCAGCGAAAGTAGCACTGTTCTTCGATCCAAGGTGGAACTTTATGGACTCTCCGTATTTGGCTAAAGAAGATAAGGCAATTGCTATTGTTAGTAGTATTATTCACAAATTGAATTAAGGACAAACTTCTTAACATCCCGTTTAACAGTGCATTAAAACTTCAAACGCACACATCTCAAGAAGCAAGCTTCACACAAAAAAGTATTTTATTATTCTGTTCTTGCTCACTTGTAATAAGTCTAAAATAAGAAGCTCAGGTGCGCTGGTTTTGTTTTCGAAGAGATTTGTGCCCTCGAAATCGTGAGTAGGTGCCAAAGTCGGCCATTGTGGCGGCCATGTTGGGATTCTAACAAGTCTGTCCTTAAATGACAAAATGAATATGTTTTAACCTTTCTATTACAGGACCATATTTTGAAAATGGCCAAGATTTTACGAACTGTATCTGAAAACGAAAATGAAAATACTACTCAGCCTAATCAACAATCAGATTCTGCTGAATCGGTAGGAGAAGACGATTTTGAGAAAAGTCTCGAAAACGAGTGCAGTAGCCATATGGGTTCCGCTAATTTTTCAGAAGTTGATCTCAAAATCAAACTTTTGAGCATTGCCAACGCGAGCCAACGGTTGGACTCTAAAACGGATGTATTGAAACTGTGGGAATCAAAGCGATACGATGACCCGGAACTCTATTTACTCGCCATAACAGCGTTGGCGGTTCCCTGCACCCAAGTGTCCGTTGAACGTTGCTTTTCGGGCTTGAAGCTATTATTAGAAGACCATAGACTAAGATTAAGTGCCTCCAAATTGGACGATTTGATGATAATTAGATTTAATATGAATTTGCTTCCCGAAGCAATCATGCGCTTAGGCTTAAAATAGTTTAATGTTAAATTGTTTTTTTTTATTATGTTTTTGTGTTTTTTTTTTCTTGCCAGTAGTTATTGTTTTCATGTTTGAACCAACTGTAATAAATAAAACTGTTGATCATTAAATTGTATTGTTGAATATCAAATTTCATTTGTTTTTGTATCATGTTTTGAACAATAAAAACTGTAAATTCATTATCATTCTTTAAGACCCCTGTTTCCTACTCTTGCTCGAGGCATAATAAAACGGTGCCTAAAGAACTGTCCATACACATCAGATCCATTTTCTGTTATCTCATACTCTGCTCCCTTGTAGGCTTTTGGCCATACACAATTTTCAAAATTTGTCTACCGTAGAATTCGGTCAAATTTGGTAATTTTTTACCCCGACCCTCCCCCACGTAACTTCTTTTGTTTGATAAATTGCGTATGAAGGATAACACAGTGCCAGACCCATTCCCACCCTCTTAGCGTTACGTAATATTTGAACTCTCAAAGAATAGGAACGAATAGCCAATTCTACGTCCTGAAGCTAAAAACTCAACTACAATACGTCATGTAATTGAACAAGCGTGTTTTACATATCGTAGACTTTGGTAATATTACTACATTTGTGCTATCCGGGACCAATTTTGGTATACTTGAAGTTGTAAAGGTTGGGGTAAAGGATTAATGCGTAAGTGCCTTCTGCTTCTGAAATTGACGCTACTTCAGTGCACCGGAATTGATCGCAGATGTCACTAATCGGTCGTACTTAGACATAAAATATGATTCGGTTCCGTAAAACAATAGCATTCCAAAAATTAGCTGTAATTTTTGCACCAGGCCCTTACGATGCTGCTCAAATGTCAAAATACCTACTTTACATCGGTGAAATGATTTGAATCAATGATGCACTAATTTTCATCAAGTGAGCACAGGAGTAATAAAATGCGAATATTTGGACTCGCAATGAAAGGTTGAGTTTATCGAAGCATGCTTTTCTAAAACTCACAATAGCAATGATGATCTTTGAAGACTGGTTGCCGGCTTAGAATAGCACTACGGACCACCTGTTCCGGGGGTAAAAGTCCACCAAACAGGTAACCCCAATCCAAGGTGTCAGGCGACCCGTGCTGAGGGATGAATGGTTGAGGGGGTTTAAAATATGCTCGATCTTTAACGGAGCCCGTAGCGTGGGTAAGATCACCTTTTTGGATTGCGTTGCGGCGAAAGATCTACCAAACCGAACCCTAGTCCTAACTGCTTCCAGCTAGTGGAGCAGCACATTTGAGTAATCAAAGAAATCACGTTGGTCCTTATTACATTTCACACCTTGTTGAAAGTGATAGGTCTCGGTTTTAGGTGTGGCCGAGATGGATCTTGAAACAAGGAAAAATGGGTTAGTATTCCTAATCTTTTATTCGGTGTTCACTGGTTTGAAACAGAAAGGACTAGGGTTCCGATGCATGGTCAATATCGGTATCATTTCTTGACGTTCTCGTTAAGGGATCCGATTTTGACTGAAAAAGGAGCGTGTTAAAAGCGGAACCTATCAATCAGAATCCTTCCTTGCGATTATGTTGAAAATGACTACTGTAACAAAACCGAATACTTTATAACTTCTCAATGGTGATAAAGTAATACGACATGCACTATACAAAGGACACGGGGTATACCACAATAGATCAAAATATTGGTCGCAGTGGTTATGTCCCGAACAGAGAAAAAAAAAACCCTAATTTAGAGAAATTATCACTGATCTTCATTCACATAATTAACGCAAAATTAACGAAGTCGTTGACGTTGAATCAACGCTCTGCGTTAACGTTAACGTTGATCAACGCGCCTGAAAAATCAACGCAAAATTCGGTAATCGTTACAATTAACGTTAACGAATTAACGAAACGGCGTTAATCGTTGATTAACGTTAACAACCCTGGTATTCATATATTTCTAATTACTACTATCCTTAAAGATTGTGATGGTTCGTCATTCCCCTTGTTGATCAAAACAAAAACAAAATCGATATAGATAGCAAGTGAGAAGCTGAATTTGACTCAGTGAATTAAGTTATATTTGGACTGAATTTCTAAGTAATTTCTAGAAAACTAATACGCGATTCTTAGCTTCTGTGAGCAGTATTGTCGGTAAATTAAAACATCCTAAAAATATTGAATTTGCAATCACAATAGTGTGCTATTTATTCTAGGAACTTAACATTACGCGGGCAAAAGTTTTCTTAACTATATCTAGTTTGAGCCTAAACCGAGGGTAAAACTAAGCCTAATTGAATTCTAGCGTGAGTATGTATCTAAAACCTATGTACTTAAAATTACCTAATTAAAATATTATATACAATTAGCCTGGAATGTCAACTAGTGCACCCCACCTGAACACTAGTGGCACGAGGTTCTAGAAAGCAAACTATCAGTTGTAAGTAAATGTAAAATACTTTCTACAAATTAAGCTAACATAAAGCATTTGAATTACAGTTTTAGCTGCTACTAAGCTGCTTAAGAAAGGTGGTGCAAATTTCTAAACTTGAATCCGAACAACTTGTTTTTGTTATTGATGATTATCAGTTCAATTTAAAAATAAAAATAAATTAAATTTAGGCACAAAGTTATCGTTTTACCCCGTCCTGCCCTACCACCCACAAAAGTAAAGGCTACACATTTGGTAACATAGGCATCAGCAACCATGCGTCTCCATTTCATTTCCAGCCTTAATAAACCAACCATGCATCATGTGTGAAGAATTAGCAATAAGTTAAAATTCACAAATACAAAGAAATTAAAAAAAAAAAAACCATGCATCGAAAGCAAGCATAACAAATACAAAAATGAAAAATTGACTATTAAAACACCTACTTACCGACAGATACGTCTCCATGGACATTACAATCAAATTGTAGGCACTGATGTCCACCGTCTTCTGCACATTCAGCAGAAATAACTGTAGCTTCGTTTTGAACTTCTTCGAACACTGGTGCCAGTTGCAATCGTAGACCGAGTTCGGTAATTCTATGCTCTAGTTGATCCATATTGATGGCATTGAATAATTGGCATTGATTGGTGGAATGGAAACAACCAAAACGTAAAAGGGAATCACTTACACGAACTACGGAGAAAACCACATGATGGATGCATTATTTACCTACCTCATTCTGGACTCTTTGTCCGTACCAGCAGAACTGGAACAGTTGATAAAAGGCGGCGATCAAGTATACTACCATCACAAAGATTTGCGAATCTCCTTCGCTCTGTTTACGTCGACGAGATATGGAAAATGTTTTCAATTGAGATGGCGTAGAAATTAATGCATAATAATAATAAATAAAATGTAATGGACTGTAGTCCACGGTTTTTAAAGAGAGAACACTCAGTTAAAATATGGAAGTTTCCATCATTCGCGGTCCTATTTCGGGAAACCAAATTGTAATAACTGTTTTGGATGCCAATCAGCCTTATTATTTTTTTAATGAAAAACTGTAGTTTAAATGTGTCATATTGTCTACAAAAAATGTTGTATCGTCACACTGAAAAATAAATTAAAGCCTAAAACTTCCAACTTTATGGCCATTTAAAAAATAATTCACTAAGGTAAGTAAAATGTGGTATTAGTTTTTTTTCAAAAAAAAAAAAATGATAAAATATGAGCGAATATAGAGATCGATCAAAATTAAAAAAAAATACTAAACAATAAACAATGTGCTGCTTTTTTCAGAAATATCTATCACTTGGTTGGATTTTACAAGAGAAACACCTAAGCTTCTTGTGTTCAAACATTCATTATTCTCAGAGATGTATACTTTTAAGTTCATTCCTAGTAAAATATAAAGTAAATAAAGGAAAATTATTGCCCGATTTCAAAAGAATTATTCCTCCGACAATTCGCTCTTTTGGTCATTACTGTCAAGTGGCTGTATAATAAAAACACAAATATTTTTTGAACTTACCGCATTAGCGCTGGCATGAAACGCAATTACGCAAATAATAGATGTGCTGGTGAACAATTGCAGTATCAGAATCGGGGAGAAAATTTTGTTGATATCGTCCATAAACCTGAAAAAAATCTATAATGACACTAGTTTCCCACATATTCACAGAGCATACATAATCGCCCGGGTATAATGATCAACGCATTCATGCAAATACAGCTGCTTTTCCTCATCGGTAAAGCCAGCACTAGTAGATTCTTTGATGATCAGATTTAGTGACTTGAACATGGTGACCACGTGCATCGTCATCAAAACGTACAGCCCATCGAATGCAATCACTCCAGCGAACGTTGTATAGCCGGACAGCGATTCTGAACAGAAAAGGAGCTCATGCAGTGGGCTATAGTACTTCAAATTTTCCATGCCACGGTAGTAGGTCTTGTACACTGTGCGTAAGAAGGGGATTATTCAGAATACCGACGGCCTTAGATTATGTTTCGATTAAATTTACCAAATCTCCGGGGCTCCGAACTGCCTTGAAAGAGATTTATCAAATTGATCACAGCAGGAATGATGGAATAGCTGCTTGCTGTAACTCCAACGGAAAAACTGTAAAGCTGCAAGTTGATTTTCACTTCTTTCCATTTATTTTTCATTATTTGGCCAAATTGTTGGAAAATTTCTCTGTTTTTGCCTGACACAAAGTAAAATGCATAAATCAAAACAAAAACCGTTAAATCAAATGATATTTTTTTAATTCTATACCAAGTAAAACTAGCTACGAACATGAATAGTATTTACCTTTCTTCAAAAATGTTATCTTCTGCATGAATTCATGATTTCTCATCTTGTTTAGCATCATGTTGATTTCATCAGAAAAACTGTACAAACGCATTATTTTGACACCGGTCAGACTGATGCTGCAAAACGAACACAAACCCTGAAATTCGTATGAAAAATGAGCAGAATAATGACAAAGTAGAACCAAAGTAGCCTAAAGCTATTAGTTGATAAACTAAGTTTTATAAACTTTTTTTGTCTGTATTAACGAGATTTTTAACCCTAGGCTAGTTGATCTCGGGACCCACGTTTCACTTCCCTTCCGAAGGAAGAACCCACATTTTGTGAGTAGGTCGGGAGTGGAATTCGATCCCAGGTCCTCGGCGTGATAGTCAAGTGTTCTAACCACTACACCAGAACCGCTCCACAAGTTTTATAAACAATATTCGCTTTCCCGATTTACGCGCACATGCAAAATGACATTGGCAAAAGAAACTCTCAGTTAATAACTCTGGAAGATAGAACACTAAGCTGAGAAATATGCTTTGTATCAGTGAAAACGTTATGTCAAGCAGAAGATGAATTTACAGACTTGCGGATACATGGTTAAGTAATGCAATTTTTATGTGTTTTATCGTGAATTTAGAGTGTACAAATAAAATATGACGTCAAACAACCTATTGCAGTTGTCGAAGTCGTACTTTCATTCTCGTTTGGCTACACCAATGCTTCCCGAACTGTGCGCCGTGAACATTTCGCTGGTGCACCGCAGGTTCTTGAACCTTAACAAAAAGAAAATATATCTGGAGCTCGATTTGAATAGGTCGTATGTGCTTTTGTCGATATAAAATTCGATCAGTTTATTTTAGTCATTGTAGCAATATGACAGATATTTTGCAAACTATTAATGATGGAACAGAAAACCTGTTTTGTGAGGATTCTGCTGCATGTATCAACTTTGCTCAATTTCAACGGTTTTCGCTATAATAAGCGAATCCAACTGATCGAAATTTTAATCGACAAAAGCACATACGACCTATTCAAATCGAGCTCCAGATATATATTTCAATATGGGAACGTCTTCTATTGTCGCGCTTATCTTTTATTAGAGTCCTGCGGTGGTCGTATGCTCGCAAGGCATACCGCCGCATGACAATCGCAGGGCAAAACAAAAGATAAAGTGTTCCCGCCAAAAACGAAAGCACGTGGGTTTCGCCAAGTGACAGATGTTTTTGAATGTATTTGTGACGAACGGCAAGAGTGGCTCAGTGGAATGAGTGTGCTTGCTGTCAAACCCCATATAATGGAATTATTTACTTTTAAATCTGGTGATGCTGTTATGATTAGTGACTGTCGCGCTTATATCAGAAGCCAGAGGCAGATAATCGCCATATTCTGATTTTTCTTGAGAGGCATAATACTGTTTGATGGTACTTAGAATTTTTGCTTCACAGCATTTTTCCAAAATTTACCTCAACTTTCGAATATTCTAGGGAATGTCTCGTATGCTCTTAAAAATGTTTTACAAAATTTTTAAATTTTCGGAATTTAGAAAAATAAATCATTTAGATTGTAAAGTAAAAAATTGGATCTACAATTTTTGAGTCTTCAAACAGCTTGTAATAAAAGGTGAATATTTCAAACATCTTATTGAAGTTTCTTCAATTTTGTTCAATCTCCCAGTCTTTATGTTTGTAGCGGCCATGGGCATGCTCGGAGTCTGCTTCTTGTTTCCGGGAATAATCAACAATGCGCGGGAACAAGCGAGCAGACTCATCATACAAGGGCTCTACTTCAAGAGCGGAAGCCACACAGACAAAACCAACAAATTCCCCCAAAAGACCGATATCCCAGAAGTTCTGGGACAGAACTCGACCTTATCCTGTTCTCATCATGGGCAAAGACTCCCAACCACTTCAATCCCATTCCGTTTTGGAAGACGGATGTTACAACAAGACGTACCACAAAAATACGAAACGAAATGTGAAATGTACTTGAACTTTCTTAACGATCACTAACTAGCTCATGATTTTTGAGGGAAACAAGGACTATATATGTATTCAACATTTATTAAATTTGATAACCTAGGATAATCATGGTCTGAATCAATTTGATAACCTATACATTTCTACGGTCGCATCCGACCGGCATTCCTTCTTCTTCTTCTTCCCCCTTTCTGACTATGGCCTTATCTTGTGCGGTTTTGGTCTACTCTAGCTCTTTTGTGTTTATGGGTGCTAATTCACTTGCATGCACGCCTTGCTCTCTATTCTTACGGCAATTGTCTGGATGGAGATAAATCAATTGCGCGTACTGGTTAAAGGTTTAATATGTGCACTAAATAAACATTCTTCCATGTTTTTGGAAAGGTTCTGGATTCAAGAGATGTTTCAAAGAGCCAGAATAATGGAGCAGTTAGCTCAGTAGCAAGAGTTTTCAAAGACTTGCCTCCAACAGCACACATCTCAAATAAATATGGTTGATACTAGGCCGAAGATGGGTGCCATTAATTTATATAGTGGAGCGGACCTGCTGTGATGGTTAGAATACTTGACTATCACGCCGAGGACCTGGGATCGAATCCTACTCCCGATAAATTCGCATAATGTGAGTTCTTCCTTCGAAAGAGAAGTAAATCGTGGGTCCCGAGATGAACTAGCCTAGGGCTAAAAATCTCGTTAATACATATAAAAAAAAAAAACAAAAAAAAAATATATAAGTATTCATACTGTTGTTAGCGATAACTTGTCCCTGCGCGACATTTATCACAAAATGGATGTTCAAAGGAATAAAGCTTCTTTTGAGGCAATAAAGTAGATAATGCCAGTGTTATATTCACACATCTTGAAAAATTAGGAAGATTATTCGGATTCTAAGATGATGTGCTTTTTCGTGGTGAACCCTGCTAAAAACTAAACGGACAATGTAACGTCACGAAATGTAAAAATGTTTTATCCAAAAGCGAATCCGAATAGTATATCTTTTATTGCACTGAGTTGAAGAACAAAATAATAAATTACTATGGTGGAAGGCATTTTCAGAATAACATAAAAATCCGAGCAGATTTTTAGAGATGTTGGTAGGGGGATTAGGGGCATTATGGACACCCGGGGCGAAATGGACACCCCTGTTTTTGCCGAAACCGTTGACTTTTCTGTAAAGCTTTTAATGCATAAGTGTAAAGGAACAAGTTATTGTTCTATTTTTCAAAAGTACCATTTATATTCCTTCAAAATAACCAAAATATCATTGAAATTGAAGTATGTTTTTCAGATGGTGAATTGTTAGCTTATCTACATGTATACGCAGATTTAGCAATGGATGAAGAATTATATTTTTTTACAGAACTTACTCAAAATAGTAATTTTAATGTTGTAGTCGATTCGGGGCGAAATGAACACTGGCAATTATGAATGGGTGTACGCGCGTTGCATACTGTTAGGCGTTTTAGAGAGTTTGGAAAAAATCAATCCGATTATTTTAGCCTAAAATTTATTTAACTAACTTTGGTGTTATGTGAACTCTTCTAAGATGGAGTATTATATCTGTGGTGTTGATCTCCGTAGAAAAATTACTTAATTGGTCGATATTATCAAAGATACAGCATACAATATGCAGGGGTGTTCATTATGCCCCGATGAGTGTCCATTTCGCCCCGTACCATTCCTGCCAGCCCCAAAAAACACACGGTTTACAAATCATTATTCCTTCACAATAATGGCATTCTACCTGCTGTAAATGATTGAAATATGAAGGAAACAAGTTAAAGTTGTAAGCCAACTGATAATATGTTAAGTTTTTGTCTGTTATACAGGCCTAACATACTCATTTGCTTAAGGTGTCCATTATGCCCCTAATCCCCCTATCGCGGTAGAGAACGTCGATTTCTAGCGCGTTGAAGCCTCACGCTACTTATTCGCATTATAAACAAGTTTTCCAATGAAAACTGAATGTTCAATAAGTCAAATACTTCGGAATGTTTACAAGAAATCCAAATATGATTTTTTTTCAAGATTTACTGAAAATCCTAAAATAAACTTTTTTTCATGAGTTATAGTGGATAATCTGACTATGAATGCGTTAAAACGTTGTAACGTCATGGCAGAATGTGTCTTTGATAAGATCGAGCATACGAAACATATAATTTTGATCCAATAATATTCATAAGCAAAACTTATAAGATTCGTAAGTGGTTAAGATGAACCAGCCTCGGGCTGGGAATTTCAAAAATAAAGACATTAAAAAATATTCGTAAGTGCCTGAACATTGATTCACCGTTTTTCCTTTGTCCTATATAAAATTTATTCAATTCTTAGCTAGCAAATTTTTAACGTTCGAACACATGTTGACGTGATTTATAAAAATTAAAAAAAAAAAAACGTGCTGTGTGTCATTTTTCACTCATTTACACTAATACCATGCCTTGCATAGAATATTTTACTCTAATTTATTGCTTTGTAGCTTATAACCTAACCATGCATCTTTAAAAAAAATAGACTACTACTCGGTGCTGCTCTACAAAACCAAAAGCAAAAAGGTGCTACATCGCATCATACCAGTCATACCTCAGTCATAGTTTTTAGCGCACCGAAATTATGAAAAAAGAACTCCACTTGTAGATAGGTATTGTACCAATGCATAAAAATCATAAAATAGTACAATCGTTTCCACCACACTTTCCTTTCACCAACTAGCTTCTGTGGCCATACACCCAGAGAAGTAGATAACAAGCTGAGCCAGTAGATACTGGCGTCATTATCCTCAGCACTTTGCAATTTGGGCCTGTAATGTTCCATTTGGTCCTTCTAAGAGACAGAGTTAAACAGATACTTCACCAGTATCGAATCCGCTTTTTATTGACAACCTACAGAAGCAAATTAGCATGTTCGTGATTCATTGATAATCCCATTATCTCAGCACGCTCACCCTAAACACCTTGCTCCTAAACGAAACGACATTTTTTTTTCCAATTTCGCCTAATTTTATCATTACTCGCCATTATCGGTTCACTTTGTAAATCTTTTTGATCCCCTTTCAATTTGCTATCCATAATTAATTACTTGTCAAATCTATATTGAGTTAAACCTGCTCCTGATAAGGTCGCCAAGCCTTTTTTATTTTACTTGATTAAACAAACGAGTGGGTGACTCACAAGTAGCAATTGTACCTTGATCACACTGATGAGCTTGTGATCGGAACATGCGACACATGGCACGTGAACTTAATTAGATAGTTACACGATGAATAGGTGCGAATGGTCTATTGACTTTTGAGTAGGTTTCCGTTTGGCACGATCTCATAAAGGGACGACTGTGTATTCCTTATCAGAATAAACTGGACCAAAACTCGAATCGAAGCAACAACGAGTTGATTCTGGAACTATCGTGGTAAATATAGTCAATTTGCATACTATTTCGTCACGTCGTCGGTACCCAATCAATTTATGAAGCTGAGCTCTTCAATCGCTAAATATCTGGCGTCTGGCAGCAACGCGGATCGCCTGGGCCCGTGACTTACGGGTACGTAGAATATGTACTCGAACAATTTTCATACCTGCCGCTGCCATGAACTGGTACGCGAAATATGTTAAAAATACTGTGAATTGAATTGAGACAAAATATTTGAAGAAGAAAGTCTGTGAGTGACGATTTCTTATGCCAACTACCAGTATGTATTCACTTTTACGTCTTACTTTTGGAATAGATCGTATCCCGGCATAAGTAAGTAAGAAATTATTCCATATTTCACTTTTTTTTTCATTTCATTTATTAAGAAGAACATCGTGGCCTTCAATAATCCTCATAGGAATAAATATTTACGACCACAGGATGACGAGATTTCCTTAATTGGTGTAGGTCCATCAGTCATCCTGGAATTGTGTTTTGTATGCCTTCTTGTTCACAGTCATTAACTGCTGTGTCCATAACTTATTTTTGTCTAGGAAAATTAATCCTAATGGGTTTTTATGCAAGGCAGCTGCATTTTGAAATCCGTGCTAGGGACTGGTTTACCTGTCTTGCAGTTATTTATCGCCAGAATGACCTTAAGATATGCAACCACTCCGGTTGCTAGGGCTGTATCCTCCTGAATGATAGAAGAGCACAATAAATGCGAATTAAAATTAGGAAAATATGCACAAGTTAAAATCAAACATACAACAGATAAATAAAACTGGTAACAATCTCTTGCGAACACTAGTTTTGCAATTTTGTTGTCCGGCATTATCACAGAATGCCCTGCCCATCGTATCCTTTCAGCTAGCATCAGATTACTTTGCGGTCTTCGACAAAGTTTTTCAGGACACCCTAGGCTATGTTTTCTCTTTATCGGTTAAATGGTTATAGAAAAACTCGAGCTTGTTATGAGAGAAATGCAAAAAAATGTGTTTTCCCATGTAAAACCCCATACAAACTTCAAAAGCGATGCGCAAAACGTAGACATAACCGAATGTGCCCAAATTTTCCACACTTACTTGGGTCCTGGAATGGGATTGATTGATTTGTCTTTATTTAAGAGACTTTCCGCCCTTGGCTGGTTCGTCTCTTCCTGGAATGCGATCAAAAAAGCTTTGATCTGATGGGATATCATAGAATTTTTCATTTTTCCATATAAACGATGACCTACTCTATTGAATACGTTAAATTAAAGACATCAAACGTAAATTTAGTTAAATATCTTTGTAATGAGCCAAAAAGAATTAAAATTGAAGTATAGGTGACGAAGATATCATTAAATCACTTTTCCATGTTTTACGAAAATAACCCCAAATTTTTGACTGATACATCATATTGAGGAGTGACCCCAAGCTTTTGGTCGATGACATCAAGAATTAATTTAATAAATAACTTTTTTCCTAGACTTTTTTTAGCCAAGTTTGGCAAAAAGCAGTTGAAAGCTAATAGGATATGGGTTATATTACCGCTCTCATAATAAAACTTGGTCGACCCAATTTCCAGCGATACTGCCGTTAGTTTATACACGCAACCCGAGATTGGCAGATTTTAATACAATGCGGTTTGAAACATATACAAATATTGTATATGGGCTTTGCAAATACAAAAGTTGGTAGGTGGCAGTATACCAAAAATTGTATTGGCTTCCTAGAATCTGGAAAAGAAAAATTTCGCATGTGTGCGTGTGCTCTGTCGCTTTGGTTTCTCTTTATTTGTTCTATTTTTAGACTGGTCATGGCAGCAGCGGCGGCATCAATTACCAAAACATTTTTAAAAAGAAATACGGGCGGCGGCGGGAATCGAACCGAGTCACTATTATGGTGATGCACAGTACCCTGCGCTGTAACCAGCACGGCTACAATTGCACATGCATAGACGAGAGGCTGAAAGCCATCATTAACAACACAAACGTGGCTTGGTAATGGAAGTGATACAGTCATCACTCTGTACAATGGGCCCAGAGCCGTATTTACGAAGACAAAACTGTTTAAGTTTTTAGACACATATCAGGGGGATTCACTTAACAGCGTAAACTGCTTATTGAAGTTTATTCTGGTTAAACGTCGCGATCACCAAGGCAATCTTTGATTATTTCATTCGCAATTTCATGAAACATTTCAAATAACAGAAAATCATGGCATACGCAGCAATTTTAACTGTTTAGTGAATCCCCTTATTGTGTTTTAGAAAGTTTCTTTTTAATTGTTGATCCTTTTCCCCATTATTGTTATGTCAAACATCTGGTTAAACTGATTCGAAAATCTGCTCTCTAATAATTTTATTTACGATTCCATGATGGATGGTGATGGATCGTTTATTTGGAAATTCCACCAATAAGCTGCGCCAGAGATCAAGCAAATTTTAAATTTCATATATCTCAGGACTCTCACCACTTAGAAAGATGGTGTCTTCGGCAATGTTATTCAGTTAGTCAAGAGCTTACAGTTAATGGTCCACTTGTTTCGAAATTTCATCACTAAGTGGCACTAATTACACATTTGCAAAATCATTCAAATGATTGATTTTTATTGTGAAGTAATAAACAAGCTGTAAATTTTGTTTTCTTTGAACGTGTCTAAGTCAAGTCAAACGTTGTTCAGCTCTTTGAACATTAACAACATGTATTAGTCATAATTGTGCGACATTTCATTTCATTCGGTTTACTTAATCCAGAGATATAGCAATTTTACGAAGAACACTCAAATATGAAACATTTTACAAAAGTTGCTCCAACTTCATGTAAAGTTATCCAATCGAGTCCAAATTTGTACCATTTATAGCTAACTAGTTGTGCAACTGGCAGGTAAAATTTGAGAATATTTGGTTTACCTTGGAAAATATTACAGCTTGCTGAATATATTCAAAATATTAAATAAAAGTTGCATGCTTCAATTAATTTGCAACTAGCGCCGCCTACTGGCAGAACCTTGAACCAATCAGCTAATCAACTGTAAGGCCTTAACCAAGCTAACAACATCACCGAAGACATCAACTGTCTAAGTGATCAGAGTCCTGAGATATATGGAACATAAGATTTGTAAAATGACAGAACTTGGCAGAAACATTTTTGTCTTCGTAAATACGACTCTAAACCCATTGTGCACTGAAAAGCCCGCATCCGGCAGTGTGCTGTTTACTAGTGGAAAATTCCTAGTAGACAATAGGACGCGAAGCTCAGCAGCGAAGCGAAAGTTATTTTTAGAAACAACCCGGTTCAACTTCTCGGGTTTGAATAGCGGTGTTTGTGTGTAGTGGTATGGAACCTGTGGAACCGTGTAGCGCATCTTAATACAACACATGATTTAACACATTTTCTGTACGTTTTTAATGCATTAATTGGTAGGAAAGGCATATCTCAATTTTTGGTAGCCTTTCTTGTTTTGCGTGTATTCATTTCTTAGAAAGTTTGGAAACTTTAGCTTAAGTTTACATACAAATAGTTTTGAAAAAGTTTCATTTAAATCCGATTCAAAGTTTCTTTGACTTATTGTCGTCGCGGTTGAAACCCGAAGTTTCCCCACACCCGACAATCGAATCTTCTCAAAATCCATACGTGGAACCTAACGTCGGACGTAGTGCGCTGGACAGCGGACCTGGCCCTCTATCCAGCGCACATTGCCCGACGTACGTCCGACACACGGTTTAGGAGAAACATCGTTTTTCGCGTGTCAAAAATTCCGATTTTCAACTGCACGAACAATATTATCTTTTGAATGAGACCTTTGAAATCGGACGCAAATTGGCGGCAATATGGGCCTAAAAAAATGACATGTTTTTGTGAGGATGATCCCAAACTTTCGATCGTGATTGTAGATCTCCTCTGATGATTTTCACTCCATGGCTTGGACAGTGGTTGTACTCTTGTTCAAGTTACGCGTAAAATGCGTCTCATCAGTGCTTTTTGAATGAGGGTTGTGCATGTTTATTATTCAGATGCTGAAATAGTTATTTATGCAACAAGTTGCAAAATGATGATTTTTTCAGCACGAGTCGTACATTTATCCAACGAGGCTTGCCGAGTTGGATAAATACGACGAGTGCTGAAAAAATCGAGTTTTGCAACGAGTTGCATACAAAGTTTTTTTGTAATTGCAAAAAATAACCATTCAGTATAATCCTTGTGATAATCTTGCTACACGTACATGTATCAAGACGAACCTTTTGGTGCTTTTGTTTGATCAGGTAGGCTATGATAGGGTAGGTGTCAGAAATTTGCAAACTCCCGTCGTCGTCATACCGCAACCGCATCATGGGCAAGAGCAAAAGTAGCTTCAGCTGCTGCTTCTACGCCTGTTCTGCAAATTTTATCTGAATCTGGATAGTCCTGATTCGGATTCGAGCTTATTAGCTTATTATATTCAAGTTTCTGGCATCCCTGCTCTGTGAATAAGCTGTTGTGCTTTGTGCTCTTCATTTTACCAAATATTTTGCTGTGATATCCTGAACCATCACTAACGTACATACTGTGACTCGAAACGTCGACTGCTGCTGCGTTTTGTGATATAATTCACTAATCGATGTGAGTAGAATCTCTTGAGAATTCCTCCATCGAATTTCGCTGCTGTGGCTCCCGCCCACAAGATTCCCTCCACTACCACCAAATACTCGCCACCACCGTCGCCATTCCCGCCACCACCACCGCCACCGCCACCGAAAACCGCCACCGTCATCAAACACACGGTGCAAACATTGCAAAATACTGCTGCTGTTGCTGAAGTCGCTGGCTGGTTTGTAATCAAAAACGAAAGCCCCCAGTAAGATTGCTGCCGATACCCAACATTAGCCCAATTCAAACCATTTGCGAAGTGCCGAAATCCACTCCTAATTGTCATTTGCTGCAATAAACGGACATTCTGCTGCTTGTTTTATTTCATCCCACCACCGATTGACCACCCGTTCCCGCTGCATCTACTCCCTTGCCGCTAGTATCTATCGCTGCCCTATCGATAAAACCGCCGATTCAGCGGATCCATACATCGATCATCGAGCTACATCTACCATTACGACCAGAACTGATGCACCGGCTTGCAGCGACCGCATACCTGACCACGAACCGTTAAAGTGTGAGTAGGAATAGTCCGATAGAGAACGTTTTTAGTGTGTGGAACATTGCTAGGTTTGACAGCACTACCTCACGTTCAACCATTCTCACACAGCGCCATCTATTGGTTCTTACTAAAACTATGAGTTTGTCATCTCACGTTAGCATGGCAGAGTTGCCAAATCTTATATCTAAAGCTCTTACAGAACAAGCAAATAGGCTTTACATTAGCATTGAGCATAGTCAACAATTTCTGTCAGACAAGTTGGATGACTTTGGTGAGCAGATTTTGAAGCTTAAAACTGAGGTACCGTCAAGGCACCATTCACCGTGGATTTAAGAGGATTCGGGGCAAATAAGGGCTGTCATTTGACACCAGTCATATAAACATTGTTGGTGCCGTTTTTGATTGCCTTCATTATAGGTTAAAACTAAAGCAATATTCACAGAAGTAGAAAATTTTTCACAAAATTTGGTGATATAGTACAATTAGTAAAGGGTAGTAGGGTCGCCTAATTCCGTGGTAGGTCACCATTCACCGTGGTAGTAGGGACCCATTCACCGTGTATGAGAAATTTTATTCTACTTTGTTTAAAAATGATCAAAACAACCCAGCCAAGGGAATTTTCTTCGTTTAAATTCATTTCAAGTAATAACTTGCCAGATTATATTAGAAAAACGAATGTTCAAATTTTCGATTTTTTCTAGATATATGGGACAATATGGGGCACGGTGAATGGAGACCATTGATTTCTAGGGTACCCATTTACCGTGCCTTTTTGTTTCAATTAAAAAGTACGAGTAATCGTACTTTCTTGTTAAACTTACTTCGGTAATGCAAAATACATACCTGATATGTGAATTTAATTACTTCTTGGTGGAATAAAAACGTTACTACATTTAGTTTATCGCTTAAATCACCTTAGCGCAGTTTTCGTTTTTTCACTATGAATGCAGTGAACGAGCAGACACCCGCTTCATGTAAACACACTTTAGTGTCAAAATGATACTTTTAAATGTTTCTTATGAGCGTTTTGACATGGTAACAATACATTAGTGTTGTATTGGTGAAATTGAAGGGAAATTGTCATATCATTCAATCATAATATGGAAATAATGAAAAAATATTCGAAGGCACACGGTGAATGGAGCCCCCACGGTGAATGGCGCCTTGACGGTAGTTAAACTTAGGGCTGAGAATGACTACTTGAAAAAATCTGTTGCGGCACTTTCGACGAAAGCTGATACAGTAACCAAGGCTGTTCATAAACAGGAAACTGAGCTAGATATGCAGAGGCGATCTGAATTATCTTGCAATGCGGTTGTGCTAGGTATACCCCGTTTACCGAACGAGGACACCAAATCGCTAGTTAACATTACATGTCAAACTATTGGATTCCACGGTGCAGCTGATTCTATAGTCTCATGTACAAGATTACCATCAACCAAGGCAGAATATAATCCAATTAGGATAACATTTGGCAATGCTAATGCCAAAGAAAACCTAATTGTAAGGAAGAAGAATTTTGGTCCCTTAACTGTATCCATGATTAATGGTGTTCGTTGGCCGTATGGTTGGACAAACAAAGTATTCATCAGAGACGAATTATCCCCCCTAACCATGGAGATTTTTCGAGAATTGAAACTGCAAAAACCATTGCTGAAATACCGTTATGCTTGGCCCGGTCGGAACGGTGTTATTTTTGTCAAATATGCTGAAAACTCTCAACCGATCATCGTTAGATCACGATGTGATTTGCACAAGCTGGTTTTAAAGGCACAGAATTAATGCTGAAATCCGCCACGCTGTTGAACTCGATCACTAGTACTATGTATCCAATTAATCTTGCAAACAACCATCGTCAAGTTTCTTTCTGCAACACCAACGACTCTTCCGGCCTTATTTTGATGCAGATTAATATCCGAGGAATGAATCAGATTGAGAAGCTAGATTCCCTTGGCATTTTTCTGCAAAATCTCCCCATTGCTGTTGATGTACTTGTTGTCGGCGAAACGTGGATTAAGGAAGACAGATCAAGGTACTACAACATCCCTGGATTCCAGAGTACCTATTCCTGTAGAATAACTTCATCCGGTGGTCTTGCAGTATTTATTAGAGAAGGACTGAACTTTGAAGTCAAAAAAGTTACAACCGATAGTGGGTTTCACCACATAGCGATTGACTTACAACTTCGTACGTCTCACGTAATGGTCCATGCCGTCTACCGTCCGCCAGGATACGATGTCAATCAGTTTTTATCTTTTTTGGAACACAACATATCATCAATGGATACCAGAGTACCTTACGTCCTTCTTGGGGACACGAATCTTGCTATCAACAACAGGGAACTGCGTGTTGCTCAGAGATACGTAGAACTACTAGCGTCGTATAATATGATGGTATCGAACACCTACATTACCCGTCCCGTGAGCAATAATATCCTAGATCATGTTGTGTGCCGTGCAGACATCTCCGATCGCATTACAAACTACACTTTGGATTGTGATCTTAGCGATCATTGCATTGTCCTGACCCACTTCAAGACTACGATGGAGAAAATCAGTAGAACTCTGCTTAAAACATGGGTGAATTACCGGCTAGTTAACGCACATTTCCAATCATTTCTTGAATACTACGATTTTACATCACTTACGCCTAACGAGCGACTGTTAGCAATCACACAACGCTATGTGGAACTTTCCGAGGACTTTAAGAAAACGTATAGAGTCCAGGTAAAATTGAAGGCGAACTACTGTCCCTGGTTCAATTTTGATATTTGGAAGCTGGGAAAAATCTCAAATAGTTTATTTCAATCGTGGAAACGGAATCGTCATAACCAACACATCAAAAATCTTCTGACCCATGCCAACAAAAAGCTTGCCGAAGCCAAAAGACATGCCAAATCTGTTTACTATCAACGATTTTTTTCGGCAAGTAATCCCAAACAACTGTGGAGTAGGATAAATGATCTAATGGGAAAACGAGCTGGACAGGAAAAACAATGTAAACTTGTAGTTGATGGAGTTCAAATCAACAGAGCTGATGAAGTAGGAAATGTCTTCAACAACTTCTTTTCTTCTATTGGTGAAAATATCGCAAGCAACCTCAACTCTGACGGCGATATAAATAAGTTTGGTACTATGGAGATTTCAGCCAGATCTATCTTCCTTCGACCTGCGAATCACTCGGAAGTGTTCGACGTTATCCACTCGTTAGACAGCTCAAAAGCAACTGGTGTGGACGGTTTCCCAGTACGTGCGCTGAAACAACACGGCGTAGCCCTCTCAAACATTATCTGTTCCTGCTTCAACGACAGTATTAGCACAGGAATCTATCCAGAGTGTTTGAAAAAGGCGCTGGTACATCCAATCTTCAAAGGAGGCGATCCTACAAATCCGACCAACTACAGACCTATATCTGTGCTACCAGCAATAAACAAAGTGTTTGAGAAACTCTTATACACTCGTTTATTTACCTTCTTGGAGAGTACTGATCAACTGTATCAACGGCAATTCGGATTTCAGCAAGGGTCATCAACTGAAATGGCGGTGTTGGAGCTAGTGGATGATGTGTCACATTCTGTAGATCAAAAACTTGTTGCCGGAGTTTTTTTTTTGGACCTGTCCAAGGCTTTTGATACCATCAATCATGCACTTTTGCTAAAGAAGCTTGACGCCTATGGAATTCGTGGTATCGCCAATGAACTTCTGAGAAGCTATTTGGCAGGAAGACAGCAAAAAGTTGTAATTTCAGGATCCAGCAGCGAATATCGCACCATCAAATGTGGCGTTCCTCAAGGCAGCAACCTTGGTCCGTTGCTCTTTTTGATCTACGTTAATGATATCGCAAAACTCCAAATGATAGGTCAACCAAGATTGTTCACTGACGATACTGCCATCTCCTATAAATGTCGTTCTGTTTATGACCTGTACAGAATTATGTCAAATGATCTGCAGTTAGTTATGGCGTATCTTGAGAATAACCTGCTATCGTTAAACCTTAAAAAACGAAAATTATGGTTTTCGGTGCAAAAGACAATCAAGTTTCTCCGTATCCGGTTCTGTCTGTAAATGGTGAAACGATCGAGGAAGTATCCAGTTTCAAATACCTGGGCGTACATATCGACGAAAAGTTGCGATGGGATGTCCATATACGAGAATTGGTAACAAATTGTTCATCACTATGCGGAGTGCTTTGGAAACTGTCTAAATACGTGCCAAAACACGTGTTACTTAAAATATATTTTGCTTTCGTGCACAGCCGATACCAATACGGGATTGCGGTCTGGGGTACGTCATATAACATATATCTAAGAGAGGTTCAGATTCAACAGAATCGTTGTATGAAAGCCATTTTCAGATTGCCTCTCCTGTATCCCACTAACGAGCTATACAACACATCGGATCACAATGTTCTGCCAATAGGGTGTCTTTTTACTCTCCGAATATGTATCACCATGTACAAAATATTGAACAATTTGAACCTTCACCACAACTGGTCATTCAACGCAGCAGAACATCACCACCACACCCGATACGCTCATCTGTTACAACAAATTTTCTTCCGAACAGAGATTGGAAGAAGAAGATCCTCCAACACAGGGCCCAATATATTCAATCAACTTCCTGAAAACATTAAAAATGCCCAATCCATTAATAGTTTCAAGCGTAGTCTGGTAGACCATATGAAGAGTAGTATTGACAGTTACATTATACGTTAGTGATGTAGATTTCTTGAATTTTGAAAATCAGGTAAACATTTAGTGTATGTATATCTAATTTCCATAATAAGTTAACTATTAGCTAGTAATCCCAAGCAACCCTTTCAAAGAACAAAGGTTCATTAGGGTTTGTAATTGTATATTCATTTTGTTTTAAGCGATTATTGATAATAAATTGAATTGAATTGAATTGAGGATGTAGAAGTATCAGCTGTGTCTACGGTAGCCTCGAAAGTTTTCGAAAAGTGGGTTCTGGCAAAGGTGCCGAAAAGTGCTACTTTTCAGCACTCTTAAGAGTGCCGAAAAGTAGTACTTTTCGGTACTTTTGTTTTAATGAAGAAAAGTAGACCGTTTTAACGTTACAACCGCGAGTGAAAAGTAGGGGAAAACGCAACGCAATTACAAAAAATTTATTGTGCTATTGATCCTCAACATGCACATTATTTCGTCGATCGTCTACCAACCGATCACGCGACTGTGCATGCCGATAAAAGCTGTACTCAGCTCACGTGTGTTGCCGAAACTCTGGTAGTATGATTACCGTAATCCGGGGTAACATTGATCAAAATGTTCGATCTTTCTTGAGTAATTCGGCGAAACTGGAAGCATTTTCTCATTTTTTTCGGTTTTTTGATTTTTTATTAAATAACGAAGCAATATTTTCAAAATCGGTTTTCGTGCACATGTAGAGTATGGATCAAGGTATCTTCTGAATTTTTTTGAGAAAGAAAATGTTTTCCATTTTTGCAAAAACCATTTTTTCGTGAATTGTTGTTCAAAAATGGTTTCTGCAAAAACGAAAAACATTTTCCACTACAAGTAAAAGTTACATATTTTATATTTTAAAAACAAGTACGGGCCCTCTGAGTTTGTGTTAAGCTACACGAAAAAGTATTGTGAAACTTTGAAACATAAATAAAAAGAAAATCGGGTTAAGTACGGTTCCTTTGAATTCCACTAAGAATTTGCATCCTTTGACAGATACGTATTTCGACCTCAACTGTAAGGTCGTCTTCAGTGTCTTGTACTTGACTGTACTTGAGTCGAGTCAAGTACAAGACACTGAAGACGACCTTACAGTTGAGGTCGAAATACGTATCTGTCAAAGGATGCAAATTCTTAGTGGAATTCAAAGGAACCGTACTTAACCCGATTTTCTTTTTATTTACAGATATTCCCCTAACAAGCCCAGGTTAATCATCATCACTTTGAAACATGTTTAAACCGGTGTTGTATCCAATTTTTGATTTTGCTGATTTGGAGTAACATTGATCATGTCAGTGATCAATGTTCGTTTGTGTTGAAAATACCCGTATTTACTAAATTTGGAGTCTCTGATTTCAAAAATTTTGTCCAAATTCTTACAAGTTAAATACTTTCAGAGTTATTTTAGGATTTTAGGAAAGTTTCGTTTATTAAATCCAATGCAACTCTAATCTCCATATTGTATCTAGTATGCAAGCATGAATTACTAGTATTCATACCAAGCATTGAATTACGAAACACAGTTAAGGAATAATTGATTTATTACAATGCTTATGAAATTCAATTTCCATGAATTTCATGTCCCTTAATATTCAGTAAAATAATAGCAGAACACCATTCTTGAGAAGAAACTGATTCATTTAAAAATTGCTGTTTGAACATTTCATGTGGTCGGTCAAGCCGATCAATGTTACCCCGCTGATCAATGATAACCCGTTTCACGGTACCTCTAAACGTTCTCACCATAGATTCTGTCCAACACACCTCCTGCAACGCTACGATACCGAACCCGCGGTCCTTGAGTAGGGTCAAGTGGGGTAAAATGCCATTTTTCAAACTTTCATCGTTTTCAATGATAATTAGCCTCATTTTTTAGGCTTTCAAAGTGGTAACAGCAACTAGACAATATTTGCTCGATACTTCAGCAAACATATTACCTAAACTATTGAATTTTCATCGATTTTTAGCGATTTTAAAAACTGGTTCGTTAAACGGAAGTGGTTCAAAAAGGCCATCTCCTATGGGGTAAGATGCCACTTAAAAATTACGTTCATCAGTTTTCGGGCATTTCCCTCGTCTTTTCCGCACTCTGTCCCGCTTTTTTCGTATCTATATATATAAAAATGCAGTGGCATACGTGGGACCGCGCATAACTTGCGAACAAAAGGTCCGATTTTGGTCGTCTAAGTTTTGTTCTGTTAGTTTTCACCCAAGGAAGGTTTATAAGGCAAAAAACTTGGAAAAATTGAGAGTTTTTGAAAATCGGGTTTTCGTGCATTTTGAACGGGGACTTGGACTTGACTAGGGACTTAAAACGTCAAAAACCACAGTAGGCAAGACAAAGTTTGCCGGGTACAGCTAGTATTCAATAAATTCTACTCGCAAAACGATGGTCGTCATATTTGAATGACCCCTAACATGGAAAGCGTAGACATCAACAACCATGCGCCTCCATGTGTACCTCAATCTCGTTGGTAACATTTGGCTGGTAATAAAATCATCAGAAAACCTTAATTGTAAGCACGAAAAAACTGGATGCTGCCAATTTTCATTGGGAACTCAAAAGATTTTTCGTGGGTTTGGTGACCTAGCTTCTAGAAGAATGTTCGATGCAAACATATCTTGACACCATTCACCTATAGTAAAGATCAAGTCCCATTCAGGAATGATTTTATAAGTTGGGCCATTTTACCCCATCTTGGCGTTTTGGGCTTTGTTCCCCTATATCAGCGAGTATCCCGTTAAAGTTAACAGATCTGCAATTTCAAACCGAGCTTCCAATCATGATTTTTTAGCGCTTGTCTTTTTCCGGCTGGTTCGCAGGGCCTGTCAACATCCCACAAATCTAGGGAACTGGGCATACCTTCCCGGAAGCTACGGGTTCTGCATTGGCATGTCCTTCAACTACTGTGCTAAATGGCAAGGCTCAAGCGTTAATGTCTAAGATATCTAAAAAAAATATTCTTAGATTCAGCTAAATATTTTCTCAAAAATTTGACTAGATATTCCAATGAGAAATAAATTAAAAACTTCTTCAGTATTTCTTAAGCTTTAATTCAGCCAACCCATACGAATCCTGAAATAATAACAAAAAAAATCATCCAAATTAAATGCCAACCTGAGTTTTAATTACCACCCCAGCGGCCCCTAATTGAAACTGTTTTACATACAGATACGGGGCTTCACACATGTTCAATCCGAAAAACCCAAATTCGCTCATGAATCACTGCCAGATATAATAAGTATAGCATCAGTCGGTATTTTTGAAGGTAGGTATTCCAAATCGACATAAACTTATCACGGCGCGTTTTGACAGCCAAGTGCCTGAGATTGATGCGCTGTCTGTCTACTCACGGTGGCACGGTCTGTATTAGGGAATTCCAACCAGTTATAACCCCAAAATACCTCGCGTACCTAGGTTGGTAATGAATGAGTTGAATGCAATACACTTTGGATTTTTCTCGAGTAGTAGCCGTACACCTGGTACCTGGCTGATTGGATTCTCACGTGCTCTTCTGGAACATGATGATCGAAATCTGCTTATCAATGGGGAAATCATTGTCGCGAATGGAGTCATTCCTATTGCATAGATCTATCCGTTTATTTGTTTCATTTTGCAAATCATCGTGCTTATAAGGTTGTATGCAATACAGTGATTTGCAAACGGAAGTTAGTCACCAATGGGAAAATCGGCATGGGTAATTCCATATGAAATGTACAAAAAAAAAACTCTAAATAATTCATCTAATAAATGGCGCCTTTCTCTCACCGTGTTATATCTTTTCAATAAAACAGTGTAACCTGTGGATAACCTTGATATGAAAACTTCATGAAAACTGTTTTCTGGATACATTTTGAAAATCTTAGACAATGGTTGAAAATTTATAAGTATGTAGAGATGTGCATCTTAAAAATTCAATACATTTTTTTCAATATTTGGGTATCATTCCCTTGCCCAATAATATCTATATATAAAGCCGCATAATACTGGTGGAACGTCATCTGGGGTATTCAAGTCACCATTCCGGATATCTTAACGTCATATTACACAAGTTTACAAAATAAAACGAAAGTCGTGAACTTCTGTAAACGATCAAAATTTTTGATTTTGTAGAACAGTTTTTGAGTTTTTGATTTTGTAGAACAGTTTTTGAGTTTTAGCTCAATATCGAGTTTTGCAACTTTTCAAAATATGTAATTTACTAAAATTCAAATATACTGCGTTTCGTTCAACCAATTTTAAATCTTTTTCCATAAATTAAAAGCTGAATACAATACCATTCGAATATCTGAATACAGGTTTTGCGTCAGATTGATGAAATTCAAGATTTTGGCGAGTTTTAGGGGCGATCTTCTTAAATTTTAGCAAAATTCCCAAAAAATTTTGAAGAAATGTATTTTTTTCAATAAGAAAAAAAACAACTTAAAAATTATTTCTCGACGTTTATTTCACATATTATATGTAGGCGAGTTACAGTAAAAATTTCAGCTCAATCGGAGCATTGATAACGGAGAATGAGATGTTTGAAGTGAGCGACTTTGCTTGAAAAGACAACAAAAATCGATTTCAAATCAACAACCTTGTATGGAAAGTCGAAAAAATTTCCGCTCTATTGTATTTTTTTTTCTTTCGCGTTTTCGAACTCAGGGCATGATCCTACACCAAAAATGATCATCAGCTTACCGAGTTCAAAAATGCTGTAAACTAGTGTAATCATACTAATCCTATTAGTTGAATATTGGATTAAAAACTACTTTTCGCCCACTGAATGCTGCAATTTTGAGAAAGTATTTTAAAAATAGAAATGATGACACATGATTGATAGTAATGAACGACACCCTGAAAAATAATCGAAGAAAATTGTTAATCAAACAAATAGATGCGACATGAAAAATAGATCAAACTTCGCATTCAATTTTGCTTCGCAAAAATGTGTTAATACAATTAGCTAACCAGCTATAATTGATTGGACGTGGTTCACGTCTCGAACACGCGCCTTTTTCGGCTTTTTTTCGTTTTGTTGGGAAGTGCGCCGTCTTATTCATTATTGTCTGGGAACTAGTCTACACTTGCCCACGAATTCCGAGAATGCTCCTAAAACTATCCATTAATTAGCTCGAGATATGAGTCATAACCGGCATAAAAACAGAAAAAAACGCAAGTCATAGACATTATTGATTTCTCATGTCTCACTTCAAACATTTGGTAACAGTTGAGGGGGTTAGCAGCAAAGGGGTGTAAGTGACAAAAACTTACTTTCGAGTAAATGAGGTTTAAAGTTTTTGACCAATTTTTCTTCCCATACAAAATGTATGGAGTTTCAAAATCAACCCAACTTTCTCTGATTTATTGTAATTTTTCCAATCATCGTAGAAACAATCTTAAAAAAGTTCCTGAAAGCTTGAAATCTGAAAAATTTTATGATATAATCAGCTCAAAATCGACAAAATGGTCACTTACACCCCTTTGATTCTGGGCCCCTCAGTTGTAATTGTAATTGAAATACAAGTTTGGGAGTTAAAAAAATTGATTATCTTGCTTACAAATAATTATTTCGTTATTATAACAATTAACTAAGCTACAAATGCTTACACGGTGCTTCATTTACCGTTATTATCAAAATTATATACCATCAAATCCTGAAACGCCATTCTCTTTCTTTATCATTCCTACACCTCTAGACAATTAAAAAAAAAATCGTTAGACGAAATTTTGAGTTACGCCCTTTTAAAGGGCCTAACCCCTAAAAAATCAGGATTTCTATAGAAAACCATCACATTTCATAACAGAGGCAGGCTTTGAAGTCCCAGATAATAAAAATCATAATCATTGAACAAAATAGGGTAAGTTTCCTTCGGAATCTAAAAAAAATCGGCAAAAATGCTGATTTTTCAGTTGTTTTTTTGTCAATATCTTGAAAACGAGTAGAGATATCGCAAATCTAAGCACATTTTTAGCCCGTTAGGGTCCTAAAATCACCGGTTTTAGTGGAATAGCGTATTTATTTTGTCGAAAAAAATTTCATGTTTTTTTAGTCCCATACAATTTTTGACAACTTTTGGCCCCTTGAGGGACCACTTAGCCTTGAGATACGGACTTCAAATTTTGACACGATCATTTTTTAGCTAAAACGATCATTTTCCACTAACGAACCTATAACATTTCCAATTTTTGCAAAATAAGGGACGGCCTACTGCGTAGCCAAGAACAGTGAATTTTACCAATAATTTTATTTTCTCAAGACGTTCCACAGAGTTTTTACATGTTTTTTTTTTCGAGTATTTCCGGAGTGATTAATTTGTCCATAAAATAGCAATACAAAATACTTACGTTCCACGCTGTGAATGGCAATTGATTCAAAAATTATTGCTTTCTGCATGTTCAAAAATACTTCCCCAGGGGCAGCGAAAACCCCGGTAAAACCCGCAACACTTTTGCGGGTGTTGGCGACCTTTTTTGGTCTTTTTTGGCCTTTTTTAGGTTTTCTGGCTTTGCAAAACCAGTGTCGCCTCCCCCGTACTTCCCTTATATTAGCGTAATGGCTAATATTTATACAAAATGCAGTCAATATTAGTACATAGTATCAAATTGAAGTATTATTTATGATACTTTTTATAATTTGGGACTTCAAGGCATGCCTCTGTTATGAAATTTTTTATGGGTTAGGTCCTTTAAAAGGGCGTAACTCAAAATTTTGTCTACCATTTTTTTTAATTGTCCAGAGGTGTAGGAATGATAAAGAAAAAGTAGGGCGTTTCAGGTTTTGATGACAGAAGCATGCTTCTGTAATGAAATATCATGATTTTCAATAGAAATCCTGATTTTTTAGAGGTTAGGCCCTTTAAAAGGGCGAAACTCGAAATTTCGTCTAACGATTTTTTTTTTAATTGTCCAGGGGTGTAGGAATGATAAAGAAAGAGAATGGCGTTTCAGGTTTTGATGATATATTTTTTTGTTGATAATAACGGTAAATGAAGCACCGTCGCTTACTTACTATTGTCCATCGGCACTAATTTATTGATAGATCAAAAATCATTATTAAACATCTCGATCACCAAGGCAATCTTTGATTTTTCATTGGTAATTCCATGATACATTTCAATAGGGCACTGCATTGTTTTGATTTTGTATGGGATTTTGACGGTTCTTGGCCTTGTTGTTTACAAAATTTCTGTAAGAATGACAGAGGGAGAGAATTTCATGCAGTGCCCTTTAATCAGATAATCATGGCTTACGCTGATTAGTGAATGAATTAATGTATGGTGAGTTTCCATAACAGCAGTACAACACAAAACTTCACTTTATAAAGTTGCAGGGTACTATAGACTTGATTGATTTTCCTCGACCAAGATTGTTACTGAAGCAAAATGAAGTCAATCGTTAAAGAATACATATGCTGTTTCAAAAATGGACCGAATTTCGGATAGATCTCAGTTTCGTCAAAAAGTGTTAATGCAATTAGCATACGCACCATAACCAACCAGACGTGGATCGCGCCGCGCACACGCGCCCTTTTCTACTAGGTTTATAAATGAAAACTACTCCTATTCATCGTTTTGGAAACTAGTTTTCACTTGACTATAAATTCAAATATGAGTCATGTTTAAGATAGCCGGAATATGTTTGATGGACTTGTTGGAAATTTAAATCTGTTAGACGAGGTGGTCCAATTTTAATGTATTTGTTTGTCATATATCTGCTACCTTCATCCTAATTAGCTTGATTCTGTCTGAAGGGGATTTCAAAATGCTATTACCGTCTATCCCCGTTGGTTTGAACAACACGTCATGCAAACCAACGCACAGTGGGAAAAATTGACCCAAAAAACGGATCTTTTAACGCCGTTGGTTTCGGTACGTAAAGTTGACCATTTCTAACGTAAAAAAGTACAAGAAATCGATTGGTGCTAAATTCATTCATCGTACGACACGGGAAGTGGTCCACTTTGCCCTATTTTGCCCTTTTTCATACAAAAAGCGAATCAAAATGTACTTTCAAACAACCAACACGACTGTAGATCGTTGAAAATAGCTGCATTTGTAGAGTCGAGTCAAGTACAAGACACTGAAGACGACCTTACAGTTGAGGTCGAATTACGTATCTGTCAAAGGATGTAAATTCTTAGTGTAATTCAAAGGAACAGTACTTAACACGATTTTCTTTTTATTTGCATTTGTAATTAGAGGTAAATAGCAGTCAAATGCTTATTTTGCCCAATATGCCCCAACAACTGCTGGAAATTCGAAAAGTGTGAATCTTTTTTGTTTCAAATATCTCATCAAAGCCGCCTCCAAAAATATGGCCATTCGTAGCAACTTTTTCCAACACAGCCTCCCTTAATATCGTTACACCTGGAGATCACCACAGCAGACGGAATCTCAAATCGACCACGTTCTGATTGACGGACGGCACTTCTCCGACATTATCGACGTCAGGACCTATCGTGGCGCCAACAACGACTCCGACCACTATCTGGTGATGGTCAAACTGCGCCCAAAACTCTCCGTCATCAACAATGTACGGTACCGGCGACCACCACGGTACAACCTAGAGCGACTGAAGCAATCGGATGTCGCCTTAGCATACGCGCAGAATCTCGAAGCCGCGTTGCCAGACGAGGGCGAGCTCGATGAGGCCCCTCTAGAGGACTGCTGGAGTACAGTGAAAGCAGGCATCAACGACGCAGCAGAGAGCACCATCGGGTACGTGGAACGGAACGAATGGTTCGACGAAGAGTGCAGACCGGTTTTGGAGGAGAAGAACGCAGCGAGGGCGGTAATGCTGCTGCAAGGGACTCGACAGAACGTGGAACGTTACAAACAGAAGCGGAAACAGCAGACCCGCCTCTTTCGGGAGAAAAAGCGTCGCCTGGAAGAAGCGGAGTGTGAAGAAATGGAACTGCTGTGCCGTTCTCAAGAAACGCGGAAGTTCTATCAGAAGCCCAACGCATCCCGCAACGGCTTCGTGCCGCAAGCCGAAATATGCATGGATAAGGACGAAGGCCTCTTGACGGACGGACGTGAGGTGATCGAAAGGTGGAAGCAGCACTTCGATCAGCACCAGCAGAGAAATTCATAGGCGCATTGTGGCAGGAAATGGTTCTTACTTTGGACTCCGCAAAACTCTACGATCGAATAAAGTTCGCCGTAACACGAAGTTAACTATCTACAAAACGCTGATTAGACCGGTCGTCCTCTATGGGCACGAAACATGAACCCTACGTGCAGAGGACCAACGCGGCCTTGGAATTTTCGAACGGAAGGTGTTGCGTACCATCTACGGCAGAAGGCAGATGGAAGACGTGACTTAGAGAAGGCGAATGAACCACGAGCTGAGCTGCATCAGCTGCTAAGAGAACCAGCCCTCGTCCATACCGCGAAAATCGGGAGGCTATGGTGGGCGTGTCACGTCATCAGGATGTCGGATAGCAACCCGACTAAAATGGTTCTCGAGAGTCATCTGACCGGTACAAGAAGACGTGGAGCGCAGCGAGCTAGGTGGGTCGACCAAGTGGAGGACGATCTGCGGACCCTACGCAGAGTGCGGAACTGGAGACAAACTGCCATGGACCGAGTGGAATGGAGACGGCTACTATGTACAGCAGAGGCCACCCCGTCCTTAGCCTGATTGGTAAGGTAAGGTAAGGGGTAGAACCGTGTAAAAGTAGTTGCCTCTAGGCAAAGGATCTCCCTGGTGATCCTCGGAGTTATTCCCCCGATCGAGCCAGTGTTCCCTGCCGACAGCTCGATTGCGTTAGTATGATTCGTAGCTTTGAAACCTCAACCACGCCACGTTACCAAACAATAGCTGTTGTCCAACCACCCCATTTTTATTCTATTTTGTGCAAATTATACCTATTTTTAATTTTGTATGCCGCCACCCCCAAAAGCCACAATTTGAGGACGAAATTTTCAGTATAAAACGCCATCAGAAAAAAAATTTCGGCTGCGCCGCTGTTTTTCAGCAACGACTAAATTGAATGTACATCATTGTTTACGAAATGTGAGCGTCGAATAAAAAAACGTATAATTGATCGTCGAAAATCCCTCCCATAGTAAATTTTTGGCTACGTCACTATACCCAGGGAAGGCACGAGGCGAAATGGACACCCATCGGGGCATAACCCAAGTAACAATTTGAATTTTATCAAAGTTTTTTAGCGATTCAAAAATCCTAAACATAAAACCATTGATGCCGACTTGAAAATGCTCTCGAGTTCTTGTATGCCTCAATAAGCCCACGTTCTGGCTAGTTGGCCTAGTCTTATTAGGGTCTACAGGACTTCGTATGCAAACCGGCTTAGGATTTCGGGTTGTATCATAGTTTTATCAATCTTCTAAATAAAACCATCGTCTGACTTGTCAAATAATTGTTTTGATTATTTTTCACTCTCAACGTTGGATCGTCAGAATAAATTATGCTTGGTTGTTTATCCAGCCATCAATTGGAAAGATGCAGATATGGAATTCATATTTGTTTTCCTATTTAATACGTGTCAGGAGACATGCCACGGAAAATTTGTGGTGAACTATGCATAATTTGGAAGTTAAATGCATTTAATTTACTCGGTGGAATTGCGTGCAAAAAAGGTTTTTTCAACACAGCGGAGTTTAAAAGACATTATATAATTTTTCTGACAAAATAAAATGACGGAAACGTGTTGTATGGTTTAATTTGATATTAAGCTGTACGTGAAATCACAAAATTGAGTAATAATTTTTCTGTATTTACATGAATTATCCCGGCTAGGCGACATATTTTTCTGATAAAACTCTGTGTTCCTGATGATTCTTCCAATAGGGCTAACCCTCCTGAGGTAGTCATAACTGAGCTCATGATAGAACTAGCGGTTTTATCACCGCATTTTTTTTTTTTTTTTGGTTTATGTTACGGCCACGAAATCTTTTGTTGGTTTTATGCATTGCTTCATAGTTTTGTGTTTTTGTTTGCAAAAAAAAATCTCATCGAAAACAACCGCAAATGCAAGTTTTATTGAAATGGTATTATAATAAGTGATAAAACCAATTCATGTCTACTTGCAAGTCTTTAATTGAAGATGTTTATAGCAGAAGTTATATGATAGTTTTATGGAACGCCAAAGGTTCAAAGTAAAAAACTACCACAGAAAACTAATTTAGAACAACTAGCTTTTTGACATGCTCGTATGAAACCAGGACAAAACATGAATAAACCTTCAAGGCATGCTGATTGTTACTTGGGAATGGACACCCCTGCATATTTTATGCTGTATCTTTGATCACATCGCATAATTTGCCTACGGAGATCAATACAACAGGTATAATACACCATCTTAAACGAGTTTACATAACATCAGAGTTAATTAAATAAACTTCAGGCTAAAATAATCGGATTGATTTTTTTCAAACTCCCTAAAACGCCTAACAGTATGCAACGCGCGTTATCCGTAATTGCCAGTGTTCATTCCACCCCGAATTGACTACAACATTAAAATAGCTATTTTGAGTAAAATCTGATCAAAAATTTTTATATTTCATCCACTGCTAAATCTGCGTATACATGTAGATAAGGTAACAATTCACTTGTTTTAAAGGTTGACGTTGACATACTCAAACACTCGTAATACCTTATTAGCTGCTGCTTCGAAATTATAAGAAATTCACCATATGAAATTCTTTTTTTTCAATGATATTTTGGTTATTATGAAGGAATATAAATGGTACTTTTGAAAAATAGAACAATGACTTGTTCTTTTACACATATGAATTAAAAGTTTAACATAAAAGTCAACGGTTTCGACAAAAACAGGGGTGTCCATTTCGCCCCGGTTGTCCATTATGCCCCTAATCCCCCTCAAGGTTGCTGTGCGCTTTAGATTTATTGCTAGCAAGCGAGAGCAACCAGAATGCAATCTGACTTTACACCGTGACGTTACTGGACGAGTGACGACGACGCGGGTGGCTGGGATTTACCATGCCTACTAGGATCACTTGATGTGCCGTGCGTCATTGTCCACTGTTCAATAAGTCGACATGAATCTACTGTCACACATCCACCCTCCTCTTAGGAATAAAACGTTTTTTGTTTTTGAAAGAAAACATTGCTGTTTTTTTTACTGGCCATCTTCCATGGCAAATAATAGGATTGCATTTTTTTTGTATCAAAGTCCTTTCAAAAAATGGTGATGAAATAACGAAGAGGTGTGAACTATTTGAACAAAATTTTCAACTCTTGCTATTCGCTGGCTCTAACTTGTAGATGCAACATTTTTTTACGCTAACCTGATTGACAAATCCTTCTGTTCGAGAGCACCAAAGCATTGACATATTTCTTCCCCGGTTTACATTCATTTCCCTACAACATTTATTTCAAATAATCACGCAGAATTCACCAAAATTGTAGGTTTTCGGTAGCATTTAGAGCCAATTACAGGAAATCTACATCCTCTTTCATCAGAGGCGGTACAGACTAACTAATGAACGGGCAGTATCCATAGCAATAAGTCGTTCAATGAAGAAGCTCTCTGTGAAAGACAGTCGCACCATAGACTAATATCAAGACCTCGATGTACCAAAGAAAACCATTAAATTTTCTGTGTCCAGTCCGGTACCCAATTAATATTCATTACCGTGTATTTTTTTTTCGTGTAAATTGCCTTTTGTGTAAATTATATTTAGCGTGTTACACCGATCTGACAGCTCGGACAGTAAGGGACTAAACATAAATTACGTAAGTGGGTACCGAGGATTGTTCACAATCTGCGAACTTGACTGCGGAAAAAAAAATCGCGACCATGACGCCGCTGCTCGCACTACGTGTCCGCTCATTGAAATCTGCCTTTTTTGTAAGATTTACTATATTCGCTGCATAAAGACTTCGAATTTCGTTTGCATTTGTAAGTTATGGGACCTAACCTGGTAACGCAATCCGTAAAAGGCCATATTCGCAACTGCATACGCCTTTTAACTTCACGGGAAAACACGCACGCGTCACAAGTGTTCCAAGATAAACAAATTCTTCAATAACTTCAAACATATTCCCATCAATCACTAGCTCAGTACTAACACTACTTGGCCTGCCTCTGTCTCTACCCGAAATCATGTACGTCCTCTTGGTAGAATTAGTCGTCAAGGCTATCCTTACTGTCTCCCTCTTCAGGGGAGCATAGGCTTCCTATTCTGCCCTGCGATCGATACCGATAAGATTAATATCGTTCGCAAAGCCGAGGTAGTGCAAATCAATGAACAGGTAGTGAGTATGCAAGTTATACTCCCGAAAATTATCTAAGATCACACGCTGATTAATTATTTGATTTGTCATTGATCGACCAAACCAACCTGGAATTCAGCGACGAAGGACTTCCCGAGGATTCTCAGTCTGTTGAACAGGACACGCGACAGTATCTTACACGCCGCAACTGACCACAAAACAGAAAAACACAACAATTGCTCTGTTTCCAAAACTCTTGCTGAATCAAAGTTGTGCACTCCCAGATGTAGTGAAAACTGATATTATTGTCACTATTAAGTGCATACGCACGGAGGTCTGAACGCACGTAGCGACTGTAAAGTCGCTAAAACATTTTTGTTCTTGTCGTCAAAAGACAATTTCAAGGTTGCGGTCATCCGGACGCGCTGTGGACTAGGGTGCGGTAATCCGGACACGCTGTAGACTTTTTTTTGTCACCAAGAGACAATTTCAAGGGTGCGGTCATCCGGACGCGCTGTGGACTATTTTTTTTTTGTCGCCAAGAGACAATTACAAAAATGCGGTCATCCGGACGCGCTGTGGACTATTATTTTTTTTTGTCGCCAAGAGACAATTATTAGGGTGCGGTCATCCGGACACGCTGTAGACTTTTTTTGTCACCAAGAGACAATTTCAAGGGTGCGGTCATCCGGACACGCTGTGAACTGGGATGCGGTCATCCGGACACGCTGTAGACTTTTTTGTCACCAAGAGACAATTTCAAGGGTGCGGTCATCCGGACGCGCTGTGGACTATTTTTTTTATTGTCGCCAAGAGACAATTATTAGGGTGTGGTCATCCGGACACGCTGTGGACTGGGGTGCGGTCATCCGGACACGCTGTGGACTATTCCTTTTTTTTTGTTGCCAAGAGACAATTATTAGGGTGCGGTCATCCGGACGCGCTGTGGGCTTTTTTTTTATTGTCGCCAAGTGACAATTGAAAAGATGCGGTCATCCGGACACGCTGTGGACTATTTTTTTTTATGATGCAATAAAACTTCGGTCACGCTAGTGAACATTCATTTTATATTTCGTGGTAGAACGAGACTCACGACCACGATTCGGTTGATGAGTATTTCAATTTTACTTTGAAACTGATTACAGATTACAACATTTACATATTATTTCAACCATCCATTATGCTTATTTCACACAAGACAGTTTGTTCAGCCCATTGCAATAATCTAGATAAGAAATAAGGTGCAAAATATGAAAGCTTTTTCTTTTTAATAATTTAATCAGGGGATTATAACCCCAACAAAAGAATATTTTGTGTAAGCAGCTCTCAACTATTATATGTGCACAAAACATTTTTTTTTCTTTATTCAGGGATTTTCTGCCATAGGCATGTTCATCCCAGAAAACAACAATAGCATTAAAGCAGACGGATTTTCCATGAATTTTTTTCAATTTTACGATTCTTTATAACTTCAAAATCTGCGCCCACGCAAAATTCACACGGCTTCAATTGTTTTCTGTTTTACTTGATCAATTTAGATCCTTTCTAGATTACGAGTACTGTGAGTCATATTTGTTACGAAAACTGCTACTCGTTTGATTTCTTATCACTAGTGAGCCAGTTGATTAACGCTTTTATGCACAAGAGTGCATCTGACGGTACCTGTAGTTTCACCTATGATGACCAAAGGATAACGCAGGAAAATAGTTTTGTGGGTCAACTAAAGACACCCGACCAACGAAGCCTTTCCCACAGAATCTGTAATTCTATCAGCGACAGTAGCGAAAAAGAAAACGTAAACCTTTTTGTTATGAAAACATAATATTCACTCTACATACTTTGTCACAATAGTCCAACTAAAACACGGCGAGGATCTACTCCATTTGCGCATTTGAAGAAGAGAAAAAAAACTATCTCACGATGGTTGATTTATAATAGCGCCATTAGAAATTTTTTAGATCTCAAACGTCTCTTAGAGTTTTGATACTTCTGTCTTGCATCGATAAACGCACTAGTCAACCGGACATGTCTTTGACTGATGTATATTACCGTGGAAATAGGTTTGTACTTGCATCGACACATATTGGTTGGTGAAGAGGAAATCAATGAGTAACGTAAAATATCAACTCCTCTCACATCGCGTCTGTTACATTATTTTGAAAAATCGTCATCTAGTTGGCCACGCTTTTGACGCACAACTGGTTCGATGTTTTGAATTGATAGCTAGTACTCAATTCAAAACAACTTACACATAACAACACCAATTATTAATTTGCTACGCACCTGCTCAAAAATATCGAAAATTGTGCGTTATTTTCATATAGTTGCAATAAAATAGACTACCCTCTAACCACGACGCTTGCGAACCAGGAAAAGAATACAGCTTTTTTCCATTCAATTTTTTGTTATAATAACCAAAACTTGCGAGCAATGCAAAATTCCTTCCAAACCATCGCCAGGCGATGCATGTTATTCACTTATGGGAAAAAATATGATCGACCGATATGCAATAAAACAAAAAAATCCAAGCAGCAACTTACCCAAGAAGCCTGCAGTCTCCAGACCACCGTAGGGTTTTCCTTCCTTCCGGAGAAAAAAAAGTGCACTCACACCAAGACTCACACAGTATTCTTGCACCAGCGGCAGAAGCACTTCTTAAAAACTAATCACACACTGCCACAGTCACTCTTTCTGTAAACGCCCCCGCTTGCCGACAATTTCCAGTTTGTTCACTTGTAATTAATCCGGCAGGATCGCCAAATGTGCACTTTAGATTTATTGCTAGCAAGCGGGAGCAACCAGAATGCAATCTGACTTTACACCGTGACGTTACTGGACGAGTGACGACGACGCGGGTGGCTGGGATTTACCATGCCTACTAGGATCACTTGATGTGCCGTGCGTCATTGTCCACTGTTCAATAAGTCGACATGAATCTACTGTCACACAGTTGCAACCATTCATTTGCAAAGATTTACATTCATTTGCTATTATCTCAGTTCAGAAGCATGTTATCGAAAAACAATGTATGGATGAATTTAACCTTGTAGTTTTATCTGCCACATTGGGGTCGCACACGCATTCCAAAGTCGTGAGCGAGCTGTGAAGGCAACTTTCCACAGCGTGAATGAAATTTACATTCACCGCGTGGAGAGTTGCCTTCACAGCTCGCTCACGACTTTGGTATATGTTTGCGACCCCAATGTTATTCGGCAATCTTTCAGAGAAAACTACAACGTTAAATTCATCCATACATTGTTTTTCGATAGCATGCTTCTGAACTGAGATAATAGCAAATGAATGTAAATCTTTGCAAATGAATGGTCGCAACCTTGATCCCTCTAAGCATTTTTTGCTATATTTTTTGTCTTGGTGCATTTTTATTGTCGAAATTCAACCAATCTGTAACTTGGTTATCACCGAACTTATTCAATAGTTTCAAAAAATTGAACGTTTTTTGTAGTTCGTCACAGAAAAATAAAAACAAACGGTTGATAAGTAACTGAGAAACTTTAGATACAATCTAAATTTAACTAGTTTGTATGGGAAAACGGCTTTGGTGCATTTTTATTGTCCGATACTGTAGGTTATATGAATAAAACTGAGTAAATTATAAAGAACATGCCCGTCTCCATGAAGATTTGAAGAAATTTAATTGAAGACTTAGATTTAAAAATGTTTCTTTAGCTTTATTAATATGGCCCAATGACGAGAAAATGCCGTCTATCAATTACGTCAATGTTGTTGATTCGCGATTTTCTTACTGTGGTGATTTATTGGTGTAACGATAAGAAAAGTTTGGCTGGAAGAAAGTCGAGCTTAAATTTGAGCCTGTCCATAAACTACGTAGACTCTTAGGGGAGAGGGGGGTCTTTGGTTCTAGCCAAAGTCTCGATCCATACAAATTTCGAATATTTTGTATGGACAAAAGTCTACAAGAGGGGAGGGGGACACCCTAGAACCGATCAGCACTAAAGTGCATAATTTCCAGACTACACCAAAAATGTCTAACCCTTGCACATTCACAAAATCAGCTCCTGCGTCCACAAAATCATGAATTTCGCAAAATAAAATTTACGGCGATCTAGCTAGGTTTACTAGTGCCCTTGGTAAACAAAAAATAGAAATTTCGCATCTAGAAGAGTGTACGAGCTGTTTTTTAGAATGTGTAACTGCTACACATTTTTGTGTGGTCTGGAAATTATGCATTTATGAGTAGGTCTTACACATTTTAGTGCTGAGCGTCTTTACAGTGGAGGGTCTGAGATTGCTAAAAATGAGTATACGTAGTTTATCAACAGCGCCTTTTGTACAGTTTATATGGGACCAAATGGAATCCAGAGTTTTAATGTGAATAGAAAATATTAGCGGTTTCTTCAAAACAAATAGAAGCTTTGAAAAAAAAGTGAAGAACTAACTTTTGGATAAATTCACGTTAAGGAGAATACAAACATGGCTGCCACAATGGCTGACTTGGTCCCCTATTCACGTTTTCAAGAGCACCAATTTTGAAAATTCGTTAACAAATGCTCTCGATTTGGAAAAGCTGCCTTTTTTGCAAGTGAGCAAAACCAGGATAAACAAGTGCGGCTTGGTTCGATGCTTCGTTCGTCAGATTTGTGCCTTTAAAGTTTGTATGCAAAATTGCAATGGGATTTCTTGATGTTTCACCTTAATGTTCAAAAATATGTGTAGATTTACCGTTTTTATTTTATAACAGAGAATCAGACAACGAATCGATAATTTTACGTTAAAAACAATCTTGTCTAGTGGAGCGGACCTGGTGTGGTGGTTAGAACACTTGACTATCACGCCGAGGACCTGGGATCGAATCCCACTCTCAACATACTCACAAAATGTGGGTTCTTCCTTCGGAAGGGAAGTAAAACGTGGGTCCCGAGATGAACTAGCCTAGGGTTAAAAATCTCGTTAATACAGACAAAAAAAAATCTTCTCTAAAATAGATATTTAATCCTATAACATTTGTATGGCTTTGTGTTTGGATATTAAAAATTCAACTACTTGACAATAGGTACTACAAAAACCTGTTTTTTCCTCAGTTCATCAAATGCAGAAGGTGCGTTCAACAAACTTGTTCAACAACGATGACTGCAAATGCCAGACAAAGTGTGAGTCGGTGGGCTTGGCTTCCCCATCGATCATAAATTTCAACTGAAATCGCGATGGTAGCAAACAGTCAACTGGAAGGTGCCCCGTTGGCGCTGTGACCAATCACAGTTCGCCGAAGCAGCTCAACCACCTGCATATCACCAATAAGGCACCTTGTATTGGATAAGCATCACACTTCGCTCACGCGAGAGCACTCCTTGACTGTTGCGCGAAAAACGCCCGCGTTTCCAATCTCGCGAAGGCCCGCGCGCGCCCGCAATCACTAGAGAGAAGGTGAGAGAACAAGCAATATAGAGGTATAATCGATTGATTGGGTCTCGTGTCTCGTGTACTGATCGATCGGAGTATCTGTTCGGGCTTTCCTAGCTGATAACGATTCTATAAAACCATTACACCGCGAGGCAAATCCACAGTCAGTCGTTAGCAAGCGCAATCTTCAGCCGGTCTGAAAGAGTTGTTGGGAAGAGTTGGTAGTGTAATTGGCAGGGTAGTGTTTGATTCGAATGTTCGGTACGCCGCAGATATTTGGCTTTCGCACTGGAAGTAGCATGAGCTGCTGGATAAACTGATCATTCTGGGGTTTGGAGTAGCCGACAGATATTCTACTGGAAGAATTGTGATTTTGTGTGGAAAAATCGAAAATGTTTCGTGAAATGTAAGTTTCCAGAACGTGAAGATTCGAGCGTGATGATGCAAGAAGTGCTAATGAAATGCTTTGTTTAATATTACAGTTTAGCTGTTGGTGCGATTTTCGTGAACCTTGTGGTTGCTGGCCGAATAGTAAACTATACTTGTTCGATAAATTCCGATGGATATTGCATTTTCCAAGGCGTAAGAATCAACAGTGTAGAAGAAGCAAGTGATGTGGAGTTGCTGGCACCAAGCTACGATATCACCAGAATCAAGTTCCGAGAATCGGCGATGTTTGTGTTACCGGAGGGAATTTACGAAACTTTCCCAAACATGCTGGAACTGAAGGTCTGGTGGCAAAGTTTGCACAGTATTTACATTCCACCTAATCTACTTCATTTGGATGCGGAGAGGAATCGCATTCAAAGAATCAGCTTCGATACGAACACGGTGCCAATGCTGAAAAAACTAGAACTTGGCCATAATAGGCTCAAAGCAATCGAAAATATCTCCTACTTTGAAAATCTCGAATTTCTGGATCTCTCTCATAATGATCTGCGATCGATCGATCTGTGTCTATTCCAGCGAATGAAACATCTCCGTACTCTAGATTTATCGGTCAACAATATGGCCATAGTGAAAAACTCCATGGAACATAAACTCGAATCCCTAACAGTATTATATCTGAATGACAATCGGCTCTCATATTTGGACATCAATGTTCTGCGCCAATTTCCGAACTTGGAAATACTGCATCTATTCAAAAACGGGTTGATGTACATGGAGTATGAAAATATGCGTTCAATGTTCCCGAAAATTGACATTGTTCACATCTACGACAACGATTGGAACTGCGAAAATCTAGCGGAGATGATCATGTACTTCAAGAAAATCAATATCCGCGAATACAAGTTGTTCAGTTCCATGAAATGCAAGGAACGAGTGATAGATGGTATCTGCTGTTCAGAGGGCAAAGCTCTCACAATCCTGAAAAAGTCAAACCTTTACTTCTCAAATTATGTCAACGAATTGAACCTGCATTCCCAGCATATCATGCAAGAGATGAAACAATCCAAACGTGAAATCCAGAAACTCATAGAGCATGAAAACATGACTCAGGCCTCGTTGCAGGCCTTCAGTGCAGACATGGATGCAATCCGGAATCGCATAGAGAACATCACTATGCTTGCGGCAGACAGTAGTTCAACGATACCACGGTTCAAAAAACACGAAAAAGTCGATAAACTAGTACAGGAGATCTACAAAATAAAACAGGACCACCAGAGCCTAACACGAGAAAACCAAGAATTCAAACAGCAGATCGAGAGGTACGAAGCCATGAAAACCGAAATGGAGTCCATCCGAGCGTATTCGGAAGAAATGAGGAACACCATACAGGAACTCAAAGAGGAAAACAATCATCTGAAGGTTGATCTGTATCAGCTGCTGAATGAATTTCACGAATTGAGGGCCAGCAAGAATCCAGAAAAGGGGGTATGACGAAGGGAGCGCTGCTTCCAAAATAATTGGAGCACATGTTAGTAGAGCATTGGGACTGATTCGAATGATTTTAGCACGCGGGTAGTTGAATGATGCTTCATTCAGCTTTCGTGCCGTATCATAGTAGTTTATATAGTGCAACGTAACTTAGTGAATAATTTGCTGGACAAACTAGATTTAAGACTAGATAAACTCAGAGTTGATTTCTGTTTCGGTTATCTAGATCAATCAGACTGATACTCAGAGAAAACTCCTCCCCCGTCTGTGACGAAGAGAGGATGCCAAACGGTGAGATAGGTTCGTAGCAAACTGGCAGTGACTTTGCAGGAAATTTGAATGGTGCTGATAATTTTTTTGATATCTGATAATTTCAAGTCCAGTCATATGATTGACAGGGAAGAATGTGGAATTACCCGGGCACGGGGCCAGTATGTGTATTGTTCCCGTCGGTGACATGAGCCTCGTGAGTGAAAACTCAGTGAAAGAAGAGAGTAACAATGACTCAATGCGTATGGGTTTGAGAGTGACCGACCGTATCAGCTAGATGAAAGTCCAAAGAGTACAACATAGCACCCAGTGTTCGATTTACATGAAACTAATAGTATACATGAATAAATAAAATGTAAACAAAACCCATCGAAGTGATGTTTTATTTCCACTTAATCACAATGCCGACACCACTTACTTTCACCACAGTGTGTATTTGAGCTATGGGCGTTGTATTTAATACTCACGTGCATATCGCATGATGCGCTGATAACAGCAAGATGAGAATTAATTATGGAAGTGAGAGCTTAACTTGAATTTTGTTGAGGGACGTTATAAATAATTTTGAAGGTTTATTGACTTTGTTTCTGGTGCTCACGTCAGACATGTTGAAGATTGATGAATTTTTAAAGGCACATTGCAATTTCAAATGTAGGTATGAGTAGCAGAAGGCTCACTCTCCAAACAATTCCATTCCAGAATAAGTAGGTATGTTGTCATAGGAATTCATCCAAAATTGCCTTTCAAACAATGGCGACTTCTTCGAATTCGACTATCTCTTTGAATCTAGCTTTGGTAAAATGGTAAACAGACATAGGTGTAATCATGGTGAGGTAAACAAGTGATTCATGATTTTCGTATGATACAAGGACAAGTGGCAACGTGAAAAATTCCATCCCGGTTGAATACTCAATAGTGATGATTATATGTATAAACAGCAATGTTTAAAACTCTTGCTTAAGTTCCACTCACTTACGGAAGGTAGTTGACATGTCTTAGCGGTGAAAAGATCGTGCACGATATTTCTGTTCTTTTTGGGTCATTGACCTAGATTTGGCTATAGTATGTCGCTTCAATGCAATTGTTTCTATAAGTGTTTTTAAGTTTGAACTGGTAGTTGATTTCTTTGAAAAATGGACACCAACTTTTGACCTGTAGCAAACCGAGCTCACCTACTTAAACGAAGAATGCCGTACAGCTGCTGTCCGCTGACCTTTGCCGCTTTGAACTTGGAATAGTATTTGGATTTGCATCGAACTCTTCACAATAGGAGGAAAGGAAGGAGGCGCATGGTAGTTAATGCTGATGCCATGTGACCAGCACGCAGTTGCTTACATATCTCGCGCTTCCAATCAGAAGATTATTTAAGGATATGGTTGCTTGACTGAGTTCAAACACAAAATTGCTTGAGTAAGCTAGCAGCGAGTAGCATTTCCAGATCAATGCGTTTGAACGGTGTTCGAAATTGTGCCTGTGAAAATGCGAGTTAACATGCGTTTTTTTAGAAAGTGAAATACTTTATTAAATTCCAGAACGACGTGTTTCACTATCCAACACAGTCGTTGAAGAAGCAATGCATGTACTGTGGACAGTTCAGCTAAGTATACCCCAAGGTATACCAGTGTTGCCACATTTAAATCTGTATTTTGCCTTTCAAAAATCTTTATAATCTGCATTTGTCCATTTTTTGTCAAAAATCTGTATGAAATCTGTAATATTTCGCGAAAAATCTCTTTGAAATTCTGTAAGTTTCTCAAAAATCTGTATAATCTGTATAATTTCCAAAAATCTGTGTATATTGGTATACAGAATTCTGTATGAAAAGCTGCAAAAAAATCTGCACGATTACAGAAAAATCTGTATATGTGGCATCCCTGAGGTATACCCCATGAGTATGGACAAAGGGAATGCACGGAAAACATGTTTAAGGACAAACGTATTGGAATCCTAGTTCAATATTGCATCACACTCTCGAATGCACAAATCTCAAGAAGTAAACTTCCAACAATAGTGCAATTTTTATTACATTTTCTATGATATTTGTGTGCTCAAAATCGTGAGTAGATGCAGCATTCAAGTTTGTCCTTAAATTTTGTACTGTAGACCACTTTAACTTTGCATACTTACTTATCAATCAGGCTAAGGCCGGGGTGGCCTCTGCTGTACATAGTAGCCGCCTCCATTCCAAACGGTCCATAGCTGTTTGTCTCCAGTTCCGCACTCTGCGTAGGGTTCTCAGATCGTCCTCCACTTGATCGACCCACCTAGCTCGCTGCGCTTCACGTCTTCTTGTACTGGTTGGATGACTCTCGAGAACCATTTTATTCGGGTTGCTATCCGACATGCTGATGACGTGACCCGTCCACCGTAGCCTCCAGATTTTCGCGGTGTGGACGATGGTTGGTTCTCTCAGCAGCTGCACGTGGTTCATTCGCCTTCTCCAGGTCCCGTCTTCCATCTGCATTCCGCGTAGATGGTACGCAGCACCTCCCGTTCGAAAACTCCAAGGGTGCGTTGGTCCTCTGCACGTAGCAGAGTGTCGACAACCTGGAATGTCAGGGAATTTATTTTTGGACCTGGAGAATCAGGGAAAGTCAGGGAATTTTGTTGATGGTCAGGGAAAATTTTTAGCGAAAATCATAAAACGATGTATTCGTGTTATACAACATGTTATGGAATTTAAAAAAAAAACTTGCTAAATTGTTTCTTCAAACTGTAACGTCCATGATTCTGATTTACGATAAAATCAATGTTTGTAGCATTCAGCTAACGTAATGCTATTCTGAATTTCATCATGAAGCCTTATTTCTTAACAAAATTATAAGTCAGGTTAATAAGCTAAAAATTAAAAGTACATGACACTATACTCAATGTAATGTTTGGCGAATTTTTGGTACATTCTTTGGTGATATTGTTTTGAGATGCCTCACTCCTGCATCTTGATGGGTTCCTAATGAATTTATTGGTGGGTAAAGTCTTGCAATGCCCAGAAGTTTACTGTTCAGACCAATAGTAATTTTTATTATTTTCTGGAGATCTTTGTTGAAACTTGAGTAATAATCCCAGGAAAATTTTCCAGAGATGATTGCGTAGTACTTCGTCTGATTCATTCTAGATCTACGCTCTCAGTAGAGCTTGGTCTGCCTCTTCAATTTAGTGTTCTTTAAGCACTATTTCTAAAGGCAATTAAAACCTCATGAACTAGAGAACTAGATACCCAAATTACTTCACACCTTTTTAATACATTTTCAACTCATAGTGACATTTTAACACCAAAAAAAATTAAAATATTTTACCCAGATCCTTGAAGTCGTCTTCTTTTGCAAAACACAAATACAATTTCCAATGAATTTTCTAAAACTATTTAGTAAACTTTCCTTGACAAATCCTTACCAGATTTTTGACATGTCTTTCACAAATTTTCACTAGTTTTATTTTATATCCAAACGCCATCTTTAATGGTCTCCTGCATTGGCGTATCTAGGATTTTTTCCTAGGGGGTGCCTGGGGGGTGCCAGTTCTAGTGGGTTCCAGGTTGTTTTGCTTTTTTTTGTAAAAAGGAATACCGATCCACCCTCCCACCCTCAACTTCTTAGTATAATGAAAATTTAAACGCGCTATATTTTAAAGAACGGTTTTTTTAAATCCGAACCGTTGTACTGACTTAACACTCTCCCAGCCATGTGAGGTTTGAGAACTTAATAACTTGATTACGTATAATAAATGGAATTTGTACTTTCAGTTTGAACTTTACAATCATCACAACCCCTTTATTTTGCGGATTGAATACATTGATTAAGAATACATTCTTAGAGCAATTATCAGAAGTGTAAATCTCGAAAACTATCAAATATCTACAAGTTTGCGTGTAGCATGTAATCATCTTGACATCCTCTTTGGTTTATTGGATGACAACAACTCTTATAAAATAGTTTTCAAGAACAATTGTAAGAGTCTTTTTTTTTTCTCCCCTGTTGTGGAAAATAAGCCACTGTGTCCAAAAAGCTGAACTTTTGGGGCATTTTAAGAGTTATAAATACTTGAAATTGCAAAATCAGCATACATATTTGCATTTTTGGTTTGACCACAACATTAATAGCGAACTTCGATTTTTCTGTTCGGGACTCTGATTCTATGCTATAATATAATAAAGAAATTTGGGTTTTCGGCAAAACATTGTTTCGGTAATTCCTCAGGGAGTATTCCCGGCAATTTATTAGGAAATTATTTTGCATTTTATTTTAATTACGACTATTTTAATTTCTCAGAAATTACTTTGAATTTGGTTAATTTCTTCGAATTTATTTGGTAATTTGTCTGGAATTTGATACTTAACACCTTTTACGCATCCTTTGAAAATTTCATCGGAAATTACTTTGGCAATTCCACTAGGAGTTTATTTGGCTTTTTTTATTTCATTGGCAAATTTATTGAAATGTTCTCTCGGGAGTTCCTTCGCCAATTTTTTAGTAGTCTTTCAAACGATGTTTTGTTAATGTCAGCAATTCTATTGATATTTGCTTTTTAAAATTCTCCAATTTCTCTTCAGGCAATTCTTTTGAGTATTCTTTTAGCGAAGCCTTTGGTGATTCATTTGACATTAACTCTGGGAACTTCCTCACATTTTTTTGGAAATGTCTTCAGCATGTCATTCTACTTGTTTTTCGGATTTTCGTCTTTTTGGACTTCCATTATCTATGCTATTAGCTATTTCTTCACCAATTCCTTCAAAAACTTCTTCGGAAGCTTTTTTTTATAAATAGTTTCTATAATTTAAATAACAATTGTTTAGATAATTTCTTCTAGATTTCTTCAGTAATTATGTAAGGAATTCCTGCAGCAGATGATTTCGGAACACCTTCGGCAATTCCGATGTTGCTTGCATTGAATATTTATTTGGAAATTTATCAGCGAATCCTTTGGAAATCATGGAAACTTCTATTATTACTTTAGGTATTTCTTCGGTAATTCCGTTGGAAATGGATTCGGCAATTTTCTGAGAGATATCCTTCGGGAATTTCTTTGAAAAAATCTCTGGCGGTTCTTAAAAGATTCTGTCACTGCAATTACTTTTGGAATTCTTTCTTAGTTTTCTTCAGAAATTCTTTTAATGATTTCGAAAAATTCTTTGAGAATTTCTTCGAATTTTTTTTATAAATGTTTGTGGAATTTTTTATAGAATATTTTTTGACAATTTATTTTCATGAGGAATTTCTCTGGCAGTTCTTATATGAATTCTTTTGGCAACTACTTTGAAAGCTCTAAGGTAATTTTGGTGGATTTTTTCCGGCTATCTCTTTGGGAATTTGTCAGGAAATTTTTCGTGAATTTCATAGGATTTTCTTTAAGCACATCCAGTTGAGCATTTCTGAATTTCCGGAAGCAATATATTTAAATATAATTAAATCATAAAGAATTACAAAAGTAATCACGATAAAATTTCCTGGAAAATATGCAAAATAACTGAAAAAGAAATTGCTAAAATAATTACGGAGGAATAGTCATTGAAATATAGAAAAAAAATCCAAAGAAATTGTTGATTGCATTCCCAAAAAAACGTAACTAGCTGAATATCAGTTTCTTAAACTAAAGTTTGCTTAAGAGCGGTTTGTTCCTCTCCTATACAGCTAAAATGTTTGTTGGGTCCCAATGAAACTACCGAAAAAACAAAAAATAAAAAATAAATAAAAAGAACAATTATGCCGAAGGAACCCTCAAAGAAATGGCCATACTGCGGTTTAGCAAATACGGAGTCGTGTGTTCTCGAATCCCACCAGAATGCGATTCTTTTTCACAAATTCATTTTGTCAATTAGCCACATTCTGTACCTTCTAATTAATTACAAGTTTTTCCCGTACATTCCTTTAAAATTTCACTAGAGATTTCTCTAGTAATGCCTCCTAGGATATCTCTGGAAATTCCAACTATTCCCGAAATTCGTATAGGGATTCCTCAAAAGATTTCTATTGGGATTCCTTCAGCTAGAATTCTTTGAAAAAAGGCCATGAGGAGTTCCAGGTGTAATACGATAATTAATTTCAAGAGTAGTCCATGAATTCCTGGATGATTCTTTAGGAAAATCCCTGGAAGAATCAAAGGCATTATTGGAAGTATCCTAGGAAAACTGGCAAGAAGAATCCCGGCAATTCCAGAAGTAATCTCTAGAGGGATTCCTGCAGGTATCACAGTAAGAATTTCTGGAGGCGACCTAGAAGGCATTCCTGAAATATTAGAAGCAGCTAGAATCGCTTATGGAATCCTAGGAGGAGTTCCTGGATGAAAGTCAAGAGGAGTTCCTGGAGAAGTACAACAAGAAATATTTGGAAAAATCCTAGTTTTTTAGGATTTCCAGGAAGACACACCGAAGGTACTTCTGCAAGACTCCTAAAAAGATTGTCTTGAATAAGCGCAACAAGTTTTTGAAGGAATCCCTGGATAAATTCTTAGAAGAATCAGTAGAAGAACTCTGGGAGTAAGAATGACTGGAGGAGTCCAAGGAGGCATTGCTGGAAGAACCACAACAGGAATAGCTTAAGAAATCCAGCTGACATTCCTGGATGTAAGCCAAGAGGAGTTCCTGCAGGAATTCCATGGGAAATTTATGAGAGAATCCGTGGACAAAATATCTTGGATAAAAATACTGGAGAAATCACCGAAGAGTTTCTGAAGAAATCACAGGAAAAATCTCAGGAGGTATTCTTAGAAGGATTCTGGGATGTATCACTGTAGAAACCTCAGCTGAAATCCCAGAAGGAATTGCTGGAGGAAACTGTACAGGAATATCTAGAGAAATCCCATCAGGAATGCCGGGGGGAATCCAAAGAAACAATCCTTGGAATACCCAGAGAAGCCCCTGCAAGAACCGGTAGAGGTATTCTGGAAGAATCTATAGAGAAGGCCCTGAAGGAATTGCAGGAGGATTTCTGAATGAATCTCAGGAAGAATTCCAGCCATAATACTAGGATAATTCGTATAGGAATCACTAGGAAGAATTTCTGGAGAAATTGATGGAAGAATCACAGGAAGAGTTGTTTGAGGTATTCTTGAAGGAAGGCCAAAAAGAGTTTCTGTATCAAATCCATGATGATTTTCTGGAGAAATCTTTCGATACAATTTCTGAAGGAATTCCTGGATGAGTTCTTGGAGAAATCCCTGGTGGAGCAACCAAGGGAATTTCTGCAAGAATTCCAGGAAGATTGCCAGGAAAGGTCTCAGCAAAAAAGCCAGGAGAAAGCTCTAGAAGAATCTGTAGCATAATTTCGGAAGTACCACAGTTAGATTTTCTGGAGGAAAAATAGCTGGAAGGACCGCATGAATTGCTTGAGCAGTCACAGCTGGAATATCTGGAGGAATTCTTAGAATTCCAGGAGCTATCATAGAAATAATTTCTTGCGAAATCCTAGAATCAGCAATGCCAGGGGTATCTTATGAGAAGATCATCTAACAAATGCCTGGAGGAATACCTACAGTATTTCAGAAGAAGTCCTTACGGGAATTGCTTGAAGAATTCCAGCTGAAATTCATGGAGAAATTCTTGGGGAAATCCCCTGTGGAATTTCTGGAAGAACCTCTGTAGAAAGTCCTGAATATATCCTTGAAGAAATGTATGGAAGAATCAATGAAGGGATTTTATTTAAAAATCTCAGGGAGATCTTCCGGAAGAATTCCTAAGGGAAGTTTAATTGCAGAAATATCGGGAGGTCATCCATAAAGGAAGCCTAGAGAAATCACTGTATGAATCGAGGTAGGAATCTATGCAGAAGTCTGTTGATTGTTCTTACCAATATCCAAAACGCCAAAATCTGCGCCAAAAGGTAAAACAGTTATATAAGTAATTCCGGGTGTGCTTAAGTTTTGTTCAAATGTGCCATTAATAAATATTGAAAATATTGTGTGAAGTTTAAAATTTGAGGTGACTGTCAAGGAAAAATTCTAGGGGGTGCCAAATTTGTTCTAGGGGGTGCCAGGCACCCCTGGAACCCCCCCCCTAGCTACGCCAATGGTCTCCTGGCATAGTCCTCACAGGATTCCAATGTTTTATTTTTCTAGATTACTCGTGAAATGATTGATGACACCGTGAAACAGCATTCTTTAGAGATTTTATTTCCAAGATTCATAATAGTTTTCTACCATGTTCTCGAACAGACTACTATTTAAATTTATGTACCGTCAAGGCGCCCATATAGCCGAGGCGGTAAACGCACGGGTATTCAGCATGACCATGCTGAGGGTGACGGGTTCGATTCCCGGTCGGTCCAGGATCTTTTCGTAAAGGAAATTTCCTTGACTTCCTTGGGCATAGAGTATCTTCGTGCCTGCCACACGATATACACATGCAAAATGGTTATTGGCAGAGGAAGCTCTCAGTTAATAACTGTGGAAGTGCTCATAGAACACTAAGCTGAGAAGCAGGCTTTGTCCCAGTGAGGACGTTACGCCAAGAAGAGGAGAGAGGAGGACCGTCAAGGCGCCATTCACCGTGGGGGCTCCATTCACCGTGTGCTTGCGAATATTTTTTCATTATTTCCATATTACGATTGAATGGTATGACAGTTTCCCTTCAATTTCACCAATACAACACTAATGTATTGTTACCATGTCAAAACGCTCATTAGAAACATTTAAAAGTATCATTTTGACACTAAAGTGTGTTTACATGAAGCGGTTTTCTGCTCGTTCACTGCATTCATAGTGAAAAAACCAAAACTGCGCTAAGGTGATTTAAGCGATAAACTAAATGTACTAACGTTTCTATTCAACCAAGAAGCAATTAAGTTCACATATTAGGTATGTATTTTGCATTACCGCACTTTTTAATTGAAACAAAAAGCATTACTTGTACTTTTTAATTGAAACAAAAAGGCACGGTAAATGGGTACCCTAAAAATCAATGGTCTCCATTCACCGTGCCCCATATTGTCCCACCTCGAAAAAATTGAAAACTTGAACATTCGTTTTTCTAATTAAATCTGGCAAGTTATTACTTGAAATGAATAAAAACGAAGAAAATTCACTAGGTTGTTTTGATCTTTTTTAAATAAAAATGAATAAAATTTCTGACACACGGTCAATGGGTCCCTACTACCACGGTGAATGGTGACCTACTACGGAATCAAGCGACCTTACTACCCTCTACTAATTGTACTATATCACCAATTTTTTTGAAAATTTTTCTACGTTTGTGAATATTACTTTAATTTTAACCTCTAACTCAGCGCAACATTTTTTTGTCTCAAGAGCAAACTTATGTGTCCCCGAAGGATTTTGGGCCGCTGAATCCGAATCCGGGCTCAGATTTGCTCTAACACGTCACAATTTTGAGCTATACCTCAATTTATAGGGCAAAATATGCGATTTTGGGCTTTTTTGGCTGCAAGTCATTAAGCTAGGAAATATTTTTTAAGCAATCAAAAGGTTAATTGGTCAATTAACATCTAAATTAACGACTCATGCAAAATATTTCGTTTTACTTAATCAAAATTGATAGAAGATAGAATTAGGCCTTGTCGATATACTACGTAGACTCTCCGGAGGGGGACGGGGGGTCTGGCCAAAATCTGGGCTTCATACACATTTCAAAAATTTTGTATGAACAAAAGACTACGAGGGGGAAGAGGGGTTGGGGTTCTGAGATGTCCGAAAAAAGTCTACGACAGCGCCTTATCAATTTCCTAGAAGTCTAGTTTTTGAAATTATTTAGGAAGAATATCGAAACATCTGCTAGACATCCTGTAATCTTATTTAAGGATTCAACCGATTTCAATGAATACTTAAAGGCATCAGAGATTTAAGCAAGCAAACCCGTACGAAATTTCGAAAGCGCTTGATGGAGCTTTTCGGGAGTCTACGGTGGGCGGGTCACGTCATCAGGATGTCGGATAGCAACCCGACTAAAATGGAGTCATCCGACCGGTACAAGAAGACGTGGAGCGCAGCGAGCTAGGTGGGTCGACCAAGTGGAGGACGATCTGCGGACCATACGCAGAGTGCGGAACTGGAGACAAACAGCCATGGACCGAGTGGAATGGAGGCGGCTACTATGTACAGCAGAGGCCACCTCGGCCTTAGCCTGATCGGTAAGTTGGTAAGTAGTCAAAAATCTGTACATTTTTTGAATAGTTTCCTGGTAGAAATGCTGAATATTGAGAAGGGTGACAATGGGTATTATCGGCAGGTTTGTTCTCTTCGTCATGGGGGATTTTTGTCAGCCAAATTGCCTGAAATTTGGCTATAAAATTCAGCTTAGTTGGGAAGGATTTGAGCCCAACTCTGAGTTCAATAGGTTCCAAAAAACCCGCAAAGACGAAGAGAACAAAACGGCCGAGAATAGGTAATTATCCCTATATCGATTACAAGGGATTTTTTCGTTTTATTTTTTTTTTTATTTATTTTAATTTCGTTTTCGTGAAATAAACAAATCACTAATACGAGTTCTGCCACAAGTCCAAAATCCATGGCAGAGAACCTGTGAAATTTTGCCTAAACTCATTATTTAAGCTAAACACATCGTGCTGAACAACAGTTTCGAATATTTTCATAACAAAATGTTAAAAAGTCTTTTACCGTTTGTAAAACTTTTAAAATCTCATTTCTTCTGGAAAACTCTCCAGGATATTGGCATCCAGGCACCTTTTTATTTCATACTAAGCCAGTGGAGACGCATGGTTGCTAAGAATTCATCATGGTTCTACATTTAAAGCTCATTCCTTTGCGATTAGTTCCAACGTTCATTTTGTTTGCAAAAATATAGAATGGAGCTTCAAAGGCGGCCGTTAGCACAATGTATAATTGGACATCATTTGGGAAATTTTCATACCATGATTCAAATGCACAAACAGCATCGAATCGTAGCACCGAGCACTCTTGGTTCAAATTGTAGAATATACTCTTAAGTCTTTAAATGTAGCTCAAAATGATAACCTTATTCAAGAGGTTCTAGCTGCTCATGAAAACTATTTCGTAGGAGAATCGGCTTTGTTTGATCGCCGTTTAAAAACTACACGGATTCGCTAGCAATAACCCCTTAGACCTGCATCCTACACAACTCAAAACAAGCGTAACTTACCTCAACCTCCTCCTACAAGTTTCAGGCATGCAGTAGCTAATACAGAGATAAGAGACCGAGTCACTTGGAACATTGGACGAGCGCCTCATTCACTATTCGTCGAGATTTCATCATCCACCGCAACGAAAGCGCCAATTAATCGTTATTTCACACTAAACATGTACACAAACCCTTTCGCGGATCCCTCGGAATGTTTTACAGCTCGTCAACTACGTAGTAAGTTTACATTGGCTACGTAGTGCAAACAGTTGAGAACACGTTACGTATACATTACTTGCAACATTTTCACATCTGTCCACGGTGATTTCAGGGAATTTGTGATGGTTTTCTTATTTGATGATAGTGATCTCCGATTCTCCTCTAGCTCCGTCGAGAAAGGCACAACTGAGCAGAATGTTGGGAGCAAGAAGGCTGGGCTCTATTCACGGTTCAGGATTTAGGATCAAGTTTGTGCATTGTTCTACTTATATATTTAACTTTAGTAGCAATGGCGCCCACAAATACTCCGAAGCATACGATCTTAAAAACTAAATTGTGAAACAGGTTCTGTTCTACTATCTTTGGGATATAGTGCACCGTTCGCAAAATTTCGCATATCAATTTTAGAGGACTTCAGATTCCTAGTAGATCCTAGTGCGAGCTTTTACGTAAAATGTTTAGCAATACCTATTTGCCAATTCAAAACAGGCCTTTCCCGTGTAAAAACATAAGAATCATCAAAAGCCGGCAAATAGTTTTCGTTTTCCGGACGTAGTAAATCGCTCTCTCAGCTCAAGGGGTTAGTAAAACACAGCCCATTCCAGAAATAGTGAAGTGTGTACATAACTGCACGCGTATGCAGGTCAATTATTGTGTGTTGAGGATGCGCTTATGCTTCCCAGCTCACATTCCACAGGCACGTGCATTACTGATGCAATCGATCGCTGGTGGAAAGGTCAAGTTGTAGAGGCCGAAGCAAAGCTACTTGATAATGGCTGTAATTATTCATTAGCAATAAATAACCGCTAGTTTGAAAAGGTTTAGATTCGTTTTTTGTGCTTTGAATCAGTTTGTTGTAAATATCTTAATAAGAAAAAATGTACAATTTAAGTTTATTCGAACGATAATAAGGTGAAGATATGAAGAAGCCTTGATGATCTTCAATTTTCAGAAGTTGATCGATTGATAACCCTACACACCAAATTTTTTGAAATGCTTCCAGCACAAAAAAAAATCAGCAAAATAAATTGCTGATTTTCAGCAACATTTTTGCTGAATATCAGCACAAAGTTGCTGATCAACTGTCAAAATTGCTGGATGGTTCAGCAAGTTGGAAAATAATTGCTGATATTCAGTAAACTCGTATTGCTGAATGCAATCAGCACAAAAAAAATCAGCAAAAATTGCTGAATACCAGCAAACAAAATTTGCAGTGCATATGGGGTCTCCAGTTACGTAGTAGTTGAGGCTATGGATCACCAATCCGGAGACGGCCAATCGATCAACTTTTCATTTGGTTCTTCAGATTTGTCTTGAAAATTCAAGGTATGGCTTCGTCATATCTTCACCATAAACAACGTTTGAACAAAACATAGTTTTATTGGAAACTAGCTGGCCCGGCAAACGTTGTCTTGCCAAGCTGTGGTGGTTTGACAACTGTTGAGCTCATAACATCACCGCACTCTAGATTGGTTTTATTTCGATCGTGTTGATTTCCTTCCCAGCTCATGAAAAATCAGTTTTTTATCAATTTTCTTACATTTTTAGTTCATTTTCCTAATTTTTATTACATATAAACACAGCCACCATGAATACGAATCGAACCGTGCAAGGGTCATACTGATCGGTTCATCCGTTCGTGAGTTTTGTTGCCTCAAAGGGACTTCAAACTCATTTTTACATATATAGATTCGATGGTTTGGGTGGCCATCTTTGTCAGGCTATTCATCATGCCCCTAATTCCCCTATGATGGAATTGCTTTACATTTTTTCTGTCACATCTTTGCAAAAATTATTATTTTTTTTAATAGGGTATTGGTTCCCTTATTAAGCATGTGGCTCCCATTTTCATCCCACGAAAAACAAAGGATTGAAGCGCTATTTGTTTTGTTTCTTATTTTTGTATTTTTTGTTGGAAGTGAGCACCCATGAAAACAAAAAGAACGGAGTCAATCGGTGCCGTAATCGCTTGTTTTCGAATAGGATGAAAATGGGAGCATGAGATTACTGATGGCACACATACCCTATATGCTTTAACTTTTTAGCCAAAGAGGTCATATGTGACCCTGGCGACGAAATCGATCATAACAAAAGTGTTCCAGACCAGCGGCAGCGGCGGCAAAACAATCCGGCTCCATAGGGTTTATCTGAAGTGCAGGATCTGTACCGCTTGAAACGTTTCGCTATCTGTTAAAACCGATCATTTTCAGATGGTATAAAAATATGTGGTAATGTACCAAGCGTTTGCGTTAAAGCCAACGCTGTGCTTCGAAGAAGCTGTGGAGAATCAAGCTTTCCCATAAAGCTCAATAGCTTGTACTAACGCTACGAATTTGCTACAATAATTATTTTTCTTTCAAAGGAAGGGCGATGATGTTGCAAAAGACCTATATTGTAGCCTCTCTTCAAAATTTTATTTCAAGTCGTTTACGGTATTTTACTAAGCATTCCCTTATTCATCTTCTTCTTCTTTATGGCTCTACGTTCCCACTGGAACTTGGCCGGCCTCTCTTCAACTTAGTGTTCTTTTAGCACTTTCACAGGGTTTCTTGAAGGGCTTTCTTTGTCTGCCATTGCATGAATTTGTATATTGTGAGCCAAGGACAATGATACACTATGCCCAGGGAGTCGAGAACATTTCCCCGACCGGAACGGGAATCGAAAAGGACGTCTCCGGATTGGCGATCCATAGCCTTAACCACTAGGCTGACTGAAGACCCGCATTTCTCAGCTTTTATGTTTTTAAAAAGTGTGTTTTTTTCTTCCCATATTAATACTCTTTAACAATGTTTTCCAAAATTTCCATTAAAAATGATTACTTTAAATTTGAGACCCAGTGACATTTTCTAGAATTCCACAAAAAAAATCTGCTTTTTATGAGTGAGTTGCATTATTCATTCAAAAAAATTCACTTTTGAAGCTCTTTGAAATTTACAAAGGTATGATCATTTCAATTTCGTAGGTACCCGTGTTTATTTTGAAGTTTTCAAGAATCGAAATCGAAATATTTCTCAATATTTTTTTAGTATTTATGAGAGCAAATGATGCAAACATTTCGAAGATATATTAACAAAAATAAACAAGCAGATAATTTTTGAATGAAACCTTTACATAAATAACGATTTGGTCAAGCCATGATATCATTCTCCTTTTTTAAGAAAGATGTATTTTATTTATAGTGAAATTATAAGTTTAATGCTTGCGGAGTGTGCTGCGATACTGGAACGATTGTTGTTCTTCGAGGATCTGCTTGCGATGATTTGTTGTGGCGTGTAACTATGTTGAATGTTGTGATTGGAGGGAGCTGTCGTGATGAGCGCTGCTTGGTTGTTCCTGATGTGGCTTGTTAGTATGTTGATTAATGACGAAGTTCTGTCGTACACTGAAAGGCGGCTTGCAGTAATGACAAGCATAAAAATGTTTTTAAATTAACCATGGCAAAACATGATCATCGACCCACCAACGCTTCTTGTGTGCGCTTTGTTTCTTCTCACATCAACCGGTTCGATAGCCGAGTGGTAGCGTGCGGGCCTGGTGGTGTCAAGGTTCTTGGTTCGAATCCGGTTGCCAACAGAAACTTTTTTTAATTGAAAATCGAGTCCATGGTAAAATTGAAAACATAATTCTGTTGAATTGAAACGAAACTCAATCTGCACAAATTTCGTGGCGTTGTGTATTTAAATTGACCCTCAGAATAGTAATTTTCACCGCAAGCCGCCGTTCAGTGTAGATTTGGAAAATTGTGTGTTTGAGTTGTTTCATTGGTAGTTGTAGTTAGCTGTGCAGCTCGGTTTATGAGGTTTTTAGCAAGGGTAAATCGGAGTAGTTTGGCCACCCTAAGCAAAAGTCGTTTTAACAAGCAGAAAACAGCGATAAATCTCTCGTTCATCGTATGATCATAATGATTCTGATAATACTACGCAAGATACATGAAAATATCAAAGTCAAATCCTGTTTATATGCCAAAAAAAGATTTTTTAAAAAAGTATGATTTTTGCGTCGATTTTAAACCGTCGGGGTAATTTGAGCACCCTATTCTCAATGAAGATTTTATTCGCCTAATGTAACACAAACTTAATATGCACCGATAGACATTGAATTGTAGTGTGTCAGCTTGATGTATACTGAAAATAAACTAATTTTAAAGATATCTTATGTATTTGAACAACAGGAGTCTTATGTGGTGTTTTTATTCAGTCCTCTTCGGGGTAATTTGGCCAACGTTTTTTAATTTTATTTTTCTAATTTACTGTGGGTCTAAACTAATTCGTTCTAACGTTTCAATTGCTTCCATATCAGACCAGTAGTAGTAGAGCTGTAAGGTTGGTTTGTTAAAAATAATAGATTTCAGGTGATTTTTATGGGGTGCTCAAAATGCCCCATTGGCCAAATTACCCCGACTACCCCTAGGGGCCGTTCATAAACCACGTAGACTTCTTGGGGGGAGGGGGGGGGGGCCTGGCCAAAATCTACGCTCCACACAAATTTCAAAAATTTTGTATGGACAAAAGTCTACGAGGGGGAGGGGAGGTCTGAGATAGCCAAATTTTGGTCTACGTGGTTTATGAACAGGCCCCTACGTTAAACTCAGTGGCGTCGCGTAACCTCACTTTTTACCTGTGCACCGACCCTAAAACTTGTAATTGCAGGGGATTTATGATCAAAATCGAAATAGAAATGAATGAAAGCAGCTATTCTCGTAATTTTCTAATTATTACAAGCAAATTTGTTCAAAAAATTCAAGAATTTGGACTTGGTGCACAGGTAAAAAATGAGGTTACGCGACGCCACTGGTTAAACTTCATGTTCGTTGGGTGGGAGGAATGGTTATTCAACAGACGTCCTGAAGAGATGGGCTTGGAATACCACTTCGTACTCATGGTTCCATCGTTGTGGTGTATCACTAGGGTATCCAGGAAAAGCAGTGCTCCATCTTTCTCGTCCTCTTAAGTGAACTAGAGATGTTGATCGTAGTTGTTGAACGCTGCAAGGGTACTTTGGACTTCGGTTTTATGTAGTACAAGGAACAGGTCGTCTACGTATTTTTTCAGAACCCTGACGGTGAAACTCAACTGCTGTATAACTGTGTCTAACAAATCTTCCATTATGTAGTCCGCAAGGATCGATGATAGTGGGCTGCCCGAAAGTCTGCTGGTAGTTTTGTCCCTGAATCAGAAGTAGCTACTGTTTAAGCACATCTCAACCATTTCCAAAAACAAATCTAGGTTGATCTTCGTCCCTTGTTTGATGTCTGCCCATCGGAATATGATGCTGCAGATGATTCGCTCCTTCGGAATATTGGTGAACAGCGAAACAACACCGAATTAAACCAGAACGTGGTCAAGAGGAATCGTTAAGAAGTTGACGTAGGTATTCCGCAAATGCAAAACTGTCTTTAACCCTAAAAGGGATACCTGGGGTCCATTTGGACCCCAGCCGCCTTTCAGAGCTCGTCTTTAATGGAACACACTCAGCGAGGTGACGAAACTGAGGCCGTGAAGGTTTCCCTTTTAGGGTTAATACTGTATTGGCTGGTGAAAATGGTTTGTAGGATGTTGGCTCTGAACTTGGACATATAATATAATATGTAGGAGCTGTGATGTTTGAAACGACAGGTCGTAGTTAAAGGTTGGGTTCGTGGGCTTTAGTTTGCCCGTAGATGCGGGGACAAGTTGCTGGGTCTGAAGTTGGTGTAGTATGTGCTTGTCGATGAGTTGATGTTGAGTAGCCGATCGAGCTTTCGACTAGTGCTGCGTTCGAACTGCGTTTTCCTGTTGTATACTAAATACATTGCTTGTCATACTTTTCAGAACTCCCCCCTCTCCCCTCTAAGCGTGACGTACTTTATGGATGCCCCCTTTGCTGTGTCGCTATGAACTCCGTCGACACAGATGGATCCATAGTTGTATCGATGTTGAGCTTTGCGAGTAACATGTTCTGTTTCAAAGTTTTGATCTTGGGGACGGTGGATTTCGATGTTTAGCAACGCCTTTTTGAAACGGCCCGCAATCCTGTCCAAATTGGAGATGATTGCATTTGCGGTGATTGATAAAATTAACGTCTATGTACCTCTGCCTGTATTATCAGTTTGCATTCCATTCAATAAATTTGATTGAAAGAATAACATGCCATCAAGTTTATCACGAATGATTGTTTTTTTTTTTTCAAGTAAAACCTAGTGTCTGAAGCGATGGTAGTATTTGAGAAAACCGATCAGATTTTCAAAATAAAAATGCCCAGTTAAAGTTTTGCTTTGATATTTTCACATTTGCTTCTATTCATACAAAGGTCACTAATAAGTTCACTATAAATGTTTTACAATTTGCTAGTGAGGTGTACCTTTCTATTGGGATGGGAAAAGTTCAATTTGAACTTTTGGTATTCGAGCTATTGAGAGACGAACGCAATTTAACAGTTAACGGGGAGTTCGAACTTTCTTGAACTTTCAAGTGACCTCTCCGGAAACAGAAGCAAATGTTTATCGGAAATGCGTTAACGATTAACGGTAAACGTGCCCACCACTGAGTTCTTAAAAAAATATTTTATATTATTCCATGATGATAATAATTCGAGGCGCATTAGCAGCATCCATTTATTACGAAACTCTTAAATCGTCATTTTGTACCCACGTATTTCAACTTTCTAATTTGTAATACGTATACCAGACACTGACACTGAAGACGACCTTACAGTGGACATACATACGTATCTGTCATAGGGTGCAATCACATAGTTGAAATTAAACGGAACAGTATTTAGCACGATTTTCTTTCACTTTCAGAGGGAAAGAACAAAACTTTCACTTCACTTTTGGAGAGAAAAACAAAACTAAATAATCGAGAGACCTCAATTTAATTCTCAACCGAATGAGTGTTTGGGAAGTTTGTCAAACAATGCCAAGCTTACGTTTTCGAGGTGGAACCGTGGTTACTTCATAGACTTTATACTTACTTGCTTTTGTCTTGGATCAACACTAGGAAGCATTTTGGCTGCCTGCTAGAACGTAATGAAGTACTGGCAAACTGAAATTCAGGATATTTTTAAATCGTGATCCAAATTTCAGCAAAAACGGGCTACTGGAAGCCAAGATACATGAGCAATTCATTTTGTATGGAAAAACAACCTCTAGTTAGCCTAGTGGTTAAGGCTATGGATCGCCAATCCAGAGATGGCGGGTTCGATTCCCGTTCCAGACGGTGAAATTTTCTCGACTCCCTGGGCATAGTGTATCATTGTACTTGTCTCACAATATACAAATTCATGCAACGGCAGGCGAAGAACGCCCTTCAATTAATAACTGCGGAAGTGCTTAAAAAACACTAAGTTGAAGCGAGGCAGGCCAAGTCCCAGTGGGGACGTAGAGCCATAACGAAGAAGAAGAAGCAGAAGAGGAAGAAGAAGAAGAATAACCTTTGATTTCTAACTTTTGTCACCGACTATCAGTCATCGACTGCAGGCCATCAAGGCTATTAATCAATTTGTGTGGGATCGAGTTTGGGTACGACTTTTAAAAGAAAACTGAAACTCTCAGCATAGTATTCTATTCTCTGTTTCACAGCTTTTGAATGAGAGCGATGATACTGTGTACCAAAGAATATCTAGGAAATTTCCATTACACAAGTTTTTTGGCCGACGGGGATTCAAACACGCCATCCTCAATATGATCATGCTGGACATCCACACTTTCACTACTGCCGATCCAATACTGGCATGGTAATTAAGTAGCAACTAACGAATAGTTCTTCTTCTTCTTCTTCTTCTTCTTCGTCTTCTTTATGGCACGACGTTGGCCTGCCTCTCTTCAACTTAGTGCTCTTAGAGTACTTCCACAGTTATTAATAGGACAGATCGGTGAAGTACTAGATTTGTAGTAATGAGCTAAATTTTAGTATGGTGAGAAGGTCAATTCTCCGTTTCTGCATTGAAATGGTGCAATATGCGTGGGTATTATGATTCCTTGCCTAATTTAATGCTGTTTGAGCAAAACTTTGGGTAACGGTGTTGTTGTTTTGTCCATTTCTTACAACATAAACAACATAGTTATCCAAAGTTTTGCTCAAACAGCAACAATTTAGGCAAGGAATCATAATACCCACGCTTTTTGCACCATTTCATCGCAGAAACGGCGAATTGACCTTCTCACCATACTAAAATTCAGCTCATTACCTCTCATTACTACAAATCTAGTACTACACCGAACGTGCCCCATTGACGGGTTTTCTTTGCCTACCATTGCATGAATTTGTACCACAGAGAACAGATGTCCAAGCTCATGAAGTGTAGTTGTGTAAAGAATAGCAACGGTTGTTTTGAAATAACTGGCAATGTGGCCATTACGCGGCGCTGCCACATAGCGGTGCAAATTCCCCGATGTATTATCTTTTGGCGCTAGTGTCGCCAAGTGTGCACCCCAATATAGTTCCACCGAGAGAATGTGTGAATTTACTAGGGAAATAATAATTGCATTGTTATTCAATTCATTTCTAATGAATTAAATGCTTTGACTGTTTTCCTACTCTCCGCATCGACCAATGTGGCGCTAGCTTCTATGCGCGAAAGATCGCTAAAAGTAAATCCCAAAAATATTGTATGGCGAATAGCATCTAAAGGCATATTCCTCGAAGTGAAACACATTATTCGAAAAAATATTTGGTAGCGGTTGTGCACAATGATGACCGGTTTGGTGCCTACCATATATTTTTTCGGTAAAAGCTTGTCATTTCGAGAAATTCGAGTTTAGATGCTTTTCGCCATACAAAATAAAATGATTTTACTCCTGTTGAGCAACATTGAACGCACTCCTTGCCGGTAATCCATTGAAAGTGATGAAACTAATGTTCAATGGTTTGCTCGAATTTTGTTGCTGAATTAGTGAAACAATCACACACATCTTGTTATTTGAGCAAATGAATAACATGGAGTGTGCAACAATAGGCGAGTTTTTAGCCGTGCAACAATTGGAAAATTACCCTACAGCTCAATCTCTGAGTAGGAATATTTAAAGGTGCGCTAGTGAAATATTTCTTTAGTAAGCGCCATCATGGTGTCGGAAGCAGTTTTTAGGTGGGAAAGTCACCGTCGATGTCGCTACAGCGCTTGTTTTTTTCTTTACACAAGATTTTCAAGCAATTTTGTTTGAGCATGTTCGTCTGTTCTCTGTGTTTGTACGTTGTGTGGCAAGTACAATGAAATACTATGCTCAGGGAATCGAGAAAATTTTCGCGACCGGAACGGGAATCGAACCCGCCGTCTCCGGATTGGCGGTTCATAGCCTTAACCACTAGGCTAACTGAAGTTCATAACTGTTCAAAAGAATTTAGCATTACAATACCTGACGGCGCATGATCCTTAAAATAAATGATTAACCAAAAATAGTGTCTTTCAAAGATGCTGATATAAATAAGAACATTTTTCGGATTATTTTCTAATTGGAGGATTAGCTACACCGCGAATAAATTCTACTCAGTGGCTGAGTTGGTCATACTCAGAAATCGAAACATCCTTTGTTTTCTTACTCATTTTCTACTAAAAGTGGGACAACCCATTGCCAATGAATTGTCCCACTTTTAACGGAAACTGAGTAAGAAAACGAAGGATTTTTCGATTTCTGAGTAAGACCAACTCAGTCACTGAATAGAAATATTTTTCAGTGTGATGTCTCAAATTTAAATTCGAGGCGTGAGTTACCAATGCTGAAAAATGTTTCTAGATGACTTGAAACACAACACCCTTGTCATCAAAAAAATAAATTAACAAGAAACACAAAATCACATACATTACATTACCGTGTATTTTCATCAAGATTATAATAGTTACGAAGATGACATCCAATATCAAAACGATGCTCTTATGTTAGTGGCAATGGAAGATAACAAGAGAGTATAAAATGTTGTGCTATGATTTGTTTTTAAAGCATTCGATGTTCCAACAACAGATGCAACATTGTAGTGGTATTGTCGGACTATTTACTCCTTTGTGCATTGATTGCATGAGACTGCAGTAGGTGTATAAGACCACAACTTATGCCACTCGTAGAATAAGGTACGTACGTTGAACAGATTTAATTATGCGCTTAGACAACAATGTTGTTTAGTTTACCATCATATATGCAGTGCAGGTATTATCGAATTCCTTGCAATCGTTTGTAGATACGTTCATCGTTTTTATTAAGAAGTAGTTGTCGGTACACCACGTTAAGCACATTACGGTCACAGTTTAAAGGAAATGATTTTCCTATTCTTTAAAACATTCCTGGACGGTCTGATTCTTTGTTGCCAGACTTTTCAAAGAACATGTAATCCTAAAAGAAGAGCAAGTAGAAAAGTGTTATGAACAACCCAAAGTGATTGATAATATCCGATCAAACTTACAATCAGAAACAGACATCCCAATAGAGTAGCCTTGACCCTAACATCTAGATCCATAGGAAAATTGATCCCGAAGTGGTCCGAATCAGTGAATGCTTCGCGAGCGAAACCTGACCATTGTTTTGATATCTTACCGACCTGACTACCGTTAGTAGCAACGACCTGACGGGTATTCAGAAAAGTTGATTGAAAAGTTTCAGCTGTCACATTACTCATATCACTTACCTTAAATTCTACATCACCACAAATGCTGAACGTACAAAAAGGCCCTTCGATTCGAAGCACTGTATTGCCAGACTGGTCCTTGATGCTGAACTGGGGCGTAAAGATTGACCAGTCCTGTTCAACGGTTCCAATCACATTGCCGGGTGGTGCCGACACTTCCAACGTTTGCAAACAACAGGGGAAACAACAGGACGAACAACGCAACGGTCGATTGAAGTGCAGCACCTCGTTTTGGTAGTAGTCCAGCACTTTCATGTCGAATGGCCGAGCGGGGCCACAGCAGTTTCTGGTGCAACAATCGGTATCCTCCACGGCCCAGTACACCTTCTGGCCGAGGGTATTTTTGACGGTGTACTTGTTGGCCGTCTCGAAACCGGTGAATGCTTCGAGCAGCTCGACCTTCTGGTGCACCAGCAGCTGGTCAATGGACGTAAGGTATTCCAAGCCTGGAGGACAATTCGGTATTCCTTGCGGAATAGTCATCCAGCCACCTGAAGAAGAGGAGAAAATTGATTGATTCATAAAAAATAATCAATTCAAGATTCAATAAAAATTGTGAAGATGAGCATAACATTGGACTTTACTTCATCTAATCATTAGACTGAGACTCTATTGATATATGCATATGTAGAAACATAACATGCTGTATGTATTTGCTCCCCTTTGAGAAATCGAAGTGCCCAACATAAAGTCACCGTGGTAAACAAAGGAGATAAGGACAGATTTAAAAATACAAGCGACCTATATTTTGCTTTTCACCAAATAGAGTTTACTAGGACTGGCGACTGCCACTTATGCTTTATGGTTGCTACAAGCAGTCCTTGAAGAAATGCAGCACTTCATTATGAAAATCTTGATTTTGTTTTGATTGCAAGCAAGGCTTGTGATTAGGTTTAAGTCGAAAACATGTAAAGTTGTGTAATAGAAATACGCAGTTATTTAATCTACCGTCTACCCCCGTTGGTTTGAACGACTCTTCATGTAAACAAACGGGGTTCATTTTCTAATTTGAACTTCTAGTAACCCTGTGGGCATCGAAAAACACACTGATGGTAACCCTTTATGCTGTTTTGTTTTGATTCTGCGTTCCGTTTCACCCCGTTCCATGAGCAGAATGACGTTTGAACCATTTTTAGTTGAACGATGTGCATATTAGAGGGGGTCAAATTAAAAAAGTGTTCAGATTAGATGAGATCAAACCAACGGGGGTAGACGGTATTCAGCAAATCCCCTCATTATATTTTCTATTTCGATACAACGTACACTTTGATATAACATGTAAACCGAAACCGAAAATTAAATTGTAGGTACGTTATATCGAAAAGTAACATAATTTGTTTTTTTTTTCACATGCTCTTACTGCTGAAGAATGTGGATCCATAGCCTGAGACAAACATTTTAGAAAACTAACTGCAGCTCTTGAATCACTTGTTCTCTTCGAGTACGGAACGGAAACTGCTTTAGTGCACAGATACTTAAATGTGTCAGAACAGTGAGCTCATTGGAAGCCCTCACAATGTATTATAATTGCACGAGTGCAAACGCCGAGAGATTTCCGTTACTGACTTAAGGACAAACAAACAAATAATAAACAATAGAATGTCACCTTCTTTCCTCGTCCGTTATCAAGTGATCGTATCCTTTAGCTTTGGACGATTTCTTCACTCCTGGCACAAATCGCAGAAGCCCCTTCAAGGCCGTTTTGCCACGTTTTACTCTAACATGGCGCCCAATTTCCAGGACCTTGTGTTCCAGGTAGCGATAGATGAACTTTCTAGCTTGACATGCTTTTCTTTTCGTGGAGCTGTAGTAATCGCGATTTTCCTCAAGATCTTCCTCATCTTGATAGAGAGACAGGATTGACACACAACTGGAGAATTGATTCTTATCAGCTGAGTTGCGACCGTTGTCACTTGCTTTCATTTTTTCTCCACCCGAATTTCGGATCACTTCTTTTACCATAATCCGCCCACTTCCAAGTACACATCAAAACTGATTTCTTCTGCCATACAGCGCAGCTCGGCTCAGTCCAGGCAGAGAATTATCTCCACTTAAATCCCTTCCTAGTTCATCACAAGGGAACGAGATAATTGGACAAATAGTTCTACATTATTTTCACTTCAACCACTATCACTACCAAACAAACGTACAGAGGCGGGTAGTCTAGTGTGAACTTTACCCGGAATGGTTGACCGACCCAACGGAATCTATCGCAATGCAAACGGAAAGTCCAATCTGAGGCTGGACTGACAATGAAATTTAATTTCAGAACAACTGTATAAGATCGTTGCCTGCATCAAACGGGAACCACTACTAGGCCGAGTTTAGTTCGTTTGCTCGCTCAGGTTGACGATCGCTCTCAATAATGAACCGAGCAGCACCAGCCAGATAAGACTTATCTTGACCATTAAGACACGTATCGTGGCTGTTTGAGTTTACTGTAATGCCGTGTGATGACAAGCGGATCAAATAGCAGATATGAATCGAGTTGTATTTGCAGGTTGAAGAACACACATGTGAATGAAACATATCATAGCGTTACGGGCGTTGATATCGTACTCTTCGTATTTTTTTTTTTGGCGAAACATGTCCACTAGGATCGAGCCTGCTTCTCAGCTTATTGTTTTATGTGCATTTTCAAAGTACTCAACTGAGAGCTTTCTTTGCAATTATATACCTGGAGTAATGCGGGGCAGAAGTGCGCAGTGGTCCTTTCTCTGCGCACGAGTTAACAATCCAAGCAAATTTTTATGGGTTCGACACATTATCAGGTCAGATACTTGTCAATGAAAAAATAGAACGATTTCTTTATGCTGTGACAGTTATGCAAAAAATGGTATTTTCAGCTGTTTTTATCTTTTTTTTTAAGTACAAACACGCAAGAACCTAGTCCTAGTCGTAGAAGGGCAGATCATGTTGGTCGAATGGTTTGTCATCCCGTCGCTGCTCCGCTAGCGATTCTTAGAACAGCCCCATCGTTGTCATCTCATCGAAATGTTGCGAATGAAGGATCTGGCCCGAAGCTACGTGTACTAGTCCAGCTTGGATGACGTCAACTTCGTCAGGGCATACCAGCGTCCAGCAGTGCAGTGTGCGTCTGTAGCCAAATCGCCTCCTCACTCTCCACCGGTGTCGTAGTCCAGGCCGACCGCTCCCTGGCAGCGAGCCCATGACCACTACGCCAATCCGATCGAAGGGGAGTACTACTAGATCACCGCCGATGCCTTCTCCAAGTGACCAAAAATCATGCAAACGACCCGAATAATCTCAGTAGTTACCAGAGTTGTAAAATTTTAGGATGATTAATGTCAAATGACACTTGATGGACCCAGATGTAAAGGGGTGTAAGTTGTAAGTGACCATTTTCTGGATTCTGAGTTGAGCATATAAAAAAAATCTTCAGATTTCAAGCTGTGCAAAAACTATACGAAATAATTGCGTTAATTACAACGAATCTAGACTAGAACAATTTTTTTTTAAGTTTTCTCATGCAAAAACTGTTAAAAGCGTATATTGTTAATTTTTGCATCTCCTACAGAAACTTTTTTGTCTGTGAAGTTAGAACCATAAAATTTTCAGGCGTTTTTTTTATTATTTTTTATTATTCTACAACCGCTTAACCGTTATGTATCCGACAAACTTTTTGCTTTTTTTTTCACACCGTGCTTTTCAAATAGGCGCTGGGTACCCGGGTACCCTGTCGCCCACATAACGGTTAACCTAATTTTACCGTTTTTTTTTTGTCCACTAGGGCACTGCGTGAGCTATTCCAATTGGCGACTGCACTTACACTTTGTACAGCGCCTAAATGTATTCTATTTAAATTGTACTACAGTCGAACCTCCATGAGTCGATGTTCCTTGACTAGATATCGACTCATGGAGGTAAATTTTTCCATACTGAAAAATTATTTTTGGGTTACTATGATGGTCCCTCCAAAATGCCTCCAAAAGGATTTCTGCTCCACTACTCGATATTTCCATGAGTCGATGGTCCCTTCAATATCGACTCATGGAGGTTTTACTGTATATCGAACTGGTTGCCGTTGCGCTGCTGTCACTTTTCTACCCTATCCATATGGGTAGAATGATGAGCACGCGGATGGTGATGTGTGGGCTCTTGTTCCTTCTCCAGTCCAGTCCAATTGGGGTCCATTATGAGTTTCCGTTAGCCGATATCCAAGTTTTCGGGTCCGTTAGAGCATATGCTCAGAAGAGGGTCAGGTATCAGCTGCTCTCGTGGGGAAGAGCAACTGACGAAAAGTGCTTCCTTCAAAGAGCGAATAGCTCACTGGAAGCACTGAACGTGTCCGTGTCTTAAAAAAAATGCCGGGGCTAGGATCGAAACCATGACCATCCAGTTATGAAGTGAACGTGTAGCCACTACGCTACGGGTACCGGCTAGTATGCGTAGATGACTGTGTGAAAATTTTATGGAAATGTGTTGAATTGTTTTCAAATAATAGCAAAACTATCAAACGCATTTTTAAATATTGAGCTTAGTAGCAAAAGTAAAAAAAACATATCTACCGTCTACCCCCGTTGGTTTGACCTCCTCTAATCAAAACACTTTTTAATTTGACCCCCTCTAATCTGCACATCGTTCAAACTAAATATGGATCAAACGTCATTCTGCTCATGGAACGAGGTGAAACGGAATGCAGAATCAAAACAAAACAGCAAAAAGGGTTACCATCAGTGTGTTTTACGATGCTCACAGCGTTACTAGAAGTGCAAATTAAAAAATGTACCCCGTTGGTTTGCATGAGGTGTCGTTCAAACCAACGGGGGTAGACGGTATATTTTCTATACCGTGACCGTACCTAATTCCGTTCACTTAAGGCGATGCACTAAGTCTGCACATCGTTCAAACTAAATATGGATCAAACGTCATTCTGCTCATGGAACGAGGTGAAACGGAATGCAGAATCAAAACAAAACAGCAAAAAGGGTTACCATCAGTGTGTTTTAAGATGCTCACAGGGTTACTAGAAGTTCAAATTAAAAAATGTACCCCGTTGGTTTGCATGAGGTGTCGTTCAAACCAACGGGGGTAGACGGTATATTTTCTATACCGTAACCGTTCCTAATTCCGATGCACTAAGTCTAACAGCTGTAGAAAACACATCTTCTGCATTTAATGGCTGTAATTGTGCAACGCTGTTTCATTATGTCTCTACATTGCTAGAAAAATATAATCAAGGTTGCAAGTACTCCACTTATTTTGAAAATGGCCGCCAATTTAAACAAGTTGTTGTTCGTAATTCCAATCAGTATGCTCCTAACTCCGTTCACTTGTGTTCCTAATTCCGGTCACTTAAAGTAATTATCATGTTGACCAAATAATCATATTGTTATTGTTTGTTATAGTGATAGTTATATTTTTTTGTGTAAAATACATTTATTTCCGCATTAAAATGTGTTAGTTTTATAATAATTTAAAGTAATAATATTAGATTTTTTCACTGTTGTTGCACATTTTAGAATTTTTCTGGATTTTTAGAGTTTTATCAATTTTCAATGATCTCATTCATTCAAAAAAACTTTTCCGTCATTTTTGCTTCTTACTACAGGATTTCAATCAGAGCACACACTAATTGAAAATCAATTCCTTTTCATTTGAATAAATTGTCACTCAAATGATTAGCACAGCACGAAACACGAAAAACATTGCAAAATTCCACCAGACTGAAAAAAAAATCGAATGTCGCGTCAAAGTCGGGTCAATTTTTACCAAATGTTGGACCACTATTGGGCCAACATCGCAAAACTGTTGCGTCTATATTGGGTTTGCAGGCCAAAATTAGAACAGGTCAATGATAGGTTCATGTCGGGTATGACGTCATCTATGACGAATCAATCTTTGAACATATGCGAATAAATATTTAAACAATTTATGCTTGCTGCTGGGGTTAGCAATGAATGATATGTACCGGTCATCTATCGTCATAGTGCCTTGACTGATGCTGCTGGAGTTGGTTGTTCCGATTGTACTGCAATTTTTTCAGAATTCCTTCGCATCCATATGTTGATTGGAATTAGGAACAAGTACAACCTCTAGTATCCTAATTCCGGTCATGTGCTTTTTTCATTTCCAGCATCATGAGTCGTCGACGAAAAATTTTTTTGATGTTGAATTTATAAAAATATGTCCTTTACTGTTTTGCTTTGATACTTGTTTGATTGATTTTGTTAGTATTTCAATGAAAATACAATTAATGTATGAATTGATGCAATTCCCAGGCACCGAAAAGAAAAAAAGTAGTATGGCTGCCAATTGGATGATAAATAACATTTATGCAATTCAGTATCATAATTTCAATTTTATCTAACTTATTTGAGTATCATAATGGGCGTTTTTTTCCGAACTGGTTTATTATGCAACTGAAATGAGTTGCATAATGAAAAATAGTTATATAATGTTCATAATGCAACTCATTTGAGTTGCATTATGAACATTATGCAACTCAAATGAGTTGCATTATGAAAAATCATTGCATAAAATTTTGTATGGAACTCGTTGCAAAACTCGATTTTTTCAGCACTCTTCGTATTTATCCAACTCGGCAAGCCTCGTTGGATAAATGTACGACTCGTGCTGAAAAAATCAACTTTTTGCAACTCGTTACATAAATAACTATTAATGTATTTTCACAATAATACGTAAACAATCATCAAAATTTTAATTATAGTCTAGCGTATACATAATTATTGAAAATTTTAAAAACAATATGCAAAAGATTTGCGACAATTTCGGCTAATACACGTCGTTTTGATTCAAGTGAACGGAATAAGGAGCTGATTGGAATTAGGCGCGGTCACGGTATGATAATACACGAAAAATATTTTATGCAATTCAGTATTATAATTTCTATTTTATATAACTCATTTTGGTATCATAATGGCCAATTTTTCCAAACTGGTTCATTATGTAACTGAAGTCAGATGTATAATGAAAAATAGTTGTATAATGTTCATAATGCAACTCATTTGAGTTGCATTATGAACATTATGCCTCTAATGAGTTATATAATGAAAAAAAAGCATTGCATAAAATTTTGTATGGAACTCGTTGCAAAACTCGATTTTTTAAGCACTCTTCGACCTTCGTATTTATCCTCGTGCTGAAAGGGGTCGTCCATAAATGACGTAGCATTGTTTTGACGATTTTTGACACCCCCCTCCCCCCTCGTAGCCTATTTTCCCATACTTAATACATGGCTCGTAGCATTTTCGGAGACTCCCCCCTCCCCCCTAAAATGCTACGTCATTTATGGACGACCCCAAAAAAATCAACTTTTTGCAACTCGTTACACAAATTACTATAATTCTACACGCTAAAACCATTCAGCACCTAGAATGTGTCAGCCCTACTCATAAGTGCATAATTTCCAGACCACACAAAAATGTGTAACAGTTACACATTCTCAAAAACAGCTCGTACACTCGTTTTTTTTATCTGTATTTACGAGATTTTTAGCCCTAGGCTAGTTCATCTCGGGACCCACGCTTTACTTCCCTTCCGAAAGAAGAACTCACTATTTTGTGAGTTTGTCGGGAGTGGGATTTGATCCCAGGTCCTCGGCGTGATAGTCAAGTGTTCTAACCATCACACCAGGTCCGCTCCACCCGTACACTCGTCTAGATGCAAAATGTCGAGTTTTTAATTTTGCATTTTAATTTTTCAAGTAAAGATTGTTTTAAAATAATGATATTTCTCTATAAAAAATGTGGGAGCGCCGCGACATTTTCAAAAAGTTCAAAGGGCGCTGCGACAGCAAAAAGTTTGGGAACCTCTGTCCTTGGGCATAGAGTATATTCGTGCCTGCCACACGATATACACATGCAAAATGGTCATTAACAAAGGAAGCTCTCAGTTAATAACTTTGTAAGTGTAAATAAAACAGCTTGAGGCAGCTGAGAAGCCAGCTTTGTCCGAGTAAAATCATTACGTCACAGAAAAAGAAGATGCTGTTTTGAAATTCAATATCAGTGGATTGATTCAAAACGCATAGCTAGGGACTATGGAAATCCGCGAAATTCGGTATGACATTTTAAATATATGCTTGTTTTATACTTTCTATTAAATTTATTATTTTTTCGTTGAATTTATGATTGCGTCTCATAAAACCTCGTAAATTATTCATATGACATGCAAATTTAAAGTTTTCTTCGACAGTACGGTAAAAAAATATGGGACCGCGAAATTTACAATAGTAGTCCGCAAAATTTAAAAATAAAAATGCCGTTTTGCCGAATCTCCATTGTCTGTCTCTACATATCCATTTCGTGACGAACCAGCACAATTGTGCTGTTCAGCAATAGCAGGTTTGCATATTGTTTTCATCTGTTTAGTCTTCGTTTTGTGTGATGTGAACTGTTTGAATAATTGTGCGAACAAACTTTTATTTACGTTGCATGTGAGATTTACCCCAATAAGTTGACAAAAAAGTGGATAAAAACCTTAAAACATGAAAAAGTTTTATCTGTAGCATATTTTTCATTTCCGATTTATCTATGAAGTCAAAGCAAGCAATCAAAAGTTAAAGAGTAGGTCTTCTAAATGTGGAACAAGAATTGTTGTTTTGTTTGCAAATTTAAAAGCTCTAGAGAGCTAAACTTAAGCCATTTGTATGGAAATTTCACTTTTTTGAGCTCCGCCCCGAAAGGGATATAACCAAAAGTTTCACATCCTTTAAGGGTTAATGAAGATAATCAAATCAGGTCAGGTGCGCTTTCATACCCATTCATAGCTGCCGGCTACCGGTTTCCATTCCGATGACTGGTAAGTTTTTTATTTGAACTAAGGTATTCTGGAATCCACAAGAGTTACACTTGCAGGAACCCTCAAATGTATCCTTTGTTCGGAATAATAAAAAATCAGAATAATTTGAAGAATTTAAAAGAGATCTCTGGTAGAATCACGGAAAACTCCTGGGAAAACGAAAGAAGTGATCCTTGCAGAAATTTGTAAAACATTACTAGTGGATTTCTGAGAAAATCTTTCAAAAAATCTTCGTATTTATCCATGAAGAAATCCTTGAAAGAATCCCTGGAAGAATCTGAAATGCAATCTATGGAGGTATTCTGAAATTAAAAATAATGGACGATGTATGGGAAAAGTATTTGAAGAAATTCTGGGAAGGATCCACAGAGGTACCCCTGCAGGAATGCTAAGAGAATTCTAGAGAAATACCCTGGAAGACTGCCAATTCCAGAAGTAATCATTAAAAGAATTCTGAAAATAATCGTGAAAAATTCTCGAACAGAATCTTTTAAAAATTCTCAAGATAAATCTTGGATAAAATCTTGTCAGGAATATCTAGAAGAGTTCCAGAATAAATGTTTAAAATAATTCTGGATTGAAAAGGGAATCCATTATGGAATTCCATAGACATTTTTCTGAGGCAACTCCATATGGAATCCCAAAAAGAATTCTTGGTCAATTCTAGGAAAAAAATATTCAGAATAATATTTGAAAACATTCTTGATGAGACTCTGGATAAATATATACCCTTAGGTATTTCGAAAAAAAAATAATGGAAAAATCGCAAGAATAATCTACTAATCTCTGGTGAAAACCCAGGATGAATGCCGTGAGGATAAATTCTCAATGGTTTTCATGAAAAAATCATAGCGGAAAATGCTGGAGGAAGGAAACTTGCAGGTAACCATGAAAAATATCGGAAGAAATCACAAGAAAAGAATCTCATATACACTACCCGTCATAAGTACGGACTCACAAAAAGTACACTGAAGTTTTTTTTTACGACGGTAATGGTCCCGCGTAAAAAAAACCGCGTTATTTCAAGACCCGTCGTAAAAAAAACCGCGTTATTTCAAGACCCGTCGTAAAAAAGTCAAGTCACGTTAGATGTGGTGCTGACTATTTTACGCGTGTTTTTGAAAAAACGCGGATTTTTTTACGACGGTTTTTGAAATAACGCGGTTTTTTTTTACGACGGGTCTTGAAATAACGCGGTTTTTTTTTTAGGACGGACCGCGTAAAAAAAACCGCGTAAAAAAAACTTCAGTGTATTGCAACAATATTGCATCATCTTGACTCACCTCGATATCTCAAAAACCAGAACATCTATAAAAATGCCGTCTTCAGAAAAGTTGTTGCTTTTGGGCTTCTGAATAACTTTGCTGAAGACAGCATCTTTGTAAGTCCTAAGGTTTTGGAGATATTGAGGTGAGTCAATGTGATGCAATATTGTTGCAATACTTTTTGTGAGTCCGTACTTGTGACGGGTAACGTGAGTACACAAATATACACAATCTATCTGACGAATTTCGCACCAACTCGTCTTCGGGGTTGGCAGCACCCCCTCAGAATGTTATGAAATTTTGTAGGTTTCAAGCAACTTTGCGTATTTTGTTTTTTCAAAATTAACCTAGACTAACATTTAAAAAGAATCAAAGTTCTTTAACCGTTTTTTTTTCACAAAAAATAACTCGAATATGATAAGATGTACAAAAAAGTGATGTATGGGTGACATTTCAGGCCAAACATGTCTAAAGGTCCAATCTGCAGAAGAGAGGCTCTCTTTGGTTTCCCTTTCTTTAGTTAATATCTCAGCTGTTTATTTGTATTATGATTGTCTCCTTGCATTGAACGATGATCAAAACAATCGTCTATTGATTTGAACTGCAAAAATAGTTGAAAAGTGTACCATTACATTGCAATAATTGAAAGAGAAAGTGAACAAAGAGAGCCTCTCAAATGCAGATAGGACCTATTGAAATGTTTGGCCTGATTTAGAGAATTGTCCAAGCTTTCATGAAAAAATATTTTAAAAATTCTAAATACATTTTTACACGCTAAAAAATATATTTTTAAAATTAAAAGTCAATTTACAGAAAATGCCCACTTTTTTATGTTTTGAAATTTTTTTCCAAGAAAGTCAATATTGTTGCCTAACTTTCCTCCATACATCACAAGATGGGCACTTTTAAGGAAAAAAAGTTTTTCTAACAAAAACTTTTTCATGTTTGTTTTTTTTAGCGTGTTGCGCATTAGCCGTTTTTTCACAAAAAATATAACTCGAATATGATAAGTTGTACAAAAAAGTGATGTATGGGGGACTTTTAGGGAATTGTCCAAGCTTTCAAAAAAACATATTTAAAAAATATAAAAAAATGTTTTACACGCTAAAAAATATCTTTTCAAAATTAAAAGTCAATTTACAGAAAAAGCCCACTTTTTTATGTTTTGAATTTTTTTTCCCAAGAAAGACAATATAATTGCCTAACTTTCCTCCATACATCACAAGGAGGGCACTTTTGAGGAAAAAAAAAATTTCTAAAAAAAACTTTTTCATTTTATTTTTTTTTTTGCGTGTTGTGCATTAACTCGTACAGTAATGTATCCAGAATCCTAATGACAATCCATTAAAGCTTAATGGGCTTAACTACTTTTTTAATATCTTAACGTGCTTGACATTGAAAACGTGCTTGATATTGGAAAGGGCTCAATACAAATTTGCTTTTAGGGTTTTATATCAATGAAAACGCTTGTGTATTGATGAAATATGTACATATGTATATGTGTATTCAATTATTTTCTTTTCTACAATATATACATCCTTCTTTTATACATTCTATTGTAACGTTTTTTGAATATTAGATCTTTAGTCTATCTGAAACAAAGTAAACTTTTTTGGATTATCTTTTGAATTCGAAAACTTCTTCGCTTCAATTTGATTTTCAGAAATTGGCACAAATGAATGAAATTTTTGTGTACCAGGTATTGTTTTTACGTGACTGTATGTGTAGAGTTCTTCAAGTTCATCCGTCATTTTTGCATATTGTTCATTTGAAATAAAGCTAAAATTCAATTTTGTTATATGTGTATCTGGCTGTTTAACTGCCCAGTCATACAGTTCTCGAGGAGTTGTGATTGTGTTTCCATAATCTTTAGCAAGACTTGCTCGTTTTGCCATTCACTTGAGAGTACCTCCAACAGCGTCACATGGACCTTCGCCATTCTGCTTCCAATCCATAATTGGACCGAAAACTGCACAAACTGGCAATTTTTTTTTGTTCTTATAATGAGCTGCTGCTCCATCTGACATGAAAGTAATTTTTAGAAATCAATCGATTGTTCAATGAAATCCAGCAGTTTTGATATAAATAACTGAACTGCTGTTGTATCGTGTGTAAGTACTTTAGATATTATTATAAAGTTCAAGTTTTCCAACTTATTTTCTTTTCTGTAGTACACTTCAAAGGGGTGAATGGTAGCTTGAAAATTATTCCAATGATAACCTTGAGCTGAATTTTGAATGATAAATGAATAATTTTCTGAAAAGTCACAAATTGTTAATACTTCACCCTGTTTAAGAGATTCTTTTTTATCCCGCAAAAATGAGGATTGTTCTTTATAAATGAAATCATGAGTTATAAGCTTATCAACTTTTCTACAAAATACGGAACAAACTCGTCTATAGTCTTAGTAATAGTTTCCAGATTGCATCGATCAGTGGTTAGCCATTGTTGAAATAAAACCGATTCTTTATCAGGCTGATACAAATTTAATTTTGACTTTTTGTCTCCCCCCCCTTCAAAAATTTTTGGCTGGATTTTGCATTTTGAGGAGGAAGACAAAAAATATTTATCAAAATATCGGGTTTTGCTAAAAATTCTTTAACAAATCCGATGAGTTTTTAATATTTTTCAGATTAAATGCTTTATTATTTTTATCCCCCCCCCCTCGACCAGCCAAAGAGTGGTGGGACAAAAAGTGAAATAAATATTTGTAACGGCCTCATTCGCTTCTAATAATGATGTTAGTTCACTGGTTCTAGGCACACAATAATACAATTTCAGCAAACAGAATGCTGTTTTAAGCATTCAGATATCAAAACATGCTGAGAAACAGGTTCTATTCCAGTTGGGATGTAACGCCAAGAAAAAGAAGGCACCCAATCAAACAAAGTTGTAATGCCCATTGAGTGTTATTAAATGGGTATAAGGATTCTTGATACATCCTGTACGAGTTAATGCGCAACACGCTAAAAAATAACATGAAAAAGTTTTTGTTAGAAAAACTTTTTTTCCTTAAAAGTGCCCATCTTGTGATGTATGGAGGAAAGTTAGGCAACAATATTGACTTTCTTGGAAAAAAATTTCAAAACATAAAAAAGTGGGCATTTTCTGTAAATTGACTTTTAATTTTAAAAATATATTTTTTAGCGTGTAAAAATGTATTTAGAATTTTTAAAATATTTTTTCATGAAAGCTTGGACAATTCTCTAAAAGTCCCCCATACAACACTTTCCTATAGGTCTTGTCATTTTTGAGTTACATCGATTTTAAAAAATTCTTCGAAAAAAAGTTAGGCCCTCTTCAAATGTTACTCTTGAAAATTTTCGAAAATTTAAGTATGCAAAGTTGCTTATAAAAACCTTATCTTCATGCCCACCAAGTTTCATTCGATTCTGAGAGGGTGTTGCCAACCACTGGTCGAGTTGGCGCGAAATTCGTCATCTTTCTCTTTCTCGTGTTCGTGTACGAGAGTGAGTGAAAAAAATGAAAAAGCTGCACACGCTAGAGATGATACAGCGAACTATGTTTTGCCTCAGATGCAAACTTATGGGTCTCGGACAGATTTTGGGCCGCGTAATCCGAATCCGGGCACATATTTGTTACAGCACGTCACAATGTTAAGCTTTACTTAAAGCTTAAGTATTCGCATTTTTGGTGTTTTTTGGTTTTCAAATAAGTTTGGTTGTTTTTGCCGTGCCGTACCGTGTGCCGTACTCTGATTGTGACCTACCTGCTTGTGGAGCGCCGGCTGGTGCTACTTGCGGAGGTGGCTGACCAGGCATCCCAGGCTGCACCATTACCGGCGGGGGATAGGCTCCGTATGGCTGCGCGGGGGCGTACTGTTGGGGCTGAGGCATCATCATACCAGGCGCTGGAGGTCCCGGAGGATAGGGCGCAGGCTGAAAATAGTAGTACTTGTGTGATCAGTGGGAGTAACGGGGGTGTTCATTTGTATTTATTTTTTTGTGACACGGCGATGCGTTGTAGAGTTTTATTCGAATGTAAAGTTCGTGTGCGATCGATCAGGAAGAGAAAGAAAACAACAATTACATTAGGGAATGTCCGTCACCGGTAACGAATGTATTTAGTATGAATCGATTAGTCACCGCACACCACGCAATTTTTATCATTTTTTCTTTTAAGTTTTTTCGATAAATTACTTCACTAGATATAGAAACTAAAATAAAGTAAGTCCATTTCAAAATCAATCATTACTCACGTTATTGCTCTTATTAGTATCCATTACAAAGCGGAATAATTTCAAGCAGCACTTACGCGTGTAGAACGATTCAACGTCAACTGAAAGCGTTTAAAAACTCAGCGTGTTATCTGACTTTGTGAAAATTGTTTGCCTCTCAAACCACTAGTTGCAAGTATTCGATAGTGACAACACTGTTTCATTAAAATTTCATCACCGACTCGTATCTACTGTAAATGACGCAAATACTACGTTGTTCAACTATTACAAACTACATACAAGCGGTAATATAATTCCTAAAATTTCCGGTAGCTGTAACGCTTTACGGTACCATGTTGAGCTGTCACCGAAACTATCAAGTGGATATGCACGAGCTAGTGAATCATATTCAGACAATCCTACTCACCACACTATAGCATATTCGATGGAATTTGTATTGTTATCTTATCTATGGCGGAAGCCTGCGTATGAAATGCACATTGAATTAATTAAAGGGAAAGCTTGCCAAAGCGCACCACACGTAAGACATTACATTTTACAATATACATTGTAGGTAAAATTAAAATCATCTCTAATTCCAATTTAAATTTATTTGATTTATTTCGGAATGTTATTGTGCCACATTTCACAGAAACAAATAATGAGAAAAAATGTGATTTCAACGATTTGTTTGCTTCACTGATGATGTGAAACTGCCTCCGTTAATCCAATAGTTAAAAGAATGATAAAAACTTCTCTACTTCTCTTACCATAACATTTACAGTTTATTAAATATGAAGTCAATTATCTGATAAATGACACGATTGTATAACGACACAAACATGCATGTTTCGCCTTTATAGAAGTGGCAGTTATCCCCTTCATCCTCCGTAATTGTAATAGCAAATTCATCTATCCAGCTATCACAACAGACTCAAAAAATAGTTCGATAACAATTCCAGGTTGGTACTGAAAAGTAGTAATTGTGTAACACAGTGCAGAAATCGACTTTCATCGACTTTCACAAGATACGTGAAAATCAATCAATTAAGATTTAAAAACAGCATAAGGAGCAGAGATATAAACCCAGTAAACATTTTGGTCTGTATAATTTGTGTTATACACTACTATATAAGAACCTTTTTAATCGTATAAACTGCACAAAACTGCTATATACGTACCAAAGTGGAGGCCATATACATACTTCAGACGACATTTCGCGATTTCATATGATCATCATTACGATGTCCCAAATAATCGATCGAAAACATAAAATACGACTCCGGGTGATATGTATTACGATGTCCGAAATTAGCTATAAAAAAAGTTGACACATAGCCTAGAACACGGCACCTCGAGATTGTGAGTCTAAGCCCATACCATTGTACTAACTGATCTGCCTTGAGAAGAGTGCAAATTTTGGCCAATATAAACTTAAGCTTTCTAAACCACCCATGAAATATGACTTTGCTGCAATTTTTTTCTAAGTCATTGCGATTCCATTTATAACAATGCTGTACTGATATATAGCATACCTAATGATGAGTTGTCAATTTATATACAGCTCGTAGCGAGTTGGATTTGCACTCATTACGACATGTTTTGTTTACAACATTAGTCCCGCATCGAGCGTACGTTTCGACGACGTCGTTGTCGTCGTCGTCGCCGTCGTCGTCGTCGTCGCGGGAAAAATTTACTGCTCATGTAGGAATAAATGTGAAACAAATGACTTCATTCGGTAACTATGAACACTCCCAGAGATTGCCCGAATATCAGACAGAATATTTCCAGTCCCAAAACATAATCAGCGGCCAGGCGATGATGAGCAAGGCAAGTGGGATGCTTTTTTCGTTTTGTATCCAACACCACCTAATCACCTCGTCGCGGTGCCGAAATTCATTAAGTCGTTACGATTCCCAACCAAACCTTACTAACATTATATATGACTTGTAAGCGTAGGCAAGCAGCGACGACTTCAATTAGCGCTATTTATGACTTGCTCTATACATAACAAACTTACTCCAAAACAAATCGCAGACACGATTTATATACAATTGGGCTTGACATTATTTATCACAAGATTCAACGGTTTTTACGATTTTGATTTCTGACCGCGAGATATACAATTTTGAATGCACTTCCCATTACGATCTGTGGTTTACTGGGAATGCTCTCATCGTGAAGCAACTCGCGAGTGAAAAACCAATACACGACTTACTCATGGTTCTGAGAATAACTCACGATCGTCAGGGTGCCCGATTATGAAGTAAACGTCCTTTCTACGCTCGTGGGCGGCTCTTAATACACGCGAGCGGTTACTCTACTGGTAAACTGGTGGTACCTGATTGACGAGTAAATCATGTTGATGTTATGTTTGTCGGTGGGGGATTATGGGCATAATGGACACCCTAAGCCAATGAGCACAACAGAGGAAAACTTAACATATTATCAGTTAGCTTACACCTTTAGCTTGTTTCCTACGTATTTCAATCATTTGCAGCAGGTGGAATGTATTTACTGTGAAGAAATAATTAATTGTAAACCGTGTGTCTTTTAGGGCTAGCAGGAAAGGTACGAGGCTAAATGGACACCCATCGGGGCATAATGGACATTGTATGCTATACCTTTGATTACATCGATCAGTTAAGTAATGCCAATTTAGATAATTATCTGTATCTGTATATTTGTGGATAATACTTTATCTTAGACGAGTTCACATAACATTAAAGTTATTTAAATAAACTCTAGGCTAAATCAATCGGATTGATTTTATCAAAACTCTCTGAATCGCCTAACAGTATGCAATGCATGTACAGTACATCCATTCGTAATTGCAAGTGTTCATTTCGCCCCGAATAGACTATAACATTAAAATTGCTATGTGTAATTGTAAATTCTAATAAAAAATAAAATACTTCAGCCATGGCCAAATCTGAGTATAAAGACTGGACACGAAAAAAATGAGACACAAAGAATAATGTATAACTTTTGATTGCGTGCACAAAAATAGCTGATTTTTTGACCAGGAATAGTACATTATGTGTAGCTAATACCATAAAAATTTCATCAAAATTGGTTAAGTGTTGGCATAGAGGTCTCCAGTTAGCCTAGTGGTTAAGGCTATAGATCGCCAATCTGGAGACGGTGGGTTCGATTCCCGTTTCGGTCGGGAAAATTTTCTCGATCCCCTGGGCATAGTGTATCATTGTACTCATTGTACTTGACAATATACAAATTCATGCAATGGCAGGCAAAGAAAGCCCTTCAATTGATAACTGTGGAAGTGCTCAAAGAACACTAAGTTAAAGCGATGCAGACCAAGTCCCAGTGGGGACGTCGAGCCATAAAGAAAGAAAAAGAAAGAGTTGGTGGAGATTTCGTCGAAACAAGATTCTTCTTTGAGAAACTTGGGCCAAACAAACACTTTAAAAAATATCACATTGTTTACCTAAAACTGTAGCGCCAAAATACTGAACCGATTTCAATGAAAATTTTTCTGTACAAAAAATATGTATGTAGATGTATTGTGTCAAAATTTTATTCAATTTGATTTGACCTTTAAAAAGTTATAGCCATTTATGTAGCACTGTGTCACAATAAGCAGATGTGGTTTTTGGTATAGTGAAATTCAAACTGCTCTAACTTTTAAAATGTTCAATCAAAATGGCTGAAATTTTCACTGAGAACAGATTAACACAACAATTTTACACTGTCAAAGTTTCAAAAAAAAATCGGGACAGTGTTGCCAATACTGCAGTCAAAATAATGCACACTGATTTTAAAATGTTAAAAGTGCCCCGTTTTTATGTTTGAGTTGTTAAAAAAAAGTACTGAACCGATTATAATGAAATTTTCACCACTTGTTATGACTTACTTGAAGAACTCACAGTCAAATTTTCAGACGTTTTGATGAGCTAACAACCAAGTTATAGCCTAAATAATTTTTAAAATGGAAGCCCAAAATTTCCAAAATCACATTTTATTGTATCGACAATATTTGCGCCAATACTGAACCGGTTTTGATGAAATTTTTAAGGGCATTATCTATACATAACATGCTATTCCTGGATAAAAAATCAGCTATTTTTGTGAACGCAATCAAAAGTTATACATTATTTTGAGTGTCTCATTTTTTTCGAGTCCAGTCTTTATATATAGATAAGGTATTCCGATGCTATTTTTTATGCTGGAGACACCCATGCGCGCGTAATACCTTATTTGCTGCTTTTTCATAATTATAACAATTCCACCAAATGAAAAATATATTTTAATTTTAAAAATAATTTGAAAAAACAGCGTATGATTCAAAGCAGAAAAAAATTCTGATTAAAATATTAACAGCTGCGACGCCAACAAATACTAACTAGAAAAGATAACCTGTGTTTGAAAGAAGGATGCATATACGATGATCCCATAAGCAGTGAGAATGTTTCTTAAGGTGTCATAATGCATCACGAAGCTTTCAAACGAATCATTGATTTTTTGCTTTACAATGATCGTTTGCCTCGCGTTTTTGAAGTGATAAAAAACTGTCTATTCTGCAGCAACACAGCAGAAAAAGTATCATCGTAATCATTGCGAGTGAGCTTACAGAGTGATACTTTTTCTTACGAATATTCGCTTTGGTTGCAGAGAATCATCACTTTGAAATTTCGAGCCGCATATCGATCATGGCTGCCGATGCTGATGATGCCGTAAGAAGCCTCAATAGTAAGGCCAAAAAGAATGGCATATGCTAAAAAAATGTTTTTGTAGAAAATGCGGTGAACCACTTGGTGCACCCTTGTTACCCAGAGCGGGGGTCCAGATAGGCTTGAGGATAAATCATTCGGCGTAATGGGTCATTCGGGGTAATGGAATTTGGGATAATGAAATTCGGGGAAATGTCCTAAAGTCGTCCATTATGCCCCGATATCCCATATGTGTTATAATGACTATATCTCGTGACAATCATACCTATAATCATCAGTAGTTGAAAATGCTTAATATGAGTATTTTAGCACTCTGCTGTTTGCAATATATCATCTATGGAGGGCATTCTAGAAGCTTGAATCCAAAGGCGATTTGGAATACAGGGGATAGACAAAATAATTGATATAAAACATTACCCATAGAATCCGGACGGTGAAAATCACTTATACCTATCTCATACATGGAATAACAATCAGAAAAGGTTAAGCCCCCAAAACAAAGATAACTAATTGTACTTTCATACTTTTGAAATCATTTAATTTTACATTTCATACATTTTCTCCCTTTTTCCTCCTCAACCATTCAGGACCCGCGCCGTTGTAAAAAGTACAACACTACCAGCAAACTTCGCTCGTCTTTGAAGGTCATCGAAAGATTAAAAATCAGCACAATGGTAGTAGTCCTCCAGAAATTTCTTCATGGATTCCAAATTCTTGCAGGAATTCCTTGTAATTCTTCCAGGGATTCCTCTTTTAATCCTTGTAATTCTTCCAGGGATTCACCAGGGATTTCTCCACAAATTTTCCAAAGCTTTCTTCAGAAGTTCTTCCAAGGATTCCTCGATGCAAGCCTCCACGGATTCCTCCAGAAATTATTGCACGGATTTTTCCAGGAATTATTCCAAGAATTCCTTCTGAAATGTCTCCAGGGATTCCTTCAGGGATTACTCCCGGAATTCCTCCAGGGTTTCCTCCTGATATCCCTCCAGAGATTCATCCTAGAATTCCATCACAGATTATTGGAGGAATTCTCCCAGAAATTTATCTAGTGATTTTCCAGAGCTTTCTGCAGAAGTTCTTACTCTTTTAGGAATGCCTCCACGGAATCCTACAGAAATTCCGCCACGGATTTTTCAGGAATCCTTCCAAGGATTCATTCAGGAATGCCTCCAGGGATTCCTACAGAAATTTCTTCAGGAATAAGACCTCAAATTCTTCCAGAATCATCCAGAAATATCTTTAGGCTTTCCTTCAGAATGTCACCAGGGATGTCTCCAGAAATTCCTCTATGGGCTCCTACAGGAATTCTTCCAGGGATTTCTCCAGGAATACATGCTGGGAATCCTCCAGAAATTCCTCCCAGAATTCCTCCAAGATTTCCTAAAATGATTTCTCCAAGGATTTTCGAGGAATTCCTCCAGAGATTCGATCAAGGATTTCTTCCAAAAATTCTCCAGAAATTTCTTTAGAAATTTCACCAAAAATTCCTCCAAGAGTTTCTTCAGAAATTCCTCAAAAAAAACCTACAGAAATTCCTCCATAAATGCCTCGATCTGGAAGTTGCTCCAGACATTCTTCCAGAAGTTCCTTCACAAATACCTCCGAAATCACCTTCAGGAATTACTCCAGTGATTTCTTCAGGAATTCTTCCAGAAATTCCTTCAGGAATTCCTTCAGGAATTCCTTTAGATTTTTTATCAAGAATTCCATCAGGAATTCCTGCAAGAATCCCTTCAGAAATTCCTCCAGGAAATCCTCAAGGTATGCCTCCACGTTAAGGTGGCCCACACTTAACGATCGATCAATCAACGATCAATTCTGACTATACATGTCAATGGTTGCTCCTCCGTGATTGATCTGAACTGCCCAACTAACAATCAGCACGCCTTGAAGGTTTATTCATGTTCTATCCTGGTTTTATACAAGCATGTGAAAAAGCTAGTTGTTCTAAATTAGTTTTATGTGGTAGTTTCAGGCCCGGATTAAGGATTGTGGGGGCCCGGGGCCCGAGCGGATGTGGAGGCCCCTTGGAGAGATGACCAAAAATGATTTTTGCTTATTTTCGAACAGTACTTGAGCAATACGAAAAATAAAGCTAATGTTAGCAACCAAAAATGGTTTTTGTGGGGGCCCCTAAAATGTGGGGGCCCGGGGCCCGGGCCCCCCCGGCCCCCCCTTAGATCCGGCCCTGGGTAGTTTTTTACTTTGACCCTTTGGCGTTCCATAAAACTATCATATAACTTCTGCTATAAACATCTTCAGTTATAGACTTGCAAGTAGACATGAACTGGTTTTATCACTTATTATATACCATTTCAATAAAACTTGCATTTGCGGTTGTTGTCGAAGAGATTTTTTTTGTAAACAAATATACAAAACTGTGAGGCAATGCATAAAACCAACAAAAGATTTCGTGGCCGTAACATAGACCAAAAAAATGCTGTGATAAAACCGCTAGTTCTATCATGAGCTCAGTTATGACCACCTCAGGAGGGTTAGCCCTATTGGAGGAATCATCAGGAACACAGAGTTTTATCAGAAAAATATGTCGCCTAGCCGGGATAATTTATGTAAATACAGAAAAAACATTACTCAATTTTATGATTTCACGTACAGCTTAAGATCAAATTAAACCATGCAACACGTTTCCGTCATTTGTTAGAAAACTTACATAATGTCTTTTAAACTCCGCTGTGTAGAAAAAACATTTCTGCACCCAATTCCATCGAGTAAATTACATGCATTTAATTTCCAAATTATGCATAGTTTGTGTGGCGCACTTAGTTTTTGTCATTGTGGTGATCTATATTATGAATGATACCATGTGGTATATGTGTTGAACTAGTGTGGGTGGCTGCACTAGCGAACGAACGATCCAACCACGAATAGCCGGCACCACTCGTCATTCTATCGTGCAGGCCTGACTAGATCGGACGACATCACACGTGGCGACGAGATAAATCGGAGAAACGCGTTGAATTCTTTTCAAAGTGAATTAAGTGTTAAAGTTTGTGTTAACAGCAGGTAATGAATTGAAAATAAATCCGCGATGAGAAATATCATTCCAAATTAGAAAACACATCGCGCCGTAGTCTGCCATTGATAAATTTGAAACGTGACGCGAGTGAAAGGGTGCTCTACAAATGAAAAATGTGCAACCCACGCCGATGGGGGCGAAAAAAAAAATTTTGGATGGTGAACAGTGAAATTATGGGAAGGTTAATGTGATCACAGAAATTGGTGGAGGAAACTAGTGATGAATGAAAGAGGAAATATGCCCTGGCAGAAAAGTGCACGGTGATGGGGATGAAAATTTTGAGAATGTGCATACGACGCGCGGCAGCCATTGTTTTCACCATGCTGGGGGGACGCGCCCGCGGATGAAAAAAAAAAACGAGCATCGAACGGGGCGAACAGTGATAGTGAAAGAAAACCGAATATTCTGGTGTGGGTGATGAATGAAGCACCGCATAGCATGCGGCGAATGGTGGTGGTGTGAATGAAAGAAATGATGATGGATGGTATGATCATTAGATCATTAACCGCCAAGTGGTTGGCATTCAAAGTGTGGGGGAAAAAAGAGGCTGTTATCGTGTGTGGCAAGAACGAGATTTAGTGTTAGTGTGATTATGATGATTGAAAATCATGTGTGACAGCGCGGCACATAATCGGCTGTCGAGCGGATAAAGGTCATAATCATCGCACCGGATTCCTTGCTTCATGTTGGGCCCAAATTATGGTAATTTGTCTATGATTGGGGACAGCAAAGGTATGTAATTATATTATATATTCAAAACAGTAAAAGCTAGACCTCTAATGGTTGCAAAGTGCTGTGTACATCCAACCATTAATCCTATTTACCAAAGAAAATGGAAAAGAGAACCACCCTGTATTTTCCTATTTGAATCCATCAGTTATGTTCTCGCATGTCCGGAGCTCAATGATCATTTGAACTTGTATTGGTTGGCTGATCAACTTTCTTTTATTTTGGTATGATTGGTCATTCATGCATGTATTATGAGTTTTCGGATAGTGTGCTAATCTGAGTAATAAATTAGCAGCAGACGACTTATCGAGAATGCCGCTGGCACTGTGATTAAATTCACTGAGAGCGTTTAAATCGCTGTGATTAAATTCACTGAGAGTGCGTAATGCACTGTGATTAAATTCACTGAGAGCGTATGATACGCTGTGATTAAATTCACTGTGAAAATAATGCCGTTGGCACTGTGATTAAATTCACTGAGAGCGTTTAAAACGCTGTGATTAAATTCACTGAGAGTGCGCAATGCACTGTGATTAAATTCACCAAGAGCGTGTGACACGCTGTGTTAAATCCACCATAATGAAAGTGTATGTTGTATGAATAGAAGAGGGATCCAACATAAAGTTATTTTAGTCTGTGAGTGTATATTGTTAGACTAAGTTGGTTGAAAATGTTTGTAGCAATATTAAATAATCACGTGTCAAGGCAGACTACAGCGCGATTATTATGAAACAATAGCCAATGATGCACATGATATTAAAGTTGAAACGGGAAAGATGATCATACATTTATTTCTAACAGGCAATCATGGCAAACGAAGAAGTGGTTTTTCAAACCATGTCGTTCTTCAGCCCTGCGTCGTATAATTTACCTATGTTCAAGTTCTCGCACTTACCCGCAACTGAGGTAAGAACCGCTTGGACATCGTGGATAAGATGGTTTGACAACGTTATGTTAGCGACCAACATTTTGGAGAGCCACAGTCGTAAAGCGCAGATGCTTGCTATGGGAGGCATGGAGTTGCAATCTGTCTTCTATGGCATTCCGGGGGCTGATATTGACGGCTCAGATGGAAGGGACCCCTATATTGTGGCCAAGGAAAAACTGACGGCACATTTTGCTCCAAAACAACACTCCAGTTTTGAGAGATTCCAATTCTGGACTATGACGCAAGACAATGACGAGCCGATTGAGAAATTTCTTCTCAGGGTTCAGCAAAAGGCGGATAAATGCTCATTTGGACAAACTGAGCTTGAATGTCGTCAAACGGCCATCATCGATAAAATAATTCAGAACGCGCCGGACGATCTGCGTCGTAAGTTATTGGAGCAAGAAGTATTGACGTTGGATACTTGTACCAAAATCGTTAATGCGCATCAATCCGTCAGTTACCAAGCCGCCCAAATGAACTCTAAACCAAAGCCAATCGCGGATGTTCACCGTTTGGTTGCGCATACACAAAGGACACCATATTACAAGAACTCAGGGATCCCAGCCTATAAAGAAAAATGCTCTCGATGCGGTCGTTTCCGACATCGGACGTCTGAAAAATGCCCAGCAGCGGATAAAAAGTGCCACGGTTGCGGAAATACGGGTCATTTCCAATCGATGTGTAAGACACCAGGACGAAATGTAAGGAACTAAAATAAGTTTTTTAATACCATGGTAAAAAAATATAAGTGTAATTGGGGGTTGTTTTCTTTCCTTTCTTTAATTTGTTAATGTTCAGTCATTGAAACGGAAACGTTCACCGCAACGATACCAACAAATACCACAGCATAAAAGGTTCAGGAGCGTTAGGAATGTTGAGTTGACCGATGAAAGAGAGGATACGGAAGAATTTTCAGTCTACAAAATCAACAACGAAAACGATGAGCTACTAAAGTGTCGCGTTGGGGGAGTCACTATTGAAATGTTAATTGATTCGGGATCTGCGTACAACCTAATAGACGATCAAACGTGGGAATATATGAAGCTGAACAAGGCAGTCTATTTCTCGGAAAGAAGTGACAGGTCTAAGAAGTTCATGGCTTATGGGCGAATACCGTTGGAGTTGGTAACCGTGTTTGACGCAGTTATCGAAGTACACGATGAGGATGATATCATATCAGCCAGAACAACATTCTACGTGATCCGAGGCGGGCAACAAGCCTTGTTGGGAAAAATCACGGCTCGTGAACTTGGTCTGTTACGAGTCGGACTACCTAGCTCCTTCAAAGAAAACGTATGCCAAGTCAAACAAACAGAAGCATTTCCCAAAATCAAAGATTTCCAGCTGGTCCTTCCAATCGATAAAAACGTGACCCCAGTAATTCAGCCATTACGACGCTGTCCAGTACCTTTGCTGGAGCAAGTGAAAAGAAAGCTGGATGATCTGCTAGCGATGGGTATAATCGAACGAGTGGAAAAACCGTCATCTTGGGTGTCACCATTAGTGCCCATTCTTAAAGACAATGGTGAACTACGTCTTTGCATAGATATGCGACGCGCCAATCAAGCAATTCAGCGTTTAAATCATCCACTGCCAATCTTTGAGAACATACTCCCGATGTTCAATGGAGCGAAATTCTTCACTACGTTGGACATCAAGCAAGCATTCCATCAAGTAGAACTGGCGGAAGAAAGTCGTGAAATCACGACGTTTGTCACCAATTGGGGCCTTTATCGTTACACCAGATTACTTTTCGGTGTTAACTACGCCCCCGAATTCTTCCAGAACCTTATGGAGAGTATTTTGTCGGAATGTCCTAACACCGTTGTTTTCATTGACGATATCATGATCTGGGGAGCGACAGAGAAAGAACATGACGATGCAGTAAGAAAAACATTGGCCGTACTGAAGAGTTTTGGAATCATGTTAAACATGCAGAAGTGTAAGTTCAAGCAAGAAGAAACAACATTTCTTGGACACAAGTTCTCTGAAAAGGGAGTTCTTCCGGCTGACTCAAAAGTTCGATCCATCATGCAGTTCAGAGCACCTCAGAGCAAGGAAGAATTGAGAAGTTTTCTGGGACTTGTAACTTACGTTGCAAAATTTATTCCAAACCTGGCAACGGAAAACCACTCCCTAAGAGAACTACTCAAGGACGCGACACCATTCGAATGGCGATCTACCCATCAACGATCATTCGAAAAACTGAAACAACACATGAGCAACCTACAAAATTTAGGATATTTCGATCCTAAGGATGAAACATTGCTTGTTACTGATGCATCTGGTGTTGGGCTTGGGGCGGTGCTGATACAGGTAAAAAGTAATCAGCCACGTGTAATAAGTTACGCATCAAGAAGTCTCTCTGAAACAGAGAAGCGATACCCACCAATTGAAAAAGAAGCGTTGGGTATAGTGTGGGCAGTTGAAAGGTTTAAGGATTACCTTCTCGGAATCTCGTTCACTGTTGAAACTGACCACCGCCCACTGGAAGTTCTTTTTACTACAAAATCACGCCCAACAGCCCGCATAGAAAGGTGGATGCTGCGCTTGCAGTCGTTCAACTTCGCGGTCGTGTACAGGAAAGGCTCTACAAACATTGCCGACCCTCTGTCTCGAATGGCATCACATGTGGAAGACAACTGGCAGGAGGAATCGGAAGTCTACATCCGCCGTTTAGCATCTACTACCTTAGCTATGCTTGTGGATGATTCGTGGAGCGAAAACTTTGACGATGAAACGGAAATCTCGATCAGGACAATTCAAGAAACAGCTGCTGTTGATATCTCGGAAGTTGTTGGAGCTACGGAAAAGGACGAAGAAATGCAAGCTATCAAACTGGCAGTAATGGAAGATAATTGGACGTCAGAACTCTTGAAACCCTATGCGGCATTTCGACACGAATTATCATTCGTCAATGGACTCATAATGCGAGGAACAAAACTTGTGATTCCGGCTGCTTTACGAAGTAGGATGTTAGTACTTGCTCACGAAGGACATCCTGGCCAGACGATCATGAAGCGTAGGTTGAGAGATCGCTGTTGGTGGCCTAAGATGGACGCCTGTGTATCAAAAACATGTGACAGTTGTGAAGGTTGTCGCTTGGTACAAATGGCTGATCCGCCGGAGCCAATGCAACGAAGGGCGTTGCCGGACAAGCCTTGGGTGGACATCGCCATAGATTTTCTGGGTCCTTTGCCAACAGGAGAGTATATATTGGTGGTAATCGATTACTTCAGCAGGTATCTTTCGTTATTCTCACTTATTAATAATATTTTGTCTTTATTGAGAAATCTTGTTTGTTTATAGGTATTTATGTTTGGAGATTATGACTAGTATTACAGCAAAGGAAACCATAAAGCGGCTGATGAAAATATTCAGCATCTGGGGAGTGCCACGTACTTTGACACTCGATAATGCCAAGCAATTTGTATCCACAGAATTTCAAGAATTCTGTAGCACAAAAGGAATCCATCTGAATCACACTTCTCCTTATTGGCCGCAAGCTAATGGAGAAGTGGAGAGACAAAATCGGTCACTTCTCAAGCGTTTGAAGATTGCTAATGCTCTCTATGGTGACTGGAAAGTGGAAATGAACCAGTATCTTGAAATGTACAACAACACTTCACATTCAACAACCGGGAAAGCTCCAAGCGAGCTTTTACAAAATCGAAAACTGCGCTTCAAGTTCCCGGATCCAGATGACCTAGGTACCGCTGTAACATCAACTGACTATGCAGACCAAGATGCAACTCAAAAACTGAAAGGAAAGGTAGGAGAAGACAAGAGAAGGAAAGCTAAATCGAGTGACATCATCTCAGGAGACATGGTTCTAATGAAGAACCTGCATCCATCAAATAAACTCTCTACCAATTTCCTAGCGGAGAAATTCGTAGTAGAGAATCGCAATGGGTCAAAGGTTCGGGTTCGATCAACGGATACTGGAAAGAGCTACGATAGGAACGTGGCTCACTTGAAAAAGGTTTCCGCTCAGTCTGAAAATGATGAGTGTGACGAAACCCAGGATCATCAGGCTGAGCCCATCGGGGAACGTCGATATTCTGAGCGTATCCGCAAACCGCGTGTAAGATTTGAGGCTTAGGTAAGGTATTCGCAGCTGACATTTATGTACCAGTTACTTAAGGTAAGAGATATATACCATAATTAAATAACAATTAAATAACAATCTAATGTCTATGAAATTATCTTATAATGGAAAGGGGATGTGGTGATCTATATTATGAATGATACCATGTGGTATATGTGTTGAACTAGTGTGGGTGGCTGCACTAGCGAACGAACGATCCAACCACGAATAGCCGGCACCACTCGTCATTCTATCGTGCAGGCCTGACTAGATCGGACGACATCACAGTCATTATCACAGTCACATTCACCATAAATTTTCCGTGGCATGTCTCCTGACACGTAGTAAATAGGAAAACAAACCTGAATTTCAGATCGGCATCTTTCCAATTGATGGCAGGATAATTTATTCTGACGATCGAACATTATTGAGAGTGAAAAATAATCAAAACAAATATTTGACAAGTCAGAAGATGGGGGATAAGATAAAACTATGATACAACCCGAAATCCTAAGCTGGTTTGCATACGAAGTCCTGTAGACCCTAATAAGACTGGGCCAACTAGCCAGAACGTGGGCTTATTGAGGCATACAAGAACTCGAGAGCATTTTCAAGTCGGCATCAATGGTTTTATGTTTAGGGTTTTTGAATCGCTAAAAAACTTTGATAAAATTAAAATTGTTACTTGGGTGGTACCAATTGCACTGAGATCCAACTGAATAAGGGGCTGGGACATTCCACTTATTCTCAAAGTACAATTTTAGCAGCTCATGCATATTTGATCAATAACGGCGCCGGCCAAGTCCTTATAGTCAGCTGGGAAGGGAAATGAATGTTAAAGTGTACTGGTTGTTGCTAATAGAGACCGAGAGCACTCTGCGTCCCCACAACCCGCACGGACTGGGGTATTTGTTAGGAAAGGATGGGAGATCTGGGAGTCACCGTTGGGTCGGTGATGCGATCTATGGATAGGGGTTATTTATAGTGTTCTTGATAGATTGTGTGGTGAATAAGGTGAATAAGGTCAAGCGGAGCTTTTGGTTGCATAACTTATAGGCGTTATATATACACTGTGCTGTGAGTGGAAGTTGGAAGGGAGGGAAACGATTTTTTTTCTTTTTTCAATTCGTTTCTGGTTCTAGCGATGGCTATGAACATGAGCGAGAGAAAGTGGATAGAAAGATACAAAGTAGGATGAAAAGGACGGGCCAGGGGTTGAACCCATGACCTTCTGCATACGAATCAGAAGCGGTAGCCACTAGACTACCTAGCCCGTCTCCACGTTAAGGTGGCCCACACTTATATGAAAAACAAAAAAATCGAAAAATGCCAAGTCTTACCTCCTAAATATGTTGTTTTGGACTCCCAGAAGCTACGTTCAAAATTTGAGCAAAATCGGTTGAGCCTAAGGGGGCGCTCAAAACGCTTGAAGTTTGTATAGGAAAACTTTGGCAAATGTATGCAAACATTTTGAGTTTTCGAATTTTGCCGCTTGGTGGCGCTGTAAGCATTCAATAATCAAACCCTATGTTATTATTGTAGGTGACTATATGCCAAACAACTTTGTCGAAGACCGCAATGTGATACAACGTCTGTGAAAAAAGTTATACCCTAGGTTAAGTGAGGATAAACTTTATTGTTGTTTTACCAATACATGTAAAGGAATAATATCAATAATGAAATCTCAATACTTTGCCTCACTTTGCCTTGGGTATAACTTTTTTCACAGCCGTCGGATCACTTCGCGGTCTTCGACAAAGTTGTTTGGCATATAGTCACCTACAATAATACCAAAGGTTTGATTACTGAACGCGAACGAAAATTCGAAAACTAAAAAATTCTACGTACATTTGGCCAAGTTTTCCCATACAAACTTCAAGCGTTTCGAGCGCCCCCTTAGGCTTAATTGATATCTCTCAAATTTTGAACGTAGCTTCTGGGAGTACAAAGCAACTGATTTAGGAGGTAAGACTTGGCCTTTTTCGAAATTTTTGTTTTTCATATAATTGTGGGCCACCCTACTCCACGTAATCCTCCAGAAATTCCTTCAGAAATTCATCCAAAGATTCCATCAGGAATGTTTTCAGCTATTCCTCCAGATATTTTACGTGGATCTCTCCTGAAATTCTTACCGGGATTCCTTTATGAATTCCTCCTGTAATCCATCCAGGAATTAATCATGGAAATCCTTCAATGAATCCTCAAAGAATACCACCAGGAATTTCTCCAGGAATTTTACAGAGCTTCCTCCAGAAATTCTTCCGAACATTCCTTCAGGAATCCCTCCAGGCATTCCTCCGGAAATTTCTCCAGGAATTATTCCTTAAATTGTTCTAAGGTTTGCGCCAGGGATTCCTCCAGGAATTACTCCAGGTTTTTTTATCGGAATTCCTCCAGAAATTCCTACATGAATTCCTCGAGAAAATCCTCCTGGGATGTTTCCAGGGTTTCCTCCAGGGAATCCTCCTGAAATATCCAAGATTTACTTCAAGGATTCCTCAAGAATTCCTGTAGGAATTCTTCCAGGAATTCCTGGAGGAATTCGTTCAGTAATTTCTGCACGAACGGTACGGTAATAACCCAGCGGCAACGTTGTAAACTGGGCCCAGGGGTTTCAGCAGCTCTTCCTTATCGCCCGTCAGGTAATTTCGACCCCGTAAAAAATCTTGTGGTGCATGGAATTTGAAGATGTTGCATTATACTGACATAATAGTTGCATTTGATGGCAATAATTTAATGAGTCTCAATATGGTGGATATAATTAATCCTCAAGAAATCGCATCTTCCGACGTCCGCACCATATTTCTTATAAATATTTTCTTAAATTATAAAGGGGAGGCAACTGCCCCCCCCCCCTTGCCACCCCCTGTGCACGCTAATGATTCTATTTTAAGTTCTAATATGTAGGGTGCATGGCGACCATCGATCTGGAAAACTTTAGAATCCGTCATAATATTTGAGTTCGACTTACACTTCGACAAGCAAAGTAACTCTACGCAAAACACAACAAAGGGTATGCCACCACCAGGGCAGCGTTTTTTTCTGGACACATTTCTACTACAAGTCAGTACAAAGAGCATTCCATTTGGATTTAAAATTGATGAATTAGGATCTGGGACCATTTGGGCAAGAGGACCTATTCTGTGCACATGCTGCTATAACTCAATCAATTTAGAATCAATTGATTTTTGGGCCACGGTAAGATTTGCAAATCTAGCAATGTCCAAAAACTCTAATCGATTGAGTTTCTGAATTTTGAACAAAAATGACAAATTTTATACAAAAGAGCTCCTTTTTTGAGCCACTATATTTTTTTTAATTTTTCTTCACTATGATACCTGAAATCAATTTCAAAGTGATTTTTTGATATTCCCTTTGGACAGCTTGGTAGCTGCTTGTTAGCTCCACCCAGTACAAAATCCGACGAGGGGCGATTCAACAAATCGCTCCCATTCAAACTTTAAATTTACGTTTAAATAGGTTCCCGGGCACCAAAATTCATAAAAAAAAAAACTGGATTTCGGTTCAGGTTGTCCTGCAGATTCAGAATATGGAATTGCCTCAACAATGCTAAAGAAGCCAATTGGTGTGAAATCGACTGAGTTATAGCAGCAAGTGCCCAAAATAGGTCCCCCGCCAAAATGGTCCTAGATCCTGTAACAAAATGTGTTCAAAGTAGAATCGCTGCCTGAAACGAATAGCCTCAAATCAAATTTTCTAATTTGCAGACCAAAAATCAGTGCAATCTCCGTAATATTGTCTATTAATGATTATTAGCAAGCATCAACCAAACCAGTCACAACACATTAGTAACTTCAGTAACTTACAGCTCCATATGCTCCCATTGGTGGCCCCGGTGGATAAGGCGCATGACCCGGTCCTGGTGGGTAACCGCCCTGAGGATCCGCCGGTAGGTATTGTGGGGCGTATCCGCCGGTTTTATCGTCCGCCGGATGATACGGTGCGTACGGAGCTGGCGGAGCACTCATTTTTTTATGTTTTTTTTAACTCGGTTCACTTGGTTTAAGTGGAAATGTTTGCTCGGCGATTCGTCTCAATTGGAACTAATTTGCACGGTGAGCTGTACCGGCATATAACCTCGGCAGAATTTCGAGCACGTTGCTGTAATAAAGAGAGATAAGGTAGCGACTGATTAGAATAGGTGAATTTTTCGTATCTTTCAGGTGTACTGGGATGATACATTGGACGTAAAACACAATTTAGCAATTTTTAATAAACGATTGTATTAGGCTCGTGACGCCAGTTATAATAGTTAGCATTGGCATTCAGTTGGTTGCACAAATTTGTAGGTTTTACAACAGTCCTAGATCGCGGTTATGAGGTTTGTATCCTTACCGTATGTTTGAAAACACCATTCACATTTAGTGTATTAAGGAGTTTCCAAGTCTACACGCAGATATGTAATATATTAGAATCAAATTTAGAAAGACTTCATCTCAAAGTGAATTCAATATTCGAGAATACTAACGATTTTCAAGAGTTGTTGTTTTCACCGTAAGAAAATTAAGAAAATTTTGCAATCAGTATAGTAGTAGAAGAATTCGATTCTTCTAACAAAAATCATTGATTTGTAAATTTGTAATATTTGTTTCTGGAAAATACTGTCTTTGAAATTAGAAAAACTGTTTACTTTAAAGCAACGATGCAATTGATTGTAAAAAGATAGCAATGCAACATGCCAACACCTAGATTCAAAGCAAAACTGTATTAGGAGGTGGTTATTTCTTGATTGAAAGCACTTTATGTTTGAATTCAATATAATTTTCCCTGCGTGTATTACACGCGGCACACACATAGGTACAACAAAAATCAGACGAACTGTATAAAACAAGCAATAACTGATTGTATTTCTCGAAAGATGATCTAGTAATTTCACTCCGTAACGTACCATTTTAGGGTGTTTTATATAGGTCATTTTGAGGGCAACCGTATGAACAAGTCTTATAAAACAAAAACGCATACCTTTTTAAAGGTGATCCATGCAGCAGAAAACATACATAGTAGACCTGTTCACTTTTTTTGACCTACCCGTGTCACATCAAATTATCAATCGGCATGCAAAAACAAGTCTTCAGTCCAAAAATGAGCCAAATTGATAAAGGTTTAGAGGTGTATCAAATAGATTTTGTGTGTTTTCGAGCATTTTCACGAAAATGTACTCCAATATCCAAAAAATTGCACCGAAAAGGTACCAAAACCACCGTTAAAATATAGTTGGAACATTACTCTACAACTTTGCCGAAGACACTACGGCGTTTAAATTGCTTATTTCAAAGTTATTCAACAATTTTTGTTAAAAAATCGCGAAAAAATACAATATTTTTACGGTTTTTCATGTAAAAGTCATGTAAATTTACATTAGGGGGATTCACCAGCGTAAACTGATTAAACTGATTAAATGTCGCAATCACCAAGGCAATCTTTGATTATTTCATTCGCAAAATCATGAAACATTTCAATTAAGCAGAAAATCATGGCTTACGCAGCAATTTAATCTGTTTAGTGAGTACCCCTATTGTTTTAAGTGACTAATTTAATTAGATATTGCTCCCATGTGTTACGAACATTTCGTCCATACATTATTTTAGTGTAGGAATTCGTTTTCATTGGCTAATTATCAAAAGTATGTCACGTTGATACTAAAAATCGCATAGAGTCGCCAGCACAAAATTAAACAAAGTTACCCATGATTAAAACGTCATTACATTTCTTTGTCGCATCTGCATCAGTTTCAATTTGGTGTAGATGGTTGAGCATGAGACTGCCGATTCGAAGATTCAAGGTTCGAGCCCTGGAATAGGATTTTTTGCGTCTCGATCCAGCTATAAGTTAATGAGACTACGCTCTGCATCTCATTGCAATTTGGCATCATAGCCTTGTTTCGAAATCGTAGAGTGCATAGTAAGAATGAAGTTTCCCTTTATCGTGTAGTTGTGTTGCTTGTGACTAGATAGATGGAAGTAATCTCCACAGTTGTATGATAAATTTTGCATCCAGAAGCAGTTCCATCATCGTATTGAATTGTTTTAGCTAAATTAATCGGTATCAAACAGATGTCCAATATTTCGTCCAGCTGATCTCGTCGACACGATTTCTTGTCAACTAGTCCTGGAATGGGCTTAAATGGCAGGTCCCGATCATCGTCATTTGGGAGATTGCGTGTAAGTCATGGGCCATGGGTCATGGCAGATTCATCATCCTAACTGCTACAAAGAAAGAAAAAAAAGTTTATTATGTATTTGAGCTTGAACCTGGGACCTTCTGATCCGCAGGCTCGAGCCTTATCATCTGCGCCATTTCTGATACTTGAATCAAAAGACATTAGAAAACGATGGCATGACGTCTTAATCATGGGTAACTTTGTTTTAATTCGTACTGGCAATTCTACGCGATTTTTAGTATCAACGTGACATACTTTTGATAATTAGTCGTTGAAAACGAATTCCTACACAAAAACAATGTATGGACGAAATGTTCGTTACACAAAGCAGAAATAGCTAATTAATTTAGTCACTTAAAATAATGTAAAATTACATGACTTTTATATGTAAAATCATAAAAAATATCGTGTTTTTTTCGTGATTTCTCAACAAAAATTATTGAATAGCTTCGAAATAAGCAATTTAAACACCGTAGTGTCTTCGGCAAGGTTGTAGAGTATTGTACTAACTATATCCTAACGGTGTTTTCGGCACCCTTTCGGAGCAATTTTCTGGATTTATGAGTAAATTTCTGTGAAAACGGTTAAAAAATCACAAAATCGATTTGATACACCTTTAAATCTTTATCAATTTGGCTCAATTTTGGACTGAATACTTGTTTTTGCATATGGATTGATAATTTGATGTGTCACGGAGAATCGGAGAAAAAAAGTTTCAAAGTGAACAGGTCTAATACATAGTTTCGAAGCGTATGTATCTGATTTAACGAGTTAAATTTATCATTGTGATTATGGCTGATAACATAGACGAATTTCGCGCCAACTCGACCAGTGGTTGGCAACACCCTCTCAGAATCGAATGAAACTTGGTGGGCATAAAGACTAGGTTTTTATAAGCAACTTAGCATACTTAAATTTTCGAAAATTTTCTAGAGTAACATTTGAAGAGGGCCTAACTTTTTTTCGAAGAATTTTTTAAAATCGATATAACTCAAAAATGACAAGACCTATAGAAAAGTGATGTATGGGGGACTTTTAGAGAATTGTCCAAGCTTTCATGAAAAAATATTTTAAAAATTCTAAATACATTTTTACACGCTAAAAAATATATTTTTAAAATTAAAAGTCAATTTACAGAAAATGCCCACTTTTTTTATGTTTTGAATTTTTTTTCCAAGAAAGTCAATATTGTTGCCTAACTTTCCTCCATACATCACAAGATGGGCACTTTTAAGGAAAAAAAGTTTTTCTAACAAAAACTTTTTCATGTTATTTTTTTTAGCGTGTTGCGTATTAACTCGTACAGGATGTATCAAGAATCCTTATACCCATTTAATAACACTCAATGGGCATTACAACTTTGTTTGATTGGGTGCCTTCTTTTTCTTGGCGTTACATCCCAACTGGAATAGAACCTGTTTCTCAGCTTGTTTTGATATCTGAATGCTTAAAACAGCATTCTGTTTGCTGAAATTGTATTATTGTGTGCCTAGAACCAGTGAACTAACATCATTATTAGAAGCGAATGATAAAGAATCGGTTTTATTTCAACAATGGCTAACCACTGATCGATGCAATTTGGAAACTATTACTAAGACTATAGACGAGTTTGTTCCGTATTTTGTAGAAAAAGTTGATAAGCTTATAACTCATGATTTCATTTATAAAGAACAATCCTCATTTTTGCGGGATAAAAAAGAATCTCTTAAACAGGGTGAAGTATTAACAATTTGTGACTTTTCAGAAAATTATTCATTTATCATTCAAAATTCAGCTCAAGGTTACCATTGGAATAATTCTCAAGCTACCATTCACCCCTTTGAAGTGTACTACAGAAAAGAAAATAAGTTGGAAAACTTGAGCTTTACAATAATATCTGAAGTAGTTACACACGATACAACAGCAGTTCAGTTATTTAAATCAAAACTGCTGGATTTCATTAAACAATCGATTGATTTCTCAAAAATTACTTTCATGTCAGATGGAGCAGCTCATTATAAGAACAAAAAAAAAATTGCCAGTTTATGCAGTTTTCGGTCCAATTATGGATTGGAAGCAGAATGGCACTTCTTCGCAACTTCACATGGCAAAGGTCCATGTGACGCTGTTGGAGGTACTCTCAAGCGAATGGCAAAACGAGCAAGTCTTTCTCGAGATTATGGAAACACAATCACAACTCCTCGAGAACTGTATGACTGGGCAGTTAAACAGTCAGATATACATATAACAAAATTGAATTTCTGCTTTACTTCAAATGAGCAATATGCAAAAATGACGGATGAACTTGAAGAACTATACACATCAGTGGCGTAGCTAGGAATTTGGGGGCCCGGTGCGGAACAAAATTCGTGGGCCCCCATGAAAATGACAGATGTACATATTTTACAATGATAAATCTCTCGAATGATCGCCTGTTGTATTTTGTACAAAACGATGAAAAAATCCAATAAAATCCATCAATGAACGTAAGATTTTTTCTAAGAATTATGTCGAATTTTTTTAACAATTTTTTTGGGAATTGTACCAAGTAATCCTTAAGGAATTCAAAGATCAATTCAAAGATTGCTTTACCGTTTTCTTTTAAAAAATCTCTCTCGAAGAACAATTTGTCTTCAAGAATCTTTCAAGTCGTAAATGCAAGGATGTCATTCAGTATTTCTATAAGCATTCCTTCAGGAATTCTTACAGTGTTCTCTCTCTCTTCTTGGCGTAACGTCCTCATTGGGACAAAGCCTGCTTCTCAGCTTAGTGTTCTATGAGCACTTCCACAGTTATTAACTGAGAGCTTCCTCTGCCAATGACCATTTTGCATGCGTATATCGTGTGGCAGGCACGAAGATACTCTATGCCCAAGGAAGTCAAGGAAATTTCCTTTACGAAAAGATCCTGGACCGACCGGGAATCGAACCCGTCTACCCTCAGCATGGTCATGCTGAATACCCGTGCGTTTACCGCCTCGGCTATATGGGCAGTGTTGTTTCCGAGAATGTTTTCAGAAATACTTCCAAAGTACTTCAAAAGATTCTTGCAAAGGCTTCATCGAGTATTTCTCGAAACATTTGTTCAGGAAGTCCACCAGGGTTTCTATCAATAATATCTCTGAGGATTCATTTAGAAGATTCCAGAAAAAATGCTACAAAAAATTCTCCAAAGATTTAAAAATAAAAAGAATAAAAATAAATAGTTGTGGCTGTGAACAATTTATTAACAAAATTCTGGAAGAGAGTATATAATTCAAAAAGATTTGTTGGAACCGAATATGGAACCGAAAAAATAGAATCGAAATCGGGTTCTGTAGGGGAATGCAGATTATTTCATAATCGGAATCTCCGTCCAAAAATAGACGAAGTCCAAAATTTCATCATTTTTGGTGCCCGGGAACTATTTTTAAATTCCATTTAAAGATTGTATGTGAATTTTTTTTTGTTCGGGGCGAACTGTCATTTTATCGATTAAATTGTCATTCTATCCACGGAAATTAAAACTGTTTAGTTAATTTAACCGGCAACACAAATGAATTGGAACGCAATAAAATCACGTTACGCTCAGAAGGATTCCAAGGATTTCTTCGGAAATTCCTAAGTTCCTCTAAGAAAATTCTCAGAGGAGCTTCGTAGGAGTTTTGTAGAAATTCTTTCGAAAAATCTTTCTGGAATTCCTCCAACGAATTCTTTAATATCCATCAACTCAAGGACATTTTTCAAGGATTCCTACAGGAATTTTTGCTAACATTTCTCTGGGAACTATTAAAAATCATCTATTGTGATTTTTCATAAGACTCCTTCAAAGTTCTATCGAGACCTTCTTTCACCAGGTTATTAATGATTCCGCTAGAAATTCCTCCGAAAAAATCGTTTAAAAAATTCTCTGAGAATTCCTGGTAGGGTCAACATGCCCTTAATAATCCTAGAGTCGCAAATGAATCCTATTCGAAAACAAAACGATTACGGAATCAATGACAGAAACAAGACAAAAAGCGCTTCATTCCTTTGATTTGAGTAGGATGAAAATTGGAGCATATATGCTTAAATAGTAAAGGAACAGATGCCCTATCTTATCGAATAAAAAAAAATATTCTCATGATACTCCAAGGATTCCTCCTAATACTGTTTTGCTACTTTCTTCAGGAATTCTTTAAGAATACCTAGAAGCATCTTTTAAGTGATTAATGCAAGATTAAGATTTCATGAGGATATCCATAGGGAATTTTTCAGGAATCGCTTTAAGAATTCCTACGGGATTTTTTCCAAGGATTTCTTAAATATTTCTCCAAAACAAAACTTTCGAAAATTATGAAAAAAACCTTTCAGAATTCCTTCAAGGATCTTGTTAGAAACTACTGCAAGGATTTCATCAATAGGATAGAGCTGTCCTTGTTAAATTTATTTAACAATTTCTCCAAGAATTCTACCGAGGATTACTCTTGGGATTTTTCCAGGACTCGCTTTCGGAATTCTTCCAAGGTTTTATTCAAAATTTTAAATAAATTCCTTCAAAAAGGCCTGTGGAAATCCCTCCCAAAGTTTCTTCAGGAATGACTTTAGTAGTTCATCCAATAAATGCTCTTACGATTTCTCCAAAAATTCGTTCAAAATTTATTAAGCATTCTCTTAGAATTTCCTCAATTGATTTCATTCATTCTTACTTAAACTTTCAGGACGCGCGCCTGTTCGAGCCCAAAAATACACTTGCGCTGTATACGACGAGCGAGGTTTTTTTTTGCATTGTTATTTTTTTCACAACGGCGCGCGTCCTGAAGGGTTAAACTGATGTCCCAAGTATTTCACATTTTTTTTTTTCAACAAATCTTTCGGGCTTTCTTCATGCAAGGATTTCTTCATGTATTTGTATAATTACTTCAGCAAGATTTTTTCGAAGATTGTTGCACAAATTCCTCCAAAGAATTTGAGTGTTTTTGCTAGAAATGCTTAAGAAATTTCTCTAATAATGAGAAATTTAAAAAAAAAGTAAGATTTTTTTTCAATAAATAAAAAAAAACATTTTTAGAAATTTCTTTGTGATTTCCTTAGGAAATTGTTTGTAAACTTCTCTGGTAATTAGGTGATTCCTTTGCGAATTTCTTCGGCCGTTCCGTTTTAAATTCTTGGATTTATTTTTTAATTCGCAAGAGTGTATCTCATAGAACTGCAAAACCAGACAAAAACCAGCTGCAAAACAGACGTAATTCCGTAAAGAATTATGAATAAAAATCCAGAGGAATTACCAAAGGAAAGGAATTACCGGAGTCAGTCAAACGAATTGAATAAAGGAATTTTAAAAGTACCTATCGAATGAATTTCTAAAGGAACTATTGACATGAAAACAAACGTTAATTTCAGGTATATTAGCAAAAGGACTGCCGGTGTAACTTTCAATGAAATTGCTGAAATCCCGTCCTGATAAATTTCCAAAGCAATTGCCCAAAGAATATCGAAACTTCAAAAATAATAACTAAAATCAATTTCGAATATTATTGCCGAGAAATTATCAAAAGAGCACCAAAACAAAATCCAAAGGGATTGCCGAAAAAAATGCCAAATGAATTAACTAATCAATTTCCATATGAATTGGCGAAGAAGTTTCCAAAAGAGTGTTAAAAAGTTATTCCCAAAGTAGTTTACAGCATTTTTGAACTCGGTAAGCTGATGATTGTTTTTGGTGTAGAATCATGCCCTAAGTTCGAAAATGCGAAGGAAAAAAATTACAGTAGAGCGGAAATTTTTTCGACTTTCCATACAAGGTTGATGATTTGAAAACGATTTTGGTTCTATTTTTAAGCAAAATCGCTCACTTCACATATCTCATTCTTCGTAATCAATGCTCCGATTGAGCTGAATTTTTTACTGTAACTCGCCTACATATGATATGTCAAAAAACGTTGAGAAAGAATTTTTAAAATACTTTTTCCTATTGAAAAAAAAATACATTTCTTCATATAATTTTGGAAATTTTGCTAAAATTTAGGGAGATCGTCCCCAAAACTCGACAATATATTGAATTTCATCAATCTGACGCAAAACCTGTATTCAGATGATCCAATGGTATTATATTCAGATTTTAATTTATGGAAAAAGATTTAAAATTGGTTGAACAAAACGCAAGATATTTGAATTTTATGAAATTCCATTTTTTAAAAGTTGTAAGACTTGATATTGAGCTAAAACTCAAAAACTGTTCTACTTTAAATTTTTTGAAGCACGGTTTCGAAATCAGCGCTAAATTATGCTTCAAAAATTTTGGTCGTTGACAGAAGTTCACAACTTTCGTTTTATTTTGTAAACTAGTGAAATTATCAGATGATTTTTCAAATGAATAGTAAAAAACAGCAAAAGGTTGCAGACATTTTTTTTAAAGAAGTTTTCGTAGAAATAAGGATTTGAAGTTAGTGAAGTCATTGCTGAAGCATTGCCGAGAGTTCATTAAAGAAGTTTTCAAAGGAATTGCCTAACAAATTCTCAAAAGATTTGCCGCAGAAATTTTCAATGGTACTTCTAACAGAGATCCTAAAAAAAATGAGAGTTTTTACCAAACGGATAGCGCACTCAATTTTCACCACAATAACTAAAACAGTTTCCAAAATAATAGCCACAGAAATTTTCTAGAAATAATGCAGAATGAAATCAGACAAAAAATCCTTAGGGAATTCCCCAGGAACAACAGTTTTGTCTGGATTCCCTTCACGAAACTTTCAAAAATGATTATTACGATTTCATGAAGCATTTGTTCCAAGTGAGGAACTCCAAGAACTTTTTCTTGAATATATTTTACGACTTATCTAGGAATTACTTCAAGGACTTCTTTACAAATCTCTCTAAGATTTCCTTCGAAAGTTGCTACAAACTCCTCCATGCGTTTCTGAAGCAATTTCTTCAATTATACAGGGTGTTAGGTTCATGAGTGCAAACTTTATAAGGGGCGATAGAAGATCAAAAATGGTGAAAAAAGTTGTTCTACGCATATGGTCAAATCTCAACCGTTACGTAGTTATTGAACTTTACATTTTTTTACTATTATTGCCTTAAACCAGAGCTGCCAAATATCAGACATGTCAGTTGACTACTGATTTTGCACCATCGTCACTATCACTGTAGGCTGATCAATATCAAAACGATAGTGACCGGCAACGACTTGATACTGACCCACACTCCAGAGCACTATCATAGCAACTGAACTGATATTTTAGCGATTTCAGCCAAAACTCAAAATGTTTTGTGACCATCATACGAAACTTTTTATTCTGTACCACATATTTAAATTTTATTAGTTTAAGTGCTTATTTTGATTTTTAAACGAATTTTAAAGATGGTCTATCAGTGATATCAATTCGCCATCGCAATCAGTTTAGTTGTGATGGGGTAAGAAAAGTGACGGTGACGCGGAGACTTGGATCGCAGTCAGCCTTCCAAAATCGGCAGTTTGCCTACCATTGATAGTGACAGAGAGCAACTCTGCCTTAAACTGGCTATAACTTGAAAATGGTCAAACTTTTTGCAATTTTTATACTCTTATTTGAAAGATTATTGAATTTTCTATCAAATCACATCTTTGGATTGATTGGTTTAGTTAAATAACTAAGTTTTCTAGAGCAAATATCTCATAAGTAGTGTGTTTTAATTTGTTTTTATCAATTATCTTTGAAAAATGCGTAATAATTTTAAATTCTTTCTTAGGCAAAATTGTGGCCCCTGTTCCACTCTACAATTCATACTTTGACATCAATCTTCTATCTCTTATCGTTTTCTTGCAATTTCGATTAAAAAATCGCATTTTAGACCATAAATTTGCAACTGTCAAGGTAAGCTCTTTTTTGCTCACTGTGCCGCACATTTAAATCAAAATTGCAAGAAAACGATAAGAGCTAGAAGTTTGGTGTCTAACAACGAACTGTAGAGTGGAACAAGGGCCACAACTTTGCCTAAGTAAGAATTTAAAATTATTAAGCTTTTTTCAAAGATAATTGACAAAAACAAATTAAAACACACTACTTTTGAGCCACTTGCTCTAGAAAACTTATTTATTTAACTAAACCAATCGATCCAAAGATGTGATTTGATGGAAATTCAATAATCTTTCGAATAAGGGTTTACAAATTGAGAAAAGTTTGACCATTTTCAAGTTATAGCTTGTTTAAGGCAATAAAAGTAAAAAAATGTAAAGTTCAATAACTACGTAACGGTTGAGATTTGTCATATGCGTAGAACAATTTTTTTTCACCATTTTTGATCCTCTATCGCCCCTTAAAAAGTTTGCACTCACGAACTTAACACCCTGTATGTATGCCCATGAATTCTATAAAAAGTTTTTTTTTTAAGATTTCCACAAATGATTCTTTTGGGGCTACCTCACATAATCTCTTCAGCAATTTTAGAGAAAAGCCCTTAAGGAATTCTTTTTTTAAAAAAAATCTCCAAGAAGTTCTCTTTGCAATGCCTCAAACGGTTTTTCTTGAAGTTCTTCAGAGGATTTCTTAAGAATTTGTTCAAGCATTTCTTTATTTATACCTGCAGAGATTTCGTTAGAATTCCTTCAATAATGGCTGTAGGAAATCGACCAAAAATTCCTTATGCGATTTTTTTTAAGTTCTTTTTCACAATTCGTTCAATAATCCTTTATGAAAGTTCAGTAAAGATTTAATCTTTTCTCCAAGGATTTTTTTTCAAGCTACAATACAAAGATTCGTTCAAGGATTTTTTAAAGTTTTCCTTCAGATAATCCTACAAGTATGAACACATTCGTCCCCAAAGGATTTGAAAATACAGAATTTCCCCCAAGGCCTCCTGCATAAATTCCTCCAATTATACAGGATCTTTTTTGTTTTTCGATTTGCTCCAAAGAATTTGAGAGGAATTCATAGAGGTTTCCGCCATTGATTTCTTTGAGAAATAATAGGCGTGTCATCATTATTTCTTCCAAAAATCTCTTTGCTTTCAAAATTTCTTCAGGAACTCTTTACCTAAATCCTCAATGTACTCATTGTACTTCTAGTACTACTACATAGTACTGTAGTAATCCTTCAAGAATGTCATCAAAGATACCTGCAAACTCTACCCAATGATTCTTTCCGAATACGTCTTGGAATTCATCAAGACAAAGATTCCATTAAAAATTCCTCCAAAAATTCTTGCAAACATTTCTACAAGAATTCCTTCGGGAATACCTCCACAATTCCTTTAGAAAATCTTCCAAGGACCATTCAGGTATGGCTCCAAGCGTGATCTCCGAAATTCATGAAAAATAATTCCCATGAGGAACTCCTACAAGATTTGGATAAATATATCTAAAGGAATCCTATTAGAAATTCCTTAAGGTTCATCTGAGGGATTCCTTGAAGGACTTCATGACATAATCCTTGTAGGATTTTATGAAGAAATTCGAAGAGGTAGTCCTGAACGAATGTTTGAAGAAATGCCGGAAAAAATCCTTGAAGGAATTCCTAAAGGATTTCTTGAGAAGTTTCTGTAGGAATGCTTGGAGGAGTTCCTGAAAGAATGCAACATTGTAAGCTTTCCAAAATCAATGCTTAGAGGAATTTCTGAAGTAATCCCTGAAAAAAGTTCTGAAGTTAATCTTAAAGGAGTTTTTGTAGAACTCCAGGAGTTAGATAAATCGTAAAAGATATCCCCAGTGACAAGGACCTTAACTGAAGGAATTCCCGCAGAAACCCTTCAAGGAATATGTAGAAAGAAATACTCGATGAAATAGTTGGAATACGTTGATTGCATTTTTTAAACGAGAGTAAAACTTATCAACAAACTGTTGTTATTACAGTTTTGACGTGACATGTGTTCAGATCTTAACTTTAATAAATGAGACCCCTGAATTTCAACTGCTACCTTAAGCTAAGTGAACAGCTATGTTTGGTCCTGTAGTTGGGATGATACTTATTATGACATTTTCATTATGCTCATGAATTTTACTTCCATATCGGTACTGAATTTCGTAAAATTATATTTTGATTTCTAGCACATTTTTTCTTGTATTTTGGGACCCCTGCAGGTTCAAAGAGCAATCATCGAATTGTTAATGATAGGACTTCAAATAAGTCATCTGTGTGCCCATTCCAAAATTTCACGAAGGGGCCCCTACATACCTATCAGCAGATCTGCAAGTATTGAACTTATATTATGCTTTTGGTAGAAATACGAAGTGACCGAACGTGCGAAAATTGATTTTTAACCTACTTAGAAATGTCGCAACTCAATTTGGATTAGTGCATATTGTTGCTCTTAATTAGCTTAATGATGCGCAACAGAAAAAATAGATTCAAATTTACTTCGCAGCTGCAACTTCGCATGTGCTTCTAGCGACGACTTCGATTTGGTGGTGCGACGATAATACTTGTAGCAAACTTTCGCTATTTAAAGAACTTCATTCAAACTAGTGTAAGAAACCTTCACTGATTTGGAGGCCCCTTGAATTCGGGGGCCCGGTGCGGACCGCACCTCCGCACCCCCCCTTGCTACGCCACTGATACACATACAGTCACGTAAAAACAATACCTGGTACCTACACAAAAATTTCATTCATTTGTGCCAATTTCAGAAAATCAAATTGAAGCGAAGAAGTTTTCGAATTCAAAAGATAATCCAAAAAAGTTTACTTTGTTTCAGATAGACTAAAGATCTAATATTCAAAAAACGTTACAATAGAATGTATAAAAGAAGGATGTATATATTGTAGAAAAGAAAATAATTGAATACACATATACATATGTACATATTTCATCAATACACAAGCGTTTTCATTGATATAAAACCCTAAAAGCAAATTTGTCTTGAGCCCTTTCCAATATCAAGCACGTTTCCAATGTCAAGCACGTTAAGATATTAAAAAAGTAGTTGAGCCCATTAAGTTTTAATGGATTGTCATTAGGATTCTGGATACATTACTGTACGAGTTAATGCACAACACGCAAAAAAAAAAAAAATAAAAAAGTTTTTTTTAGAAAAAAATTTTTCCTTAAAAGTGACCATCTTGTGATGTATGGAGGAAAGTTAGGCAACTATATTGTCTTTCTTGGGAAAAAAATTCAAAACATAAAAAAGTGGGCTTTTTCTGTAAATTGACTTTTAATTTTGAAAAGATATTTTTTAGCGTGCAAAACATTTTTTTATATTTTTTAAATATGTTTTCTTGAAAGCTTGGGCAATTCCCTAAAAGTCCCCTATACATCACTTTTTTGTACAACTTATCATATTCGAGTTATATTTTTTGTGAAAAAAACGGCTAATGCGCAACACGCTAAAAAAACTAACATGAAAAAGTTTTTGTTAGAAAAACTTTTTTTCCTTAAAAGTGCCCATCTTGTGATGTATGGAGGAAAGTTAGGCAACAATATTGACTTTCTTGGAAAAAAAATTTCAAAACATAAAAAAGTGGGCATTTTCTGTAAATTGACTCTTAATTTTAAAAATATATTTTTTAACGTGTAAAAATGTATTTAGAATTTTTGAAATATTTTTTCATGAAAGCTTGGACAATTCTCTAAATGTCCCCCATACATCACTTTTTTGTACATCTTATCATATTCGAGTTATTTTTTGTGAAAAAAAAACGGTTAAAAAACTTTGACTCTTTTTAAATGTTAGTCTAGGTTAATTTTGAAAAAACAAAATATGCAAAGTTGCTTGAAAAGGTAAAGTCTTGAAACCTACAAAATTTCATAACATTCTGAGGGGGTGCTGCCAACCCCGAAGACGAGTTGGTGCGAAATTCGTCCATAGCACAATGAGCTTCAATGCGATTATATCTGTGAGGACTAGTCTGTCGGATATCGTCTACCGAGTAACATCATGGAGCGCTGGCAGGGTAAAGTGGCCATCGTGACGGGTGCTAGTTCCGGAATTGGTGCCGCAACGGTCAAGGAATTGGTGAAGGCCGGAATGATAACGGTTGGATTGGCCAGGAGACTAGAGCAGGTTGAAGCGCTGAAGGCGAGTCTTCCAACCGATGCTGCTGCTAGACTACATGCGTTCAAATGTGACGTATCCAAAGAGGACGATATCGTTGAGGCATTTAAGTTTGTGGAAGATAATTTCGGTGGCGTCGATGTGCTTGTGAACAATGCTGGCGTGTATCAGAAAGTAGACCTTTTGGAAGCCGGAAATACAGCCACATTGAGGCAGTCACTGGACGTGAATGTTTTGGGACTGACGCTGTGTAGCCGGGAGGCATTTCAATCAATGCAAAAAAGAGGTATGGCAGGACATATCATTCATATCAACAGCATTGAAGGACACAAAGTACAGAACTACCCGGGTGCCAATTTGTATCCGGCGAGTAAATTTGCTGTGACTGCAATCACCGAGACTATGCGCAATGAGTTGAGAAACGCTGGCACTAAAACCAAAGTGACCGTGAGTTTATGCTGAATTATTCAATGTATCAGAAAAAAAACCTTAAAAATATCTTTGATTTTTTAGAGCATCAGCCCGGGATTTGTTAAGACTCCGATGGTAGATTTGTGTGATGAATATGCTGGTTTCGATACCACCATGATGCCGATGCTGCAACCAGAGGACATTGCTCATGGTATCCTGTACGCGTTGGGTACACCCCCACATGTGCAAGTACATGAACTAACAATAAAACCAATAGGGGAGCCCGTATAGTGTAGAATTTAAACACTATTCGTTGAAATAAAACAATATTCCTAATACAGTCTTTGCAAAATATCTTGATGTAGATGACCGTAAGTACGTGGCCGGCGCCATGTTTGGAGATGACCAAAAATGGGTCTACGTAGTTTATAGACAGTGACTTTGCAAAGGATGCCTTAGCACGATGAGAGTTAAAAAAATCCTTGAAGTTCAGGCCAGAAATGAGTATACGTTGTTTATGAACAGCGCCTAAAGTATTTTCAGTTAAACTTTTGACCAATTTTACCCATCCATTGTAGCAGTATTTCCGTGTCCAGATTATTGCAGACACACCCAAGTAACCAAAAGTTCAGATAAAAGGGTACTTTATAAGCTAAGCAGCTTGTTCGAGGTTGCTCATTAGCCTTCTAAGCAGCTTCATTTTTAAGTAATTTTGGAACTTGAAAGTTCACATAAGCACGCTGGATAGCCTTCTAAGCAGCTTCTGACAGAACTTTGACAAAATTCATGAAAAAACAAAAATGTGTTTTTCAGAATCACAACCCCACCCCTTGTTGGTGGGGTGTGTGATTCATATCTGGAAATTGCTTCTGATAATTATATTTGCACACATGTCGCTGCTATGTAAGATTTGAACTGGATCCTCCTGCGTGATAGCCTGCCGACTTACCGCTGCGCTGCTGAAGACACTTGACAAAGTCAAGCTAACTTCACTATGTAATGTACAAATGTGCAAAACTAGCTGCCGACAGAAAATCGACTCAAGTTAGACTTTACCTGCTGCTCACTCAATCGCAACTGTAGTACTGTGGTAGAGCGTAGGGTTCTCACGCAGCGACTATCGGTTCGAATCCGATAAGCAGCAATTCTTTTTTTTTTTTGCTCAAGCCTAGTATTCATTGATTTGATAAATTCATATTTGTCTTTTTTTCGTTTATGCTTAAACAGTTGTTTTCTGTAAAAGAAATAAATTTAATCTTCATTGAAACACAATGCTACTGAACTGAACTTCTATGAACTTGAAAGTTCCGACAAAGTTCCGAGTAGCATCTTAAGCAGCTTTAAAGTTCCGCGAAGTTCAGATGAAGTTCCGAATGGAACTTTCTAGCTGCTTAACAGGCTAACAATGAGCCTTGTCGGAACTTGTGACCGAAGTTCCAGCAAGGCTCATCGTTAGCCTCTTAAGCAGCCAGAAAGTTCCATTTGGAACTTTATCTGAACTTCGCGGAACTTGAAAGTGCATTTTGTCAAGGGAAGAGGAACTTTTGGTTACTTGGGCAGGCTTTATGTGGTCAAGGCGGGCTGTTCTAAAAAAAAATATTCAGTAGCTTAACTACTGGAACCACCGATCAAAAAATGGGGTTAGTTTTCAATACAAAGTATTACCTAAAAGCTTTTGGGAAGCTCCTCGATTTGAGTTCGACAAGCGATAACTAACTTTGACCTAGAGTTGGCCGAAGCAAGTGCTTTAATAGCAGCTTGGCTATCTGAACAGAAGTATATGACGTAGCGCATTACGAGCTGCTGAAGTGCTGATTGCGCTCCGCACATAAGAGCAAAGATTTTAGCCTGAGAAACTGTGCAGTGTCTATCAAGTGAATAAGATTGATACAGCCTAAGCTCACGAGAATAAACACCAGCACCTGCTCGACCTTCGAGAAGAGAGCCATCAGTGTAACATACGATGCCTTCTGAAACACTTCTCTCCAGATATCCATATGTCCACTCTTCCCGGGAAGGGAATTTCGTGGAAAATGTCCTATATGGAAAGTTACAAGCAATTGTAAGATCACTTGGAGCACGGACAACTTTGTCCCAATTCACCAAAAGTGGAAACAACGAGGTGTGTGTTGAACTGCGGTTCACAGGAGTTTCCTCTAGTAAACCGAGTACCCATAGGCGGTAAGTGCAAGAAAGTGCTTCTTGTTTGAGATGAATGTATAGTGGGGCAACGTCAAAGAGAACCTCGAGCGCTGCCGTGGGAGTTGAAGAGAACGCTCCAGACATCGCCATTATGCACATCCTTTGGAGATGGCCTAATTTTGAGTTAAGTAATCCAAGAGTATTCCATCAAACTGGAGCCTCTCAAATTAATATCTGAGCTGCCCCAGATGATATGGTGAGCATTAGCATCACTGCATACAATTAGCGGAAGACCTTTTGAAGTGCAGTATGCGATGACTTGCTTGAAAGCATCCGTAGGGGATGCTGTAAATAAACCGAACAATAAACGTATTTCCTGTTGAGGTTTACCAACAGATACATAGATTGTGATAGCATATACATCTCTCGTGGTTATTTCAGAGATGAGTGTAGCAACGATTGCGTTGTTGACAAGCACACATGCTCGAGGCATGACACGAAAGTTTGCCATTTAATTTTTACTGAAAGTAGCAAACACCGGATTCACAAGGTTTCCTAAATTCCCCTTACGAAAGTAAGGTTCTTGGACTTGGGCTTTTCCATTTTGCATAAGTCAGATCGAATGCGCCAAAGATGAGGATGCACAGAATATACTGTGTAAATCGCATAATGCGAAACTATATAAGTGAAAATTTAAACTAATTAACAACAATTTCATAATCCCGCCCTTATTTAGCCTCAAGTTTGAGACTAAAGAAGAGCAGATAATTATCTCGAAGAAACACAAGGTCCACTGCGCTATTGCTCCGGTTAGCGCAGTAAGGGCAAAATACTGTGGAAGGCGCCCTAGTACTCCACAGGCTCCATTTGCGACCCCCCTAACCATTCATTCCTAGGCACGGTAAGCATATAGCCGCATCACCTCATGAATTAGGGGTCACCTGTTAGTGGATTTTTACCACCAGAACAGGCGGTCCATAGTGTTATTCTTAGCCAATCGAGACAATCGCTACCGATACTACACAGCTATCTAGGCTGATCGAGAAAAGAATTTAATATTGATGATCAACTTCATAGGGCTCGAACAGCCGTCGCCATTTGGCAAACGAAGATCGTTAACTTGGAAATCTCTATGTTTGGCAAGGATTTTGTCCAACCGACTGACTTCACTCAAACTGAGAACATTAGTACAAAGGTTTTTCCAGCCGGATCGTACTGCAGACCGGAGAGCTTTTTGGTAGGCCTTGCGAGCCGACCTGAAAGCCTCCGATCCAGCCGAACGTCGTTTGTTCCACCTCTTTCTACATTGTTTCCTAAGCTTGGTCAGATCAGAGTTCCACCAAGGGGTTCCAATTATGATCTTCACAGACCGTAGAGGACAAACTTCTTCAAAAGCTTCCACGATGATGGCCGTTGTAGTATCAACGGCATCATCTAAATCACTTAGGGGCCATTCATAAACCACGTGGACTTCATGGGGGGAGGGGGGGTCTAGCCAAAGTCTACGCTCCATACAAATTTCAAATTTTTTGTATGGATAAAAGTCTACGAGGGGGGAGGGGGGCGGGTCTGAGATGGCCAAAATTTGATCTACGTGGTTTATGAACAGCCCCTTAAGAGTGTCAATGGATGGTGAGTATCCATGAAATTTGGCCGTAACCAAATCAGTGAAGAGATCCCAGTTGGTTTACCGGGGATTCCTGAAACGCAAAGTTTTCGAAATAAAATTTAAATGTTCAAAAAAGATGTACCGATGATCAGATATAGATTCTTCATCTGACACATGCCAATTGGTCAACTTGTGATTAATTCTGTTAGGGTAAAGCGTAATGTCTAACACTTCATCTCTAGCAGATATGTATAAATGAAACACTCAATTAACAATAATACAATCTTTTGAATAAATTTAAGAAATTGAATAATGTTCTTGTAAAATTTCAACAAGGTAATGAATTGGTGTAAATCATGTTTGTTTCTTTATATTCTAATGCATAAGAACGATGGATACTTCAAACAAGTGTGAACAAAAACTAAATTTAAAATTTAAAGCTGCAAAAAGATTGCCTAAGGGAGATAGTATTCTACTTTTAACCCTTTTGTGGCCGACTGGGTACCCGGGTACCCTGCACCTATTTAAAATACACGGTGGTAAAAGGTAATTGTTTAGCTTTTAGGAAACCCCACCGTCCGAAAACTTCCCCAGCTAAACGCCCTGGGACCCGGGAGCCCAAAAGACGGCCTTGAGTGCCCACCCCGAAGCGGCCGCTGGCTCAGACCAGCCGCTTGGGGTTTCGGCCCGTCCCCCTCTGGGGCGGAGCAATTGACTCCCGGGGTCAAAGTTCGTTTCACTGGCGCCCAACTAAAAAAAATCCATCCGTGGTTCCTAGGAGGAAAAAATATCTTCGGATATTTTTTCTCACTAGCGTTGGGGGAGTTTTCAAGAAAAAAAAATCTTCCAAATCCTCTCTGGTCACATTAGGAGGGGCAAATACAGTTTTTGGTTTCGAAAAGCACGACAGAAGATTTGCATAGTTCAACTTGCTAGTAAACACAAAGCAGACTTACAAATATGTCACTTTTACGGATAAAATTCATTCAAATCAGCTTATCTAACACTTTGGGACCTATTGGTGTTTGAGAGAATTTCATTCTATCGCTTATTTGGGAATTACCAATTCTCTGTTAGAAGCTTCCACGATACACTCACGAAGCTTTCAAGGAATCGTTCAATATCAACCTTAGACCATCGATCGTGTGATTCCGTAAAATTTCGCGTATAGGACACTCCGTTACCGAAGGAAAGTCCATCCTGTTGCCGAATCATTCATCAGAACAGTGTAACCCACTTCCACTACCTTGCATCAAATTAATGTATTTAATCAGGCGACCTTTGTTGACCTTGAGAATATGTAGTAGAAACTCAACATTCCCTGTAACAAGCACTATGTGTGAATGCAAGGAACATTCTTAACAATCAAACCGATAACGGCAGGTTTTCGTTTCAAAAATAAAGTTTGTCCAACAACTTCCTCAAATTACCCCACGATTACCTACCTTGAACAGAAAACTTTTCGCAGTGTTGGTTTGCTTAGATGGTTGATTTTGCCAAAGGCAACAACAAAAGAGAATCTACGGCAAGGTTTTGATTGCAAAATAAGGCCATGTTTTGCAATCAAAACCTTGCCGTTTCTGTCGAATCCCGTTCTAACAAAAGTCCGCATTCATTCGTTATCTTCACAGTGAATGCACAGCGAATTCAGATGTTTAAAGATGACGAATATAACTCACAAACGCGAAAGAACAGCAGAATACAAATAACAATGATTCTGGTCGATTTGAAAAAAAAAAACCTATAGAAACCGTTAAAGAATAACAGTATTTCAAAGCTTCTTAAATTGAAGCGTTGTAATTCTAAATGAACACCAGCAATACAAACATGTCCGAGCAAAATGCAGCTTCAACTCATTACGAAAGGTCCAAAGTACATTATGGTTGATCTGTGTAGAATAAGCAATCCCATTATATACGCAAAGCAGTAACTATCCAAGTTATTGTGGTTTAGCTACCCGGCGATTGGCAATCGGCCGTTCCCAGTCGCTGGGTGGGTTCAAAGATCAATGAACCAACCATACTCTATCAAATGTCACGTTTTACTCTTCGAGCCTTTTTTCTAATTTCGAGCCTACCTTCGCATCTTTACCTCTTGGTCTCAGGCATATTTGCCTCGTAGATATTTACGGTTTATAAGAATTGCGTATATGGTAGTTGTCTCAAACCGTTCATGAGAGGAGACGTCCTCTAAGTACGGGAATTAAAAATACGCGCGCGGGCTAAGTTCCATTGCGAACGAAAGCCAATCGATAACTACCCAAGTAACCACGAAGCCGTATATAAGTGCATCAATTTCGCCCTATATTTATATTTAAAATTGTGAATATAATGCTGCATTGCTTTAAACCCCCCATTGAAGCAATATTAAAGTCGAAAAGGGCCCCACTAAAATCAAATAAGTGCCACATATTGCAGCACGCTGACAGCCATTGCTAAAGTAACATAAATGCATGTGCTGTATATTTGCATTTGCACATGCTTAATACGTGCAACACGAAAAACCAAAACAAAAATCTATTTTTAGCACCGTTTCGTTATCGACGGTACTGATGCCCCCCACACATGACTGTTTTAACCATTATTTTTTGTCGCCGGGTCGGGAGTCGAACCAGAAGTGTTGAAGACCGCTAGATGAGTTCCATCGCGCTGGTGCCTTGGACCGTTTCTGCTGCAGTGATAACAACAGATTTTTCATTAACTAAAAGGAAACTGATCTTCTGTCTCAATCATCGCAGTAGAAGGCAAAACGACTATGTCATATGTAATAGAATACAGTAATGCATTACATTCTGATAAATAAATAATGCATTTTAGAAGATATTAAATCAATATAAGAAAACTAAAACGTCGATTAAAACACCCTTCGCACACTCCTCATATACTAATTGTGATTTCCATCATTATTGGGATATGATAGCAGCCTACAGAAAAGAGAAAAGGTCATATCTAAAAAGGTTTTGCTGTCGTCGATCGATGGCTCAAATGGGGATTAAGTTGGTCGGGAGTCGAACCAGAAATGTTGAATACTGATGGAGCTGACCGTAAAGTTGTTCAATCTTCTTGATTTGATTTGTTTACCATTAGAGTCAAGCTTTTATAATTGTATTGTTAGAGCAAACTTTGCTAGTTTGTACATTGCATTTATTCAGTTTTTGCAGTGTTGAATTATTGAATTATCTTATATCACCTTTTAATGAACCCTTATGTAAAGAAAAATGCAATGCATCATTACATTGATAATGCCAATCTAAAGGATTATTGCATGACAAGTGTGGAATTACTGCATTTCGCATTGCAAATGTTGATATTTAGTCTAATTCGTGCAATGATATAATGCTTGTGGTTACTTGGGTAATGTCCGGACAACTGATCGTAGCCAATGCAGCCGATCACAAGCAATGCGTTCTAAAAGAACAATTGCAACTCACTGCGGTCAGGGTACAATGTGTACAGCCGAATATATAAAATTGTAACACGATCGTGATCCCAATTGCTCGAATAGAAGCTGTCCAACGCAGTATGCGTCCTCGTGCTCTGTATGTGCAACATGGGTGAAATCACGTTGTATACCCAATCCTTTTGTATCGCAACAAGACGTAAGTTGACGATAGTTTATATACTTCGCAACCCTTGTAATGGTAGTACCACACTTGTGCAGCTTTGTCTCACGAGTATTATAGCTTGTCATTGTGAGAGCTCTCTCCTTAATAGGTAGTAGTATTAGTTGTAAAGCAGTCGGTAGACGAAGCTCATAGGTTAAACCTGATGTAGCTATAATTCATCAAACAGTATCGCCGCAGCTCTCCATCCCGAATCTCGTTCCGCGAACATTCGAGGACATCCCACAACGTCTGAGCCACGACTTGATAGCGAAAAATGAATGTACCATGGAAGTGACAACAAATTCTAAATCCGCCCTCGAAACTCCTGAAGTGTTGAAGCATCGATTGAAGTATCCACTGAAAAGTTTTGACCTTTATAGTCCTCGAGTCTCGCTAAGTGGTTCATGTAAGGTGGATTTTTGTTAAATCAGTTCTATATGACTCGTGCATGTACTTTTAAATATTATTTTCCCACCCCTAGTGTTGCTTACTAGTATTTGTTTTTGTAAAAATGATTGATCACAAAAAGAATTATTGTTAATAACTTCCTTTTTGCTACTCTGACCAGAGGGGGAATGTTACCGTACGGTAACACTTTGCTTATTTTTCTACGGTGTGGGAAGATAGGGAAACCAATTGTGCAGATAGATTTTAAACGATCATTTCAAACTGAGTGTACGGTGTTGGTAGCAGAGTACTAAAACACAGATTGGTGAGGTGGGTGGCGGTTGCAAACATCCAAGTGAAGTATGGTGCTATGGGAACGGAAACAAAAAGGCGAAGATTGACGAACGAAGTAGGGAGTCGGGTCTTCGGACCGAGCGAAGTGATGAACGGGGAGTCAGTGATCACCCAGATAACAGACAAGGTGTGCCGGAAAGTAGCTAGAGCCATCGAGTTGCCGCCCAAAGGACTCGTGAAGGCTGAAGTTCGCCAATCAGTATCTATAGCCGAGGGTCGGTCGCCAGAGACGTCCTCCCTTGAGCCGACACGAGATCCGACAATGTGGAAGCTGACAAGCATCTATCCGCGAATTTGATGGGACACCTGACGCTTCAACTCAACCACGAACAACCCCCCCCCCCTCATTTAGGGGATGGTCCGGCCGTGTCGCCAACGAGTTTCAGGCCCTAGCACAGATTGCCATTCGACATCGATTTCGGCTGAACGTCGGACGACCGAATTTACCTCCGCATGACCTCTACGCCATCCATCAACAGACACTGCGAACACCCCCCAGCCCCCCCTTTTCATGGGGCGGGCCGTCAACCACCAGTGCAACTAACAAGAACCTCGGACATCTGCGATCGCGTCGGGATCCAAGATCGCGGGGCAATCGTCAACCGCCATCCCCCCCCCCCCCCCCTCACCCAGAGCAGCGGGGCGGGTAACTTCAAGACACGTGGTTGCTTTCCGCGTGTACTCCTCCTGCATGAAGATCCACCGCATCACTACCGTGTACGTACCAGTTTGGATGAATACACTAAATTAAAAGGTAATTGTTTAGCTTTTAGGAAACCCCACCGTCCGAAAACTTCCCCAGTGAAACGAACTTTGACCCCGGGAGTCAATTGCTCCGCCCCAGAGGGGGACGGGCCGAAACCCCAAGCGGCTGGTCTGAGCCAGCGGCCGCTTCGGGGTGGGCACTCAAGGCCGTCTTTTGGGCTCCCGGGTCCCAGGGCGTTTAGCTGGGGAAGTTTTCGGACGGTGGGGTTTCCTAAAAGCTAAACAATTACCTTTTAATTTAGTGTATTCATCCAAACTGGTACGTACACGGTAGTGATGCGGTGGATCTTCATGCAGGAGGAGTACACGCGGAAAGCAACCACGTGTCTTGAAGTTACCCGCCCCGCTGCTCTGGGTGAGGGGGGGGGGGGGGGATGGCGGTTGACGATTGCCCCGCGATCTTGGATCCCGACGCGATCGCAGATGTCCGAGGTTCTTGTTAGTTGCACTGGTGGTTGACGGCCCGCCCCATGAAAAGGGGGGGCTGGGGGGTGTTCGCAGTGTCTGTTGATGGATGGCGTAGAGGTCATGCGGAGGTAAATTCGGTCGTCCGACGTTCAGCCGAAATCGATGTCGAATGGCAATCTGTGCTAGGGCCTGAAACTCGTTGGCGACACGGCCGGACCATCCCCTAAATGAGGGGGGGGGGGGGGGTTGTTCGTGGTTGAGTTGAAGCGTCAGGTGTCCCATCAAATTCGCGGATAGATGCTTGTCAGCTTCCACATTGTCGGATCTCGTGTCGGCTCAAGGGAGGACGTCTCTGGCGACCGACCCTCGGCTATAGATACTGATTGGCGAACTTCAGCCTTCACGAGTCCTTTGGGCGGCAACTCGATGGCTCTAGCTACTTTCCGGCACACCTTGTCTGTTATCTGGGTGATCACTGACTCCCCGTTCATCACTTCGCTCGGTCCGAAGACCCGACTCCCTACTTCGTTCGTCAATCTTCGCCTTTTTGTTTCCGTTCCCATAGCACCATACTTCACTTGGATGTTTGCAACCGCCACCCACCTCACCAATCTGTGTTTTAGTACTCTGCTACCAACACCGTACACTCAGTTTGAAATGATCGTTTAAAATCTATCTGCACAATTGGTTTCCCTATCTTCCCACACCGTAGAAAAATAAGCAAAGTGTTACCGTACGGTAACAACGGTGTAGAAAAAAATCAAAAAGTTTGTCGGACACATAACGGTTAAATGTACAGGGGATAGACAAAATGATCGGGACAGGCAAAGTTTTCCCTTCTTAAAAAATATTCAAATAGCTGTATCTATTCGAAAAGTGCATAAAATATTCTCAAATTTTTACTGTAAGTGGATCAACTAGTTGTGTATCAGTGGACAAAATTTGGAAAAGATCGGGCTATTCTGCACGAAGTTATAAAGATACTAGAAAAAGGTATATTTATCCGATAGCCAACTTTGAGCTGTTATATCTCCGGATTCAATGAACCGAATGCAATGAAATTTTGACCATTTATGACTTATATGATGAGCTTTGAAAAACTTTAGACTTAACTTGAAATTCTTAACACGCAAGAAAATTATAACGATTAGATTATTTTTCTAATAAAACACCAAATTTTCTCAAATTTCAACATCGTTTCAAAATTCAAGATGCTAATTATAGTTCATTTATATTCCCTCTAATTGTCTTGAATATAAATATGTTTTAAAAGAAAGTAACAACATAGCCGGCAATTTATTGAAAAAGTAATGGGATGCATATTAAAAATAGACCAATTTACCAAAAAATAAAATAAATTAAATCGCTATAACTTTTTTCTCTTGTTAATAATTTCAAGTTGAGTCAAACGTTTTTCAGAGCTCATTGTATAAGTCGTAAATGGTCAAAATTTCATTGCATTCGGTTCATTGAATCCGGAGATATAACAGCTCAAAGTTGGCTATCGGATAAATATACCATTTTTCTAGAATCTTTATAACTTCGTGCAAAATAGCCCGATCTTTTCCAAATTTTGTCCACTGATACACAACTAGTTGATCCACTTACAGTAAAAATTTGAGAATATTTGATGCACTTTTCGAATAGTTACAGCTATTTGAATATTTTTTGAGAAAGGAAAATTTTGCCTGTCCTGATCATTTTGTCTATCCCCTGTATTATAACATACGAAAATATTATAACATATTGTATTGGCACAAAAGCATTAAAACACCTGTGGGGCAAGCTAGATACTCGGACGTATGTATTCATTTCTCAAAACTTTATCGTTTGACTCGGGCAGTTGAAGGCCAAACATACATACACCGCCATTGACTAAAAAGCTTAACGCAACAAGTAGGGTGCCACAATCAATTGGGCAGTATGTTTGCTTGTACTATCCACTAACGACATACATACCGCAAACCGGTAAGCCCAGACTTTCAACAGACAGCGAAATTTATCTGTTCTCTGTTTATTTGGTTTCATTCTGTGTAGTAGTGGTGGAATGAAAAGGCAGCATGAATGGTGATATCATGATCGCAATAAATACCGAGCAAACTCAATGCACGCGTGCGTGGCCAGAGCCGAGACACTGAGACTGAGTGGATACGTCGTCGGGGAAATTTGACGCCACGGCTGTGTAATGTCTTAGTCATCTCAACAACAGTGACGACATCATTTAACACAGCTACTGGTCTGATCGTTTTATACGAACTGGCAGCTTTGGCATAAGATTGGCCGTTTGTGAACTTTGGAACTTCGCCTTCTTCTTTTTCTTTATGACTCTACGTCCCCACTGGGACTTGGCCTGCCTCGCTTTAACTTAGTATTGTTTGATCACTTCCACAGTTATTAATTGAAGGGCCTTTCACTGCGTCCACTAAGCTGAACTTTTGTGGCATAATTGTATTCTTCAGATACGTGCTTTTGAAAATTCAAGCTGTTCCTTCATGTGCCTCCATCAACATCTTTGCCTTAATGCATCAAATTTTCATAACAAAATGACATAAAACGAGCTCACCAATTCATATGCATGCATCCATTGGTTCACTGCTGACCAAATTAGGGTCGAGCACCATCAGCAAAAGAAAGACAAGATTTAACAAAAATATTCCGTACCGAAAAAAAAAAGTCCCCGAAAGATCATTCGACACTAAAGCACGCCGCATTTTTCACTTTTCCCAGATTTCAATTCCAATTCTAGCGCACATTCTAACCAATTGAAAGCAATTCTGCTATTTCAAAAATAACACCTGGCGTAGCACCAGCCGATTGAAACACACGCGGAGACGAAAATACGCGTGACAGAAAACACGAAAGCAGCCATCCGCGCGCACAGCTTGCTGCGATCCTTCTGCAGTGCATCGGAAATGCATTACAAGCATTAAAGTGGCCAAGCCTATTGTGCAGCGTTATTGGTTTTACAAGAAAGCTATTGAGTGGGAACATCTCGTACCAACCGCTCAGTCTTTTAGAAAGCAAAAAGCATGGTCAATGACATTCATATTGGGGGCAAATTGAAACAGGTGGAGCGAGATAAAACGCGAAGTTTTCAAAAACAATTCACTAGGATTTGAAAAATTATCCTTCATAAAAAGATTGTTTGAATCAAAAATTATGAGTGATGAGATTTAAATTGATTATCATGATTAATAACATCACTTTAACCAGCTGTTCCATCTTACCCCACCCGTTCCAACTTGCCCCGGTGTACCTTACCAGTATTGTTCCAGTAATCCTCAATCCATTATTTCCTAATTCACGTTTGAATCGACCAAATCAAAAATTATTCATTGCCATTTTCTTTTAACCTTGAACTTGAACTAGCGCTTTTACATGAACACTCTCAAAATAGTCTTCGTTTCTTAACCATTTCACGAACAAGTCACAAGCTGAATCAAGATTCTATCTTTTTTTCGATAGAAAACACTACACAGAATATTAAAAACTTCACCGGATGGCGTAGCGCAACGTAGCACCACGATTGCGAACTCGGCGACTACCGAAGATTGAATATTTTCTAAAACAATCCGCAACATTTAACAGGAACCCTTTCACCTTCGTTCGCACACTAGCTAAATTAGCATTTCCAAGCAGTACAGTGTTTGGAAAATTTCCTGATGAATCCACCAGTACCTTGATCAGCACAAAACTTGTTTATCGGCTGAATTCCCGCCACGGCTTACTATGATTCTAATACATATTTCTTATATTCCTAAACTGAGGGGGCCACACCAGTTTTGCCAAGCCGAAATATCCAAATTAAAGCCGAAAAAACGGTAAAACCCGCAAAGTTTTGCGGGGTTTACCGGGTTTTTCGTCTCTTTTCGCTTTTTTGGGATATTTCGGTTTGGCGAAACTAGTGTCGCCCCACACCAGTTCGTAAATTAAAAAGGTAGGTACACCCGATTATTTTCTTGCACCGGTCGTTTTTTGCCATAGCTCAATCAATTTTGAGCCTATTCACATGAAAACATGTACACAGGGAGACTCGGTCAGTACTATCCGTGTACGAAAAAAACAAGTTTTTTGAATTCCAACTTGAACAATTTATAGTAAAAAAACGATACGTGCAAAAAAAAAGAAGCAAGTGTATATTCATATACAGAAACAATGTGAATAACTAATAACTGAGGAATACTACAAATGATAGTCGAAATACGCGTATCTGTCAAAGGATAACCATTAGAGAGCGAAATTAAAAGGTACAAAACTGATTACATTCATTCCAAGGAACAAGATTTTTTTTAAATCAGAAAATCACAAGCTAAATAATAGTTTATTAAATTTCTGGCACAATTTGACACTGGGTTAACATGGGCAAAAAGATGTAAAGCGCAACCCAAGTTGTTGGTTTTTCCCGTTTTCCCTGAAGTTATAAAAAACACCAGATTCTTCTTGACAGCAGAAAAAATATACCACTTACTTATAGTTCGAGTATAATGAATCCTCAACACATATGATTCAGATCTGCAATTTCCCTATTGCATGCTTTTTATGATGACCTACGATTACTGATTCATTACATGATTCACTACGAAAAACGAGAGCCTATACGATCAACACTAACAAGCAATTTCGCTGGCGTTCATAGAATCGCACATCGACACCACGTATTTAAAACATGCAAATTTCTCTTTTCACCAAATTGGAAGTAAAACACACCGTCAATCCTCAATCTTCAATCGATTATTCAATATGTGGATATCGTTTCGCACATTTACAATAGGAACCATTCGATTTCGTACACGACACAAGTTTCATGTCACTCAATACGCATTTTTCTCGCTTCGAACGAAGGCCATCGAAACGCCGATGCACTCGCACAACTCAAATAAGGGTGGCTTCCACCAACAGTTTTACTAGTAACACTGACGACCGACGACGAGCGGTGGCGTGGAACTTCAGTTCGCGAGAATGTGTGATATTTTTAAACACTATTCCGCAAAATTTTTATTTTAGTAGCAAATCAGCCAAAACAGAACCACTTGAAATCGGAAAAGAGAGAAAATCAGCAACAACATTTGAAATGGTCCAACATACAGTTTGAAGATTACTCTTTCGTTTAAGGACGTTAAAAACTACGTGTGGATACAGATGAGCCCTGCAGAGACAGATACGTGTATGCATACAAAAAGGAGTTTGGCCCTTTCCAAATGTTATAGCAGAAATGTAGGCTTAATGCCTACAAGTCGAAATATCCATAGTAAAGCGAGTAAAGAGTACAGTCGACTGTAGTAAAGAGTATCTCTTGGTCGTGGCAATTTACGAGACCGCACATAAGGGAGAGACACGCTTTCAGCTGTAGGAGCGTAAGCAGAAAATCTTAGATGAAGAAATGCGAAATCGGCATGTTTCATCGCCGTATTGGTTCTTATATCGTTCACCGAAGTTTTGTTATTCTCCGAAACTTGTATGTAGATACAGCTTGCTCACGTACACTTGCAACATACTTACACAGTACAGTTGGATCATTAGGTATCCAAGCACACTTTTCTGCAAAACAAAAATGTGTTCATGTTTAGGTTCACCGTTTGTATATAAGCTCATTACTCACTACTCACTGATGAAAAATGAACATGGGTATCATCCTGCTTACACTGCCATTCTAGGCATAAGTTTTGCATGTACAACTGGGCTTCTTATCTACATGGGACAGTTATACGTAAAACGACAAAATCGAACTTGTTCTCAACACCAGTGATGTTCAATGTACCTACAAACTATTTACCCTGTTTCATTTTTGTTTGCTCAACCCTCTAATACCCAACCCCGCCTTAAAACGGGGTAAAGTTTGAGCATTTTTTTTTTTCTCGGCCAACCATTTTTTCATATTTTTGGCTGATATTAAGGAATGTTTTTGATGTCTTTTAAAGAGTTTTACATTTTTTAAATCATTGAAAAATTTATGTTTTGGTCACCTATCAAATGTCATGGTTTCTATTGTATTGAAGCGCAACTATTAACATAGGGTATGTGTGCCATCAGTAATCTCATGCTCCCATTTACATCCTATTCGAAAACAAGCGATTACGGCACCGATTGACTCCGTTCTTTTTGTTTTCATGGGTGCTCACTTCTAACAAAAAATACAAAAATAAGAAACAAAACAAACAGCGCTTCAATCCTTTGTTTTTCGTAGGATGAAAGTGGGAGCCACATGCTTAACCCTAAAAGGGATACCTGGGGTCCATTGAACCCCAGGCGCCTTTCAGAGCTCGTCTTTGATGGAACACACTCAGCGAGGTGACGAAACTGAGGCCATGAAGGTATCCCTTTTAGGGTTAACAAGGGAACCAATACCCTATTTTGAATTTTCAATTAATCATTCTATTATAGTAGAAGAATTTGGGGAAGTTGAATACACTCTGAAATTATTTTCCTTGAGATTACACGGAAGTTTAAAATAAAAATATTTTAACAATAGGTTATCATGAAATCTCATCAATATTTCACCTTAACCCTTTGAAGCCTGAATTTTTCCAAGCATTATTATGGAACTTTTTCTACATTTTTCTGTTATTTTGGTGCTCAATGGCATAACAAGGATAGAATATCATGCAGAATATTTTTTCTGGATATCCTAGGTCATCCAAACTGTTTTTGAGTTGAAATCCTAAAGTTTACGGGTGCAACAGTAACTTCTTTCATTATACAAAGCTATGATTTGTAGTCTATCATGTCCAGTCATCTGAAAGTTCAGTAGACAGTATCAGATCAGTCGGGATATCTTAGGTCATCCAAACTATTCTTGAGTTTAGATCCTAAAGTCTACGGGTGCAACGGTAACTTCTTTCATTATACAAAGCTACGATTTGTAATCTATCATGTCAAATAAATCTTCTGAATGTTCAATGGACATCATAAGATCAGCCGGGGCCATCAAAACTATTATGATGTTTAATATCTAGCATCTACAGCAATTGAAGTTTCTGTTTTGGCTATATAGAGTTAGGTTGCATAATCTATTATACTTAGTGAGGTGAGGTGTGAGGTCCAGACAGAATACAACCAGAGACTACGACATAGCCAAATTACACAGCGTAACAAAAATTTACTTTTTGTCTGTCTCAAGAGCAAACTTATGTGTCTCCGAAGGATTTTGGGCCGTTGAATCCGGATCCCGGCTCAGATTTGCTCTAACACGTCAGAATTTTGAGCTATACCTCAATTTATAGGGCAAAATATGCGATTTTGGGCGTTTTTGACAGCAAGCCATTAAGCATGGAAATATGTTTTTAAGCAATCAAAAGGTTAAATGGTAATTAACATCTAAATTAACGACTCATGCAAAATATTTCGTTTTACCAAATCGAATTTGATAGATTTAAGCATTTTATGTTAGTATGAAAACTTGCATGCAACTGTTGGAGGGTGACTTGTATGGGAAACATCGTACTTTTTGTGAGAATAACTACTGTTACTATCAAGAACTGAACTTCAGGATAATAACTTTTTTCCGACTCTCAATATCTCAAAGGTTCATAATAATATATAGTTGATCAGGTTGGTCACGGATCTCAGCTGATTATGCTATGCTATTATTTGTGGTGAAAACTCATAAAGTTTCTCTTGCAGATTTGAACAGATTGGACGAACCTGAATATCCCAAATAAACAAGTAGACTTCAGATTGGTCCAGTAACCACGGATAAATTCGCAACGTTACTCAGTATAGCAGATACGGCTGTTGTTACGAGTGTAGACCTGAACTCCAAGGTAGTTTGGCTGATTTGGAATATCCCTGTAGTGCCTTTAAATGACATTCGAGATTTCAAGAGCTTCGCGGATCCGAGCAGATTATGCAATATAATTATTTATCGCGAAAACACAGTTATTCTTGTAGTTTTTAAGAACTTTATTATATAACAGTTTGGACGATCCTGAATGTCCCAAAGATTTGGATTAAGCTAGTAGACTTCAGATTGCTCCAGTAACTGCAGTTGATTATGCAACGTTACTCAGTATAACAGACATGGCTCTTGTTACGAGTGCAGACCGGAAGTCCTGAACTTCAAGGTTGTTTGGTTGACCTGGAATATCCCTGTAGTGTCTCTAAATGTCATTTGAGATTTCAAGAGGTTCACGGATCACAGCAGATTATGAAATATGGTTTATGGCGAAAACACATAAAGTAATTCTTGTAGATTTGAAGAACTTCATTATAGAACAGTTTGGACGATCCTGAATGTCCCAAAGATTTGTAATAAGCTAGTAGACTTCAGATTACTCCAGTAACTGCGGTTGATTACGCAACGTTACTCATGATAAATCTTGTACCGACTTTTCGAACCTATTTATTAATACATGAATTTTTGTCTGACCCTTCTATACTCAGCAATGCATAAAAATGTACCATAATAAATGCTAAGCATTTCATCAGGCATGTTTGGAAGCATTCCTTTGTGAATTTCTTTTAAGATTTCTGCAACGTACATCTCGGAGTTACACCAATGTGCGTAAGATTTTTTTTATTCAAGAATTGTGTCGAAAAATTCTTCAACAATTTATTTAGGAATTCCACCAAGTAATCTTTCGAACGATTTTTTTAAAAGTCCTTTCAAAGATTCCTTAGGAATTTCTTCAAGCATTTTTTAGATATACCTGCAGATATTTTTCAGAAATTCCTCCAACAGTTGCTTAAGGAAATCATCCAAAGATTCATTAGGCGATTTTTTCAAACCCTCTTTCACAATTCGTTCAAGCATCCTTTAAGAAATTCCAGTAAAGATTTAATCTTTTTTTCCAAGTATACAGGAGTTTCCCCAAAGGTTCAAGATATGTTACAGAGATTCCTCAGTAATTTCTCAACGATTTTCCTTTAGATAATCCTACAAGGATGGACACATGCATTCTCAAAGGACTCCTGCAAAAATTTCCTCAGGGGAGCTTAGAGAAATTCCTACACGGAAATCTATAGAAATACTTTTAAAGGTTGTTGTTTTTTTTATTTGAACAAAAGAATTTTAGAGGAGAGTTTCCGCTTTGATTCCTTTAACCTTCCGTTAATCGCGCTGTTGTACTTTGTACAACACATGAGAATTATCGACTATTACTTTGAAACCATCTTTTCTATCGATGTCAACCCCAAATGTATTCTACAGTAATCTTATTTGGAATATTATAAGACCTTTTTTGAAAACAATATAACTCCTTATAATGCGGAAAATTGAAAATCGCAATATGAAGAACGTACTATATTTATAAATAGATAGACAGTTGAATGTGAATTAGTGTATTTCAAAATCTAAATGATCTAGAAATATGGTGTCTTCGGCAAAGTTACTTGGGATATCAAGGGCCTTCGCGAGGTGATCTGAGAAATTCAGATTTTAACCGATAGGCGGCGCTAGTGAGCATGTAATTTTTATATCCCATATAACTCAGGATCCTGAGTACTTAGAAAGATGGTGTCTTCGGCAAAGTTGTTTGGTTGATTAAACACTAACTGATGGAGAGCCGGTTTGGTTTGAAACTCCACATCTAGGTGGCACTAGTGGGCATTGATGTTTTATAACTCATACATCTCAGGACCCTGATTACTTAGAAAGATGGTGTCTTCTGAAAAGTTGTTTAGTAGATCAAACACTAACTGATGAAGACAAATATGACGTGCAATTTCACATCCAGGTGGCACTAGTGAGCATTCCCATATTATACCTCATATATCTCAAAATCCTGATTACTTAGAAAGATGATGTCTTCGACATTGTTATTTGATGGATAAAGGATGGATGTACTTATCCCGTGACATTGACAACCTTAAGATAGAGTATATTGAAATACGACGGTCAGATATTGAAGATTTTACTAAACGCTTTAACTTCATGTAAAATTAATCAATCAAGTGCAAATTTGAACAAATTATAATCAACTAGTTGTGTAATTTTCAAATTTTGAAAACTTTCGGAAGTATACAAATTTACAGCTCGTTGATTTTTTTCTAGATGAATAATAACACGTTCATGCTTTTGCAAATTTACAACTAGCGTCTTCTGGTGGCAGAAGCACGAATCAAATGGTCAATCAACTGAAAGCCCTTGATCTACCAACCAACTTTGCCAAAGATATCAACTTCACAGGAAATCAGACTCGGAGATATAAAAGATATAAAATTTGCATACTCATTAGCACCACTTACTAGCGAAATATTGATTGCAACGACCCATCAACCAAATGCACTTAACCTATTTGACAACTTTGCCGAAACCACCATCGCTCTTCTAGTAACCAGGATCCTGAGAACTATTGCATATACATTTTTTATGTTCACTAGCGTCATCTAGTGGTGAAATTACGATACAAACGGACAACTATCTGTAAGTTTTCGATTTTTTAGAAGGTCGGCACGAGAGGTAACTTTCCCTCCATTTGATCTTTGATCTACCAAACAACTTTGCCGAAGACACCATCTTTATGAGTAAAGTGGAGCTTCGTGGCCGTTCGGTTAGCGTTACCAAGCGTGTAACCGCACCATGCTATCCACTGGTGCATGTAATGTATGTCGTGTCCATGGTCTAGTGTTAAGTTCTGTTCAGTCTGTACAGCCTCTGGCTGAAGACGGTGTCCCGTGCCTTTTTAATCGGGATCCTGAGCTACATGAGATTAAAAATTTACATGCTCACTAGCGCCTCCTAGTGGTGGCATTTGAAATCAAACTGTCCCTCATCTATAAGCCCTTGATATACCAAACATCATTGCCGAAGACACTATCTTTCTAAGTAATAAGGGTCCAGAGATACATACCATATAATATTTACGTGCTCACTAGCGCCGCCAAGTGATGAAATTTCAAATTAAACTGAAAATCATCCGTAAGTACTTGACCTAGCAAACAACTTTGTCGAAGACACCATCTTTCTAAGTTATCAGGTTCCCGAGATACATAGAATATTAAGTTTATTTGCTCACTAGCGCCGCCTAGTGGTGGAATTCCCAATAAAACGGCCAATAAACTGTAAGCCGTGAGAGATGAACCAGCCTAGGACTGAAAATCTCTATAATAAAGAAATAATAATAATAATAATGTAAGCCGTTTACCTACCAAACAACTTTGCCGATGACACCATCTTTCTAAGACATCAGGATCCTGAGATATAAGATATAACATGAAATTGCTCACTAGCGCCGCCTAGTGGTGATGTTTTAAATTAAACTGCGAATCATCCGTAAGTCCTTGACCTACCAAACAACTTTGTCAAAGACACTATCTTTCTAAGTAATCAGGATCCCGAGATACATAGGATATAAAGTTTATTTGCTCACTAGCGCCGCCTAGTGGTGGAATTTACAATTAAACGGCCAATAATCTGTTAGCCGTTGACTTGCCAAACAGCTTTGCCGAAGACACCATCTTTCTAAGACATCAGGATCCATCCTGAGATATAAGACATAACATGATATTGCTCACTAGCGCCGCCTAGTGGACGTATTACGAATCAACTTTGTCAGCATCAAGTAGCCCATGAAATTTACAACAACTTTGCCAAAGACAGTCCTTCTCTAAACAATCAGGAACCTTAGATATTTCAGAATGTATGGGTGTTGTACAAAGTACAACGCGCGACTGCTCGCGTTACAAAAATTGGCGCGAGTACTGAAAGGTTAAACTGCCTTTTGCATTGGGGTCATTTTTCACCCAAACTGTATACTACGTCAGCGAGTTGTTACCATCGTGATGCAAAAGGAAGAATAAGAAAATGATCCAAGCATTTCATATTAAATTCTTCCAAAAAATTACTTTGATTTCAGAATTTCTTCAAGCATTCTTTACGTAATACCTACAAGTACTTCTAGCCTAACGTGTGAATACGCCTAGATCACCCTAGGTGCGAATTTAAAACAAACCTGATTCGATTGCGCTCCGCTATCAGGATTAACTCACATTATGGTAACTGTTAGTAGTAAGGTGTGTGTGGATGGATCGAGAAGAGACCTATCGCAACCAAAAAAATGCATTCAAACTAAAAATTTAATGTAGCATATCATTTTAAAGTTTTTTTTGTAGTAATTCTTCCGGAATATCATCAAAGATACCTCCAGAATCCACCCAAAGATTCTTCCTGTAATGCATCTTAGAATTTATCTAGAAGATTCTTAAAAAAAAAAGATTCCTTTCGAAATTTCTCCAAAAAATCCTGCAAGCATTTCTACAAGAATTCCTCAAGGAATTCCTCCAAGATTCCTTTAGATAATCTCCCAAGGATTCGTTCAGGTATGGCACTAAACATGGTCTCAGAAAATCATCAAAGATATTGCAAGATTCCTCCCTGGAGAAACCTTCAAAGAAATCCTTTGAAGTATTTCGTTATGGTACGAGGGCCCATATAGCCGAGGCGGTAAACGCACGGATATCCAGCATGACCATGCTAAGGGTGTCGGGTTCGATTCCCGGTCGGTCCAGGATATTTTCGTAAAGGAAATTTCCTTGACTTCCTTGGGCATAGAGTACCTTCGTGCCTGCCACACGATATACACATGCAAAATGGTCATTGGCAGAGGAAGCTCTCAGTTAATAATAACTGTGGAAGTGCTCATAGAACACTAAGCTGAGAAGCAGGCTTTGTCCCAGTGAGGACGTTACGCCAAGCAGAGGAGAGGATTTCGTTATGGTTCATCTGAAAGATTTCATTGATGGGCTTCATAACATAATCCTTAAAGAACTTTATGAAGGAATTCGTAGAGGTATTCCATAAGAAATGCTTGAAGAAAATTCTACCATAAATCCTTACGTAATTCGCGCAGTTGGTCACCACCGTCAGTACCACGCTAATGCTGAGTACAAAAAGCGAGATTTTTTCAATGTGTTGTACAAAATACAACAGCGCGATCACTCGAGGGTTAGAGATTCCTGAAGAAATTTTTGAAGCAATTCCTGAAATAAGTTTTGAAGGAAATCTTAGAGGATTTTTTGTTGATGTCCTTGTAAAAACTGCTGAATAAATCGTAAGAGATATTCCGAAGGAATTCCCGCAGAAATCATTCAAGGAATGCTTGGCAAGAAATACTTGATGAAGTCGTTGGAGGAATTTCTTAAATGTTTCGTGAGGAAAATCTTGGATAATCCTTGGCCATATCGCTAAAGGAATCTTTGAAGGAGTCCTTGAAAGAATTTCGGAATGATTCTTTGAAGGAATTCCTACGGAATTTCATGAAGTAATTTCTGTCGAAATTTCTACATATTTTTTTTTATAAATTTCTAAAGTAATACTTGGGGAATTTTTAATGGAATTCTCAAAAGGAATCCGAAAAAAAATTTTGAAGGAAATTAAAAGGATGTTAAATAAATTAATTTAAGAAAAATACGTTCTGTAAACACTCAAATGTAAGCTAGATTAGTTGTTTTGAAAATATGGCACAAAGTTAGTGTTGTAAATGTTTAAATTATAGCATAAAATGTCGTAGGAAAACTGAGCATACAAGTTTTAGGTTGGTTGAACACCAAAAAGGGTTTGATAAAAGCTAAAATAAATAGTTCTGTGTAGAAATAAAGACATTTCCCAATAATGCCCCTGAAGTATATGAGTAACTCTCGCTGAGACCGGCCCACCATTTACACCTTGTCTTTAAAAATGCTTAGGGGCCGTCCATAAATGTCGTAGCTTTTTAGGAGGGAGGGGGGTGTTTGTGATTTTGTGACGAAGTGTGACGATAGGGGGGTAGGGGTTTATGATATGCTACGTAGCTATCTAGTAAACCTACTGAAAAAAGTATTTCGCAACTAATAAAATTTGACCTTGCATTAAGTATCATTATCCAGTAAATAAAAAAATATATATTGCATGATTTATCTTTTTTTTCATTCACATCAATGTAAATAACCAATAATGGAGACAGGCAGCCTCATTTCATAAGACATGCAGCTATCGGACGCAACAACTGTACCTGAAAATATGGTTTTGAAATCCTGCGTAAAGAATAATGTATGTATTACCCGTTGCAAGAAAATAGAGAGCGAAAAAGGTGCAAAATCGCCAATAGACCTCCGCTGGTATGTTTAATCGTCATGGTATCTTCTACAATAAGTGCGCGAATTGGCCAAGGAATACTGCGCCGAAAACACCGAAATGATTTTTCTTACAGGCGGAGATGTATGGGCGCTTGCGCGTACAAATTTTCGCGCAACGCATAATATTATTGTGTTTTGCAGACAAAAATCAATTTCGCACAAATGCTTCTCACGACCAATAGTTTGTTGATTGCTATAGAGCACTGCACGCCGCTAAGGTAGCAAACGAAAATTTTCTAAATTTTTGGCATTACGGCTTTATTTAAGAAGCTGCTTTCTACAGGACTTCCTCGAAGAATTCCTTCAATAATTTCTTAAGGAGTTCCTCTAGCAACTTTGTAAGAAATTTCTCATGGTATTCTTTATAGGTTTCCCCAACATTTCCACTGAAATTCCTACTGGGAATCTCAGACAAAAAAACTTTTGAAAACATTCCGAAAGGATCTGGAGGAATCTCAGAAAGAACTTCCAGAAGAATTTCAGAAGGAACTCCTGGAGGAATTTTGAAAGGAAATCATAGCATAGAGAAATTTCAAAAGAAACTCCGTGAGGAGTTCCTTGAGCAATTCTAGATGGAGTATTCGGAGAAATCTTGAATAAACTCTTGGAAGAGTCTTAGAAGGAGATATTCGTAGATTCTCAGAAGGACCTCCTGGTTCAACTTCTGAAGAAAACACGGAAGAAATTTTTGAAAGAATCCCGGGAGGAATCTCTGAAGGAATCCCGAATGTAACTTTTGGGGAATCCCGGAAGATTATCTGGATATAACTCCTGGTAAAATCTAAGAAAGTAAATCCTGGGGGAATTCTAGAAGGAACAATTGGAGGAATCCGTAAAGGGATTCCTCGCGGAATTCTAAGGGAATGAAGAAATGTCAGAAAAAGTTTCTGGAGGAGTCCCGGGAAAAAAAATCCTGGATAAATCCTAGAATGGAGTCCTCGAGGAGTTCCAGAAGAATCCAGGAAGAAATTCCTGAAGGAATCTGAAAAAGAATTCCTGGAGGAATCCCAGACGCAATTCCTGGGAAGGCTTTAAAAGAATACCGGTGGGGTTTCCTGCCGAGATCTCGGAATGAATATCTGAGTGAATTCCTGAAGGAAATCAAGAACTGCTTTGGGAAACACAGAAATAAGTTCTGATGGAATCTCAAAAGAAATTCCGGCTAAAATCCCTGAAGAGATGTCCGAAGAAACTGCTGGTGGAAGAGAGAAGAAATCCCTGAAAGAACTCTTGAAGGACACCATGGATAAACTTTTAGAAAAAAAACATTACAAAACAAACTCATGGAGAAATCTCAGAAGGAACTTGTGGAGGAATCTAAGAAGACACTCTTGAAGGAAATATTGGAGGGATCTGTGAAGAAACCCCTGAAGCAATACAATAAGGAGGAATTTTCAAATGGAATCCCAAAAGAAACTCCTTGAGGAATTCCAAGATGAACTGCTGTAAGAATTTTAGAAGAAACTCCTGCAGGGTCCTTCTAAGGGGCCGTACACAAATTACGTCACGCTCTTAGGGGGGAGCGGGGGTTTTGCAGACCGTGACGACCCTTACAAAAAATATTGAGGTCCCATACAAAAAGTGTGACATAGGGGGGGAGGGGGGTGGGTTGAAAATGGTCGATTTGTGTGTGACATAATTTGTGTATGACCCCTAATACCGTGGTGAATTTTATTCAAATGAAACCAATTTGATATTCTGAAGAGATTTATTAGTGAACAAACTAATATCTTCGCAAGAACTCAACCTAATATGGGTCTGTCCATAAACTACGTAGACTCTTAGGGGGGGACGGGGGGGTCTGGCCAAAGTCTACGCTCCATACAAATTTTGAAAATTTTGTATGAACAAAAGTCTACGAGGGGGGAGGGGGGGGTCTGAGATGACCAAAAAAAGTCTACGTAGTTTATGGACAGCGCCTATGGTATTTAACTATATTGGAAGCATAAATTTCCTGTCCTTCGGCATCAAGCAGAACGATGGGTGGTAGGGTATATGTATCATTCCTTGGCCTAATTTGCAAACCGCCTTGACAATTTTGACCATAACTCATGAATTAATAGCACTAGAAATAATATGTTGACCCTATTACGCACTCTAGGCAATGCATGTTTCACCAATTGGAAAAAAAACTTACGTAAATATTCAAGAATTTACTTAACTAAGTTGAAAAGATTCGATGTGATGGTATGCAACGTTGGTCTATGGTACATAAATTGGCCTATTAGTGGATACAACGTTGGCCTATTGCTTTCCATGCACTAGAACCACTTATTATCTCATTTTTTCAATATTTCTGCTGAGGTATTATCTCTGTTTGATCACCAATCATACTTTCAAATCACATTTTCGGAGCCAAATTTTCAAAAAACTATAAATAAATCACTTAAACTAAAGTTCTTTCTTTTTTAGTAACGAAAACAATGCAACCCGATTATTGTGTTATATTTTTATAGTCACCGCACACAAAATCTATCTTTCTGTTCGTTCTTTCTGGTTCTTACGCAAGCAATGTTGTTGGCGTCACTTTATCGGTGTTTTTGACGTCACTTTACTGATGGGCCAAGATTTGGGTACATAGTGAAAAAAATGTCCTCAATATTCGGCCCACATGTAATTTGTAAAATAGTTATTATTCGTTAAAAACAAACATACAAACTCAAAATAGCATCTTTGACCGTCGCATCAAATGTTCAGTTATTGAAAAGGCAATTCGAAATATTCCAGAATCATGCCATTTATGATCATGTGTATAGACTACCCACTAAGCCGAAGAATCATGGCGTCTACAAAAGCTAAACAAAGTGACATTTTCATACAATTTTAATACTCCAAAGTGCTAAAATTGAAACGAAATGTTACAGGTGTTTGGTGCAAAGCTTTTCCGATATCCAGTTCGGCGTGTTTGTTTGAGTTTTTGGTTAACGTTAAGATAGGCCGAACGAGGGGACTATGCCAACGAAGCATCCCGATACCCTATATTGAGTCATTAGCTTTGGTGATAATCTCCACTGGTAGCACCTATGGTCTTGATGTCGGCGATCTGATCCTGGCAGTCGGTAATGTTTTTTTTGCTATTGTAGTTTATTTTCATAATATTCTATAAACATACAAGTTATAATTGAATCACAGAGAACAGACATCCAGTCTAGAAAAAAGTCCATTCAGAATGTTGTGTAAGTATTTGAATTTTCACTTGAGTAAGGTTGCAAACCAATACACGGTGAAAACACTAACGCCGCCAAACATCATATTACCACAGTTAGTGGTGAATTGAAACATTTCAAGTGGTGAATTAAATTACTATGGGTATTATCCGATTGCAGCGCCACGATGTTTCCACTTGGGTTGCTGATGAAATATTCCTTACACAAAATTCAGATTGGACTTGGATGTATGTTCTCTGTGATTGAAATCAGAGCTAAATTTGAGTTTTTTTTTTTTGACATGAAACATTTTTTGAGGGAGGGGGGTTTTTTAAAAGCTATGTCATCTATAGAGGGGGGTATCTGATTTTGTGACGAAATGCTACGAGGGGGGAGGGTGTATTATAAATCGCATAAAAAGCTACGTCATTTATGGACGACCCCTTAGGTGGCTAAAGTGCTTGCCAAAAAAGTAAGGAAAATGCATTTGGTTACTCCAATTGATGGACCCCGTTAGTTAGAGCCACTACCATTTTTGCGGATCCCTAGACTCCTAGTTTGGCAATCAACTTTTCTACGTCTGATAAGTCATTCGAAAGGTTTATAAGTAAGCTTCTAGAAACTACTTTAAAAGTTCAACATTTTAAGCTGAAGATATGCGGATATGAACAATTCATTCATTTTACCAAAAACTGCCAATGGTTCCATTCTGCTGCTAATATCTCGAGAAGTATATGGATTAGCAAATTAATATTCTAGGGTTTGCTGGTCCAAGTGGTCTACCACACATGTTTTAAATCTGAACTATCCTATTGTACACACGATCATGCAACCAAGGAATGAGACGCAATCAGTGAAGTACTAGATTGAAAGTAGTGAGCTGGACTTTTGTATGGTGAGATGATCAATTCTCCGTTTCTGCAAAGAAATGACGCAAACAGCGTGGATATTATGATTTCTTGCCTAGTTTGATGCTGTTTGAGCAAAAGTTTGAGTAACCGTGTTGCCTAAAGTTGTAAGAAATGAATAATACATCAATTCAGTTACCCATGATTTTAGGTGTTAAATTTATGACAACCTATTGACGTACTGCTCAATGGTGGATGAGCCATTGAAAGATGGAGCATTTCGTTGAACTTAATTCTCCATAAAGTTACACTAAATCAGGTAGGGTGTACACTGCACATATCCCAAAATAATAATCATTACCTAAACTTCTGTTACTCAGTTTACCCAACTGGGAGCAAGGGATTGTTTTCTCTATTATTTCTCTGATAGCAATAGAACTCTCTTATTAAAAACGGTTGGTATTTCCTTTATTGATTCTGAAATGTTGCTGCTGTCCGTTGTTACACTCATACTAAGCGATAAAAGTAATAATAGTAGGTATATGTAATGTGTAGCTATATTGAAATACACCTTTTGCACAGTTCAAAATCATAGAAAATACCCAGGGAAGAAGAATCTATAATATACTGCTATTTGATTATGATACAGTAGAGTTGTAATGTCCAGCGCGTTCCGTTGGAACGACGCCAAACAATCACCACATATACTCTGTTGTTGTTGTTGTCAAATGAATGAAACACGATGATTGTATTGGCATCACCAATCTTACTCCTAAATATGAATATGTGTTCGGTTATAAACCTCTAGATTTTGTTCCATTACGTTTGTATTACTCAATTGGACCACTTTTTGGGGAACGAGCGTCCCGTTTGTCGCGGAAGGGAGGCATATTTGATGGACAAGTAAGAGTTGTCGAACAAAAGCGAGAAGCTACAAACGGCGCGGTTTACAGCAAGAGAATGTTACGTAGCGGATTTGATCCGGTTAATATGTAAAAATTGGCGGTATCGACGATAGAAGGACTGTTGTAAAAGTAATGATTGATAGATGTTTTTTTTTTGGTAATAGGAGGGGGAAGAGGATGGATTACAATGATTGTGATACGAAAAAGATTAATTCTCGTTGTAACCAGGCCGACATTTATCTTCAAATGTGTATAATCATTAATGTGTGCTCAAAACAATGAACAGTTAGACAAAGTTTATATCACAAAGCCGTAAAGAGGACAAATGTGTCGTTCTGTCGAATGTAGAACAATAGTTATCTCGAATTGTTGATGAATCATATATGGATGAATTCATCAACAATATTAGTTTTCTATTGAGTAGTTCTCAAATAATTAGCCCATCGAATTCGAACAGCGTGATTTGAAGCGTGTTGTAAGAAACATTTGCGAGATAAGTATCATGAGATGAAATGGCAAGCAAAAGATCCATCGGATGACAGACAAAATGGTTTCCATACTCTCTTGTCACATTCGAATGTTTGAGCATTATATATCGCAAACCGAAGACTACATGTAAATGGCGGCTAGGTTTCAGTGAGAATTATTCAGCACTTAGCAGCTAAGGATTGTTCTAACTCTCAAGGCTTATCAAAATGGTAATTAAAATTTTTAAGAATATTTCTAACCATACCGTAAAAATATGATCTTTAGCAATAAAAACTGTACAAAAATAAAAGAAATCTTTGTTTGTTCCAATCTCGGTATATAAAATCAGTTACCTCTTTTAGCTTGGGAATAAATAAAAACATAGTTTGCAAAGTTAAAATGTACTCTCTGTTTGGTTGCTACAATCTAATATATGTAGTAAAGAAAAAAGTCACGAATGATGTTCGTTTGTGGTTCATGAAGAATGTGAATGTTATCTTTTGGTAGTATGTGTGAGCGATAACGTCGAATAGTATTTAGTAGGTAGATTATCTGCTTAGGTAAGTTATCCATCGGTTCAGTTCATAGGGTCTAAAATGTCTTCGCCTTTGTAATTAAAAAAATGTGTTGCATAATCTCATCGTTTTTGTGATCCAAAAAGCTTTAAAATATGACTACAAATATCATACAATTTGAAAACAAATTAGTGCATCTTATTAATAATATTCGAATTGTGTAATTTTGAACAAATTAGTTAAAGTTAAAAGGTGTCGAATGAGTTTCTTAAGGTGATAAACATTAACATAACATCTAGAAGATTTTGAAACGAAACAAACACAATCAAAGACTAATGGATAAGAATATGGAAAAACTCGGCAAAGTCAAGTAATCACTGCCGTATATGGTGAAAACGTAAGAAAGTAACAGAAAATGCGGCACCTTGTTGCTGGGGGTGCATACGTTGTTTAGCGTAATTCTCTGTAAGTGTTCTGAACGGTTTCAGTTGTGCCAGTCCCGTTGGTCGTCTTTTCACGTTCTCGAACTTCAAGTAGGTAATGATCAGTTCTCTCGTTCTTTTTTGTACCATCTTCCAGTCTCGTCGGGAAAGTGTAGGTTTTCCCTTGGATTTTTACTTTTGTTAATATTTCGTCCCGGAAAGTGTTGTAACTTGAAAGTCTGGAGGTCATCGGGCGACGTGCATTGCTTCATTCTTCGTTTGGTTTCTACAGTTGTTGCGTGCAGTTTGAATTTGACGTCCAGACAGGTCCGTAAAAGCGTTCCCTTACGTTCTTTTTTCTCGGTTTCGATCGATGCAGTTTGAAGCAAAGTCGTGATTTTTTTTTGTTGTTCTTGTGATTGTACGTTGTTTTGCACAGTCCAAACGGTCTTCATTTTGATAGTTGTTCAGAAACGATCTGGTGGGGGCTAGGTACTTGTATTGAATGTAGTAGGAGTACTGTTTGTAGTAGGGTTTGTTCGTTCGTCACTAACGTTTAAGTGGTAAAATAGTTCTGCAAAAATAAATTCGTTAAATTGGAAGGTTGTTAGGGGGGTAACGAAAGCTTATAAAAGTATGAAAATTCAAAAATATATGATGACAGTGTTAAAGCTAGCTCTTACTACTACGTAACAGTTTGCAGTGAAAACAATCGGAAGAAAAAAATAACAGTGTTATGATATTGTGTATACGGCGCATTGCGAGCAAAGGATGTCCGATGTCAGGATGATTAGTCTAGGTACTTCATTAAAATATTGAATTACTGGTACATCAACGAACTCTCAAAAAGATGGGGGTTACTATATTGATAACTAAAAACCAAATTGACTGTCTTCGGGTCATCCATAAACCACGAGGTCCCATGTTTCCATTTTCCTACTAAGTTAGCTGACACTCAAGAGACATACATTTTAAAATGTGTAAGATTCACTAGCGCCTATATAGCACATCACCGGGTAGCTATGTATTAATATTCTTATAAAGGCTGCCGAAGACGATTCACTTCACAAGATTCTTCTATGTAGAATGAATCTGGAGATTTCTCAAACTCATTAGCGCTACTTAGCGCCGATTTCTTCACCTCGGCTTAACCGGTAAGCCAGGCTTACCCATATAGTTAAACCTGGCTTAACGCTTAAGCCAGGGTGAAGAAATCGCCCCTTAGGGCCGATTTCTTCACCCTGACTTAACCCAGGTTTAACTATATGGGTAAGCCTGGCTTACCGGTTAAGCCGAGGTGAAGAAATCGACCCTTAGGGCCGATTTCTTCACCCTGGTTTAAGCGTTAAACCTGGTTTAACTATATGGGTAAGCCTGGCTTAGGGCCGATTTCTTCACTTCGACTTAACCGGTAAGCCAGGCTTACCCATATAGTTAAACCAGGTTTAACGCTTAAACCAGGATAAAGAAATCGGCCATTAGAGGATAAATCCAGAATAAACTAGTTCATCATCGGAAACCCACAGAGATCAGACATCCAGGCTAGAGCAAATTTCATTCAGAAAGTTGTGTAAGGATTTGAATCTTCACTTGAGTAAGGTTGCAAACCAATACACGATGACAACACTAACGCCACCAAACACCATATTGCCACAGTCAGTGGTAAAGTGAAACATTTCAAGTGGTGAATTAAATTAGTATGAGAAATTAACCGATTGCAGTGCCACGATATTGCCACTTGTGTTGTCGATTTCAAATAACCGTTAAATTCCTTACACAGTTTCGGAACTGGACTTGGATGTCTGTTCTCTGTGGGATAACTAAGTGTAGAATTAGCTCTAATACACGATAATAAAAATAAAATAAAAATTCGGATAGCTCTCGAACGTCCTGACAAATGCCGTTGAACATCACATTTTTCTACGTATGTAGTTCGATTTTCAAAAGTTGAACATGTCTAAAAGTCACTAACACTACCTGGCGGATAAACCAAGAATCACCATATGTATCATCGGAGAGCTTTTGATGACCTGATCAGCTATGCCGAAGACTCCAAACTCAAACAAAAAAGGTTTTTAACTTGTGCTAGGTATACGTATACGCACTCACTGCAAAGCCACACTTGATCTTTCCAATACGAGCGTGTACTAGCAATATGTGTTGGCGCAACATCCATGAAAGCGATAATGGTTTTATGCTTACTAGAGCCACCTACGGGAGCAGCGAAAGTATTTATTTGTTTTGCTTGGGATTTTCCCAGAGTTGTACAGGCTAAAAAAATCATCTGACATCCCTGACGGAGAGCCCCCGAGGCACCGTAAAGGCTCATGAAACCAAGGAATTGGCATCCCTATCCCACCAACAGACATGTCCATATCCTCAGTGTGGGAAAGAGAAATAGAAAATACACCACTCACGCTGTGCATCTGAACAGGAGCCCTTCTCTTACCCGACGTCTCCACTAGACAGAAATGTCTTGCCATTTTGCTGGACAGATGTGTCATGACAGAAATGTTCTCTCGCTGTTTGCATGGAAAGCAGCGGTGTTGATCATTTCTGTTACGTTTTCTCTTTCTGGCAGCAAAATGGCAAGACATTTCTGTCTAGTGGAGACGTAGGGTTATATGTGGATCCACCACTGCGATTCGGATGCGCGCAAGCTTGGTGGGTAGAAATAAATCTCTTAGCTCCCTGAGCACTAGGCCACACAACAGTGCGGCGAGAGCGGTTTAAAATTCTCTTCGGTGAAAGTGTAAAAAATCACCCGGGCGCGCGCTCCAGTGAGGTTTTTGCGCCAGAGTGCGCGCTGCGGTGAAACACCGGAGAGTTCTCGCCCCGGCGACACCATGGTGATAATTCGGTGACTGCTGGGTGAAAACGCGGGAGAGCGCCGGAGAGCGATGCGCGCGAAAGAGTGAGCCACACTCGATCCAAGGAGGACGAGCAAGAGCACGCACTAGCGCTTGGTCTACCTACCACCCAAAACAAGAGAAACTGGCTTCTTGGTGTGGTGAAAAATGTTCCTATCCCCAGTGTGGTCGATAAACTGACGCCGCAGTGAATCGCTACGGTGAAATGCCATCTCTGCCCACCAATGCAATGTTTTCGTAGCCAGCATAACAGCGGCTCAAGCTGACAACCTATCTTTCAACACAGCAGCATAGTTTTAATGCTGGGTAAGAAAACAAGAAGACCATAACAGTCCCCTGCATGAAACCGGCTGGGGTCCGAGCACAACCTTACACACCAAAATTTTTGAAATGCTTCTAGCACAAACAAATCAGCAAAAGAAATTGCTGAATTTCAGCACAACGTTGCTAGTCAACTGTGAACATTGCTGGATGGTTCAGCAAGTTGAAAAATGATTGCTGATACTTAGTATTTCGTATTGCTGAATGCAATCAGCAAAAAATGCAGTGTAGGAAGGTTTCGGTAACCAATCGAGAATCTCAACAAAACCGTTTAAGAAACCAACAGAGAAAGATTACACAGATTTAAAAGTGTGGACATTTTACGGAAATGGCCAGAATAAAACGGACCGAGTTGGACAAATTACTTCGAATGAATGTATTTCTGTACACTGACTTGTGTTGTTACAATGATGTAGTCACTGGAGAGTAAGCTGCCGATGGCCAGTCAGTCGTAAATAAAGTTGAGGGTTCTGATAACCAAAAATATCTGTCCGCCAACGGTGTCAACTTTTAGCACGAAACAGCGTACAATTAGAATATGGAATGTTTTATCCCTAGCTCAGCTAGGCAAATTGGTAGAACTCGTCGGTAAGGCGCGGTGCATGTTGCTCTAATTTCTGGGGCTTAGTGGAGTCCGATGACCTAACCACAGACAAACAGACGTAATACCTTGAACGATTTTCATGGAAATCCATCGCCCAGTTCACACTACCATCACCTGGTGGAAAAGTTGCACGAATCACTGTGTTGTGCAAATTCGTCAACAGAAGGCGCTAGTGTGAAACGTCAAACAATAGAGTTAATAAACTATAGAGGACGAATGTCGCTGCTGTTCCCTTTGTTCTCGCTCGCAAACATGTCGGGTATCTATCTGTCAAACTGCATACTTTTTCGCTTTGACACTTATAGCCCGGCCTATCTCCGCCAGCAAGAGATGTTTCGGCAGCGACGCCAGCGACATTCTCCCTCTATAGTTTATTACCTCTATTCGTCAAACGCATAGAAAAACCATGCGCGCGCCTCTGGTTGTGAAAGCCATAACTGTGAAAACTTAAAATGATCGTTAAAAGCGTGGTCGATGGAAATTTTGCAAGTGTTACGTCTGTTTGTCTGTGACCTAACTTTGAAGACTACAAACTATCGTCGGTACAATATATTCCGGTATTAGAGACGTCAACGACGCTCCATGACACCAAGCGCCCAGGCATAATCAGCGCTTGCCAAATGGGATCCAATTAATGGACAATCCATTACTGTTAGATTCAAGGACATTCTATTCACATACACTATTCTGTAATATCTGGGACACCCGACCTTTCTGGCCGATTGGAAGCAAGGCGTCTTACACTGTGCAACATATTTGGGGTCATGAAAAGTATATGTACTTCATTTTGACTTCAGTTTACGAAAGTAACTGTAAAAACATGCAAATAATTTTTGGATGTTGCTTGTCTACTTCGAAATTTTATTTTATGCCAACAGAAAGTTTTTGGCTATGAAATTTTTAGTCATAAAGGATTACTTATGGTATGACTCTGCAGCACTGGCGTAGCCACGGGGGTTGTTTTAGGGTTAAAAAGAGTCAAAATTTGTGGAACAAATTTTCAGTATAAAGCACTTAGCGGCGAAAAAAAATATTTCGGCTAGGCCGCTTTTTGTAATTGTCAAATCCAAAAAGTTATCATTGACTGTTGAAAATCCCTCCCAGAGACAATTTCTGGCAACGCCACTGCTCTGCAGCCATAGGTAATCCTTGTACTGATGGTGGGTACACAATCATCATCATCATTATTAAATTTTTAGTTATAGGTTAAATCTTTACATTATTTAAAATTTCTTCATGCTACCTTTAAACAAAATGTCAAAAGACATCGAAATACACAACTTTGTAAGATGTTCAAACCATATTTTTAGCATTCCATACCCAGGTAACCACTAAGCATTTGAATAAGCCGTACAACAGCCTTGAATTAGCAATAGAATCAGCTGTGCTGCTCAAAAGCTTTCGGCTGTTAGTTAGCATTTCAACTGCTAAGAGCAAATATGTCTCTGCTTACAAATTTGCACATCTGATTTGCTTATACGTTTTCTCTTACTAATCCAAAAGCTCCGAAGCAAACATTCCTTTTTTTTCTCTAATAACAAGATTCTGAGCCCCAGGCTAGTTTATCTCGGGGCCCACGCTTTACTTTCTTACCGAAATAAGAACTCACATTTTGTGAGTTTGTCGAGAGTGGGATTCGATCATAGGTCCTCGGCGTGATAGTCACTTAGCAAACGTTGCTGCAACTGGTTTGGATTGAAAGTTTGGCTCATTTACCGTATTTAAGAGGTTTCCAGGGTTGTTACGAGCAGGGTGGAAAAAAATCCGCGCCAAATCCGCGCGAGCAAAACTCGAATCCGCGCCAAATCCGCGCGATTCTGGAAATAAATTCGCGCCAAATCCGCGAGAGCGTGAAGGTAAATTACTGTTTTTTCCTACTTTACGTTATTGAAGAAACGGCACATTAAACTGGAATGGACTAGATGAAGAATTAATTTTTGATTCGTACATCAACGCAGCCCATCTTGATTATTGTAAGCTTTTTGCAATTGAGTTTGAAGACATTTCGCCAGAACTCTCGTTTTTTTTTAAACATTCCTTAAAGATCCATAGGGCGCTCTTTGATAAGAACCCATTTAACAAAATCTCAGAAGAAACATGCCAAGAACTACTGGATTCTTGGAAAAAATATATTTTAAAAATCTGGAGAATATTTAAGGGGAACTTAGAACATCACATACATACCAAAAAAAATCCTCGAAATAAAGAAAATGGTACGGGGAGACTTTCTTGAAGTATTTCAAGAATTTCAAAAGACATTACCTGATACACCATATTCAGAAGAATTTTTAAAACCAGCATGAATTTGAGGAGGAATCATGAGGAATTCTTAAAGAATAACTTAAACAAATTATTGAGTAATGTCTCAGAAATTCTTTAAACAATCTTTATAGAGGAATTCTTTAAAGAGAATACCTGGAGGAACCTGAGAAAATGACCTTTAAAATGAGAAAGTTCTGGAAGGACAATTTTGAAAATTTTCAAGATTCACTTGCTAGAGTCCTTTCAAGATTGATTGTATTCAGCAAGTTAGTTTGACAATTCTACAGGGTTTTCCTGGATTTTTTAGGAGTTTCTCCAAAAATTCTTGCAGTAATTTATCCAGGAATGCTTGCAGATAATGCCTAGAATTTTTCGCCAAAGATTTCACTAACATTTTTTGCAATGCTTTTTAAGCCTTTTTATATGCCTTTTTTATAAGCTTCTTCCAGGATTCCTCTCAATAGATTTTTCCCTATATAATCTAGGGATTAATCAAGATATTGCTTTTACAAATAAATGGCAAGTGACTTTTACAATTCTATCGGTAATTCAGGCAGATGATTATCGAAGCTCCTCTTACGGCTTCTGATAAATTTCAAAGCTGGAATAAAAATATACGTATTACCTGCAATGGAAATATTGTAGGAATTGTTGCAAAACTTCTTCACAGAAATATTTTGAAGAGTTTCCACCTGTTTTTAATTGCAATTTAACTAAAAAATCTTAAAGTTTTGTCAGAAACTTTTTCAAGAATTTTCTGCAGCAATTTCTTTTAATGTTTCTACAGAAATTTCTCATAATAAAATTTAGGCTCCAGAGATGCACCTTGAAAACCTTAAGAGATTTCTTTGGATATTCATGGGATTTCAGAAAAATGCTCGGAGTAGAGGCGGAAGTGCAGTTCATTCCTATTCGTCTCATATTTAGTTATTAGATGTAATGTAAAATTAACTTTTCTGCTACGATAAATAACTACATACTTAGGTATAACTGACTTGGATCAGCTCAAAGCTTTTTAGATCAATTTTATGTTTAATTTTTACTGAAACATATTGCCATAGTTTTTTTTCTTAAGGGTTTTGGTCACCGTTGAGTTGTATATTTAGGGATTGCTGATTTTGTTCGGTGATTGCAGCACACTAAAACACGATTTATAATGTTTCAACCTACTGACTTTCAGCCATAATCAGATTTGTATAAATCGATGTTCTTGCCACCAGTAGTAAAGCCACACTGGTGGCAAGAACATCGATTTATACAAATCTGATGATGGCTGAAAGTCAGTAGGCCGAAACGTTATAAATCGTGTTTTAGTGTGTTGCAATCACCGAACAAAATCAACAATCCCTAAATATATTGCCATAGTCCCTAAGGATTTAGGATTCATACCTACGGCAATAGAAGTTTTTTTAAACAATAAAATTTACCCATTACAAGATTCAAATAATGAAGTGCGTACGAAGTGATTTGTCAATCGTTGGTAAATAATAATAAAAAAAAGAAGACAATCCCATAGGATAGGAAGCTGATAAAAACCGTAAAAAATCAATTCCGCGCCAAATCCGCGCGAGGGCCAAATTCTATGGGTAAATCCGCGCCAAATCCGCGAAAATCGCGAAATCGGCGAGATTCGCGAAATCCGCGCTGTTGTAACAACCCTGGGTTTCCCAAAAATAGAATAATAACACAGAAAAACAGACGTAACTCTTGGAACAAATTTCTGTTAAAATCAATCGTTACATAAACGTAACCGCCCAATATTAATCATTCTGTTCTTGGCCGAGCAATCACTAAATGGCGGTAGTGAGCAAACATCAAACGGAAGTAAAAACTACATGAGCGTCGCGAGTGGCTAATCGACCACAATCACCATATTTGAATCCACCGCTAAAATGGTGATTTTAATTTTAACTTTAAGCTTATTGTGTTAGATCACCTCAATTGATGTTCCTCCTGGAGATTCTCATACACTTAGGCAGAAATTCATTAGAACGGTCTTATGAAAAATCTCATAAGAAGCCTCTTTTGAAAATTATAAGATATTTTATGAAATGTTAATTCCGAAAAAAAAAACAAACTTCTTATTGTACTCCAACCACTCCAACTTCCGAAGCATCGATGAACGCGTGAGTAAAGTACGCGTTCTCTGATCTCGATGCCCCTGGTTCGATTTTTTTATATTGTGTAAACATATTTCATAAGACGTCTTATGAAATGATATCATAAGAATTTCTTACGGAAATCAAAACTTTTTCTAATGTCGAAATTTCATAAGAAAAACTTATGGCCTTCTTAAGATCAGTTTTCTCAGTGTAGAGTTTTTATCTAAAATTTTCTGAACTGGAATCTGGAGGGTATCCAACAAATACAATTTTGGATACCTTCAGTGACGCCTGCCAGGGATTCTACTTTGTATGCCTTCTGTGGATTCCTCCAAATCCCTAATGGATTTCTTATTCTTGTCCAGGAAATACTTCAGAAATTCCTTAGAGAATTTTAGAGTTTAAGTCTATTTGGAAATAGTTCCTTTAGGTAACAGGAGTTTAGTCTGGTATCCAGGAATTCGACCTAGAGATTTCTCCAGAGATTTCGCAGAATAAACTTCTAAAGGAATCCCATCAACCCTGAGGATAATCCAACTGGAACTATTAGACAATTTCTTGATAGAACTCCTGCTGCATTCCTAGAAGAAGGTTTCGAAGGATTCTCATAGAAAGGAATCAGAAGTATCAATCAACTCCTGGAGGATTTTCAGAAGCCACTAGATAACTCCTAGATATGTCTATGAAGAACACCAGGAGGACTCCAAGAAAAAAACACCTTTTGGAGATTTTGCAGAAGGGACTTCTGGAAGTTTCCCAGAAATAACTCCTGGTGAATTCTCAGAAGGAACTGTTGGAGGAAACACAGAAAGAAATCCTCTTGGACATGTTAAAAATCAAAGAGCTCTTGCAGGAATTATCAAGGAACTCGTGGAGAAATCTGTGGGTGAGTCGCAGAAAAACACTGGCAAAATACCAGAAAAAAAAACTCTGAAGATTCTTAGGAAAAAGTCCTGATGAAATCCTAGAAAAAAAAACTTTTGAAAGCACTCAAGAATGAAATTCTATGGCAACCCCAGAAGGAACTCTTGGCGGAATATCCGAAAGAATTTCTAGAGGGATTAAAAAAAATAAACTTTTAAGAATTCGCGTAAAAAAATTGAAGAATCGAAGGAAATCCAGTAGGAGTTTCGGAAGAAAAATCATTATGATTTCCAAACTCCTGGGTAAATTTTAGGAGGATGTCTTGATTGAAACAAAGAATGATTTTCTTAACGAATTCCGCTGCCCCCACTCGCATAGGGGTAGGCGGGGCATAATGAGCAGCTTAAGCATTTTGCCTCCAAACCCAGTAAATTAAGCGCAATCAATGTAATTTTGACGTATAGGGTCTTGTACCATTTGGGCAAGTGTACCTATTTTGGACACTTCCCGTTATAACTAAGTCAATTTTAAGCCGATTGATTTGAAATTTTGTATACCGTATGCGTGATAATATTTGCACCATCGTACAAATAAGGTACCCATATCACCTGTACACACAATGTCTAGGTTTTTATTGCATGTACGTAAGCTCTAACTCATATCACAGTAGGTTGCGGGTAAAAAAATCCGATTTCTTAAGTTTAAAATTTGCACCATGTTGGGGTAGCAGCGGTAGTCGGGACTTGTCCACGCGCAAATGTTAAAAAAGACATTTCAGGAGTGTTCAGGAGAACCGTAAAACAGTCTTAGACCGAAATAAAGCAAGGGCAACTATTCCCGAAGGTGTCCACTGGTCGTCCAAGGTTAACATGGATTAAGAAAGCTATCGCTGCCACCAAAAATAAGATTTGGGTGAATTATATGCGCTCAATGAGAAAAATGGCAAAGAAACGCGAAATCAGCGACTTAACGGCATGGCATATCGAAAAGGAAAATTACGGAGGCCTTTACTGCCGGTGGAAGCATAATTGTCCCATGTGCATTTTTGGCAATATTGAGATTTTGCAGCCCATGACCATGTATCGTGGGGTACTATCATATGGGAAAATAAAAATAGGTAGTTTGTTCCGAAAATTGTTGAAAAAATGCATGGCCGATTTGTAACATTCTTAAAAGTGGACGCATAAGCGTCACGTTTCATTGGAAATCCTATGGAACTATAAAATTGCTCTAAAACAAAAAATAGTGCTCAAATTAAAAATTGGTTGATGTTAGAACACGATTCAGCATTTATACTTCATAGTTGAAACAATTAACTTTTTTCGAACTTTGGACGCGATTTTCTCGATTGTCTGTTTTTGCACATGGGACATTTATGCGTCCACCGGCAGTTTATGATCCTTCGACCATAGAAAAAAACTTACATTATTACCAATGGCATCCAGGAGCTACGAGTAGCGCCATATAAGAAAGTCTTGAATTTGCCCGAACGCAACCTCCGTTTTTTTCGATTTCCGAAAAACTATCAATCCGTACCAAATTCCAGAATCAATAGTTATTATAACTTTTGTTTGTGTGCCAATGTCTACACCATTATGCAATGTCAAAATAAAAAAATAAATTCAAAAATTGTTAATCTTGGCTTTGACACTACCACGGATACTTTTCGACATTTGCGCGTGGACAAATCACGAGCTAGGTTGCCACTTAGTCATTATGCAAGTGTAAAACTAAGAAAATCAACACTTTTTATTCACAGCCTACTAGGATATGAGTAATAGCTTAAATGCCTGCAAATAAAACCAATACATTGTCTTCACAAGTCAAACTGGAATTTTATTTGACGATGGTGCAAACATTATCACGCATACGGTAGAGATAGGCACGTACAGTATCTAACTCTATACAAAAATTCAAATCAATCGGTTTAAAATTATAATTAGTTAGTTATAGCGGTAAGTGCCCAAAATAGGTACACCTGCCCAAATGGTACAAGACCCTACTCCTCATTTGAACCTTTACTGACAAAAATAATCGTTGAAATTTCGAATAAAGCTATAAATGTTGCAAAATTAGATGTTTTTTAAAAACGTATAAAATCGTGGATTTTGAAAAGGGACATCGACGTTATTTCGAGCAGGAACTTCAGGATAAATTCCAGGGGTCAGAACCCCTTTTTTTTAAATCGAAACGAAACGATATAACCTTGAGAAATCCCAGGAAGAACTTATCGGGGAAACCTAAAAGAATATCTGGAGAAGTTCCAAGTGATTATAGAATGATAGAAAGAATCCTTTAGATTCCTTTAAAGTGTCCCAGAGGAAATTTCTACAGGAATATGTGAGGGAATATCTGGAGGAATATCAGAAGATACACGCGGAAAAATGCCTTCCGGAAGGAAGGAAACATATCCTTCTTTGCTAAGATATCGTAATCGCATTCCGGGAGATTGATCATTCCAGAAAATGTGTCATTCTTGGAAGTGTCGATTCGAGTTCAGGAACTGTAATCCCAAGTAGCAATGAGAGCTGAACAGCTTGTTCAGTCAGCATTTTGAAAATCAAGCTTAAAAGAAGCTTAGTCATCTGTTGTACAGCGATAATGTTTGCTGGGATGTGTCACTCTTGCGTTCAACGAAAATATGCATTTAAGTTTTTTCAATCACCATATGCACCCCGGAGTCACAGAAATGTGGGGAACACATATGTCAAGTGTTCAAAATCCTTCAAAACAGTAGAATCACAAAGTATCTTTCCCTGATCTCTGCGATAAAGTTGAAATTAAACTTGGGGCTAGCGGAACAGTAGATAAAGTAGGAGGAACTCTCTAATCAGTTTTTTTTTTGTCCCCGCTGTTGGCTGAATAGAGCCACTACCTTCAGCTAGCGTGCACGAGCGTGTTAAGCAAATCAGCCAAAAAAATAAACTTCCGACATTTTGATAAAACATGGTTCAGAATTGCTCCAAATTGCAGTTATATCTTGGGCTAGTGACCTGGCAAAACTATCAACTCGAAGATGGAAAAACTGTACAAAATAATTAGTTCTGTAATGGCACATTCCAACTCCATCTCACATCGCAGAAACTATTCCGCCATCCCACACTCAGCCAGAAGTTCATTACCTCACTGGGGGCGCCACTTTCGTGAGCGCATGGACCGAACCTACAGTTAAAAGGGACGAAACAGCAAATGTCTACGTTAGCGCAAACAGCCGCCAGGCTGCGAGATTTACCTTATCCTTCTGGTAGAATGCCTCAGCTCACACGTAGTTCCATGCAGTTTTTGGGGCTCTTAATTTCTTCGGCGGATGCGTGTCGTTGAACGCCATAGACGTCCATAAACCATGTAGACTATTCGGGAAAAGAGGGGAGGTTTGATCTAAAACTATGCTGCATACAAATTTCGAAGATTTTGTATGCGGTCAAAAGACATCGTGGGGAGAGGGGATTAGGAAGGTCTTAGATGATGAGCAATTAGTCTACGTGATTAATGGACGTCCATCTTGGGGTCATCCATAAAGTACGTCACGCTTAAAGGGGAAAAGGGGTTCAAATGTGACAGGCAATGAATAAAGTATAGGAAAAACCTGTACAACGGGGGGATGGGGATTGAAGCTTCCCCTTTTAACGTGACGTTCTCAATAGATGCTCCCTTACTCATTGTCCATGCGCTCGTCGTGCCGCATTCTCTTCCGCCGGTCGTTGCTTGGCTCTTCCGCTTCCAGAACCTGCAATTATCAAACGGTGAAAAATGTAAGAATATTAACTCTGAATGCGTTACCACAGGCTCCACTAGATCTGTACCATTTGGCATAAAAAAACAGTGAATTTTGATTATGCCAAATGTTCCGCTCGCCGTTTCCATCTTACCTTCAGCCGAACGCTCAATATTTCGGCACCATGCAGGGTTTCCATCGCCTTTTTGGCACTTTTCTCGCTGGCGTATTTGACGTAACCGCAGTTTTTGTTTGGCAGCAGATACAAATCGATGAGATCTCCAAAGCGACAGAAGGTTTGCTTCAGGACGCTGATGGGGAGCGCCTTGGGAATGCACACGATGAAGCATCGCTGGGCGACTTCGGCGTTCGGGTTGGCCATCGGCTGTGGGGGCGGCAGGGGCACACTACAGAACGAAGTGTCCCGATCGGAAATTTTACCTCCTGAAAGCAGACATTCTATGTTAAAAACAGATTTCAAAAATATCTCTGGCTCTTACAGCATACCTCCGCCGTTGAATGGATCTGCGTTAGCCATCATGCTGGCAGTTTCGTGACCTAAACGTATGATGAGACGTTCTCCGGGTGGATATTCCAAGCCATGAATCTTGTCGCGAGCGTACATCGCAGACTGGGCATTGTTGTACACCACCGTGGCAGTTACGTTGCGATTGTCTGTAACGAAATATAACAATAACGCGGTCAATATTGTCAGCCGATTTTCGTTAGGAAACACTAAATTAAATGAAAAGTGACTAGACAAGTGCTCTAAAACTGCACCGGTTTAACAATACGTACTGAAATCGTTGTTGATCTGGCAATAGTCCAATCCGGGAATGATATCAAACAGCCTCCAGAGCTGATCCTGATTCAACGAAGGGCTGCACAGAACCGTAAGCGTTGTATCGCTAGGGTTCACATTCTGGCCCGAATATCCGCTGCTGGTAAATCCGAAATTTGCTCCCCGATCGTTGTTCATGCCAGGTCCTCGACGATCGCTTCCGGAAGCACCCATCGCTCCGAATCCCATCATTGGGCCGGAGCTTCCCATTCCAGATCCACCTCTACGTTCGTCCATAAACCCATTCGGAGCTCCACTTCCACTGCCAAATCCTCCAAAGTTGTCACTGGACGACACGGAAGCATTCCGTGTCGGTTTCGGTTCAGCAAACACCGCCTTGTACTTGGCATCACACTCCTCGAAGGCTCGCGCTGCATGCGTGAAGCGACTGAACTTTACATAGGCAAACCCTTTGCCTTCTTTGGTCACCTTGTCCCGGATGATCGTGATGTTATCGATTGTACCATACTGACCAAACTCATCGCGCAGCGATTCTTCGTTCATTTCCTTTGGGATTAAAACAAACAACCGTAGGTATTTCTCTTCCTCGTTGTCGGTTTGCTTCCGGGAACCTTGTTGCCTGTTGGCTGCCACCAACACCTAAAATCAAGCAATAATCTGCAGTCTCGATCAAAACATCACCTAAAACACCTCTCACCTTAATCGGCCGGGAATTATCGCCAATGGTTTTGCCGTTCATTTCCTCCAGTGCCCTGGCGGCTTCCGATGTTTTGGAAAACTTGATGTAAGCCACTCCTTTGGCATCACCCGACTGCCTGTCCTTGACAATCCAGATTTCCTCGATTTCGCCAAATTTTTCAAAGTGCTCCCGCAAGATGTCGTCGGTCACTGTTTTACTGCAGATTATAAACAACCGCGACATGGGCGGAATGTCGGCGGGACTTTTCTCATCGTTGAAATTGTTACGGCTCGATCCGCCAGATCTTCGGTCCGCCATGTTGTATTTTGGTTCGTGTTCAATGCCTTTCGCTTTCGAACTTTTGCGACGAGGAAATGGGAACTTTGCTCTGAAATTCAAACGATAAAAATGGCCTTCTAATTTATGCTGGCCGTTTGTTAAACTAGTGCAAATTACTCACCTGACTAAGATCTACAAACGTGCAGCAATTTTCAACACAAATAACACAGTTTATACGGATAAAATTACCAAAATCCAACAGGACACGATTTTTGGAGCATTCACTTTTTGACACACGATCCGTAATGGACACTACAAACCCGAACACACAACTACCGACAAACGCGATGCGATTTTTGACAGATGCTTGTTTCCAACCAGGGATGCCAGGTGAAATTTTCGAATGTCTTCGCAAGGCACGTTGAAATGTCTTCACATGTCTTCACACACCATATTGTGGCTTTGGTATAAAACTAATGTTAAAAATCAAAATTTATGCTATGTTCTCACTGCGCTTTATGATGCGTGATGACCTTAATGATGACATCTTATATATCAAGAAAGGCGTTGTAATTCCTCCAAGAGTCTGAAATCCCTTCAAGAGTTTCTTCTGGGATTCCTCCAGTTTTTTTTTGTGATTCCTGACAAAGCTTCATAACAAATTTATTAAGCTCACCGGGAAGTCTCTTCAGACATTCCTACAGAAGTACCTCGGGAATTATTTTCCAAGTTTCCAGATATACTTCTCCAGGAGTCTTCGAGAAATTCTCCAGGAGTTTCTCGGGAATTCGTCCATGGCTTCCCCAAGAATACCATGCAAATTCCTTAAGAACGTTCGAAGAATTCTTGCAGCATTTGAGGTAGAATTCCTCCAGGATTACGCAGGGAATTTCTCCATGATTTTACTGAAAATATTAACATAAATTATTCGAAAATTCCCTCCTGAACTTCCATGAAATTTACTTTGAGTTTCCCAAGAAGTCTTCCAGCAATAATGCATGGTTTCCTCTGGATTTCCCTCGAATATTTCAAGGGTTTTCCAAAAATTCCTCAAGAAGTTCCTCGGATTTATTTCTACAAAAAATCCTTCAGAATATCCTCGCGAATTCATCTAGGAATCCCTTGGAAATTTCTCCAAGAGTTCCTTGGAAATTCCACCATCAGTTCTTTAGAAATTCCTGCAAAAAATTCCAGGCAATTTCAACAAAAGCCCCAGAGAGTGTAATGTATCTTGGAGCTCTAAGGAAATTCCTTAATGAGTTTCATGGAAATTTCTCCACGATTCTTAGAGAATTTCTCCAGGAATTTCCCGGAAATCCCTTCATAAATTCCCCAAGAATATTACGGAAATCCCCTTAGAAGCAACCGAAGTATTGCTGCAGTAATTGTGGTAGAGTCTCTCCGGGGTTTCCCAGGGAATTTCTCAACAATTTTTTTATTAACTACATAAATTGTCCGGAAATTTCATCTACAACTTCCACGAAATTTACTTCAGAAGTCTTCCGAATACTCCTCCAGCAATAATGCATAATTCCTCGGGTTTATATCCAAGAGTTTCTCAAAACAAAAATCCGGAAATTCTTCCAGAAGATCCTCGGGAATTCATTCTTGAGCTCATAAGAAATTCCTCAAAGAGTTCTTCGGGAATTTCTCCAGAAGATAATTGGGAATTTCTGCAGTAGGTTCTCGGATATTCCTTTAGAAATTCCTCGGGAATTCTTCCAGAAGTGTCTGGGAAATTCTTCAGGAAATTTTCGGAAATTCTTTCACAATTTCTTTTTGAATTCTTCCAGGAGTTTTACGGGAGCTCTTCTAGAAGTATTTCGGGAATTCCTCCAGGAGATCCGCGGGAATTCCTAGTAGAAATCCTCGGGAAGATTCCTCCAGGAGTTCTTCGGGAATTCCTCCAGAAGTTCCTCAGGAATTTTTCCAGAAGTTCCTCGGACTTTCCTCTAGGAGTTCTTCGGGAATTCCGCCATGAGTTCTTCGGAAAATTCTTCCAGGAAATCCACGGGGAGTTTCAGGAGTTTCATGGAAATTTCTCCAAGAGTCCCCGAGAATTTCTTCAGGAATTTCCCAGGAAATTCTCTCCAGAATTTCCATGAAATTTACTTCAGAAGTTCATCAAGAACTCCTCCAGCAATTATGCATGGTTCTCTCCAGGTATTCCCTAGTACTTTTCGTGGTTTTTCTCAAATAATTCCTAAAGAAGTTTCTCGTATTTATTTCCACGAATTCTACAAAGAAATCCGAAAAATCATCCAGGAGTTCCACGGGTATTCCTCCCGGAATCTCTCGAAAATTCCTCCAGTATATTCTCGGTAATACCTCCAGAAGATCCTCGGGAAATCGTCCTGGAGTTCATCGGAAATTCCTCCAGGAGGTCCTCGGGAATTCATGCAGGAGTTCCTCGAGAATTATTCGAGAAGATCTTCGGCTAATCCTTCAAGAAGATCTTCGGGTAATTCTCAAGAAGATCCTTAGGGATTCCTCCTGGAAATCGTCAGTAGTTCCTCCAGGATTTCCTCAGAAATTCCTCCAGAAATTCCTCGGGAACTCCACCTCGGGAATTTCTCCATAAGTTTCCAAGAGTTCCTCAGAAATTTCGTCAGGAGTAACTGGAGGTATCCATAGGAACATCCAGTTGAACTTCTGATAAACTCCTGAAAGTCCTCCTCCGTGGAAGTTTCCCCGAGAAAATGCTAGAGGGATTCTCGAGGATCTCCTGGAGAAATTCCCAAGGAGCTCTTGGAGAAATTCCCAAGGATATTCTTTAGGAATTCTCGAGAAACCCCTGGAGGTCTATCCGTGAATCTTCTGGAGAGATTCCCGAAGAACTCTTGGAAGAAATCGCGAGGAACTCGTGGAGAATTCCCTTGGTACTCCTGGAGAAATTCCCGAGTATTTCGTAAAGGAGATCTTAGAGGAATTCCCAGGTAATCTCTGAAGGAATTCCCGAAGAACTTCGGAAGAAATTCTCGGCAAACTTCTGAAGCAATTCCTGAGTAACTCCTGGAGGATTTTTTGGGAAATTTATGGAAGAATTCCCGAGGAACTCCTGAAAGAATTCCTGAGGAACTCCGAGAAGAATTTCGATGAATCCCTAGAGGAATTCCTGAGGAACTCCTAAAGGAGTTTTCGACGAACTTCTGAAGGGGTTCCTGTGGATCTCCTTGAGGAATTCCTGAAGAACTCCTAGAGAAATTCCCGAGGAACTCCAGGAGGAATTTTCTAGAGGGACTTCTAGAGGTATAGCCGAAAATCTCTTGAAGTGGTTCCCGAGGAACTCCTGGAAGAATCTCCACGGAACTAGTGGAGAAATTCTTGAGGAACTCCTGGAAGAATACCTGAGGAACTCCTGGAAGAAGAACTCCTGGATGAATTCTTGAGAAACTCCTGGAGGAATTCCCGAGGAACTCCTGTAAGAATACCTGAGGAACTCCTGGATGAATTCTTGAGAAACTCCTGGATGAATTCTTGAGAAACTCCTGGAGAAATTCCCGAGGAACTCCTAGAGGAATTCCCGAGGAACTCCTGGAGAAATTCTCGAGGAGCTTCTGGAGAAATTGCGCGGAATACATGGAGCAATTCCCGAGGAACTCCTGAAGAAGTTCTCGGTAAACTCCTGGAGGAATTCCCGAGGAATTAATGGAGGAATTTGCGAGGAGCTCCTAGAGGTATTCGCGAGAAGTTCATGAAGAGATTTACAAGGAACCCCTGAAGTACTCCTGGAGGAATTCCCGAAGAACTTCTGGAGCAATTCCCGATGAATTCCAGGAGGAATTCCCGAGGAACTTTTCCTCCTTCCGAGGAATACATGAAGGAATTTCCTAGGAACTACTAGAGGAGTTCCCAAGGCACTTGTGAAGAAATTCTCGGCAAACTCCTGGAGAAATTCCCGAGAAACTGTAGGAATCTGTAAGTTTTTATCAACAAAAATTGAAACGCATTTCAACTGAAATTGTTCCAAGATTTGAATTATTGGGGTGGATCAAAAATATAAATACTATTTTTAAGCTTTCAAAAGTCTTCAAAAGTCTTCACATTATTTGAAATGTCTTCAATATGTCTTCACAAAAATAAATGTCTTCACAGAAGTTCAAATGTCTTCACATTGAAGACATGTCTTCACATCTGGCATCCCTGTTTCCAACAAATAACATGTCGCTCACGCACACCCTTAAATGCTATGCGATGTCACATAAGGGAAGAGTCATAAATTACGTCTATCGTTTTGAAGAAACCCCTCAAAAACATAATAAAAATCACGTAATGTATCGCAAGTTTTCGCAAAGTACATCAAACACCATTCAACTTCTACTATAGTGGTTTCGCAGAGCGGCGTCACGAACACTAATGCAAATCTACTGGTTGAAAATATGCCCATTTGATTTTGCCGGGAACAGCTGATTTTTATTTACTATTTTCAACCAGTAACTCAGGTAGTGAGCGTGTAATGCAACGTGTACGTACACGCAACACCACTAAAAGCAGAAACCACTATTGGTGATTTGATGTTGCATGAAGAAGAAGAAGAAGAACGATGGTGTTTTGAAAAAATCCTATCCCTATAGCACAGGGGAAGTTTTTAAAATGCCTCTATAAAATTTAAAACAAAATCTAATTAAAAACGGTTTGTTGTACGGTGTTAGACTTTGAACGAACTACAAATTAAGTACCTTATCAAGAAAAAAATGGTAAATTTAAATTTATACGTTCAATATGTAGTCCGTCCAAAGTCTAACACCGTACACGCTAAGGTCAGTTTACCTATTTTTCTAAAATATGGGTAAATTTTACTCAAATATGCGTAAACTTTACGCAAATATGAGTAAATAAAACTCATATTTTGGAAAAGTGCACATTCGCATTTATGGGTAATATTTACCCATATTTGGGTTACAATTACTCATATTTAGGTACACACTACCCATATTTGAGTCTTGTTTACCTATATTTGAGTATCATTTACGCATATTTGTGGTTGTGCACTTTTTGGAAAAAAGGTAAACTGAGCTTAGCGTGTACATCAAACCGTTTTTAATTAGATTTTGTTTTAGATTTTATAGAGGCATTTTAAAATCTTCCCCTGTGTTATAGGGATAGGATTTTTTCAAAACACCATCATTCTTCTTCTTCTTCTTCTTCATGCAACAACAAATCACCAATCACAACATTATGGCCAGTACCGTGTACCCCCGTTGGTTTGAACGACACCTCATGCAAACCAACGGGGTTCATTTTTTAATTTGAACTTCTAGTAACCCTGTGGGCATCGAAAAACACACTGGTGGTAACCCTTTTTGCTGTTTTGTTTTGATTCTGCGTTTCGTTTCATCCCGTTCCATGAGCATAATGACGTTTGAACCATTTTTTGTTTGAACGATGTGCAGATTAGAGGGGGTCAAATTATAAAGTGTTCAGATTAGATGAGGTCAAACCAACGGGGGTAGACGGTAGTACACAGGGTCAAATATTTGACAAGGAAAGAACTCAAGAAACAACATCAGTTTAGCTGCTAGTACACAGGGTCAAATATTTGTCCAAAATGAAACCAATGCTCAAACATCTTGTTTGACTCGATCGAATTTTCATTAGTGTCAAACTGATGTTGTTTCTTGAGTTCTTTCCTTGTCAAATATTTGACCCTGTGTACTACTGGCCTTTGACACTAATGAAAATTCGATCGAGTCAAACAAGATGTTTGAGCATTGGTTTCTTTTTGGACAAATATTTGACCCTGTGTACTAGCAGCTTATGTTGTGATAGGTAGTAGAATGTTGTGATACAATTTCTGGACATCCCGCTCCCCTAAATGTTGGACGTAATTTATGAACGATTCCTAACAGCTGATTTTTGTTGCATTACATATTTTCATCAACGTTATGATGTTAGTGTTGGTGAGCTCATGCGTGTGACATAAATAGGTAAGGAAAAAAAACATGAACGTGACATTTTTCAACTCACCCGTTTGTTGTACCGTCTTACCCTGCTATTCTGATAATAATTCTCATCGTACACAGATTTAACGGTCTTTTTAAAAATATGATAGTTGGTCAACTGCCCACCCGTGGCGCTCGCATCGTTTTTGTTCGAGTTTGACGTTTGCCCACTACCGCCGCCTAGCTGATGGTTGTGTTAGACGGTTCAACGATGCACCCCTCTTTCAACCACCTTGTGCAGCGAGATCGCGCACTTCTATAATAAAGCATACTTTGTATTTGATATACTTTGTTTCCCATCTGTTATTAATAAAAGGATTCGCAACGTCGCCGCGTGCTTTTATATTCGTCCCCGATAATCCCGTGTTTTCCCGGTGATAGTTCCTCCGAACGGCGTAATTCCACTTCGTAACCTGCCTCTGGTCTCACAGGTTATGGGTCCCAGTGGAAGTTCCGAGGAATAAGTGTTTTTTCGGTCGATTTTTCCGGTGCAAAGTTGGTCGCGATTCGGCTCGATTTCGACGGGAGCCACCGCGGTGCATTAGTGTGCGTGTGCTTTGCCGGACCGAAAAACTGTTGCTCGCGTGTGTGTCGTGATGGAAGCGTTGAGCAAATTCTCCAAACTGAACAACCAAAACTGGCAGTCATGGAAGTTCAGGATGGAGATGCTCCTAATTCGCGAAGATCTTTGGTATGTGGTGGAAGATCCACAGCCGCTGCCCGTGACGTCAAAGTGGTCAACCGATGACAAAAAGGCGAGGGCTACCATGGGGCTCTGTATTGACGATAATCAATACAGCCTCGTGAAGGGTGCGACGAACGCGAAAGACTTTTGGAAAGCGCTACGTGATTACCATGAGAAGGTGACGGTCACCTCTCGAGTGAGTTTGCTACGGAAACTGTGCAACTTGAACCTTGTGGAAGGCGGGGACATGGAGGCGCATTTGTTTGAGGTTGAGGAGCTGTTCAGTCGACTGGAGAGTGCCGATTTGAAGCTGGAGCAGCCGATGAAAATTGCGATGATGCTTCGCAGTTTGCCTGACTCATACGGCGGGCTCGTGACAGCGTTAGAGAGTCGCTCTGACAAGGATTTGACAACCGAGCTCGTCAAATCGAAACTCCTCGACGAAAACGAAAGGCGAAAGGAGCGGGGTGGTGGATCCTCGCATGAGCGCGTGATGAAAAGTGACGTGAACAGTGTAAACAGTGTCGCGGAAAAGGTGTGCTTCTTTTGTAAGAAGAAAGGCCACCTGCGGCGTAACTGCCGGTTGCTGCAAGCGAAGAAAGAGCCAAAAGAAAAAGAGAAGAGCCAACACAAGGCGAAGCAAGCCAGTGCGGAGTGTACCAGTGCGATGTTGTTCATGGCGGGGGAAAAACACAGTTGTGATTGGGTTATTGATAGTGGTGCGACCGCTCACATGAGCAACGATCGGAAGTGGTTTCATTCGCTCGACGAAACCGCTACTCCGGACGTGTTGCTGGCTGACGGCTCCACCGTGAAAGCTGCCGGAAGAGGCTCAGTGATTGTGTTTGGGGTTGATGGCTCTGGGGGTAAAACGGAAATTACTCTCGGCGAGGTGCTGTACGTACCACTGCTGAGCAGCAGCCTTGTATCAGTGCCGAAGCTTACCGCGAAAGGACTGAAAGTGATTTTCGCGAAGAACAATTGCGACATTTGTGACGATTCCGGGAAAGTGGTTGCCAGGGGTTTTCTTCGTGGATGTGTGTTCCATCTGCAAGTGTCCGAAGTCGCGAGAAAAGTGAGTAGTGCTCAGCACAACGAGTTGTGCCAACATCAGTGGCACCGAAGATTCGGGCACCGAGACCCCACGGTAGTGCAGAAGATGTGTAAGGAGAAGCTTGCTGATGGTGTTAAGGTGAAGAACTGTGGAATCCGCCTCACGTGCGAGGTATGTCTTGAGGGTAAGTTGCCTCGAACGGCCATTCCGAAAACGGCCGAAAGAAAGTCAACACAAGTCCTAGATCTGGTGCACACCGACTTGTGCGGCCCGATGCGCACCACCACACCGGGAGGAAAGCGATTCCTCATGACGGTAATCGACCATTACAGCCGGTACACCGTCGTGTACTTGCTCAGCAAGAAATCCGAGGCGGCCGATCGACTAATAGAATACGTCAGGTATGTAGAAAACTTTTTTGGTAGAAAACCACGTATTGTACGATCAGATGGCGGGGGCGAATACGTCAACGCGAGACTGCAGAAGTTCTTCGCTGCTGAGGGGATAAAGGCCCAATACACCACGGCCTACACACCCCAGCAGAACGGCGTCGCCGAGCGGCGCAACCGGTACCTGCAGGAAATGGCAACGGCGATGCTGCTTGATGCAAAGCTGGACCATAGGTTCTGGGGTGAGGCGGTTCTTACTGCGGCGTACCTGCAGAACAGGCTGCCGTCGAAGTCGGTCGATGTTACTCCCTACGAGAAGTGGCATGGCAGGAAACCGAGGTTGGATCACTTGAGGGTGTACGGCAGCAGCGCGTGGGTTCACATCCCATCGGTGAAACGCGGAAAGTTCGACGGGAAAGCCCAGAAGCTGGTATTCATCGGCTATTCGGACCAACACAAGGCCTATCGATTCGTTGATCTGGCCACGCAGAAGGTCATCATAAGCCGAGACGCGCGGTTTCTCGAAATGGGCAAAGCGGACGATCGAGCTAGCGGAAAGGGAGTCTTGGATGAAGAGGACGGTATTCCGTTCACACCGGCACGGCAACTGGAGGGGCGGGCTGACCCTGTACCAGGCGAAGAGTGCGAAGAGTCAAATGACGAAGATTTTGGTGAGTGTGAAGAATACCTGGCGGAAGAGCCAGAGACGGTAGAAGATCCCTTGGCAATCAAAAACGAAACAGTGAGTGACAATGACAATCCGATGTATGATAATGACGATTCGATGAGTGACGATGACAATTTGAAATCAGTGAGTGAAACGCGTGAAAAGCGGAAGAATCGTGGCAAAATGCCCAACCGGTATTCCGACTTTGTGGTGGGTACAGCCACGCAAATGGTGAAAGAGCCGGTGTCCTACAACGAAGCTGTCAACTGTGCGGAACGTGACTCCTGGAGGCAGGCGATGGAGGATGAAATCCGGTCCCATGAACGCAACGGAACCTGGGAACTCACGGATCTGCCAGCCGGCCGGAAGGTTGTGGGAAGTCGCTGGGTGTTTAAGGTCAAGCAGAATGAAGCAGGAGAGGTATCGCGTTTCAAGGCTCGTCTGGTGGCCCAAGGCCACGTGCAGAAGTTCGGCATCGATTATGACGAGATCTTCGCTCCCGTTACTCGTTATTCGACATTGCGTACCTTGTTGGTGATTTCTGGGAGAGATCGGCTGGTATTGAAACACCTGGATATCCGGACAGCTTATCTATATGGCGAGATTGAAGAGGAAGTTTATATGCGCCAGCCACCCGGCTACGCCGTGTGCGGCCAGGAGAAGAAGGTATGTCGTTTGCGAAAAAGTATTTACGGACTTAAGCAGTCCGCCCGTTGCTGGAACAAGAAGCTATCCAGTGTGTTGAAGGCAATGGGCTTCACTGCAAGTTCCACCGACCCTTGCTTGTACATCGCGACCCGGAACGGACGGAAAGTGTATCTCCTTGTATACGTTGATGATTTGCTGGTCGGTTGCGCAGTTGAGGAGGAGATTACACGGGTGTACGAGGAACTGAAGAACCACTTCGAGGTGAACTGGCTTGGCGATCCGAAGTTCTTTTTGGGGTTGGAGATTCGCAGAGATAAGGACGGAGTCTTCAGTCTGGGTGTACAGCAGTACATTCACAAGTTGATCCGGAGCCTGGGACTCGAGAACGCGAAGGTAGCACGAACACCCATGGACGTAGGCTACCTGAAGCTGGAGGAGAAAGGTGAAGAATTCACGGATAACACGAAGTACCGTAGCGCAGTAGGTGCCCTGATGTATATCGCTACCTGCGCTCGACCCGATATCGCTACCAGTGCTTCCATATTGGGAAGGAGCTTCGAAGCCCCGAGAGAGAGCGACTGGACGGCGGCCAAACGAGTCGTCCGGTACCTTAAAGGGACTGCTGATTGGCGACTGAGACTTGGAGGTGATGCAGCTGGCAAGTTGGAGGCGTTTTCCGATTCCGACTGGGCCGGTGATCCCAGAACCAGGAAGTCTATGACCGGATATGTACTATTTTTCGGAGGAGGAGCAGTTACCTGGACAAGCCGACGACAGGACTGTGTCAGTCTGTCATCTATGGAGGCTGAGTACGTCGCCCTTGGCGAGGCGTGCCAGGAGGTGATGTGGACAAGGCGGCTGCTTCAGGATTTGGGCGAAAGGCAAACGGACGCCACCTTGGTGCACGAGGACAACCAAGGGTGTCTGAGCTTTGTTCAATCGGAGAGGACATCAAAAAGATCGAAGCACATCGAGACTAAACAGTGCTTCATCCGTGACTTGGTCGAACGTGGAGTCGTGAGCCTCAAGTACTGTCCTACAGAGGTGATGAAGGCGGACATCCTTACGAAGCCGCTCGGTGCGGTGAAGCACAACAGATTTGCAGAACATCTTGGACTCGTGGCTGATCGAGGACCTTACGTTGAGGAGGAGTGTTAGACGGTTCAACGATGCACCCCTCTTTCAACCACCTTGTGCAGCGAGATCGCGCACTTCTATAATAAAGCATACTTTGTATTTGATATACTTTGTTTCCCATCTGTTATTAATAAAAGGATTCGCAACGTCGCCGCGTGCTTTTATATTCGTCCCCGATAATCCCGTGTTTTCCCGGTGATAGTTCCTCCGAACGGCGTAATTCCACTTCGTAACCTGCCTCTGGTCTCACAGGTTGGCCCAACTCTAATGCTAAGTAGAACCTAAAAGCCTGATGTTTAGAATCAACCTTTTATTTGTGTACTTTGAATTAATCCTCCCATCTTTTTGCATCAATGCAGCATTATTGTTGAAACAACAAAATTATGAATAGAATAAAAAGATTGAGTTTAAATAAGGGCGAAAGTAACATGAGCGAGTTCTCTTCATCGACTCTCTCTTCTTCAAATTAGACAAGATTAAGGTATGGTTAAACTTTTTGGTCATAAATCGCTAGGTTGCGTAACGCGTTGCAATCTAGCATCTAAGCGTAAAAACTATAGGACGGCAATTGGTGATTTGTTGTTGCATGAAGAAGAAGAAGAAGAAGAAGAATGATGGTGTTTTGAAAATTTTGAAAATTGAAAATTCGTATTAGGCGATTTCAACATCAATGTGGCTTCAACTCAACCTACGCTTAACCATGTAGCACTAACCCGCATAAACGCTACGTTTAATCTATCAGTGCTTTCTACTGGACCTACACGTATTACCGAGCAAACTGCAACTACTATCGACCTGATGATCACGGATTCTTCAGATTCGGTAATCAAATCGAAGACCTGTACCGGTAACACCATTTCGGACCACGAAGTGGTTTACTTGCTAGCAAGAATTAAAGTGCGAAGATCCGCTCCCCAAACCATACGCATCCGAAACTTCCGTGCTATAGACCCTATACAACTGCAGGCCGACTTCCAAACTATTGATTTCCAACCGTTTTACGAATCTGAAGACACGACGGTAAGGGGCTGTCCATAAACTACGTAGACTCTTAGGGGGGGATGGGAGGAGGGGTCTGGCCAAAGTCTACGCTCCATACAAATTTCGAAAATTTGGTATGAACAAAAGTCTACGAGGGGGGAGGGGGGGGGGGTCTGACATGGCCGGAAAAAGTCTACGTAGTTTATGGACAACCCCTAAAGGCGTATTTGCTCACAACTGAGCTGCAGGAGTTGGTCGAGCGCCATGCACCTGAACGCACTATCGTAGTACGGGACAAGCATACGCCCTGGATTACTGAAACCATCAAACAAGCCATTGCACTGAGGAATATGGCTTACGTTCTCTATTCGCGTAATCCAAATAGAGCCAGAGGGAATGAACAATGGTTGGACTATCCACGTAAACGAGACAGAGCCAATTCACTCATTTTCGCTGCAAAGAAGCGTTACGCCGAACTGCATTTTGACCATAACCTGTAGGGGTTGAGAGAGATAGAGAGAAAAAGATTAATAGGGCATATAGCGTCAGTTGCGGTGATGCACCACCGGAAAAACAAAGCAATCGATCAACATGAAATGAAACGTCAGTCTTGTAAAGCATTTTGTGCGAGAAGGTATCGCTCCTCCTCGTTGGCGTGCGTTTGGCTGCAGGATTCGGCTGGTGTGCTCGGAGGTGTCCCTCCGGACACTACAATGGCACAGCCGGTAGGTAAGCTCCCGTGTTGTGGTTTTGTGGCCTCGAGATGGAGAAGTGTCGGCGACGGCGACTGAAAGCGGGACAGGGTGTCCGTTTGTGTTGTGGACTAAATCCAGTGTTTGGCTTCCGTAGCTGCAGGTATGTGCCGGCGGCGCGTGGGGCTGGTGCAGTCGGTGCAGTACGGGTGATTTTTGTTTTGTTTGGTTGCGGTTCCGTCCTGCTATGATTGTTTATTTGTCATTTGCTGCTTGATGGGCTGGTGAACGGTTTTCTTTATTTTTTTTCATACCGAGTTCAGGCATTGGTTTCATGGCGTGACTTTGGTAGCGGTCGGTCACCGAGTGGTCGCTGGATGTTCTCTGGATAGGAGATGTTGGCAATTATTTGGCCCACTGTAATAATTTGCATGTGGATAGTGGATGGAGATGACAGGATTTGCAGCTTCGTTTTCATTTGGAGTATTGTGTTAGTTTTCGGTGGTTTGTAGGTGTAAGACCGAATGGCTCGTTGTAACAGGATGGAGTGGGGTTGGTACATTCTATGTATAAAGAACACAAGGTCCTTCGTTGATGTTTTTTGTGAACTTGTGTATATGTGTATGTAGTTTGATTCAAGGCTTTATTAGTTGTAATTACCGAAGAAGAGCGGCAGAAATGAAATAATTGGTAACAGAAAAGCGAATTCCCCCGAGAGGGTAAGCTGCAACAGTAAAGCGAATTCCCCCGAGAGGGTAAGCTAACAGCGAATTCCCCCGAGAGGGTAAGCTGCAACAGTAAAGCGAATTCCCCCGAGAGGGTAAGCTGCAAAAGGAAAGCGAATTCCCCCGAGAGGGTAAGCTAACAGCGAATTCCCCCGAGAGGGTAAGCTGCAACAGTAAAGCGAATTCCCCCGAGAGGGTAAGCTAACAGCGAATTCCCCCGAGAGGGTAACCTAACAGCGAATTCCCCCGAGAGGGTAAGCTGCAACAGTAAAGCGAATTCCCCCGAGAGGGTAAGCTAACAGCGAATTCCCCCGAGAGGGTAAGCTGCAACGGTAAAGCGAATTCCCCCGAGAGGGTAAGCTGCTACAGTAAAGCGGATTCCCCCGAGAGGGTAAGCTAACAGCGAATTCCCCCGAGAGGGTAAGCTGCGATAGTCAAGTGAATTTAGGTTAAAGGATGTTTATGATGATAATGTAGGGTGGAAGATGTAGAAAGGAAGATGAAGGATAAAGGATGTAGAATGATGGTGATGATGATGAGAATGAAAAATGTAGGATGAAGGAAGAAAGATGTAGGATGAAGAAAGAAGGATATATGATGTAGGATGAAAGATAGAGGAAAGTTGTTGGAAGAAGTATGAAGGATACAGGATGTGAGATGAAGGATAAAGGATGTAGAATGATGGCGATGATGATGATGACCAAGGATGAAGGAAGAAAGATTTAGGATGAAGTCTGAAGGATATAAGATGTAGGATGTAGGATATGGGATGTAGGATGAAGGATTAAGGATAATAATGATGATGATGAAGGATGAAGTATGTAGGATGAAGGAAGAAAGATGTAGAATGAAGAAAGAAGGATATAGGATGTAGGATGAAAGATGAAAGATGAAAAATAAAGAAAAGATGTTGGATGAGGTATGGAGGATGATGATGATGATGATGATGATGAAAATGATTATGATGATGGAGTATAAGGATATAGGATGTAAGATGAAGGATAAAGGATAAAGGATGTAGAATGATAGTGATGATGATGATGTAGGATGAAAAAATGTAGGATGAAGGAAGATAGATGTGGGATGAAGAATGAAGGATATATGATGTAGGATAAATGATAGAGGAAAGTTGTTGGATGAAGTATGAATACAGGATACAGGATGTGAGATAAAGGATAAAGGATGTGAGATAAAAGATAAAGGATGTAGAGTGATGGCGATGATGATGATGATCAAGGATGAAGAATGTAGGATGAAGGAAGAAAGATGTAGGATGAAGACTGAAGGATGTAAGATGAAGAATGTAGGATGTAGGATTGAGGAAAATGGTGACGATGAAAGGAAGATGAAGGATAAAGGATAAAGGATGTAGAATGATGGTGATGATGGTGAGAATGAAAAATGTAGGATGAAGGAAGAAAGATGTAGGATGAAGAAGGAAGGATATATGATGTAGAATGAACGATAGAGGAAAGTTGATGGAGGAAGTATGAAGGATACAGGATGTGAGATGAAGGATAAAGGATGTAGAATGATGGCGATGATGATGATGATCAAAGATGAAGAATGTAGGATGAAGGAAGAAAGATTTAGGATGAAGACTGAAGGATATAAGATGTAGAATGTAGGATGTAGGATGAAGAATTAAGGATGATGATGATGATGATGATAAAGATTATGATGATTATGATGATGAAGTATGAAGGATACAGGATGCTGGTGATGATGATGTGAATGGAAGATGAAGATTATAAAGAATGGATGATGAAGGATAAAGGATAAAGAATTAATGTTGTGGAGCGGACCTGGTGTGATGGTTACAACACTTGACTATCACGCCGAGGACCTGGGATCGAATCGGAAAAATTCGGAAGGGAAGTAAAGCGTGGGTCCCGAGATGAACTAGCCTAGGGCTAAAAATCTCGTTAATACAGACAAAAAAAAAGAATTAATGTTGTAGGATGAAGGATGATGAATGTATGATGAAGGAAGATAGATGTAGGATGAAGAAGGAGGGATATACAGTCCCGATTCGTTCGTTGGCGGCTCGTTAGATGGGCTGTCTCGATGGTTGGATGTTCGCTAGCTGGTGCAAAACCCAACTAAAAAGCACTGTCAATGTCAAAATCGATGTCAAAACGAGTTTGACGTCTGACCGTCGTCGCATCGCAGCTCCTGTATACAGACCGTTTGCGCAAGTATGTGAGTGTTTCGTGACGTATTTCTCGTCACTTGCGTGTGTCTAGAGCATTTTGATCAGTTGTCAGTTGCCCCAACGAACGAACACGATTCGCTAATCGGGGCGCAGTCGTGACTCAACGAGCGAATCCTCACTGTATGATGTAGGATGAAAGATAGAGGAAAGTTGTTAGATGAAGTATGAAGGATACAGGATGTGAGATGAAGGATAAAGGATGTAGAATGATGGCGATGATGATGATGATCAAGGATGCAGAATATAGGATGAAGGAAGAAAGATGTAGGATGAAGACTGAAGTATATAAGATGAAGAATGTAGGATGAAGGATTAAGGAAAATAGTGATGATGATAATGATAATGATGATTATGATGATGAAGTATGAAGGATATAGGATGTATGATGAAGGATAAAGGATGTAGAATGAAGGTGATGATGATGATGATGAAGGATGAAAAATGTAGGATGAAGGAAAATAGATGTAGGATGAAGAGTGAAGTATATTATAAGATGTAGGATGAAAGATAGAGGAGAGTTGTTGGATGAAGTATGAAGGATACAGGATGTGAGATGAAGGATAAAGGATAAAGGATGTAGAATGATGGCGATGATGATGATGATCAAGGATGAAGAATGTAGGATGAAGGAAGAAAGATGTAGGATGAAGACTGAAGTATATAAGATGAAGAATGTAGGATGTAGGATTAAAGAAAATGATGATGATGATAATGATTATGATGATTATGTTGATGAAGTTTGCAGGATACAGGATGCTGGTGATGATGATGTGAATGGAAGATGAAGAGTATAAAGAATGGATGATGTAGGATGACGGATAAAGAATTGATGTTGTAGGATGAAGGATGATGAATGTATGATGAAGGAAGATAGATGTAGGATAAAGAAGGAAGGATATATGATGTAGGATGAAAGATAGAGGAATGTTCTTAGATGAAGTGTAAGGATACAGGATGTGAAATGGAGGATAAAGGATGTAGAATGATGGCGATGATGATGATGATGATCAAGGATGAAGAATGTAGGATGAAGAAAGAAAGAAAGATGTAGGATGAAGACTGAAGTATATAAGATGAAGAATGTAGGATGTAGGATTTGTTCGTGCATTACACGAAGGAGAATTTGTGCGCCATCTCTACGTGAGGCTTGACACTACACGCAGCCGTCCATTCCCTAGTTCGTCGAGTTAGATAAACGCCCAAAACGAATACCCGAGACAACTATGGCGGTTTACCTTCTTCCGTCGTATTGTCGCGCTTATCTTAGATTCTCAGCAAGCTGCGTTCGAAACGCGCAGCCTCAGATCGCGCCAGACCGCGCACGTATGATTTGTACACGGTGTGCACCTTGGCTAAAACTGTTTTGCAGCCGCCGGGTGAAGCTGTCAGCCGCCGTGTACAAATCAAACGGGCGCAATCTTATGGCGGCTGACTCAGATCAGCAGGATCTGAGTGATTAAGCTAGGATGCACAATACCTTGTTATATAAGGCGCGCTGTGACGTACCACGACTCTCTTTCTCTTCACCTCTACTACCAGCGAATCGTCATCGTCATCACGGAAGTGGATCACCCAAAATCAACGATACGAAGAACCCGAGTGCAAGGTTAAGATAATTGTAATACCAATTTAGTTTGTAATTAAAGTGAAGTAGTTTAAGCAATTAAAGTGGAGTAAATTTAGTGAAATAAATAAACGATTTAAGTTGAAGTAGTGCCATGTTAGTGCTGTGTATCCGTGCCGCCATAACTCTGATTATGATGATTACGATGATGAAATATGAAGGATACAGGATGCTGGTAATGATGATGTGAATGAAAAATGAAGAGGATAAAGAATGAATGATGTAGGATGAAGTATGAAGGATGAAAGATTAAGGATAAAGAATTAAGGTTGTATGATGAAGGATGAAGAATGTATGATGAAGGAAGATAGATGTCGGATGAAGAAGGAAGGATATATGATGTAGGATGAAAGATAGAGGAAAGTTGTTAGATGAAGTATGAAGGATACAGGATGTGAGATGAAGGATAAAGGATGTAGAATGATGGCGATGATGATGATGAAGAATGTATGTTGAAGGAAGAAGTATGTAGGATGAAGGAAGTAGGATGAAGGATGAAGTAAGAAATATATAGGATGTAGGATGAAAGATGAAAGATAAAGGAATGATGTTGGATGAAGTATGAAGGATATAGGACGTAAGATGAAGGATAAAGGATAAAGGATAAAGGATGTAGAATAATGGCGATGACGATGAAGGATGAAGGATCATGAAAGATGAAACATGAAGGATGAAGTATAAAGGATGTAGGATGAAATGTGCTGGGATGAGTGATGAAGAATGTAGGATGTAGGATGAATGATGATGATAATGAATATGATTACGATAATGGTGAAGGATGAAAGATAAAGGATGAAGGATGAAGAATGAAGGATGAAGGGCAAAGGATGAAGGATAAAGAATGAAGTATGAAAGATGAAGAACAAAGAGTAGATGATGTAGGATGAAGTATGAAGAATGTAGGATGAAGGAAGAAAGATGTAGGTGTAGGCTGTAGAATATAGGATGTAGGATGAAGGATTAAGGATGATGATGATGATGATAATGATTATGATGATGAAGTATGAAGGATACAGGATGATGGTGATGATGATGTGAATGGAAGATGAAGAGGGTAAAGAATAGATGATGTAGGATGAAGTACGTAGGATGGAGGATGAAGGATAAAGAATTTATGTTGTAGGATGAAGAATGTATGATGAAGGAAGATGGATGTAGGATGAAGAATGAAGGATATATGATGTAGGATGAAGGATGATGATGATTAAGATGAATGATACGGCATGATAATGATGATGAAGATGAAGGATGAAGAATATATGATGAAGGAAGAAAGATTTCGGACGAAGGAAGAAGGATATACGATGTAGGATAAAAGATGAAAGATAAAGGAAAGATGTTGGATGAAGTATGAAGGATATAGGATGTAAGATGAAGGATAAAGTATAGAGGATGTAGAATGGTCGTGATGATGATGCAGGATGAAGTATTAGGATAAAGGATGATGAAAGATGAAGGATGATGATGATTATGATAATGGTAATGAAGTATGCAGGATAATGGTTGAAGGATGAAGGGTGAAGGATGCAGGATGAAGAATGAAGGATGATGATGATGATTATGATGTTGATGAATAATGTAAAATAGAGAATGCAGGATGTAAGGTGAAGTATGAGAAATGACGAATGTAGAATAAGTAGCATGATAATGATGATGATGGAGGATGATGATCATGATGAAAAGCTTACTTTAAAGGATCTGAATAACAAATGGGCTTATTGGGCAAATGGGCAAAGCTTATAAAAGATTTGCATAACAATGCCAATGTGGCCAAGATTTAAAATAAATATAAAAATGATTTAATCAAGGTGTCTAACAAATTGGTTGGAAATTAAGAAAATGCAATGACGATGATCGATTTTATTACTTTTGTTTTCTAACGAAAACAATTATAAGTTGTGCTTCAATAATGTTCAATGCAGGTTTATAATGTTGGTAGAAAATCATACATTTTTAATTGTTTTTTTATTCAAACGTTTTGAATTTTTAAAACAATTAGAGAGTAGCACAGGGGGAGAATGTAGGGGTTGAGAGAGATAGAGAGAAAAAGATTAATAGGGCATATAGCGTCAGTTGCGGTGATGCACCACCGGAAAAACAAAGCAATCGATCAACATGAAATGAAACGTCAGTCTTGTAAAGCATTTTGTGCGAGAAGGTATCGCTCCTCCTCGTTGGCGTGCGTTTGGCTGCAGGATTCGGCTGGTGTGCTCGGAGGTGTCCCTCCGGACACTACATAACCTACCTGCGAAAAAGTTGTGGTCCAATCTGAGGAGAGAAGGGATCCATAACAACGCCAAAAAGGATACACCGACCGAAGGATTAGACGCAAACGAACTGAATAGGTTCTTCAGTGACGGCCATCGCCTGCTGCAAAACGCAGGGCAAGCTCAGGCATCCACAGCACCACTCCACCGTTCAGCGATCGACCGAGGTATACCTGAGTTCAATTTTCGACAAACGGACAACGAGGAAATCTGCAGGAAAATATATGATATACAGACGAACGCAGCAGGATCTGATGAAGTGCCGATTTCCTTCATCAAGTTGCTCTGTCCATTCATCCTTCCTCATCTCTCCCATTTGTACAACTCAATAATCGAATCCAAATCCTTCCCGGCTAACTGGAAAAAAGCAATCATCACTCCCATTCCAAAACAACCAAACCCTATTCTGCCCAAAGATTTTCGTCCAATCAGTGTCCTACCTGCGATTTCCAAAGTGTTGGAGAAAATACTGTTGTCGCAAATAACAGAACATCTCGACAATCCCAATGCACCCCTACTGGCAAGATTTCAATCAGGCTACAGGAAAAGGTACAGTACAACGACTGCTCTCACCAAAGTTGTACACGACGTGTACATGAATCTTGATAACGATCTCTGCACGGTTATGGTTCTTGTGGACTTTTCTCTCGCCTTCAATTGCGTTAGCCACGAAATTTTGGGTAACAAACTCCGACGCGAGTTCTTCTTCTCTCAGGCAGCTTGCGACTTGATTTCATCATTCTTAATACGCCGAAAGCAGTCAGTGCGCCTAGGAGGTGTGGTATCTGGTGAGAGGGATATCGTCGACGGTACACCTCAGGGATCCTGTCTTAGCGCGTTGCTTTTTAGCATGTACATTAATAGTTTGCCTTTGTCCCTCAAATGCAACTACCATCTGTATGCCGATGACCTGCAAGTCTACATTTCCGGTCCAGCTTCCGAAATCGACAGACTTGTACGCGAGATCAACATTGACCTTGAGGCAATATCTCGCTGGGCCGATGCAAACCGACTAGCTCCCAATCCACAGAAGACTCAAGCGATCATTTTCAACAAGTCAAGACCAATTATGCCACAGACCAACATAATCTTCTGTGGAGAAGTCGTTCCGTTATCCACCGAAGTAACAAACCTTGGGCTTAAACTGGATCGCTGCCTATCATGGTCTCATCAAGTGAACGATGTAGTCCTGAGAACGTACAATGTGTTGCGTACATTTCGTCGGTTCGCCTCGGTGCTCTCATTAGCGACTCGACGAAAGCTCGTTCAAGCGGTAGTGATGCCCATCTTCATGTATGCTGATGTCGTATACTAGCCAGGACTATCTGTAGCTCTCAAGGAGCGACTGCACAGATGCTTCAAATCTGCAATACGTTTTGTGTATAACCTTCGCCAGCGAGAAACAACTGCAGCGGTTCGGAACTCAATTCTTGGAGTCGACTTGCCATCCAACTATCGGCTCCGAATATGCTGCTTCATGCGACAGGCGTACTGCGGGAATCTACCGGATTACATCGAGGAACACCTACAACGAGGACAGCAGCAGCGAACTCGCTGTTTCATCATTCCCCGGCATACAACCACCAGTGGGAAGAGTGTGCTGGTGTATGGAGCTACCTACTGGAATGGTCTGCCAAACGATGTCAAACAGAAACCAACATTGTCTTCCTTCAAAATGTCAACTAAAAGATTAGTTTAATTAATTAAACAAAGTAATTCATCTATTGTCATTTGTTAAATTGTTAGGTTTTGTTGTATTAATTTGTTTGTTTCATTTAGTTTCCAAATCTAAAATGTATTTTTTTTTTTCAATAATGTTCGATTCCTTGACCTGATTTAAAGTTTGTACACTGACAGGCTATCGTAGAAATAAACTTACAAATTACAAATTACAAAAAAAATCCTATCCCTACCCGGATAAAAACTAACCATAGAGTATTTGGTGAAAACCATTCCTGTACCATACAGTGTACCAGCTACAATATAGTGTATTGTAATGGAATGGTTCGCTAAAAGCTGTGTACATTGTAGCTACTATACATTTACATCCGATCTTTATGTAACAATATATTATACTGTTTTTCTTACGTTTGAACCATTCACTATTCCGAAACATTTTTTTTCCGTGCATTTTTAATTATTTATTCAGTTTTAGATTTTTCCGTGCTTTGTTTTGTTAATGTTCGTGACTTTTTTGTTGCAAAGGAAAGGAAAGAGAAAAAAGCAAGAGGTCACTCGACACATTGTGTCCGGCACACATGCCGGCACTTCTCGGCAAACATGCCGGCACACTTCTGGCACACATGGGCACCACAACTTTGTGATATAGAATTAATCTGCCAACATACTTACGATTACAAAAATCTTTTTAGATTGATTTTAGACAAGTGTTCTGGGTGGAATTTTGTTGGTAAACACTGATTAGATTAACAACATTTGTCAAAAACAGACAGGGTTTCAAATAGCGCAAAATCATTCAAGGAAAACACTCCACTGTTTTCCACTCCACTCCACGTCATTCCTTCGCAACTGCGTACTGCGATCGAAGAAAACACGGTTTCTTGAGCGATTCAGGCCAGGAATTTCCCATGCATCAAGATAGGCTGAGAAATTCCTCCTGAACTGCAAACAGCCCTTGTATTTGCATTTAGGGGAGTTTTCTCCCCTTCTCTCTTGTGAACTTGCCTTGTACCAGAACCGAATTAAATGCGATTTATCTTTGACGTAGAGCCATTTTTAACATATGGACTGGACTGGACACTGAAACGACTTCTGATATAAGTTCGGCTTCGCTTTTTAACCTAACTTATAGTTGAATCGAACTTGACAGTTTTCTCATGAGTTGTTATGTACATATTTCTAAGTTCTGTCAAACTGGAGCCTCAATATTGCAATAACGGTTAAGCACGCTGTAATATGATACTTATGTACCTCGTCACCCACTTCATGCTACTACATTAGTGGTCTAATAACACTTGGCGCGCTCGGCGTAGTTCCACCATGCCGCTCAAAGTGTTGCCACAAATAATGTTTAGTTCTCAAAACCCGGTTATCTGGCTGGTGGAACATGGGAGCCTAAGCTTCAACTGTTAATGCAATCAAAGGCTACTCAGACTTAGACGAGATTAGGTTAGTTTGGCTAGAACTGCCATTAACGAAGGAACATGATGAGATAATATAACATTTTATGGTTTATGTAATGTAAAACAATACAACATAACAAAAGAGAACGATTTCTAAACCATTTGATTAAATGTATAGCCAGTAGTGAAATTACAATTAAAAACAATATATTTACGGTACATTTTATTGTTTGAAACTATACATGTACCATACAATATACGGTTTATTAAAGCCCACGTATCAGTATTTCGAACAATTCTTTTACAATATAATGCATGGTTTTGCGAAAAAATATATATGGAGAAAAATATTTTTTTATATTGTTACGATACTTAACAACCCGTATAGTATATTGTAAAAATCTTATTTACAATTTACTGTATGGTGTTCTACATTACATTCTATTGTTTTTGTATTTTTATTTTAACAGTGGTTTCTTTTGTAAAAAATATGGTTTTAAATAGTACTGTTACAATACAACGTTCGGTTTTTCTACTGTATTTTTTATTCGGGTATAACACAGGGGAAGATTTTAAAATGCCTCTATAAAATCTAAAACAAAATCTAATTAAAAACGGTTTGATGTCACGCTAAGCTCAGTTTACCTTTTTTCCAAAAAGTGCACAACCGCAAATATGCGTAAATGATACTGAAATATAGGTAAACAAGACTTAAATATGGGTAGTGTGTACCTAAATATGAGTAATTGTAACCCAAATATGGGTAAATATTACCCATAAATGCGAATGTGCACTTTTCCAAAATATGAGTTTTATTTACTCATATTTGCGTAAAGTTTACGCATATTTGAGTAAAATTTACCCATATTTTAGAAAAATAGGTAAACTGACCTTAGCGTGTATACGGTGTTAGACTTTGGACGGATTGCATATTGAACGTATAAATTTAAATTTACCATTTTTTTCTTGATAAGGTACTTAATTTGTAGTTCGTTCAAAGTCTAACACCGTACATCAAACCGCTTTTAATTAGATTTTGTTTTAGATTTTATAGAGGCATTTTAAAAACTTCCGATGTCACACCAAATTTTGGATTTCCCACACACTATTTTTATTTCGCTGGAAATCAGCAAAATTTTGCTGGTTTTTGCCAAGCTGTAAATACAGCAGTCCATTCAGCAAAATATTTTTTGCTGAATCTCCAGCAATGTGTGTTGACAGCAAATTTTGCTGGTTGACCAGCAATTTTATCCGCGCTCGACTCCAGCTGAAATGTTTTGTTCTTTTTTTAATGTTTACAAATTGTGAAATTTTACAACTAAAAATGGTTTAATTTTACTGCTAGCCAACAGTACTCAAAGGCAGGCATTATCCATAACGGATGCAATGCCTTATATTTCGGGCTGCAAGAAGTTTTTTGTCGGAATTCCATTGAATTCTTGGTGATCCAGTGTTGTGGAGAGAATGAGTGCGCAACATGTTTTCCCGTAAACTACAAGTGTTTGACATCTGATTTGCTGGTGATTCAGCAATTGCAATCATTGCTGACTTATCAGTTGCCATTACTGATGTTTCAGCAAATAGAAATTTGCTGGTTGAGTCTCAGCAATTGATTTTGCTGGATGGGAAATCTAAAATTTGGTGTGCAAACGAACGAGAATTGAAACCTAAACCTTTGCATTAAGAGTCCCTAGTCGTATCGCATAGACCAACCAGACACTTGTGTTGTGTACGGAAAAAAGTTGTTGAGGTTCTTCGTTGCCAAGAAGTTGTTTTTCACCTTAGATACCAACAGCTCACGCAGCGCATGAGACGAGCTCCCCGGGAGCTATGTGCCTAGCTCGCACCCACCAGATTTTCGTGAGCCTCCTAGCAGCGCAGCACACTGCGATTTTGAAGAGCTGGGAGATAATTTGGTGGGAGGCTCACTGTCACATTTATGTACACATGAGCAACGGGAAACTCTGCTGTCAACACACATTGCTGGAGATTCAGCAAAAAATATTTTGCTGAATGGACTGCTGTATTTACAGCTTGGCAAAAACCAGCAAAATTTTGCTGGTTTCCAGCGAAATAAAAATAGTGTGTGTATTATCAGTTTCCGCATGAAATCTTAAAGGAGAATTATGACGATCATATTTAATAAAAAAAAATAGTCGAAAAACACAAAATTGATTTGATGCACCTCTTAATTTCAATGGATTTGGCTGAAATTTTGACCAGTTACTTCTTTTAGGATGCCAATCAAAATATGGGGGTGGACTTGAGAATCAGAGAACATTTTTGAAAAGGTGGACTGGACAGGCCTAATATTTATATGTACACAGACAAACAGACGTCTTACTCTACTCACTTTCCATCGTTTCTCTTTTTAACGGATTATTCAAATATTCCGTAGTTCGCAAATCGCTCAGTCATGGCGCTCGCATCGTTTTTGCTCCTGTTTGACGTTTGCTCACTACCGCCATCTACTCAGTGGATTTGCGAACCACGGCGTAATTAGCATTGGGCGATTATGTTTTCGTGACGATGATTTTTATCGCATTTTGTTCCAAGTGATACGTCTGTTTGTCTGTGATTTATACATATATAAAACCAACTTTCAATGTCTTATGAATGTGATTAGTCTCAGTTATATAAACTTTAACTTTGCAATTTTATCAGTGTACTTAGTAGCTGTAGGCATGCGCTCAAAACTTTCGACAGTTATCACCACGCGTCGAAGTCGAACGCCGCGACTCAACATGGAGCAGCTGCTTAACGTAGAAGTGGCTCAGTTAGCAGTTAGCAGTGGCCCTACCAACGGAAGAGCAGCTTGGCGCAGCTACACTTGAAGATGGCTGGAGGGACATCCGATCCGCCATAGGTAGTGTGAGAATCTTTCTCTGTAATGATTATTCAACAACTGTATTCATTATTTGTATACACTTTATTACCGATACTTCAATATTACATACAATGATTCACACTCCAGACAACAATAACAATATCTCCGCATATGACAGATACTCAATGTAAACATACACGCTAAACGTAATAGAGTAATACAATAATTTATTATGTGCATACCACAAGGTACCACATCTCGTTTTTTCTCCAGATCCGCAGCAAGGTCACTCCACGTTGTTTCGCTGATAGTCTCCTCAGTTTATGAACGTCTCGCTTCAGTCTCACATCAGAATTAGAAGTACAGTCATCCATTTGGTCATCCATCTCTGCTCGGCATTTTGGTAAATTACTTGGCCGTTACTTGTGGTTGTACCTAAAAAGAAATATTATTTTGACCCAAATATTTTCCCAAATCCCAAAACATTTTTAATACTGAGTGTCAAGCTAAATATTACCTTTGCTGATGAATTAATTGAATTGCTTTCCTCTTCTCAAATGTTTTCAATGACAGCTAGCATGCAAACATTGTATACTGCCCACTGATTTTTTTTTGACATGTCCTTTCATAGAAGAATCTCATACATAAGGTATGTATATTCAGATTATTATTCAGACATTTTTTTAACTAATATGTCGGAACACTGCACGAATGTTACAGTGGAAAGATTATCAATATCCATTAACTCGTTTTCGATCCAAAGTGTCCAAGTGTCATACAAACACTATTTCATTTCATGTTTTTTTTACCGAACTTTGCTGGAACTCGTTTCTTGTTCAGAATATATTCAGAAGTTTGGCTTTACAGATTTTGTTTTCAAAATATCGAAGGGATTGATACTTTTTTTTAAATCAAATCACGATTTCGAAAAACATCACTTGTCCAAAGCAATATTTGTAATACTAGTTTTAGCTGAATAGTAACTTGAAAACTTGAAAACATCCAGTTTTTGAATTATATTTAATATATATTGTTCACAAAACTCGCACCCGCACTAGCTGTTTGAAAGTATAGTAGAATATTAATATTCATTCTTCTTTTTCATGTTGTGATCCTATAATTATCTCAAATTCTTAATACATACATCATCGACGCAGTACCAAATCGAAGTCACGCAAAGCACATGCAAAGTTGCATGTAAATTTGAACCGGTTGCTGGTATTGCGCATCATTAAGCTACTTAAGAGCTGAAATTAGCACTAATCTAAATCGAGTTGCTATGTTTATAAGAAGGTTAAACATCAATTTTCGCACCGCCAGTCACTAATTGGTCGTTGAATAGGTCAAGGAATAGGTTTACATTCTACGATGCATATTCCCCCGCATTAACTGGTGATACGTGCTCAATCAAACCTATTTTAACATTACAAAACCAAAAATTTGTTCCTTTGATGTCGCTCTTTCGGGTTCTGAACTGTAGGACTTATTTTAATGGTGTACCTCCAAAATATTGCAAAAGCCCCTCAACATGTTATGTTCTCACTCTAGATACCTAATGAAGCTATTTCAACAAGCTTTTTCCAAATTATTCGCATTCAATGTACCGTCAAAATTTAGAACTTTTTATCTTTAAGTAACTCTGGTTTTCTACATATGCTCATCATATTGATAATGTTCGCGCCTAGCGCTTCCCAAAGAATTCATCGCAGTTACCAATGGAACAACGACAACCCGGATCAACAACGGCGTTAGCAACCGCTACGCGACAGATGGGCTCCTTGGCATATAAAAGGGGACAACCAAGCCAGAGATCGTCATTACCAACTTGGACATGAAGCGATCAAGACAGAAGCCACTAAACACCCGAATAAAAAATACAGTAGAAAAACCGAATGTTGTATTGTAACAGTACTATTTAGAACCATATTGTTACAATAAACACCACTGTAAAAATAAAAAATACAAAAACAATAAGATGTAATGTTAGACACCATACAGTGAATTGTAAATGAGATTTTTACAATATACTATACGGGTTGTTAAGTATCGTAACAATATAAAAAAATATTTTTCTCCATATATATTTTTTTACAAAACCATACATTTTATTGTAAATGAATTGTTCGAAATACTGATACGTGGGCTTTAATATACCGTACATTGTATGGTACACGTATGGTTTCAAACAATAAAATCTACCGTAAATATATTGTTTTTAATTGTAATTTCACTACTGGTTATAAATTCAATCATGGTTTTGGAATGGTTCTCTTTTGTTATGTTGTATTGTTTTACATTAGATAAACCATATAATGTTATATTATCTCGTCATGTTCCTTCGATAATGGCAGTTCTAGCCAAACTAACCTAAACTCGTCTAAGTCTGAGTAGCCTCTGATTGCATTAACAGTTGAAGCTTAAGCTCCCATGTCCCACCAGCCAGATAACCGGGTTTTGCAAACTAAGCATTATTTGTGGCAACACTTTGAGCGGCATGATGGAACTATGCCTAGCGCGCTAAGTGTTATTAGACCACTAATGTAGTTGCATGAAGTGGGTGACGAGGTACATAAGTATCATTACAGCGTGCTTAACCATTATTGCAATATTGAGACTCCAATTTGACTGAACTATGAAATGTGTACATAACAACTCATGAGAAAACTGTCATGTTCGATTCAACTATAAGTTAGGTTAAAAAGCGAAGACGAACTTATTTCAGAAGTCGTTTCAGTGTCCAGTCCAGTCCTTATGTTAAAAATTTAAAAGATAAATCGCATTTAATTCGATTGTTGTACAAGGCAATTTCACATGAGAGAAGAAGAGAAAGAATAGTGTTGAACTCATCCACTGATTTACGGTAATCTGGCCTGCGTCTTTCCGGGTTGACCTACATTCGTATTCCTCTCCTCGCACTCTACATACCTAGCCCACCATATCTCTTGGATATGCAGTCCTTAGGACACCTGGTTTACCACTTTATTTAAACATTTTATTGACTTTAAATAGAAGTTTCAACTTATTCACTTTTTTCTCTTTCACTTCCTTTGCAACAAAAATGTCACGGACATCAACAAAACAAAGCACGGAAAAAATCATAAACTGAATAAAAAATTAAAAATGCACGGAAAAAGATTGTTTCGGAATAGTGAATGGTTCAAACGTAAGAAAAACAGTGTAATATATTGTTACATAAAGATCGGATGTAAATGTATAATAGCTACCAATGTGCAAAGCTTTTAGCGAACCATTCCATTACAATACACTATATTGTAGCTGGTACACTGTATGGTACAGGAATGGTTTTCACCAAATACCCTATGGTTAGTTTTTACCCGGGCAGTACACCATTAGAATAAATAGTCAATAGTAGCAGTAGAAGTGTTTTGTTCCTTCCCTTTCCTGGAACTGGTCCCAGTACCAATTCTCCCAGTCCATCGTTCCGCTTATAAATCGTTGGGTTCACGGCCGAGCCCAAACAGATAATATTCTCAGTTCGTTGGATCGAACTAGAATATTCTGCATTATTGCAAAGCCCAATCATCTGTCTATCATATCACTTATTTCACATTTTTCCGATGAAATACATCCTCATTTTTTTTTTGTTAACGACTACAAGTCTGACGTAGTGCACACTGACCATGATTGTCTGTGTCATGATGGCCCTTACGCTTGCCTCTACGATTCATTTATTTGTACTGAAACAATTTAAAGCACGTTTTTATTCAAATTTCACTTATACATGTACACGCATTTTTATTGGTAAAAATCCATGAGTTTGATATATAAATTTTATTTGTACACACATACTCGTTTTCCACGCTGGATCACACATAAAATCGGAGGACCTTATATAAACTATGTGTATCTACACATGAAAAGGGTTATCTATGACAAATTGCAAAAATCTATGTGAGCGACACATGCATACAATATTTGCAGTTCATTAGCAAAAATGGCACTATATCCATAGTGTTAGACAATCATAAGTCAAAATGCCCCTCCTGACCACACCCGATACATTTTATATTCAAAGACTTCAGAAGTGATTACTCAAGAACTCACTGTATTTGAATCGCATAAACATTTAGTGGCATTCAATAGGTTATAAAGCGCCTTTTACTCGAATTCTTGAGACTTCCAGTTAAGCCGAAAGTTTCATTTTTTTATTGTTCGATTTTTTAAAATATCCAATTCAACTAGCCATTTGACTAGCATGATACTTAACAGGATCGTGGTTAGCAACTGCTCTGAATATGTCATCTAGCTTCAACGAATGCTTTAACTGTCATTTTGACTTCCTATCTTGCAAACTACCAAGACAGTTCAATTATTCTCACACATTGATGTTAATTTTCTTGAAGTCTTGTAAGAGAGGACAAAGCATTAGTTAAATCATGTCTTCATGTTAATTTGGTTTCAAGAGCCAACCCTTTTTACGTCTCCGTAGACTTATTATACTTTACTGAGCAATGATAACTTCAATATATATCACCTGAGGTGGGTCCACAACAACCTCAGTATCTGCTCAGTTATATTCGCATTTGGAACATATTCAAATACTATTCGTTACTGTTTTTCTAGTCACGCTCAGCTTAAAGTTTAGTTTTGTCTTTCGCCTTCTCAGCTGCCACTTAATTGGTGTGAAATTTCATTTTTAATGGTTCAATTTAACTAAAAAGCCCAGATTGGAGTTCAAGAGAAATCGCTCAAGAAACTTCTAGAACGATTCCTGGCAGAAACTTTCTATGGTGACATTTGAACTGTCATTTCTTTGCAACTGCGTACTGCGATCGAAGAAAAAACGGTTTCTTGAGTGATTCAGCCAAGGAATTTCCCATGCCTCAAGATAGGCCGAGAAATTCCCTCTGATCTGCAAACAGCCCTTACATCTGCGTTGGCTGGTAATCTGTTTCTTACGAAATTTACGACACTGTTGCGTTTTTAGTACTTTAATTTTTAATAACACAATTCGCCTTATACGGCTCTACAAAGAATCGACTATATCTGCCTTGCAGGTCTTACCGCCTTCAACGGCATTTCCACCTTCAACGGCTTTTTCCGCCTTCAACAGCTTTTCACTCTCCGACGGATCTTTCCGCCATCGACAGTTTTTCGCCTTAGTCGGCTCTTCTGCCTATAACATTTTCCGCCTGTAGGAAGTAATATAAATAAATTAAATTGTTCGATATTTAATAAGAAATTCTGATAAGTCATTTATTTGGAAGTTCCTTGTTTGAATATAAAAACAAATTAAATGAAGAATTTGATCCAGTGTTCACCATTATAACAAATAACGCGAGAGCGGGGTCGGACACATGCCTACAACCCTGACTTTCATCGAAGCCGAAGACAGGAAGACACGAGCTTTATGCGTGGTGCTGTAGACGTGATGGTGTGCGTGATGTTCGAGCGCATGAACGAACGGAATGAAGGGGACAGCAGGGATGCCAGATGTGAAGACATGTCTTCAATGTGAAGACATTTGAACTTCTGTGAAGACATTTATTTTTGTGAAGACATATTGAAGACATTTCAAATAATGTGAAGACTTTTGAAGACTTTTGAAAGCTTAAAAATAGTATTTATATTTTTGATCCACCCCAATAATTCAAATCTTGGAACAATTTCAGTTGAAATGCGTTTCAATTTTTGTTGATAAAAACTTACAGATTCCTACAGTTTCTCGGGAATTTCTCCAGGAGTTTGCCGAGAATTTCTTCACAAGTGCCTTGGGAACTCCTCTAGTAGTTCCTAGGAAATTCCTTCATGTATTCCTCGGAAGGAGGAAAAGTTCCTCGGGAATTCCTCCTGGAATTCATCGGGAATTGCTCCAGAAGTTCTTCGGGAATTCCTCCAGGAGTACTTCAGGGGTTCCTTGTAAATCTCTTCATGAACTTCTCGCGAATACCTCTAGGAGCTCCTCGCAAATTCCTCCATTAATTCCTCGGGAATTCCTCCAGGAGTTTACCGAGAACTTCTTCAGGAGTTCCTCGGGAATTGCTCCATGTATTCCGCGCAATTTCTCCAGAAGCTCCTCGAGAATTTCTCCAGGAGTTCCTCGGGAATTCCTCTAGGAGTTCCTCGGGAATTTCTCCAGGAGTTTCTCAAGAATTCATCCAGGAGTTTCTCAAGAATTCATCCAGGAGTTCCTCAGGTATTCTTACAGGAGTTCCTCGGGAATTCCTCCAGGAGTTTCTCAAGAATTCATCCAGGAGTTCTTCTTCCAGGAGTTCCTCAGGTATTCTTCCAGGAGTTCCTCAAGAATTTCTCCACTAGTTCCGTGGAGATTCTTCCAGGAGTTCCTCGGGAACCACTTCAAGAGATTTTCGGCTATACCTCTAGAAGTCCCTCTAGAAAATTCCTCCTGGAGTTCCTCGGGAATTTCTCTAGGAGTTCTTCAGGAATTCCTCAAGGAGATCCACAGGAACCCCTTCAGAAGTTCGTCGAAAACTCCTTTAGGAGTTCCTCAGGAATTCCTCTAGGGATTCATCGAAATTCTTCTCGGAGTTCCTCAGGAATTCTTTCAGGAGTTCCTCGGGAATTCTTCCATAAATTTCCCAAAAAATCCTCCAGGAGTTACTCAGGAATTGCTTCAGAAGTTTGCCGAGAATTTCTTCCGAAGTTCTTCGGGAATTCCTTCAGAGATTACCTGGGAATTCCTCTAAGATCTCCTTTACGAAATACTCGGGAATTTCTCCAGGAGTACCAAGGGAATTCTCCACGAGTTCCTCGCGATTTCTTCCAAGAGTTCTTCGGGAATCTCTCCAGAAGATTCACGGATAGACCTCCAGGGGTTTCTCGAGAATTCCTAAAGAATATCCTTGGGAATTTCTCCAAGAGCTCCTTGGGAATTTCTCCAGGAGATCCTCGAGAATCCCTCTAGCATTTTCTCGGGGAAACTTCCACGGAGGAGGACTTTCAGGAGTTTATCAGAAGTTCAACTGGATGTTCCTATGGATACCTCCAGTTACTCCTGACGAAATTTCTGAGGAACTCTTGGAAACTTATGGAGAAATTCCCGAGGTGGAGTTCCCGAGGAATTTCTGGAGGAATTTCTGAGGAAATCCTGGAGGAACTACTGACGATTTCCAGGAGGAATCCCTAAGGATCTTCTTGAGAATTACCCGAAGATCTTCTTGAAGGATTAGCCGAAGATCTTCTCGAATAATTCTCGAGGAACTCCTGCATGAATTCCCGAGGACCTCCTGGAGGAATTTCCGATGAACTCCAGGACGATTTCCCGAGGATCTTCTGGAGGTATTACCGAGAATATACTGGAGGAATTTTCGAGAGATTCCGGGAGGAATACCCGTGGAACTCCTGGATGATTTTTCGGATTTCTTTGTAGAATTCGTGGAAATAAATACGAGAAACTTCTTTAGGAATTATTTGAGAAAAACCACGAAAAGTACTAGGGAATACCTGGAGAGAACCATGCATAATTGCTGGAGGAGTTCTTGATGAACTTCTGAAGTAAATTTCATGGAAATTCTGGAGAGAATTTCCTGGGAAATTCCTGAAGAAATTCTCGGGGACTCTTGGAGAAATTTCCATGAAACTCCTGAAACTCCCCGTGGATTTCCTGGAAGAATTTTCCGAAGAACTCATGGCGGAATTCCCGAAGAACTCCTAGAGGAAAGTCCGAGGAACTTCTGGAAAAATTCCTGAGGAACTTCTGGAGGAATTCCCGAAGAACTCCTGGAGGAATCTTCCCGAGGATTTCTACTAGGAATTCCCGCGGATCTCCTGGAGGAATTCCCGAAATACTTCTAGAAGAGCTCCCGTAAAACTCCTGGAAGAATTCAAAAAGAAATTGTGAAAGAATTTCCGAAAATTTCCTGAAGAATTTCCCAGACACTTCTGGAAGAATTCCCGAGGAATTTCTAAAGGAATATCCGAGAACCTACTGCAGAAATTCCCAATTATCTTCTGGAGAAATTCCCGAAGAACTCTTTGAGGAATTTCTTATGAGCTCAAGAATGAATTCCCGAGGATCTTCTGGAAGAATTTCCGGATTTTTGTTTTGAGAAACTCTTGGATATAAACCCGAGGAATTATGCATTATTGCTGGAGGAGTATTCGGAAGACTTCTGAAGTAAATTTCGTGGAAGTTGTAGATGAAATTTCCGGACAATTTATGTAGTTAATAAAAAAATTGTTGAGAAATTCCCTGGGAAACCCCGGAGAGACTCTACCACAATTACTGCAGCAATACTTCGGTTGCTTCTAAGGGGATTTCCGTAATATTCTTGGGGAATTTATGAAGGGATTTCCGGGAAATTCCTGGAGAAATTCTCTAAGAATCGTGGAGAAATTTCCATGAAACTCATTAAGGAATTTCCTTAGAGCTCCAAGATACATTACACTCTCTGGGGCTTTTGTTGAAATTGCCTGGAATTTTTTGCAGGAATTTCTAAAGAACTGATGGTGGAATTTCCAAGGAACTCTTGGAGAAATTTCCAAGGGATTCCTAGATGAATTCGCGAGGATATTCTGAAGGATTTTTTGTAGAAATAAATCCGAGGAACTTCTTGAGGAATTTTTGGAAAACCCTTGAAATATTCGAGGGAAATCCAGAGGAAACCATGCATTATTGCTGGAAGACTTCTTGGGAAACTCAAAGTAAATTTCATGGAAGTTCAGGAGGGAATTTTCGAATAATTTATGTTAATATTTTCAGTAAAATCATGGAGAAATTCCCTGCGTAATCCTGGAGGAATTCTACCTCAAATGCTGCAAGAATTCTTCGAACGTTCTTAAGGAATTTGCATGGTATTCTTGGGGAAGCCATGGACGAATTCCCGAGAAACTCCTGGAGAATTTCTCGAAGACTCCTGGAGAAGTATATCTGGAAACTTGGAAAATAATTCCCGAGGTACTTCTGTAGGAATGTCTGAAGAGACTTCCCGGTGAGCTTAATAAATTTGTTATGAAGCTTTGTCAGGAATCACAAAAAAAAACTGGAGGAATCCCAGAAGAAACTCTTGAAGGGATTTCAGACTCTTGGAGGAATTACAACGCCTTTCTTGATATATAAGATGTCATCATTAAGGTCATCACGCATCATAAAGCGCAGTGAGAACATAGCATAAATTTTGATTTTTAACATTAGTTTTATACCAAAGCCACAATATGGTGTGTGAAGACATGTGAAGACATTTCAACGTGCCTTGCGAAGACATTCGAAAATTTCACCTGGCATCCCTGGGGGACAGATAGATAATCAGAGATTTCAATGAGACAGTTTTTGTGAGTGATGTTGTTGAGACTAGATGTGTGGTTGACTTCAATAAAAAAAATCAGAATGGAACATGAAAAAAAAAATGTGTTTTTAATTAAAACGAAGAATTCCTACAATGGCACAGCCGGTGGGAACGTGTGTTGTGTAGTGTTTGAAGAATGTGAATTTAGTGAACTGACTGCAAGCAAGCGGAAGCATCCGGTTTGGATTACACACACGGGCAGCAGCTAAAGATGGCGGAATGCGCTAAACGTGAACGGGTTGGTTTTGGTTACGATGTGCTTGCTAGGATGAGGTAAGGTAAGGTTCTTTTTCAATGGAAAGGCGATTTCTGACAACACCCACACATTTGGGCACAGAGTGTTGAAAGCGGCAAAATTTTGTTTATGTTTGCCTCTCTAATTTTGCTATACGGGTTTTGCTCGTTTGGCTTGGCTGCAGTTTTTAGTTGTTTGTACAGGTTTGCACCAGTTCCTTAGGCAAATGCTAGCAGGCTTGCACAGAACTATAAATCGACCCGAATTGGGTTGTTTAGTGAATAAAATATTGTTATTTGATAGTTCAATCGATAAAGTGACAGTTCGACCCGAACAAAAAAAAATCCCTATAAAAACTTTAAATGCATTTTTAAAATAGTTCCCGGACCCGAAAATTATGAAATTTTGGATTTCGACTAATGGATCACTAAAATAACTAAAACGACCGCTATGAAATAAACAGATAGCGCCACCGTAGCCTTGTGTGTTTGACGTAACTCGACTGCTGTCACTGTGTTACCGTCCATATACGGTGGCGCTTTTGTTTTGATGCGGTGAGTACCGGAAAAGTCGGCTTCAATGATCCATTGTTGAGCGGCGAATTCGATTACGAAATAATCCACATACTACTAAAGAACCCAATTTGAATTCTTTTGACGAAATCTCAGTCTTTCGTGGAATACCTTAGAATTGCGTCAAGTGGTGAGTAAGCAGTTTTTGTTTGATCGTGACTAAAAGATAAATAACCTAATTATTGTTTTTTTTTACTCAACGGTGTCTCGGTACTTGTTAACACGGGATGGTTTTCTAAACTATAAAGATATTACAGACCTTGTGGTCTTATAAAAAAAACATTTATTAATCACTTGAACTTACATTGATTCGAATTACTATCTAACACACTGTACTCTTAACACTGAACTGAACTGTCCTACTGACTGGTCCCTGTCTTTATTCCTTATAATTGCTGACCGGGCATTCTGGGTGTATGTCGCTGGGTCAGCATGGTGCGAAGTCCGAGCGCGTGGTGATACTGCTGATGTGGATGTGGTTATTCACATAACTCCTCCGGGGGTGAAAAAAGGGTCGTCCTCGGCCTGTAAGTCGCTGATGCTGGTTGTTTCCTGGGTTTCCAGCTTCTATTGATGATGATTGCTGATTGATGGGCTCTGCTGTGTGGCTGTTTTTTGGTTTCCGCTTTGGGGATGATTGTTTGATTTTGATGACTATCTTTTTTCTGCGAAGACATAGGATGGCGATGATTATTAATGTTGCCAAAGTTGACGATATTCCTCCGAAGATACTGAATATCCAGGTGTTGTTTCTGTATTGTTTAAATTGGATGTGTTCGATTTTCCTTCGGTTTTCGAACATTTGGCTCGTGATAAATGATAAGTTGTGCTGTTGTAAAACTGATCTGTTTATTTGAAGTCCTGGGAAAGCTCCGAAAATTTCAGGTGTGTTGACTGTTAATTCACTGTTAGTGAAGGTAGTGTTTTTTATCCAGATACTACAATTGGAGAAAGAAATCAGGAAATTTCCATCCAGTGTCCTGTTATCTGGGCCACAGTTTGAAGTGAGGGTTGTTGGTTCCACCTCACTTATTAGAATTTTATCTTCTGATATCATGTGTGTGAAACCATTGTATTGAACAAGTATCTTGCAGTGACTTTGTTTGCCAAAAAACAGTGATTTAACACATCCTTGTTCCATGGTTTTGATGAATGGGTAGCGTTGAATGAAATCATTTGGCTTTTCTGTTGAAAAGATGTCTTGTCCGGATTTTATGATGTGAGAAGGAATTCCGGTAATTATTGTATTGTTGACTAATAGTGGGGTGATTTGGAAAACTTCTGCTTTTGTATCTAATTTTGGTATCCGTAGTATGTATAGCAACATTTCCTGTTTGACTGCGATTTTCGATTCCACGAAATCTAACGCTTCCTCTGGAAATTGTGTCGTTATTCCTTGTTCGTTAATTATAGATTCGATTGCGAAGATTTCCTTTAGCGATAGCAGTTTGCTATTTGCGAGCGATAGTCTGGATTTTAAGATGGTGTCCTCTATGTCTCTTAGGATATTGAAAGTTGTGTCCATGTAAGCTAGCAGGTTCAGAGCGTCTATCTCCTGAAGCAAAATTTGGTTTATTACGTCGTTTTTCTGGATTATTTCATTTACGGTCCTGGTTATGTCTTGGATGCGTTCATTGATTCTCGTGTTGATCTGGATCTGTTGGTTATTGTCATTTATTAGCTCGTTCAAGGTACCATTGATGAGTTTGAGGTCGTCTGCGTCCGGCGTGCCAGCTATCCACTTGAATGCCGTTCCGATCGCATCATATCTTCTAACTCTTCTACTTCTGAGTGGTTTTATTTGATAAAACGTATCGAGTAAATTCCTACTTCTTCTTATGACCAGTTCAGAGATGGGAATTTTTGGATCAAGATTTTTAGTTATCATGTGAAAATTGTGTATGTTCTCTTCTATGTTCGTAAGATTTATGGGATGGACTATTATTGTAGTACCGGTCTGAATTCCGCAGTTTCCTAATTTCATCAGTAGTACTGGATCTGTGTGAAGATTCCTTATTTCCATTTTGGATTCGGCAAGTAGTAAGATGGCCAGGAAATAGATGATAATCTGTAATATGTAGTTTACGTTTTCTTTATTCGTTTAATTTTGTTTTTATTTCTTTTAATGCTTCTTTCGTTTCTGAATGTTTTATGTTTTACATCGTGGGTTTTAGTTTCTTTGGCTCGTGGTTCTTGTTTCGTTCTGATATTTGGAATAACGTAGACCGTCTGATTTTCTTCAAATACGGGTGGATCTTCCTTATCGCCATTTTGTTTTCTTAATTTTATTTGGGCTTTATACATGTTTATTCTTGCATCGGTAAATAGTTTATTTGCCTTCTCGACAATATCAATTGGGTTTGTGTTATTGTTATTGTTAAAAAGCAGTTCATTGGGAGTGAAAGAAGTGGCAGAGTGAACAGAGTTATTATACAATGCAACTGATAGCTTAATCATTGATTTTGTGCCTAAATTATCGAATTTATGTTTGTTACTGTTAAAAATTTCAATTATAGTCGAGTGTGCCCTTTCAATCTGACCGTTAGCTTCTGACGAAGAAGCATAAGCTAAAGAAGATCCAGCTTGATTGACAAAATTTCTAAATTGTATTGATTGGAACGTCGTTTCGTGGTCTGTTACGATTAATTTCGGGATGCCAAAGGATACAAAGTATTTAGTTAATGCCTTTTGAACGTCGGTAAGGTTTTTTGTTTTCATGCTATACAATTGGAGGTGTTTAGTAAATGAATCTATAAGGGAAAGAAAGTTACAGGAATCCATTATAAAAATGTCCATATGGACGCGTTCCATCGGTTTTTCCGTTATCGGACGGGGGGATATTTTTATATTGTACGGCTTACGCTCGTACTTATGTTTGTTACAAACGCGGCAAGAGTTGATTAGCATATTTATGAGTTTGCTCATCTTGGGGAAATAGTAGGATCTTTTTAATTGAGAGTTTACTTCCGTTATGCCTCGATGGGCTCGTTCATGTTCATTAATAATTAATTGATTCTGTCTTTCTTCGTTTTGTACATCTTCAACGAGTTTAGTTGTAAAGACGAAGTGACCTTTCGCATCAAAGTGTTCTTTAAATACTTCTTGTATGATAAGCATAATGGGGTCTGGGGCGAGAATGGCGGTTTGCTTACCATTGTGGTGAACTTTCAAAAAGTTTGTTATATCTTCTTTGGAAAAATTGGGTTGTGCCACGATCGTCCGTCGATGGTTTTGAAAGAGGGTTTCCTTTATGGTTGTGGTTATTCCAGATGTCCGAAAAATCAGTTGGTTTTTGAAATAGTTGATGGGGCGATCTACAAAGTGTATATAAAAATCATTAGAATCATCTCCACTGTGTATTGTTTCGTTGTCTGCGGATGGTTCTTCTATGTTAGAATTTCTCTCCTGGTTTGTATTACCCGTTGCAAGAGAATAGAGAGCGAAAAAGGTGCAAAATCGCTAATAGACCTCCGCTGGTATGTTTAATCGTTATGGTGTCTTCTACAATAAGTGCGCGAATTGGCCAAGGAATACTGCGCCGAAAACACCGAAATGATTTTTCTTACAGGCGGAGATGTATGGGCGCTTGCGCGTACAAATTTTCGCGCAACGCATAATACCTGAAATGGAAGGATTTGTATCAATTATAATTTCATTTTTGTTGACCTCCAATGGGCGTCGGCTTAATGCGTCGGCAACTACGTTGGCTCGTCCTTCTTTATATTTTATGTCATAGTCAAAGGTTTCTAGATCTAATCTCCATCTAAGAATTTTTGGATTTTTATCTGAAGTTTTAATGAACGTAAGGGGTTTGTGATCGGTGACTAAGGTAAATTTTGCGCCGTGAAGATAGTTTTTGAATTTTTGGGTAGCCCATTTAATAGCTAATGCCTCTTTTTCGTTTGTGGCATACCGTGATTCCGTTTCTGACAATGTTCTGGATCCAAAAGCGATAGGCCTCTCAATGCCTTCTTGCATTTGGGACAGAACTGCGCCTAATGCGAAATCTGACGCATCTGTTGTTAATATAAACGGTTTATCATATTGCGGATAAGCTAATACTTGATCCGTAGATATGATTTGCTTCAAAGTGTTGAATGCGTTCAAATAATTCTGGTCCTGAAGGTTTAATGGTATGTCTTTTTTTAAATATTTTGTCATGGGTTTTGTAATTTTCGAAAAATCTCTGATGAACCGACGATAATATCCAGCTAGTCCTAGGAATTGCTTAATCTGAGTATCAGTTTTAGGGATTGGCCAGTTAAGAATCTTTTCAATTTTGTCGGGGTTTGGTTTAACACCATCTTCAGAGATGATGTGACCTAGGAATTCCGTTTCCTTCTTTAAAAATTCGCACTTGTCGAGTTGTATTTTTAAATTAAACTGTGATAGTCTTTTCAAAATTAGAATGAGATTTTGCAAGTGTTCTTTCAGGTTCCGTCCGACGATAACAATATCATCGAGGTACACATAACAAATGGTGCCGATATAGTCCTTAAGAATATTATTCATAGCCCTCTGGAAGGTGGCTGGGGCGTTTTTCAGGCCAAACGGCATCCGAGTAAACTCGAAGTGGCCTTTGTCTGTAGAAAATGCGGTTTTCTCTCTGTGCTTCGGATCCATCTCAATTTGATGAAATCCGGATTTAAGGTCTAGTGTGGTAAAATAGACAGATTTTCCAAGATGATCAAGTATATCCTCTATTTGAGGCATGGGATATTTATCGTCTATAGTTTTATCATTTAATTTCCTATAGTCGATAACTACTCGTACTTTACGTTTTCCCGAAGCATCTGTTTTTTTTGGTACAACCCAAATCGGGGAAGAATATGGGCAGGATGAATGGGTGATGATACCATTATCAAGCATTTCCTGAATCTGGTCTTCAACATCTTTCCGGTAATGGTGGGGATAGCGGTAGCTTTTAGTATAAACGGGGGCATCATTATTGGTTATTATTTTGTGTTTTATAGCGGTAGTGGATGATACTTTTTCGCTTTTTCGTAATAAAACTTGTTGATTATTGTAAATCAGATTTATTAATTCCGACTTTTCTAATGGAGATAGGTGTTCAGTTCTAATAACGCTGCGTATTTCATCGATACTAAGTTTTTCCTTTGATTCAATAGGGATGGGGTCGATGGTTTCGTAGTTGTTAATTGTGACTTTGAGACATGGGAGTTTTGGGGGTTCCTTTTCTGTAGAAATAATATTAATGGTGGTTTTTAAGTTGTCTGCCTTGTATAATCCTGGCTCGATAACTGAGTTTTCATTCAATTTCTGGAATTCCGGAACAAACCAGTCTCCGTTATTAAGTGTATCCAAAGTGACTGTGTGGTGATATATAGGGGCTTTTGAAAGAAAGTATTTTAAGAATTTTACTTTTTCTCCGTTTAGTCGTAGCGTTTCAGATCTAAAATTAAGTTTTGCTTTGAATCTGGCTAGAGATTCGGCACCTAATATGCCGTCGAAAAATTCGTGAAATTTATATTCATAAAATGACAGCGGGGGAAGGTTTTTGAAAATCTTTAATTTGCCTTTGTTCTTTATTGTTTGGTTTCCATTGACATTCCTAATAGAGGTGTTTATGGGTTTCGTTTGTGTTAGAAATCCTGGGGAGATAATGTTTTTATTAGCACCCGAGTCAATCAAGAGTTTTATTAACGTGTCTGTTTTATCAGGGACAGACTGGTGGTATTCGTACCATGGTACAAGTTGTCAAGAAAATTATTACAAGGCTGTCTTGACTGAAGATAATAATTAGTATAGAACTCGTTTCAAGATAATTGTACCATGGTACGTATACCACCAGTCTGTCCAAGGCATTTCTGGATGTTTGATTTCGAGATATGGCAAGAAGTTCATGTCTCGTTTTTGGACTCCGCATGTACTTGAAAATTTACGGAAATTTCTTCCGGTGCTTCGTCTTCGGACTCAGAGCTATCAAGTTCATGATTGTTAATTAGCCTTCTATTAAGAGTCAAACGACTTTTAGTAGATTCGGTTTCCATCGGGGTTGATGATGTTGTTGGTTTCTGGTTGTTTTTATAATCCGTTTTCTCTTCAGTAATGTTGTTATGCGAGTGAGGTTTCTCAAATCTCGAATTTTGTTTGAAATGTTTTGGGTGTTTAGGTGTTTCTGACGTGTAGGAAGCTGTTAATTCCTTAGACTTAAATTTACATAAGAATGCGTATGCATCTTCAATATCAGTGGGTCTGGCTGCTTGCACTCAAAAAAAATTACACGTCTGAGCAATGTGTTTTACATATAGATTTGCGCAAATTGTAAAACCCGTGATAGTCACGTGTAGAACATTTAGAATCACCAATTTAATTTTTTCCCCGAACTAACAACAATCCACACGATTCTATTATGTAACTCACACGGAATCCGAATGAAACAAATATGTATTCCGATTGAATTGCCAATGAATATACCTTATCAATCTAATGATATTCAACATGTGAATACATTAATGTCATATTGTGCTGAATATGAATTTGGTATTCTAATGCATACTACCCATGCAGTTTTCCAGGTAAAAATTACTATGTAAAGTGCCCTTATTTCACGCGAGCTCAGTTTTACCATCACGATTTTAGTTTGAACTTCAAGTGATGGTTTACATCTTCTGATATTCAAACTAAAATCGTAAATGCAAAATCAAGAGCTCGCGCGAAATATGGGCACTTCACTTTAAAGGCAAATTCAATGCTCTGTGTTGAATAAAACTCGAAGTTTGAAATTGTTATAGCATTTTATTGTTTTGTTTTTTTTAGCACGTATTTGATACTAAATATTTTATAGGTACTCACATTTAACGCTTTTCGTTGATAATTACCGCCATTTCGTCCTGCAAAACAGCCTGCATTTTCACGTATTGCAGCGGGTTCCGGATCTAGATCAACCATGCCCGGCAGTAGAAGCAAATTGGTTTGATTAATTTAGCACACCTGAAACATGTTTTTGGTTGAAATTAAGTAATAATGGCTCTCTTTCCCGTGCATCAATCTTACCTTTAAAAACAGGAAATCCGTTTGTGGTGATCGTCCCGAGCGTAAATAACCTCAAAAGATTCATCATCTAAACACAGACGGCAAAAATGCTGTAGTTCACGGAATGTCCATCCGCAGAACACCCCTCCAACTTCGATGTCCATGGTTCGGCAATCACGTATTAAATGAAGACACTCACTTATTTGCCGCGTAAAAATAAAGAACATTGTATAAAATAACATTTTCTTATGTGAAAATAACTGGTCTTGCCCCAATTTATAGTTGAGACCAGAGTTGAGATGGCCGACGACACGATCACGTTATGCTGTTGGTCGACCATTTTGAAAAACGTTGGGTGTTTGAAGGTTTTTTCACGGGTCATGTGTCACCAATTATGAAATCCGTTTGAAAAAAACAGTGGCGCAAATTCATTTGAAAGATTACTTCAATTTCAATCGTATCACATGTGAGATTGTAATGTTTGGCTGTTTGATTCAGTTAAAGATGAAGGCATTCAAACACAAAGTGTAACACAGCTTAAATTGAAGTGAATCACATTTGATTCAGAGGTGTAAGCTTTGCTGAGAAATCCATATTATGATTCAGATGTATCTAAAGTGTGCGAAACCGAATATACATTGGAAAAACACATCAGACTAACGTTGACGATTTTGACTCAGCTCATAAGTTAAAACACATCAATCGATCGTGTCAATTTTTTTCAGTGTGCGCATACCCAAAGTACGGTTCTTTAAGACCGGCAATAAAGGCGGCAAGGCCGTCTTCATCAATAAATGCGTTAATAGCCTGCCAATTGTCTTTGTATAATTGTTTCTGCTTTGCCAAATTTTTTATGCTCTGTATTATGTCTTTTGTTTTTTTGGTGATATTTTTGTATTGATATGCCCTCCGACATTTTATTCTGCCAAAGCTGGCATTTGTATGTTGATAACTCCTGTCTGTCTCCGAGTGCGTTTGTTAAAATATCTTTAATAACGTCAAAATCATCTGGATTCCCGGCTAAGCATAAGATGTCTTTTGCTTTTCCGGCAATTTTGTTAGTCACGGCAGTGACGTACATTTTGAAAAGTGTATCGTTAACATGTGGTTTCAAAAAGTTTAATGTATTCTCCGCAGTTTGCAACCAAGCGGTTAACTGTTTGCGATTTCCTTCGAATACCGGGAGCGACTTAATAGGATCCGGTATTTTGAATAGATAGTCGAGGTTCGTTCTCGTTTGTTGCCCTGTGGGTGACTCGGTGGAAGGCAAAGGTGGAGCGGGAGGAGCACTAGTTGCGTTTCGAATGAGCGCGTCATATTCATTCTGTGCCGCAATTTGGTCTAAAGGGTTTTCCATTGCCATGTTGATTTGATCGAGCGAAATATGCAGACCTTTCAGTGGGACGTGCGCAAATTCAGCCGATTCGATTGAATCGTTATCGGAATCAGTGGTGGATTCAGAGGCTGACTGCACCTTGTTTTTATTTTTCAGTATATTCCTTGTAATGTGCAAGGCACTCTTGGCCCTGTTGGGAGTTTTAGGCATTAACTGAAATGTTTTTAGAAACTCACGTTCTCTAAGAACTCGTGATGTTTCTCAGAATAACAATTCTCTTGGAACTTTGCTAATTCTGTTTAGGAAGCAACTTCTCTAAGAACTTTTGCTATCCAGACGATAAATTAAATTGTTGCACGTGTTACCTCTCTCTAAGAACGGGTAACGTGTGTAATCAACTTTATTTTATCGCGATGAAATTAAACTTCCTCTAAGGACGGTTCAATTCCAATACGATAAATGAAAAATGGATAGTATTAATCGTGCCTCTCTAAGAACGCACGGAGTAAATAAAATCGCAAGTTTCACTTACCTGTTACAATCGTGGGGGATCGCGGTTCACTGCACGGAGAAACAAAAGTACCCAAAAGTGAGTTCATTCCACCCAACTTGGAGGTTGCGTGCGGGAAGCCAATTTTGAGTTGATGGAGTCGATGTTGAGGTAGGTAGTTTGCATTTAGGCGTATACGGCCAAAGTACCTAGAATCAAAGTTCTTTTTACTCAACCGTCGGTTAAAATTACTCAACTTTCGGTACTATGTTACTTACTCAATTTTGGCTTTCCGCATTGAACTCTCAAAGTTGGGTTGTTTTGCTATTCACTCTCTGACAACAATAAAGGGAGCGAATGAAAGGGGATGCAAAAAAGAACTCAAAAGTGAGTTTTAAAATACTCAATTTTGGGTTTTCTTGTTTTTCAGTGTGTTGTTGGTGTCGTGCGGTGAGGCCTCAACTCCTAGCACACTCTCGATGACGCTGGATGCTTTCACTATGTAAATTACTCGCGGACCTACTAGAATTTTGATTTACGAATCAAAATTTTTACACTGTTTTCTACACGCACTTTAAACAGCTACCGGACGGCTGCGCCAAAGATATTACAGACCTTGTGGTCTTATAAAAAAAACATTTATTAATCACTTGAACTTACATTGATTCGAATTACTATCTAACACACTGTACTCTTAACACTGAACTGAACTGTCCTACTGACTGGTCCCTGTCTTTATTCCTTATAATTGGCTTCTTTAGCGGTATTGAGATAGTTCCATATTCGGAATCTGCATGCAAAACTGAGCCGAAATCCAAATTTTCATGAATTTTGGTGCCCGGGAACCTATTTAAAAATCAATTTGAAGTTTGTATGGGAGCGATTTGTCGAATCACCCCTCGTCGCATTTTGTACTGGGTGGAGCTGTCAAACAGTTACCCAGCTGTCAAAAAGTGATTTCAAAAAATGTCTTTGAAATTGATTTTAGGTACTGAAATAAAGTTCTAAAAATCTGAAAAAACCATAGTGGCTCAGAAAAAGGTGCTCTTTCGAATAAAATCAAAAAATCAATATATTTTTCTTAATTTAAAAACCCAATTGCTGACCGGGCATTCTGGGTGTATGTCGCTGGGTCAGCATGGTGCAAAGTCCGAGCGCGTGGTGATACTGCTGATGTGGATGTGGTTATTCACATAACTCTATATTGAAATATTTTTGTTCTTCATAATGATGGGGTTATGCAATGGAATGATAATAGTTTGAAATTGAGTCGAAATTGTCTTAATTTTTTTAATCATGAAACGTTGGATATGAAACAAACACAAAATTGGACATTGGAAATATATTTATTTGTGTGTTTTTCTGCTTGTTTTATTTACTAATAACACTATGGTAATTCAAATTAAAAAGAGTGTTTTTTTTGTATTGGCGGCCACGATATTTTTGTACGAAAAGTAAGCCAGTAGTTGTAGACAGTTTTGTGAATTGATAGCAATGACAATCTAATCGAACTATAAATTAAATTTTCCCAGGCTTACGTGTAATGTTTGAATGAACAGATTTCAAGACATGATGTTCTGGTCAGAGATTGTGAAACTATTGCAAGACCAGTTTTTTAATGAGACTCTCGAGTTGATGCATAAGGATGCGTTGGATTCGGGTGGATCTATAGAAAGAAAATCCAAACCCTCGAGCGGGTTGGTGCGTCTCTGAGGAGGCGTTGCATCCAGTTGGGTTCTCTGATTTTGTGCTTGATAGATTCTTCTGGAGCCTGGTAAGCTCCATCCAAGACAGCAAGATCAAGATCAGCAGTTGTGTTTTCATGAGAGGTAGAATATGTTGAGTGAGACTAGCATAGTAATGAGACTGGAAATTTCTGATTTTGTGCTTGATGGATTCTTCTGGAGCCTGGTAAGCTCCATCCAAGAGAGCAAGATCAAAATCAGCAGTTGTGTTTGCATGAGAGGTAGAATATGTTGAGTGAGATTAGCATAGTAATGAGATTAGAAATTTCTGATTTTGTGCTTGATGGATTCTTCTGAAGCCTGGTAAGCTCCATCCAAGAGAGCAAGATCAAGATCAGCAGTTGTGTTTTCATGAGAGGTAGAATATGTTGAGTGAGACTAGCATAGTAATGAGATTAGAAATTTATGATTTTGTGCTTGATGAATTCTTCTGAAGCCTGGTAAGCTCCATCCAAGAGAGCAAGATCAAAATCAGCAGTTGTGTTATCATGAGAGGTAAAATATGTTGAGTGAGACTAGCATAGTAATGAGACTGGAAATTTCTGATTTTGTGCTTGATGGATTCTTCTGGAGCCTGGTAAGCTCCATCCAAGAGAGCAAGATCAAAATCAGCAGTTGTGTTTTCATGAGAGGTAGAATATGTTGAGTGAGACTAGCATAGTAATGATATAAGAAATTTTCCTGATTTTGTGCTTGATGAATTCTTCTGAAGCCTGGTAAGCTCCATCCAAGAGAGCAAGATCAAAATCAGCAGTTGTGTTATCATGAGAGGTAAAATATGTTGAGTGAGACTAGCATAGTAATGAGACTGGAAATTTCTGATTTTGTGCTTGATGGATTCTTCTGGAGCCTGGTAAGCTCCATCCAAGAGAGCAAGATCAAAATCAGCAGTTGTGTTTTTGTGAGAGGTAGAATATGTTGAGTGAGACTAGCATAGTAATGAGACTGGAAATTTCTGATTTTGTGCTTGATGGATTCTTCTGGAGCCTGGTAAGCTCCATCCAAGAGAGCAAGATCAAAATCAGCTGTTGTGTTTTCATGAGAGGTAGAATATGTAGAGTGAGACTAGCATAGTAATGAGACTGGAAATTTCTGATTTTGTGCTTGATGGATTCTTCTGGAGCCTGGTAAGCTCCATCCAAGAGAGCAAGATCAAAATCAGCAGTTGTGTTTTCATGAGAGGTAGAATATGTTGAGTGAGACTAGCATAGTAATGAGACTGGAAATTTCTGATTTTGTGCTTGATGGATTCTTCTGGAGCCTGGTAAGCTCCATCCAAGAGAGCAAGATCAAAATCAGCAGTTGTGTTTGCATGAGAGGTAGAATATGTTGAGTGAGATTAGCATAGTAATGAGATTAGAAATTTCTGATTTTGTGCTTGATGGATTCTTCTGAAGCCTGGTAAGCTCCATCCAAGAGAGCAAGATCAAGATCAGCAGTTGTGTTTTCATGAGAGGTAGAATATGTTGAGTGAGACTAGCATAGTAATGAGATTAGAAATTTATGATTTTGTGCTTGATGAATTCTTCTGAAGCCTGGTAAGCTCCATCCAAGAGAGCAAGATCAAAATCAGCAGTTGTGTTATCATGAGAGGTAAAATATGTTGAGTGAGACTAGCATAGTAATGAGACTGGAAATTTCTGATTTTGTGCTTGATGGATTCTTCTGGAGCCTGGTAAGCTCCATCCAAGAGAGCAAGATCAAAATCAGCAGTTGTGTTTTCATGAGAGGTAGAATATGTTGAGTGAGACTAGCATAGTAATGATATAAGAAATTTTCCTGATTTTGTGCTTGATGAATTCTTCTGAAGCCTGGTAAGCTCCATCCAAGAGAGCAAGATCAAAATCAGCAGTTGTGTTATCATGAGAGGTAAAATATGTTGAGTGAGACTAGCATAGTAATGAGACTGGAAATTTCTGATTTTGTGCTTGATGGATTCTTCTGGAGCCTGGTAAGCTCCATCCAAGAGAGCAAGATCAAAATCAGCAGTTGTGTTTTTGTGAGAGGTAGAATATGTTGAGTGAGACTAGCATAGTAATGAGACTGGAAATTTCTGATTTTGTGCTTGATGGATTCTTCTGGAGCCTGGTAAGCTCCATCCAAGAGAGCAAGATCAAAATCAGCTGTTGTGTTTTCATGAGAGGTAGAATATGTAGAGTGAGACTAGCATAGTAATGAGACTGGAAATTTCTGATTTTGTGCTTGATGGATTCTTCTGGAGCCTGGTAAGCTCCATCCAAGAGAGCAAGATCAAAATCAGCAGTTGTGTTTTCATGAGAGGTAGAATATGTTGAGTGAGACTAGCATAGTAATGAGACTGGAAATTTCTGATTTTGTGCTTGATGGATTCTTCTGGAGCCTGGTAAGCTCCATCCAAGAGAGCAAGATCAAAATCAGCTGTTGTGTTTTCATGAGAGGTAGAATATGTAGAGTGAGACTAGCATAGTAATGAGACTGGAAATTTCTGATTTTGTGCTTGATGGATTCTTCTGGAGTCTGGTAAGCTCCATCCAAGAGAGCAAGATCAAAATCAGCAGTTGTGCTTTCGTGATAGGTAGAATATGTTGAGTGAGACTAGCATAGTAATGAGATTAGAAATGTCTGATCTTGTGCTTGATGGATTCTTCTGGAGCCTGGTAAGCTCCATCCAAGAGAGCAAGATCAAGATCAGCAGTTGTGTTTTCATGAGAGGTAGAATATGTTGAGTGAGACTAGCATAGTAATGAGACTGGAAATTTCTGATTTTGTGCTTGATGGATTCTTCTGGAGCCTGGTAAGCTCCATCCAAGAGAGCAAGATCAAAATCAGCAGTTGTGCTTTCGTGATAGGTAGAATATGTTGAGTGAGACTAGCATAGTAATGAGATTAGAAATTTCTGATTTTGTGCTTGATGGATTCTTCTGGAGCCTGGTAAGCTCCATCCAAGAGAGCAAGATCAAAATCAGCAGTTGTGCTTTCGTGATAGGTAGAATATGTTGAGTGAGACTGTTACCTTAAAAAAGGTAACATTGATGTTATGTAAATTATTTGTTAACTTATTTTTTTTCAAAATTTTTCTTCTTATTATTATTACATTAATCTCTAAATTACGTAGCTTCTATAACTATTTATCCTAGGAATATAATTGAAAAATAAGGAAAGAAATTAAATTAAGAAATTGAAATTAGAAAAAAAATATCGAAACAGCGACATACTTGTCCATCCCTACATTCCTTTCCGTTACGCACTACCACTACCTTCTGCTTCGGTAGTTGCCGTCTACGACGGCGCCGGCGACGAAGCAAAGAAGGAACAAAACTGGATGTAACGAGGGAATTGGCAGCTATTAGGTGAACCATCATCGCGACAACAAGTCGAGTGCGCGTTATAATTTTGATCTTTTTTTCACCATAGTGAGCCGCAAGAAAAGGCTGGAAGTCGGCCATCGCGATTGCCCTCCGGAGTGTACGGCGTGGGGAGTGCATTTTACCCCGGTGAACGACCGTGAAATCGTGTAAGGCCAGCGTGGCCGGATGCCGCGGAGTGTCCCTGGGGAATACTGACGATCTCCCAGAACGTCGATTGTCGGTCGAGTTTGTGCCGTGTATTCCAGTGGATGGCCAGGGAAGAGACGACTACGTTGGACCCCTCTCGGAGCCACGTGTAGTGGTGTGTCCGGCCCAAGCCAACCCCCGTCCGGCCTCTGATGTTACTCGCCGGTAGTTTCCCGTATGGCCCAGCGAAGGAGATCAACCTGAGCGTCCATGCTGTACCAGCTCGCCTCAAGCCTCCACGACCGAATGCTTTCACGATGGGCCCCAGCCGCACCTAGTACCCGTACCGCCCGAGCTTATCGGCCACCGACTCGGTCTGGTCCCCGCAGTGAGCGAACCCCGTGGCGAACCCCAACCAGCTACGGAGGAGAATCTGGTAATGTGCAATTTTCCATTCCTTTTTTCCAATTTTTGTAACACAAAAACCCTCGTAAAAACAAACTAAGAAAGCATGCCCGAATTATAACGAAATCATGAAATTAAGCTACATTTTTACTTTTTATACGCTGCTCACTCCTTTCCACTCTCTCTTGGCAGTTAGGTCCACTTTGACCGCATTAATTTTGACGTAGGACTACGTCGGGTTTTTTTAAGGGAAGTTCTTCCGTTTTTCCTCCAATTTCTCCCAGGAGTCTTGGTAAACGACCCTGAGGCCCAGGATAAAGCCTGGGGTGGCCACAATAGGGTGGCCCAACAAAAGTAATTTCTAACAAGACTAGCATAGTAATGAGATTAGAAATGTCTGATTTTGTGCTTGATGGATTCTTCTGGAGCCTGGTAAGCTCCATCCAAGAGAGCAAGATCAAGATCAGCTGTTGTGTTATTGTGAGAGGTAGAATATGTTGAGTGAGACTAGCATAGTAATGAGACTGGAAATTTCTGATTTTGTGCTTGATGGATTCTTCTGGAGCCTGGTAAGCTCCATCCAAGAGAGCAAGATCAAAATCAGCAGTTGTGCTTTCGTGATAGGTAGAATATGTTGAGTGAGACTGGCATAGTAATGAGATTAGAAATTTCTGATTTTGTGCTTGATGGATTCTTCTGGAGCCTGGTAAGCTCCATCCAAGAGAGCAAGATCAAGATCAGCAGTTGTGTTTTCATGAGAGGTAGAATATGTTGAGTGAGACTAGCATAGTAATGAGACTGGAAATTTCTGATTTTGTGCTTGATGGATTCTTCTGGAGCCTGGTAAGCTCCATCCAAGAGAGCAAGATCAAAATCAGCAGTTGTGCTTTCGTGATAGGTAGAATATGTTGAGTGAGACTAGCATAGTAATGAGATTAGAAATGTCTGATCTTGTGCTTGATGGATTCTTCTGGAGCCTGGTAAGCTCCATCCAAGAGAGCAAGATCAAGATCAGCAGTTGTGTTTTCATGAGAGGTAGAATATGTTGAGTGAGACTAGCATAGTAATGAGACTGGAAATTTCTGATTTTGTGCTTGATGGATTCTTCTGGAGCCTGGTAAGCTCCATCCAAGAGAGCAAGATCAAAATCAGCAGTTGTGCTTTCGTGATAGGTAGAATATGTTGAGTGAGACTAGCATAGTAATGAGATTAGAAATTTCTGATTTTGTGCTTGATGGATTCTTCTGGAGCCTGGTAAGCTCCATCCAAGAGAGCAAGATCAAAATCAGCAGTTGTGCTTTCGTGATAGGTAGAATATGTTGAGTGAGACTAGCATAGTAATGAGATTAGAAATGTCTGATTTTGTGCTTGATGGATTCTTCTGGAGCCTGGTAAGCTCCATCCAAGAGAGCAAGATCAAGATCAGCTGTTGTGTTATTGTGAGAGGCAGAATATGTTGAGTGAGACTAGCATAGTAATGAGACTGGAAATTTCTGATTTTGTGCTTGATGGATTCTTCTGGAGCCTGGTATGCTCCATCCAAGAGAGCAAGATCAAAATCAGCTGTTGTGTTTTTGTGAGAGGTAGAATATATTGAGTGAGACTAGCATAGTAATGAGATAAGAAATTTCTGATTTTGTGCTTGATGGATTCTTCTGGAGCCTGGTAAGCTCCATCCAAGAGAGCAAGATCAAAATCAGCAGTTGTGTTTTCATGAGATTTAGAATATGTTGAGTGAGACTAGCATAGTAATGAGATAAGAAATTTCTGATTTTGTGCTTGATGGATTCTTCTGGAGCCTGGTAAGCTCCATCCAAGAGAGCAAGATCAAAATCTGCATCTAATCAGGATCTATTGAGATAAAATCCAAACCCTCGAGCGGGTTGGTGCGTCTCTGAGGAGGCGTCAGATCCGGTTGGATCTATTTAGATAAAATCCAAACCCTCGAGCGGGTTGGTGCGTCTCTGAGGAGGCGTCAGATCCGGTTTGATCTATTTAGATAAAATCCAAACCCTCGAGCGGGTTGGTGCATCTCTGAGGAGGCGTCAGATCCGGTTGGATCTATTTAGATAAAATCCAAACCCTCGAGCGGGTTGGTGCGTCTCTGAGGAGGCGTCAGATCCGGTTGGATCTATTTAGATAAAATCCAACCCCTCGAGTGGGTTGGTGCGTCTCTGAGGAGGCGTCAGATCCGGTTGGATCTATTGAAATAAAATTCAAACCCTCGAGTGGGTTGGTGCGTCTCTGAGGAGGCGTCAGATCCGGTTGGATCTATTTAGATAAAATCCAAACCCTCGAGCGGGTTGGTGCGTCTCTGAGGAGGCGTCAGATCCGGTTGGATCTATTTAGATAAAATCCAAACCCTCGAGCGGGTTGGTGCGTCTCTGAGGAGGCGTCAGATCCGGTTGGATCTATTGAGATGAAATCCAAACCCTCGAGCGGGTTGGCGCGTCTCTGAGGAGGCGTCAGATCCGGTTGGATCTATTGAGAGAAAATCCATACGCTCGAGCGGGTTGATGCGTCTCTGATGAGGCGTTTGTTCCAAATGGATCCAATGAGAGAAATTTGATTGATATTATTCATCCTGAAGTATCCTCGAGAGAATTGATAAGTTTGGAAACTATTTGATTGACTATGACTTACTCTGAAAAATAGCCCTGATCCTGATGGATCATATTGATCAATTTATCCTAGAGCGTACTGATGAAAGATAACTATTGATAATATCCAGTTTTCCAATGGCGGTCGATCTGTATGGATCAGATTGGCAGTTTTTTTAAGGATTGATGAGTCCTTGATTTACAAAACATCCGAATGGATCATATTGAAAAACATGGTACATTTGAGCACTCTGACGGTGAGTAATTGATTACAATGCGAATAATGTTCCAAGTTCGGTAATCCTTGGTTTTGTTAATTTTTAATATAATCATCGCTTCTATTATAATCCCTATGATTAAAATCCGAGTTTATGCATATTATCATAGTAGCTGTTCTAGTATCTACTTTATTCATAGCTACAAAACATGATTAATGGGAATTAATGATTACATTTGAATTATACTTAATATATTTTTTTATTTATTTACAGGTTTTCTTTATTATTTTTGCAGGTTTTATTTTTTTTATTTTTAAATTTCTTTTTATTTGTGAATTTTAACTTAGGCTAATTCTTCACAAATTTTTGCAGGTGTCAAAGCTCTATTTTTTTTTTGTTTATTACTAAACAATTTAATTCCAATATTTTTCAAATCTTGAAAGATATGTTGTTAGAGTAGGGGAGAAGGAGGATGTAGGAAGTAATATAAATAAATTAAATTGTTCGATATTTAATAAGAAATTCTGATAAGTCATTTATTTGGAAGTTCCTTGTTTGAATATAAAAACAAATTAAATGAAGAATTTGATCCAGTGTTCACCATTATAACAAATAACGCGAGAGCGGGGTCGGACACATGCCTACAACCCTGACTTTCATCGAAGCCGAAGACAGGAAGACACGAGCTTTATGCGTGGTGCTGTAGACGTGATGGTGTGCGTGATGTTCGAGCGCATGAACGAACGGAATGAAGGGGACAGATAGATAATCAGAGATTTCAATGAGACAGTTTTGTGAGTGATGTTGTTGAGACTAGATGTGTGGTTGACTTCAATAAAAAAATCAGAATGGAACATGAAAAAAAAAATGTGTTTTTAATTAAAACGAAGAATTCCTACAATGGCACGCTGGATCACACATAAAATCGGAGGACCTTATATAAACTATGTGTATCTACACATGAAAAGGGTTATCTATGACAAATTGCAAAAATCTATGTGAGCGACACATGCATACAATATTTGCAGTTCATTAGCAAAAATGGCACTATATCCATAGTGTTAGACAATCATAAGTCAAAATGCCCCTCCTGACCACACCCGATACATTTTATATTCAAAGACTTCAGAAGTGATTACTCAAGAACTCACTGTATTTGAATCGCATAAACATTTAGTGGCATTCAATAGGTTATAAAGCGCCTTTTACTCGAATTCTTGAGACTTCCAGTTAAGCCGAAAGTTTCATTTTTTTATTGTTCGATTTTTTAAAATATCCAATTCAACTAGCCATTTGACTAGCATGATACTTAACAGGATCGTGGTTAGCAACTGCTCTGAATATGTCATCTAGCTTCAACGAATGCTTTAACTGTCATTTTGACTTCCTATCTTGCAAACTACCAAGACAGTTCAATTATTCTCACACATTGATGTTAATTTTCTTGAAGTCTTGTAAGAGAGGACAAAGCATTAGTTAAATCATGTCTTCATGTTAATTTGGTTTCAAGAGCCAACCCTTTTTACGTCTCCGTAGACTTATTATACTTTACTGAGCAATGATAACTTCAATATATATCACCTGAGGTGGGTCCACAACAACCTCAGTATCTGCTCAGTTATATTCGCATTTGGAACATATGCAAATACTATTCGTTACTGTTTTTCTAGTCACGCTTAGCTTAAAGTTTAGTTTTGTCTTTCGCCTTCTCAGCTGCCACTTAATTGGTGTGAAATTTCATTTTTAATGGTTCAATTTAACTAAAAAGCCCAGATTGGAGTTCAAGAGAAATCGCTCAAGAAACTTCTAGAACGATTCCTGGCAGAAACTTTCTATGGTGACATTTGAACTGTCATTTCTTTGCAACTGCGTACTGCGATCGAAGAAAAAACGGTTTCTTGAGTGATTCAGCCAAGGAATTTCCCATGCCTCAAGATAGGCCGAGAAATTCCCTCTGATCTGCAAACAGCCCTTAAATCTGCGTTGGCTGGTAATCTGTTTCTTACGAAATTTACGACACTGTTGCGTTTTTAGTACTTTAATTTTTAATAACACAATTCGCCTTATACGGCTCTACAAAGAATCGACTATATCTGCCTTGCAGGTCTTACCGCCTTCAACGGCATTTCCACCTTCAACGGCTTTTTCCGCCTTCAACAGCTTTTCACTCTCCGACGGATCTTTCCGCCATCGACAGTTTTTCGCCTTAGTCGGCTCTTCTGCCTATAACATTTTCCGCCTGTAGGAAGTAATATAAATAAATTAAATTGTTCGATATTTAATAAGAAATTCTGATAAGTCATTTATTTGGAAGTTCCTTGTTTGAATATAAAAACAAATTAAATGAAGAATTTGATCCAGTGTTCACCATTATAACAAATAACGCGAGAGCGGGGTCGGACACATGCCTACAACCCTGACTTTCATCGAAGCCGAAGACAGGAAGACACGAGCTTTATGCGTGGTGCTGTAGACGTGATGGTGTGCGTGATGTTCGAGCGCATGAACGAACGGAATGAAGGGGACAGATAGATAATCAGAGATTTCAATGAGACAGTTTTGTGAGTGATGTTGTTGAGACTAGATGTGTGGTTGACTTCAATAAAAAAATCAGAATGGAACATGAAAAAAAAATGTGTTTTTAATTAAAACGAAGAATTCCTACAATGGCACGCTGGATCACACATAAAATCGGAGGACCTTATATAAACTATGTGTATCTACACATGAAAAGGGTTATCTATGACAAATTGCAAAAATCTATGTGAGCGACACATGCATACAATATTTGCAGTTCATTAGCAAAAATGGCACTATATCCATAGTGTTAGACAATCATAAGTCAAAATGCCCCTCCTGACCACACCCGATACATTTTATATTCAAAGACTTCAGAAGTGATTACTCAAGAACTCACTGTATTTGAATCGCATAAACATTTAGTGGCATTCAATAGGTTATAAAGCGCCTTTTACTCGAATTCTTGAGACTTCCAGTTAAGCCGAAAGTTTCATTTTTTTATTGTTCGATTTTTTAAAATATCCAATTCAACTAGCCATTTGACTAGCATGATACTTAACAGGATCGTGGTTAGCAACTGCTCTGAATATGTCATCTAGCTTCAACGAATGCTTTAACTGTCATTTTGACTTCCTATCTTGCAAACTACCAAGACAGTTCAATTATTCTCACACATTGATGTTAATTTTCTTGAAGTCTTGTAAGAGAGGACAAAGCATTAGTTAAATCATGTCTTCATGTTAATTTGGTTTCAAGAGCCAACCCTTTTTACGTCTCCGTAGACTTATTATACTTTACTGAGCAATGATAACTTCAATATATATCACCTGAGGTGGGTCCACAACAACCTCAGTATCTGCTCAGTTATATTCGCATTTGGAACATATGCAAATACTATTCGTTACTGTTTTTCTAGTCACGCTCAGCTTAAAGTTTAGTTTTGTCTTTCGCCTTCTCAGCTGCCACTTAATTGGTGTGAAATTTCATTTTTAATGGTTCAATTTAACTAAAAAGCCCAGATTGGAGTTCAAGAGAAATCGCTCAAGAAACTTCTAGAACGATTCCTGGCAGAAACTTTCTATGGTGACATTTGAACTGTCATTTCTTTGCAACTGCGTACTGCGATCGAAGAAAAAACGGTTTCTTGAGTGATTCAGCCAAGGAATTTCCCATGCCTCAAGATAGGCCGAGAAATTCCCTCTGATCTGCAAACAGCCCTTAAATCTGCGTTGGCTGGTAATCTGTTTCTTACGAAATTTACGACACTGTTGCGTTTTTAGTACTTTAATTTTTAATAACACAATTCGCCTTATACGGCTCTACAAAGAATCGACTATATCTGCCTTGCAGGTCTTACCGCCTTCAACGGCATTTCCACCTTCAACGGCTTTTTCCGCCTTCAACAGCTTTTCACTCTCCGACGGATCTTTCCGCCATCGACAGTTTTTCGCCTTAGTCGGCTCTTCTGCCTATAACATTTTCCGCCTTCAACGGCTTTTCTATCTGTAATCCTTTCCGCCTTTTACGGCTATTTCAAGAATGTCGCTTTCATTAGCTTTTATCGCCTTCATTCGCTTTTATCGCCTTCACTGGCTTTTAACAGCAACGGCAAAATTTGATTTCAAAATATTGTTTCATCTCTACGCCTTCCACGGCCATCCGTTTAACAAATCAATACTTCATTCATCATTCAGCATTTAAGTCTAGATTTAGGACAACAACCCTATTCAACGAGTATCAATATCACAATCAACAAAACTTAGATTTTCTTCACAGTTCTTTATTTCTTTATCTGACAATAGTGATTGTCATCGATTTGAACTAAACAATACCGATCACCATCAAAATCTCTCACAGGTTGATCATTGTCATTAGTCGAAGGTACAAATAGATTGTTTGATTCATATTGAACAGTTAGTACACAATATTTACCTTTTTGATTTCAATGTTGAAATTCATTCACAAGTCATCACCTGGAGGTCATCACCACTCTGCATGCACCACACACACACACACACACACACACACACACACACACACACACACACACACACACACACCACTCATCTCATTCTTTTTCCAAAGACAACACTTCCCGAGCCGAAATTAAACTAATTTCACATGCACTGTTCACCGTTCTCGTCGCCAATGTGAGAATCTTTCTCTGTAATGATTATTCAACAACTGTATTCATTATTTGTATACACTTTATTACCGATACTTCAATATTACATACAATGATTCACACTCCAGACAACAATAACAATATCTCCGCATATGACAGATACTCAATGTAAACATACACGCTAAACGTAATAGAGTCAGTGTACGCAGAATATGCCACCGCAAGCGAAAAATAGGCAACAAAGAAGGCACGGCAACAACGCTTTGTTTTTTCGTTAGCAGATAATGACAAAATCGCTCCCGAGTTTGTTCACAACAAAAACGGTAGGAATATTTGTCTCGTTCTATTCACATCGTGATTTTCGCATTGTTTTACAACTGAAAGTCGACTCTGAGGTTTGCATGAGTCTTAATTCGTTCAAATGCTTATGAATACGATGATGTTGGTTGAAAATTTCAGCCGAAAAACCGGAATATCAGCATACGCACGGCAAGGGATGTTTGTTTTATTGCTCTCATCGCCTGACATGCGTTTGTTGCGGAGCGCCTTTGTTACCAACATGCACCGCTTAGGACAAAGCGTTTGTTTTTCGGCGTGATCCGTTTTTCATACCCTGAATAGAGTAATACAATAATTTATTATGTGCATACCACAAGGTACCACAGGTAGTACCTCGGCTACAGCACTTGGCTTCGCAACTCCGAATCACAGAAACGACTGGTACGACGGCGAATGTGAACAGTTTAAAAACTAGAAGAATGCAGCATGGGCGAGAATGCTGCAACACCGTACGAGAGCGAATGAGGCACGTTGAAAACAGGCGCCGAACAAGCAGAACTCAGTCTTCCGAATGAAGAAGCGCCAGTAGGAAGAACGAGATCGCGAAGCGATGGAAGAGCTGCACGGACAGAAATGTTGTCTGATAGATATAACTCTAGATTGAGTTTAAATAAGGGCGAAAGTAACATGAGAGAGTTCTCTTCATCGACTCTCTCTTCTTCAAATTAAAGTGACAAGATGCAAGTATGGTTGTACTTTTTGGTCATAAATCGCTAGGTTGCGTTGCAATCTAGCGTCTAAATGTAAAAAAAGTTCGATTGAATTTGCATCTTGTCACTTTAATTCGCAGAAGAGAGAGTCGATGAAGAGAACTCGCTCATGTTACTTTCGCAATTATTTATTATCGTCGCACCACCAAATCGAAGTCGTCGCTAGAAGCACATGCGAAGTTGCAGCTGCGAAGTAAATTTGAATCTATTTTTTCTGTAGCGCATCATTAAGCTAATTAAGAGCAACAATAGTGGTTTCTGCTTTTAGTGGTGTTGCGTATACGTACACGCTGCATTATACGAATACTACCTGAGTTACTGGTGGAAAATAGTAAACAAAGAACAGCTGTTCCCGGCAAAATCAAATGGGCATATTTTCAACCAGTAGATTTGCATTAGTGTTCGTGACACCGCGCTGCGAAACCACTATATGCACTAATCCAAATTGAGTTGCGACATTTCTAAGTAGGTTAAAAATCAATTTTCGCACGTTTGGTCACTTTGTATTTCGACCAAAAGCATAATAAACTCAATCTAGAATTTTTTCCATAGTTAGCTCAAGCTTCGAAGATGTTCTTGGCATGATTGCTTCAAATGGTTGATTCATAATGATTTTATGTCTACATCAAGCATATGTTTCATTTAAATCAACATCATTGAACACCAACCATCATATGCTTAAATCAAGCATAAATGTCATTACTTGAACCGTGTTGATTGAGCCTCCTGCCTGCCTGCTCATTGTTCATCATGGCGGCGGTAGTTAAAAGTGACGACGGTGACATTGTCTTTTTGTTGTAATTTCATTAAATAAATCGTATACTGCGTGCCTCTGCATTCTGCAACCAGAACAAGTGCGCTCTGCTATATTAAGTCTCCTTGAAGATTCAGCCATTTCAGCCTCAGGTAAGTGTGCCGCCGGTAATGGGGTGCATAAATATCTGTGTTGTATTTTCCAGGTGCAGCTTGTAATCGTAAACCACCAATAGAAAGATGACTCAAAATGCAGCATCCGTAGCACCGAGACCGGAACAACAGCCAGCAACCGAACCTTCCTGTTGGGGCCACACAGTTCGGGCAAGAGAACCCAAGCTCCGCTGACAAAGAAGAATTTTTGCGTGTTTCACCTTTCGAGATGACAAGCTGCGAGCGGAAAATGCTGGGGGGTTTAAGCTGGCGGCCAGGTCAAGAAGGTCATGGACGAGATCGAATTAATGCCCGATGATGTGGCGATGGACCGGAGTGCAAAAATGGATTCCTTTTGGACGCTGTTCCCCGAACGGTTGTGCAAGCCGAGAAATTGAACGACCTGTTGGAGAAGCGCAAGACCGGACTGGTTATCGTGGTTGTTTGGAATCGACGGCAGTCTGCATGTGCACCGTACCACCACCGAGACCACCATTTGGGAACATTGGCAGTGTCTTCACCAGTCAACAGAAAACATAGATTGGACTGTAAGAATCGGTGGCGATCACATTTACGGTTGAAGCTCAGTTTTTGTTGTGTGTTTGAGCTTAGAATTATAAGAATCAAAAAATAGTCTAAGAAAATATGAAAAAAAATAAAAAATGTTCAAGGGATTTAATTAAAAGTTCCTATAATGGTGGTATTTAGTGCAATATGTTACATGTGAGATATAAGATGTACTGCATAAAGCTGTGGAAAGGAGATTGATCACAGCAGGCGATATATTATCGTCGCACCACCAAATCGAAGTCGTCGCTAGAAGCACATGCGAAGTTGCAGCTGCGAAGTAAACTTTAATCTATTTTTTCTGTTGCGCATCATTAAGCTAATTAAGAGCAACAATATGCACTAATCCAAATTGAGTTGCGACATTTCTAAGTAGGTTAAAAATCAATTTTCGCACGTTCGGTCACTTCGAATTTCGACCAAAAGCATAATAGCGCATTTGAATGTGATGCGAACTGTCAAGCGGACAATGTTAGCATCCCTGCTTGCGTAGCAACAACTCCACACGGAGAAACTGAAAAACTCAAAATTAGGTACTTTTAAACTCAATTTTGAGTTCTTTTTCATCTCCCTTTTCATGCGCTCTTTCTGTTGTTGTCAGAGAGTGAAGAGAGAAACAGCCCAACTTTTGCAGTTCCGTGCGTCAAGCCAAAACTGAGTTTCTAGCACAGTACTCAAATTTGAGTGAATACAACCTAGTCAAAATTTCGGTTGAGTGGAAAAAACTTAAAATTAGGTATTTTTTTCACATGGAAGCAAGCGGCAACAACCCAACAAAAACATCGATTCCATCAACTCAAAATTGGCTTGACGCACGCAACCCCGAAGTTGGGTGGAAAGAACTCACTTCTGGGTAGTTTCGTCTCTCCGTGCAGGCGTCACCCAACCGCGTTCACTCTTGCCACTTGCGAACCGACGTCAGCCTGGGCAAGTTGTGTGTGTTGCACGTGAGGGGTGATTTCATCCCAGTGAAATACCAAACTCCACATTACATATAGAACATATTCCCACTAAAATACGACCATTATTGAATTGTTTATCCTCAATTTAACCTCATTTGAACGAATTTTGATGTATGCTTAAAACAGCTTAAAACAACCATCTGATACAGTTCGCTTAAGCCTCAAGTTTAGAGAGGTTTAGAGTTAAGTTAAGCATAAACATGCTTGGATATAGGGGTAGGCGGGGCATTATGGACACCCGGGGCAGAATGGACACCCTTAATATTTTGAAATATGCGAACTTTTTTGAACTTTCAATGAATGGAGAATATAGTCCATTTGTCTAAAACGTAGTTTCAGGAAAGAAACATTCGAAATTAAAATTATACTTGATTTTACACGAAAAAGTTGCGTCCTCCGTTTTTTGTGCATGGAAATTATAATTTTCACACCATCTAAAATAAGATTTAGTGATTAATTTATTGCAGGTCGATTAAAACCTGATACCTATTATTCTAGAACACATGCAAGTAGTTTTGCTGTATCTACATGCTTAACATGTTTATATTTTCTTCTTTATCATATCAAAAATCAAGTTTGGAAATATCTTCTGCTGCCGGGGCAAAATGGACACTCACCTTTTTGAAAGAAGCGGCAAGGGAAAAATATAACCTAAATCACAAACCAACCAAATTCTTCGATTTCAGTATATTTTCGGTTAAATGTTCACTATAGTAGACATAGGGTGAAACAAATTGGTCAAAAAACGACAGCAGTGGAAAATAGTTGTTCTAGGCACAGCTGTACATGCCGACAAAAATGAAGCTTTATCCAAAACACCCTGAATTTAAATTAACTGAACAAAAATGAACTACTTCGGCGTATTATTCATCCATAATAGTTGTTTTGTAATGAAATGACTCTATAGGTGTAAATAATGTACGAAATACGTAAAAGTCTCATGGTGTCCATATTGCCCCATGGGGGTGTCCATTCTGCCCCGTATGCTTGAAGACGGTCATGAAAAACTAACATTTTTCATAACATTTTTTGAAGTGGATAAATCATTTTTCTCTGTGAGCATTCTTATGCAATAGATGCTAAATAGACTTTAAGAGGATACATGTATCAAAAAACTAAACAGGTAAAGTTGGCAAAAACCTTAGGGTGTCCATATTGCCCCGCCTACCCCTACCATGACAACAAATAAGCTGTCAAACCATCAACAATAAATATTGTTGGTGGACGCATGATATGATTGAGTCAACCATATTTCTTTCTTCTGTCCAGTTCATCAATTTTGATCATTTCAAGCTTCTGTTATGCTTCGTCCTATGATATTATGCGTAATACAATCTCAAAAAAGGATTATATAAAAGTCAGTGCACAAATATGCTTGTTCGCGACCGAAATATGATTGACATAACTTTATATTTTTCTCCGTGTGTACCGCGCTAAGGACACACGAAAGTTCTACGAGAAGCTGAACCGCTCGCGCAGAGGCTTCGTACCACAAGCCGACATGTGCCAAGATAATAACGGGAATATTCTCATGAGCGAGCGTGAGGCGGTCGACAGGTGGTGGCAGCATTACTATGAGCACCTCAATGGCGACGTTGCAAGCTGAGACGAGACTCGCGAAGAGGAAAAAAAGCAACGTCAAGTGCAGCCCAACTGAGCTGTCAGTTGTAGCCCGTTTGATTACGTTACCTAGAACGAGTAAAGTATTGCTATCCGAGATAAATTCTGAAGCCAAAATTCACTCCGAGCAGCATTTTCTTCTCCTGTACTGTCAATAATAAATTGAAAACAAAATATTCCAATGATTACTTTGCTTGGCGATTGTTGGCGATGCAAAATTTCACCTCAACATGATTTTGTGCGTGAATGGGATTCAGTCACACTGCATGTGAGGTGATGCAGTCACGTACGTGTTTGAACCACTAGTCCAAAACACAGATAGGAAGAAGAAAAAAATAACAAAGTGGAGAAAAAGAAGACCGTCTTCGCGAGTCTCGTCTCAGGTTGCAAGTACCGAAGGTGGCGTGGTAACAGATTTAGGAGTATGTGCACAGGACGAAAGACTTCCGACCCCTGACCACCAAGAGATTGAGGAGGAGGTTGGCCGGTTGAAAAACAACAAAGCCGCTGGGGCAGATCAACTACCAAGCGAGCTTCTAAAATACGGTGGAGAAACACTGGTGAGAGCACTACACTGGGTCATTACCAAGATTTGGGAGAAGGAAGTATTACTGGAGGAATGGATGGAAGGTATCGTGTGTCCCATCTACAAAAAGGGCGAGAAGTTGGATTGCGGGAACTGAGCGCTGCCTACAAGATACTCGCCGTACTTTTTTGCGTTTTCCACATAAGTTGATTTCTTTTGTCTAAAACGATCTAACTAAAGACGTTGAAGTATAGCCTAGGATGTGCCGAAAAACTCAAAATAACTGGGACAAGTAAAATTTCAGAAAGATTCTAGAAAAGGGTATAATTATCCTATAGCCAACTTTGAGTTGTTATATCCCCGGGTTCAATGAACCGAATGTAATGAAATTTTGATCATTTATGACGAATAAAATAAACTTTGAAAAACATTTGACTTAATTTGAGATTTCTATAGATCTTTGATAGACTTTTTTGCAACACGTTTACATATCCCTGGCAATATTATGCCCCAGTTTTATCAGGCTTTCACCCATTTTTTCATCAATCCACCAAGAGCCTCACATCGGCATTATAATAGTTTGCGATAAACTGAATCCTGGGCAGGATCAGGCATGAGAATGAGACTTTTTTCTGTTTACCGTTTATCGGTACTGGCAGTAAAATAAAAGCAAAACAACGACAGCACCAATACCATCAGACGCCGCGCCGACGGCAGTCAGGCAGACGCTTGATGGTTTTTGCCTGGTTTTTGCTTCCCCACGAAAATATTTATGAGCAGTCATGCTGAGGCGGGTGATTGCGAAAAATGTCAAATATTTTCAACCGCAAATTACTCACTTGTTTTAACAAATAATTTAAATCGATTTGCACAAATAGCTAGAGCACACTCCTAGCTTTGTGATGCATGTAAAGAAGTTTGCCTAGAAGCGGTTTCAAACGCAGAAAAATGCGAAAATGGGAGAGACAGAAATTTCTGTCGTCGTTGTGCTCGAGTACTGGCGCTCTCGCGGTTGGAAACCGTTTCGAGGAAGAAGGCTGCAGGAAAAAAAAATGTTATGACATTTATTTTTCGAACAGTTTGAATTTGGCTGGGCCTGTGATGTTCGTGTTGAGAAATGTCAAATGTACAGCCGGTAACTGTTTTTCCCAGTACATTTCTCATCCCTGGGCAGGATTATGGGGGTCGCAGGGGGTTTGTCGGTTTCGTACGGCACAACCCCGGAATCCCCCACAAATGAAAAGGCAGAACAAGAATAAAAACGAATAGCGCAAGAAAGACTTTTTCATTTAGTCCGTAAGAGTCAGAGAATTTTTTTTTTTTTTGAAGAGTGACCAGGTGGAGCTGCAGGACAGCTGATAGCAGAGCCTGGACCCTTTCCCAACTTTCCCCCTACTAGGACTAATACTCACGATGGAATAGACGATGTCGTCAACTTGAGCAAAGTGTGTAGTTATTAGCATTAGGTCGTAGTAGTTTTTTAAAATACTGTTTTTAACTTTTCCCATCGCACTAGTGTTTTGATCGAATGGAAGCTCCAAAGATGATTTGATAATTGAACAATATTTCAATAATCGAAAATCTCCGAGGTCACTGGACAACATTCAGAGATAAAAAAGGGTGTCTATGTCTATGTTAACGCCTTCAGAGTACTATTCTTAAGAAATATACAAAGAGCAAAAAAAAAAAAAAATGTGTCGTAGCTAATTTTTAAAGATTTGATATTTCTGAAAATCATTCGAAGACAGCTACCAGAACTAGCGTTTTTAGCCGATATGGGCAACTAGTTTTTCTGACAGCTTCCCCAAACAATAATCAGATAATATCCTCAGTTATTTTATAATACATTCTGAAAATTATTTCAAGCTGATTACCAATAGTGTCAATAACCGATGTTAGTCATTGACAGCACCAGCATCATCTCCAAATAACTCTCATATTAGTGTTAGATAACACTTTTTGATGTCCATCTAGCTGGCAGGACACTTTTCATAAAATCAAAAATAAAAACCGTTAAGTGAGTGTACCAAGTGCGTACCATAGCGTACCTAACGGGATTTTGAACGTACCTGACGAATTCTTAGAAAACAGGTGTCCTGCTGGATAGATGGTGGTTTTTTCGAAAATCTCCATGAATCTTTCCGACGCTAAGGTTTTCTGCATGTACCAACAGCGTACCTTCCGAATCTGACCTCCTTTTTTAACGTACCTCAAAATTTCCCATACTTTCTTACATAAAACTTTTCAAATTACATTATATGTTTAACTAGCTGTCCCCGGCAAACTTTGTATTGCCTACTGCGTTTTTTGACGTTTCAAGTCCCTTGCCAAGCGCCCAAGTCCCCGTTCAAAATGTATGAAACCCGATTTCCAAAAACTTTCAATTTTCCCATGTGTTTGGCCTCATAAACCTTCCTTGGGTGAAAACTAACAGAACAAAACTTAGACGATCCAAATCGGACCATCCGTTCGCAAGTTATGCGCGGTCCCACGTATGCCACTGCATTTATATATATATATATATAGATAAAACAGCTTCATTGCATTCCTTGTAAAATTCTAGGTATGTTTGACCTAAAAAAGTTTATACTTAAGTTCAAGTTTGACTAATTTATGGCAAAAAACGTATTTTTAATAGGTTTATGCAATATACTTGATAAACTCCTGAAAGTATGCTAACCATGTATAATTGCAAATAAAAGCCTAAATGTATGCAACAGAAAAAACACAAAAACAGATCTAAGAGATAACTGACTGAATATAACATAACATATTGATTGAACATAATATAAAATGAAAATAATACGAAAATGAATAATTTCGTTGGAAATTTCTCGTAAGTAATATAAATCTCACTTAACTGATATTATTTCATCCCGGCATCATTGCTAGATGTATAAAATATGCTTTGCAAGTATTCACATTCAACGTACATCGAATATAGTTCACTTAGTTGAACTAATTCGTGTTATATAAGAGAATAAGTGAAAATTATGCTTCTTGAGAGAAATCTGTTAGGTACGTTGCATAAATCTCACTGAATTGTTAATAACTCGACTTGGTATTATTGTTGGATGTATAAAATATGTTTTACAAGTATTCACATTCAACGTACCTCGAAAATAGTTCACTTAGTTGAACTAATTCGTGTTATATAAGAGAATAAGTGAAAATTATGCTTCTTCAAAGAAATCTGTTAGGTACGTTGCATAAATCTCACTGAATTGTTAATAACTCGACTTGGTATTATTGTTGGATGTATAAAATATGTTTTACAAGTATTCACATTCAACGTACCTCGAAAATAGTTCACTTAGTTGAACTAATTCGTGTTATATAAGAGAATAAGTGAAAATTATGCTTCTTCAAAGAAATCTGTTAGGTACGTTGCATAAATCTCACTGAATTGTTAATAACTCGACTTGGTATTATTGTTGGATGTATAAAATATGTTTAACAAGTATTCACATTCAACGCACCTCGAAAATAGTTCACTTAGTTGAACAACTAATTCGTGTTATATAAGAGAATAAGTGAAAATTATGCTTCTTCAGAGAAATCTGTTAGGTACGTTGCATAAATCTCACTGAACTGTTAATAACTCGACTTGGTATTATTGTTGGATATATAAAATATGTTTAACAAGTATTCACATTCAACGTACCTCGAAAATAGTTCACTTAGTTGAACTAATTCGTGTTATATAAGAGAATAAGTGAAAATTATGCTTCTTCAAAGAAATCTGTTAGGTACGTTGCATAAATCTCACTGAATTGTTAATAACTCGACTTGGTATTATTGTTGGATGTATAAAATATGTTTTACAAGTATTCACATTCAACGCACCTCGAAAATAGTTCACTTAGTTGAACTAATTTGTGTTATATAAGAGAATAAGAGAAAATTATGCTTTTTCAGAGAAATATGTTAGGTACGTTGCATAAATCTCACTGAATTGTTAATAACTCGACTTGGTATTATTGTTGGATGTATAAAATATGTTTAACAAGTATTCACATTCAACGTACCTTAGTTGAACTAATTCGTGTTATATAAGAGAATAAGTGAAAATTATGCTTCTTCAAAGAAATCTGTTAGGTACGTTGAAGAAATCTCACTGGATTGTTAATAACTCGACTTGGTTTTGTTGTTGGATGTATAAAATATGTTTTACAAGTATTCACATTCAACGTACCTCGAAAATGGTTCACTTAGTTGAACTAATTCGTGTTATATAAGAGAATTAGTGAAAATTATGCTTCTTCAGAGAAATCTGTTAGGTACGTTGCATAAATCTCACTGAATTGTTAATAACTCGACTTGGTATTATTGTTGGATGTATAAAATATGTTTTACAAGTATTCACATTCAACGTACCTCGAAAATAGTTCACTTAGTTGAACTAATTCGTGTTATATAAAAGAATAAGTAAAAATTATGCTTCTTCAAAGAAATCTGTTAGGTACGTTGCATAAATCTCACTGAATTGTTAATAACTCGACTTGGTATTATTGTTGGATGTATAAAATATGTTTTACAAGTATTCACATTCAACGTACCTCGAAAATAGTTCACTTAGTTGAACTAATTCGTGTTATATAAGAGAATAAGAGAAAATTATGCTTTTTCAGAGAAATCTGTTAGGTACGTTGCATAAATCTCACTGAATTGTTAATAACTCGACTTGGTATTATTGTTGGATGTATAAAATATGTTTTACAAGTATTCACATTCAACGTACCTCGAAAATAGTTCACTTATTTGAACTAATTCGTGTTATATAAGAGAATAAGAGAAAATTATGCTTCTTCAGAGAAATCTGTTAGGTACGTTGAAGAAATCTCACTGGATTGTTAATAACTCGACTTGGTTTTATTGTTGGATGTATAAAATATGTTTTACAAGTATTCACATTCAACGTACCTCGAAAATAGTTCACTTAGTTGAACTAATTCGTGTTATATAAGAGAATAAGTGAAAATTATGCTTCTTCAAAGAAATCTGTTAGGTACGTTGCATAAATCTCACTGAATTGTTAATAACTTGACTTGGTATTATTGTTGGATGTATAAAATATGTTTTACAAGTATTCACATTCAACGTACCTCGAAAAAAATTGACTAAGTTGAACTAATTCGTGTTATATAAGAGAATAAGTGAAAATTATTCTTCTTCAAAGAAATCTGTTAGGTACGTTGCATAAATCTCACTGAATTGTTAATAACTTGACTTGGTATTATTGTTGGATATATAAAATATGTTTAACAAGTATTCACATTCAACGTACCTCGAAAATAGTTCACTTAGTTGAACTAATTCGTGTTATATAAGAGAATAAGTGAAAATTATGCTTCTTCAAAGAAATCTGTTGAGTACGTTGCATAAATCTCACTGAATTGTTAATAACTCAATTGCATATTTTTTTCTTATTCTCTTATACAAGATTAGATTAGATTAGATATAACACGAATTAGTTCAACTAAGCCAATTTTTTTCGAGGTACGTTGAATGTGAATACTTGTAAAACATATTTTATATATCCAACAGTAATACCAAGTCGAGTTATTAACAATTCAGTGAGATTTATGCAACGTACCTAACAGATTTCTTTGAAGAAGCATAATTTTTACTTATTCTTTTATATAACACGAATTAGTTCAACTAAGTGAACTATTTTCGAGGTACGTTGAATGTGAATACTTGTAAAACATATTTTATACATCCAACAATAATACCAAGTCGAGTTATTAACAATTCAGTGAGATTTATGCAACGTACCTAACAGATTTCTCTGAAGAAGCATAATTTTCACTAATTCTCTTATATAACACGAATTAGTTCAACTAAGTGAACCATTTTCGAGGTACGTTGAATGTGAATACTTGTAAAACATATTTTATACATCCAACAATAAAACCAAGTCGAGTTATTAACAATCCAGTGAGATTTCTTCAACGTACCTAACAGATTTCTTTGAAGAAGCATAATTTTCACTTATTCTCTTATATAACACGAATTAGTTCAACTTTTTATATCTATTCGCTAGTTTTATTTTAAAATCAAGATTTAACTAAGATTTACCGATTTACTTTCGGTCGTAGGAGAATTAAAGATGATGTTTCTTGTATAGCTAGTACTACTAAAAGAGATCGAGCCTTCGCTCGAAGCTTTATTTATTCATCATGATCGAGTACATATGTATGTGTGTACAATCAATATTTGATGCTGCAGTTGCAGCTTACCGTTTTCAGGCCGGTATACACAACAGTCCTTTCCCCTTAGAATGAAATGAAAGTATACATTTTAAAACTTATAATACAATCGAGCAAAAACAAAAATAATTTTGAACTGCACACAAGAAATACACAAAATCCGATAGAACAAATTGTCAAGCATTTGCTTCTGATCTTTTTCAAAAATAGTATCACTTTTCGAATAGAACACAATCATTCTCAAAATATTCACACTTCTTTCGAACTTTTGGCCACATAGCTTCAAAATTCGAAGCGACATTTTTATCGCCATAACCTTGCCGGGGTTGTTGCTTGTAGTTGCGCAATGTCTTCCTCGCCATCTCCAAAGTTGTGGTCCTGATTGCGAGACCGGACTTCTCTGTCGAAATTTACGCCAGCTCATCAAGATGACTCCCGTAACAATGTTGAATTCGTCAAACACAGCATCGTTTGCATTCATGATACGAACCCTGAACAGCCCGTCGGCCGTATTAGTTACGTTACACGTCCAACTGGATAAAATAGTACAAAAAAGAGACAAAATATTGAAAAAAAATCTTATTAAGAAATTCGTTAGTTCCACTTGCGCGTTTGGAATGTATTAACATAACACATATAAAAAAATGCCTTTACACACACTAAAACATGGCCTTTGCCTACTCGTTAATGAAGCTATTCAGCTCCTCCGAAACAAAATAAGCAATATAATCCACCAAATAATTAGAACCTTACCACAAACAATAGCTAATTTATCGCACTTTCCTCTAAGTGGTTTGAATAAATTTCACACAGCGTCAGTTTTTCATGCACTTCACTTCAATTGAACTTCTCCAATCGATATTAACACTACACAATTTTGCGTTTGTCCAAATGTTCCATAAAAAAAGATGACAAACAATATGAGTTAACAATAGCTCCCTTTATTGTTGTCGTTGCACTGATCCGGTAGTAGGTATGTATAATTGTCTAAATTCTCACTATCAATTTCTAATGTGGGCAAATTCTTGGACCTTAACTAAGGTCCACACAGTGAGTTGATCGTCCAATCGACCTTGTTCCGAAACGGACGATGGACCAGTCCGTGTCGTAGCAGAGCTTCCTCTTTCTTTATAAATTAGCTGTCGGGAATCACCGGTCACCCTATCAACTCTTATCAGCAACAAAAGCGCTGCACAAATCCTGTCTCTCCCCTACCTTCAATTACACACAATAGAGATAAGTGACATTTCAACACACGTACACTAGCTTGAATTTTTCCATACACAAAAATGCACGCCAATTCAAAGGCTAGTCAGATTGCATATGAAAATATTACCCAATTGATTTGGGTAAAACGGCTAAATTATGATAAAACTAACAACCGGGGTAAGAGTGCATATATTTTCCCTCAAGTTTCACAACTACACCTACAAAAGAGACACGCATACATTTGAACGTGATTACCACTATAGAACGTCTATGATAGCTACAGCAAATGGTGTGATTGGATGTTGTTTGGCACTATACTCACAGATTTATTTTACCTAGTATGGTATATAGTCACCCGACTTGCCGCCAAATTCTCGAGCTTAGCAGGTGATGTTAACTGATTCACGATGGCAGTATTGAAGATAAGGTCCCACTCAGCCTTGTCGAATCAGCCATCAGCCGAGTTTTTTTTTTCATTTGCTTGGGCCACTAATGCACGCAACACGCTCTAATTTTTCTCGTCGCCACTTTTATATCTATTCGCTAGTTTTATTTTAAAATCAAGATTTAACTAAGATTTACTTTCGGTCGTAGGAGAATTAAAGATGATGTTTCTTGTATAGCTAGTACTACTAAAAGAGATCGAGCCTTCGCTCGAAGCTTTATTTATTCATCATGATCGAGTACATATGTATGTGTGTACAATCAATATTTGATGCTGCAGTTGCAGCTTACCGTTTTCAGGCCGGTATACACAACACAACTAAGGTACGTTGAATGTGAATACTTGTTAAACATATTTTATACATCCAACAATAATACCAAGTCGAGTTATTAACAATTCAGTGAGATTTATGCAACGTACCTAACATATTTCTCTGAAAAAGCATAATTTTCTCTTATTCTCTTATATAACACGAATTAGTTCAACTAAGTGAACTATTTTCGAGGTACGTTGAATGTGAATACTTGTAAAACGTATTTTATACATCTAACAATAATACCAAGTCGAGATATTAACAATCCAGTGAGATTTATGCAACGTACCTAACATATTTCTCTGAAGAAGCATAATTTTCTCTTTTTCTCTTATATAACACGAATTAGTTCAACTAAGGTACGTTGAATGTGAATACTTGTAAAACATATTTTATACATCCAACAATAATACCAAGTCGAGTTATTAACAATCCAGTGAGATTTCTTCAACGTACCTAACAGATTTCTCTGAAAAAGCATAATTTTCTCTTATTCTCTTATATAACACGAATTAGTTCAACTAAGTGAACTATTTTCGAGGTACGTTGAATGTGAATACTTGTAAAACATATTTTATACATCCAACAATAATACCAAGTCGAGTTATTAACAATTCAGTGAGATTTATGCAATGTACCTAACATATTTCTCTGAAGAAGCATAATTTTTTCTTATTCTCTTATATAACACGAATTAGTTCAACTAAGTGAACTATTTTCGAGGTACGTTGAATGTGAATACTTGTAAAACATATTTTATACATCTAACAATAATACCAAGTCGAGATATTAACAATCCAGTGAGATTTATGCAACGTACCTAACATATTTCTCTGAAGAAGCATAATTTTCTCTTTTTCTCTTATATAACACGAATTAGTTCAACTAAGGTACGTTGAATGTGAATACTTGTAAAACATATTTTATACATCCAACAATAATACCAAGTCGAGTTATAAACAATTCAGTGAGATTTATGCAACGTACCTAACATATTTCTCTGAAGAAGCATAATTTTTTCTTATTCTCTTATATAACACGAATTAGTTCAACTAAGTGAACTATTTTCGAGGTACGTTGAATGTGAATACTTGTAAAACATATTTTATACATCCAACAATAATACCAAGTCGAGTTATTAACAATTCAGTGAGATTTATGCAACGTACCTAACATATTTCTCTGAAAAAGCATAATTTTCTCTTATTCTCTTATATAACACGAATTAGTTCAACTAAGTGAACTATTTTCGAGGTACGTTGAATGTGAATACTTGTAAAACATATTTTATACATCCAACAATAATACCAAGTCGAGTTATTAACAATTCAGTGAGATTTATGCAACGTACCTAACATATTTCTCTGAAAAAGCATAATTTTCTCTTATTCTCTTATATAACACGAATTAGTTCAACTAAGTGAACTATTTTCGAGGTACGTTGAATGTGAATACTTGTAAAACATATTTTATACATCCAACAATAATACCAAGTCGAGTTATTAACAATTCAGTGAGATTTATGCAATGTACCTAACATATTTCTCTGAAGAAGCATATTTTTTTCTTATTCTCTTATATAACACGAATTAGTTCAACTAAGTGAACTATTTTCGAGGTACGTTGAATGTGAATACTTGTAAAACATATTTTATACATCTAACAATAATACCAAGTCGAGATATTAACAATCCAGTGAGATTTATGCAACGTACCTAACATATTTCTCTGAAGAAGCATAATTTTCTCTTTTTCTCTTATATAACACGAATTAGTTCAACTAAGGTACGTTGAATGTGAATACTTGTAAAACATATTTTATACATCCAACAATAATACCAAGTCGAGTTATTAACAATTCAGTGAGATTTATGCAACGTACCTAACATATTTCTCTGAAGAAGCATAATTTTTTCTTATTCTCTTATATAACACGAATTAGTTCAACTAAGTGAACTATTTTCGAGGTACGTTGAATGTGAATACTTGTAAAACATATTTTATACATCCAACAATAATACCAAGTCGAGTTATTAACAATTCAGTGAGATTTATGCAACGTACCTAACATATTTCTCTGAAGAAGCATAATTTTCACTTATTCTCTTATATAACACGAATTAGTTCAACTAAGTGAACTATTTTCGAGGTACGTTGAATGTGAATACTTGTAAAACCTATTTTATACATCCAACAATAAAACCAAGTCGAGTTATTAACAATCCAGTGAGATTTCTTCAACGTACCTAACAGATTTCTTTGAAGAAGCATAATTTTCTCTTATTCTCTTATATAACACGAACTAGTTCAACTAAGTGAACTATTTTCGAGGTACGTTGAATGTGAATACTTGTAAAACATATTTTATACATCCAACAATAATACCAAGTCGAGTTATTAACAATTCAGTGAGATTTATGCAATGTACCTAACAGATTTTTTTGAAAAAGCATAATTTTCTCTTATTCTCTTATATAACACGAATTAGTTCAACTAAGTGAACTATTTTCGAGGTACGTTGAATGTGAATACTTGTTAAACATATTTTATACATCCAACAATAAAACCAAGTCGAGTTATAAATAATCCAGTGAGATTTCTTCAACGTACCTAACAGATTTCTTTGAAGAAGCGTAATTTTCACTTATTCTCTTATATAACACGAATTAGTTAAACTAAGTCATTTTTTTTCGAGGTGCGTTGAATGTGAATACTTGTAAAACATATTTTATACATCCAACAATAATACCAAGTCGAGTTATTAACAATTCAGTGAGATTTATGCAACGTACCTAACAGATTTCTTTGAAGAAGCATAATTTTCACTTATTCTCTTATATAACACGAATTAGTTCAACTAAGTGAACTATTTTCGAGGTACGTTGAATGTGAATACTTGTTAAACATATTTTATATATCCAACAATAATACCAAGTCGAGTTATTAACAGTTCAGTGAGATTTATGCAACGTACCTAACAGATTTCTCTGAAGAAGCATAATTTTCACTTATTCTCTTATATAACACGAATTAGTTGTTCAACTAAGTGAACTATTTTCGAGGTGCGTTGAATGTGAATACTTGTTAAACATATTTTATACATCCAACAATAATACCAAGTCGAGTTATTAACAATTCAGTGAGATTTATGCAACGTACCTAACAGATTTCTTTGAAGAAGCATAATTTTCACTTATTCTCTTATATAACACGAATTAGTTCAACTAAGTGAACTATTTTCGAGGTACGTTGAATGTGAATACTTGTAAAACATATTTTATACATCTAACAATAATACCAAGTCGAGATATTAACAATCCAGTGAGATTTCTTCAACGTACCTAACCGATTTCTCTGAAAAAGCATAATTTTCTCTTATTCTCTTATATAACACGAATTAGTTCAACTAAGTGAACTATTTTCGAGGTACGTTGAATGTGAATACTTGTAAAACATATTTTATACATCCAACAATAATACCAAGTCGAGTTATTAACAATTCAGTGAGATTTATGCAACGTACCTAACAGATTTCTCTTAAGAAGCATAATTTTCACTTATTCTCTTATATAACACGAATTAGTTCAACTAAGTGAACTATATTCGATGTACGTTGAATGTGAATACTTGCAAAGCATATTTTATACATCTAGCAATGATGCCGGGATGAAATAATATCAGTTAAGTGAGATTTATATTACTTACGAGAAATTTCCAACGAAATTATTCATTTTCGTATTATTTTCATTTTATATTATGTTCAATCAATATGTTATGTTATATTCAGTCAGTTATCTCTTAGATCTGTTTTTGTGTTTTTTCTGTTGCATACATTTAGGCTTTTATTTGCAATGATACATGGTTAGCATACTTTCAGGAGTTTATCAAGTATATTGCTTAAACCTATTAAAAATACGTTTTTTGCCATAAATTAGTCAAACTTGAACTTAAGTATAAACTTTTTTAGGTCAAACATACCTAGAATTTTACAAGGAATGCAATGAAGCTGTTTTATTAAACATATAATGTAATTTGAAAAGTTTTATGTAAGAAAGTATGGGAAATTTTGAGGTACGTTAAAAAAGGAGGTCAGATTCGGAAGGTACGCTGTTGGTACATGCAGAAAACCTTAGCGTCGGAAAGATTCATGGAGATTTTCGAAAAAACCACCATCTATCCAGCAGGACACCTGTTTTCTAAGAATTCGTCAGGTACGTTCAAAATCCCGTTAGGTACGCTATGGTACGCACTTGGTACACTCACTTAACGGTTTTTATTTTTGATTTTATGAAAAGTGTCCTGCCAGCTAGATGGACATCACTTTTCATCAGCTTCCATTCGATATTGTAAAGAAATTTGTCAAACCCTATTTGTCAAAATATAGACAATAATGTAACAAATTGTGTTTCTAATTTCGCTAGTCGTCTTCTGCATATCTGTGATCATCTTAGTCCAAAGTAATATTATATCCATCGTAACCCTTTACAATGTCAACCGTCCTAAGTCCTAACTAAATTCCTGCTTTTTTTGATCAGTGAAATAATACCGTCTAAGATATAAAAACAAAAAAGTTCAGTCAACTGATTTTTGTCAAAAATGAAAATGATAATGATTATTTGTCAACTTTTATAAATTCACAAAACCCATAAAAATAAGAAATACAAATACAAACTCCTATAATCAACAGTTTTATCTTTACCTAATCAGTCCATAATCTTCTAATTGTAATGAATCTAATCTGTAAGGCTGTAAGTCAACTTATCCTAGCGTCCCCTGTCCTGTGTACTAACGAATTCAAGTAACGAATGATGAGTGTAACGCAGAGACCTCCTCTACCCACTCTTGCGTTACGTTAAATTTAACAATTCGACACTGATTTTTCATTTGGGCCTAACTGACATTTTCGAGTTCTCTTCATCGATCCTCTCTTTGTGTTATCACAGAACGTGTATTGAGTTTTCCAAAGATTTTGTGGTTGAAATGCGAAGAAGACGACTACATGTTGCTCTAGAAACAAAAATAATAATGATTTTGTTTGTTTTTATCAAGTTATTAGCGAAAGAGAGAGTCGACGAAGAGAAATCGATCAAGTCAGTTAGGCCCTTATGAAAAATCATTGTCGAATTATTATTAAATTTGAGAAAATTCAAAGAATGCAAAGATTAGGTCTATGCAAGCTGAATTATAATTTGTTTTTGACTTGTGATAAATGCACGACGGATACTCCTTTGGTTCCCATTAGCACTTACGGCGATTCCTTCACTTGCGCTCAACTCGTAAACTAGATATATCTAGCTCAAAGTCCAAGCGGTGGTGAAAGAACTGGCGCTAAAGTGCTAATGGGTTAAGCCCTCCCATCGCGTCAAGATCGAATATCCAGGGGGAGGGCGTTTCGCGAAAGGCAAAAGTTATAATAATAATGAGAATAGTCATAAATAAAAAGAAATAAAATCCAGTGTATTTCCTAAGTGGCTATTCAGAATGGTTCCACGGACATGGATAGCAAATCATTAAATTTTTGTAATGTATCGGATGTGTTTTAAAATCCATTCGTTTATGTAGTGTACTGCTTTCCTGAAGTACCAAAGATGCGCGATCGCGAGTTAATGATTTGCATCCCATCTTCAAGGGATCACTACAAGCTCAACCCATCATTCCAGCTCTTTAGAATATCAGTGTTGATGAGATTTTTCAAATATTACGTAACTTGTATGGGAAAGCTTAGAATTTTTCACACAAAATACAATAAATACTGTTACATAATCTTTCAACGACCCCTTACTTGTTCTCCCAAGAATCCTGCCTCGACCAAGTTGGCAGAACGCTGCCCAAACCCTCTCTGAACTGAAGGGCAGGGTAGTCCGTAAGAGTTAGAGAAATTTCTATCATAATTCTGATCCTGTCAACCTCAGAATTATAGAACCATTTTATAGAGTAACAATAGACTAATTTCAAGATACATATCGATGATACGTTAGGGTCATTTTTTACCCATACTGTGTACTATGCTAGCGAGCTGTTCCCAACGTGATGCTCTGGAAAAATTAATTTTTAGTGTCAAGTTGGGTGGGTACCTTATATTCTTAACATTCATTCAATAGATGATGGTTTTCTGTGGAACTGGTCTTAGATGAGAGGAATCTGGTACATTAGTGATATACATCTATGTAACAGTCTTGTAAATCTTCAGACGATGTAATTAACCTTCATAATGTGCATCATGTTGGGAACAGCTCGCTGATGAAGTGTACGGTTTGGGTCATGAAATGACCTCATTGAAGAAGGATTTATTATAGTTTCCCTAATGAAAATATCCAACTGACCTGATCCTAGGTTTAAAATGTTACCAAAGGGGTGCTGTAACTAATAAAAACTACACTGCCGTTCTACGCCCGATTGTCCCATGTTATATGGGAATCCCATTAGGTTACAGTTAATTGAACCTAATTTTGAAAATTGAAAAAAAAAAAATGGATTTTCCTGATTACTTTTGTATGTCCTCTACAAACGCTATACTCATTTCTAAGAAAAAAGCTTCCCCTGATTTCGGTACGAGTTCAACCGGTATGGCTAGCCTGCTGGCTGTGCCCTACGGACACAGTAAATAAGCTTTTGGAATAAGGCCCGATTTCTTCACCTCGGCTTAACCGGTAAGCCAGGCTCACCCATATAGTTAAACCTAGTTTAACACTTAAGCCATGGTGAAGAAATTGGCCCTAAAAGCATTGATTTTGTGTTACTGCCAATCAATTTCACAATGTTTGGCAAGATAGATAAATAGTGAATGTATACTCAACACTGAATCGCCAACATTCATGGAACCACAGGACTTAATCACGTACTGCAATGTTATGAAATTATCCATTTCATGTAGATTCACGTTTAATCCGAAGCGATGTGCGTATTCCCCGCAACCGGTGGCATCCAACCCAAACAAGTTCCAGTTCAAAACACACCATCTTCTTGCACAATCACAACAAATTGCCGTGTCGACCAACACAAACTCGAATGGGAAGAAGCGGAACGCCCTCCCAGCTGCACCTCCTGCGCTGTCAGCCGAACCACCTTTGCTTCTTCTTCCGCTCCTGGGATTGTGATATCGCACATAACCTCAATTCAGCTCACTCGAAAGCGTTTCTGTGGCTCCTCCGTTTCCAAAATCTTCCTTTATTCCTTCGATTTCAGCGATTCCGATTACATATGCTATAAACCAACAAAATTATTCATTAAAAATCACCTTTTTCACTGCACTTCACACGTCGGATTCAACCGCGACGACGATGAAAATCCTTCGCACGGGCGCAGCAAACTCTTATCCTCTAGGACGAACAGTCTCGTCGGAATAGCGGCAGATTCCAGATCATTCGGCACCTTAAATTTAGTAGGGCTTCTTGCGGAACGAGCATCCCTCCGTGAGCCGGGCCTTTCCACCCGTGGGCTGGCACAGGATCGTCGAACAACCGGTGCAAACTACGACGCTCTGGGCATGGCTGAACACGGTCGTGATTTTGTAGCATCCGGGGCACTTGACGTCCATGAAGTACGAGTTCGGATGGGGCACCAGGCGCTTCAGCTTATGCTTGCGCTTCTCCTCGGCCGGAAGCGGGTGCAGGAAATCCTTGGCGAGCGGCATTCTGATTCGTTTGTTTTCTACACTTGCAGCGAAACACGTGTTTTGGAGGCTTGAGGAAAAATTCACTCAACTTTTAAATGGTTATACGAGCTTTCGCTGTACGTACTTCACTGTACGACGTATAATCCGGGACTAAGGAAGAGTCGAGGGTTGATTTTTCGCAGGTTAGTTTACGTGGCGCGAAACGAGTCATCTCGCTCTGTCCGCCGCTTTAACATATGCCACTCTGTTGCCGGCTCTTTTCCACACTACGGTTGATCTCACGGACACCAGTGCAAAAATCCCGGAATTTCACTCACATCAGCACACATTTTGTGACGTTTTGGAGCAAAGTCACTCAAATGTTTGAGAGCAAGGTACATTCGTAAAACTGACAGACAGCGTTACGTAACGTAATTGATTTTCTAGCAATAAAAAATGTCGGAACTTCCACAAATAATTCAAAAATTGCAATAAATAACTACATTTTTTCCACCAAAAAAAGTTTAAATTTTCCATAAATAAGTCTGATTTTTCCATAAATAATTTAAAAATTCCCAATTGAAAAACATCAAAAAAGCAATTGAAAATTTAGCAATAAATACGAAACAATGAGTAAAGTAAAAGTTTCGGCCGAGCCATGCGGTGAAGCCGCATAAAGGATTGAGGAACTGAGGCGGCAGAAGGCCGCCGAAGTTTCCGAAATCCAACGCGCCGTGACTGCGTCGATTCGGATCCAAGCAATCCACAGATCCAAGTATTTGCCCGGTAGAATGCGAACAGAGATGTTATCCCTTTTTAAAGTCCGACGAGCGTTAGCGAGTTCGGACAGCAAGCGATTGTCTGTTAAATTGCACACATAGTTTCAGTCTTTCTATCATAATAGTTCTGTAATGTAGTATGTTCGAAATTTTTTGTTCGGAAATTCCTCCCGGATTTTTTTCAAGAATTATTCCAGGTATTCCTCCTGGCATTCCTCTAGGATTTCATTCAGGAATTTCTCCAGGGACTTCTGCCAGAGTTCTACCAAGAATTCCTCCAGGAATTACCCCAGGTATTTCCACAGGAATTCCTCCAGGAATTTATTCAAGAATGGATCCAGGAATTCTTCCATGAATTCCTACTAAAATTCTTCCAGGGTTTCCCCCAAGAATTAATCCAGGAATTTCTTCTCTATAGGGTTTCCTCTATACATTCCTCCAGGATTTATTTCAAGGACCCCTCCAGAAATTCCACCGATGATTCCTGCAGTAATTTCTCCAGAAAATCCTTCTGGGATTCCTCCTGGAATTCCTCCAGAAATTCCTCTGGAAATTCCTCCTGGAACTCCACCAGAAATTCCTTTCTGAATTCCTCTAAACATTTCTCCAGGAATTCCTTCAGAAATTGCTCCATGGATTCCTTACAGAATTCCTCTAGAGATTCTTCCAGGAATTCATTCAGGGTACTCATTTGGGGATTCCTCCTAGTGTTCTTCCATGAATAGTTCCACGGAATTTCCCCAAGATTTCCCATAGAAATTTGTCCCGGAATTCCTCCTGAGGTTCCTCCAGAAATTGTTTCAGGGAATCCTCCAGGTTTCTTTCCAAGAATTTCCTCAGGGATTCTTCCAAGTAATTCTCTAAAAATTCCTCTATGGATGCCTCCAGGAATTCCTCAAGAGGATTCTTAAGAATTACCCCAAGAATTCCTTCAGAAATTACTACCTCAAGAATTCCTCCTGAAATTCCTCCAAAAATTCCTCTGGGAATTCCTCTAGAATTTTCTCTTGGAATTTTTTCAGAAATTTCTCTTGGAATTTGTTCACAAATTTCTCTTGGAATTTCTTCAGGAATTTCCCTTAGAATTTCTTCAGGAATTCCTCCAGATGTTGCTTCCAGAATTTCTCTCGAGATTCCTCCAGGAATTCTTCCAGGGATAGTTCCACGGAATTTCCCTAAAAATTCCTTTACAAATTTATCCTGGAATTCTTCCTGGGATTCATCAAGGAATATGTCCAGAACTTCCTGCAGGAATTTGTCCAGAACTTTCCAGGCATTCCTCCTGAGGCTCCTCCAGAAATTGCTTCAGGGATTCCTCCAGGGATTTTTCCATGGATTTTCCCAGGGATTCTTCCAAGAATTTCTCTAAGGATTCCTCTAGGAATTTTTCAAGAGGTTTCTTCAGAAATTTCTCCTGGGAGTTTCTCCATGGACTCATCCCGTGAATTCTCTAGGGATTCATCTAGAGATTGCTGCGGTAGTTAATCTAGAGGTCCCTCTTAGAATTCTTCTAAAACCTCCACCAGGAATTCATCTAGGAATTTATCTAGAGATTGCTCCAGGCATTAGTCCAGGAATTTCTTCAGGAATTCTTCAAGGAAATTCTTCAGGGTTTCCTCCAGGGATTTATTAAGGATTTTTTTTGAAAGATTCCTCCAGGAATTGATACAGGCATGTCTCCAGGAATTTATCCGGGGGTTTCTCCAGGCATTCCTCCAGAAGCACCTACAGAGATTTCTATAGGGATACCTCCAGGCATTTCTCCAGGATTCCTTCAAAAATTACTATCGCAATTTCTCCAAGAATTTATCTAGAAAATCCTCCAGGGATTCATTAAGAAATCTCCCCAAGAATTCCTTCCGGAGTTAATCCAAGAATTATTCTCATAATTCTTCCTGGGATTCCTGCATGAGTTACTCTTGAGATTTCTCTAGGAATTCCTTCAAATATTTTATCAGGAATCCTCCAGGAAATCCCCAAGGGATTCTTTTAAAAATTTCCCTAGAAATTCTTTTCGGAATTTATTCCAGAATTATTGTAGGTATTCCTCCTGGTATTCTTCCAGGGTTTCATCCAAGCGTTTCTCCAGGGACTCCTCTAGGAGTTCTACCACGAATTTCACCAGGAATTACCCCAGGTATTTCTTCAGGAATACCTCCGGGAATTTATTCAGGAATGGATCTAGGAATTCCTCCAGGAATTTCTTCGGAAATTCGTGCAGCAATTCCTTAAGAAATTCTTCCAGGAATTCCTCCAGAAATCCTTCCAGGGTTTCCTCCAAGAATTGATCCAGGAATTTTCTCTAGGGTTTCCTCTCCACATTCCTCCAGGAATTATTTCATGGATTCCTCCAGAAATTCCACCGATGATTCCTGTAGTAATTCTTCCAGAAATTGCTTCTGAAATTGCTCCTGGAATTCCTCCAGAAATTGCTCTGGAAATTTCTCCTGGAACTCCACCAGAAATTCCTCTCAGAATTCCTCTAGAAATTTCTCCAGGAATTTCTTCAGAAATTTATCCACGGATTCCTTCCAGAGCTGCTCTAGAGATTCTTCCAGGAATTCATTGAAGGGTTCCTCAAAGAATTGATAAAGGGATTCCTCCTAGAATTCTTCCATGAATAGTTCCATGGAATTTCCCCAAGATTTCCTATAGAGATTTGTCCAGGAATTCCTGCTGGGATTCCGCCTGGAACTTGTCCGGAAGTTCCTCCAGGAATTTCTCCTGAGGTTCCTCCAGGGTTCTTTCCAAGAATTTCTCTAAGAATTTTTCCAGGAATTCCTCCAGAGATTTCTTCAGAAATACCCTAGGAATTCCTTTAGAAAATCCTCCAGGAATTCATATAGGAACTCCTTCAGGAATTCCCATAGGAATTCCTTCAGATATTACTACTACTGGGGCTCCTTAAGAAATTCTCCCTGAAATTCCTCTCGGAGTTTTTACAGGAATTATTCCAAGAATTCCTCCAGGGGTTCCTGCATGAATTCCTCCTGTGATTTCTCTAAGAATTCTTTCAAGGATTTCTTCAGGAATCCTCCAGGAAATCCTCCAATGATTCCTTCAGAAATTCCCCCAGAAATTTCTCTGGGAATTTATTCAGGAATTATCTCAGGTATTTCTCCAGGATTTCATCCATGCATTTCTCCAGGGACTCCTCCAGGAATTTCACCAAGATTTACCCCAGATATTTCGTCAGAAATTCCTTCTGGAATTTCTTCTTAAATCGATCCAGGAAACCCTCCAGGAATTTCTTCGGAAATTTCTACAGCATTCCTCCAGGCATTCCTGCAGAAAATCCTTCAGAGATTGCTGCAGATATTCTTTCAGGAGATTCTTCAGGAAATTCTATAGTAAGGGATTCCTCCGGAAATTCTTGCAGGTTTCCGCCAGGAATTAATACATGAATTTGAACCCCAGGGAGTCCTCTAGAAATCCGTACGGAGTTTTTTCACGGATTCCTCCAGAAATTCCTTCAGAGATTCCTCTAAGGAATCTTCTTTAAGATTCCTCCAGTAATTCCTCCAGAAATTCCTCTGGGAGTTCTTCTAGAAATGTATCTTAGAATTTCATCAGAAATTTCTCTAATGCTCCAGGCACTTCTCCAGGGATGCCTACTTCAGAAATTTTTCCTTTAACTTCTCCAGGGATTCCGCCATGAATTTGTCCAGAAAATTCTCCAGGATTTCCTGCAGAAATACTAGGAATTTCGGAGAAAATTTGCTTATGATTTCACAAAAAAAAATGTGTCTACGATGCTTCGTTCTTGAGTTATGATTTTTCAAAGTAGGTGGTGTCTGTGGAAAATGTTTGTTTTCCACTGGAGTTTTCCGGAAAATAAGCGACCCTAATTTTTTCAATTTAGTTTTTTGTTCCTGAATATGTGATCCCTACCTATGAAAAAAAATTTATCAACCTTCAGAACCTTCGTACACATTTGTACGATACAAAAAAAAACCCCAATGCTCCAGGCATTAGTCCAGGAACTTTTTCAGGGTTTCCGCATGGAATTTGTCCAGAAGGTCTCCAGGATTTCCTCCAGAAATACACTCCCGGTCAAAAGTTTGGGGTCACTCCCTCAAAAACATGTAATTTTTTTAGGCCCATATCTACGCCAATTTGCGTCCGATTTCAAAACCCTAGGTTTCATTCAAAAGATAATAAGTCAAAGAAACTTTGAACATGACTCAAAAGAAACTTTTTCAAAGAATTTTGCATGTAAACTTAACCCAAAGTTGCCAAATTTTGTAAAAAAATAATATATACTTACGGCAGTGTCGCTGAAAATTTTAATATGAGAGCGGTAATATGACCCATTTTCTATTAGCTTCCAACTGCATTATACAGAACTTAGCTTAAAAATCTAGAAAAAAAAGTTACTAAGTAAATTAACTCTTCATGTCATCGACCAATATTTGGGGTCACCCCTCAATATGATATATCAGCCAAAAGTTTGGGGTCACTCTCGTAAAACATGGAAAAGTGATTTGGTGATATCTTCGTCATCTATAGTTCAATTTTAATTCTTTTTGGCTCATTTCAAAGATAATTAACTAAATTTACGTTTGATGTCTTTAACTTAACGTATTTAACTATTTTTGTATATAAAAATGTTATGTTAAGTTAACACCTTTCACTACACTTCAAAAAATGAGGCAACTTTACGTTAAGTTTTAGTATATAATTTCAACAAATATGTGTGGTTCAATGTCTATACAGTAAGTATCATTTATTTTGTTTCAAATAAGCCAAGAAGAATCAAAATTAAATGAAAGATGACAAAGATATCAACAAATCACTTTTCCATGTTTTACGATAGTGACCCCAAACTTTTGGCCGATACATCATTTTGAGGGGTGACCCCAAACTTTTGGTCGGTGACATCAAGGATTAATTTACTTAATAACTTTTTTTCTCGATTTTTTCGCTAAGTTCTGTAAAATGCAGTTGGAAGCTAATAGAAAATGGGATATATTACCGTTCTTATCTTAAAATTTGGTCCACCCAATTTCCAGCGACACTGCCGTAAGTTTATATTCATTTTTTTTAGAAAATTTGGCAACTTTGGGTTAAGTTCACATGCAAAATTTTTTGAAAAAGTTTCTTTTGAATCATGTTCAAAGTTTCTTTGACTTATTATCTTTTGAATAAAAACTAGGGTTTTGAAATCGGACGCAAATTGGCGTAGATATGAGCCTAAAAAAATACATGTTTTTGAGGGGGTTACCCCAAATTTTGGACCGGAGTGTACATCTAGGAATTCCTCCTGTGATTTCTCGAAGAATTCCTCCAGGAATGCGTCCAGAAACTCCTCCAAGGATTCATCAAAAATTTTTTCTAGTAATTTCCACAGAGATATCAGATGCGGGTTCTTTAGATTTTTTTCCTGAAATTCCTCGCATATTTGGTCTCCAGATTCCTCCAGGTATAGTTTCAGAAATTTCTCCTGGGATTTCTGGAGGTATTGCTCCGAGAATTCCTGTAATGATTTCTTCCGAAATTTCTCTCGGGATTTTTTCAAATAATTATTCAGCGGTTAGTTCAAAAATTTCAGTAATCCGATCATAATTTTTTTCAGGGTTTCACCCCAGAGTTGTTTTTAGGATTACTTGTAGATTTTTTTTAATAATTTGAAGAATTTCTAGAGGATTTCCTCCAGCGATTTGTATTGGAATTTTTTTAAGATAATTTTAGGAGGACACAGAAGACAAGAAAGGCTCCAAGAAGTCATCCAGGAATTCTTTCACATTTATCTCCGAGAAACCTTTAAGAAGTCCAATCATCAATACCATCAAGATTACCCATTGCACCACCAGCTTTTAAATATATTAAAACTTCCTCAATGACCATTTTAATTTGTGTATTTTTTGATAGACGCACAAATACCCCTGGCCCACGAAATAAAAGAAATCAATAGTGACTGACTAGAAATCACCTCCAGCATGGTTTTAATGAATACACTCGCGTTTACGCTTCACCTACATGGATCATTTCTTATTATGTGACATATATTCTCACTAGGAATTCAAAAACTTTTGCCTGAATTCCATTGCAAATTCAACCAGATTTTTTACCCACATGATACTTGAATTCCACAAAGAAGCACTTAATAATATTTTGCAGTAATGCTGCTAGAAAATTCAAAGATTCTGAAAGATATCCATCGAAGACAATGATACATATTGCCCTTTTTACTGGCATTTTACCAGGTTTGCTGGTATGTCCAGGGCCGGATTTACAAATGTGGGGGCCCGGGGCCACAGTGTTGTGGGGGGCCTTTATGTAAAAGGGTATATTTTTACCCATATACATGAAAAAAATCTTAAAAATATTAACCATTCTTACAAAAATGTATAAATGAAGGTTTTGATGTGGAAGAACTTAAATCTAGAACAATAAACAGAGCTGTGAAAAATGTTGATATCCACTAAATTTATTCATACCAGATTTGAAATTTTAACGTGAAAACAATTATATAATAATAACAATGATATAAAGTAAAAAACGGATTTCTCAGATTTAGTAGAAATTCATTCCATAGTTCATATAGAAACTGCAAAAAGAATTTAAAGCCGAATCTTTCGAGAAGTTTCAAGTAAACTTAGTACCACAATCCTAATAAATGTGCTGTCGTTTTGTGAAATCGATAGATATTTTCTAGGGGAACCCTGCCGTAATTTCTGGAGAAGTTCATGTTCAATTCCATAAAAAATTAACACTTAATAAAAGCTTGTTCTAACGCGACTACTAGGGAAGCTTCTAGCGATCTCCCAAAAGAATTTTCCGAAAAACTCTGAAATCATAGAGAAACTGCAGGGAAAATTCTTATTGAAAATGCTGAGGAAACTTTAGTGGGAATCCATGATAAGTTTCCATCAGGCTTTCTGACTTCATTTCCAATAGAATTCTTTATCTTGAAAATCTTTTGCGGAAAACCCCGACAATTTTTCCAAAATTTCTTCAACAATTTTCTTAAGGAATCATTGATTTTTTCAGTACACTGAAGTTTTTTTTTACGCGGTTTTTTTTACGCGGTTTTTTTTTACGCGGTTTTTTTTACGCGGTCCGTCCTAAAAAAAAACCGCGTTATTTCGAGACCCGTCGTAAAAAAAAACCGCGTTATTTCAAAAACCGTCGTAAAAAAAATCCGCGTTTTTTCAAAAACACGCGCAAAATAGTCAGCACCACATCTAACGTGACTTGACTTTTTTTACGACGTTTTTTGAAATAACGCGGTTTTTTTTTACGACGGGTCTTGAAATAACGCGGTTTTTTTTACGACGGGTCTCGAAATAACGCGGTTTTTTTTTACGCGGTTTTTTTTTACGCGGGACCATTACCGTCGTAAAAAAAAACTTCAGTGTAGTTCGCCATGGATTTATCCTTATTTCAGTTATAAAATCTCTCAACTCAGCAAATTTGGACTGAAATTCTTTAAAACAATCTGCTGTTAATTCATCTTTAACCACTAGTTAAATTTAAAAATACTTTGCAGAAAAGGACGAGTATTTTGTTTTCAATTCCACTAATTTGCTTATCTTCGGACATATATACTGCCCCCATTCGCACAACAGCCCCATGTGAATAGGAAACCCAGCAAACATGGGACTGTTATGCGAATAGGGACAGTTTAGGCCTATTTCGTCTGCGACTTACTTAGTGTCGTGTTCAATTTTTAGTAATTAAAATGAAAATTACTGCTAAAAGTTCTGAATTGATAGTAAAGTACAAATTTATGCTAGATTTTTTCTAAAAAAAAAGTTTCAACACTTTTAGTGTTCTCCGATTAAATTAAGTCGAAAGCTGTCTAAGTAAAATCAAACTTATAAGTTCTTAAATTCTTCTTTATAAAAAAAATCCTTTGGTTCTTCCAAGAACTCTTTAAAATATTTTCAAACCCTTTATACAAAAAAAAAACAAATACAGCAGGAACTTTTGAGTTCTTGATTCATAGAGGTTTGTAGTTCCTGCAGAATTCAGTTGAAGGTGTTCTTCAAGATTTGCGGTAAGCTATCTTGAGGAATTGCACAAATAAAAATAAATAGTAATAAATTTTGGAGGAAATAGTAGCAGTTTCTCTCAAAAAAGCCATAACATACATCTATTAAGAAGACAGTAATGTGAAGCTCTATTGTGAATTGTGAATTAAAATGTGAATTTAATCGAGAAGTTTTTTGTACTACTTCGTTTTTCTTGCATCACATCATTTTCCGGAAAGTGAAATTTTGTGGGGGCCCCTATAATGTGGGGGCCCGGGGCCCTGGCCCCCCTGGCCCCTCCCTAAATCCGGCACTGGGTATGTCTGAAACATACTGGAAAAACTTGTAATTAGAAGGCACGAAATGTTGCTAATTGGCAAATTGAGTGATGAAATTTGTGAAAAAAATCGCGTTCTGGTGGGATTCGAACCCACGACTCCGTATTCGCTAGACCGGCGCATTAACCAACTAAGCCACAGAACAGGTAATGGTTCTGCGGAATAGAAAGCCAAACTGACTCCGAAGCCGCACCGTGAACACTCCTATTTCACAAACTCATCTCTCTTTTCGGCTTAGATGCCAATCCATAACACACTCCTGTTTGTGCCCACTATCTACAAGTTAAGCGAATTAGTAGGGCCCATATAGCCGAGGCGATAAACGCACGGGTATTCAGCATGACCATGCTGAGGGTGACGGGTTCGATTCCCGGTCGGTCCAGGATCTTTTCGTAAAGGAAATTTCCTTGACTTCCTTGGGCATAGAGTGTCTTCGTGCCTACCACACGATATACACATGCAAAATGGTCATTGGCAGAGGAAGCTCTCAGTTAAAAACTGTGGAAGTGCTCATTGAACACTAAGCTGAGAAGCAGGCTTTGTCCCAGTGAGGACGTTACGCCAAGAAGAGGAGAGAGGAGGAGATCTATATTTGTCACCACGACAGTGGTTTTCAGATTTTTTCCTAATTTCCATACATAAAGTCAGGAAAAATTTCCGGAAGGGGGGGGGGTTGGCTGGCAAATTTTGGAGGGGGCTTGGCCCCCATGCCCCCCCTCTAGCTGCGCCAATGGAAGTTGTTCAACTTTATGTGTAAGTTTGTTGAACAAAATTCTGTGACGAGACTGGTTTTGCAGAAATTCATTCGGCAATATTTGAATTGCTACAAAGTGATCAATTTGAACTCGGTTTACGGTATGGAAAATGTCTTTAGAAAAACACGCAACAAAACACGTGTTCAGTATGCAGATATTCTACCTGAAATTTGTGAGTGCGTGCAGCTGAAAGGATCCGATCATATTTTAGGTTTATACCTGGAAAGTATGCCGTCTGCAGATAAGAATTCTAAAAATAGACTCAAAAGGGCAAGGAAGATGAATTGCTTTCTTCCAAACAGGGTAGATCCTTGAATGAGCGATGAAAAGCAAAAGCGTGGATAAACCGAACAGATGGTTTTATGTAGGTACGAAAACAGAAAGCAAACATATTTTTTTTCTAGTGAATTTTCCATTTTTTTTTCTTTTTAGTCAATACTATTAAACAAAATCAGTTAATAACCCATGACAAATCTTAAAATTTCCACTTTTTTTTGTGAAAATTTCTAAATGATCGACTTTTAGCAACGTGGTGGTATACTATAATTGTAGCGATTGGATTGGAAAATGTTTGAAATTTAAATCAACTGAATTATGCAGATATATTCCATGCTTTTTCATATGTTGGTAACCGAATGCTGCCTACGTGACCTCGTGCATTTAAAATGCATTGCCCCATTCACGAGAGAGGCAAAGTTCATTTCCAAATTCATTTCTCTTCTGAGAAATGCAGTTTATCCCAAAAGGATAATGCAATTTTGTTCATGTTCCAGCGCTGATCGCGCGCATCCTTTCAGTGCTTTCCCTGGTAGCAAGCAGTCAAAACTGAGCTCTGCTAAGTTTAGTGTGATTAGCTGTTATACTGAAACGTGACTCGATATAGAAAAATGGCATTGCTTCCGTCAGTTTTGCGTGATTTGATGGGCGACTTCTTGGTCACTCCGCCGCGTATATCTCACCTGATTGAAAAGGCGTTGCTCCACGATCTGGTGCACCATGACGATCATCATCACCATCACCACCATCACCCCGCCGTCGAACATCATCGGCACAAGCAGCTGAAAGACGTGGAGGCGGCCAAAGCTCATCACCAGCTAGTGGAGAGCTGTAAGGACGGATTTTCGGTGAATGTTGACGTGTCCCACTTCCAACCGAAAGAGATCAAGGTCCAGCAGGAGGGCGGCTGGATCACGGTCGAGGGCAAGCACGAGGAGCGACGTGACGATCATGGATTCGTGTCGCGACATTTCGTGCGCAAGTATCGCCTGCCGGAGGGTCACGACTCGGACAAGATGGTTTCGACGCTGTCGTCCGACGGTATTTTGACGATCAGGGCTCCAAAGTTGGCCTTGGAGGAGGAAGCGCCCAAGGATGGTAAGGATGTGCCGGTTGTAAAGACGGGCAAGCGTGCGAAGGGAGACGAAGAAACTGAAACTGTGGAGGAGAACGACGCCAAGAAAGCCAAGCTGTGAAGAGCGTGGCGCTAACGTGGATACCTTGTGTTCTGTTCTGAGAATTCAATAAAATTTTTGGACTAATGAACTCACTTTATTTTTACATTTTTAATATAGAGAAAGCATTGCTGTACCATTGTAGTACCGTAAAACGGGGTATCTTTGATAGTGCACAGGCATTGTATAGTTTATTTTATAACTATGACTCCTTCAATCAGTTAAGAAAAGGCGAACGTGTATCAATTCTATACATATGAAAGTTCATCTTAGACGAATATTCATTAAAACCTATTTTATATAAACATTTTTGAGAAAAAAAAATTAAATTTATCGGTATATTTGTCCTTTGTCAACTTCTTCAAACAATCTGCTATACAAATTCGTTTCAACTATTTTTTCAATGAATGGTCTCTTATTCTTGATAGATCTATCATAGTTGATTCCAATTCTGGCCTTGGATATCTTAAAGAAGTGTGTTTTTCCGAAATGGAAGCAATTATGTAAATTGAGATCTCCATACACCGATAAACGCCATTGTAATTTTTTGTAGTTAAATCTGTGTTTTTCAAAATTGGTCAATGAAACATTCAAAAAAAGAGAACTTATCATGAATAGCATATAATCTTAATGTAAACATATTATGTTGAGACACCGTTAAACATATTCTTTAACAAAGATAATGATTTTTGATAGCTAAATTAACTGTGTTTTTCACTCAGTACTCCACAAACTCATTTTTATATATAGAATTTAGTAGAAAAATCAATGTTTTTATATAAAAATTCTATCTCGTATATTTCACAAGGCTTCTCTTATCATGTTCATACTCCTATGATATCCATCTGTGATTATTTTTTTAGTTTTGATGTGTTTTACAGGGCACTATCAAAGTTGCCCCAAAATGAAAATCTGATTCTCGCTCATATGATAAACTAAAAATCATCCAAAATATTTAAGATTATCGGATCTTTCAATTGCATGGTATTAGTATGGTTTGTAAAATGGTAACTGATACTCCATTACTTGATTTAAAAATATAGAATTAGATAAAACACTGTTACATGGAAAAATATTGAAATAATTCGCTTAAAAACTATCAAAGTTATTCCGTTGCACGGTACCGTGATTTCGGGTGAAATTGATCAGTAGGGAGAAATTGATCGACGTGGGGGCCGTTTTTATTCGCCAAAAATGATGCTTTAAACTTGAAACAATTTGTAGAAAACAACCATCATCTGGCTAAAGGGTTAGGTGTTGAAGGAAGAGTTTACGTGTTTTACAGCCAAGTAGTCACATATTCGCGTGATAAATTCAATAATTTCTTAAACTGCGTGTTTGGCGAACTTCTAAGAACCTTTTAAACTTTTATTACCGTGTATGTATCGCACGTTCAATTATTCGAATGGGTGTTTTATAAATATTGAAATTTATGCATAAAATTGCACTTTTCCAGAAGTAATCACATATTTAATATGGAAACTGCATACTTTCAGGTATTTTATTCGGATTTAAACTTAAATAATTAAAAATTTAGAAAACTTGTAAAAGTTTTGCGTTGCTTTTCGCATTCTAGGATTGTAAATTCAGATGGGAAACATATGTTCAGCACTTACAAAGGAATTTCATTTACTGCTCAATTTCACCCCGAAAGCAAAATTATTTTTTGCCTTTCTCGTACACTAAGTGTACTAGAATATATGTTCACTCCAAAAATGACTTTTTAGGAGGCCCGGAGGGTCGAGTCACATATACCAATCAACTCAGCTCGACGAGTTGAGGTGATGTCTGTGTGTGTGCGTAATGTGTGTATGTGTGTGTACAAAACAAACTCACATCACTTTTAGGATTATTTATTCGCTTGGTAACTTAGGCTAAAAATTGAGATTTTATTAATGATATTGTTCCTTGACATGTAAAATGTTAAGCACCACCGGGCAATCTGTACGTTATAACTTTTTTCACAAGTGTCGGAACACTTTGCGGTCTTCGGCAAAGTTTTTCGGCATATCCTAGGCTATACTTCAACGTCATTAGTTAGATCGGTTTTCACAAAAAAATAATTTATTAGAAAAATGCAAAAAAGCACGTTTTCCCATACAAAATTCCATACAAATTTCAATCGCAAAGCGGAATACGGGGACGCAACCAATCGCTCCCAAATTTTGCACAGTTGTTTTGGACGCTAAAAGGAATCGAAGAAGCTTTGTTCCAAAAAATCGACTTTGTTGACCCAGTCTAGTGTGTATGTGTGTGTACAAAACAAACTCATATCACTTTTAGGCAATAAACTTCAACCGATTTTAATGACCGATGCGGAATCTGGTCCCATTGTTTCCTATTGAAAATGGTTCGGATCGGTCCAGCGGTTCCGGAGTTATGGCCATTTAGGTCAAGAAGGGGCCAGATATGCAAACGCTACAAACCCATCCATGCGACACATCAAACTACGGCATTTTCGTGAACTTGATGAACGGTAAGCAGAAAAATGGTCTTAGACCATATCTGAACCGGTAGTGTCTCGGAACCGGTTCCGGGCGTCCCGCCGGAAGTGGCCAAATATAAAAGTGAACTAAAACCATACATGCGACATATCAAACCGCGTATTTTTCGATAACCTGATGAACAGTAAGGGGGAAAACATTCTCAGACCATATCGGAAGCGGCAGTGTTCCGGAACCGGTTCCAGGTGTCTCGTCGGAGGTGGCCAAGTATAAAAGTTCCCCAAACCTATGCATGCGACATATCAAATAGTGGCTTTTTTAATATCCTGATGAACAATAAGCAGGAAAATATTCTCAGAACATATCTGAACCGGTAGTGATCCGGAACCGGTTTCGGCTGTCCCGCCGCAAATGGCCAAATACAAAAGTGAACCGAACCCATGAAAATTTTTTACAATTTTTCTTGTTTTATAACTAAATGGTTTATTCAACCATTTCCAGCTATCCATCAATGGCTGGAAATATTCCTAACAGATGTGATGCCTTACATTTCGGGCTGCAAGGGGCTTTTTTGTCTGAATTCCTTTGAATTCATGGTGATCCAGTGTTGAGGAGACGAGGAGTGCGCAACATTATTTCCAAAAAAACTACAAGTGTTTGACAACTGATTTGCTGTTGATTCAGCAATTAAAGTCATTGCTGACTTATCAGTTACCATTACAGATGTTTCAGCAAACTAGAATTTGCTGGTTGCGTCTCAGCAATTCATTTTGCTGGATGATAAATTCAAAATTTGGTGTGTATGCAAACCGGCTTAGGATTTCGGGTTGTATCATGTTTTATCGTATCCCCGATACAAACTTCCATATAAAACCATCTTCTGACTTGTCAAATATTTGTTTTGCTTATTTTTCACTACCAATGTTCGATCGTCAGAATAAATTCTGCTTAAATAATTTTGAATAAATCTCTGGATGAATATCCGACGAATTCCCAGGCAAATTCTTGAAGGAATCACAGGAGGATTTTCTTAAGAACTTTATGGGGAAATTTCTGCGTTTGTGCCAGCCCCAAAGAGAGATGGTTTGTGAAAAATAGAATGTTTATGGTGTGGGCTCGGGTTCAGTTTGGCAGAATCATTTACCTGTTCTGTGGCTTAGTTGGTTAAAGCGCCAGTCAATCAAATACGGAGTCATGAGTTCGAATCCCAGCAGAACGCGATTTTTTTTCACAAATTCAGCACTCAATTTGTCAATTGGTAACATTCTGTGCCTTCTAACTATAATTACAAGTTTTTCCGTATGTTTCAGTTAAGAACAATCTATAACATTGTATAAAATTTCTTCCAACAATTATTTTTTAAAAACTATGAGGGGAGGGGTTTTGGGGGTTAAACCACTCTCATTGCCGATGTTCCGTGCACTAGACGCTTCTTCGCCAACATTAGGAAAACTGGGTGTCCATTATAAATTGTTTTCTATGTGAAAGAGTGTTCTGAGCCACTTTGCTGACAACAGTTTTCTTCCAAATGGTCCAAAACGTGAGATATTCCAACTACTAGCAAAATATAATGCTGCCCCACATGTTCGACATGGTGCCCTGTGTAGCTGATTACCGATGGTCAAAATTTTAAAATTTCTCGAATTTTAAAATTTCTTGAAAACTTATTTGGGTCCCCACTCAAAATGTTGAATTCTGAAATTTGGGGGGGAGGGGGATGGTAAAGAAAAAAAAAACAAATTAATCCACCTTGTGGTGATAGTGCCTTTCTCGTCGAAAATGTTCTCACAATCTTTTCGGCGACGTAACTCAAAGTGTTCCTGAATCCTGATATTTTTTTTAGAAAAGCAAGCATTTTATCAAAGCCATCATTGAATTGAAAACTTATGATGACCAATAAAACTTGTATTTACGGTTGTTAACGGTCACAGCCAAGAAATGCTGTTAGTTCTATTATGTGGCCTAGCCGGGATAATTTATGAAAATGCAGAAAAAATATTACTCAATTTTGTTATTTCATGAACAGCTTGAGACCAAACTTAACGATTACGTTTCCGTCATTTTATTTTCAGAAAAATTACATAATGTCTTTGAAACTCCGTTATGTTGGAAAAACCTTTTTTGCATTCCATTTCACCGAGTAAATTAAATTCATTAAACTTCCAATTAATAAACAGTTTGTGTGGCGCACTAATTTTTTTGGCATTATCACAGTCACATTCACCACACATTTCCCGTGGCATGTCTCCTAACACGTATTAAATAGGAAAACAAATCGGAATTCCAGATCGGCATCTTTGATGGCCGGATGAACAACCATATTTTTATTTCGCTGAAAACCAGCAAAATTTTGCTGGTTTTTGACAAGCTGTAAATACAGCAATCCATCCAGCAAAATATTTTTGCTGAATCTTCAGCAGTGGTACTGACAGCATATTTTGCTGGTTGACCATCAATTTTGTCCACGCTCGGCCCCGGCTGAATTTTTTTGTTTATTTTTCAATTTTTTTTTACAATTTTTCTCGTTTTATAACTAAATGGTTTATTCAACCATTTCCAGCTATCCATCAATGGCTGGAAATATCCCTAACGGATGTGATGCCTTACATTTTGGGCTGCAAGGGGCTTTTTTGTCTGAATTCCTTTGAATTCATGGTGATCCAGTGTTGAGGAGACGAGGAGTGCGCAACATTATTTTCAAAAAACTACAAGTGTTTGACAACTGATTTGCTGTTGATTCAGCAATTAAAGTCATTGCTGACTTATCAGTTACCATTACAGATGTTTCAGCAAACTAGAATTTGCTGGTTGCGTCTCAGCAATTCATTTTGCTGGATGAGAAATTCAAAATTTGGTGTGTACATTCCTTCATGGTTTTTGCTAGGATTACTTCTGAAATTTCTTTGAGGAGATATTTTGATTTCCAGAGACTTCTTATGAATTTTAGGGAATGCTTCAGGAGTTTCAGCAATGGATTTTTTCAAGAAATCATCCATGGAGTTTTTCAAAAGTTCGTCCTAAAATTTCTATACACATCCTTCAAGGATTGCTTCGGAAATTCTTCCAAAGTTTCTCCAAGATTTTTTTGAGAATTCCTTCAGTGATTTCTGCTGAAATTCCTGCAAGGATATTTTTCTATTTGCTCTTACAGTTCCATAAGAAATATTTCTACATACATATTAGGAATTGTTGAGATAATCTTTGAAAACAAAAATTCTGAAAAAAAAATCCCTGAAGAATTTGAAAGCAATACCTGGAGGAATAACCGAGGGATCTTTTAGAGAAATCCCCAGAGGAACTTTCAGAAAAATCTGAAAAATCGGAAAATTCTACAGGAGTTCGAAATGAATGCCCGAGAAAATCCCTGAAAAAAAATAAAGTAATACCTGAAGAAACTTCTGGAGAAATTAAAGCAATAATTTCGGAAAAAAAATCTGAGAAAATCTGAATTAGGAAACCCCTCTCAAAGGTATTCTGGCAGTGCCCCTGAAGGTAATCCAAGAAAATATTAAAGAATTTTCTTCTCGCGATAATTACAAAAAAGTTCATTCGGGGGTTTTCCCGGAATAATTCTAAGCTAGGCGCAAAAGTAAAGTCATTTCCATGGAAAATACCGGCATAGGGTGCGCTGAAATCTGGAAACATTGAGTAACCAACTCTGATTTTACAAATTTGGTGGTTTTGTAGCTCATCGAAAATAATTTGGCCCCTATTTTTTTTATTTCGTCATTAAGGTGACCAATTTTCAAATAGAGTGGTCCAAAAAATCAAGGTTTTTTAAAACTAGAATTAAAAAAAATCTTGAACCAGTTGACCGATTTGAAACTTCTTTCTTTTGTTTGAAATGTAATTGTAGTTTATAAAAATACGTTGAAGGGACCAAATTGTGATTAGGTGCAAAAAATATGCTAATATATTATTTTTTTTTACGTTTTCATGGTCTTGGGCTCAAAGGGGTAGAGTAAGGTGGGGCAAAAGTTCGACCTTAGTTGAAAATTCAACTTTTTTCAAGTAATCCAAGCAGATAAAAATAAATGAATACAGTGATTCTACCATCCATGAACTAAAAATTTGCTGAACAAAGTTACGCCAAATGTCTTTTCAATTTTGAGTTACAATACTTTTTGTATGTGTGTGTCTAATTCGAACTCTTGCCCCACCACTGCACACTGTTCCCAAAGGCCCAATTTCGTGATCGAAATTGTTTTGGGCAAGAAAAATTGATTTTAGAGGTTTGGTGTCTTCGAAGAAGTTGTTTGGTATATCAGAGCCCTTCTTTTGGAAGTATCACTAATGTGATTAATCCACCCTTGAATCCACCTAAAAGTGAGATAGAAATTCGATTTTTTTCATAAGTGAAGATAGCGTGTTTATGTCTTCAGCAAAGTTGTAGAAAATGTTATTATGAGAAAACTTGCCGAACAAACTTTTGCTCTATCTGCTCAATTTCTAGAGATATGGGCCATTATTTGTGAATGACCCCTTAAAATCAGTTTTTTGTTGTAACTTTTTCCAGACATTTTTGGGAATTTTCAAATGTTCTACAAAGTTATTTAGTATGACAAAATACGTGTTTCCTCTGAAGACGGCAACATCTTTGATAGTTTTTGAGATATTAAATAATTTATTTAAAAAAATAACCTTTTTTACGGCTTTGTGACATTTACAGGGGCAAAATGGGGCAAGATTTTTCAATTGAATATGCAAGAAGTTTATAATAGGTGTACATTTTATTTCAACTCAGGCTGGACACTTGCTTCCTTGACAGTAAAATTGAGCTGTGAAATATTTTAGTTAATAACTGAAATTTTCAAAAAACTCAAAAAGTATTGAAGATAGAACTTTGTCGTCTTTAAAGAAAACATGTATTTTATCATATATGATAACTTCGTAGAACATTTAAAAATTCCTAAGAATGTCTGAAAAAAGTTACAAAGCAAAGCAAAGCAAAGCAAAGATAACCGTACACATCGTAGTTGCTACTCCGTGATTGACCAGAACAATCGAAGTTGCACAGAGAGCCAATGAATGTGAAAGCTTGGGACTAGCTAACCATTCTCAATGTGCACAATTCGAGAGTTCAGCTATTTAAAGTCAATAACGGCACTGGCCACGTCCTTACGGTCATCAGGAAAGGGAAGGAATGTTAGTTCGACAACCGTTGCTACTAGAAACCGTGGAATCCACAGCATCCCCACAGTTGTCACGGGAAGGAATGGTGGTTAGTAGGGTAGGGTAAGGTGTGGATCTAGGAGCCACCTCTGTTAGGTGATATGATCCACTAGTTATATGGAAATACACGTCGCGGTCTTCATCACGATTATGATTTATTTGATCACGATGACCACTGATCCCGGATTTCGTGCTCGCGTTTCCATCGCCCTACCGTGGAAACCGACTGATCTACGATTATTGTAGCGCGATTCTGATCCCGGATTTTTCACTCGCACTTCCATCACTCTTACCTGAAAATTGTCAGCCATTCGAAAATTCTCAAGCTAATCTGATTCCGCATTCCACACTATCGCTTGCATGGCTCTACCGAGAAAACCGACTGACCAACGAATATTGTAGCGCGATTCTGAACCCGGATTTTTCACTCGCACTTTCATCGCCCTATCGAGAAAACCGACTGACCAACGAATATTGTAGCGCGATTCTGATCCCGGATTTTTCACTCGCACTTCCATCGCCCTATCGAGAAAACCGACTGACCCCCTAAGAATGTCTGAAAAAAGTTACAATGAAAAAACTGATATTTAGGGGTCGTTTTCAGGAAATGACCCATATCTTTCAAAATGGAGCATATAGAACAAAAGTTTGTTCGGCAAGTTTTCTTATAATGATATTTCCTACAACTTTCCTGAAGACATCAGTATACTATATTCACATATGGTAAACACTGAATTTTCATCTCACTACTAGGTGAATTGATCACAAAAGTAATACTTTCAAAAGAAGGATTCTTGTCTATCAAACAACTTCTTGCAACAAACTTTTGTCCTATCTGCTCTGTTTTGAAAGTTATGGGTCATTTTCTAAAAACGACCCCTAAATATTAGTTTATTTCATTGTAACTTTTTTCAGACATTCTTAGGAATTTTCAAATGTTCTACAAACTTATTATATATGATAAAATACATGTTTTCTTTGAAGACGACAAAGTTCTATCTTCAATACTTTTTGAGTTTTTTTTTGAAAATTTCAGTTTCGAACTAAAATATTTCATAGCTCAATTTTACTGTCAAGGAAGCAAGTGTCCAGCCTGAGTTGAAACAAAATTTACACCTATTATAAACTTCTTTCATATTCAATTGAAAAATCTTGCCCCATTTTGCCTCTGTAAATGTCACAAAACCGTAAAAAAGGCTACTTTTCAAAATAAATTAGCAAATATCTCAAAAAGTATCATGGATACAATGTTGCCGTCTTCAGAAGAAACACGTATTTTGTCATACTAAATAACTTTGTAGAACATTTGAAAATTCCCAAAAATGTCTGGAAAAAGGTACAACAAAAAAACTGATTTTAAGGGGCCATTCACAAATAATGGCCCATATCTCTAGAAATTGAGCAGATAGAGCAAAAGTTTGTTCGGCAAGTTTTCTCATAATAACATTTTCTACAACTTTGCAGAAGACATAAACACGCTATCTTCACTTATGAAAAAAATCGAATTTCTATCTCACTTTTAGGTGGATTAATCACATTAGTGATACTTCCAAAAGAAGGGCTCTGATACTAGGATAGGATACGACAACTAGTCAGTCCAAAAGAGACCAATTTGGGGACCAATAATCTTAGCAACGCGGAAAAACAAGACAGCAAGCTGTGAAATTACACAGAGAAGTTGCAGGTCTTCGAAGACACCAAACCTCTGAAATCAATTTTTCATGCCCAAAACAATTTCGATCACGAAATTGGGCCTTTGGAAACAGTGTGCACTGGGGCAAAACTTCGAATCTAGTGTTTGTGAAATTTCACTAACCGTAGCACACAATTTCAAAACTTTGGTAATCTGAATACCTAAAACCAATTAATATTTTATGTTGGAACTGAAATACACTTTAAAGTTCGATCTGGATTTTACCCAAATCAGGGTTAAATTTACTACACCAAAAATTAGTAGTTATCTGCCAAATTCAGATGAAACAACATTTTTTCAACTTTGATCGAATTTTCTCACTAATTCCATCATTTTTAGGGATAATATGTATATTTGTGCAGAATTTTAGATTTTTAACTAAAGTTGCTACATGACTCGAACTCTTGCCCCACAATTCGAACTTTTGCCCCACTATGTGTGAAATACGATTTCCAAATCTTTTTTGCAAAACATTATAGAGTAAAGTGGGGCAAAAGTTCGAGTAGGGCAAGAGTTTCTTTTGAAGTTTTTGAGCTCAATTTAAATTATTTCTTTCGGGTGTCAAGGTTGTTCGAAGCCTTTTTGAAAAAGAGTCTTTCACTCCAATAATTATGAAAATTGATCAATATTTCGAAAAGTTATGATAAAATGTTGGTTTTTGATCAAGAAATTGTAATATGCGATGGTCCTTCCAACGCATGGAATGGAATTGTAATGAAATCGAATTCGATGTTTTATTTTAGAGCGTAACTAGGTATATTTTGAAGATGCTTTAGCATGTATAACTTTTTGCAAAAAAGATTTGGAAATCATATTTTACCCATAGTGGGGCAAAAGTTCGAATTGTGGGGCAAGAGTTCGAGTCATGTGGCAACTTTAGGTAAAAAACTCAAATTCTGCAAAATGTCTATATTATCTCTAAAAATGATGAAATTAGTGAGAAAATTCGATCAGAGTTGAAAAAAATGTTGTTGTATCTGAATTTAGCGGAAAACTACTAATTTTTGGTGTAGTAAATTTAACCCTGATTTTGGGTAAAATCCAGATCGAACTTTAAAGTGTATTCCAGTTCCAGCATCAAATATTAATTGGGCTCAGGTATTCCTATTATCAAAGTGTCAAAATAGTGTGTTACGGTTAGCGAAGTTCCACAAACACTAGATTCGAACTTTTGCCCCAGTGGTGGGGCAAGAGTTCGAATAAGAGACACTTATACAAAAAGTATTGTAACTTAAAATTGAAAAGACATTTGGCGTCAGTTTGTTCAGCAAAGTTTTAGCTCATGGATGGTAGAATCACCAGACGGTATTCATTTATTTATGTCTGCTTTGGTTTTTTGAAAAATATTGAATTTTCAACTAGGGTCGAACTTTTGCCCCACCTTACTCTACATGCTAAAATATCTTCAAAATATACCTAGTTATGCCCAAAAATAAATATCGAATTCGATTTCATTACAATTCCATTCCATGCGTTGGAAGGACCATGGGATATTACAATTTTTTGATCAAAAACCAACTTTTCGAAATATTGATCAATTTTCATAATTATTGGAGTGAAAGACTCTTTTTCAAAAAGGCTTCAAACAACCTTGACACCCGAAAGAAATAATTTGAATTGAGCTCATAAACTTCAAAAGAAACTCTTGCCCCACTCGAACTTTTGCCCCACTTTACTCTACCCTGGTTTTATTTTTTTTTAATTCAGGAAATTCGACGTCACATATATATAAATTGAAGATGTGTAATGTTAAGTTTTTGAGATGTATAGTACAAAAAATTAATAAATTACATTGTTTCCCAAACTGTGGGTCGCGACTTCCTAGAGGGGTCACCGGCCTTCATCTAGGGGGTCGCGAGGGACAGTCAAATATTTTACTGTAACAGACATCAAACGAGAGAATTTCTATGGTTGGTCGCGAAAAGTACGTCTGCTGGTGAAAGGGAATTTTTGGGATCTTATGGATTACATGCTCTCTTATTCAACCGACCACTATCATCATTGTCTTTACAATTTTTCATCCAAAGAAACGTCTGATTCAGAATAGTGGAAGAGTCTTGCAAGAGTCATGCAATATTGAATTTCTTTCCAGAAACGAAACTCTATCGACATTTCAACACCCTGTATTGATAATTCTAAAGATTCACAATGAACTGAAACACCTTTTACGAAACGCCATTTCCGTTGCTAGCCATGTGTCGATCGTGCGACAGATGCGCAGGTTCACCCGTCTCTACAACCTGAATGTCGCGCAAAGCCTCAGATGCGGCACCCGTTGATTTCGGAACAGTGACCGTCAACACTCCATCCGAAGACAGCGACGAACCGATCCGTTCCAGGTCGTGCCCATGTGGCACCGTGTACCGTCGAAGGAACTGTCTCATCACCAGTCCGTGATCGTCTTCTTTTTCCTCGTGCTTCGCTTCGACGGTGATGCAATGGCCGGAGAGCTTTACCGAGACTTCCTCCGGCTTGAATTGCGCCACATCCAGACAGACTTCGAATTTGTCGTCCGCTACCTGCACGGTGGATCCAGTGTCCCGGAGGGAGTCCCCATGGTGCCATGGCCGTTCGTAGGCACCGTGTTGTCTTCGGCGGAGTTGATGCGTCGTCAGGGCGTCCACCAGGTCATCGGTGCTCACAACTTGGCCGAAATGCTGATCCGGTATGTGGGACCGGTTGGGGGCGTCGTCCCACATTTTTCGGTACAGCATTGGTGGCATCTTGTCCGATGAGGCGTATCTACTGATGGTGCACTTTTCACTGCAACGCTCCGCGTGGAACTGGCTGTGCTGCGAAAGAGAGAAGCCTGTTTTCCCCGAAACTGGGTAGCTGCGGGTTTGAGAGAAAGTTGTGTACCTGGTTATGGATTCATTCGACCAAGAATGCAAGGAAAAGAGAAATCGTTGAGAATGAACATTTCTCAATTCTAATTTTGGGATAAAGATAAAAGTCGTCCTTTTGGCGCTCTTTTCCAACACAAACTTAAATTTAAGTCCTTATCTTCTTCTTTGTGCATGCCATGCTAGTTGAAGGGCGATTTATATGCCTGGCGTGGTCGTCACATGATTCTGTATTTATTTTCTGGCGCATGTAAGCAGCATGATACATTATCTAGAAAAAGATGACGAATTTCATCAGAAATGATGTTCGATTTGGTTGGGGCCCAGCAAACACAGAGACTTTGAGTCGAAATTGATATTATTCTCAAACAAAATATGAAATGACACAAAATTTCAATTTTGAATCAAAACACTGACAAAATTATTGTGAATTTTCAAATAATTGACTAACATCACCAGTATATTTACGTTAACTCAACTTTTTCTACAATAAACCCGATTCTTTTTTTTTGCGCTGGTCGTTTTTTGCTATAACTCAGTCAATTTTTATCCAACTGACTTGATTTTTCGTACATGAGAATTGGTTGAAAATTGACGGAGTTACAGCAAAAACCTGACCCGTGCAAAAAAAAAAGAATCGGGTGTAGCCAAAAGTGTATATCGACAATGAGTTTTCATAAGGGCCTGACTTGATCGATTTCTCTTCGTCGACTCTCTCTTTCGCAAATAACTTGATCAAAATAAACAAAATCATTATTCCTTTTGTTTCTATAGCAACATGCAGTCGTCTTCTTCGAATTTCAACCAAAAAATCTTCGGAAAACTCAATAGGGAAGTGGAACCATCTCGGTAGGGGTCCTATTTTGGGCACTTTTCTGCTATAACTCAACCAATTCAGAACCGATTGACACAATTTTTGGAACGCGATGAGATACGTAAGGACTGTATCGGAAATTAACTATAAACTTTCAGAATTGCCTAAAAAAATATCTGTTCGAAATAAACATAACTTTATTTTTGGAGATACCTACTATATAAAAATTAGAAATTGCGAAAACTGTGGGAAAATATTCCATTTTTTCTTTTATTTTTGCGCAAATAATGCTCATGATATAGGAAAATTATTTTTATCAAGAAAAATTCCCTCCGCAGTTTAGGGCAGTTCTTAAAATTGAAAAAAGCCATTTTTCGAGGAACTCTTTTTTTATGCATCTTCAAAGAACGATTACGCAAATAAAAAATACATAAAGTTGAATTGCATTTTTTCAATTGGGTATGTGTTTAAATCTATTGAAGAGGTAGTTTTACCAAAGAACGGAATTTTATAACCTCTGAAGATATTTGAAACAGATTGATGTTTGACCAAAAAGTAGATGTTGGAGGTTTTTCTATCCAAAATAAGAATTTTAAAAGTCGGTATTGAGTGATATGTTATGTGTACATAACTGCTAGTAATAATCATTATTTTCCAGATTTTTCCCCGTACAAATTTTTTTCGCTACAAATGATTGCAACGTTAAAAAAAAAAATAAAAAAATGCAGTTTGTACAGATTTTTATTTTGTGTAGTACACTCATAGAACCATATTCTCAATTATACTAAACATTTTCCAAATTTCTTCAAGCTGTTATAAGCTTAACTATATTGTGAAGATTTCATAGAAGAACCGGAATGCTTCGAGATAAAGCATTTTGAACGTTTATAGTTAATTTCCAATACAGTCCTTATAGTATCTAGCCGTGTACAAAATTTCAAGTCAATTGGTTTGGAATTGACTGAGCTATAGCGAAGAGTGCCCAAAATACCGGCCGCTGCCCAAGTGGTTCGCTACCCTACACATTCTGTGATAACACAAAGAGAGGATCGATGAGGAGAACTCTAAAATGTCAGTTAGGCCCAAATGAAAAAACAGTGTCGATATGTATCTTCATTGAAATTGTATAACTTTAGCTCTCCATAACACTCAGACTTTTTAACAAAGCAATAATTTTTCTTCAAAGTTTGGAAGTATTACCCTTTATTCTTAAATTTTTAGCTTTGCCTACCTTATAGAAACGAAAAACAAAATGCGACTGCTAAAACATTTTCATGTTTTCTGGTTTAGTTTTTTTTATGTTTAACATGACGTAACTCTCATACGCAATGAAAACACAATGTGTCATGTTTGCTCAAATGCCCATTGGTCACATACAAGTATAACTCAATAATTTAAACAGTTTGCATCACATAAAACAAACAATAATCAGTTGCATAACTGAGACAGAACTGTAATTGCTAAGCAGCACAATTCGACAATGATTTTTCTTAAGGGCCTAACTGACTTGATCGATTTCTTTTCGTCGACTCTCTCTTACTCTTGATCAAAACAAACAAAACCATTATTCTTTTTGTTTCTAGTGCAAGATGTAGTCGTCGTCTTCGCATTTCAACTAAAAAATTTGGAAAACTTAATACACGAAAGGATCGATGAAGAGAAATCGAAAATGTCATTTAGGCCACAATGAAGAATCAGTGCCCAATTGAAATGGTTCGTCCCTAAAGAGATAAGTGATCTGTCCAAGAAGCAAATGCATTGAAGTTTGTAGTAGGAGTAAAAATAATGCATTATTCTGATGTATCTGCTTTATTTTCAATTCAACAAATTTATTTTAAGTCAGTATATAATTATAACTAGTTTGTTTTATTCAAACTGATAATTATTTTCAACAACATTGAAAAATTTCATATAATGTATAGTACAGTATGGCGTTGCTTCATTTCCAAAAAAGCGAAGCATTTGAGGGCGGAGTCTTTTTTTTATTGTTTTTCAGAATTGATTCCCAGCTCTTACTGATGTGTCTATGTTGAGTGATTATGTGCAACTATGGATACTCAACAATGATAACCTTTGGAACCTTCAATTATGTTTATAAGTTTGACTTATAATTTATGATAAGCTGTTTACGACTTTTTAAGCTGCTTTGCAACTTAGAATTTAACGCCTTATCTAATGATAACTATTCTTATATGCAAGTAAACTATGGAAGCCAAATAATCACACTCCGGCAAATCAATGGCACGGATATAACAGCATCAAGAGCAGCAACACCAGCTGTTTTCACGGCTGTCCATGGTTGATAGTAGTTCGAATACGCCAATGAAAAACAAAGTGAATAAAGCATATTGTATAAATTACTTCTATTCTACATTGTTTTCAAAAATAGTGTGCAGTGGTATTGGACCATTTACAATCAAATTTTAGTAGATATTCTTCAAATTTACTAAAAACTGTCTGTTACTAAATAGCAATGCTACATAAATATTATAAGAAAAATGATTAACGAATGGAATAGTTCCATAAAACTGCATCGGTTCTTTGTTATTGTAGGCACAGGTGCGTAATGAATCTAAAATCGATCCCTGGACGTTAAAATTTTGAGGGAAGAGCAACAATTGACATGTGCAGTTTGTATAATCCTGCGATTCCCATAGTAGGCACAATCGCCACCTCGGGAGCAAAAACCGCTAGAACCTTACTTACCGATCAGGCTAAGGCCGGGGTGGCCTCCTGCTGTACATAGTAGTCGTCTCCATTCTACTCGGTCCATGGCTGTTGGTCTCTAGTTCCGCACTCCACTTGGTCGACCCACCTAGCTCGCTGCGCACCACGTCTTCTTGTACCGGTTAGATGGCTCTAGAGAACCATTTTAGTCGGAATTGCTATCCGACATCCTGATGACGTGACCCGTCCACCATAGCCTCCCGATTTTCGCGGTATGGACGATGATTGGTTCTCTCAGCAGCTGATGCAGCTCGTGGTTCATTCGCCTTCACCAAGTCCCGTCTTCCATCTGCACTCCGCCGTAGATGATACGCAACACCTTCCGTTCGAAAACTCCAAGGGCGCGTTGGTCCTCTGCACGTAGGGTCCACGATTTCCTGCCACAATGCGCCTCTGAATTTCTCTGCTGGTGTCGTTGTCGGCGGTCACCAGTGAGCCCAAGTACATGAATTCTTCAACCGCCTCGATTTCATCACCCGTCGATATTCCGCCCTAGGCGCTGATTCCTCCCTGGAGCCCATTGCCATCATATTACTTTGTCTTCGACACAATAATGACTAATCCGATTCGCCTGGCTTCACTCTTTAGTCGGATGTACGTTTTCGCCATCGTCTCAAATTTACGAGCAATAATATCAATATCATCAGCGAAACCTAGCAGCTGAACGGACTTCGTGAAAATCGTTCCACTCGTGTTTATCCCCGCTCTCCTAATTACACCCTCTAAGCAATGTTGAACAGCAAGCACGAAAGACAAACCGCTACAAAGTGGGTGAAAATTTGAAAACCCAAAATTGGTGGTACTCAAATTGGAGGGCGAAAATTTCAACAAGGGGGTGATTTTTTTTCCAAAATCTAGTGAATAGTACAAACTTTTTCAGGACGAACGTCTTGGGATTCCAGTTTAACATTGCACCAGCTTCTCAAATGCACGAATCTCACGAAGTAACATTCGAAAGATAATGTAACTTTTATTTTGATTCTTTCTCATTTGTAATAAACTTAAAATAAAAATATCCGAAGCGCTGTGGAGCGGACCTGGTGTGATGGTTAGAACACTTGACTATCACGTCGAGAGGACCTGGGATCGAATCCCACTCCCGACAAACTCACAAAATGTGAGTTCTCCCTTCGGACGGAAAGTAAAGCGTGGGTCCCGAGATGAACTAGCCTAGGGCTAAAAATCTCGTTAATACAGATAAAAAAAATATCCGAAGCGCTGTTTTCGTATTAAATGAAATGTGTACCCTTGAAATCGTGAGTATGTGCAAAATTTGACTATGTTATCGTCAATCTTGGTATTCTAATGAGAATGTCCTAATATTGAAATGCAACTAATCACAACTGATTGATTGTTACTACTGATATTAACAGGAGTAATCAGGATTATAAGATATATGAGTTACAATTTCGTTTGTGTTACGTCTGTTTGTCTATGATTCCTGTGACATAAAAGACAGACGTAGTATTGACGAAATTTCCATCCCATATATTTCAAGATCCTGATTATTTAAAGAGTAGTAGTCCTCGACAAAGTTCTTCGGCTGGTCAAGAACTTACAAAAGATGGGCCGAATGATTTCAAATCCTATTACAAGAAGGCCTTAGAGAGCATACACATTTTTGGTTTAGTTTATCTGATTCTGATTGATTAGAAAGATGGTTGCTTCGGTAAAGATATTTGGTGGATTATCTAATTCAGAACGACGATTACGGTTACCAATAGCATTGTGTTTTTCAGGTATTTAGGCACACTTTTCATCTAAATTGCCATATTTTAAACACCAAAGCACTGTTTTTTTTTCAATTTCATCATTTAAAGATTTAAATATGAAAATTTTTAGTACACAATGGTTTTTAACCATGATACTTTACAGCACTGAGATATTGCTGGTTAAAGTAAAGGTTTTTTAAGCGTTGTAACATGAAAAATCAACATTTTTGAATTTTATTCAAATACAGAAACTGTTCCAAATATGGGATTTTGTATGATCTTTGTCTTCCAGAAAATCTTTTAAATAATACTAATAATATTCAAAAAACCGGTTCATTGAAGCCTGAGTTTAACCTGGTTGAATTTTGCGTTGTAACCTCACGAAAAAAATTCTTTCTGGATAAGATGGCTCCTGCTGTAGATAAACGTAATTCTATATTCAAAACGATCTCCATATCGATGTGCAGAACCTCTTTCATTAAGTTGTCATTTAAAAATTGCGTATCATTAGAGCCCGAAGCCCGATTACAGTCGCCAATTTGCGAAGCTCTCCAAAATTAGACAAAATTCACCTCTTTCGAGCTCAATACCATAGATTTCAAGTGAAGGTGAACGCGTGAAAAGTTGACGCGTAAGAGCCCATTAACGTTGAACAATTCGTCATTGAAATTATCGTCATCATCAAACATTTGAAAGCAGTTTTTTCGTTTAACCGTTATGTGTCCGACATTTTTTTTGTTTTTTTCTACACCGTGCTTTTTAAATGGGAGCTGGGTACCCGGGTACCCTGTCGGCCACATAAGGCCACATAATTTTGATTTGTATTATTATATCGTTTAAATTGTAATCAAATTCCACTCAGATTGATGTGATATCAGAGACAAACAGATGAAAGATTCTTGTACCGACTTTTCGAATTAGTGTCGGTTATCCACTTATCCACAAAACTGATTATTTACACTCATTCGAAGATAAAATACTGACAAAAGTACCACCTCGTATCTACTAGTTCCCCGATTACTTGGAGAGTTGGTGTCTTCAGCAAAGTTGCTATGCTGGCCAGTAACTTACAGTTGATTGATAGCTTGGTTCAAAATTCCACCAACAGGCCAAAAGTATTTCACAAGCTGGAATTTCCCCCTTTGGATATATTTTATTCGAGTCGAATGTATTCTATTTGAAACGCATTATCTTCGTGTAGAGTTATCCAATCAAGCCCAAATTTGTACCAATCAGAGATAGCTAGTTGAGGAACTATCAGTCAAAATTTGAGAATGTTTGATCAACTTAATTAAAAGTGAGAGACGAACCAGCCAAGGGCTGAAAGATAAATCAATCAATCAATCAATTAATTAAAAGTTACAGCTTATTTTCTAGAATGAATAGTACTTCATCATATGTTGCAAAAATGCCACGTTTCTTTTGTTCTATGTAGTGATGGTTCAGCAGAAAATGATCTTCAAGAATGTTAAATAAAAGTAAATAAAAACAATCGATTAACACAATGATAAATCAACTTGTACATTTTTCCTTCTAATAAACTATTGCATTATCGTATAGTTTAGACTAACAATAACTGTATTAAACTCAACAATTCGATTAACGCTAAAGCCACAGACAAACAGACGTAACACCTTGCACGATTTTCATGGAAATCCATCGCCCAGTTCACACTACCATCACCTGGTGGAAAAGTTGCACGAATCGCGGTGCTGTGCCATATCGTCAACAGAAGGCGCTAGTGTTAAACGTCAAACGCATAGAAAAATGATGCGCGCGCCTCTCGTTGTGAAAGCCACAACTATGAAAATTTAAAATGGTTGTTAAAAGCGTGGTCGATGGAAATTTCGCAAGTGTTACGTCTGTTTGTCTGTGCTAAAGCTATACACAATGTCGCTGGCGTCGTTGCAGATTTTTTGTTTTTGCTGGCGGAGTTTGGCATATGCTAGGTAGGGTAATTTTCCAATTGTTGCACGGCTAAAAACTCGCCTTTAGAGGTAATCACGTTCAAATGTATGCGTGCCTTTTTTGTAGATGTAGTTGTAAAACTGCGAGGAAAATATTTGCACTTTTGCCCCGGACGTTAGTTTTATTATTATTTACCCGTTTTACCCAATTCGATTGGGTAATATTTGCATATGCAATCTGAATAGCCTTTCAATCGGCGTGCACTTTTGTGTGAGGAAAAATTTGCGCTAGTGTTCGTGTGTTGAAATGTCACTTATCTCTATTGTTGCACACCCCATGTTATTCTTATGAGGTGTGCAACAATTGGCGAATTTTTAGCCGTGCAACAATTGGAAAATTACCCTATACAGTTTAACAAATAGATACCCGGCATATTCAGGCCGATCGTATATTCACCGGAAGCTGTACGTTGAAAATTATGCTCTTCGAATGGTTCCGGGTCATCTGGCCGAGCGCCATTTGGCCGAAAGGGTCATTTGGCCGTATACCATTTGGTCGAATGCCGTTTGGTCGAAAAATAAATGATGAACTTAAGTGACCGTGCCACTGTTCTCCGCATCAATATGACTCGAAAGAACAGCCTATGACTCAAAGAAGCAAAAAAAATGATAAAATTTTGACAGTTTCAACGCCAATTAATCCCCAAATGTCAAAACTAGAAAGAATAGCCTATGATTAAAAGAAAGAAATATTTGTCATGATCATAACGGTAGTTAGACTGCCAAAAACTTCCTCTGAATTCTTTTGATCATCATTCGACCAAACGGCATTCGGCCAAACGGCGTTCGGCCCAATGGCCGGACACCATTTCAAATTATTGTGTAACATTGTTATAACATCTGGCTGGGGCTCTAATAAAAGAAATCAATCGACTTCACAACACCGCATACTCATTAATGTGTCGCTCACTCATTTCCCTATGCCTTGAGGGCATTTATATCTTCTGTGAGATGTTTTTAATTATTTCAACAAGTCATCGAAAATCAAAACCGTAACATTGAATGTATATTTGTATTGTCAAGAACTCTAGCATTGATTTTGGTGTAATGATTCGTTTTAGCAAAACCCTATCCAACTAATGATTGATTTGACCCAATGTTTTCCAACTTATGATAGAGAAACAAATACTATAATTAGTTATTAACTAGAATTACATCAATATGTTTGAAGGAAACTACTTATTCTTGCTTTACATATACACTCGGTGAACACATAACTATCCCATATGCAAAACATATATCTCGTGAATTGTGACGCTTGTGAGTCCACTCTTCAGAATATGACAAATTGGCCTTGCGTTTATCCGACAAGTTTCGGAACAAAGGACCTGTTTTTCTTTTCTTATCTAATAGTATACTGTAATCCATGTTTAAAAGCTACAAAATCTCAATTTTGCCAAAAAAATCACGTGGGACAGTTATGCTTCCACCGGCAGTGTAGGAAATGATTAGTTGAAGGTTCAATAGAAGGTCACATTCATATGCTTTGAAATGTGACTGACAAATCTTATTACTAAATCATAGAGCGTGTAATCATAATTTAGTTTGAAACATGCTCAAGAAGCCTTCTTGAATTGATACGGAGCATTCACCAATATTTGAATCCATTGTTCCTAATTTTATACTCATTCATTGCGTTTTTCCTAGAGAACTTTCACCACACATTGATAAATTTCTTAAGGCAGTTGTGCCAAACCAGAAAAAAATCCATGGCAATCAATTAGATATGAAATAGTGTCATGCATTTGCATGAATTTCAACTTTTTGGAAAGAAAGCCAAAGAATTGGGCCACATTTTAATCAAGACCTGAATGAATTCCAGGATTGGAAGTCTAGTATTTGTAAGAATATCTGGTTATGCTATCTGAGGCAAAATGGTCCTAATCCACTGACATGAAATAAAAACTTTTTATCTGGGAAAAAACAATTACTTTTCATCCTCTTCCTTATCCTTATCAGAATCCTTATCAGAGAGCAGTTCGTCCGTCTGCGTAATTTGCACAATTCGCTCGTCCGACTTCTGTGGTAGCGCCTTTTTCGGAGCCGTAACCGTTAGTACTCCGTCCGTCGAAATAGAAGAAGTGACGTCCTCTGGCTCGTATCCATCTGCAATAGAAACACAATTATCGTTATCTGCATCCATGGGTTCCACCTCTCCACATCCTTCCAACGATAACTAATTAATTAGCACTCACTTGGCAGCTTATATTTACGGCAAAACTGTCTAGATACATATCCATGCTCGTCTTGCTTCTCTTCGTGCTTCCCCTCGACGACGACCATGTCGTCCACCGTCCTAACGGTTATCTCATCCGGGGTAAACTGCTGTATATCCAAGTTGATTTGGAACCGTTCGCTGTTAACATCCACGAAGGAACCCATATCCTGTTGGGATTGAACCGTTCGCCAAGGGCGGTAGTAACCATGCCGACGATAGTTATGCCTTGGGCAGGTCGATATCGCACCGAACAAATCATCCGCCAGCAGTCCGGTGGCAAAGTGCTGATCCAAGATCCTGGAACTGTGCAGCGGGCTGTCCCACACGTCGTCCAACCAATCGCGGAACAAAATCGGCACCAGGGACATCACGGATCACGGAAGACTGATAATTACTCGGGAAATTGTGTCACTGCGAACTGGACTGAAGCCAACGATTTTCACGTCGCACTTTATTGATTGTCGCCGTCGTCGCGGTCGTGGTCTGCTCTCGTTCGCCTCGTAACACTGATTGAGCGCATGGCCGTGAGTGGCACGTGCTAGACCGTCGTCCTGACCAGCACCTCACATAAGGATTTTTCCGTAGCTGCTCGATGTGAATGAATTTCCAGATGAGAGCCTTTGGAGTTTGTTACTGATTGTGGGCATACTGGCCGAATGCCGAATCGAAACTTTTTCGAGCAAATTTGGTAATTCATACCCTTGTTATCAGGAAGGTTTTTACTGGTTGCTCTGCTCTCATGTTTTCCTGATGATTTTATTATGTGTTTTTTATGTGTTTCAAAAAAAAAAAGAGAGAAACAAATGGAGACGCATGGTTGTTGATGTATAAACTAACAAGCATTAGGCACGCCTATATCAACAGTGTTGAATTTGTCAGGATATGTTTGGCAATCACAACAATAATGCCCACCACTGACTAGCGTGGAAGGGGAGGGGGGTTGATACTAACCATATTAACCTTAACATATATAATACACCTAGACAACTTCCGTTTCGTGAAGAAACTTTTGAAATTGCTAAAAATGAAAAATTAGTTTTAAAAATGTTTCCAGTGTTGAGTCAAAAGAATAGTGTTTAGTTTCTAGGGGAACTTGTGTTGTTTTCTTCGTCTGAAATCAGTTGTACTCAAAGGTGGTATGTACAACAAACACCCTCATGACGAAGAAAACAAAACTTCCGAAAATGCCCAAACAAGACAGTTGGCTGTACGGGCCCGTATAAAGTTCAACATACGGAAATCCTGGAAAAATTCATAGAGGAAGCCCTATGAGGAAATCTTATATAGAAATTTAGGAGAAATCTCTAGATGAATTCCTATATGAGTAATTGATGGAGAAATAACTGATTGTTTTCATAGAGGAGTATAAAAAAATCCTGGAAGGATCCCTGGAAGAATCTTAAGAAATTTCTGAAAAAAAAAATCCCTAAAAAAAATTTAGATTAATTCGGATGAATCCACGGAGTAATTATAGGAGGAATCATTGCAAAAATATTTACCTCTAATCTCTGGATACATCCCTAGAGAAGTTTCTATAGAAATTACTGAATGAAGTTCTGCAGGAATACTGGCAAAATCTTCTGAGTTTTCGAACAAATCCCAAGAAAAATGTCTGAATGAATTACAGGAGAAATGCCTGAAAAAATATCGCAGGGTAACATCTGAATGGAACGTAATAAGATAACAAACGTTTATGCTAGCATACGGAATGTGTGTAAACCCTTTCAACCGTCATTTCAATAAGGGAACCTAACTGGCAATCAATTAAAGATGGCGAAACGATCGCATTTATATCTCTTGAGTGAAAAATGGCAGCTTCATCGTTGATGTCATCAAAAGCCGATAGCGACAGAAATTCGGGAGCGAAAGTGGCGGTGGGTCGGCCACACTCTACGCAGGGGCGGAAACGAAATCTGCAAGCAAGCGTTAGACTGGAACCCACCAGGACATCGCAGAAGAGCCAGACCCAGAGGTTCATGGCGGCGCAGCCTCAACAACGAAATCAAGCAAGTCGACAGAAATTTGACCTGGCCATAGGTCAAGGCGATGGCTGGCAATCGCCGCCCAGGATGGAGATCTTTCAATTCGGCTCTCTGCACCACCGTCGGTGCCCAAGTCTGAAAGTAAGTTATTGCATATGGCGAGCACTGGTGCAGTCTTGTGTCGCGCGCCATTGACACTTGCTTAAAATTTCCGCATATTGTTCTTATCAATGTTCTCCTGCGCTTCAGCAATCACACAATTCTCATGTTGCCGTTTTTTTTTTGCTGCGGTGAGAACGCTTCACTTATTCTATTGCCAAATTTTACTGGAACCCGGAAATGTTTGTTCTGAGAAGTGGCATGGAATCATTCGAGGAGATGTTTTTTTTTTCGGGCGAAACAAATTCGGGCCAATGGTGTTCTTGCGAAAGTGCCAGAATCAGCCAGCTTCTGGTAGAACTTCCGTGTTTCTTGGGAACGGCAGTTCCATTTCTTCGCACTCCGGTTCACCAGGCGGCGCTTTTTCTCCCTAAAGAGGCAGGTCTGCTGTTTCCACTTTTGTTTGTAACGTTCCACGTTCTGTTGGGTCCCTTGCTGCAGCATTACCGCCCTCGCTGCGTATTTCTCCTCCAAAACCGTTCTGCACTCCTCGCCGAACAATTCGTTCCGTTGATTCAGTTCCATCGGGTAGTGCTTTGGGCTGCGTCGTTGATGGCTGCTTTCACTCTGCAGAACCTGATCGATTTGAGATTCCGTCTGCTGTGGTGATCTCCAGGTGTAACGATAAGCACATAACATAAGTGGAACTCCATAGTCAGAGCGAAGGAAAAAGTTGGATCCTTTTCCAGAACGCGAAACTGTTATATCTTTTATAAAAGGCATCGAACTGTCATTCATTTTTGGTAAACAAAAACATCTGATCGAACTAGTATTCCAGTTTTGGCAAAGAATACAGGAACGAGGATTGGCATCTTAGATATGCGTTAAACAAGCTGCTGTAAAACCACTTATTCATTATGTCATAATTTCATTGGAATCTTCGAAATAACACATCCACGTTTCACATATCGATGACTCTTTATATTTAAAACTAGAAACACCAGTGGGTAGCGACCCGTAGTTTGAGAGAAACGTTGATCTTATCCCAAGAGTGCATGACTCTTAACTTAATTATTGCTTTACTTAATTACAACAAATTCTAAAAAATGCCGACGACAAACGAGCAAAGAATGTTTACAATTGTGCTCAAAACCCTATGCCATGTGGGTCACCCGAACAGTGATGCTGTGTTCTGCTCTTGTGCTCCATATCATTCGTGGGTTAATAAATGCAGTCTATAAGGCAGTTAAGGCTGCCAATATAGCAACTGATGAATAGTGCGTAAAAGTCAGTTATTGTCAATGGCACAGCAATAACACAGCGTAACAAAAATTAACTTTTTGTCTGTCTCAGGAGCAAACTTATGTGTCTCCGAAGGATTTTGGGCCGCTGAATCCGAATGCGGGCTCAGATTTGCTCTAACACGTCACAATTTTGAGCTATACCTCAATTTATAGGCCAAAATATGCGATTTTGGGCTTTTTTGACTGAAAGCCATTAAGCAAGGAAATATTTTTTTTAAGCAATCAAAAGGTTAGTTGGTCAATTTACATCTAAATTACCCAAGTAACAATTATACTTTTGTGACAATCCTGAAGTAATTTCTAGGATTGAATAATAAAACTTAGCAATAAAGCTCTTTGTTCTGCAAATCCAAGATTAAATAGGCATAAAATATCCATAAGACTAATCTGGCCCACTCTTCAGGAGATCTTCAAGGCTGCTTTTGAAGACTGCTTTGAAACTAGTTGTATTTATGTACTTACACTGATGATTGATTATAAGAACTTCATAAAACTTTAACAAGAATAGCTTGAGGCATGTTGATCTTTTAGCTGTCTTTCTCAAAAGTGCTAATAGTGCATAATAAATGAAATCTTTAACCTAAGCATTATGCAGATGCGAACTAGTTTTGTTTCATGGATGAAATGTTAAATGAACTGCGAATTAATTTTCATCAAATTGAAATGGCTAAAGCATTAAAATTGCCTGACAGATCATTGATGACAGGGAATCAAAATTTTCCATGCCATACCCACTTTGTCGTTGATATGCCACCCAAAACATACGAAAATAACAAAGCGCCTCAAAAATAATATCATTCATTAATATACGAAGACATAAATTTCCTATAAAAACAAAAGTCTACGCCACTTTTTCAATTCTTTCTAAACATGGCTGCCGTTCCAAGCGAACAAAACTCATGCAGCCGCCATCAATTGTTATTACCTTTAATCCAAACCACCTCAAAACAGTGATGGAACCAAGTCGCCTTGCATGAAATCTACAACATTTATTGAAGATTGTTTTTACTAGTGATAATCTTAAGGCAGATTTGTTCGTCTTAAATGAAACTTATTCGTTTTATTCAAGAGTAACAGCCTTTGACAATTGTTTGTTTACCTTTTTGGAGCTAGAAAGTTATTTCTGTACATTTTGCGTCAGGAAGTGCCAATTGTATTATAGTTTCGTGTATTTAATTAGTGAATTACTAAAATTTACTAGTATTACACTATTTAGCATGAGCATGCGAAGAGTCACAGTAAGTACCCATTTCATTTTTGATTCAAGTTGCTGTGGCCTGTGTGAGTAACTGGCTGAAGGTTGGACGACAGCAGCAAGTTACTCGCATTTTTGATTAGCTATAAAATGAATATTTCGTCGATATGATTACTTTTGAGCACCAAAACGGCTAAATTAGCAGTGAGCAAAAATGTTTGAGTGTTTATATTTGCATAAGAAAGCCAATTTGTTGCATAATTAATTATTTATAGTTCGTTGTTTTATTATTCCGCTTAGTTCTTGTTCCAGGGTAGAGGCTCTAGCTCAAGAATTGAAAGCTTTAATAAGTTTTTAAAGGAGAATAACTCAGATGAATTGTGCTTGAATAAACGAAGCATAAACTTTTAATGAAATTTGTTGATGTTATGTGTTGAAAATAACTTCAAATACGTCTTAAAACTTATTATAAGATTAAATGCCTTAGTGAATCAAGTTGTTTTATGCGCGATTTTCATAATTAACTTGAAGAAAACTTCAAAACCGCATACGAACGGAGATTATTTTCTCTTGATAAAAACAACTATAAATGTTTCATGAATTCTTCATGCTATGATAAAGCTTCCATAAAAATAAACAAATCTAAAAGGAATTTAAATTGTTACTTGGGTAACGACTCATTCAAAATATTTCGTTTTACCAAATCGAATTTGATAGTTTTAAGCGATTTATGTTAGGTACGATATTTCCCATACAAGTCACCCTCCAAAAATTGCATGCAAGTTTTCATACTAACATAAAATGCTTAAATCTTTGAAATTTGATTAGGTTAAGCGAAATATTTTGCATGAGTTGTTAATTTAGATGTTAATTGACCAACTAACCTTTTGATTGTTTTAAAAAAATATTTCCTTGCTTAATGGCTTTCAGTCAAAAAAGCCCAAAATCGCATATTTTGCCCTATAAATTGAGGTATAGCTCAAAATTGTGACGTGTTAGAGCAAATCTGAGCCCGGATTCGGATTCAGCGGCCCAAAATCCTTCGGAGACACATAAGTTTGCTCTTGAGACAAAAAAATGTTGCGCTGTGTAATGGATTGACTGGCAAACATTGCCACAAACTACAAAAGACAAAAGAACCATATTGGAATTTGATGGGCCACTGGGAATATTTCGAACTCTAAGAATGTATTAGAATTCCGTGTACTAACTATTATGTAACTATTCATGGATTTTGTATATGTATTCGAGAGTTCCGCTGCCGCCTTCAAAAAACACTGTTGGAAATCTCGATTCTCTTGAAGAATTTACTGCACAATGGATTGAAGCGAAATTTCTAAACAATTTCAAGTTCTATATCCTGCGATTCAATGTTCCAGAATTTTGTATTTCCCTAGGATCAGGATTAGAACGATATGGCGAACAAAATAAGACGATCGTCCATTTCGATTCTGGGCTAACTTGGGAAAAGTTGAAAGTTCCAGAGCACTACGACGATCACTTATTTCTCCGTTCAATTGATTTGTATAACAGTAACCATTTGATGGGCACAGACCAGATGCAGCCCTCTAGGGGTGTAAGTGACCATTTTGTCGAATATTGAATATTACCAAAAATCTTAAAACTTAAAGCTTCAAAGCTTTTTTGAGAATTTTTTGGTTGATTGGAAAAATTACAATAAATAGAAGAAAATTGGGAAACTACGTACATTTAGTATTTGATGAAAAATTGGTGAAATATATTGGCCATCATTTTCTCGAAAGTGGGTTTTGTAAGTTACCTTTGCTGCCAACCTCCTCATTTGTAAAGACATGTAAGTATTAAGTATTTATACTTAGTTAACTTAGTATCACTACTCTTTTTCATTTACCAAATCTGTGGTACGATAAAAAAAAATAAATATAAAAATATGTGCTCCATAACCAACTTACGACCTTTTCCAAGCATGCGTTGGTATTAAATGAAAAGAAAAGTCTCAGCTTTATTGTGTCTAATTTTGACACATTTTTTTTTTGTTTTGATTTTGTTCTACGCAACATACCAGGAGCATATATACACGGTAAAAAATCTGCATTGTGATATGAACGGATTGGCACTTGAATTCGCACTACTGTTTAATCAGTTTGTTATCAATTAAATATCATTCGAAAAATAACATCCAATGCCTCTTCAATTTCAATTGAAATTCACTTTAATTCATTGTTGACAATGTTTTGAATTCGAATCTAGAATTAAAAAAAAAGTGCTCACCGCACCCAGATTCGATACCAGGACCTAGAGATTCACGATCATCTGTTTTACCACTACACTACTTCATACCTGTTAGAGAGGTTCGATTCGAAGCGAAACACTTTCTACCACCTGTCATCTATATTTACTTTCATACCCAAAACAGTCATTATCAAATCAACAGCTTTTCACTTTGGATCGTACTGCTTTGTACATTAGTGCAAATTGAAGTGATTTTTAGTTGTTTTCTCCGGTGGGATTGTTTTGGTTCTCAAATCAACACTGACAGCATTGCGATTTCAAAGGAAAAGCCTTTCTGATCATGTTGATTGGGATGTTGAATAGTTAAGGGATTTTTCCCTTACATTGAGCGTGCAGAATTCTTACCGTGTACAGTATGCGGCGGGAAAAAATGCGAAAGTGTTTTTCAATTTCAACCCTCGTTTTCATCCATTTGACGTTAACCAATCTATGTTTCAACGTTCCATGATCTCTAATAGGCTAGTTTTCTGAAAAGTTAATTAAAAATTTCTCATTTTGGTCACTAACCTTTACAAGGCGGCGCCTGAAGCTGAAGACTATTAGAATTATCAAACCGCAGAAAAGTACACAGGTCGCTAAATTTCAAACAAAATGTTTAATTTTCTCTACAGTATCATCAAATATACGTACTTATTTCATCTAGTATGTGAATCTACATGGCTCTGGATCAGTGTCGTCTGGTTGTTCATCGAATTTAAGTTAATTTTGTTACTGTTATAGTCATTTTGTTTAATAACCATTGGGCGCGCAGTTTATTGATACCCGCTTATTAGGCTTACATTATCACATGTTAAACATCAAATATGTTCACTTTTATTTTTCAGTGCTAGAATATAGACATTGACTGATACACTGTCATGAAAAAATAGTCATATATATTCCATATATAGCGTGTAATAGTGCCTTGAACTTTTAGCATTTTTTCCTGCCGCACCCTGTATTGCGGAGATTCCATCTGTTTAGACACCTGCGCGAAAATTAGTTGCGTGAATTCTTCTTGCGGATGCCCAAAGATACAAAACCAGACTGTGTCCTGGTGAGTATTTTACGTTGTGTTGTTAGATACACATTTGGTGATAGTTTTGCATTGTAAGCAAACATTTATAACGCACCTACGCTGAAAATGAGCCTAATCATTTATTCGCATCGGAATCTATAAATATCCACGTGGAGCAATATTTACTAGCCAAAATGTGATAATGCTCGAAATGGCTGTAGCAATTAACTATGTCATTCCAGAGATCAATTTCATTACCAAAACTTTTTTCAAAGTACTTTTATTTAATAAGATTTTTATCATAACATAGCTCAAAAAGTAACTACCGTCAAGGCGCCATTCACCGTGTGCCTTCGAATATTTTTTCATTATTTCCATATTATGATTGAATGATATGACAATTTCCCTTCAATTTCACCAATACAACACTAATGTATTGTTACCATGTGAAAACGCTCATTAGAAACATTTAAAAGTATCATTTTGACACTAAAGTGTGTTTACATTAAGCGGATTTCTGCTCGTTCACTGCATTCATAGTGAAAAAACGAAAACCGTGCTAAGGTGATTTAAGCGATAAACTGAATGTAGTAACGTTTTTATTCCACCAAGAAGCAATTAAATTCACATATCAGGTATGTATTTTGCATTACCGAAGTAAGTTTACCAAGAAAGTACGATTACTCGTACTTTTTAATTGAAACAAAAAGGCACGGTAAATGGGTACCCTAAAAATCAATGATCTCCATTCACCGTGCCCCATATTGTCCCATATATCTAGAAAAAATCGAAAATTTGAACATTCGTATTTCTAATAAAATTATAAAATTTATTTCTTGAAATAAATTTAAACGAAGGCAATTCCCTTGGCTGGGTTGTTTTGATCATTTTTAAACAAAGTAGAATAAAATTTCTCATACACGGTGAATGGGTCCCTACTACCACGGTGAATGGTGACCTACCACGGAATTAGGCGACCCTAGTTACTACCCTTTACTAATTGTACTATATCACCAAATTTTGTGAAAATTTTTCTACTTCTGTGGATATTACTTTAATTTTAACCTATAATGAAGGCAATTAAAAGCGGCACCAACAATGTTTATAAGACTGGTGTCAAATGACAGCCCTTATTTGCCCCGAATCCTCTTAAATCCACGGTGAATGGTGCCTTGACGGTAGGAAAACATATTCGAATACAATTTGTCAATTTGCAGTCAAGGATTTCAATTTTTTTTTATTGGCCCAAACAAATATTTATTTCGCTTTTGGTCTTAGTACACCACCACCACTGGTCGAGAGGGGATGAAAATAAAATTCAAGAATTTTATTTTAAAATATTGAAAACTAATCGGATTTGATAAAGATTTTATAGCAAGACGCGATATTTTGATACATATTTTGTATTTGCCCTCTAAAAATTCAAAATCCAGTCAATTTTTTTTGGGGGTGACAAAAAGTCAAAATGAAATTTGTATCAACTTTAGGTGATCAGAATAATCAGTTACGTCGATGCCGATATTAACATTGTTTAATGCCATAAACCCCCACACCCCCTTCCTAAATTCCAAAATATCACCGAGACGGAAAAACTAACAAATTATGAATCATTGTTTTGTAGATACATTACTTTCAAGCAATTTTTTTTTCAAAAGTTGAAAATAAAACAGTCATTTTACAATTATGGGTCACTCTGTCACAGTTAAATGTAAATGACCCATTATTGTGGGTGTCCCATGATTGTATCATGACCAGAGCCGTAGCGTGGGGTTGGCCAGGTTGGCCCCCGCCAAGGGCGCCAGCCTCAGAGGGGCGCCAAATTGGCCAAAGGCTGGAAGGAATGGTATGGTGTTTTTAACAAGATTCAAACTAATGCACTGTATCTCAGAAACACACATATTTTCACACCCCACAGTTATCATGTTTTTGCTGTTGTAGCATTTTTCCATATACAGATTTGTTCAGACTTTCTTTTGAATGTTTACAATAGTTTTTCCTGGGAATTCATACCCCTTTTAAGATATTATTCTATATTTTTCCCAATTTAATCTTAATAAATAAGAAATAAAAATAGGAAGCTTTGTGTAAATCTTCAAAAAATCACAATTTCTGCAGAAGTTTTATTAAATCCATCAGCATTCTCACTATGTCTCAAGTTATCTTCCAAATATATTTTCAACCAAATCAACCATTTCAAAAAAGCTTGAGCATTGTATTTTAAAACTTGATCTCATCAATAAATATGGTTCCTGTGAAAATCTAGCTGTAAGTTCTTTGTCTTAGTTATGTTTTTTAAATAATTTATTGACTATTCCAAGCGTTCTTTCCATAGTCCGTGCTCCCCGAATCAACATAAGTTGATGAAAGCTAAGGTTGATAAGATAGATTTTGTTATTAGAGCAACTAATTCGAAAAACAGCCCCTACCAATCTCAATTGCTTTTGCAATTAACTACTACAGATCTACTTACGAAATATTTCGATTTAATATCTTGAAAATTTCATAAAGCACCTGTGGTGCGCACAAAACTGAATGAACTTTTCACGGAAATATAAGAATGGATCATGTGAGGCTTCTTAGAGAACTCCAGGATAGTTATAAACTTTAGGAAGTATGCTGTTGAAAAAGCTATTGAAGTTGTGCTGAAATAATTATATAAAAAACTGAATGAATTCCTAATAAAACATGTGAAACAGTTTGGTAGAAATAAACAGATGAATGTCTAAATATCTCAAAATATATAACGTTGAAAATACAACAAATTAAATACAATGCTTTCAAAACAGTTTTTAATGGAAATTCGAAACAAATATGAAATTAGCATTAGCATTAGCATTAACCTTCCGTAACTCGCGCGGTTGACTACCTGCATCAGCACCACGCTAATGCTGAGTACAAAAAGCGAGATTTTTTCAACGTGTTGTACAAAATACAACAGCGCGAGCGCTCGTGGGTTAAGCAAGTCGCACAAATTCGTAGGTGGTACAGCCCTGGATCGCTGTTATGAGGGTTTCATCCTTCCTGTCCGTTACCAAAGCACAAAGATTTGGGACTAATCTCTGACTCTTAGACAAGATTGACGCAATCCTCCAACGGTCGAGTGCTGTCCTGGCCACGTCCTTGCGACAGCTGAGGGATGGGAAAGGAAGATTAGTTGGACACCTATGAAAGTACATAGAGACCTCTACATTCTTTCAGGCCTAGGCGTCACGGGAATTTGGGTGTTAGTGGAAGGGTGAAGTTCAAAAGAAACGTTTGGTCAACGTGCACACAATATTTTTGGTTGATGCCTGGTTTTTTTTTTCAATTTGATCCTTGTTGGGTGTTCGATTTTAAATCTGAAATAGAAAAGGGAAAATATAGATTTTTCTGAATCTTCCTATATGAAAAGGTAGATTTACCTGAATCCTGCTGAAATAAAACGTTTATAAGTAGTGTATAATAAGACAGAACACAAAAATAGAGCAAATTATATCCAAAAATTGATCCTGCTATGATTAAATATTTCTTTCTGGAAACAGCAAGATCAAAATTTAAGTTTGAATGCTATGATTTCCATAAATTACATAGAACATTCTGAAGGTTTTAAATTAATAGATAAATAAACTTATTCTTGAAATTGCTTTTCAAGTTCAATAAACATGTTAATATACCCATTTTATTTGTTATGAAGTTTGCTTCTACCATTTTTTGCGTATTATAGTGTATGAGTTAAATTATAAGAGTGAATTAATCAGATATATTAAGAAGCTACTTGAATGTAAAACTATTTGCTTGAAAACGGACATATGTGTTAAAATTCGAAACAAATATGAAATTCTCGAAAAATGAAAAATATTTTTTCTCAAAATATTTTTTTTCTCAAAAAATGTCACCAAAATATCAAAACAGAAAAATTTTTGAAGCAATTTTATAAAAATAAAAACAATAGTCATTACTATGGGGCGCAAATCAGGATGCTTGCCAAGGGCGCCGTGGACCCACGCTACGGCTCTGATCATGACTGTACTCTTTTAAATATGTTTTTAATTTTCAATAGTTTTTTTTCCTCGTAGATTTCTTTGTTTCTTATTTATTTTTATCAACCTACCCCCCCTCCCCCCGTTTCGAACATAATAGAAAAAACCCGGATTGATCCACCTAGTGGTGATAGTGCCTTTCTCGTCGAATATGTACTCATGACGTTTCCGTTGACGTGAGCTGAAATGTTCCTGAATCATGAGAATACTTTACTTAGAATTTTATCAGAGCCATCATTGAATTGACTTTTTTCGAAAGTCTCTCAAATAAAGCTAAATCAATCAATGAATTGACTTTAAACTTATTAATGGCACATATTCCGACGTTATGTTCAACGTATAGGCAGAGCTGAAAAATATCAGACCTCTCAGTTGACAGCTTGACCTCCTTCACTATCACTGGAGCCCGATCAACACCAAGACGATACAACTTTTTCACAAACACAGATACCTTAACGATTTTCGACAAGGTATTTTCTACACACTTCTACACACGCTATATTTTATTATCATTGGCTACAAGATGCATGTAAAATTTGACAAAAACATGCAAGTAACTGAAATTTTTCATACTGAATCCCATTCAACTTTCAACCACATTACAGTGCGTGAGGGAGCAATCAGTAGCACAAAAATTTTACGCAGTCAGTTTAGACGCGAAAGAGAATTGAAAAAGTTTGTTCGGAGTTATTACGATTAAATTTTAATTTTCTTATACAACGTTGACCCATCCTTCTGCATTATTACACCTCAGAAATCTGAAATGGTGTGATTGGATGAGATCGTCTTAGTTTTGTCAAGATATCTATCGCTTGCTTTAATTTTTCTCACTATTGAATTCCGACGAAGCACCCAACGCTAGTTTTGGAATACTACCGGTAGTTTCTTATGTGGTCTGAGACTATTTTCTTGCTTACCGTTCATCAGGTTACCGGAAAATCCGCGATTTGACGTGTCGCATACATGGGTTTGGTTCGCTTTATATTTGGCCACTTCCAGCGGAACACTCGGAACCGGTTTCGAAACACCATCGGTTGTCCCAAATATGGTCTGAAACTATTTGTGTTTGGTTCACTTCAATATTTGGCGGTGGAGAGGGCCTGGTTTGATGATTAGAACACAAGACTGTCATGCCAAGGGCCTGGGATCGAATCCCACTCCCGACATATTTACAAAACGTAGGTTCTTCCTTCGGAAGGGAAGGGAAGGGTCCCGAGATGAACTAGTTTCGAGTTAAAAATCTCGTTAATAAAGACAAAAAAATAATATTTGGCCACTTCGGGAGGGAACCCGGAACCGGTTCCGGAACAACACCGGTTGTCTCAAATATGGTCTAAAACTATTTTTTACTAACCATTCATCAGGTCGCCTAAGGAGCCGCAATTTGAAGTGTCGCATGCATGGGTTCGGTTCACTTTTATATTTGGCCACATCTGGCGGGACATACGGAACCGGTTCCGGAACACTACCGGTAGAATCTTAGCTTGTCTGAGACTATTTTCTTGCTTATCATTCATCAAGTTATTGAAAAAGCCGCGACATGATGTGTCGCATGCCTGGGTTTGCTTCACTGTTATATTTGGCCACTTCCGGCGGGACCTCCGGAATCGGTTTTGGAACACCGGTAGTTTCTTATGTGATCTGAGACCATTTTCTTGCTAACCGTTCATCAGGTAATCGCAAAGGGCGCGATTTGACGTGTCGCTTGCATGGGTTTGTTTCATTTTTATATTTGTCCACTTCCGGCGGGACGCCCGGAACCGGTTCAGGAACACTACCGGTTCAGATATGATCTGAGACTATTTTCCTGTTAACCGTTCATCAGGTTATTGAAAAAGCTGCGATTTGATGAGTCGCATGTATGGGTTTGGTTCACTTTTATATTTGGCCACTTCTGGTGGGACCTTCGGAACCGGTTCCGGAACATTACCGGTTCAGATATGGTCTGAGACTATTTTCTTGCTTACCGTTCATCATATTATCGAAAATGCCATGGTTTGATGTGTCGCATGCGTGGGTTTGTTGCATTTTCATATCTAGCCCCTTCCTGGGGTACCGATCCGGAACGCCTAAATGGCCATAATTCCGGAACGGCTGGACCGATCCGAACCATTTTCAATAGCAAACAATGGGACCAGATTCCGCGTCGAATGAACCGTCGGTTATTAAAATCGGTTGAGATTTACTGCCGAAAAGTGACGTGAGTTCGTTTGTACACATACACACACACATACACACACACACACAGACATCACCTCAATTCGTCGAGCTGAGTTGATAGGTATATGTGACTCGAATCTCCGGGCCTCCTATCAAAAAGTCATTTTTGGAGTGAACATATAGCTTCTAGTACACTTAGTGTACGAGAAAGGCAAAAATATCTGCGTCGTTCTAAATATGATTAAAACTTTCGAAAAATTTTATGTAAGAGTGCTAGTTTTATATACCTTCTAAGCGTGGACCCCATACTTCACTCAGCTTGCGTTGATCAACGTATGGTAGTTCAGTTCAAATATGACTTATGACACCAATTTATGTAAGTTTCAATTCGCTTTCATAAAGATTTCCTGAATATTGTTTCCAATCCTAGAAAACTGCCAAACGTGGCACAGTGAAAGCGAGGAGTAACATTTTGAACACGCATGCAACGTAAAACTAGCACGAGTTCAATATTGGACAGTTCAATGTTCTCCGTGAATTTTATTTCCTCCACCGTTCCTTGAAATGTCGATGCACCAAATTTGACCGACTTTCACAGCAGGAAATTCCATCAAATCCCGCGCAAACAAAGTAAAACATAAATGCTGTCAATCTCAACTGCGACTGCATAATTCGTTCACACAACCCGATCCTGGTGAGGCACAGAAACGGGAAACCGCAAACTTTCAACTTTCACAGCATTAGTAGTTCCTCTGATTGATTTCTCAAGGCTCGCGTCTTTACCACCAGGCAGTTGTTGCCATAATTTGCACCAGTTCATGCTTTCCGTGCTATTTTGGCGGGGGTCTCCCAATACCAGTTCCACCTTTGTACTAGTGGTAGATAAAGGATCTACCGATACCTACTCGGTAAGCTAAAAACTGACAAGTTTTCGCAAAAATAATCATGAAACAAAATGATTACGTTGTGATACTTGGCCATCATCGTGTTGCGTCACTTTTATAATAGTTTTCAGTTCCGACAGAGTTCAAAAGCATTCCGGTGCAGAGGGTGATGGAGATGCCCGTGATACCGGAAATGCTGGGCATCGGGTGACTGGGAGGAGCACCGCGACGTGCAACGACGGCCAGAGAACTCCGCGAACAATTTGCAATGTTCCATTTTATCGGTTTTCCCACGATAACAACTTATGCTCATGCCTAGCTGACAGTCCGACGTCCGCCCCACCCCTCCTTGTAATGTGGACTATTATTTTAAATGTACATCAAATCTATGCTCGTTCGCGAACCAGTGCGGTGCCGGTGCTTATTGTTGTTAATACCGCGTGGAAACGAGGGAATATGGGAATTCCATTGCATCGTCGCCGGTTCGGAGTACCTATCGAGGAATGTGACTTCCTCATTGGTGTGGTGGTCGTTGAAATGCTCTTCAACCTGCGCTTGAATTGCAACCCCGGCTGACCTCGACTCGGCTGAGAATGGGACAGCAAGTTTTGTTCGCCAAACGGAACTATTTAAAAGTTCTGCTACAAATATTTTTGAAGGTTATACAATAACCATTCACGGGCGTGGTTGGGTTTAAGTTGGCTGGAATTTAATGAAAAGACGACGCTGGAGCTTGTCGAACAGTGGGGTGAAGTAGAGGAGATTGGGGAGCGCGTGCCACGCGTAATCAATAAGCTTTGTCCATTGTTACAGAGCAATAGTAGTAGTGGTGAAGATATAGATTGTTATTGCAATATATGTATGTATAAATTAAAAAGAGTGATTAGATGCTTCTTGTTCTTTTTTCAATGATTGGCAGGCCTACTCATTGACATATAATCAATAGTATAGGTTTGTGATCTCGAATCATCCACAGTTGCTCTTTTGATAGTGGATTGTGTTCGCTCAATAATGCTATGAGATGTGATTGGTGAAGAAGTATACATTATCGGGCACGGTGTGTTGAAATAGTCATATTATCGAACTTGCATGAACCTAAAATCTTTTTTCGTTTAAAGTTAGCCTTAACCGTGTTAGGCTAACTTTTAACGAAAAAAGATTTTAGATTCATGCAAGTTCGATAATTCAGTAACAAATTTTGAAAACGACGTATAATCAATGGTGTAGCATTGATTATACGTCGTTTTCAAAATTTGTTACTGAATTATCCTGTTTCAGCACACCGCACAGTGCACTAAGGGCCAGAATCGCAATCTAGCGGAACAAAATTAATTAAACACTCCAAAACGGAGCATTTCCGGCACATGGTATCTTCGACAAAGTTGCTTGACATCATTGCTAAGAACGTAGTAGTTCGCAAATCGTCCGCATAGGTGGCGCCTTTGTTTTATGTCCTAGAGAGCTCCACGAAACTGACATTTTCATGACCTACTATGTATCGTAAAAATAAAAACAATAAAAATTAGTTCATACTATTGCATCAAAATGTGTTTTATTGACATTTTTTATCAATAAAATCTAGTTTATATACAATAATTAAAAAACAGTAGGCCGTGGAATTTTGACGTCTAAGCAACAGTTGTTTATTTAGTCAAAATGAACAACTTTCTCGGAGACATAAACTCTCTAATGTGTAACAGTAAAAAGTTACACGCTGGCACTACTTATATTTATGGTGTTACTAAAAAGCTATTATCTCAAAAACACCCAAAAATACCTCTCCAAATTTTTGTCAATATGTTCACCTAGTATTGCTTCGTATTTGCTGAAAATTTGAAGATGCGATTTTTTGCGCTTTGTGAGATATTAAGGTTTGAAATTCACACTATTTTATCGAATTTGTATTTTAATTTTAAATTTTTAATGATAATATTAAATATATATCCATACAATGTGTTTGGTTTGACATATTTGCATTAGGAAAAAAAAAAAACTCACATGGTTTCTAGTAAAAATGTCAAAATAAGCTTAAAAACTAGTTTTTCATTGAATGTATTTTATTTTTAAAATAACTCGAAAATAGTAGGCTGTGGAATTTTGACGTCTGAGAAAGAGTTGTTTATTTTGCTAAGTCTCTAGGACATAAAACAAAGAAGTTAGATGGTGGCGCCACCTATGCGGACGATTTTCGAACTACTACGTTCTTAGGAATAGATGCCCCTGCTGATGTCAAGCAACTTTGTCGAAGATACCATGTGCCGGAAATGCTTCGTTTTGGAGTAATTAATTTTGTTCCGCTAGATTGCGATTCTGGCCCTTAGTGCAGTGGTGGGCCTCCATACAAAGGTCCGACAAAACCTCAAATGTTAACCGAAATGGCTAAAATTCACAGGTTATGATGATTTTAGTGCTCTAAACCTATTTCTGATATGAAACTTTTCATACATTTTGATTTTACTACATTAGGGTTGTTCAAAATTTTGAAATCTGCTGATTGTGGGAAGCTTGTAAAAAGTTATCGATAATGAGCTAACACGATGTGTTTTTTGAACGTAGATTTTGATCAACCTTTTGATTTGTGGGTTCTTCTATCATGTATTGGCATTGACATTATCTATAATTGTGTATATTTTGCTGTTAGGGTGGTCCAAAATTTTTAAACAACATAAATTATTAGAAAAAATCGATAACCTACGTTTTATTTCAATGTATCACTTCAGATACATACAATGTTGGCTGACAAGACGTTGTATATTCTCAGAGACCCTCTATATACATTTTACGGTGGGTACACAGAGGTGAATTAACGTTTAAAATGGGGTCAGATAGTCTCATATACAGGGTGCGTGAGATATTTTTGCACTAAATCATATCGTAATCATACAACACGTTTTAAAAATAATTCGACAATAGATCTATACTAAATGATTTTTTCGCGAACAATTCCCAAGCAACACACATGTTATAATAGAGTTACGACAGCGCAAGTTTTGGTTGTATAGAAGTTTATTTTACGTTATTCTAACATTGTGTTGAAATAACGTAAAATAAACTTCTATACAACCAAAACTTGCGCTGTCGTAACTTTTATATAACATGTGTGTTACTTGGGTTGTGATTATTTCAATGATTTAGGAAGAAAAAAGTGGTCCTAATATCGATAACCTTTTTGAACGATCCTGAGAACCACTGCAAGTCCGTTTTAGTGTTGTTCTCTATATTTTGGTCAACAATTGTGTTATTTTAGGTAAAACTAGAATATTTTTGTACGAGCAGCTCCAATGGTATCATCGTTATGTGTGCCGTTCAAAAAATATCCCATAAATTTGAAAAAGAGGTTTCGAGAAGACGAAAATGCGAACAACTTGAGTATAAATATATGGAGCAGCTGCATACTATCTGCATTTTCTCAGCTGTCAAGAACGCTATGAAGTTGATTTTTTCAGTGTAGTTGGGGGATTCCATAGGCTTGTTACTCACAATAAACTACCTCGCTGGAATGGAAGTTAGCGGAGAAATAAATGGAAGAAGTCGAAAATTCTAATTTGGGCAATGGTATTCTACTAGGGCTGCTGAAACATTTATGAGAAAATTTAAAACTAAAATATCCTAAGTCTGACCACCTCAATTTGCTGTTTTAGACTCCCATAAGCTACAGCACAAATTTAAGCTGAATTGATAAGGTCTTGTCTTAGGTATCGCTCGACTAGTCTGAAGTTTATATGGTAAAACTGGTACAAATATGTACAGGAATGGCATAGTTTTAGTTTTCTGCCACTAGATGGCACTGGAAGCGTTCAATAACCCTTATTTTTAGTATTATTATAGGGAATTCTATGCGGAACATCTTTGTTGAAGACCGCTAAGTGATCCGATGCTTGCTAAAAAAAAAGTTGTACCCTAGACTTAGTGTATCGAAAAAACAACCAGTTTTTATTGATGCTATTCGATAATGTGTTAAAATCACCACGTCAAAATTTTTTAAATTATAATTTTTGAAGCATATTTGTATCATTACGTCTCGTGTACCATTATTGGGCTTTTAAACATTACATTTTACTGATTTCGTCTTATTTACACAACAAATAGTAGAACCCGAAATGTTATTGGGCGCGCTAGTGTAAAACATAGGATCTGAAAATATTTTCTCATACCACCACGTTTTTGATTATTAATGGTTTTATATTTTTCACAGTTCACTAGAAATATGGTGCATTTGATGATGTGGGATTTATATTTTTATTGCAACCCTTTGATGAAATATTCCTGTTTGAAGGTTAGTGCAAAATTACCGCACGCACCCTGTAGTGAACTGCGTAAAATTTTAAGTGCTTTTTATCAATCTCGTTTCAACGGCTTCATATATGATCGTCCGAGTTTAGGTTGTAATGTACATTGATTTCTGTCATCACTTGTCAAAGCAACCAAAATAACCCAACATATGAAAAATTGGCAATACATATTCGCAATTGTGAAGGGAGTTGTTGATAAACAATCATTAGAGATCGGTACTCATATTGATGACCAGTAGAGTTTCAGCAAATATTGTCAAAATCTATATCACTCTGTGTGTCGTTCAGTACACGCAGAGAAATAAATTGTAAACACAATTAAATTCCAGTTCAAATCAACCGATTTTTCAGTTTGCTATAGCGACAAACTGATTTCTAGTTTAAACTAAACTGTTCCATTGTTTGATAATACAAATATTTTCATTTGACGAAATTTTTGACAGTTTGTAAGTCCAAACTGAGATTTTGTAGTTTCAACATAAAATAATGGATTGTTTCAAACAACAGCACTTTTGCAACTAACAAAGCCAGAACGTGATTGTGTTGGTGACGGCAGCTCCTGCGGCAGCTTGGAAATCTATTTTTTAGACACTCGACAAGCGGATGGAAAGTAGACTGGATAAAAAAAAAAAGACAAAAAGGCGAAACCGACCATCATTTTGTGGATGCTGTCTTGAGTACCTGCGCGTTATCCATCACGGCCAAGACTGCACTTGGAAGTTGCGGTGGTGGATTTGCTACACCTTCCTCGTTGTGGCGAAGTTGAGGTAAGAATTTTAAAGATGTGTGAGTGCTTCCAGGCCCTGCTTGTGGTCCCCAGTTTGTAGAAACAAATGAAGTTTTTAACGTTACATGGAATGATGGTTATTGGTTGTTTTAATCTATTAACAGAACGTAAGAACAAAAAAATATAACTTTGGAGTAAGTAAATTCTCAGTTTGAAAATCAACCATGCGTTTTATTAATTCAAACAGGCGTCATTTTCTGCGTGTGCGGCCCAGAGGTAAAGTTCGTGCCTCTCAATCGGCGGACCAGTGTTCGATTCCTGTTCAATATTTTATATTTATGTTTTATCTGTCGATTCGGTTCTAGCCAGTGTTGGGAACACTCACTTGTAAGAGTGATACTCACTTGCTTCTATCTCAGTCCAGAAGCATGCTATCAAAAAATGATGTTTGAAGGGCTTTTAGATTGTAGTTTAATCTAAAAGTTTGCCGAATAAAGTAAAGGTCGCAGACGCATACCAAAATTGTGAGAGAGCTGTGAGTACGAGGTGAGTAAAATTCGTGAAATTTATACTCACCTTGTGCTCACAGCTCTCTCACGGTTTTGGTATGCGTCTGCGAGCTTTACTTTATTCAGTAAACTTTTAGATTAAACTACAATCTAAAAGCCCTTTGAACATCATTTTTTGATAGCATGCTTCTAGACTGAGATAGAAGCAAGTGAGTATAATTTTTTGCAAGTGAGTATTCGCAACACTGGTTCTAGCGATTGCTAGCTCAACTTTTATTTGTGATAGAAGACGTAAATTTGCGTGAAACGGGCTGCTCCTTTTATGTGCATCCAGCTGAACTTAAATTCACATGATTTTCTTTTTTTTTTTTTCTAAGAGTGCATTCTATCTGTGAAAATATGACTCTAATTCAGATCTAACCAGCTCCATTTGAAAGGAAAACTAGGTTGACTGTGATAGACACTAGGACAAAAATGCTAAAACTATTGAGTGATGTATTTCGGAAAACGTGACGGTTTATTCCTCTTTGTTAACTTTCAACCAATTGTAGGTATCGATAAAATTTTCACATCTATAACGTACACTATTATTGAATCACATTTTGTGCCACATGCCAGCTACGATAGATTAGTCACTTTCAATCACTACGATGATATTCTAAAAATCTATCTCGACCACGACGGCGAATCCGTTGCCCTCCGTTCCGAGGGCCCACCATGGTGGCCGTAATCTTTGGTGTCTGGATGAGTTGAAGTTCGCGTTTTATTGTTTGCTGTCTGCTGTCTGTGTATCGGAACGTGACCTCGATTTGATGTCTGTCAATAATTTCCCGATTGGGTTTTTCGTAGGTATCGTGCCACGTGAGCGGGAGCTGGTCTTTTTATTCTCTGCTTATTTTCGGGTGCCTGTCGCGGTTTTTTCAAGGTGAGTGTCGGAGTCAGAACAGTGAGGTGCCACAACAAATCTAATTCAGGTAGAACCCAATACGAAATCTACAACCATGGAGGGAAAAAGAACAAACAAAATACAACGATCAACAATACGAATTCACTACACCTGAAACAATGGTAAATGGAAGCATCAACAAAAAAAACGAAACAGAAATCAATCGGTTGAAATATCCTTTTCATGTTCCATGAGTTTGACAAATAGGTAGGAAGAGAGGACAGGTTGTGTGGTTTAATTCAGGCATTGCTCGATTCGGCGATCTGGACAGCTATGGGTATTGATGGTTTTGCTTTTTTTCAGCTCGTTCTTTGGTGTATGTTGACTTTCGTGATGATGGTATTCGACTTCTTCGGCTCACGACTTTGCGGAGGAAGTTTACTTCTTATCCTCGATGGCAGGTTTTCCGGTATGCCAGATGGGGACAAACTTCTCCACTTTCGGAGCTGGCAGGCCGATTCTCGGGGCAGTGACGGTCAGGACTCCATCTGAAGAGAGGGATGATACGACCAGGTTTGCATCGTAGCCAACTGTAGGTATGAAAGAAAGAAATAATAGTAGAGTAAGGTTGGTTAAGATGCAATTTTTCAAAACTTTCATCGTTTTCAATGATAAATAGCTTAAACTAAACAATGTTTACTTGATACTTCTGCTGAAATATTCACGAAACTAACGCATTTTTTTCAGAGTTTTTCTCTGATACCCCCTTAAGTCCCCAGAAACTCCCTTGAAGCTCTCTCTCTCTGAAGCTTCCCCTGAATCTCCCATGAGATACTCCACGAAACCCCCTGAAATTCGTATTACAGTAGACGTTCGATAACTGACACATGTTTACGATTCACTTAGCGAACGAAAATTCGATAACTGCAACGCCTGACAGTGTCAACAAGCCGTCAATTGACGTTAAATGAACGAAAAATTCATTCGACTGTTCATTAGGGCTAACATGGCGCACCATGTTGACGTTTGGCGGTGCGATAACTGCAAATTTGTTGCACTTACCGGACTTGCAGTTAAAAAGCATTGCAGTTAAACCGTTTGCACCGACCGAACGACTACTGTATCCTCAACCCGTCTCTACAGAAATCCCACACGTCCCAGCAAGTCTCTTTTGAAGTTTCCCGGAGTTCCGACGGATTTTTTTGAAACCCTCTACAACTTCCAGAAACTCCCTGGAACTCTTTGAAACTCCCGTACAGTCCCCAATTCTCCAGAAACCCCCCAAGGCGCTCAAGAAACCTCCAGAAACCTCTTGCCCGTGTAGCTGACGGCTTAGAATAGCACTACGGACCCCCTGTTCCAGGGGTAAAAGCCCACCAAACAGGGAACCCCAATCCAAGGTGTCAGGCGACCCGTGCTTGTGGATGAATGATTGAGGGAGTTTCAAAGATGCTCGATCGTTAACGGAGCCCGTAACGTGGGTAGATCACTTTTGCGTGTTGCGTTACGGAGTAAAATCTACCGAAACCTAGTGTCGTCCTACTTTTCCAATTTTGGAATATGCGTTCTGGTAATTCAAGGAATCATAGTATATAGTCCTTGTCACTGGTATCGTGGTAGCTTACGGTCTCTGAATAAAACTAAGTTAACCAACTTTAATTTGTAGATAGTTAAAAACCTCGCCGTTCGAGGCTAAACTTGATGCAAAGGACATCAAATCGGGTTAGGGATCCATGTATGTACTAACTCTTCAAAGACAGTAAGTGCTGGTATGCAAGGAACATACTAGCATCCTTATTACTGAACATTAGAGTGGGTCATCGTTTATATGGAAAAATGAAAAATTCAATGGAATCCCATCAGATCAAAGCTTTTTTGATCCTATTTCAGGACCCAAATATTTGTGCAAAATTTGGGCAGGATCGGTTATGTCTACGTTTTGCGCATCGCGTTTGAAGTTTGTATGGAGTTTTACATGGGAAAACACACTTTTTTGCATTTCTCTCATAACAAACTTGAATTTTTCTAAAACCATGTAACCGATAAAGTGAAAACATAGCCTAGGGTGTCCTGAAAAACTTTGTCGAAGACCGCAAAGTGATCTGATGCTTATGAAAAAAGTTATAGCGTTGGAATTGCTTGGCGAAACAGCATGATTTTGTTGCTATTGTTATTCCTTTACATGTTAAAACATAAACACATGCATGCGGTTTGTTGTTTAGAACTATTTTCACAAGCATCGGATCGCTTTGCGGTTTTCAACAAAGTTTTTCAGAATATCCTAGGCCATCATTTCGGTTAAAAAGTTTCAGACAAACTTTTTCAACTTATGACAAAAATTCAAAAAGTATGTTTTCCCATACAAAATCCCATACAAATTTCAATTGCAATGCGCAAAGTGTAGACGCAACCGATCGTGCAATAACTTTGCACAGATACTCAGGACCCGAAACGGAACCAAAAAAGCTTTGATCTGAGAAAACGGTTCCGATGACCCACGCTACTGAACATATGTTCCAATATTGGAATGGTATTGCTGCTAATGTTAAACCCAGGTTCTAAACTTCTTATTGGGGAGAATTTAGCAGTAAAACAAGGGTGATGCTAGGTTTCCGATGCATGGCTAATTATCAGTACTCTTGTTTTGTTTTCTCTATTGCTCCTGAAGCATATAAGAAAACAAAACAAAAACTGTATCAACATCGATACTTTATTGCCCCTCAATGGCAATTGAGTAATGCGACATGCACTACACTAAGGATACGAGTAATGTCTAAAAACTGGTCGCAGTGACAGACCCGAACAGGAATAAAAAAACAACTCTTGGAACTCCCTGAAGTCCACCAAAACCTTTTCAAAACCTCCTTTAAGCCTCTGATTGGCGCCCAGTGATCTATTTTTAGATCCGTATCTTTTTCGATTACCGTTGAGAAACAAACCATATAGGCAGGCTAATATCTTCCACAAAGTTGTTCAGAAGACCTTCTGGGACTATCCAGTCCTACATAATTTTGTACGTATTTGCTTCAGTAGGTGGCACCAGCGAGCATGAAACATTTTGCATTGATAGGTGTTGTGCCAACAACAGCTGTTGCACAATGGTCACAAATCTGAAATAAAAGTTCTACGCCAAAGCTTTTAGTTTTACCCATAGATTGTTAATGTCTTCGGGAAAGTTCCTTCATATTTTCAAACATTGTTTTTAATTGAGTTTATAACACTTGATTGTCTTTTAAAAAATGCTGAATTTTCAATGTTCTTATAGTGCTTGGAGCCATGTTTTGCGGTTATGGAAAGGAAACCTTTTAGCCTTTCTCGTACACCAAAGTGTACTGAAAGGCAATATGTATGTTAACTCAAATTAAAAAAAAAATGTTAGATAGCTTAGAGGATCGAGGTAAATATACCTATTAACTTAGTTCGACGATTTGAGATGATGCCTGTATGTATGTATGTCTGTGCACGGCATTTTCTACAACCTGATAAACGATAAGTAGAAAAATAGTCTCAGACCATATCTGAACCAGTACTTTTCCGGAACCAGTTCTAGGTGTCCGACCGAAAGTGGCCAAATATGAAAACTAACCTTTTTTTGGCTTCGTGGTCGTCCGGCTAGTGTTACCAAGCATTTAGTCGCATCGTGATGGGAGGCGCGGGTTCCCGCCGAAGATGTCCGGAAATGTTTTCGGCAGTACCACTGGGCGTTGTATGCTAGTCCGCAAGCTAGTGTCGTGCTTCCTTCAAAAAGCGAATACAGTAGTCGTTCGGTCGGTGCAAACGGTTTAACTGCAATGCTTTTTAACTGAAAGTCCGGTAAGTGCAACAAATTTGCAGTTATCGCACCGCCAAACGTCAACATGGTGCGCCATGTTAGCCCTAATGAACAGTCGAATGAATTTTTCGTTCATTTAACGTCAATTGACGGCTTGTTGACACTGTCAGGCGTTGCAGTTATCGAATTTTCGTTCGCTAAGTGAAACGTAAACATGTGTCAGTTATCGAACGTCTACTGTAGCTGATTGGAAGCATTAAACGGCCCGTGTCATGCGGCACATCAAATCACGGTTCTTTAGATTGCCCGATGAACGGTAAGCATTCAGACCATATTTGTGACAACCGGTAGTGTTCCGGAACCAATTCCGGGTGTCCCTCCGAAAATGGTCAAATGTAAAAGAGAACCAAACTCATACATACGACATATCAAATGGTTTTAACGGTACCATGATGAACGGTTAAAAATAAAATAAATCTCAGATCATGTTTGGGAAACCAATCGTGTCCCGAAATCGGTTCCGGGTGTCCCACTGGAAGTAGTCAAAAGTAGAAGGGAACCAAAGCCATGCATCCGGTATATTAAATAGCAGCTTTTTCAATAACCTGATAAACGGTTAGCTCATGGGTCAGCAAAGACAATAATCTCAGATAACATCTAACACTAGAGGTAGTAAAATTTTTGCAATTAGAGGAAGACCAGAATAGCTAAATATATACGATTTATTGTAACTTTTGCTGTAATCGATCTTTTTAAATTTTATGTGAAATACACTGGAACCTCTTTTTATTCACATGGCTGTAACTGCATAAATTAAAAATGTGCATAAATTAAAAAAGGCATAAAAAGAGGGGAATTTATGCATAAATTAAGTTTGGGCTTTAATTAGAGAATCTAGTTCGCGAGAACAGGTCTTGCTCCTCGGCAGTTGAGATGCTTTCCAGAAAGTTTCCAGAGAGCCTAAAAAGGGGGTTCCAAGGGGCTTCGGGGACGTTTTAAGGGGTTGTTTCGGGAGATTTGAAAAGCCTTTTAAGGGTGATCTGTCAAGGTTTGTTTGTGTTTTCATTACGGGGAATTCTGAGGTATTTTAATAGTATTAAGTGGGTTTCAGGGGCCTTCCAAGGGGCTTTGGGGAAATTCAAGGGATCTCAGGAGCCTTTAAAGGGCGTTTCAAAAGGTTTGAGGTGCGTTTTAAGATATTTCAGAGTCTGCTCTGAAACTTCCTGAAATGCCTCAAAAATCCCCCTGAAATCCCCCGGGGACCCCATGTAACGTACCTAAGAGGCTTCGAAACCCCTGAGAACTCCTCCGTAACGCTTCCGTAACGCCTCTGAATCCCTCGAAATTGCTCTGAAACGCCTTGAAATGCCTCCAAAATCCCCCTTAAACCCCCTCGAAGCCCATGTAACGGAACTGAGACGCTCCGAACCCCCAGAAAACTTCTCCGTAACGCTTCTGTAACACCTCTGAATCCCGCAAAAAATGCTCTAAACTTTAGAGTCTAAAGTGTCCTGAAATGCCTTCAAAATCCCCTTTGAATCCCCTCGGACCCCATGTAACGCGCTTGAGAGGCCCCAAACCCCTCGAAAACTCCTCCGTAACATTTCCTAAGCACGCCGAAAATGGTCTGAAACATCCTGAAATGCCTCCAATATCCCCCTTAAGCCCCCTCGGACCCCATGTAACGCACCTAAGAGGCTTCGAAACCCCTCAGAACTCCTCCGTAACGCTTCCGTAACGCCTCTGAATCCCTCGAAATTGCTCTGAAATGCCTTGAAATGCCTTCAAAATCCCCCTTAACCCTTCAGCGCGCGCTGTTGTAAAAAGTACAACACCACCAAAAAAACCTCGCTTTTCGTATACAGCGCGAGCGCGGTGTAGTTTCGGTTGCTTGATGGCGCGCGTCCTGGAAGCCCAGCTAACACAAAGTCTTATATGATGTTGAATAGGATGCTCAAGTGGAGGCCATATGCGTACATGCTCCCATTTAACCGCGTGTAAAGTATACGTATATCGCCTCCACTTTTGCATCCTATTCAACATCATATGCGATCGTGTGTTGACTGGGAGGTTAAACCCCTTCGCACCCCGAAAACTCCTCGTAACGCTTAAGTAACGCCTCTGCATCGCGCCGAAAATGCTCTGAAACGTCTTGCAATGCCTCCAACATCCCCCTTAAACGCCCTCGCGCCTCATGTAACGCACCTGAGAAGCTCCGAACACCCCGAAAACTCCTCCGTAACGCTTCCGTAACGCCTTTGAATCATGCCTAAAATGGTCTGAAACATCCTGAAATGCCTCAAAAAATCCTCCAAAACCAAAATCCCTATAAACGCCTCTGAAACCAACCTAAAATGCTCTGAGACTTCCTGAAATGACTCCGAAACCCCCTAAAACCCACTCGAACCCCATGTAACGCACATGAGACCTTCGAAAACACCCAAAAACGAACCTGTAACCTTTCTTTGCTCACCTCTGTAACACTCCTTGGCCACCGTGGCAATAGTTCCCGTCATTATTAAATATTCCTATGCATAATATTGGTTCTGAGTAACATTCCCTCTTTTTATGCAGGGCAGAAAAAAGGTACACTCCCGTTCAAAAGTTTGGGGTCACCCCCTCGAAAACATGTCATTTTTTTAGGCCCATATCTCCGTCAATTTGCGTCCGATTTCAAAACCCTAGGTTTCATTCAAAAGATAATAAGTCAGAGAAACTTTGAACATGATTTAAAAGAAACTTTTTCAAAAAATTTTGTATGTAAACTTAACCCAAAGTTGCCAAATTTTCTAAAAAATGAATATAAACTTACGGCAGTGTCGCTGGAAGTTGGGTCGACCAAATTTTAGGATGAGAGCGGTAATATGATCCATTTTCTATTAGCTTTCAACTGCTTTTTACAGAACTTAGCTAAAAAATCTCGAAAAAAAGTTATTAAGTAAATTATTCCTTGATGTCATCGACCAAAAGTTTGGGGTCACTCCTCAAAATGCTGTATCGGCCAAAAGTTTGGGGTCACTATCGTAAAACATGAAAAAGTGATTTGTTGATATCTTTGTCATCTTTCATTCAATTTTAATTCTTCTTGGCTTATTTGAAACAAAATGAATGATACTTACTGCATAGACATTGAAACACACATATTTGTTGAAATTTACATACTAAAACTTAACGTAAAGTTGCCTCATTTTTTGAAGCTTGGTAAAATGTGCTAACTTCACATAACATTTTTATATACAAAAATCGTTAAATACGTTAAGTTGAAGACATCAAACGTAAATTTAGTTAATTATCTTTGAAATGAGCCAATTAATTAAAATTGAACTATTGAATTGACGAAGATATCACCAAATCACTTTTCCATGTTTTACGAAAGTGACCCCGAACTTTTGGCCGATACATCATATTGAGTGGTGACCCCAAACTTTTGGTCGATGACATCAAGGATTAATTTACTTAATAACTTTTTTTTTCTTGATTTTTTAGCTAAGTTCTGTTAAAAACAGTTGAAAGCTAATAGAAAATGGGTCATATTACCGCTCTCATCTTAAAATTTGGTCGACCCAACTTCCAGCGACACCAGTGTTGGTAAAATCACACTCAAAGCAGACTCATAAACCGCTCCTGCGTGAGCAAACTCGCGCGCGATTCTGAATCATTTTCTCACGCGCGAGATTTTCATGCAAAATCTCGCTCTCACGAGTCAAGCGCCGAAATCTCGTTCGCTTGTAAAACGAACCCAAATCAATTTGAACGGCATCTAATGTTGTTGTACGATAGGTTTGTTTTTGCTCTATCATATAATCCTAAAAACATCGACGTAAGTAATAAGAATACCAAGAAATAAAGCAATGAGTGAAATCGCGAGTCAATTCATGCAGGATTTTTTCGGCGGTGAGTTTGGCGAGTCAAGAATCGCGCTTGAAACAACTCAAGCATGAGATTTGAGAATTTGAGTTTATACCAACACTGGCGACACTGTCGTAAGTTTATATACATTTTTTTTGAAAATTTGGCAACTTTGGGTTAAGTTTACATTCAAATTTTTTTGAAAAAGTTTCTTTTAAATCATGTTCAAAGCTTCTTTGACTTATTATCTTTTGAATGAAACCTAGGGTTTTGAAATCCGACGCAAATTGGCGGAGATATGGGCCTAAAAAAATGACATGTTTTTGAGGGGGTGACCCCAAACTTTTGAACGGGAGTGTACATAAATTAAAAGTGCATAAAATAAACATGCATAAAAAGAGGTTTTAGTGTAGTTTGTGCGTGTACTTTCAAATTGATCTCCATAGAGATTTGCGAATCTACAACGGCGACTACTGGAAGCAGGGATGGGAACACTCACTTGCAAAGAATTACACTCACTTGATGTTTTCTCAGCTCAGAAGCGTGCAATCAAGAAATGGTGTATGGACGACTTTTGCCTTGTGGGTTTGTCTCAAAGTTTGCCGAATAGAGTAGATATCGCACACGCATATCAAAGTCGTGACAGAGCTGTGAAAGCGACTCTCCACGAGGTGAGTGTAATTTACATTCACCTCGTGGAGAGTTGCCTTCGCAGCTCCTTCATGACTTCGGTATGCGTGTGCGACCCCTACTCTATTCAGCAAACTTTTAGACAAAACCACAAGGCAAAAGTCGTCCATACATCATTTCTTGATTGCACGCTTCTGAGCTGAGAAAACATCAAGTGAGTGTAACTCTCTGCAAGTGAGTGTTCCCATCCTTGACTGGAAGTAAAATACGTGAAACCAATGAAGTGGATCTCAGAACGTCGTGATACTTGGTGGGCTTGTAATAAAATAGATCCATATTTTCTTATTTCGCCATTATGGTAAGCAATTTAAAAAATAAAAAAGCTGACCCAAAGTCAACCTCTTTCAAAACTTGTAATTTTCAATGAATCAGCCCAAGTATTAGATTTTGTACATTTAGAAAATGCACCTCGAGATCAATTATTTCATAAACGGACAGCTCTTGATATTGTGATCAACTTCACCGAAGACGAAATTCTTCATGTATTTTAATTATCGAGAAACAAAAAATTTTAAGACTTAATAGCCATATAGCCGAGGCGGTAAACGCACGGGTATTCAGCATGACCATGCTGAGGGTGACGAGTTCGATTCCCGGTCGGTCCAGGATCTTTTCGTAAAGGAAATTTCCTTGACTTCCTTGGGCATAGAGTATCTTCGTGCCTGCCACACGATATACGCATGCAAAATGGTCATTGGCAGAGGAAGCTCTCAGTTAATAACTATGGAAGTGCTCATAGAACACTAAGCTGAGAAGCAGGCTTTGTCCCAATGAGGACGTTACGCCAAGAAGAAGAAGAAGACTTAATAGCGCCATCTAGTGCGTGAGTGAACATAGAATAAACTAGTTGACGAATGGCCGTTTAAGTCCCGATCTACTTTGCTGAAGACGAAATTATTCTACGTGGCATTTTCGAGATATAAAAGACAAGAACTTCTAAGGCATACTAGCGGATCCACCTAGCGGATGAATCTGTATTCGGATGGGCGATAAAACGTCGAATGCCAAAATGTCGAATGCCAAAACGTCGAAAGGACAAACAGTCGAAGGCACAGAACGTCAAAAAGTGAAAGAATGGGTTTCGCTTAAAAGAATGAAAAAACTTTCTATTTCCAGCCTACACACGATCGCATATGCTGTTGAATAGGATGCTAAAGTGGAAGCGATAAGCGTACACTTTACACGCGGTTAAATGGAAGCGTGTACCCATATGACCTCCACGTTAGCATCCTATTCTACATAATATACGACTTCGTGTTGGCTCGGTTTGTTTATATAATTCGTTGAAAATGGAGTTGAGATATTTTACAATATTCAACTTTACTGAACGCGTTACTAATTGCACAGATAACAGACGTTCATGCTAACATACGAGATGTGTGTAAACCCTTTCAACCGTCATTTCTATAAGAAAACCTAATTGGCAACCATTTAGAGATGGCGCAACTTGAGTATAAATGAAAATCGCAAATAATCCCTGTCAGATAACAATTCGTTGTACAGATGGAATATGTGAGCAACGTATTTTGTTTTCACAGCTTTTACACAGGTTTTGAGATGAATTTTGTTCTAGGATAAACATCTGTTACCTGTGATAATTGTAAATTACAGTTTTGTACATTTTATTTTTTTTCCCTATAACGCTTATTCTTTGACAGATACGCGTATTTTGACTACCATAATCTGGAGGGAAGCTGATCGCTATGGGATCCACGCCCTTCAACCGCTGAGAATGCTATAATTTTATTTCAATGGAAGAACTTTTGTCATGAATCTATTGGGGAAATATAATTAAAGAATTTTTGAAGGTTTTTATGCCAATGATGTCAGATTTTCCATAAAAATATCGATTTTTCTGGATGTGCCTCGTTGAAAGACTGTCATTCTAAGAATTGCCTTCCATCAACGCATTGTATATCAGATGACTTATAAAACACCTTTATTTATTCATGGTATGTTATAATATACATGACTTTGAGTACAAGTTTATGTTACATATAAATTTTATTCAAAAATAGCATATTTTTGAGAAATTAAGACGATTTTCAAAGAAATTGTCTCCCTTTAGGCTTGCAATCCTTATTTCACTGAAACTTACTGTGCTTTACTTTATTTTCAACATATTAATTACATCAGACAACTAATTCAGATTCAGCATTATCAATTTTTGTTTGTTAAATAATTTTCCTTTTTTAGAATAGGGTATCGCGTCACTTGGGCGGTGGCTTCTATATTCGTCTGTTTTCCACTATAACTCAGTCAATTTTGAGCCAATTGACTTGAAATGTTGTACACGGGTAGATACTATACCTATCGCACCGCATTCCAAAAATTGTTGCAATTGGTTCAAATTTGACTGAGTTATAGCGGAAATAAACAGACGAAAATAGAAGCCACCGCCCAAGTGGCGCGATTCCCTATTATGGTTGATCAACTTCAATCCGGATTCAAAGTTTTCAAATTTAGGCATATGGATATTTTTTACAATATGTAGCAGTTTTTTGTAAGAATTTCGTTTACGGAACTTAATGCAAGTCCATTCAGTACATATCACAATGGTTTATTTTCCCATTTTCACGCTCTTTATTAATAGCTCGAAGGATTGAGGAGATAGAGCAATGGTGTCTTGGGCAAAGTTGACGGGAATGACCAGCGTCATCTTTTGACAGTTAGCGTTTTCGGATTAATCCCCCTAAAAGTGAGATACAAAATTAATTTTTTTAAATTGTTGAGATAGAGGGTTGACCTCTGCGGCAAAGTTGTAGCATTTTTAATTCCAAACAACTTTTCTGAAGACGTCAATGTTGTAATTTTTGCTTCAATGAAGATAGAGGCCTGTGTTTGAAAGTTAACCCCAAAAGCACGTTTTTTAAGTAAAACATACATTTGTTGAATTTTTGACCCATACAATGTACTGCAAAGTTGTATGAATCAATAAATTACGCAACTTTGCCCAAGACATCAAAGCTGTAAGAATTAAATGAGACGAGTTATAGATGAATTTATGATTTTTTTCATCCACTTTTAGGGATAAATACCTTTCTTAGGGGCAAAAAGGTGCAGCTGAGGATACCCTTATCAGAAAGTACATCTATAGAGCTTTCAAATAAGGGTCAGTTTGTCCGTCCACGATCGTCTACTGAGGAGATATGACCATAATAAAAAATGTCCTTACTACGATTTAACTGCATTCAAATCTACGTTGACAGAAAAATTCATGGCTACTATGATCAAATAATATATAGCCTTCTCTAAGCGAATTTCCGCAACAGTCCTGAATGTTTTAAATACCAAAATTGTTCTAAAAAACGTTTTCCACTGCCTTTTTATAAGATTTCCACTATTTAGTACAAATCCCATTCATTGAATAAAATATTAGGATTTATCGGGGTTTAATACGCTCTCACAGAGCCAACAGAGTTCTTCTGTAAAGCAATTTGAAATTTTATATGAAGAAAGTCAACACAATGAACTTTTATTAAGATAAGACGAAAGTTGGTTTAATTTATATTTCATCATAGTAGCCATGAATTTTTCTGTCAAAGTAGATTTGATTGCAATTAAATCGTAGTAAGGAGATTTTTTATTATGGCAATATCTCCTGAGTAGACGATCGTGGACGAACAAACTGACCCTTATTTGAAAGCTCTATAGATGCACTTTGTGATAAGGGTATCCACAGCTGCACCTTTTTGCCCCTAAGAAAGATATTTATCCCTAAAAGTGGATGAAAAAAATCATAAATTCATCCATAACTCGTCTCATTTAATTCTTACAGCTTTGATGTATTCGGCAAAGTTGCGTATTTTATTGATTCATACAACTTTGCAGAACATTGTATGGGTCTAAAAATTCAACGAATGTATGTTTTACTTAAAAAACGTGTTTTTGGGGTTAACTTTCAAACACAGGTCTCTATCTCCATTAGAGTAAAAATTACAACATTGACGTCTTCAGGAAAGTTGTTTGGAATCAAAAATGCTACAACTTTGCCGAAGACGTTAACCCTCTATCTCAACAATTAAAAAAAATTGATCTTGTACCTCACTTTTAGGGGGATTGATCCGAAAACGCTTACTGTCAAAAGATGGCGCTGGTCATTCCCGTTAACTTTGCCGAAGACACCATTGCTCTGTCTCCTCAATCCTTCGAGCTATTAATTAAGAGCGTGAAAATGGGAAAATAAACCATTGTGCATATGTTAAAAATACATATTTGGAATCAAATGCATTGTACCTGATTTTATAATCAACTTCCCCCCATATTACGGTACCACTTGTTGAGTGGATAACTGACACTGAGGAAAATGGCAAGTGGCAATCGAGATACGCTGTCAAAGGATAAGCATTCGAGGGCGAAAAAGTACAAAACTGATTACATTCGTTCGAGAAGAGAGTTTGATAAGCCGGTAAAAGATGTAAATTACAATTACATCTTAATAATTGTAATTATTAATTATTTGTGCATTGTACTTAGTAAATTACAATTGATCGCATTGCACAGAATTAGCAATAGTTAGAATTCACAAAAAAAAGAAATAATAAAAACAAATGATCGCAGAACACCAGGATTACATTTTATTTTGGATCATCTAAAATTGTAATTCGTTTGGTAAGATCATTTTTATGACGGGAAGTGTAATTTGAACAAGAAGCAAAACTTTTCTTCAATATAAAAATAGTCATTGTAGATTTATCGAATCTATTTGCATGCCCAATATTCAAAACTTACATCACCATAATACAATCGTCTGTTGAGACACTAACCGATTTCCTACTAATCGGTTCGTATAAAGTTCTGGAAATTTTGCAACGAATTATTCGCTCAAGTGTTGCGTGACTGAGAAAACTTACCCGCCCGCGTTCTATACATGCCTCTATCACTAAAGCGTGGCGGTGCCTACGCCAAAACTGAACAACAAAACACGCCCAACGTTATATCTTTCTATACTCACTTGGAAGCAGATACCGGCGCGAAAACTGTCTGGCGACGTAACCCTGCTCGTCCCGTTTCTCCTCGTGCTTGCCCTCGATGGTGATGTACTTGTCGGTTTTCCTCACGGTGACCTCGTGCGGGGCGAACTGATGGACGTCGACTTCGATCATAAACTTTTCCCGGTCCGAGTCCACCCGGGAGCCCACGTCCCGCAGGGTGAAGTACTTCCAGGGGCGCCACAGGCTGGACCAGCGTAGCGGGGGCATCGGCGGATGACGCCACCAGAGCGGATCGTCGCTGAGCACTTCCTCGGTGATGGATTTCTCCATCACGCGCGAGTACAACGGGAGATCCCAGTCGTCCCACCAGCTGCGGTAGTGCACCGGTACGAGCGACATCGTGCTGGTACTGCGGACTAGGGGACGCATCACGGACGGAATTAAAGTTGGCAGATGATGACGTCGGACGCGCGGGAGGGGTAAGAAGAGATTTCCTCTTATGAAACTATTTGACCAAAAGAATGATAGTGTAATATATCGATTTAACAGCATGTCACAAAAGCGGATTTATATTAATAGCACATGGTTAGGCGATGGGGCGCTCGTTGGCGTGCATAGGTTGTTGAGTGTTGATTCAAGTTGACGTTTCGTTGAAAAATATTTTCGAATCACGTAAGTATTAATGTATTATATTGCCCGTATTTTCGATTGGTTAACATGCAGGTAATCAACAAGACCATAGCAAAGAAGTCTGAATTTGATTATGGAGCTGTCCATAAATATGTTTTAATAGAAATTTCATTTTTTCTCACGTATGACCCGAGCGTCTGTTCACCAAGCAGGTGCGGCTCAAACAGCGTCTGTTCAGGCATCCAGCGGATGAGTAAGAAACGCTGCACCACGCCCAGCTAGATCCAAGGTGGTAGCCCCATCAGCGTGGTTGTCCCAGTGTTGGTTGGGACGTTAAACAGAACTGGCACGGTAAGACAGGAGTGTTGGCGTAGGCCCAATAAGCCACCCGTAAAAAAACCCATTGCGAATAACATAGGAGAAAATACGACTCGATACAATCGGCAAAGACCCACGCGACGAAATAAGGACTACGATTGGAAACTTGGAACATGGAATTGCAAGTCACTAGGTTTCGCAGGATGTGACAGGATAATCTACGACGAACTACATCCCCGCAACTTCGACATCGTGGCGTTGCAGGAACTTTGTTGGACTGGACAGAAAGTGTGGAAAAGCGGGCATCGAGTGGCTACCTTCTACCAAAGCTGTGGCACCACCAATGAACTGGGAACAGGATTTATAGTGTTGGGTAAGATGCGACAACGTGTGATCGGGTGGCAGCCGATCAACGCAAGGATGTGCATGTTGAGAGTTAAGGGCCGTTTCTTCACTTACAGCATCATCAACGTCCACTGCCCACACGAAGGGAGACCTGATGACGAGAAAGAAGCGTTCTACGCGCAGTTAGAGCAAACATACGATGGTTGCTCGCCGCGTGACGTGAAAATCGTTGTCGGCGACATGAACGCGCAGGAAGGAAGGGAGGAAATATACAGACCGGTAATCGGGCGAAACAGCCTGCACGCCGTATCGAATGATAACGGCCGGCGATGCGTAAACTTTGCAGCCTCCCGTGGTAGCCCGAAGCACCTTCTTCCCCCGCAAAGATACCCACAAAGCCACCTGGAGATCACCCGACCATCAAACAGAAAACCAAATCGACCACGTTCTAATCGACGGTAAATTCTTCTCGGATATAACCAACGTCCGCACATACCGCAGTGCGAATATAGATTCGGATCACTACTTAGTCGCTGTATGCATGCGCTCAAAACTTTCGACAGTTATCACCACGCGTCGAAGGCGAACGCCGCGGATCAACATCGAGCAGTTGCGTAACGTAGAAGTGGCTCAAGACTACGCGCAGCAGTTAGCAGTGGCCTTAGCAACGGAAGAGCAGCTTGGCGCAGCTACACTTGAAGGTGGCTGGAAGGACATCCGATCCGCCATAGGTAGTACCTCGGCTACAGCATTAGGCTTCGCGACTCCGAATCACAGAAACGACTGGTACGACAGCAAATGTGAGCAGTTGAAAAACGAGAAGATGCGAGAATGCTGCAACATCGTACGAGAGCGAATGAGGCACGTTACAGACAGGCGCGGAGCAGGCATAACTCAGTCTTCCGGATAAAGAAGCGCCAGCAGGAAGAACGAGATCGCGAAGCAATGGAAGAGCTGTACCGCGCTAAGGACACACGACCCAAGCAACCAAAAGTTCGGATAAAACAGCATGTTTGGGGTTAATCAGCTATTCGAAGGAAGATAATTAGCGTTCTATACAGCTCACTTTTTAAGTAGTTAACCGAACTTGAGTTCACAAAAAGTACACTTGTGCCGCTGAAAGGAACGCTATTCAGCTTAAAAATAAACTTCGATAAAATGAAAAACATGCGCTTAGTCCTCAAAAGTATTTTTTTGTTGAGAGACATTAGCATATGCGGAATCCAACTTGACTACTACCTTGAAATACATTTTTGATGTTTTTTACTTACTGAGAATCGAACTCGGGTTATCTTCGTTGAAAGCCGGTGCCTAACTACTACTCCATGTTTGGGTTGTTAAGCACTGAGAGATTTTACTCAATGTGCTGATATCATTTATTAGTGCTCAATCAGGTTCACATGTGAACTTTCTCTGAACTTGGAATACTCTGCGAGACAAACTTTTTGAAGCCGAAAGTTCGGAAGAAGTTTACGTGGAACTTCTTGTGAACTTACACAGTTTGTTTTGGTTCGCAGTTTAGGCAAGTGCAAAGCAATAAATTAGTGCCAATGTCGGTGATTCGGAAAAGATTATAAGTTTTCAGTGACTACGATCGTGCCGATCACCGTTGCGCCTGCGCGACAAGTGAAACGGTATGGAAAACATCCAGCAAAATTGGAAGACTTTTGCCATAGCCGAAAAAAAAAACTCCGGCGGAACACTAGGTGGAGCAGTTGCTCGCTGAGAGGGCAGCCATTGAGCCACAAAATACGGATTTTTTGCGTGGATTTCAAGTAAGTACGTTGAAATATAATAGTGAAACAATGTGTACTTGTGAAATTAACACAAGCTGTGGCTGCTGAGCTCGACTGCCGAGTGATTTAATTGAATGTGAATTTCTTCCGAGCTCCGCTGTCTCCGAAGTTCATGTGAAGTTCACTTTTGGTACAATTAATATTTATCAGAACTTTGAGTAGTAAGTTCAAAACAAGTTCAAAACAAGTTCGGAACGGAGCATTTCAAGTTGTTGTTATATGTCCATTTAAACTGCACGCAAAAGTTCAACATGAGTTTGGTTAAAATTTGATTGAACTCTGCCCTAAAGTTCAAAGTAAGTTTTTTTCTGATCCTTTTTTCGACTTCAATGTCGTTTTGAAGAGAATTCAAAAGCTTGTATATGTACTTTCAAGTTCATAAGCAATACATGAGTAACTTTTTGGAAAGTTCTACGAGAAGCTGAACCGGCCGCGCAGAGGTTTTATGCCACAAACCGATATGTGCCGAGATAATCAATGACAATGAGCGAGCGTGAGGTTGTCGAGAGGTGGCGGCAGCATTACAATGAGCGCCTCAATGGCGACGTTGCAAGCACCGATGGTGGCGCGGTAACAGATCTAGGAGTACGTGCGCAGGACGAAAGACTTCCGGCTTCTAATCTCCAAGAGATTGAGGAGGATTGCGGAAAGTATCGCTTGATGACACTACTGAGCGCTGCCTACAAGATACTCTTTCAAATTTTATGCCGCCATCTATCATCGATTGCAGGACAGTTCATGGTTCAATATCAGGCTGGATTCATGGGTGCAGAAATGTCGCGAATACAACGTGTCCGCACATCACTTGCTCATCGATTTTAAGGACAAACGTCTTGAAATCTTGCTTCAACGTTGTATCAAAACTTCAGACGCACAAATCTTAAGAAGCAAGCTTTAAACAACGATGTAGATTATTATTCTGTTCTTGCTCACTTTTAATTATCTTTAAATAAAAAGCTCAGGTGCGCTGGTTTTGTTTACAAAGAGATTTGTGCCCTCGAAATCGTGAGTAGGTGCCAAAGTCGGCCATAGTGGCGGCCATTTTGGGATTCTTACAAGTCTGTCCTTAAATCAGTGTATAATACAATCGATCGAAACCAGCTATGGCAGATCATGCACGAATACGGATTCTCGGATAAACAAATATGATTGATCAAGGCGACGATGGATCGAGTGATGTACGTAGTTCGAGTATCAGTGACACTCTCGAGTCCTTGCGAATCTCACAGAGGGTTACAGCAAGGTGATGGTCTAGGTCTGGTCGCCCGCCACCCCGAACTTCTGTCGACGGTGATGAAATCGGGGCGATTGAAGAATTCGTGTACTTGGGCTCACTGATGACGGCCGACAACGACACCAGCAGAGAAAATCAGGGGCGCATTTGGGCAGGAAACCGAGCTTACTTTGGACTCCGCAAAGCTCTACGATCGGACAAAGTTCGCCATCACACGAAGTTAACTATCCACAAAACTCTGATTAGACCGGTAGTCCTCTAAGGGCACGAAACATGGACCCTACGTGCAGAGAACCAACGCGCACTTGGAATTTTCGAACGGCGGACAAACACTCAAAATGAAATTTGTATCATCTGAGACCAATTAAGACCACTTAACTTCTGCGCGAAAAATCATAAACCGGTTCCGGAGTATGTGGTAGTTGCCAGACCCATTGTTTGAATCGACACAGTATCTTCTGAATATAAAAAAAAATGAATTTTGAACATTCGGCTGGCAGAGTTGCAAGAAATTCTGAAATTGTCCCCTAAGGATCCCTACTGAAACCGATTAAGGAGTATCCCCAAGTGGTCAGATCCACTTGACAGTTACTGACTTCTGGACAAAAAAATCTGATTTTTGAGCCGTAGAACAGTGGTGCTGCAAAATATTCTAAAAGTGTCCCTTGGGGTTCTCTACCGTAACCGGTTCCGGGGTATATGGAAGTGGTCAGACTCATTGATGATCATCGACCCAACTTTTGAAAAGGGCGATTGAGAAGAACCTAATTTTCTTCTTCAAAAAAATGTAACACGAAAACGGTTGGTTGGATTGAAATGATGTCTTCAAAGATGTTTGAGGACTTTTAGAAAAAAAAATACACTGAGAGTAATATTGATCACGGATCTATAGTAGCTTATTATATTCAAAAGCATTTTACTGTTTTTTCTTGAATTTTTATTTATTTTATTTACAATGTCTAAATATCATGTAAAATTTAAATATTTTTCTGTTCCTGTATAACGATAACAAACGAAAAAAAAATGAATAAACTAAATTTAAAACTTGGAGCTTGTAAAATGTTATTTGAAAATTCAAATATGTGAAAAATAATTCGTCATGCTTGACGAAAACAGTTAAACTATCTCTAATTACGCTTTACAAGTTTCCATAACATTTTCTTATTTTTTTTTGAATTAGCTGTAACTTACGTACGATTGGATGTAAGAGGATAAATAATGTATATGTTTCCATTGAAAACTGTATTTAGGGCGGGATAAATCTCATTTTCTTCTTTTGTCGCTTTGCTCGTTGACTCATCAAGGGGGGGGGATGATAAATAAAAAATGTAATTGAGAAAAAAAAATCATAATAATTAGGCAAAATTGTAAAATTTGTTAAGAAATTTTCCCAACGACTTAAAGTTTACTTTAAAATTTTTAAATTCCTCAATAATTTATATGTGTCCCCCCCCAAATGTGGAATTCTCACAAAAATTTTCCGAGAAGGGGGTGACATAAGAGAAAATCGAAATTTGTGTCATCCTTATATCTATTGTATATAAACAAATCTCAAAAATTGTATCCTTCCTCTAGTTTTGAGCATCGATGGAAAATAAAAAATCAAGCAAAATAGTATTGGTCATCCAAGGCTACTTGGCAAATTTTGAACTAGGAAGTCAGCTTTCTAAGGAAAATAATAAAAGAATCTAAAGGTAACGATTTTGGAAAATTGAATTTATATGACATCTAACATAGATCTGTGATGATGTCATACATCTCAGTGTATTTTTTTTTAAAGATCTTCAAATATCCTGAAACATTTACGAATACATCAATCAAACTGAAATCCATCCGATCAGCTTCAGCACAGTCCCGCTGACCACATGTCCATTTATCAAATCTAGTAATAATATGAAATTTATTTCAAATTTGCATTGAACCAGGATGTTGATCGTTGAACTGTCCGTCAGATAGTTTTCTGATTTCTGAGGTCAAGTCTGATTTCAATTGTGTAACTGCAACTGCCATAGACTTTCTTCAACTGCTTTTCCTTTTTTGTCACTTATCACGTTAAATTTTTCGAAATATTTTTCAACGATTATCTTCCATTTTTTCATTCTCAAGCCTGTGCACGCCATGGATGGATAGTTCAAGATTCACTTTTAATTGCGCAGTAAATAAATTTCCAAATAGTAACTCGTTGCACATTAGTTCCACATATAGGTTAGTGCACCAGGTACTTGCATATTTCGTAAGTTCAAATATTCACACTTCTCACTACTTTCACTCTTACCTTCTCGAACTGCGATAGTAGCGAAACTACCAAGTAAAAGTGAAAACTTCAGAGGAAAATGGTCTGATCAAGATAACACCAAACACCGACCGACTGAAAATGCTTCCGAATCAGCTGACGGTTAGAATGCTTTTGAACTTGCCACGCTTCGCGCGCGAATACTGAACCGATCGACCGAACGAGCGACTGACGACACGGATTGCAAGTTGGTTGAAAAAGTCTTCCAAGGGAGGACGAGGTCTGTGTGCTAGTGCTGCCTGCTAGCCGACCTGGTGGCTTGCTGAACTTGAACTGCTACGGGCGAGAACGTCGGAACGACTGACTGTAATGCCTCGTGGACCGCGCTTCTACCGACGACCACCTGGGGCTCGTGGATTTTTTTTTTGTTTTGATTCCGCCCACCCCGCTGCTCTTTTTATTAGCCGTGCCTTTCTGCAGTTAGAATCTGCAATTGTTTTGGGTTTAGAGCTAAGTAGGGCAGAACGGTGCAGAACGAATCAACTGAGAAAATAATTAAAACTGATTTTTCAGAATTTTTTCTACTTCTTCAGGCATTACTTACTCATTAAGACAGAGCTAGCTTCTCAACTTATGTCTTACTAGCATTGCGCCTTTCCCGACTTTCAACGGTGAGCAAACTTTGTCACCATGTCCATGGTCTTACCGATACGAGGATACTCTATAACTATGACTTGAACTTGAATATTAGATAAGGTGTCTCCTTTACCACACCCATGGAGACGCATGGTTGTTAAAAATGTTCAATGGAAAAGAACTGTGCTGATCCAGACCGACTGATAGTCATAAATTCTCATGGCCCATGAAATCTTTTGTAATCACTTAGGGCCCGTCCATAAACTACGTGGGCCTTTAGAGAAGAGAACACCTTCGTGTTGTAAAAGTATTGCAGCAAGTGCATTCCGCCACTATTCTCCCCTAAACCGACATACCTAAACATCACATCTATATAGATCGATTAGCGTAGGTAAACATTACGATAGCAACGGAACGACGACGAATTTGTTTACAGCGGTTGGCTGTAAGCCACCCGCTGCCGTCGCCGCCGCCAATCACATGTTTCATCGAGCTGCTGAATCACCCATTCAGATGGGATGGGGCAACGGACGGTTTTAACGAGGTTGGAGCGCTGCCAGAGCGCTGCAGCTACCGACCGACACTAGACGGTCGCGCTGTTGGATTGATAGAACGAACGACAAATAGGTAGGGTAGCTGCTGCTAGTGCTAAGTATGGTAAAAATAGGGACCGTAAGGGCAGAACATCTATCGGTCGGCGGTCGGTTTGTTTATCTCATTCGATTCAATACACGCGAGCGCGATCATCCATGAAGATCACTTTGGCACACAATTGGTGGAATACTGAATGGGATGTTTAATACGATTATACGATCACAGTTGTGACTCAATACTTGACGCGGTAGAACTCATATCGCCTAGCCGGTAGCCGTGCTGTTATATAGCACGACCATGCTATGGGCGTCCGGGTTCGATTGCTAGTACGTCAGCCAAACTGTTCTTAAGTTTAGATCCTAAAGTCTACGGGTGTTACGATAACTTCTTTCATTATACAAAGTTACGATTTGTGCTCTATCATGTCCAGTAAATCTTCTGAATGTTCAATGGACAATGAGGTCTTCCAAACTATTATGATGTTTCAAATCTAACATCTACAGTAATTAAAGTTTCTGTTTTGGTTATATAGAGTTATGTTGTATAAGCTTTACCTAGTGGAGCTCACAGAATACAAACAGAGACTATGACATAGCTTCGGGACATTCAGATACGTACACAGTGTCTTGCAATATAGTACATGGAGTCTATAGCTGTAATAATTTCTTTTATGATTGTATCTATTTCATTATTTATTTATTTATTTATTTATTTATTTATTCATTTTAAATTCAATGGACATAACTTGTCTAATTGAATTATAACTAACCTATTACAATAACAACATCGAATAATAGGCACACTGACGGGATTAACAACAAACACATAGGGTATGTGTACCATTCCTTGGCCTAATTTGCAAGCCGCCTTGACAATTTTGACCATAACTCATGAATTAATAGCACTAGAAATAATATGTTGACCCTATTACACACTCCAGACAATGCATGTTTTTCCAATTGGAAGTAAACTTACGTAAATATTCAAGAATTTACTTAATTAAGCTGAAAAAATTCGATGCGATGGTATGCAACGTTGGTCTATGGTACAAACATTGGCCTATCAGTGGATACAACGTTGGCCTATTACTTTCCATGCACTAGAACCACTTATTATCTTATTTTTTCAATATTTCTGCTGAAGTATTATCTCTGTTTGTTCACCAATCTAACTTTTAAATTACATTTTCGGAGCCAAATTTTCAAAAAACTATAAATAAATCACTTTAACTAAAGTTCTTTCTTAATCTAGTAACGAAAACAACGCAACCCTATTATTGTGTTATATTTTTACAGTCACCGTACACAAAATCTTTCTTCCTGTTCGTTCTTTCTGGTTCTTACACAAGAAATGTTGTTGACGCCTTTTCATCGTTGTTTTGACGTCACTTTACTGATGGGCCAAGATTTGGGTACATAGTGAAAAAAATGTCCTCAATATTCGGCCCACATTCAATTTGTAAAATAGTTATTATTCGTTGAAAACAAATACACAAGTTCAAAAAAGCGTCTTTAACCGTCGCATCCAATGTTCAGTTATTGAAAAGTCAATTCGAAATGTTTCAGAATCATGTCATTTATGATCATGTGTATAGACTACCCACTAAGCCGAAGAATCATGGCGTCTACAAAAGTTAAACAAAGTGACATTTTCATTTAATTTTAATGCTCCAAAGTGCTAAAATTGAAACGAAATGTTACAGTTGTTTGGCGCATAGCTTTTCCAACGAAGCATCCCGATACCCTACAATGGAATACAACGCTACATTTGATCAGTACAAAACTTTATCTCTTCAGTAGAACAATGCCTGCTACAGTGGTTCCCAGTAGTTGCTACGGAATTCTCTAAAATGTAATCCAGAAGGCCAGGTTGATGGAAGTAGTGCCATTTCTTTCAATCGCACTTTAACACCAACTTTGAATGAAATGAACAGCATTGAACAGCAGTCCTTCCATGCTGGAACTAACTTTTTCGCTACAACGTCGTCCGTTCCCAAAGCATCAGAAACCAGCTTGAAAATTTCGCGTTCGCTAACGTGATTTTGATCCTCGAAAGAAATATCCAAAAACGATCGTTTGTCGACCTCTGCTCTACAACGTCGATCGAACAGTTAGTTTTCGTACCAAGCCTTGTATCAGGTAGCTGTTGTATCGAGGACGGCTCAGCAGCAATACAATTGACGCTTATTTCGGCACCAACATTTTAAAAGGGCGTAACTGCATTTACAACCAATGCCTTCTCACAAAGCTGTGGAGCGTATCCCATCCCTCTCGAGCAATTAACTAGCACAGATAGAAAGATAAAATCCTCCTCTTTCGATTAATGCGTGAGATGAATGAAATACGACCCACAGCTCTGTGAGAAGGCATTGGTTGCAAAAGCAGTTACGCCCTTTTGAAATATTGGTGCCGATTTGTTCTTTCATAGCAGAGATTTCAGCATCAATTCGAGTGATGTTATTATCTTCTGGGATACCAGGTACGGGATCAACTTTCATCATAAGCTGTTGGCGGTTATGATGGTTCTTTCTCATCCAATTACTGCACGAGTCGCACATCCACCATAAATTCTGTTATTGCTGATATTCGAATAGATCTTCTCTGCTCATGTTCACACACGAAGCATGATACATTTTGGCGCAAACACCTTCGCAACGAATACAATTTAGACCACGAGCGATCACTTGCGAGCACGTTTTACATGATGGGAGCTTATCTGTTTTCTGTATTCCATCCATTTTGAAAGCAGTAGAAACTGTTCCAAAGATGTTTATTTGTCGCAATTTAAGGTTCAATGAAGATAAATTGGAAGGAATTTGTACGATGTCATGAAAACATTCACACGAAATGTCTTTTGCTATGCTTTCCACGAATTTTAAGCAAGTTAGCACTTAATATTTCGACAATTTATCGGGAACAAGGCGAATGGCTTTGCAATATCACGAAGTACACACTAGTATGGGACAATTATCAAATTCTCGCTCCAGTCGACTTTTTTGATTCCATTTAGGTCCCATATCAACTGTGCAAAATTTCAGCGCAATCGGTGAAACTATAATTTAGCGCAAGCGGTTCAAAGTTTTCATAGGATTTACTATGGGAAAAGTTGCACTTTCAAACAAAAAATCCCAGAGGTCGCCCCTTGCATCCTTAATTCAAATCGATCAACGCTTCTTGTAGAAAAATCATTTATGAAACTTTCCTTCGAAGACCGCAAAACGATTGGACGCTTGTGGAAAAAGTTATTGATTTATTACCGATTAGTGATCCAACGAACGGCTTTTTGTTTTGTTTAATCAGCAGCACTGTATCTGCTGCCTTGGTTGCTGCTGTTTCTGGGGGTGGTGATGCCTCCCGCCACCCCATGCTACAACGGCAGCAGCAGTGCTGCTGATAAAACAAAACAAAAAGCCGTTCGTTGGATCACTAACCGGTAATAAATCAAAAACTTTTTCCACAAGCGTCCAATCGTTTTGCGGTCGAAGGAAAGTTTCATAAATGATTTTTCTACAAAAAGCGCTCATCGATCTGAATTAAGGAAACAAAGGGCGACCTCTGGGATTTTTTGTTTGAAAGTGTAACTTTTCCCATAGTAAATCCTAGGCAAACTTTGAACCGCTTGCGCTAAATTATAGTTTCACCGATTGCGCTGAAATTTTGTACAGTTCATATGGGACCTAAATGGGATCTAAAAAGTCAACAGGAGCGAGGATTTATTTTTTCCATACTAACGTGTACCATACTAGTAGTGCATACGTTCCCAAACTTTCCGGTACGCGATCCCCTTTTGCCAGCAGACGTCCTTTTCGCGACCCACCATAGAACTTCCCTCATTTGTTGTCTGCTACAGTAAAATATTCAACTGTCCCTCGTGACCCCCTGGATAAAGCTATGCCGTAGTGGCAAAAGCTATTATTACAAGTGTAGACCTGAAGCTATGATCTCCGAAGTAGTTTTATTGAACTGGAATATCTCAAAACTATCTTGGAATGACTCATGAAATGCCAGGGGGGATTACAGATTACAGGTGGATTAGTAACGTTACAGTTCTTTGTAAGAATAACTAGTATTACTATCAAGGAGCTAAACTTCAGAACAGTTTGGGCGACACTTAATGTCCCGAAGGTTCACAATAACACATACAGTGGTTTTTCGGTTTTATCACGGTCAAAAAAAATTTTACCGTGATATAAACGAAACCGTGAATTTAGCGAAACGAGAAATAAATGTATTTTTTTTTATCCAAAATCGTTTCGCTGCAAAATATATACGTCGTAGCTTATATTTTTTAACTGTTTTGGTGGACTGGACAATGCTGTATTGATTTTATATTGATTTCGGAATGTTTTGAAACAAGTGTGATAAAAACGAAATGAAAATCGTGATATAATCGAACAGAAAACCGTGATTAAAACGACTAGTGATAAAACCGAAACGCCACTGTAGTAGACTTGAGGTTGGTTCAGTAACCGCGATTAATTATGCAACGTTACTCAGTATAACAGATATGGCTGCTGTTACGAATGATGTTCTGAACTCCAAGATGTTTTGATGACCTGGATTATACCTATAATGTTTCTAAATGACATTTGAGATTTGAAGAACTTCATAAATTCCAGTAGATTAGGCAATGCTAGTATTTGTGGCGGAAAACATAAAGTTGGTAGATTTGAACATAAAGTGGTAGATTTAAGAATCTCATTGTAGGACAGTTAGGACCCTGAGTGTCCCAAAGGTTTATAATAATGTCAAGTAGACTTCAGATTGGTCTAGTAACCGCGGTTGATTATGCAACGTTACTCATTATTACAGATATGGCTTCTGTTACGAGTGTAGATCTGAAGTTCTGCACTCCGAGGTAGTTTAGCTGACCTGGTATATCCTGTTGGCGAAGATGATCTAGATAGCGACAAGAAATCGAAGCAACCATAGATTAATATTAAATTTAAATATGTAAAATTCATTCCTAGTTTATCTCTTGTCAAGTCAAGTTGTTTTTTTTCTTTGAAGAGTAGAAAACCGGTCTACGGCCATTAATCATCCAAGATATCCCTATAATGTCTCTAAATGACATATGAGATTTCAAGAGCTTCATGGTAGATTACATACATTTATTACAAAAATATTGGAAAAAAGCGGAAGTTTAAGTGTTAGGATTTGTTGTTTTTAGAAAATCGAAATGTTCTACAAAAATACTTCAAATGTATATATCCTTTATTTTCGAATGAAATCCTGTTATGCATAATACATAACGACCAAACCCATTTTATTTTCTCTTTAACTGTGTCGTAAATCGGAGGGTTTCAAGTGCGTTTTAGGAGTTTTTGATGGATTTAAGAGCACTTATGTGGTTACATGGGGTTTCCAAGGGGATTCAAAACCGTTTCAAATGGTATAAGAAGCGTTTTAGGAGGTTTCAGAGGAACTTCACATCATGGCATTTTGTACCATCACCATCGTAATACAAAAAAGTTTCGAAATTTCTACTCAATTTCAGAACACTGACATTCGCGACGAACGTATTGATGTATGGCATGCTCATATTTTGCATATTTCAATAGCAGCCCAACAACACACGTTATCGTCGCTCAGGTGCAGCAATTATGACACTCACTGCTAAATGATATCATCAAGTTTGGCCAGAATGGTCAGTTTGTTCAGTATTGATGCACGACGCTATCAACACAAATAATGCACAGCATATGAACGAATGGTGTAGTACACAAATTCATGCAGTCAGAGCTCTGTGTATCTGCTGGTAGGGACAATGGAAATTCACGGTTTCGCGCGAAATTGGGCAATGGTCGCAAAAAAAAAATCCCTCCCACAAAATGACGCAAAATCTGTGAAAATTCGGAAAAAAACCTCAAAATTTCGCTCATTTTAAAATGTTAAAAATAAATTAGATGATAACTTTTAACGGTGTAAAACAATTTAATAGTTTGATACATTTTACATCTGCTTATTTTCTGATTTTTCATCAAATGTTACTTTGTTACTGTAAATTTATGATAACGCCTCACAAAATCCAAGTGAATTATTCGTTCCGCATGCAAAATTGATGTGTTCTTCAACGATACTCTCAAAAATATGGTACCGTGAAATCACCGAGAAATGTTGTCCCGCGAAATTTGAGAAATTTTGCCGCGAATTTCTTATGTCCCGGATCATCGAGTATATCATGAAGAAGAGACAATTGGCCTCAGGCCTTAGCCTGACCGGTACGGTAAGTAAAAATCGAGGGTAAAAGTTTGAGTTTATATGACTTGATTTGTCTCTGTATTGATTATGATTTGAGATTTGAAGTGAGTGTCACATTGAGTGTCATATGGACTTTTACCATCGTGTAACTTCACAACTCTGCCTTCAGGTGGCTTCAAGGTGGTTTCGAGGTTTTCACGGTGGTTTTGTGGGCTTACGTAAGACTGTCAGTAACTCCTTAACATCCTTTTTAAACCCCTTGAACCCCCTAAAGCGCCTCGAAATGGTTCAAAGGAGTTTCATGAAACCACTTAAGGGGTTTTATAGAGTTACTGAGAATTTCAGGAAAGTTCACAAAACCACTCTGAAACCCTCATAAAACACCTCTGACTCCCCAAACCCTTTTTGTAACGCCCAACGCCCTTGAAACTCCCTTAAACACCCCATATAAACACTTCTGAAATCCTTCCGTAAACTCTTTTGAAACCCCTCTGAGACCCTTTTGAACGTCCATGAAACCCCTGTTAAACTTCTTGGATCTTCTCTGAAGCACCCTGAGCCATCTCAGGTACCCAAACCCAGTACAGCACCCCTGAAACCCCTTTGAAACATTTTGCAACCTCATGAAGTATCCTGTTATCTATCCGAAATCCTCTGAATCACTCCTGTAACGCCCCGGAAATCATCCTGAAGCCAGAGATGCATTTTGAACGCTCATGTTCAGTGAGCGTGCCAAAAATGTTCCCTTAAAGCTCTCAAGAGCATGTTCAACATTTTGAACACAACCCAGATTACTAGATTGATCATGGAGCGGTGTTCAAAGTTGACAGGTCAGATGGCTTTTATTTGGGTAGAAAACTAGAAAGTGGGGTTTTCTATCAACGAGAAAGGAGGTTTGCAATGCTTTCGAACCCGTAGGTACATATCGATTCGTAATCAGATTTAAGGAATATTCTTATCAGGCAAGGCTGGGGCCGGGTCCTCGATTTCTTACCAACGATATTATGGCGTGTTTCTCACTAGCCCGGTTGGGTACCGTAAAATCGTTGAAAACAATAGGATGCCAGGGCATGGCGAAGGCTTGGCTGGATGTAGTGAAAGAGTCCTCTGTTCAATTTTTTCTTTTCGTGGCGCAGTCAGGTCTCCGTAGATCCCCACAGTGAGAAGTCCACACATTATGCGCCCCCAGATGTATTACAAATACATAATTGACTAAATTACTACGTGGTCACATTCAATGCCTGTTTAATGAGTTCAACACAGTTACTTTCATATTTATTTATATCTAAAGCCTATTATGCGGGTTAGCTCTCGGATGGTTAGCAGTTGCAGGAAGAATCACACCTTGGGAAGAATATTTCAATAACACCTTCGGTGGAAATTTGTTTTTTTTTTCTATCTGTTGCTACTAGCTACGAAGAGCGCTGTGATCAGGCACCTGAGAAGTTTGAACATGAACACGGCTCACGTGAGCACAGCTTTTGAACAGAACATGAACAGAACACGTTCAAATGCATCTCTGTAAGCCTTGGAAAATCATTCTGGAACCATCTGAAACCCCAAGTTTAGATCTAGTTGCTTGATTAGTTCTGGAGTCATTTCTTCGCAAATGGATTCATTACCTACTAAATGGATCCAGTTAATTACCTAAATGTATCACAAGGTTGCAAAGAAGATATCAACCCTCGAGTGATCGGGCTGTTGAATTTTGTACAATACGTTGGATTCAAAGGGGGAGGGTATCATGGTGGGTTTCAGATTGTTTTCCACGGGTGTTTGAGGAAGAGAGGGAGTGGCCATGGACAAACCATCAGACAGTATTCACGGAGATTTTGGGGGGTCTTTTTTTTCTGTTTGTATTTATGTGTATTTTAACTTATGCTCAGGCATTGGACTTGTGAGCGAGCTCAACGAGCATGAGCCTAACATGATCGCAGTGTCCCGGTTATGTGAGCGAACTATTATGCTCAACTCGCTTATAGCCAGCGATCACGATGGCTCACTTCTGGAATAAACAGTGAGCTGGAGTTTGCTTGACAACGCCTTTCTGCTTGTACCACTCGAAAATCATAGCAAACCAAAATTATGTTCATGCACCGAAACAGTCACTTCTGTCATAACTGGCATGTGTAACTGTAAGAGTTGAGACTGACGCCTACAAACTGCTCAAAATGCCCAGCGTCTGAACGAAAGAACCGCGACTCCAGGATACCTACTAGCTCAGCAGCATGGGACCGTTGTCATAGTCACAGTGCTCGTATGCTACCGGGGTAATTGGGAAGGGCTACCCGGAACTACGGATGCAAAAACTGTGTTTTTATTAGTGGATTGTCCTTATCCTTATTGGTCCTTATCGGGTAGACCAACGAAATTGATGGGTTGGCCGATCGTGTACAGTTGGCGGGAGTATTCTGTGAAATCTGTGAATCATACCTTCCCACCAAAGGTCATTGACCTCATGGGGTGACTATCGAAATTAATTGCCCTTTGGCCTCACACGATGTGGTCCGCTTCAGGATGATACTTGGCAATGTGGGCACTGTAGACATTTTAGTCACTTGGTTCCTCATTCGCAACTGCCGTGGACCGTCCATTAATTGCGGAAGGAGAAACCTTACGTGTCATGAAGAATGCGAAAAAATCCTACGAGGGGGCCGGAGGGCGTTGAAAAATCGTCAAAATCGTCATTAAGACGGCATCTAAAACATCTAAATTAGGTAATCTTTCTTTTGCATCACGTTGGGAACATCTTGCTGATGCAGTGTAAAGTTTGAGTCAAAAATGACCTAATGCCAAAGGAGGGTTGAACAGTTGCTTATTTTGTTAAAGGTTTCGTTCACCAAAATGCCACCGAAAATATGAAATATTTTCCCAAACAAAATCGAAGCTCAGCTAGTTTTGGTACAGTGAGCTGCGGTGCTCGAAGCTCACTTCACTGACGAGCGTACAAGTTCAATGAGCTTGAACGATCATGGGCTATCGTTCTGTTGAGCATCAAGTTTGCATGAAATTGGCTGAGTTTTGCTCGTGAGCTGAGCTTTTTCAATGCCTGCTTATGCTAATTCTACACTTATATTTTGGGGGGTTTCAGAGGCGTTACAAGGCGTTTCAAGAAGTTTCGGGGGGTCTTAAGAAGCTTCACAGACTCTCAGATGAACTTTGCGGAGATTTCGGGGCCGTTTTAATGCGTTCAGGGGTGTTCAGAGCTGTCACTTGAAAATTAGAACATACAGAACGGGGGCATTTCAATGCGTTTCAGGGTGTGCTGAGGGATGCGAATAGAATCAAAACGGTTGTCAAAATATCTCCATGCACTGCTGTCAAAATATCTCCGTTGAACTGTCAAAGCTCCAACCGCTACTGTTCTTATGCGATTCCACCCGTCAGAAAAGTATTGCAACAATATTTTTTTCTGAACAAGTCAGACACGACATGACAAAGTGCTCTGGGTCACGTGAAAAGAAGGGCAAATAATAAAAACTGTTATTAGTGCATTGTAGTTTATTTTGAAACGACGAAACATTAAAATGTCCACCGCAAATTAGAAATAAATAAACTTAGAACAAGAGAAACATTTTGGAGTCATGGGGAGATCAATCATGTTTACCTTTTTCAAACAGCGTCGCGATGGCGTGTTTGACAATTGCGCCGACGCACAATGTTCGGAAAAAGATAAAGTTCGGCCAAAACTCTTTTAATGTGTTTAATCGAAGTTATAGGTAAATCACAGACAAACAGACGTAACACTCTGATAATTTCCATCGTACACCGATTTAACGGTCTTTTTCAATATATGATAGTTGGCCAACTGGCCACCGTGGCGCTCGCATCGTTTTTGTTCGAGTTTGACGTTTGCTCACTACCGCCACCTAGTTGGTGATCGGCCAAACATAGTCCTTTTAGCATTGGGCGTATATGTTTCCGTGACTATGATTTGAATTGAATAATGTTCGAAGTGTTACATCTGTTTGTCTGTGGGTAAATCCAACGGAAGCTAACGATCCCTCCGCATCTGGTGGCAGGAATGAGAAACCTATGAAAAGAGGGGCTCCGCCAAAATTTGCCATTGCGCAGCATAGGCAAACTGCACTTTTTCACCTTTTCATATCGAATTCCGCATCGTAGAGAAACAAACGAACACTTTTTGAAAAGAAAATCTAATTCTCTCTCAGATGCGCTAAGATTCGGTAGGTACTTACGAACAACTTTTGTGATTAATTTGAGGAGCTCTTGCTATGCCTCCGGCGGGCAAAAAAACGTCAAAAAACGCAGTAGGCAAGACAAAGTTTGCCGGGTACAGCTAGTGTTATATAATATTTTTAGTATTTAAAAAGGGGTATTAAAAAATTAAACCCCATATTTTTTGCGATTTTTGTTAAAGAATCAATTCGAATTAAAATAAATGATCATCTTTCGATCAAATCCAATCAAGTTTGTTCAAAACGTGTGAAAAATGTGGAAAGATAAATTTTATTTCAGTAAAAAAAATGGAAAAATAACGTAAATTATATAAAAAAACATGACTTTTTTAAATAGCTCTAATTTGAAAAACTGCAAATTTCTGCAAAATATTTAAACGTTTTTAGGCAGCTCTAAGCATGATGTTTAAGATGTACTATTCGAAATTGCGGCGACACGTGACGAGACGAACCGTTTTTTAACTTAAAAATTACCAAAATTTCTAAGGTACAATATATTAAAATTTGAAAAGTTTTGTGACATATTAATTTTGCACCATACGTGCATTCAAACAGTCCAATAACAAGCTTTCATATGCTGGATTACTTAAAATATATATTCCATTCTCAAAATATTATTATTTTACTTTTTTCGAATAATTCATTTTTCAATTTTATGACTTAGGCCACTTTGGCAGTGAAAATGTCATTGAAATGCAAAAGCTGGTATGCTTTTAATTAAGAATCATAAAAGTACAATACATTAACTTTGTTATAAGGTGAAATAAAGTTTAAAAACATCAATTTAGTTTTTTGAGAGTTTTGGCCGCCCCTGTGTATGGAGCCCGACCAATGTGCGACGGTGGCGGTGGCATGAAAATTGAGCACTCGTGCGTGTTTTCAAACCGAGCGTCGAAAGTGTGTTGGTGTGCGTTAGTTAAATAGCTTGTAAAATAAAACCGTTCCTATTCGCAGTCCCCAGAGGGTGTGTCAATGCTTTTCAAAAGGCATCTGAGGTGTTTAGGGCACTTCATAACTGAGCTTCACGGGGGTTTCAGGAGCGTTCAAGGTGGTTTCAGAAGGGCTTCAAGGCTTTCCAGACTGATTGCGTGGTTCAAAAAATCGTTTTTGCTCCACACCGCTTATTCGATTCGTAACCAGATTCTATGCCTTGTCCCAAAATTTGAGCTAATTTGGTTGAAAATTGAGACTGCACAAGCCTTTCAAAGTTTGTATGGGAATTACTATGGGAAAACGATGTTTTTCATTCAATCGACCGTAGCATTTCCCCAAGTGCCCTAGAGGGTTAGTTGACCCTTGGTACTCCTAGGCTACATTATCAGCTACAACTTTGCCAAAGACCGCATTCAAATCGGACGCCTCATTAATTATTTATCGATTTGTTTCCAACTGGACAAACTTTAACAGTGATCCTCCAGCTTCCCAGCAGGCAACATTGCAGCATATGGCGCCAAAGATAGCACACTGAAATCATGGCTACTATGTTCCACTGCAAAATGCAGTGATGCCCTTCGAATAGTTTAACCATCATGAGTAAAGATTTCGATTTTGGATAAAAATCTGTAACTAATTAATGAGGCGTCCGATTTGAATGCGGTCTTCGGCAAAGTTGTAGCTGATAGAGTAGCCTGGGAGTACCAAGGATCAACTAACCCTCTAGGGCACTTGGCGAAATACTACGGGCGATTGAATGAAAAACATCGTTTTCCCATAGTAATTCCCATACAAATTTTGAAGGGCTTGTGCAGTCTCAATTTTCATCCAAATGAGCTCAAGTTTTGGGAGAAGACATAGAATCTGGCTACGCATCGAATAAGCGGTGTGGAGCAAAAACGATTTTTTGAACCACGCTACTGATTACGCTTGTAGGTCCGCTGAACTTCAAGCATGCATTTTATTCATATAGACAAGTTAATCATGTACTTACAGGGGATAGACAAAATGATCGGGACAGGCAAAATTTTAACTTTTCAAAAAATGTTTAACTAGCTGTAACTTTTCGAAAAGTGCATTAAATATTCTTAAACTTTTACTGTAAGTTCATCAACTAGATGTGAGGGGGTTAGAAGCAAAGGGATGTAAGTGACAAAAACCAAGTTTTGTGTAAATGAGGTTTAAAGTTTTTCACAAATTTTTAACCCCATACAAAATGTATGGAGTTTCAAAATCGGCCCAATTTTCTACGATTTATTGTATGTATTTTTTCTAATAATCGTAAAAATAATTTTAGAAAAGTTCCTGAAAGCTTGAAATCTGACGATTTTTTTGATATGCTCAACTCAAAATCGACAAATTGGTCACTTACACCCCTTTGATTCTGTGTCCCTCATGTGTATCAGTGGTTCAAATTTAAAAAAAAAACGGGGAATTCTCCACGAAGTTATGAAGATTCTTGAAAAAGGTAATATTATCCGATAGCCAACTTTGAGCTGTTATATCTCCGGATTCAATTATCCGATTGCAACGAAATTTTGACCATTCATGACTTATATAATGAGTTCTGGAAAACATTTGACTTAACTTGATTTTTTTATAAGAGAAAAAGTTATAGCAATTTTATTTTTTTCACGATTTTTTAGTAAATTGTTTTTTTTAATATGCATTCTATTAGTCCTTCAATTTGAATTTATTAGCGGATATGTTGTTACTAGACGTGTGCGCCGAAGCAGTTTTCACCGGCGGCGGCGCTTATAGTAATTTGCGGCGGCGGCGGCGTAATCGGCGTGACCTTATTTTTTTAATGAAATGCTAAAAAGCGTCAATACAGAATAATTTGTTTCCTGTACTTAAGTACAATTTACATCTATTTTGTGTGAAAGTTTCAAACGTATGTAAATCAGATATTTCAAAAAAAAAACTATCGTTGCAAGAGTTATGCTGAAAATTTAAGAGAGAACCCTTAAGGACATTTACCAGAAAATTTATAAAGGATTCCTCTCGATAGAAATTCACAAAGTCGCACGTTTCTTCTAAGGATATTTTTTTCTAAAACTTATTTTAAACCAGTGCTGTCATGGTAAAATCAGATTTTTTTTCAGTTCTGTTAGAGTTCTTTTCAAGAATTCGTCGAGGGATTCTGTCATGCGTTTCTTTAGGAATTCCTCCAGAAAATTCTCAACAGATTCTTCTGGAAGTTCCTCCAAGGGGCTTCTGGAAGATCCTCAGATATTCTTCCATGGGTGCGATCGCAAAATTCTCTAGAGATTTATAGAAACCTTCCTTCAGAGGTTCTTTCAATTTTTTCCGATGACCTTTAAAAAATACCTTCAAAGATTCTTTCAGGAGTTCCTATAGAAATCACTTCAGGATTTATTTCTTGACTTTTCTCCAGGAATATCTCAAGAATATCTCTTCTTAGAATACTGCACAGCATTCTCCAGTTTCCCATGATATTTATTTTTCGATTCCTTTAAGTTTTAAGAATATTTACTTCACAAGTTCTTCTAGGTAAATTGTATCAGAGAGTTTTTCCACCAATACCATGCAAACATTGAGCAAGAAATTCTTTCATGTATCCAGAATATCTCCAGAATATCTCCAGGAGTTCTTCCAGGGTTTGTTCCAAATCATCCTTCAACAATTCATTAGGGGAATTATTCAAGAATTTGTAGTACCTTTGTCTGCAATTTCTACACGAATTCCCGATGAATTGTTTTCAATGATTGCTTCAGAAACTTCTTCATGATTCAATTTAGAAATTTCTCAAGAATTTTCTTTAAAAATGCCTGCAGGGAATTTATCCGAAACTTCTCCAGGATTTTTTCCGTAAATTTTCCAAAAGTTTCCCATAAAATTCTTCTACAAATTCCTCCAAAGCCTTCTCAGGAGTTTTTTTCCTTACCCCTCTATTGGGGAAATTAATCCACTGCATCCAATTGATTGAATTTTTGTGGTGAATCTCAGGATCCCCACAAGGACTTTTCAAGGAGCTCCTCCAACGATTGTTTCTTAAATTGTTTTAATTAAATCTCATCGGGAAATTTTTAAACATTTTATAGAAATTCTTTCAGTTAACCCTCGATGGATAACTCATACAAGTTTTATGTAATTTCATAAAATACTTCTGTAAATATCTGTGGAGTAATATCAGCGGCGTCATGGTCGCGATTTTTTTCGCAGTCAAGTTCGCAGATTGTAAACATTCCTCGGTACCCAATTACGTAATTCCTTTACTGTCAGATCGGTGTAACTCGCTAAATATAATTAACACAAAAGATAATTTACACGGAAAAAATACACGGTAATGAATATTATTGGGAACCGGACGGGACACACACAATTTAATGGTTTTCTTTGGTACATCAAGGTCTTGAAATTAGTCTATGGTAATGTCTCAAAGAATTTCCGGACGAATGTCTAAAGGAATCCCTGGAAATATTTATGAAAGAATCGCAGAAGGGATTCCAAAGAGCAACATTCTAGGCATTTCTTCGATAACCTCTGATGATATTTTGAACGGGAATCCTTGGAAGAATTTCCGAAGGAATTGCTGAAAATTCTGAAAGTGAAAAAAATCATGGAAAAATGTTTAAGGTAATCTCTTACTGACATTCATGAAAAACCCTTAAACTACTGAAGGAGTCTTAAGTGATATTTCAGAAAGAAATCTTTAGGATCTGTAGTAATCAGTTTCGTACCTTTTAATTCCGCCCTGTGTTGCTTATCCTTTGACAGATACGCGTATTTCGACTACCACTTGTAATCTTCCTAAGTGTCAGTTATCCACTTGATTACAAGTGGTAGTCGAAATACGCGTATCTGTCAAAGGATAAGCAACACAGGGCGGAATTAGAAGGTACGAAACTGATTACACTCATTCGAAGAGGGTATTCTGCTTAGAGGGTTCGAAAAGTCGGTACAAGATCTGTAGTAAGCTTTAAATGGAATCCATGGAGAAATTTCTGAAGGGATCCTTGTAGAAATTTTTGAATAAGGCTGATACAAATTTAATTTTGACTTTTTGTATGTCCCCAACACCCCCCCATCTTCTTAGATTTTTGGCTGATTTTTGCATTTTGAGGGGACGACTAAAAAAATATTTATCAAAAAATCAATTCTTGCTAAAAATTTTTTAACAAATTCGATGAGTTTTGACTATTTTTCAGATTAAATGCTTTATTATTTTTATCCTCCCCCCTCGATAAGCAAAAGAGTGGTGGGACAAAAAGAGAAATAAATATTTGTAAGAGCCTAAATTGTTTATAATTCCTGAAGATTATGTAAAAGAGTCCAAAGGAATTTTGTATGTCCCCAACACCCCCCCATCTTCTTAGATTTTTGGCTGATTTTTGCATTTTGAGGGGACGACTAAAAAAATATTTATCAAAAAATCAATTCTTGCTAAAAATTTTTTAACAAATTCGATGAGTTTTGACTATTTTTCAGATTAAATGCTTTATTATTTTTATCCTCCCCCCTCGATAAGCAAAAGAGTGGTGGGACAAAAAGAGAAATAAATATTTGTAAGAGCCTAAATTGTTTATAATTCCTGAAGATTATGTAAAAGAGTCCAAAGGAATTTTCCGAAATAATTCTAGAAAGAGTTGGTAAAGAAATTGCTGGAAACTCTCCCTCAGAAACCCTTGGTGGAATTTGTACAAGGATTCATCAAAAAATATTTAGAAAATTCCAAGAGAAACCTTTCACCAAAATTCATGGAGGATGTTCGGAAAGAATTCCCGGAGGAATCCCTGAAGGGCTGTCTGGAGACATAGTAAATCTTATGTAAAGGCTCCTAGAAATTTACAAAGGAATATATGTAAAACTTTCTAGAAATTGTTACAGATTTTTTTTTTTAATTTCTTAAAGAATCCGAAGAAAAAATCCTGATGGTATTCTTGGAAGAATTTGAGAAGGAATTACTGGTGAAAAACCTAGAGGAATACCCGGAGGAACTCATGAACTATATGATTTTTTTCAGAACTCACTGAAATAATATCTACTGGAATTAGTAAACATAATCATCAAAGAACTTTTGAAGAATATCATGGGGACACTCCTCCAACTAATATATAGAAGAAGTCCGAAGGAGGAATTCCTGAACAAACCCTAGGATAACTGTGTAAATATAATTTCAGGAGTTATTTCTGAAGGGCGAAACTCCGTAAGTTACGCCACGCTTTGAGAAGAGAGGGATTTCGAAGTGTGTGATAATTTCAGAGGAGTCCTATACAAAAACTTGTAGAGATTCGACTGGGAAGTTGACTTATTTCTTGTGGGATTTCGGCTTCCAGTCCAAGAAAAGCGTTGATTTTCTTGGACTAAAAGCCGAAATCCCACGACCTCTACAGATATTGTGCCATAGAAGGGAGGGGGGGGTTGAAAATGGAGATTTTTGCGTGACCTTATTTATGGAGCCGTTTCAGTAGTTCTGCATAGAAAATCTTTGGACAATTTATGGAGGAACTTAAAGCATCTCTAAAAAACATTTCTGAAGAAACATTCGGATTTTTTTGAAAATCCTTGGAGAAATTTCTGAAAGAATTCTGGACTTTTTATTTTCTTAAATTAAAACGCTGTTAGAATGTCAAAAATCCATGGATGGTTTTCTGAAAGAATTTCCGGAGAGATTTCTGAAATAATCCATGGAGGAGTTTCTTAAGCATGGTGTATTTTTAGAAGAATTCATGGTGAAATTTCTGGAGGGTCTGCTGGGGGGAATTTCTGAAGATTGCTAGAATATATGCCTTCAAGACTGTCATTCGTAAATTGCCAAGAAAATTTTCCAAGAGATATACAAATAATATGTAGGAGGATGTGTTTGTAAACCTAATTAGAACACTGCCAAGAATTTTATTGGTAATTCGTTATGGTTTACAAAAAAAACTCATTTAGTACTTAAAATAGAATTAAAGAAGATCTTGAAAGTATTGCTGTAAGAAATCACTAAAGTAAATCATGTAAAAATGTTACAAAAGATTTACAAGAACTTCAGAAAAATACTCCTTATACGTACAGGAAAAAACAATTGAAACTGTTTAAAAATTACCACTTTTATTGCTATCAGGTTTAAATATGTGATTCGTAAAATGTTAGTGAGAAAAAAATCTTTGTCGTTTTCTCATCGGCGTGGGAAATTTTGTTCGGCGGCGTGGAAAAATATGAACAGCGGCACGCCGGGTCAATTTAACTGGCGGCGGCGGCGTGGAAAAATCGTCGGCGACGGCGGCGCGGCGCGGCGGCGCACACGTCTAGTTGTTACTTTCCTTCAAAACATATTTATATATAAGTCAATTTGAGGAAAATTAAATGAACTATAATTTGCAGCTTGAATTTTGAAGCGATGTTGATGTTTTGGATAAATTGGTGTTTTATTAGAAAAATAATCTAATCGTTACAATTTTCTTCTGTGTTAAAAATTTTAAGTTAAGTCTATGATTTATCATAGTTTATTATAAAAGTCACAAATGGTCAAATTTTCATTGCATTCGGTTCATTGAATCCGGAGATATAACAGCTCAAAGTTGGCTATCTGATAATTTTACCTTTTTCAAGAATCTTTATAACTTTGTGAAGCATGGCCCAATCTTTTCCAAATTTGGACAACTGATACACATCTAGCTGACGAAATTACAGTAAAAATTTGAGATTATTTGATGCCCTTTTTTAAGAGTTACAGCTAGTTGAACATTTTTTTGAAAAGTGAAAATTTTACCTGTCCCGATCATTTTGTCTATCCCCTGTATGCTACTTTGAACAAGCCTCAAACTCCCCATAATTCCTGACGCTGCTTCTTATCCGCGAACCAACCTTATCGTAATACTAAGTTTTCCAACTGCTTTGAACACAACTTTTATTTAGGTAACGACTTTACCTAAATAGATTCTACCTATATGAAAGTTTCAGTGAATGAATAATCTTAACAAACTAGCAGACCCAACGTGGCTAGCCACGTTCCTAAAAAAAAGTAGTTTTTTTATACAATGAAGAAAATCCTAGAATCTCCTAGAAGGAAATTTCTAGAAGCTTTCTTGTGCATATATGAAATATTTCACTCAGCATGGTGCACCTCTTTGGAAAGCGCAAGAAGGTATACTATAACATATTCAACATTGGCTTGTATATTACTGTTGTAGGGTTCTAATTCATAGAATGAAAGAAACTTCTAGATCTTTCTACGGAATTGATGCAGCAATGCAAAGATGCACCAATGCAAAAATGCAGCGATGCATCAAGAAATGATGAAACAATGCAACGATGCAACAATACGATACACCAATGCAAAAATACAACAATGCACCAATGTACGACGGAACAATGGAAAGATAATACTTGTATTATCTATGATTTTTATTCACAGAATCTTCTAGAAGGAAACTTTTTAAAAGATTCCACGAAAGTCATTACATCAATACATATGTGAAATATTTCACAGCATTGGGCATCTCATCGAAAAGCGCCAGAAGGTATACTTCCAAGCATCCACCTTTTGACTGTAAATTACTATTGTAGAATTCTGATCCATATAATGGAAAAAAAATCTAGAAACTGCTGAATTGATTTAACAAAACAATGCTTTAAAAATCCTACGATGCATTGATGTACGATCAATGCAACGATGCATCAATGTAGATGTACATATGCAACGATGCACCTATGCAACGATGCACCTATGCAACGATGCAGCTATGCAACGACGCACCAATGCAATGAGGCACCAATGCAAGGATGCACCAAGTCATCATAGGTACAATGCAACAGTGCAATGATTATTGTAGCTTTCATTCTGTGAAACATTTCAAAGCGTGACGGAAGGACAGACAGCTCTGGGATTTTATATATATGACTAACAGACCCAACGTGGCTAGCCACGTTCTTAAAAGAAGTAGTTTTTTATCCAATCAAGAAAATCCTAGAATCTCCTGGAAGGAAAAATTCTAGAAGCCACCCTGAAAGCTAATGTATCAATGTATATGTGAAATATTTCACTCAGCCTGGTGCATCTCTATGGAAAGCGCCAGACGGTATACAACCTTGGTTAGTATATGACTGTTGTAGGGTTATAATTTATATAATGAAAGAAACTTCTAGATCTTCCTACACGATTGATGCAGCTATGCTCCTAATTCTGGGATTTCATATCTATGATTTTTATTCACAAAATATTCTAGAAGGATACCTTTTAAAAGATTCCACGATAGCTATAACATCAATGCATATGTGAAATATTTCACAGCATTGGGCATCTCATTGAGAAACGCCAGAAGGTATACTTCCAAGGATCCACCTCTTGACTGTCAATGGCTGTTGTAGGGTTCTGAGTATGAAAAGAAAATTCTAGAAACTGCTGAATTGATTTAGCAAAACAATGCTTTACCATTCCTACGATGCATTTATGTACGACCAATGCAACGATGTATCAATGGAACGATTGAATCACGCAACAATGCATCAGTGCAGCGATGCACCAATGCAATGATGCACCAGTGTAATGATGCACCAAAGCAACGACGCAACAATGCACCAATGCAACGACGCAACGATGCATCAATGCAGCGATGCACCAATGCAACGATGTAAATGTGCAACGATGCACCTATGCAATGATGCATCAATAATGCAATGATGCACCAATTCAACACAGGTACAATGATACAGTACAGTGATTATTGTAGCATACATTCTGTGAAACATTTCAATGAAACATTTCAAAGCGTGACGGAAGGACAGACAACTCTGGGATTTTATATATATGATGCATATGTGAAATATTTCACAGCATTGGGCATCTCATTGAGAAACGCCAGAAGGTATACTTCCAAGCATCCACCTTTTGACTGTCAATGACTGTTGTAGGGTTCTGAGTATGGAAAGAAGAAAATTCTAGAAAACTGCTGAATTGATTTAACAAAACAATGCTTTACAATTCCTACGATGCATTTCTGTACGACCAATGCAACGATGTATCAATGGAACGATGGAATCACGCAACAATGCAACGATGCATCAGTGCAGCGATGCACCAATGCAATCATGCACCAATTCAACAATGCACCAAAGCAACGGCGCAACAATGCATCAATGCAGCGATGCACCAATGCAACGATGTAACATTTGCAACGATGCACCTATGTAATGATGCACCAATAATGCAATGATGCACCAATTCAACACAGGTACGATACTACAGTGCAGTGATTATTGTAGCTCACACTCTGTGAAACATTTCAATGAAACATTTCAAAGCGTGACGGAAGGACAGACAACTCTGGGATTTTATATGTATGATTCCCACTAGTACTCACTAGGTTTATTTATTCCAACGGACAAGGAATGATTCAGAAATTGCTTTTGTATTTTAATATTCCTTGTGAGTGTCTGAAATTCTTGTACTACGTAAAGCCAGAATTTGTTTCTACAAACTGTGTAACAAGTGAAGAACTGCGGAATAGATTCCTTTTGTACTTCATTACTCATCACTACCTTCGAATATCACCCGCTTATATGTATGAAGTAAAAAAACAATACTTTGTTTTAGGCTTGTCCAACTTGAAAAGCTTTATTAAACCATTCCGATGAGAACAAACAATTCAATTCCTTGACTTAACTATAGTTACAAATGCTTATAATGAGTTTATAATCCTTAAACTATTTATGTATGTAAATTGTATAGAAGTAAGTATAGAAACTTAAGCTACGATATTACGTAATGCAAGCTATTATATATTTAAATTAAAGAAACTCGATTTCTTGACAGCGATGTTAGTGTTTGGTACAAGTTTACAATGAAAGCATAGTTTAATTTTTGAAAATTTTCTGCAGCACTTACTGTGAGGTAGTAGTGTTTTTCAATGATGCCTCAATCTTCTCGGTTCGATCCTTCATTCAACTGCCATCTTCTCGCCAGCTTCCGGTAGCTTCTTCACCGGTTTGCCAGTTTGGACAATCGGAATCGCCTTCGGTCCTTCCGGTGCCGGCAATGCCTTCTTCGGAGCAGTAACCGTCAAAATGCCATCCGACGAGAGCGACGAAACAACCTGGTTGGCATCGTGTCCTGCCGGGAGCATGTAGCGACGAACAAAGTGTCTGGAGATGTATCCATGTTCGTCCTGTTTCTCCTCGTGCTTACCCTCGACGATGACGCTGTTGTCCGTAGCCTTGACCGAGATCTCCTCCGGTGCGAATTGCTGCACGTCGAGGTTGATTTGGAACTTGTCGTCGGAAACTTTAACCGTTGAACCGGAATCATGGCGAGCAGCAAGGCTTGAATTGCGCCATGGTCTGTTGTAGCGCGAACGTTTCTGGTTCTGCAATGCTGATCTAGCAGCAGCCGCGGAAGTAACTGCCGTTAGCAAATCATCAGCACTGATTCCACTGCCGAAGTGCTGGTCCAAAAGCTGGGACGTACGCAGTGGGGTGTCCCAGCAGTCATCCCACCAGTCACGGAACACAATCGGAATGAGCGACATGCTCTTCTGATGCACTGACAAACTTGCTCACTTGAAAGAACTTTTCACAATCTCTATGAGTTGAAACGATCAATATAGCACTCTGTTTGCGTATCGCAAGTTTTACTTTCACTGTTCGTCTGGTACTGATTAACTGCTGCTGCGACGCATGAAGCCACTCTCTTTTTATATTTCAATGAACACAGCTGGTGTTCATACGCACGCAGGTTGGAACACTCACGAAAGTGCTAGAAAAATCATGAACATTGTGCGCCGCCGAACGCTTCGTCACTGCGGATCTCAGATGACTTGTTGACTCAATGAATGAACTTTGAGCGAAAGAGAATGAATGATAAGGGAAAACATAGGGAGAGTTGTGGCGTACACATCCGTTGGTAGTCATCCAAAGCAAATTTGGTACCAATTTGGTGATTTACAACACGAGGCCGTTCTAGAATGTTCTAGACTTCAGTCAACATTTCGATTTTTTACATTTGATCTCAATAAGAATAATATTTAATATAAGATTACTGATCAGTCTATAAATTATTTATTGCGCGTTTCGACATAGGTGCGGAACTTAGCTAAGGATTGACCGCGCAGAGGATACCGAAACGATGAAATGCAACCGCGCATGTCTTTAAGCGTTTTAGCATAACTTTGTTTGATATTTTTCCCAGCAACACTTGTGGTGTCACCAAGAACCTATCACCCGGATCAGTTCTGTTCTATTTTAGGGAGGGGATCTTTTTATTTCACATTTTTATGAACAGACTTTTCTTGTATCGTTTATTTTACTCAAGCTGTTACTGTTGTATAATCAGTAAATTTTGAAATAAACAGATGAATAAAGCCTTAAACGCCTTTACTGACTCTGACTCGATTCCTATGCATAATACCAAAAAAGTTCATTTTTACATTTTTCTTGAATTCGGTAGCATGCCAAACTACAATCGCGATGGTTCTAGTATGTTCCAATCGATTTTTCTTACAAGGCACCCGAAAACAAAACTGACCTATTCCAATATTTACATTTCACGGCGATATTTGGGTTGTACACATAGACAAAATGTGGTAGTGGGGTTGCTATGAATCATATTTTCTGTGCATGCGTATACGCAACACATGTAGATACTATTCAGTGAACTCGCCAAGAAACTCAAGTTTTTTTTTCGAGAAATTTCACCGAATGAACTAGAAATGCTTGTTTGTATATATAAACAGCAACGGCACTCACAGCTCGATATCAGAATATTTCAAGTCGAATCGATGAACACCACGTGAAAAAATATACGATAATCTAACAGAGTGTATAAGTTTGAAAGTTAATCAAAAAAATCCGATTCATAGTTATCCTGTCGCAGCATAAAAATTTCAAACACATCACAACAGTGAAAATGGCAATCGTTCCTATGTTGTTTCGTGACTGGTTGGATGACTTGGAAGACAGTCTTCGTCCATCCTTATTCTTAAACAAATGGAAACCCACAAACGATCTTACGCCAGAGGATATTCTACTCGCGCTGGACAGAATCCCGAGACCTCACAGATGCAAACGCTCTTGGCGCCAATCTGAGTCCGAATGTCAAGACGAGTTGGATGGAGTAGTCTCGAAGAAATCCAACGGGGATTTTCAAATCAACGTAAACGTTGAGCAGTTTGAACCAGAAGAATTATCAGTGAAAGCAACGGGAAAGCATCTTACTGTGGAAGGTAAACACGAGGAAAAGGATGACCAAGATGGATATGTGTTGAGGCATTTTGTTCATCGGTACCAATTGCCCGAAGGACACGATAATGAGAAAATATCTTCAACATTGTCGTCCGATGGAGTTTTGACTATCAGTGCACCAAAGCTTGCTCTTCCGGGGCCGGATCAGAAGATTTCCATTCCAGTACAAAAGGAGTTGCATGCAAAGGAGAGTACAGTAAAACAGAAATCTAAAAGTAAGAAAAGGTCCCATAAGAAGCATTAGAAGAAGGATTTTACTTTGTATGTAGCTGACAAATGCCATAATAATTCATTGTAAGGATCAAATAAATTTATGGTTAAGCATACTTGTACCAAGTCTCATTATATTGAGCTCATCCGAAATTTCCATGTTCTCTAAATCCCAGTCTACATCCATATTAAAATTCAATTATTTTTTTTTCATTTTTTTTTATTCAAATCCAATTTATGCATAATCATAAACATCATGCCAAACTGTGGTAGATGAAAACTGAAAATTTTCTACGTAAACTAGGTGAACTTACTCGATAGTTTTGTTCTATCCGTCATGTTTTTTTTGAACCTATTGAACTAAAAGTTGGCGTTACATCTTTCCCAACCTAGCTGAATTATACGATCAAGTTTCAAGCAATTCGACCGTCCAAAAAATTCCCAGAACGACGAGAACAAACCTGGCGATAATACGCAACGTCACTCTATATACCTATAAAAATTTCGATTGAATAAGTACTTTTTTCAAGCTACTAGAACCCAGTTGTCTGCAATTTATTCATTGAATATTAACATCCATTTTTTAATTAAACATAAAAGTATCATCATAGGTAATTCAACATCAATCATTATTCCAACAGCAAAATAAATTTCATCATTGGCGCTTAAACGCACATCATGTTGTACGGTTGTACGCTATTCATTCATCTGATATGGCGCGAAAAGGTGTTTACCTACGGCATTTAGACCGCTACCTGACATGAGTCACGTATGCGTTCACTCCGTACGTTCTCGAAACATCTAGAACACTTCTATAACATTATAACACATAAACGCGGGATGTAAATATTGAGTGTGATACACGAGCTGTGATCTGTTCATTCTGTTCATTCAATCCACTCACGTGAAATCAAATAGAGTCATTCTTGTCAGTGTTGCCATTTTGTTTTTTCATGGCTATTGACGAAGTGTGGCATTGAAAATGAAATTTTCTTTTCTTTTCATTTCATTTCTTCGAAAATCGATGGTGCTGTACAGCAACCATAGGAGATACAAGGTTGATAAGAAACTAAAGCGAAATGCCCATCATATAGTATATGTTAAGGTAAATTGAAAAGCTTCTAAACCTTTGCAACCTTTGTGGCTTTTGAGTAAACAGCCTTACGAAAACTAATGCCGATTTTCTTCTTAAACCTTCATTAAAAATAGGAACTGGACTGGTGGAAAATGTGTAAACAAACAAACGTCAAATAAATTGCAGTAGAAACAAACCCAAGTCAAATTGGATTATTTGCTGCAGCTGAGATCTGCAGTTTCATTACAGGTTGAAGGAAGTCTATAAATTATGCCACGCTTTAAGGGGGACAAGGGATAGTAGTGTGACGACCCATACACAACAAGCAGATACATGATAAGCCTTTTTATTTGACGTCCTCAATCAGCTGAAGTTTCGGGTCTTTGACAGTTCTTCCATTGAGATGACGAGTCCGTGTTAGCAGCTGTTGTTCCACCTTTGTAAAGAAATGCATGCACGGACCTGTCACATATACAAAAAATGTGACATAGAGGGAAGGGATTGAAAATTGTCTATTTCTGCGTGACGCAATCCTCGGGCGTACCCTTGGAACTGGATAAAAATAAAAACAGGATTAAAAATGTCTTGACAAGTATCATTGATTTCATGGATTCCCAAAACTGTCCTCGCATCACTGGAAATGAATTAAAGGAATGAATATTATGTTCACTGGGTTCCATATAACCTAACACGCTAAGAATAGGTTAGACGAACAGGTTCACCTAGCGTGAATGAGGATGAAGGATCTGTCACTTTTAGCATTTTTTATAGTGTGATTCAGGTAATTTGGACAGACCGTTACGCGTATATAATTTGGGCACTTCCATTTGATTTTGCCGTAAATGTCCAAAATATATACGCGTAACGGTCTGTCCAAAATACCTGAATTCCCCTATGAAGATCTACTTTTTCTCTTGCGGCGAAGACGGCTAATAACAAGACAGACAGCTCCCACCCTATCGCAGGCGACAAGGTTGAAACGCCCTCAACGATTCACAGGAACATTAAACATGATTGTGTACGTGTACATGCAAATACGTACACGGAAGCTGTAGCATCTCACGCACACTTATTCATAATGTTGTTCCCGGGAGTCGTTTGCGGCGCTAGTGTGCTTGAAGTTCTCAGAGTATATGGAGCAACAGGGTAGATGTCTGTCTTGTTATTAGCCGTCTTCGCTTGCGGTCAATTCATCCGCATCCATCCCATCCAGATCCCCTAGCCTATTTTTTTTAAGTAAAACAGTCATAGATTACAACAAAATTAAAAAATCCTCTACACAACTGGACGACATTTAAAACTAGTTTTCGCAAGCCAAAGTATCAAAAATAAACAGCGTATTTTACAGAAACTTTCGTTTTTCGCGGAAAGGCAGCAAAGGTTATGATGATGCTAAATACAAAAATAAATAAATCACGTATGCTGGCACAAATTTCCCAAATGGAGGAGAATGTGCCTCTGGAGCCGACCTACTGATACCTGATGCAGCAGCAGAGAATATTTTGAAAAGTTACATCGTACAATAGAAAATTTCAACACCGTGTCTCTCTCTCTCTCTCTCTCTCTCTCTCTCTCTCTCTCTCTCTCTCTCTCTCTCTCTCTCTCTCTCTCTCTCTCTCTCTCTCTCTCTCTCTCTCTCTCTCTCTCTCTCTCTCTCTCTCTCTCTCTCTCTCTCTCTCTCTCTCTCTCTCTCTCTCTCTCTCTCTCTCTCTCTCTCTCTCTCTCTCTCTCTCTCTCTCTCTCTCTCTCACTCTCTCTCTATCTCTCACTCTCTTTCTCTCTCTCTCTCTCTCTCTCTCTCTCTCTCTTCAAATATTAGTAGTATGATTTATTTATTCCAAAAAATGTCTAGTTACGACGTCCGGTAAAGCTTTTGCGACGTCTGGTAAAGCTGACGCTAGCGATTGTTGTTCTTTAGAATGATCAATGAAGTAACAATTTATTACCATCTTGTGATGTTTACTGCTTAAAATCTGAAAAAAATCACATTTAATGTGAAACAATGTTTTATGTCATGTAGGTAGAGCCAACAATACAAATAAGTTGATCCGTTTTAGCGTGTGCGCTCTCTCAGATGTAAGTAAAACGCTGGAGAAAAATGAATTCGCAATTCTCACCCTTTGCGCGCGGAAATTTCAAACAAACAATTAAGTAACTCTTCGTGGTACACGTTTATGTATCATGTCAGTGTATGAAATAAAATAAATATGACAATTGCAATAATGCATTAAAAAAAACTTAAATGATAGATCTGGAAACTTCTCGAAGTTAATGCGTAATTTAATAAGTATACACCTAGGTTCACTCACGAAAGTGCTGGAAAACCGTGCGCACTCGAAAATGAACAGCAATGAACTTTCTGTTGCTATTCATTTCTAAAAGTTCATGATTTTTCTAGCATATTCGTGAGTGTACGCGCTGGTGTTTGTGTAGCCCCAGAAGATTCGTGCGAACATATAAAAGGAGAGAGGGTTCATGCTCCGGTTCAGTTCATACAGAAACACGCATTCGATCAAGTGATAAAAGCAGAAAAAAGTAAAAGTTCAGTGAAAATTCAAAAGTGGTGCACAAGCAGATTCAGTGAAAAAGTGTGATCAGTCAGTGCTCAGAAGAAAATGTCGCTCATACCGATCATTTTCCGCGACTGGTGGGATGACTGCTGGGACACACCGCTGCGTACATCCCAGCTGTTGGACCAGCACTTTGGCAGTGGAATCAGCGGTGACGATTTGCTGACGGCGCTCACCTCGGCGGCAGCTGCCCAGTCTGCCCTGCAGAACCAGAGACGTTCACGCTACAACAGACCGTGGCGCAACACAAGCGTTGGCACTCGTCAGGATTCCGGATCAACGGTCAACGTTACGGATGACAAATTCCAAATCAACCTGGACGTTCAGCAGTTCGCACCGGAGGAGATCTCGGTCAAGGCAACGGACAACAGCGTCATCGTCGAGGGCAAGCATGAGGAGAAGCAGGACGAGCACGGCTACGTTTCGAGACACTTCGTTCGCCGCTACATGCTCCCGGCTGGACACGATGCTAACCAGGTTGTGTCGTCGCTCTCGTCGGATGGCATTTTGACAGTGACCGCTCCGAAGAAGGCCTTGCCAGAGGCAGAGGGGCCGAAGGCCATTCCGATCGTCCAGACTGGACAACCAGCGAAGCAGCTGAAGGATGCCGAGAAGAAGGCCGTTGAACAGGGTAAATAAGCCCTTTCTAGTGTCGAAGCTGTCCGGCAACATTTCTACCTCAGCTTAAAGTCAACATATTTTTCGTTTCGTTCTTTTATGTTCTAAGATATATTTGAATTAAGTTTTGGAACTGAACTTCTTGAATTCCTGAGTTATGTAGTTATTATTTTTCCTAAGTGTTTAAGTAATACTTTGTGCTGTTAAGATGTTAATGATAAGCAAATAAAGCATAAATTCAGCTTTAAAATTAAATCAGAGGTTTTATTGGATTCCTGAATGTCCTGAATGTGTGGCTCTGGTTCACACAATGTTCGTCTTGAGGGAATTTCTGGTGGTTTACATGTGCTATACGATAGAAGGTGCCTATAAAACATCTGTTCGTACGTTATGTGGAAATGTAAATAGTGTACGAAATCAAATTGAGCCACGACAAACAGTCTATAACTTTAGATTGCATGCATCAAAGTACTACTGACTACCGACACTATTTTCTTCCGGGATTTCATTCATGGGACTTTTAGAGATTCTTGTTTAGCTTCAAGCAAGGGTTCCTGTCATGATTTTTCTATGCATTCCATGAGGTATTCTCTACGGGAAGCCTTTAGAAAATCCTGAAATGATTCTTTGAGGTATTCCAATCGGCATTGATTCGAGGATTCCTGCTGGTACATAATCCCATTCATGAATTTCTCCTGGTATACTTTCAAATACTTCTGTCGCTATATATTAAGAGAATCCTAGAGGAATACTTTTAGGTAAACTTTCCGGCATTCCTGATGGTATTCATTGAAAGATTCTAGCCAAGATTTTTTTAGGGATCCCTTTTGGGATTCCTCCCGGGATTTCTCCAAATTCTCGGGATTTCTTCTATGATTCTTCCGACACGAATGCACCCTTCTGGTGTGAAGTGTCGTTAATAAATAATCATCATATATATAAAATCCCAGAGTTGTCTGTCCTTCCGTCACGCTTTGAAATGTTTCATTGAAATGTTTCACCATAGTTGTAACACTTCAGAAATAATAAGAAGATATTTTTGGAATCATCTGGAACATCAATATTCTGAAAATTCCAAGAACTTCCTGGAAGTTACTGATAGCTCCAGAAGGAAAGAAGAAGGTTCTGGAATTTTCCGGAGTATTGAATTTCTTAAATATTCGAGACCTTCTAGAAGTTTCTAGACGCTCCAGAAAGAAGATACAATATTATGAAACATCTTCTTCTTCTTTTAGGCATAACGTCCCATTTGAACAAAGCATGCTTTTCAGCTTCTAATTTTGTGGAAATTATTGAAAGTTTCAGAAAAAAAAGAACGTTCTGGAATGTTCTGAATTATTAAACTACTTTAATTTTCGAGAACTTTCAGGTAGTCTGTGGAAGTTCTCTCACCCTGAGAAGCAGACATGTCCAACCAAACACTGCACTGCACGATGAGTCGATGCTCAAACACACCACCGTGGGTGCCAAGCCACCACCTAGCTCTCCGTGTTTCAGAACGAACACGCACCGTGTCTGGCTCAACACCGGTGTCGGTGGCGGTGCTCAGGCACTGGGCACGGTGTTTGACGCTTCGGGTAACACGGAGCCCGAGTGTTTCCGATTATGCAAAACACTCGTGCGAGTTCAAGCGCTCGGTGCCGTTCATTCTCTAGCACCAGTTGCAAATGCTTGGTCGACGACGAGAGTGAAGTACTTGGCGGCTCCTTTTGTGTCTTTCTCGTCCCTTCTGACTCAGCGCCTCTGATGCAGCCAAGCTACCACGCACTGTGGCCGAGTTCACTGCTTTGGTGTTTCATACAATCGGAAACACTCGGCCTCCGTGCCCAACCAAAACTGAAACACGGAGCCGAAACTGAGGCTCGAGTTATTACACCGACACGAGTGTTTCGCCAGTCGCACTGCGTGTTCATCAGTAGAAGCTGAACGAAGGTGGTGATATGAACACACACGGTGGTGTGTTTACGGGCAAACACGCCAACGGTGCGGCACGGTTCGGTGTTTTGCCCATGTCTGCTGAGAAGCGTCTAGAAGTTTCTTACTATTTCAGGGATTAGACCCCTGTAACTGTTAAAGGTGTGTACTTGGAAGTATACTTTCTGGCGTTTTTCATTTATGAATACATGATAGTATACCTTCTGGCGCTTCTGGTGAGTCCATTGCTGAGTGAAATGTTTCGCATAATTACAATGGCTTCTGAGGAAACTTCTGGAAATTGTTATTCCAGAATGCACAAGGATCTCCTTGAGGGATGAACATTTTCTAAATCTAAATTAAGGAGATCAGAAACGGCATATGAATCCAGGTGTTGTCTTTCTGTCCTCCTGTCACACTTAGCAAAGTTTGACTGAAATATTTCACGTATTTCGGTGAGGCCAGCATGATATGATCCGAGTGTTCCGAGTGAAGTCGAAGAATTGAATTCGAAGAAACTCCTTTTCTACCAGAACGATAATGTAATTCGAGAGGCTTCTGTTTCAAATATGAAGACATTTTTCTAACTTTCCTGGGCAAAGAGGAAGACGCAGAAGAGAAGAACAATATTTTAAAACATTGCATATGACCCGGAGGGATGAAAATACTATTTATACAAATGTTCAAGAGTTTTCCAAACATAATGAGCCAAGGGCTGAAAGTCTCTTTGATATAGCTAAATCAATCAATCAAACAAAATGAAAATTCTCGGCTTGGTATACAAAAAAAAACTTCACCAAGAAGAAAAATAAGTTTCTAGAACATCCTAGAATATTCTATGAAGGAATCAATATGCTTTTTTCATTATTGGAAAAAAATTTCCGGAACTAAAACAAGGAAATGAATATATTCTAGAACATATTTCGAAGGAAAGAGAAGCGTATTTCAAAACTTTCCATAATAAATTAAATGTTCGTAAACGTTTTGTTTCGAATTAAAAGAAATTGCTGAAACTTTCCTGGGCGAAGAAGTTGGAGAAAAGGAACGAGAAAAATATAAAGATACGCATGTTTTCGGAATATTCTAGAACATTCTCTGATGCAGGAAATACTAAAAATGTTCGTTCGTGAATTTCCGATAAATAATGGAATGTTTAGAAGCTTTCTGTTTCTAATTCTAAACAATTAGGAACATTACTGTGAGAATCAAGAGATGAAATCGAAGATTCATGAACATTCTCGAACATTCATCGTAGCAATCAAACGAATAACATACATGTTCAAGTATTTTTTTTACAAATAATGGCATATTTAAAAACTTTCTGTTTAGAATTCGGAGAAGTTTTTGAGCCTTACATTGCAAAAGAGATTAAGAAGAAGGAAATTTAAGAAATTTAAATTTAAATTTAAGAGGAATAAACATGGTTTCTGAATATAGTTGTAGAAAAGCAAAAAAATGCATACCAACATTTTCAAGCCATCGTCATAATTCTCGGGATTGTGAAAACGTGGCTAGCCACGTCGGGTCAGCTAGTCATATATATAAAATCCCAGCGTTGTCTGTCTGTCTGTCCATAACGCTTTGAACTGTTTCGTTGAAATGTTTCACCATAGTTCTATCAAATTTCTAAAAGGTACGAGAACATTCTGGATGTTTTTTGACTTTCCATAAATAATAAGAAGAACCTTCTGGAATGTTCTGGTTCATCAATATTCTGAAAATTCTAAGAACTTTCTGTCCCAGAAAATAAATAACGTTCTGGAATGCTCTAAAATAAGGAACTTCTTAAATTTTCGAGAATCCCCTTGAAGTTTCTGAATGCTTCAAAAAGAAGAAGAAGAACATTCTGTAGCATTATGGAACATCTTTTTTTTTGGCGTAACATCGCAACTGGGACAAAGCCTGCTTCTCAGCTTAGTGTCTATGAGATCAGTTATTAACTGAGAACTTCGTCTTCTAATAACCACTTCTAAGTTTTTAAACGTTTTAGAAAAGAACCTTCTAGAATGTTCTAGAGCATGAAACTTTATTATATTGGGAAAAGGTTATGGACGTTAGGGAACGAGCAAGGAAGCAAAAAAGAACCTTCTAGAGTGTTCTGGAACATAAAAATTCATAAAATTTCCAGAAACCTGAAAGATTCTGAACGTTACAAAAGTAAAACAATCATCTGAGATATTTTGGATTATCACACTTCCTCAAATATTGAAAACTTTATGTGCGTTACTGAACGTTTCAGAGAAAGGAGAATGGAATGTTCTGTACACTTTTCATTCTTAATTTCAAGAAGTTTCTGGAAGTTAATGAGAAGTCCAAGAAAGAAGTAAAGGGCCATCTAAAATGTTCTGGAACACCAAAATTCATTAAATTTCGAGACCTTTCTAGAGATTACTGAATGTTTCAGAAAGAAGAATAATAATCTACGAACATGTTTTAGATAATCAAAATTCTTAGACCTTTCGAGAAGTTACTGGACAAAAACAAGATAAAGACCTTCTGCAAACTTTTTTAAATTTACGAAAAGTGTCTGAAAGTTTGTGAACGTTCCAGAAAGAATGAAAAATACCCTTTAAGAAGGTTCTGGAACAACCAAATTCATAAAATGTTTGAGAAATTTCTGGAAGCTACTGAGCATTCCCCATTTAAACAGAAAAAATCTCTAGAATATTCTGGAACATTAAACTTCCCAGGTACTTTCCAGAAGTTACTGAATGTTTCAGAAAGAATAAGAAAACTAACCTTCTGGAATTTTCTGGAACAAATTTTGCAATGTCGATTATGTTCGGGGAGTTTGTTAACGTTCAAGAAAAAAAATGTCAAATGGACCTTCTGAAAAGTTCTGGAAAATCAGAATTCATTAAATTTTGAGAACTTTCTGGAGATTACTAAACGTTCAAGAGAGAAGCATTCTGGAGAGAGATTCTGGAATGTTCTCGAAAACAGTTTCATTGAAGAAGTGTAACTGGAATTTAAAAACATTTTTTTCTAGCTAACGTGGCTAGTGACGTCGGGTCAGCTAGTTTCTGTAATAAAATCTGAATTTCTGAAGGAATCGCTGAAAAAAATCGGGATGTACCTCGGAGGAACCCATGGAGAATTTCTTGCTACAATGTTTTGAAGAACTACTGCGTTTGTTTATCCTGGCTTTGCTCACTTGCAAAAAGAGTGGCAGCCATACTGGTGTTATCTGATATTTTGCCTTAGAAGACAGCGAACGTCCTGGATTACAATTGAAACCAGTAAAATTGAGCTACCTAATTGATGATTTCATATGTTTGCATCATTTTTTCTCGAGTAAATGTTGCGCCAAATTTTCTATACTGATTCTGTGTAGATAATAAATTAAGTATTTGTATTTTTTGATAAGTTGTGCAAACTTCGATATATTGCATTTTATCGTATCTTTGAGATATTTCAGCACGATACGGATACAATTTTTGGGAATGATTTCAGAGCACTGCTGTGTTAGGACTTAAGTGGTATAAGTAAGGTAAGTGTGTGGTTACCATCATCGTGATAATAGTGTGAACAAATGTAAATTAATTAATTTATCTTACAATCTAATGAAGGGTTTTATAATGTTAGTAGTTTTCCATCTAAATATAAAAAATATAAGAACTATCGTTTCTCTCTATTTTCGATAATAAATTGCTTACACCATCATTGGCACACTGTTCCTAAAATCGAGATAAAATTTTTTTTGGTTCCTAATGTTGCGGTATGGAAAACATTTTTCTTAATAGCTTTTGAACAAAACATAAACACACAAGTGGTGCAGTCTCATAAGTTTAAGCATAATACACATGTACACACTAAGATTCAGATGTTCCAGCTCAGTAAATTTTTCACTGAGTTCAGTATTTTTTTTCGCCTTTTTACTGAATTTTCAACAGCAGATTTATCTCGGTACACTCGGTAATCGTATTTACCGTTCAAATGTAACGGTATCAGTAGCATCAGTACCGTGCATCAGTGGCTTTTGACAGTTTATTGGCTGAGGTCGGTAACTTATTTACAGAATATCCGCAAAATAAACAACCGAGTGTACCGAGTTAAATGAAATCTGCTGTTGAAAACTCAGTTAAAAGGTGGGAAAAATACCGAGCTAATCTTAGTGTGTAGGGTATCGCGCCACTTGGGCGGTGGCTTCTATATTCGTCTGTTTCCCACTATAACTCAGTCAATTTTGAACCAATTAACTTGAAATGTTGTACACGGGTAGATAATATACCTATCTCACCACATTCCAAAAGTTGTGTCAATTGGTTCAAATTTGACTGAGTTATAGTGGAAAACAGACGAATATAGAAGCCACCGCCCAAGTGGCGCGATTCCCTACATAAAAATGCCTTTTGGTAACATTTCAGTCGAAAAAGTGCTCAATTGCCATTACGCAATATTAGGTACTACCACAACGAAGGGAACGTTTACCTCAGTGGTATGTTAGAAGTGTGATATTGAATAACATGAAGTACATATTAGGATACAAAAAAATCAATTGTTTATTTTCAGTCTATGAATAAATAAATAATTTGTACATTGTAAATAGCTACCAGTGAAATATTCCTACCTAGACTAGAAATATTGGTTAGGCTAAATGCAATATTAACTTATTTACTCATCTAGATCCTCTAAAGTAAAATTCTCTTTCTCCTTAGATTCTTCTGATTTCTCGCTTGGTATCGATGCCTTTTCCTGATTTATCACCACCGTACGTTCTTTGTCCGGTTCGGGGAGCGCTAACACAGGTGCCCTAATCGTCAGTACTCCATCCGAAGAAAGTGTTGATTCTAATCGTTCATTATCGTGCCCCTCAGGAAGTTGGTATCGCCTCACGAAGTGGTTGAAAACGTAACCATGTTCAGCGTCCTTATCCTCGTGCTTTGCTTCGACAATGACGAACTGTTTGGTTGCCTTCACCGATATATCTTCGGGCAGAAAGTCCTGGACATCCAAACTGATTTGGAAATCTTCGGCTGGTTTCTCCGCAACTTTTGGCTTCATTTCTTCATTTTTGCGCTGCTGACTTGGACGGCGGCAGCATGGCTTCCGGTCACATGATTCCGGGCTATTGTCGAAAGTCACCAAGATCCCGCCGGAAAACGGATCTCTGCCAAATTGTTTGAATGGGACTTGCGATGATCGGAGAGGACTGTCCATGCGGCCATCCCACATATCACTGAACAGGATTGTCGGAATCAGAACCATGATGTTTTCTGATTGTTCACTTCTACACTGGGTTTTTAGCACTGAACTGTGATAAACTGAATCTTTCTCTTGAAGTTTGCTTTTGCGCTTTTCTCAACGGTTGAGTTGTGTTCACTTGCTTGCTTGCCTTCTACGAGCTGACTGATGGCAAGCAGTGAGCTCCACCGGTGTTTTATTCAAATGTGTGCGATTCTAGTCCATTCGGTGGATGGTACACAGAAAGTGCTCGAACATTCGAGGGAACGCGGGAACCTGCTGATTCATCGGTCTCACTATGCTAGCACGCGAGCGATGGACATATATGTGTACGTAACGAAGGAACGAATTTCGTATGAATGAAGCTTGTAGCGTCACTCAGTTGTTGCGTTTTATGTGTTCGCCAGATGAATCATGTGGGATTCATCGTATACGTACATATTAGGATAGGTCAGTTTTATCTTGGGAATGATGCAATCGATAATGTGCACGGCTTTTCTAGGGCTTTCTAGAAAACGCATGTATGTTGCAATATTGGTGTTTTCTAGGTATTATATGTTGCTATTGTATTTACATCACTACAAAGTGAAATCTATATTAAGCTCTGTTCCCGTCATATAAAAAAAAAACAATTTTAATTACATTACTAACGCTTTTTTTATTAATAAAATGCATTTTCATTGGCCTTAAAAAACTTCATGGAATAACCAAGATGACAAAATTTGGTCCGAGTGGTTTACGAACGGATTTATGAACGGAATTGTTGCAGGCATCTGAGAAAGATTTCCTGCTGAGATTGCTTGAGGAGTTGTAGACGGTATTCTTCCAGGAATTCATCCATAAATTCTATTGGAAACCCTTCGGGAATTCATGATGAGATATTATGCTTTTGGTTGAAATCTGAAGTGACCGGCGGTGTGAAAAAATAGGTTCAAATTTACTTCGCAGTTGCAACTTCGCACACGTGCTTCAAGCGACGACTTCAATTTAGTGCTACTATTGCTGCGACTTCTCCAGAAGTTCCTGCTGGTTTTTCTCCAGAATTCTTCCAAAGATTTTGATTAGTATCTCTGTTTTTTTTTTTTCAAGCATTCCTCCTGTGGTACCTATAGGTACATGAGTTTTCCTTCGGATTCCTTCATAATCTTCCAGATTGTTCCAGAGCTTCTTGGTAGTATTTCTTTTTTCCAGGCATTTTTATGGGAACTCCCTTCGGGGGATGTATCCAGAAATTCCTGCAGGGACTTAGGGTAAACAGGTATAATATGCCTCCTTTAAGCAGAAATGGCAATATATCTAAAATTGGCGCCTTATTCCATCTATTGTCCACTGCAAATCGTTGTTTCTAAAGTCAGTGAAGTGTTGCATGAGAACTTTGCCTTTGGAGGGGCGGCAATGGAAGCTTTGAAACGTTTTCCGAAAACGTTCCAAAATTAACCTTATCAAAACAAACGGGGCAATACGCCCCATCAAAAGAAAAACGTCCAGCCTCGTGATAAAACTGTACCAGGGAATAATTCCACCACATGCTTATCCTAGGAGGGCCTTTTAACAAGTGTTTAACTGCATAAAAGTTGCAAAATAAAACAAGCGAACAGAACTAGCTTCGTTTACAATGAAGTTAGCTTACAAGAGGTAAAATATTACGCCAAAAGCCTCGATTTCAGACTTTTTGATATTTTTATTGCTTTTTTGGACCAATCAACTAACGGACTAGCTTGATGGCAATTATTCATCAATATTTAAGATTTCCAATCGATCACGCATGCAAAAAGCGCTTGAATCGCTAGAAAATGAAGGGGGGCGTTTTGCCCCGGTGGGGCGTATTATACCCTTTTACCCTATCCAATATTTCCTCCTAGAAATTATCTCGAGATTATTCAAGGTTTTTTTTAGAATTTCCTTTCCTCTTCATTTTCCAGAAACTCTACCAGAGATTCAACCGATTATTTCTCCGCAAATCCCTCTAGAAGCTTCTTAAATAATCTCTTTGGATGTGATCAGTTGTTTCTCCGGAAATTTATCAAACAATTGATCTCAGGGGATCATTTTAGAATTCTTTTATAGTTTTTCTCCCGATACGGCTTTTTCTATGGATGGCTCTGAGGTTCCTCTTGGAGTTCTTCCAGGATTTCCTCGTAGTATTTCCACAGTAATATCGCTTGCCATAACTTATATAAACTATCTTGTGGCTTTCTTCTTGAATTTCTTCATAAATTATTTATGATTGTAAATTCACATTCATGATATAATTTATCGTAAAAAGGAAAAACATGTAAAACAATTGTTTGTTGAATTCAAGGAAATGTTGATTGAAAACTGGGGATCTGGCCAAAGCCTATGGCCCATTGGCCCATACAAATTTCGGAATTTTTGTATTGGTAAATGCCTCTGCAGGGGGGGAGTGGTATTCTGAGCAGAGAAAAATAGTCTACGTAGTTTATGGACAGCGCCTTAAGGATTATTTATAAACCACATTGATGACCACTAGCGTCACCTAGCGGATTTACAGGGGGTGGCCAAATTGTTTGGGATAGGCAACTTTTTTTTTCTCTCACAAAAAAGTTCAACATGCTGTAACTTTACATTGAGTGCATCAAAAGATCTCAAATTTTGACTGTTTGTCAACCTATTATATGTGCATCTGTGGTACAAATTTGATTGGTTAATTTTTCGCGAAACTAGAACCATTCTGGTAAAACACTATTTTTAGGACAACTAATTTTTGAACTGTCATATCTCGGAAACCAGTGAGAGTGTTGTTTTGTTCCTTACTGTGTATGCATCGCTCCTATAGACCACCTCACGGCGAAATTCTATCTCTTTTGCTCCTTCAGAGAGTTTGAAAACAACAGGACCAGTACCTGTCAAATTTGACAGGTGTTGGTCCTGTTGTTTTCTAATTTCCCGTAGGAGAGAAAGAGAGCGATTCCTTGATGACGTCACCGTACAATGGGCAATATGGAGTGAGTCTCTCAGCATATTCGATCGCGTTCCTTATTGTCTCGCGTAAAAACAATACAATAGATGCACGGGTACTTTTTTTAGTATTGTGTTGCATGTTGTGTATGCATATGATTTTGATTCTCAGATTTCGATTATCAATGTGACCTTTGTTGCGTTCAGTTCATTTCTGCGTGGAATGGGCTAAAACTTTCTGCTCCCTGATGGGGTGAAGACGTGCGACAGGATTTATTTTATTAGACATGTTACGCATAGAAAAATGGTTGCATGTGCGCGAAAGTTAGTGTTTATTGATCCATTGTCAAATCATATCACCAACCATAGGTGACTCCCAGACTGACAATGTGCTCTACCCTACTCACAAAAATTTCCTGAGGCAAAAATGGAGATGCAGCGATTCGCGGTCTTTATAACAACATTTGTCTTACTAACATTCCCTCCCTTCCTCGATGACTGTAAGGACGATTGCTCTGGTCAATCACGATTAACAACTACGAATTATGTGGTCATCTATGCTCATGATCCTACTCATGTCATATCTCGGAAACCAGTGGACCAAATTGAATAAAATTTTGAGTTTTTTAATCAACAGTATATTACTTGATACGATGTTATAACATGTAATATTTTCTCACGGCGAATAAAGTTATATCGTTTTAACATTTTCACCCATATAGAGAAAAATAAGTAAAATTTACAGAACCACACAAAAAATACTAAATGTGTACTTCCTGTAATCCAAACAGACTGCTTTTAGAGATATCTTCGGAACAGAAGTAGAAATCTTTGCATATTAAAACTGAAATTTAATGACATTGACGTAAAACATACCTTTATTCGAGTAAGATCCAAAAAGTGTCAATCCATCATAACACATCCATATGATTTACACATATACACCTACACAATCTGAATATTGTCGTATCACTCGCTTATAGTGATTCCCAAATCACCTCATGACAACTTCCAGTATGCAATCTACGAATTACTCCGTTACCACGCAACGCAACGCAAAATCGAGCATATATAATAATAGTTTGTTCGGCAAGTTTCCCTACAACTTCCCTGAAGAAATCCGTAAGCTGTATCACATATGGTGACTTTGGAATTTTCTACTATGTGAAATGATCACAAGAGAAATACATACTTTGAAAAAAAAAACTACGTTTAAACAATAATCCTAAGTTAACTCAAGTAAAATTTAACTGGCTTCGGAAGAAACACGTATTTTATCATGCAATATATCAACAAAATTGTAGTACAGTATGACCCATAAAATAATGCGAAAATCCATTTTTTTTCTTTCTTTGGTAATTTTTGTTGCAATATTTCTTATGAACGTATATGGGATATCTAATAGGTGCCATCAATTTCTGAAAAAAATAAATGTTTCCTCGAATTTTCGGAGCTTTACGAATTAGAATGAAAAGTTTTAAATGCATGGAAATCATGCAGAAATATGTATTCTCAAAAACGCGACCATTTGAAAAACTTTTTGATAACAATATCAAATGCTTAGGAACCAAAAACTAAAAAATGTGGCATATTTCAAAAGCCTTATATAAGATAGATCCATAAATAACTTCAAGCTGTTTGAAAAAACAATCAAAATAATTTCTTGCTAATGAAGGCTTATAAACCTACGTTTATAATAGACACAAATACGTAGTACTTAACCGTTATGTGTCCGACAAACTTTTTGCTTTTTTCTACACCGTGCTTTTTAAACGGGCACTGGGTACCCGGGTACCCTGTCGGCCACATAAGGGTTAACAACAGTTTGATGCTTCATACATCTGTTCTTCTGAAAATGTCCATTTGTCGTACACTCTAATTTTCAGTAAATGTCCCATAACTTTTAAGACAATATTTTGTTTTTTACTTGTCCAAAGCACCAACGATCGCCTGGAGACCTTGTCTAGCTACGAAAGTGCTGTTTTTGAAATAAAATTTAATTGAATGTGACTGAGAGCAATTTGACCAAAGTTACAACTTAAAAAAAAAAAAACACCTCTGGCGCGAGGACTTTTTTGAGATCCTTATGTTTAACATTATTTTTATCAATGGTTTATGATTCAAATCAGTAAATGTTCCTATGCCATTGTTAAATTAGTGTCTCGACTATATCATCCAATAGATAAATGCAAGGTTTATCGATTGGAAGCAGGTGAACAATGTCTTCGAAAACTTTCGCATTTTTTTATGGGTCATATTTTAAAATTCTCAGAAATATGTAAAAAAGCTACTACAAATAAATTGTTTTTAAAGGGATCGTTCACAAAAAATGATTAATATCTCGAAAAAAAAAAAAAAATGAGCGTACTATTCGCTTTGGTAAGTTTTCTTATGATGATGATGCGTAGTCATAACTTCACAATACAGCCGATTTATCATCAATTTTCTACATTTTTGCTGGAGTCATAAACACGCCACATTCATTTATGAAAAAAAAAAATAATATCACTCTCACTTTTAAATGGATTAATTAATTAGTGATACTTTGAACCGTTATGTGTCCGACAAACTTTTTGTTTTTATCTACACCGTGTATTTTAAATGGGAGCTGGGTACCCTGTCGGCAACATAAGGATTAAATGAAGGATTCCAACAAACCAAACAACTACTTCAAAGACACTAAACCTCTGAAATCAACTTTTCAGGTCCAAAACTTTCATGGCCTATGAAAACAGTGAGCACAGTTTGCAATTGTCATTTAAGTTTCGGATGATAATGATTTTGTTCATATGTAGTTGGGAATAGTTTGTTTTATTTCTGAACAAATGTCAGGCAAAGTACATACAATTTTCAGTAATTACTGAAACAGACGGAACTTAAATAATTAATCTATCTATATTAAATCGCAAAATAAAAATACAAAACTTATTCGTCTAAGTCTTCCAAAGTAACCTCGGTCTTATTTTTACTCGGCTGCTTATCGGTTATCTCCTTTGGATTCGAGATTTTTTCCACGGGAATAGTTCGATCTTTCTCAGGTTCTGGTAGTGCCAATTTCGGTGCCGTGATTGTAAGAACTCCATCCGAGGACAACGTCGATGCAATTTTCTCATTATCATGTCCTTCTGGCAGTTGGAACCGGCGAATAAAGTGCCTCAACACATATCCATTTTCGTCATTTTTATCTTCGTGTCTGCCTTCCACTGTCACGTATTTATTCGTCGCTTTCACTGAGATTTCATCCGGTTTGTATTCATCGACGTTGATGTTGACTTCAAATTCGCCAGCCGCTTTCTTAGCAACGATTTCGTCCTGGTTGTCTTCGCTGGAGCTCGATTGACGCCAACAGCGTTTCCGTCTGCACCGTCTTGGTAACGCATCTTCCAATGCGAGCAGGATATCCTCCGGAAAGAGATCGGATCTGGGTGATCGTTTGCTCAGGAAACGAGCTGGTCGGTGGTTGTCTTCCAAATAGCCATCGAATAAGTCACGGAGCAAAATAGGAACAAGAGCCATCTCTAATGATGTTTTTTTCTTCTGATTGATAACTGATTTGGGTTCGAACTTTATGTCAGGATTTTGCAACTTTTGTTGTTTGCTTGAACGAAAATCCGTTTGGGGTTTAGCACTCTTCACGATGCGTATGTCTCTCAGTTTTGAATGATACTGATATCGAGCAGTGAGTGTCAGCAGTGTTTTATACGTTTGTGAGCAGTTCCAGTTCATTCGCTGTGGTGCCTCTGGATGTTGCTCGAATATTCGAATAAATTTCAAGAATGAACTAGGCGTGTGTATCTTTCAGCTTCGTAGTAGCTTCGTATGTAAAAATATCATAGGCTAGAGGAACTGGTTCACCTAGCGTGAATGAGGATGAAGCATCTGTCAAAGAAAAAGTAGATCTTCATATAAAAAAAATGCTAAAAGTTGCAGATGCTTCATCCTCTTTCACGCTAGGTGAACCAGTTCCTCTAGCCTATTGCGTTTGTCCTGTAGGGGAACCCCTTTTTGATACTGTAATAAGGTTGTTGAGATAGGTCAGTATGTTTTGTAACGGGCTTAGCTGTAAGTATCCAGAACATTCCAGAAGATATGCTAGTAGAGATACAAATGATGTTTTTAATAATACATATTTTTGAAGAATACTGGTACATTCATACTACCATCCTCAAATTATAAGTTCAATCGTCATTTTTTTAAAATATGAACTACCTACGTGTTTGTATCCAGAAGTTTCTTACATATGCTTGGATAAAGTCCGGGAAAAATGACAGTCAAGTGATACTTATCATAAAACCGATAGCCAAATATTTGTTTTAGAAAATGATAGTGCAACAACCTCAAACACGAACATTGGAGTAAAAATCGTATAAATTACAATTAGGCCTCAATTCATGATATCTCTTTGGATGTAACTCAGAAAGCTATAAATACCAATCAAAGTTTCATTCAAGAGAGTGCTAGAAAGTTCATTGTTCGTTTATGTTCACCTTTGAGTTTGACTGGACTGGATTTTTCTAGTACCTACCTTCATGAATTTTCACAAAACTGCGATGATGACTCTCAGCAGCGTGAGCAATAATATAAAAGGCGAGAGCATTCATGCGCCTCAGTATCAGTTCAACTTGAAACACGCAAACGAAAACGTGGGTTTATACATACCTACCTACCTACAAGTAAACGTAAAGTAAGTTATACATTCAAACAGTGGAAAAAAAAAATAATTCAGTGAACAAGTTATCAGTGCATCCAAGGAAAAATGTCGCTTATTCCGATTGTGTTCCGTGATTGGTGGGATGACTGCTGGGATGCTCCCCTTCGAACATCCCAACTTATGGACCAGAATTTTGGCAGCGGAATCAGCGTAGACGATTTGCTGACAGCGCTCACATCGGCAGCTGCTGCTCAGTCCGCTTTGCAAAATCAGAGGCGTTCGCGCTACAACAGACCATGGCGCAATTCAAGTCTCGCTGCCCGTCAGGATTCAGGATCAACGGTCAAGCTTGCCGACGACAAGTTCCAAATTAACCTCGATGTGCAGCAGTTTGCACCAGAGGAGATCTCCGTCAAGGCTACGGACAACAGCGTTATCGTCGAGGGTAAGCATGAGGAGAAAAAGGACGAACATGGATTCATCTCCAGACAATTTGTGCGTCGCTACATGCTGCCGGAAGGACACGATGCCAACCAAATTGTCTCGTCGCTCTCGTCGGATGGCATTCTGACGGTTACTGCTCCGAAGAAGGCATTGCCCGCGCCGGAAGGACCGAAGGCGATTCCGATTGTTCAAACCGGACAGCCGGCGAAGCAGCTGAAGGATGCTGATAAGAAGGCGGTTGAAAACGGAAAATAAGCATTTTTGAGGTCTGTTGCCAGTGACCACATCATTATAACGCTACTTCAACGACTTCAACTTACAATCTGATTGTTTTTCAACAGTGACATTTTGTTTGACTCGTTCCTAAACTTTGCCAAAAACTTAACAAGTTAGTATGCTTAGAATACATATTTAATTTAATGTCTACGACTCAGGAATTTTAGGAATAAAACAAAAAGTTCTTAAGATGCACTGTTTGGTGGTTATAATTTTGAGAAACATTCCCGCTGAGATTTGCTCTCCCGTAAACTGCATAATGAAAAAAAAATGCACTTAGAAGGGTGTTAAAGGATAAGTTACAAGCAAGATACATCAACTCTGTTTACCCACATTTTTGTTTTCGATAATCGACTTTCGAATTTCCAAAAAGACTATGTAGACAAGAATGAGATTACAATGTATCAAACAATTGTGCGTTCAGCAATTTTTTGGTCAAAATATTAAATTTTTTTATACATCAATCAAATACGCTAAAATTTTGATCAATCATAAATCATATATTGAACATAAGTTTTCTGAAAGTTATAGAACTTTTTGTAAAACTTGTAAGTTTTTTGAACACTTCTTTAAACCATACATATCTCAATATGTACTCGATGAAACTTTTTCCATTTTTTTTGTGATACAGCTGATACCTAAGGCTTTCATATGCAGTTTCATTTGAGGTTTTATACTCACTACAAAAATATGAAAAATCTGTATATGTTCAGAGTGTCATTTGCAAATTTATCATATTTTGACCAATAAAAGTACCAAGTGTTTTCAACGTTTTAAGACTCTCTTAATGTAATATTTTTATACAGGACCTACTAAAATACATATGAAGAGTAGGTCCTATGTAGTTTCCGTTCAGTTAATGCACTTTTATTGGTGGAAAACGTTTGGCAGTTTACATGTGCAAAATAAGGTTAATTTTCAAACATCGTCAACTACATAAGCACATTTTCCATATTTTTTGTAGTGAATACAAAACCTCAAAAGTAGCTGCATATGCAAACGTTAGGTATCAGCTCACAAAAAATTGAAAAAGTTTCATCGAGTACTTACTGAGATATAATGTTATAAAAATGTGTTTAAACATCTTATAAGTTTTTCTAAAAGTTCTATAACTTTCAGAAAACTCATTCGATATCGCTCAAAATTTTACCAATGGAGCTTTGATAAGTATATGTTTCATCGTTGGTCGAAATTTCAGCGTTTTTGATTGACGTATAAAAAGTTATGAACATTTGAATGAAAAATTATTTTTACCAAAAAATTGCTGTGCGGACAATTGTTTGATATACTGTATATTGCATTTGAATCGATCCTAAAGCTTATTCAACTTATGAACTGAAATAAAACAAAACCTTAATTTATATACAGTGTCGGAAAAAACAATAAGACCACCAGCCATTTTTCATACAAAATGACCAAGTTTGACGATGTGATGCTCGGTTTCTAGTAAACCGATTTGAATGAAATTTTGACAGTCGCCCTGGAGTTACGTGAATTTTGATTTGTATTTAATTGAGTGAGTTCTGCTCGCAACTTTCAAAGTTACAGATATACGAAACGACAAAATAATAGGACCACTTTCAGATTGCCATTATCAAAGGATATATAAGAGAATCTGATACTTGATTATCGATAAACAAGTACTAAAATTAAGGATGTCATTCAAACTTGGGAACATTTTTATTTAATTGATCACACATATCCATCATAAAAATTTGGTGTCAGAGTTTTGTCTCACCGTATATCTGTAACTTTGAAAGTAGTGAACAGAACTCAATCAATTAAATACAAACCAAATTTCCCATAAATCGAAGTCGGCTTCCAAAATTTCAGCCAAATCGGTTTACTAGAAACCGAGTACCATATCGTCAAACTTGGGCATTTTGTATGAAATAGGACCGGTGGTCTTATTGTTTTGTCCGACACTGTATATATCCCAATTAAGGTTTTGCAATTCACGGTGAATATCATTCGGCATTTTTCAAAGGTAGTCCGTGACATTTACCTTAAATATTCGAAAAGTAGCGGTTTTCTGTGACTTTCTTGCAGAACTGGTATAGCCGCACAAGTTTTTCATACACCATATTTTCAGGTTCAGCTTCTAAAATGAGCTGTAGGTGATTGAATTTAGTTATGACGAAATGAATTTTTCAGCACTGCACAAAATGATCAAACGTTTTTCTTCTTCTTTATGGCTCTACGTCCTCACTGGGACTTGCCTCGCTTCAACTTAGTGTTATTTGAGCACTTCTACAGTTATTAATTGAAGGGCTTTCTTTGTCTGTCCTTGATCAAACGTATGGTAATAAATGATTCATCATCAGCCTAAAGCCTGTATCCGCAATAATCGGGACACAGAAGCACGGCTGTAGCTCTGTAATGAATCGGTAAAATTGGCCAAATAATTGACTGAGAACTCTTTGGTTTATGTTTATTATTTGTGCCAAATTTCATAAAAATCGATGCATTACTTTTAACTGTGGATGAAAAACAAAGAGACGTGGTGTTAAGCATTTTGTACAATCATGACCATTTTTCATCCGCATAATAGATGGTTCTGCCATGCTACAGTTCAAAGTTCTGTGATAATAATTATTACACGGTGTGTTGTGTAGAACAACTTTATAATAAAAAAATAAGTAAGTCTGAAATTTTGCCCAATGATACTTTGGGATATTCCCTTCAATTTGCTGGGTCGGTGGAAATCATCCATCGGGGGGTCTAGAACAAAATTTTTTTTGAAGGTTTTTCATGCAAAAACTGTTAAAAGTGCATATTGTAAATTATTGCATCTCCTGCAAATAGTCACAACTTTTTTGTCTTTGAAGATAGAACCATAAAAATTTCAGGTTTTGAGGTAGAATGCGTAGATGACTGTGTGAAAATTTCATTGAAATATGTTGAATGGTTTTCAAATAATACCAAAACTATCAAACGCATTCTAAAATACTAAGCTTAGTAGCAAAAGTCCAACAAAATATCTATATACTTTTTATATAATAATACATGAAAAATATTTAATTCTAAAAGCACCTTGAGTCATTTTGATGGCGGTACTGTAAAAACTTGTTTTTTTTTCAAATGATGAACAGATACATAGTCAAATACATGAAAGGAACACACTGCCATTATGTAGCTTTTCAATAAAGTAGTAATTATTTATTTCAAGTACGTGGTTTTGCGTATACATGTTCACAAGTACAAGTATGTCTCTATTTCGAATCCTATAATAAACACAATTATCATGATTGCTGAGCATGTCGGCCTTCCCCCAAAAAATATGTAAATGTAAATTGGTAAGCCAAGAAAAGCACTCGAGGATTGGGAAACATCTCTGTTTTGAGGAAAAAGTACAGAAACTAAATAATTTTGAAACTAATGTTTACAAGCTCAAAATTAAATAGTGTTTCACCTTATTCAAACAATAAAAACAAGTTAAACCTGTTAAAGACCTCATAATAACATTGAAGTTGTGGGTATGAGTCTACATTGAAACACTGTCTTGATTGGAGAACACAATAACGAGAACTGAATTCAAGACAGAATTCAGTTGGGCAATATTCGATCAAGGGCAACTTTACGGTACTAAACATAGTTTCCGGATTATTCCACGATATTTGACATAGCTGTTAGACCTAAACTGAAGTTTGCCTTTGAATTTAATAGCAATATGATGCTTATTGCTTATGCCACCATTACACAAGAAACAACTGATAATAAGTACTGAAAAAATAGTTGAAAGAACTTATTGAAAATGTTTCTACATTAAGCATGAAAATAGGCTGTTCAGCATCAAGCCTAGGAAAAACAATTTGATAACAATGACTTAAGTAGTCTTATCAATTTGTATGTGATGTATAAAAATATTCTCTGTGTAATTTAAAACCTCCAAGCATGAGGAAGAGAGATTGATCATTGTTATGGCGTTATTTACTAGTAGAATATTTTCAACATAAAGCTATATCTTTCAAAAAAAATAGCAAAAAGTTTTTTTTGTAATCCAAAGTATTGGGCCACGCTCCGGTAAAGCTTTTCGCTTGCAATTTAATATTTAGATAAGACCTTAATTATAAAAAAATGGAAAAAAAATCAAACTGTATACCCAAAACAACGCTCTTGAAATAAATAATTAATACTTTAGCGAAAAGCTACATAATGTCAGTGTTTGTGTTTTCCTTTCATGTATTTGACTATGTATCTGTTCATCATTTGAAAAACAAGTTTTCACAGTACCGCCATCATAATGACTCAAGGTGCTTGGAATTAAATATTTTTCATGTATTATTATATAAAAAATATACATAGGTATATTGTTGGACTTTTGCTACTAAGCTTAGTATTTTAGAATGCGTTTGATAGTTTTGGTATTACTTGAAAATCATTCAACATATTTCAATGAAATTTTCACACAGTCATCTACGCATACTACTTTGAAACGCCTGAAATTTGTATGGTTCTATCTTCAAAGACAAATAAGTTGTGACTATTTGTAGGAGATGCAATAGTTTACAATATGCGCTTTTAACAGTTTTTACATAAAAACCATCAAAAAAAATTTTTGTTCTAGACCCCCCGATGGATGTTTTCCTCCGACCCAGCAAATTGAAGGGAATGGCCCAAAGTATCATTAGGCAAAATTTCAGACTTACTTATTTTTTTGTTTTAAAGTTGCTCTATAAACACACCGTGATTAAATTTCGTAAGCAGTTATGATACGTATAAAGACATTTTCCTGCAAAATTTCATCAACTTTGATCAATTGGTTTGAAAGCTACTGGTGTTGATAGGGGTGAATGTTAGTGAAAATTTTTCGTGTTTCTCATGTGCGATGTTTGTCTAATCATAACTTTTGAATTTCTCTGCCAATTTTCATGAAATTTTCACAGAAGGTAGATGATCATCTGTATATTATGCCTGCAAAATTTGATGATGATTGGTGTAGTACCTTCAAAAGTACAAGCAAAACAATAAAGGGTGCTGACTAATCGCTGTTCGAGGGGCTAAAAACACGTTCAGTCCCAATACATGTTTCGACAATAACATTGTTGATAGTGCATCGATTTTTTTGAAATTTTGCCTATGCAATAAATGTAGATTGAGAGGTTTGTGTTCAAAATTTCAGCCATTTCCTTTGCCAAATTCAAAAGTTACAGAGCTGACAAGCAAAACTAAGGGCTGTACAAAATTCAATTGCGCGCATTCTACTCTTTCATTCCTACAACAAAAAGTACTGCATCGATTCACATGAAATTTTGTAGGTGAAATGAACACATCTGAAGATGTTATTAGGTCAAATTTGAGCAATTTTAATGTATCTATTGCAGAGTTACAGCTGTACTTCTGTGTCCCGATTATTGCGGATACAGGCTTTAGTCCCGAACATCCTGTTTTGCTCTCCGTCACGAAAGGGATATTGGACTCTTGAATTGTGCACATTGAGAGTGTGTACTTAGTCCCAAGCACCATTCATTGGTTCTCTGTGAAACTTCGGTCAATCACGGAGTAGGTAGCAACTACGATGTGTACGGTTATCTTTGCTTTGCTTCGCTGTATCTGAAAGGATAGTTAACTTTTTCGGAAGAACTCTTGAAAGAATCCCAGCAGAAATTCCTGGAGAAATTCCAGCTAACATTCCTGAAAGTATCGCAGTATGAATCTCTGGAGAAATAACACCATGAATTCCTGAAGGGTTTTCAATAGGAGTTATCCCAAAATTAAATGATGGTGCAATCTCTGAAATAAAAAAAAAACCTGTGAGATTTCTTTGGAGGTTTTGGAAATATCCATATGTCTGAAAGATTTTCAGCTTTCTAATGGTGAGTACAGTTTTAAAAATGGTGATTGTGAACAAAGCGAAAATTAACATTAGTCGAAACATTAGCGAAAATTAACAAGTCGCACAAATTCGTGAGTGGTACAGTCCTAGACCGCCGTTATGAGGATTGCTCCTTCGTATCGAAGGAGATTTAAAATTGGTAATTGCGAACACAACGAAAATCGCGATTTAATTATCCAGGCTGTCGTAAAAGTCTACATTAAATGAAACGCTTATACTTTTCATTAAAAGAACTGTGAAGTTTTGAACACGTTAAACATTTCGCGATAATATTTACACACTTATGCGAGGTATGGACTTCAAACGGAATCGCTCAAGTTATTTTCGTTCAGTGCATTATTTTTCCGTGACCGAAATGGTCAAGAAATTTAACACAGCAAGCCCCATTTGATTTGACGCTTCGTTTCAGCTGCGTACTAGGATCCGGAATAAAGCGACGCGTTATTTTTTTTTGAGCGATTCCTTGCCTGAATTTTCCACGCATCGAGATTGACCAAGAAATTTCTTGCGATCTCCGTACTACCCATTACTTGATACTTGATGGGCTACTACTGGTAGCCTTTAGTCTACGCCGAACGAAGAAAACGCCTCCACTGGTCTTGGTCCAGGGGGCTGTCCATTATTTATGTAAGGAAATTTTCATGGTTTTTTGACAACCCCCCTCCCTTGTAAGATTTTTTGTATGAGAACCCAAATATTGTTGTACGGTGCGTAAGATTTCTCGAGCCGTAGGGTGAACATCCGATCCGTCGTTGATCGGCCCTCATGAAAACCCGCCTCTTCAGTCGGCTTTCGCCTGTCTAACAGAATTCCGGTCAAATTGTACGGTAAATTGAGAAATGCTATTCCTCTGTAATTTTCGCACTCCGGTCGATGCCCTTTCTTGTATGGAGGGAATATTTCGCGATAAATTAGGTGCAATTTGATGAAACATCACCATTTTCGTCAGTTGTCAGTCATCGTCTGATCTGTTCGGACGTCTTTTGCCGCAGAGCAGACTCTCGTACTCGATACGTGGTAAAGCAGCATTGTTAGTTGTGAACAATGAATGCTATACGGAAAAACACACTAGTCGTCGATTTGAGCGTTCTTCCCGTTCGACCGAGTGCGGGAATCATAAAACAATTTCTCGATGAGAAACTGAAGCTGGACATAGGTTCTGTGAAGAACCTTCAGCTACACACCATCCGTAAATGCGTGCTCATCGAGATGTGTAGTTTGGAAGCAGCGGAAAAGCTAGCTTCGGCCCACCATCTCAAGCATTTAATTGTTGCCAACCCGGGAGCTATTTGACAGCTGCCGAACAACGTCAGCGTACCTAAAAATTTTGGTCCGGGTGGTACTGTCAGATTCAAAGCGGCAAGCGCTACTTTTGATAAGGACGCAAACCGACGATAACAAACCGAACAAAAAATATTAAAACATTAAACATTTGTTGTTTCCGTTTTTTTTGTGGTAGGTAAATGCAAATTAAGTGCGGCATGATGAATTTGTTTACTAGAAGCGAAAATTTTATCTATAAAACAAGTAAAGGCAAAATAGTCGGCTTTTATAAAATTAATAAGAAACTCATGTTCGCGGTTATTAAGCACCAGCAAGTAATAAATTAGGTTACTTATGCTAACATTTTACAGCTACATATCTGGTGGCCAATCCAAAATAGAAGTTAAAAATAATCATTTGCAGATTTTTTTTTTTCGAGTTTGATCTTCGATTTGGTCTAGCATGCACAGTCACCAATTAATATGGAAGACCGTTTAAATATGTGTTTTTATTACATTTTTTACAACAAAAAGAAAAATCAAAATAATTTCAATTTAATGAACATTAGTTTTTGCACTTCTGTTGAATACGTCCTTTTGATACGAAACGCTAGCCTCTTGTTGGCTTCCACTCACCACGAAACAAAAAGATGTTTTAGCATGGACAAAAATTGTTGCGTCAGTGAAGGATGGACCCGTTGTTTACGAACAGTAACGACATCTGCGATTTGCAAGTAGGTACGCGAAACTGAGCTCATCTGTCAAATTACGGGGGGGTTGATTGTTGCTGAGCAGAAGAGCTTCAACATTCCCGTTTACATCGAGGACAGTGCAATTAACGTACACTCCCGTTCAAAAGTTTGGGGTCACCCCCTCAAAAACATGTCATTTTTTTAGGCCCATATCTCCGCCAATTTGCGTCCGATTTCAAAACCCTAGGTTTCATTCAAAAGATAATAAGTCAAAGAAACTTTGAACATGATTTAAAAGAAACTTTTTCAAAAAATTTTGTATGTAAACTTAACCCAAAGTTGCCAAATTTTCTAAAAAATGAATATAAACTTACGGCAGTGTCGCTGGAAGTTGGGTCGACCAAATTTTAAGATGAGAGCGGTAATATGACCCATTTTCTATTAGCTTTCAACTGCTCTTTACAGAACTTGGCTAAAAAATCTAGAAAAAAAGTTATTAAGTAAATTAATCCTTGATGTCATCGACCAAAAGTTTGGGGTCACCCCTCAAAATGCTATATCGGCCAAAAGTTTGGGGTCACTATCGTAAAACATGGAAAAGTGATTTGTTGATATCTTTGTCATCTTTCATTCAATTTTAATTCTTCTTGGCTTATTTGAATCAAAATGAATGATACTTACTGCATAGACATTGAACCACACATATTTGTTGAAATTTACATACTAAAACTTAACGTAAAGTTGCCTCATTTTTTGAAGCGTGGTAAAATGTGCTAACTTTACATAACATTTTTATATACAAAAATCGTTAAATACGTTAAGTTGAAGACATCAAACGTAAATTTAGTTAATTATCTTTGAAATGAGCCAAAAATAATTAAAATTGAACTTTAGATGACGAAGATATCACCAAATCACTTTTCCATGTTTTACGAAAGTGACCCCAAACTTTTGGCCGATACATCATTTTGAGGGGTGACCCCAAACTTTTGGTCGATGACATCAAGGATTAATTTACTTAATAACTTTTTTTCTAGATTTTTTAGCTAAGCTCTGTAAAAAGCAGTTGAAAGCTAATAGAAAATGGGTCATATTACCGCTCTCATCTTAAAATTTGGTCGACCCAACTTCCAGCGACACTGCCGTAAGTTTATATTCATTTTTTAGAAAATTTGGCAACTTTGGGTTAAGTTTACATACAAATTTTTTTGAAAAATTTTCTTTTAAATCATGTTCAAAGTTTCTTTGACTTATTATCTTTTGAATGAAACCTAGGGTTTTGAAATCGGACGCAAATTGGCGGAGATATGGGCCTAAAAAAATGACATGTTTTTGAGGGGGTGACCCCAAACTTTTGAACGGGAGTGTACGTATTCACGACCTTCCACCCGCTGTACCGAATGCAGTTGTTGCTGAACATATGCAGCAGTACGGAAAAGTGAAGTCAGTAGCGCGAGAACTTTGGAAAAAGTTCTTTCCCGGAGTTCCAAACGGCGTTCGTGTGGTGAGGATCGAGCTCGCCAAGCATGTGCCGTCTTTCGTTCGAATATCGGATCACATCACGACGGTTACCTACCGTTCACAAATTGCTACCTGTCGCCAGTGTCAGCGCAAAGCACATCCCGGTAAAAAGTGCTCCGATGACAAAGGGGGGCACACAGTCAACCAACAGCCACCGATCGCACACAATGAGGCTGACAACCAGATGGATGTTACAAGCGAATTGGATCAACAGCAAGATCAACAGAAAAAGCGTTCCGTGAGCAGTACTGTCGCATCGTCCGTAAAATCGCCGCCGAGGAAAAAACAAGTCACGCGTGGGATTGAACACGATCGTCAAACGACAGCAGCTGAGCCGATAGAGGGTAATCGAGAAACCGACAAGAAGGAAGACGAAATTGTATCACATGACGACAGCGATTCAGACTCCGGCCCAGATCCATCATATGATGACGTCGACGCTTGGTTTGTTAAACTGAGGAAACGCACAAGGAAACAAGAGAAACGCATTGCCGAATTGATGAAATCGTAATTAAGTAGAATTGTTTATACGTAGTTTTTCAAAGTATATTAGGACATGAATGCACCCCTTGGTGTAAAATGTCGTTAATAAAGGGAAAAAAAAAAAACCATTTTTGTTATCTTTTCGGCCCCTTGAGCATAAGCAAGGACAATTTGAAATCCCACACGAGATAATGGCGGCCTGGTTTCAGCAAGAATCACCCAAAGTGTCTTCACAACGCAATGCCACTCTTGTGAATTGTGTCTCTACACAATATTATTACGATATCATACGTGAACTTCTACTTGAAATATTATTTGTTATGACCATAGACCTCAACCTAATAGTCTTCGTAAAGACTGCTTCATTTTTATTTTATAAAAAACAACCGTTTTGGGGGATTATGCTCCATTTATTGTGCGGGTATTCCCTAATAGAACATGACGGTTTGGAACGGTCGCCCCTCGAACAATCTCAAAAATCGTTCGTTTATGCCTTCACACCTGGTTTCACAGTCGAATGTGTCACAAGTGACACGTGGTTTTTTGCTGCCTCACTCACATTTCACACGCAAAAAAAAATCCGTTCCGATATACGTGCACCCTTAGTCACGGTAACGGGAACAAGCGGGAGCTATGCATAGCAACGATAACAACAATAAGAAATGTACACCGTGAACTAGATGTCACGGTCTCTAGAACGCCCATATTGACAGCTGGAGGTAGTTCTAGTCAAGGATTTCTAGTTCACGGTGTATATTTGCCTGTTCTCATATTTGCGTTTGTTTGTGCACGTTTATCAGAACGGATTTTCTCGCGTGCATCTTCACACTCTTTCTTTTTTCAATGATGACAGCAGAAGGTCACATAAAAAAATGAGGTAGTTTGTTCAAAAGTGGCAGCAAGGAGATACTCATAAGGTTCGTAGAAAAGAGCATTTGAAATAGGGTGTCGAATCGACCTTCGAAACCAGTGGCCAATGAAACTCACAATAACACATTGAATAAAATTAGAGCAGAATTTTCCTTTTAATCGCTTGTAGAGAAAGAAGCTTACGATAAGATAAAGTGAACATGTTATACTGCGATTTTTTTTATAAAAATAACTGTAAATATAAGCCAAAGTTTGGATGCAGAGGAATAGTTTTTATTGTGGATTTCGGATTAATTTATCGCGATATAAGCTAATGTTTGAGTTTATGTATTATGTATCATCGATCTAAAAGCTTATAATCAAGTATACAATTAATGGCTGGTTTCCACCTGATAAGTACTGTGTAAAAGGATAGGACAAGTAATGCTCACGTAAAACTTTTGCAATCAAAATTACTTAGGCGTTCGCAGTTGATAAGTAATTCACAGCCAGAAAGATTTGCCAACAGATGGCACTGTTATGCGATGCTGTCAGTCATGTTGTTGATTTTCCGTACGGAATAATATGTCGATGTATTATTCCGTGAGTAAAAGGGACATTTCTCTTTCTTTGTGTTTCTTCTTTCGCGCCTGCGCGTTCACAGTGTGCATTAGTATTTAGCCGTGTCGCTCTATAATGTGTGCTCCGTCGTCCCTCAGCATGGCTGCATCTGAACACGAGATTGAATTTCTTGAGGTTGAATAATTTGCCGTTACGTAGTTTAAAAATTTATAAAGACACCCCAAAACTGAATTGTTTATAAATAGTTCGAGTATTGAAAAAAGTAAATAGCATTTGAGTTTAGCTGATGAGGAGACAATGATTCTAAAAACTGTTGCATCATAATCATTTCATTTCGTTTGATGAATAAAATGTTCTATGGTGCACTAGAACCATGAGAAGTAAAGACTATTTTCGATGAAATTTGGACACAGAAAATAATGTATAGCTTTTGATTGCGTTCACAAAATCAAATATTTGTTTGATCAGGAATAATATATAATGTGTAGCTAATACCATATAACAATGACAACTAATTCAGTTTGGTATTGGCGCAGATATTGTTAATATCATAAAATAAGATTTTAGCAAATTTTTTCATCCGTTTTAAAAATTGTAAAGGCTATAATTTTGATGTAACTCGTCAAGACGTCTGAAAATTTGACTCGAAGTTCTTAACAGAGTATCAATAAACTGGTAAAAAAATCTTAAAATCGGTTCAATACGTTTTTCTAGTATTCAAAACTCAAATCACTTCAAGGCATATTTTAGGTACATTTTAACCATTTTATTCCGTGTGTACTATTTTGTTTGTACAACTGTCATGACTGTTCCGATTTTTATTAGCATTTGAAACTGTAAAACCATTATAAAAACTGTTCTTAGCCAAATTGCTTGAAAACTTTTCAAGTTATAACTGTGTGAATGTCACGATACAAAAAAAAACATTTTTGATTATTGTGACTTTGTGCCACATATACGGCTATAACTTTATTACGGCTAGATCAAATTGAATGAAATTTTTACACAATATTTCTACATGTATACTTTACATGCAGATCAGTTTTGATTGAAATCGGTTCAGTATTTTTGAATCTAGAGCTATAACGGTGAAGAAACTTCTCAAATGGCAAAATTCTTGTTTCAACGATATCTCCACCAATATTCAACCGATTTTGATGAAACTTGTATAGTATTAGCTTTACGTAATACACTATTCCTGGTAAAAAATTAGTCATTTACCATTTTATTATGAAATCTTTCTGAATTCCAATAATTCGTTCCGAGATCCCTACGAGAATTGCTCTGGGATTCCCTCAGAATTTCTGCTTGGGATTCCTCCAGAAATTCCATCCTAGATCTCTCTCGAAATTAATTCAGGATTGCTCCAGGAGTTCTTTCTGGGATACCTAAGGGAGTTCCCTCAGATATTATTCCAGCAATTTGTTTAGGATTTGTTCAGAACTTCCAGGAGTTCTCTCCAGGATTACTCCTGTAACTCCATACGGGATTCCTTCAGAGTTTTCTTCATGGAATTCTCTAGAAATTTCTTCCGAGATTCCTCCAGAAGATTCATATGAAATTATTCTAGAAGTTCTTTCAGGGATTCTTTCACGAGTTTTTTTTTTATGATTTCTCCAGAACCTTTTGGAATGTCTTCAGATTTTTATCTGGGAAGAAACTATTGAAGGAATCTCTGAAATCGCTCGTGTAGATATTCCCTGCAAAACTGCTGGTGATATTCCTTAAGAAGCTGTTGGAGGAATTTTATAAGGAACTCAAGAGCAAGTCTTGGAGTACTTCCATAAAGAATAAAAAAAACTTCTGGAGTATTTCCATGAGCAAAATTTTAGAAACTTCCAGAATGAATTCCAAATTATGTAATCTGCAAGAAATCCCAGTAGAATTTCTTGGAAGAATCCCGGAAGGATATTCTGGATAAATTATTGGACAAATCTTAGAAGGAACTCCTGGAAGAACCTTGGCTTATTTTCCAGGAGTCTGGAAGTTCTGAAGAAATTCCGGAAAGAACTTTTGAAAATTCCCGGAAGATACCCCGGGTAAAATTTCTGGAGAGGTCCCTGATGCCACCCCTGGTGCAATCTTAGAAGAAAATCCTGGAAAAATACCAGAAGAAACTATGAGAGGAACCCATAAATTTACTCTTAGAGGAAACCTAGAAGGAGTTCCTGGAGGAATCCCGGAAGAAGCTAGAGGAATTACAAAAGGAATTCTTTGAGGATTCACATGAGAAACGTCCAGAGCAAACCTAGATGAATCTCAAAAAGTTGTATCTTAGAAAGAAATCTTGGAAGAATCACTGAAAGAACTCCAGGACGAATCAAAGAATGAATTCCTATAGAAATCCTAGAAGGAATTCCTGAAATGATCCCGGAAGGAATTCCTGCGGCAATCTCCGAATAAATATCTGAGTGAACCCCAGATAAAAAATACTTAAGAAATCCCGGATGAAATTATTGTAGAATAGTTCGAAAAAACTCCTGGTAGAATCTTAGAAAACACCTCTGGAGAAAACCCTGGAGGAACTCCTAGAAGATCCCAAAATAAAAAAAAAACAAAATAAATAAATCCTGAATTAGAAGAAACTAACGGAGGGATTTTTTGTAGAACTTCTAATGAAATCTCAGAGACATTTTATAAGAATCCCCTGCGAACTTCAGGTGGATTTTTCGGTGGAACATCTGGAAGAAATTCAAGAGGACTTTCTGTGAAACCCAAAAGAAAAACCTTTGTACGGAATGCCAAAAGATTCATCACAATGAATCTCTCGTGGTTCTTCATTAAATTTTCCGTGAAGCTTTGTCCTACCTCGTATTTCATCTAAAACTCCACAAGGTAACCGTCAGAGTCCCAGCCGAATTCCTCCCACCGTAGTCCGAACTCCAATATTGCAGAATTTATAATTAGTATCCAACCATAGTTCTCGCTGTAATACCATTAAAAGTTTTTTTTTAATTTCTTTTTATTTGTGAATTTTAACTTAGGCTAATTCTTCACACACCCATTAAAAGTTCCCTCAGAATCCCAGCGTCTCTCATTAGCATTTCCCTTGGAACTCCGTTGCACGGTGTCAAAATTTCGATTATTATCGAACTTCCATGTACCTCGGATCTTTCTTCACAGAAAGTCAGCATTTTGGCTATACTTTATAATTGGAAAGTTTTAAAATATTCCATCGGGGAAATTTTGATTTATCTAAGTTTTTGGCAGGGGGAGCGACACTAGTTTTGCCAAGCCAAAAAACCCCAAAAAAAGCTGAAAAAAGCCCAAAAAAGTCGCTAAAACCCGCAAAAGTTTTGCAGGTTTTACCGGGTTTTTTCGACTTTTTTGGGGGTTTTTCGGCTTGGCAAAACTAGTGTCGCTCCCCCCGGTTTTTGGCTATTTTCCATACTAAAATTAATTAAATACTGATTTTAACCAAAAAACGTCCCATACAAAATGTATGGGAAATTTTTCACCGATGAAATATTTTCTCGTCTTCCGATTATGAATAGGTATATAGCCCAAATACTAACAATTTCCGAAGAAAAATCCGAGGTACATGAAAGTTCGATATAAATCGAGATTTTGACACCGTGGCGTTGAAATCTCACTCGGATTTTCCCCATACGCGCGCAAAAATTAAATTTAAATTTCAATCACACTTCCTGAGGAAACGAACAAAATTTCTCTAAGTCCAAATCGTAAACAACAAGGTCACGAAACGCCACACGAACAACGAACAATTTATCTAGCAACCGCCGTATGCAGTGCCCTTTTCTTCACATCCTTCTTACAGCATCGTTTCGTAAAAATGCTGTCGGTTAAACAAATGTCAAAATTACTTACGGAAAAAGGAGGAATTTTACTTGAGCGCTCTACTTGGGAACTGGAAACTTAGCTTAACTATGAAAATTAAATAAATAGAGGAAACTTATCCAAGTCTTTTGCATACAGTAAACAAGTACATTATTCTTCTAAATCTTCTAATGTAGCTGCTTGCTCAATGTTAGAATGTGGTTTGTCTGATAGTTCCTTCGATTTTGATACCTTTTCCACTGGAATAGCTCGCTCCTTTTGTGGTTCAGGGAGCGCTAATTTTGGTGCTGTAATTGTAAGAACCCCATCCGAGGACAACGTCGATGCAATTTTTTCACTGTCGTATCCTTCTGGCAGTTGATATCGGCGAATGAAATGCCTCAACACATATCCATTTTCGTCATTCTTGTCTTCGTGTTTGCCTTCTACAGTGACGAATTCACCCGTGGCTTTCACTGAGATTTCATCCGGTTTGTATTCATCGACGTTGATGTTGACTTTAAACTCGTCAGCCACTTTCTTAGCAACGATTTCATCCCGGTTGTCTTCGCTGGAGCTCGATTGACGCCAACAGCGTTTCCGTCTGCACCGTCTTGGTAACGCATCTTCCAATGCGAGCAGGATATCCTCCGGAAAGAGATCGGATCTGGCCGATCGTTTGCTCAGGAAACGAGCTGGTCGGTGGTTGTCTTCCAAATAGTCATCGAATAAGTCACGGAGCAAAATAGGAACAAGAGCCATCTCTATGATGTTTTATACTGATTGATAACTGATTTGGGTTCGAACTTTATGTCTGGATTTTACGACTTTAGTTGTTTGCTTGAATGAAAATCCGTTTGGATTTTAGCACTCTTCACGATGCGTATGTCTCTCAATTTTGAATGATACTGATATTAAACAGAGAGTGTCAGCAGCATTTTATATATTTGTGAGCAGTTCCAGTTCATTCGCTGCGATGCCTCTGGGTGTTGCTCGAATATTCGAATAAATTTCAAGAATGAACTAGGCGTGGGTAAAAGATTGCTTGGTATGAAACAAATAACATTGTGTTTGTGCTGCAGGTAATCTCTAATTGATACTGTAATAGGGTCGTTGGGATAGGTCAGTATGATTTGTAACGGACCTATCTGTAAGCATCGAGAACATTCCAGAAGATATGCTGGTAGAGCTACATAAGATTTTTTAAATAATATTTTTGAAGAATACTGGTACATTCATACTACCTTCCTCAAATTATAAGTGATAGTACAAACCTCACACACGAACATTGGTGTAAAAAACATATAAAATACAATAGGCTAGAGGAACTGGTTCACTTAGCGTGAATGAGGATGAAGCATCTGTCACTTTACGCATTTTTTTTATATGAAGACCTATTTTGTCTCTTACGGTCAATTCATCCAATCCAGTTCCCCTAGCCTATTAGGCCTCAATGATTCATTCATGATATCTGTTTGAATGTAACTCAGAAATCTATTCGAATCAAAGTTTCATTCAAGAGAGTGCTAGAATGTTCATTGTTCATTTATGTTCACCATCAAGTTTGACTGGACTGGATTTTTCTGGTAACTTCATGAATATTCACAAAACTGTGATAATGACTCTCAGCACCGTGAGCAATAATATAAAAGGCGGAGGATTCATGCGCCTCAGTATCAGTTCAACTAGAAATACGCAAACGGATACGTGGTTTATACACACCTACCTACAAGTAAACGTAAAGTGATACATTCAAACAGTGGAAAAAAATAATTCAGTGAACAAGTTATCAGTGCATCCAAGGAAAAATGTCGCTAATTCCGATTGTGTTCCGTGATTGGTGGGATGACTGCTGGGATACTCCCCTTCGAACATCCCAACTTCTGGATCAGCAGTTTGGCAGTGGAATCAGCGCTGACGATTTGCTAACGGCTCTCACCTCGGCAGCTGCTGCTCAGTCGGCATTGCAGAATCAAAGACGTTCACGTTACAACAGACCTTGGCGCAATTCAAGTTTCGCTGCCCGTCAGGATTCAGGATCAACGGTCAAGCTTGCCGACGACAAGTTCCAAATTAACCTCGATGTGCAGCAGTTTGCACCGGAGGAAATCTCGGTCAAGGCTACGGACAACAGCGTTATTGTAGAAGGCAAACACGAGGAGAAAAAGGACGAACATGGATTCATCTCCAGACAATTTGTGCGTCGCTACATGCTGCCGGAAGGACACGATGCCAACCAAATTGTCTCGTCGCTCTCGTCGGATGGCATTCTGACGGTTACTGCTCCGAAGAAAGCATTGCCCGCGCCGGAAGGACCGAAGGCGATTCCGATTGTTCAAACCGGACAGCCGGCGAAGCAGCTGAAGGATGCCGAAAAGAAGGCGGTTGAAAACGGAAAATAAGCATTTTTGAGGTCTGTCGCCACATCATTATAACGCTACCTCAACTTACAATCTGGTTGCTTTTCAACAGTGACATTTACTTTGACTCGTTCCTAAACTTTGCCAAAAACTAAATAAGTTGCTATGCATAGAAAACATATATAATTTCAAAGTCTACGACTCAGGAATTTTAAGAATAAAACAATTAGTTCTAAAATGTGCTGCTTTAGTCACCAATTTATTTGAGAAACATTCCCAGCGTACCCTTCTAATAATGTGCACGCAGCGAGTAAATCATAGTTGGTTGGACATTAGGCCGTCCCTTATTTTGCAAAAATTGGAAATGTTATAAGTTCGTTAGTGGAAAATGATCGTTTTAGCTTAGAAATGATCGTGTCAAAATTTGAAGTCCGTATCTCAAGGCTAAGTGGTTCCTCAAGGGGCCTAATGTTGTCAAAAATGGTATGGGGCCAAAAAAACATGAAATTTTTTTTTGACATAAGAACTAGTAGAGATATCGCAATTCTAAGCACATTTTTGGCCCTTCAGGGTCCTAAAATCACCGGTTTTATTAGAATAGCGTATTTCGTCGAAAAAAAAATGTCATGTTTTTCTGGTCCCATACCATTTTTGACAACTTTAGGCCCCTTGAGGGACCACTTAGCCTTGAGATACGGACTTCAAATTTTACCACGATCATTTCTTAGCTAAAATGATCATTTTCCATCAACGAACTTATTATATTTCCAAATTTCGCAAAATAAGGGGCGGGCTACTGGTTATTCTAATGGTTTCATCGAACGGAGTGCCTCAGTAAAAAAAAAAATCCTAGAAGAAGTTTTCGATTCTGGAGCGATTCCTGAAAAAAAAAAATCTGAAGCCATTTCCGATTTATCTCTGGAGGAACGCCCGCACCAGAATCTTAGGATTCCTTCAGGATTTCTCCAAGAATTGCATGTGCGATTTCTTCAGGAATTCTTCCTGGGATTACTTCAGAAGTTTCTACAGGGATTCCTCCACAAATTATTCATTTGAAAATTGCTATAGGGATGCTCCTAAAAATTCATCCAGGGGTTCCTACAGAAATGCCTCTAGATATGTCTCTAGGAATTCTTCCAGATATTCTTCCAGGAATTCTTCTAGAGATTTCTCCAAGAGATTCTCCAGAGATTCTTCCGGGAATCCGTGCAGGCATTCCTCTAGTATACCTCCAGGGATTCCTCCAAGAATTTCGCCAGGACTTCACACTCGGGAATTCCTTCTGTGATTCTTTCTGGCACAACTGATTTTAAAAATTCCCCCCTGAAACTCTCTTAGGATTCCTTCAGGAATTCTTCCTTGTATTCTCTAAGAAATTCCTCCAGGAATTTATTTATTTCTTCCTCCGCGAACTGTTTAGATATTCCCTTAGGAATTCCTCTTGAAATTGCTTCCGGGATTCTTTCTGTAGTTTCTTCAGGAATTCCTCTAGGGATTTCTTCAGGAACTGCTACAGAGATTCCTCTACGAACTCTTCTAAGGATCAGTGTTGGTAAAATCACACTCAAAGCACACTCATGAACCGCTCTTGCAAACTTGCGTGCGATTCTGAATCATTTTCTCGCGCGCGAGATTCTCACGCAAAATCTCGCTCTCACGAGTCAAGCGCCGAAATCTCGTTCGCTTGTAAAACGAATCCAAATCAATTTGAACGACATCCAATGTTGTTGTACGATAGGTTTGCCTTTGCTCTATCATATATTCCTAAAAACTTCGATGTAAATAATAAGGACACCAAGAAATAACGCAATGAGTGAAATCGCGAGTCAACTCACGCACGATTTTTTCGGCGGTGAGTTTCGTGAGTCAAGAATCGCGCGTGAAACAACTCAAGCATGAGATTTGAGATTTTGAGTTTTTACCAACACTGCTAAGGATTCCTTAAGAATTTCTCAAAGAGTTCCATCTGTCGGGAATTACTCCTGGTATTCTCCTACGAATTTCTTAGGAGATTCCTCCAAAAATTTTCTCAAGAAATCAACCAGAAATTCTTCCCGGAATTCCTCTGGGAGTTCTTGTAGGGATTTCTCTAAAAATTACCCCAGGAATTCCTCCAGATATTCCGCCAGAAATTCCTCTAGGAATTCTTCGGAGATTTCTCCAGGAGTTCCTCAAGTGTTTCCCTCAGGAATAGCTACAGGCATTTCTCTAGGGTATCCTCTAGGCATCCCTCCAAGACGTCCCTACAGGACTTCTTTCATGAATTCCTCTAAAAATTCTTCCAGGGATTCTTCCTTGGATTCTTGCAGAGATTTCTCCATGAATTCTTTCAGCAATTCCTGCAGTTATTCCTCTAAATATTCCTCCAGGAATTGCTTCAGGGACTCCTCCAGAATTCTTTCCAGGAATTCCCCATGAACTCATTCAGGAATTCTTCAAGGGATTCCTCCATGAATTTTTCCGGAGATTCCTACTATAATTCCTCCAAAGATTTCTCCAGGAATTACATCAGGGATTCCTCCAAGAATTACTCCAAACATTCCTAGGCATTCTTCCAGGAATTAATCCAGAAGTTCTTCCAAGGGTTCCTCCTTGAATTCTTGCAAAGATTTCTCCAGGAATTGTTCCAGAGATTCCTCCTGCTATTCCTTCATTTATTCCTCCAGGAATTGCTTCAGGGACTCCTCCAGGAATTGCTTCAGGGACTCCTCCAGGATTTCATCCAGGAATTTTTCCAGGGTCTCTTCGAGGAGTTCCTCCAGAAATAATCCCAGGAATTTCTTCAGGGATATCTCCAAGAATTTAACCAGGAATTAATCTGGGAATTGCTTCATAAATTCTGTCAGAAATTCATCCAGGAATTTCCGCAAGAAATCCTTCAAGGATTCCTTCAGAAATTCGTCCTGGATTTTCCAGGGATTCCTCCAGAATTTTTTCCAGAATTTCCTCCGGGACATGCTGCAGGAATTCTACCAGGAATTCCACTATGAATTCCTCCAGGAACTTCTTCAGGGATTTCCCCACGATTTTTTCCAGGGATTCGATCAGTAATTCCTTCGAGGATTTTTCCAGGGATTCCTTCAGAAATTTCTCTAGAGATTCCTACAGGAATTCTCAAGGGATTGCTACAGAAATTTCTCCCAGAGGTAATCTAGAGAATGCTCCAGAAATTCTTCCAGTAATTGTTTCATGAATTCCTCTAGAGATTCATCCAGGAATTTCTTCAGGGATTTTTCCAGCAATTTCCACAGGATTACCTCCAAGCATTCCTCCAGGATTTCATCCAAGAATTTCTCCAGGAACTACACCATGAATTTCTTCGAAAATTCATCCAGGAATTACTCCTGGACAACCATCAGAAACTCTTCCAGGAGATTTTTCGGGAATACCTTCAGGATTTTTTCAGGGATTATTCCAGGAATATTTCCAGGAATTGCTTCAGGGATTTCTTCACGATTTTATCCAGGGATTCCTCTAGGAAATCCTTCAAAGATTCCTTCTGGAAATCCTCCAGAGTTTTTCCCAGGAAATCCTCCGGAAATTCCTCCAAGGATTCTTCCACGAAATTCTCTAGGGCTTTCTGCAGAAATTGTTCCAGGAAACTCGACAGGAATATCTTCAGGATTTTTTAGTGATTCCTCCAGGCATTCCTCCAGGAATTCTTCCAACCAGGAATTGCTTCAGGGATTTCTCCACAATTTTTATCCAGGGATTCCTCCAGAAATTCTCCAGAAATCTATATATTTATTAATTAAAATCTATATATATATATATATATATATATATATATATATATATATATATATATATATATATATATATATATATATATATATATATATATATATATATATATATATATATATATATATATAAATATAATATATATATATAAATGCAGTGGCATACGTGGGACTTGCGAAAGAAAGATCCAATTTTGGTCGTCTAAGTTTTGTTCTGTTAATTTTCACCCAAGGAAGGTTTATGCGTCAAAAAACATGGCAAAATTGAGAGTTTTTGAAAATTGATCTTCCATACGTTTTGTGACCGGGGACTTGGTATTGGCTAGAAACTAGAAACGTCAAAAAACGCAGTAGGCAAGACAAAGTTTGCCGGGTACAGCTAGTATAGAAATATAAATAGAAATCTCCCAGAATTCCTCTTCAGATTCCTCCAGACATTCATCCAGTAATTCTTTCAAGAATTTTCCTAGAGATTCATCCAGGAATGCCTGCAGCAATTTTCTATGAAATACTGTCTAGGAACCCCTCCAGTAATTACCTCAGGCATTTCTTCAAGAATTCCTTCAGGAATATGAATTTTCCTGGAATTGCTCCTGAACATCTTTAAGAAATTATGTCAGCAATTTCTCCAAGAATTTCTCCCGGAAATCCTCTAGGGATGTCCTCAGAGATTTTTTCAGGGATTCCTCCAAGCATGTCCCATGAATTCCTCCAGATATTCCTCCAAGGATTGCTTCAGGGTTTCCCCAAGAGATTTCTCCACGAATTTCTCCAGGGGTTCACCAGAGATTCTTCCAGGAAATTCTTCGATGATTCCTCCAGGAATTCCTCCAGAGATTCTTCCAGAAAATCCTCCTGGAACTACTCACGGTTTTTTTTTAGAAACATCTTCAAGCCTCTGGAGATTTCTCCAGGATTTCTTCCAGGGATTGCTCCTAGAATTTATCCAAGAATTTCTCCAGGTATTCCTGTTGGGTCTCATCCAAGAATTACTCCAGGAATTTCGCCAGGGATTACACCAGAAATTTGTTCAGAAGTTCCTCCAGGCATTCCTTCAGGATTTTCTCTAGAGATTCCACCAGGAATTTCTCTAAGAATTCCTCCAAGGATTTCTTCAGAAATTTGTCTGGGATTTCCTCTGGGAATTCCTCAAGAGATTTCTTCTGAAAAAAATCTAGGGATTCCTTCCTGATTTTATTTGAGAAATTTTTCCAGGAATTCCTCCCACAATTTCTCTGGAGATTTATCCAGTAATTCTTCCAGGGATTTCTACAAGTATTTATCCAAGAATTTTCCCAGCAAGTTCTCCAGGAATTCCTGCTGGGTCCAAGAATTTATCTTTCAGAAATTCCTCCGGGAATTCTTCCAGGGATTCCTCCAGGAATATCTGAAGTGATTTCTTCAGAAATTCCTCTTAATTTCTCTTCAGAAATTCATTACCGAGTTCCTTCAGAAATTTCAAAAATCCTTAATCATTTGTTTCAGGCATGTACCCAAGAATGTTTCCAAGATTACCTGATGATTTTTTTTAATTACTTCAAGAATTTCTGGCGGAATTCCTCCAGCGACTAGTATTGAAACATAATTTAAAAAGGATGCATACAGGAACCAGGAAATTATCCAGGGATTCTTTCAAGAAACCCTCCAGCAGTTTCTTGAGAAGTTGTCTCAGGAATTCCATTAGAAATTCTTACAATAAGCAAAACAACAAGTCCTCCAATGATTCTTCCAAGCAACACACATGCCACAAAAGAGTCACTTACGGTACCGATTCTGGTTGCGTAGAAGTCACTGTGACTTACTTTAAACATATAAGAACTTCCATGCTAAAAGTGCTTTCAGACATTTCTCCAAGGAATCCTTTAGGAATTCACCCAGGAAAGAATCTTTCGAAATTCTTCCAGGCATTTCTCCAAGAATTTCTTAAGGGAATGCACCAAGAATTTTTCTTGTAATTCCTTCCTAAATTCCTCCAGACATTTCTTTTTGAATAAACTTCAGGATCTATTCAAAAATTCAATTATTTTAGAGTTCTCCGGGAATACCTGCAGCAAAATTCTTCAATTCTCACAGGAATAACTCGAGGGTGATAGTTTCAAGGCTTTCATGAGAATACTTCCGAAAATTCTTCCAAGGATCCCTGAGAAAACGTCAATTGATATTTCTATTTATAGGATTATGCTCTGAGATGAGTATATGCAAACAATCTTTAGGAGATTTCGACAAAGATGTACTCGGAACAATTCAACTCAAGGTTTATTCTTAGAGGAATAAAGGTCCAGGACATTCCAAGATTACCAATAAGCATTTACAAACTGGATTATTAAGTACTGTAGGAGCTCCACTTAATCATGGAAGACATTATGTAGACATTTGAAAAAAAAAAATCTTCGGACGGGTTTCCATCATGTTCTATTGGAAAACATTGTTTAAGGAAATCATAAAGAAAATTCTAGATTAGTCCTCAAAAGAGTTGGTAATTCCCAAAAGAGTTAAGCTACAATTTCTAATGAATGTTTTGTAGATATCATTAAAAAAATTCTTAGGTCCAAAAGAAACAATGCCCGAGTAATCCTAAAATCTTAAATCTTCCATAAATTGTCCACCGCTAACAGCACCACGTTGATTTGTGTAGAACAGGCGAGGTTTTTTCAACGTATTGTACAAAATACAACAGCATGACTTCTGAAGGGTTAAATACTGCTTTTAGAATGTAATGTTATTTTATTCGATTTCATCGTGCTGCGTTTAGTTATAAAAGCTAGTAGGTACAAATTTGTTAAGGGTGCTTGTTCCACCCTGACCGAAAAGCTGGCTACGCTCTTGCAGGCAGTCTTGAAGGGAATTGGGTGTTGAAATTTTGTGTTTGTATTGACGGCAGAACCTTTTTTGTGCATTTTTCATCAAAATTTCTTAAACAACATACATGTTCTATTGTCAACCATGAAAGTTTTATCTTCGTATTCGTAATTTTCCTAAAAAAAAAGATTTATAATATCTTGTCTAAAAGCTGAGATATTACACGTTTAGTGAATGAACAATATTTGAATTATTTGCTAAACGGGGATGATCCAGTCTCTGGTTGAATTTCCCCATAATAAAAAGCTAATGATAATAATTATTCTCAAAACTTTATAGATTGGTCTTTGTGACTCTCCAATGCGAATTATGTAAATTCAATAAAACTCAGACTTAAAATAATAGCTTTACTTGTTGGTTGTTCAAGCCAGTTGAAACATGCTTTTTATTTTATTCTGGGATGATTGGCAGTAGATTCATGAAGCGTTTGATGGTGTCGTGGTTACTGGTAGAAACGCATGAAATCCCCGACTACTGCAGCTTTTTTATTAGTAAGTAGTAACAGTCAATCTATTCAGAGACTACGTGATGGTGATAAAATCAATAAAAAATTGTTTCTAAATGAGCTTTTCATGTAATACACCAAATTTCGCTTTTGTTGAAAAACGCAAATTTCTGATTTTTGAACATTACAGGCAGAATCGTTTATTTTTTTTGAATTTAGCACAAATTGAAAACGTAAACATTATGAAAAGAATACGTTTGCCCTAAAGTTACAAAAAATATGTGAAATTTGTCAAAAATGCTGTTTCTCCGGTAAAATTTAGACTTGTTATCACTTCCAAATCACTACATAGGAAGTCCAGAACTTTCCACAGTTTTGTAAGTTAAATTTTCTAGCTCTATCAAAACGCAAAGCTTTTGACAAAGCAAATACATCAAAGTGCCAAGGTAAAGGCAGGATTTCCAAATTGGATTCTACTACCTACATCAATCATGGTTCATTCGACTTCTTATTATCTCTGTACAGTAGACATGTTCACATTTAAGAAAATGTCTCGAATCCCACTGGTCAAGTAAATATCATAATTCTCATGCCTAAATGAACTTCTGGTCAAACTTTCAGCTAGATTGATAAAGATTTCGATGTGCTTCAAGTCAATTTGGTAATTTCAGGCTTTTCTACACTTTAAAAAATCATAACTATTGAACGGAAAGACATACAGTTAGGATTCCACAAAAGTCGTCCATACATACTTGTACAATTCTTGCAAGTTTTGTCAGTAATAAATTGAGTTTTGTTCTAAGTGGTACCGAAAAATCTGTTATCTTGTAGTCAAAATGGCCTGGGAAGCATTCGTAGATACATTTCGACAATGATTTTTCATAAGGGCATAACTGACTTAATCGATTTCTCTTCGTCGGTTCTCTCTTTTGCTAATTCCATTATTCTTTTTGTTACCATTATTCTTTTTGTTTTTATAGCAACATGCAGTCGTCTTCTTCGCATTTCAACCAAAAAATCTGCAAAACTTAATACACATTCTGTGATAACACAAAGAGAGGGTCGATGAAGTGATCTCGAAAATGTCAGTTAGGCCCAAATGAAATATCAGTGTCGATTTTTGCTAGGTTGACAAAAGTATAACAATTTGCTTAAGATCATTTCGAACATTTCATAAGCACTGTCATTTTTATTGAAAAGCTTTACAATTATAAACTTCAATTTTGTGACATATTCTATACTTACTGTACACCAGTTACATAAAATAACACAATTGCTTGCCAGAAAATTGCTAATGATATCTCTGCAAGCATATTATCTCCCGTGTGCAGCATAGTGGTCCCATGTTCTATGAGAATCCCTATTAACATGGGATAACTACGATGCGGTGTCTGCAAACAACTTTCGTCGACAGCAATACTTGATTCACTACAGAAATTTTACCAAAATTCTCATCAATCTTATCAAAGATACTTTAAATATTATACTTACTTTTCACGCTTCAGCAATTATCTTTGTTGTTTTAACAGTTAAGCCATTCTTACTCCATTTGTCAATTAGTTAGAATCGAAGTGGAAAAACCAAATGGCGGACTTGGAAAGGATACCAACGATTTTAGACTTATGGATATCGGAATGAAAACCACCATTTTCTCACAAACATTCAATCACAAACAGATATCATTTATTCAGTTAAAAATAACAAGTACTGTGCGAACAAAGGGTCCTGACCGTGCAAACAGTGAAACAGTAAAATCTCGCCCACCACTTCACTTGTGGGCGATGCTCTCCTTCTTTTCGTGATCGGCCCCGATCCTCTTCATCGGTTGACCGGTCTGAGTGATCGGAATCGATTTATGGCCTTCCGCATCGGTAATCGCCCTCTTCGGAGCCGAAATCGACAAGATGCCGTCCGAAGAAATCGACGACTTGATCTGGTTGGCGTCGTGTCCCGGTGGAATGGTGTAGCGCCGAATGAAGTGCCGGGAGATGTATCCATGATCGTCCTGCTTCTCGTCGTGTTTCCCTTCGATGATAATGCTGTTATCGGAGGCCTTCACCGAAATTTCCGTTGGGCTGAACTGCTGTACGTCCAAATTGATTTGGAACTTGTCCTTGTCGGCGTGAATCGTCGAACCGTTGTCCTGCCGGGCAGCGATACCGGAATGGCGCCAGGGACGATTGTAGATAGGACGCCGCAGTTGGTTGTGAATGGCCGATTGAGCAGCGGCCGCGCTCGTGATGGCCGTCAGCAGATCGTCTGAGCTAATGCCAGTGCCGAAGTGTTGATCCAGAATCCGAGATTGGCGCAGCGGGGTGTCCCAGTGGTCATCCCACCAGTCGCGGAACATAATCGGAACGATCGACATCTTGGCACGGGTTACACTTGGTTCTGAACACACGGACGAAGAAACTTTCACTGACTTTCGATTGAAGGGTTACGCACTAGCACTGAACACTGACTTCGAGAGGGTTTGCTATCAACTGATTGTACGAGGAAATTGGTAGCGCATTTTATAAGGGTTTAAACAATAGTGCTTTGCGGTTGTATACGAAAGCACGTTTGGGAGAACGAACCGATTCTGATCATTGGCGCGAATGCAGGCGAATATGTTCGAAAGTTTACGATCAACTCATGATCGTACTCGGATGAAGAGATGAGACTACAAGCTGCGAGAGTTTTCCAACTCTCAACTCTTCCAGTATTGCTATGCAATAGTTACTCAACCGAATATTTCTTTGATAGAGTATCGCGAGACAAAATGAAGGGTTTCTGGATTTATTTATTTTATTGCTAATGAAATTGATTTTTAGAATATTTGCGATTGCTAATTTAACAGAAAAGAAAGTAATGATTGGATATTCAATTATTAGGCAATTTTAAAATTGAAGCAAACTTGCAGTCTTGGAAATTTTCCAATAGGCTATTTCAATAAGCTTGCATTCTAATCTAATACAGTTAGGGTATTGTACCATTTGGGCAGGTGTACCTATTTTGGGCACTTGCCGCTATGACTAAGTCAATTTCAAATCGATTGATTTGAATTTTTGTTCAGGGTTAAATACTGTACGTGCCTAACTCTATACAAAATTTAAAATCAATCGGTTTGAAATTGACTTAGTTATAGCGGCAAGTGTCCAAAATAGATACACCTGCCCAAATGGTACAAGACCCTATATATCATATTACTTCACAATTCCAGAACTCTTCATGCTGTAGCTGTTACCGGATTTTAAATATATATAATTATAAAAATCAGAATATTGTCTGAAATTGTTCATTACAATTTGTTACATCGTTTACATGCTGGTAACGAAGGCAAAAATCATTATCAATATATCAAACTGAATGTAGCAATTCAATTGATTGACATATTTTTTTTTTCAGTAATAAATAAAGTAACAAATTCGTGCTGTCTATGTCGCATATTTCGACGACCATAAAAAATATGCATATCAATCTTTCACGAATCGGATCAACCACCATCTTTCTGGAGTATTCTTTTCATCATCTTTCCCCTCCTTCTCGTTCCTTCTTTACCTTTCCCGTACCTTCTCGAATACATTCGAAGGGAATGGAATAACTCACCACCCCATATAAACTAACAGAGTTAACTTCTGCACATCAGTTGAGTTCTGAATGCATTTGAGAGCATAACAGTTGTTGCAGTGTGTTGGTGTAGCTAGCGAGCAGAATTTCGAAAATTGAGCAATTTCACTCAAGCGAGTTGGAAATCCACAGACCCCATCATGGCTCAGTCTACAAACGACCTCGGAAACTGGCGGAGTGATGCCTTGAAGCAGCAAATGCATGTGCGCAGCTATCGTAGTTGGAACAGCCGTCTAGAGGACTGCGGTAGTCAAGCGATTTCCAATGGCAAGTCCAGTATAAACGAACGCAAACGAACGTGGGATCAATGCTCTGCGGCAGTCAACAACGGGGATGAGCTGGCATCTACAAAAAAGTACAATGCTGAATTGAGGCCCATCGAAACATTCGGGGACATTAACAACAATACATGGCCGAACAGGAATATACAACAAAAATGATGTGGATTACACAATTGGAACTAGCGAGTACAAAGCCTTTGCTGAGAGGCAGCTTCATTGTATAAAGTGTTAATAATAGTATTGCGATGAATTTATTAATATTTTACTTTCATACCAAATAATTAAATATAAGCATAGTAGATTTAGCGAACTGTGCATTAAAACTAATTGGACCATCATTTCAAATAGCCTATTTTCCTAATTGTACGATATTCGAAAGCCATTGAAGTGCGAAATGACTGTCCACAATCAGGAGGAACTAACGTGACAAAGCATTCTTTGTGACAAGCCAAGTTTTTGTAAGAATTTCTGCTGGCCACTTTCAGGATAAAGTAAAACAAAGAATGCTACTCTCCAGAAAGTCGTTCAAAAGTTCACAGACTAGAATTCTTACAAGTTTTTTTTTCAGAGCTTACTTTAAGACTCAAGAAGATAATACAGATGATGCCGAGTTTTTTCACGAATAACCAAACAAAAATTCTCCAATTCCCAGTCTTCAATAGCAAAATGTTTGATGTATTTTTTAGCAGCCGTTATTGTGGGAGTTGATTCGATTTCATATTATTCCTACTGGAAAGGGTTTTCAACAAACTCAAACACAGTTTTAGATAATATATTGGAATATTGTGTCAGAATTTTGTGTAGAGGAAATTTGAATTTCGCGAAAAACATTGGAAAGAATAAGTAATTTTGGATTCCAAAAGTCTGAAAATCGATCTCAGTAGTCAATCAAAATGGTCACTAGTGGAGATTCTAATAAATTATGCCAATATTTTCACAAAGAGCTCTGCTTAAATCCGATTCGGAATAAGATGTCTTCCTGTAACAAAAAATCAACTCCGCCATTCTTTTTAAAAACAAAGCAAATTTTGCAGATTTTCCCATACAATTTGGCCCTTGCACGGATTTGACATGGATGTTTTTTTTTGCTGATATACATATGCGTTTTTTCATATCTGGTTTTTGTTTATCAACGATTGACAAATTACATCGATGTATTTCGTTCTCTAAATGTTGCATGTGATAAAACTACACAGTAAAGTTTGAGAAAGTTGTTTATAAAAAAAACTCCTATTGCCGTAGATGTGTATCCTGAAATCTTTCGAACTTTGGCCATAAGTTTCAGTTATAATTCAATAAGAATCTATACTCGTCTTGATTAGTTATATACAGGGGGTGGCCATAATGTTTGGGATAGGCAACTTTTATTTCTCTCACAAAAAAGTTTAACATGCTATAACTTTTTAGAGAGTGCATCAAAAATTCTCAAAGTTTGACTGTTTGTCAACCTATTATATGTGCATCATTGGTACAAATTTGAGCTCGATTGGTTAATCTTTCGCGAAGCTAGAACCGTTCTCGTAAAACAATCTTTTTTAGACAACTAATTTTTGAGCTGTCATATCTCGGAGACCAGTGCACCGAATTGAATGAAATTTTGAACGATTATCAACAGTATATTTATGCTTGAAAATTCTTCAAAACATAGGTACTTTTCAAACGTTGAAAAAAGTTATAATAGATTGAAACTTTTAGGATCTTTCTAGAAGAAATATAAATTTTTCACAACTATGTCATTAAATTTTACTTTCGATATCCAAAGATTTTCTACTTCTGTTCTCAAGATATCTATAATAAGATATATTAGAGCACATTTAGATTAAAGAAAGAACAAATTTAGTATTTTTTGTGCAGTATTGTAAATTTGACTCATTTTCCTCTATATGGGTGGAAATGTCAAATCATCAAAACTGTTATCAACGTTTTGAAAGTAACTATGTTTTGAAGAATTTTCAAGCATTAATATATTGTTGATAATCGCTCAAAAGTTCATTCAATTCGGTTAACTGGTCTCCGAGATATGACAGCTCAAAAAATAGTTGTCTAAAAATAGTGTTTTACGAGAACGGTTCTTGCTTCGCAAAAGATTAGCCAATCAAGCTCAAATTTGTACCAATGATGCACATATATAGTGGTTTTTCGGTTTTATCACGATCAAAAAAAAATTTAGCGTGATATAAACGAAACCGTGAATTTAGTGAAACGAGAAAAAAATGTAATTTTTTTATTCAAAATCGTTCAGCTGTAAAATATATGAGTCGTATTTCACATTTTTTAACAGTTTTGGTGGGCTGAGCAATGCTGTATTGATTTTATTTTGATTTCAGAATGTTTTAGAACAAGTGTGATAAAAACGAAACGGAAATCGTGATAAAATCGAATAGAAAACCGTGAATTTGGGCGAGTAGTGATTAAAACGACTAGTGATAAAACCGAAACGCCACTGTAATAGGTTGACAAACTATCAAAATTTGAGAATTTTTGATGCACTCTATGAAAAGTTACAGCATATTGAACATTTTTGTGAGAGAAAAAAAAGTTGCCTATCCCAAACATTTATATATGTAGTTAGTATCATATCTATGAAGTTCGTTCTGTATAAATAATGTTTACAACGTATGTAATTATTCAGCGTTGCAATGGCAATAAAATTGCATATAAAATTTATGGAATTTATAGTGATAAATTGCACTTCGGTCTGCAGGGTAAATGTACCAATAGTGGTGCTATTAGTAGCTCCTTGTAGTAAAATAATTGAATAAATTTGGTAATACCACAAAATAAAAAGTCTGAAAACGATAATCGGTAGCTTTTCACTTAAATTTGCTAGGAAAAATGTACAGTCATAGCACAATTATGGGTCACCCACAATGATGGGTCAATTCCATTTGAATTGCATGGTGAACTATCTGACTAATAATTGTGACAGAGTGACCCATAATTGTGCACTGACTGTAAAAACCATTGTTTATTTCAGTTTTTACCAATAAATCACTTGCACCAACTATGGGTACACGGTTCCTATTATGGAGGTAAAATTTAGCATTGGTTCCTATAGTGGTGCATCCAGTTGAATTCTTGTGGGACCCACCACTATAGGAACACTACCACCACTATAGGTACAAAGGAGCAAAAAAATTAAGGAAAATAATTGTTTAAAACCGGCAAATCCGGCAAAAAAAAGTGTGATGCATCTATTAAAAATGTCGTATGCAAGCTTTTTGGTCGAAATAGTGCTAAATTGTCACTACCACCACTATTGGTACTACCTCCACTAAGGAAGCTTCTACCCTATACCGAGCCTTTCAAACATTCTTGAAAATGTTCAAGTTTTTCTGGAATAAACCTTATGATCTTTTTTGATACTATTTTTGAAATAATTGTAACTCTAAAATGTTAATCAATGGTCATAATTTGGGAAAGATCGGGCACTTTTACATTGTTAGAAAGGTTCTATTAAAAGGCATAATTATTCGATAGCCAACTTTGCTCTGTCATATCTCGGGATTCAATAAACCGAATGTATTGAAATTTTGAGCATTTATGACTCAAAGTTAGTTTCGAAAAACTTTATTTTAACTCAAAATTAAATTAAATAAAAAAAAAATAGCGAATATATTATTTTTCATATAAAACACCAAATTAGCTAAAACTTTAACATCGCTTCAAAATTTAAAATGGTAATTGTAGTTCACTAGCTGTCCTGACAAACTTCGTCTTGCCACGATGTGGGTTTTGACAGCCGTTGTGGTTATTACTGCATCGCACTCTAGATTGATTTCATTTCAATCGTGTTGATTTTCTTCCCAGGACATGATAAATCTTTACTTTATCAGTTTTCTTACTTTTCAGTTTTTGTAACTTTTTCTACTTAGAAACGAAACCACCATGAATAGCAACCATCGGCTCATCCGTTCGTGAGTTTTGTTGTCTCAAAAGAACTTGAAACTCATTTTTATACAAAGAAGATTGAAATTCCCTCTAATAAACTTGAATATAAAAAATGTTTTGAAAGGAAGTATAATAAGATATCCGGCAATAAAATGAAAAAACCCTAATTAATCCACCTAGCGGTGATGGTGCCTTTCTCGTGCTTTAAAATATCCTTTCAACGAAACTCAAGCGACATGTTGACGAAATTGACATAAATACAAAATGAAAACTGCTTGCTAAGTCTACTCAATATGGATACATTTTATATTAGTATAACATCCAATATTCAGAAATTATAACACAAAATTCAAACCATGTAAGTGTCATGAAGCCGCAAAATTTTGAAACGTCATTTTAGATTTTCCGGTCATCATTTTATGACTCTGGATATCTACCCCAACCAGTGCTGAAAAATTCATTTCGTCATATCTAAATTCAATCACCTACAGCTCATTTTAGAAGCTGAACCTGAGAATATGGAATATGAAAAACTTGTGCTGCTAAACCAGTTCTGCAAGAAAGTCACGGAAAAACCACCATTTTTTGAATATTTAAGGTAAATGTCACGGACTACCTTCGAAAAGTGCAAATGATATACATGATGAATATCATTTAGCATTTTTCAAAGGTAGTCCGTGACATTTAACTTAAATATTCGAAAAATAGCGGTTTTTTCGTGACTTTCTTGCAGAACTGGTTTACCAGCACAAGTTTTTCATATACCATATTTTCAGGTTCAGCTTCTAAAATGAGCTGTAGGTGGATGAATTGAGATATGACGAAATGAAATTTTCAGCACTGACCCCAACTAAACTAACCGCCATCTTGAACATTGAGACACCATCTTGGATGTCCTGGTATTCATTTTTGGACCTAAAATTACATAAAATAGTCGCCGTATTGAATTTTGGCATGTCGTTTATGATTTTCTGGTTACCAGTTTTGGACGAAGACCGGCATTCTTCCCTATTCAAACTATAGTCATATGGCAGACCTTGTGAAACAGCGGACAGCTTGGGTTTTCTGATTACAAATTTTGAATTCTGAACATATTTCCATACAAAATATGCCCATAATGCAGGAATTAAATATCCTAGAAAATAGGCACTTACTTGAATACTGGGCCATTATCTTGGATTTTGGACCGCTACCTTGGATACTCTGGTGGACTCCGAACATATTTCCCATACCAAACACACTTATTTTACATAGTTTTAGAGCTCAAAATTCCTTAAAACAGCCGCCATCTTATGTTGATGCGATCAAATTCTTATATTTCATTCAACGTTGACCCATCCTGCTATAAATTTACACCTTAGGAATCTGAAATGGTACGATTTGGTGAGATCGCTTTAGTTTTGTCTATATTTTGTTCTCTTTCATATATGTGAACTTAGACCGATTCGTCACTGTTGTTCATACCTAACGTTTATCAAGCCATTAAACAAAGCCACGATTAAATTTTTCACATGAACGTTGGTTCTGCTACACAAAAGCTAGTCTCTAATGTGATCTAAGGCTATTTTCTTGCTAACCGTTCATTAGATTATCAAAAAATCTGCGATCTGATGTGTCGTATATATGGGTTTGGTTCATTTTTATATTTGGTAATATCCGGTGGGATAGCCGAATCTGATTCCATGAGCCACTACCGGTTGTCCCAATTATGGTCTGAGATAATTTTATTGCTTATTTTTCACCTTTACCAAATCACCGCGATTTGATATATCGCATGTATGAGTTTGATTCACTTTTACTTTTAACCACTTTCGAAGCCACAGCTGAATCCGCAACACTACCGGGTCTGACCCTATTTCGCCATCAGGATGTCGATAAGTCGTGATCAGTCTTGTTAGAGATCACAGTCATTTGAACCTTTTCGTCGATATTCGGCCTCCTTTGTCTCCGGTATTCGCAACACAATCAATCAAACTACTGTTCGAAACAAAAATGTCAAACGAATGCACTTCACCACGATAGCGGTTCGGAAGACGGTTCGGGTTTTATTATTCCTGTCTTCTTCCATAACAAGAGCTATGTTGCCCATCTGTGTGCCGTATTCAATTCAACATGCAAGAATAAACTCATATTAACATTCATAATCGGAATTGGCTGAGAATCTATGCGTAATGCTAGAATTACACACGTGTCATCGTGTCAGATGATATTGATTTGACTCTTTCTTATGTTTATTGATCTTCGTTCTACTGCTCGTGTTGTGTGTAGGTAAGAGTAGGGATGTAGTACCGGTAATACCGGTACCGAAAAACCGGTGCTACCGGCCAATTTTTGGTACCGAAAATACCGGTACTGAGCCACCTCTAGTACCGATACTTTCGGTACTGGAGTATCAATACATAAATACTGAATTAAAGACATTAATAATAAATTACCTGAACATTTTAAATTCTGAATTGCGGTACTAAGAGGTTTGTATTTGTTATAACGCTTGTATTGAGAAAATTTAACAAAATTAACAAGATAATTGGAAGTTTGTAAAGTTATTTAAGAATGGATAAATAAATAAAATATTTTGCAGTATTCCTTAGAAAACTACAGTATATGCGTATTAATCATGTAACTGTTAAGTTAAACATGTAAATTCTTAAGTTGGTTTGAAGCAAAGTAGAATCTTAGTTTTCTTCTATCTACGCTAAGGGGACAAGATGGTAAGGTTCTATTAGGGAAATATGAATTGAATTTCATTATGCAAAAAAAAAAGTTATATTTTTCAGCTTGGTTCAAATGCGGTGATAGCAAAACAGGAAAGTGAACGAAACCGGTACAATATCATGCTTGTTTGCTCGATTGTACATTCATATTCATTTTTAGATTGTCAATGTAAAGCCTTTATCTTCCTGTGCGCACATGGTGCTGCAGAAGGCTGGAGGCTTATGTAAAGAGTTGCCTTTTTTGGCAAATATTTGCTAGTACCGGTATTTTATCGGTACTACCGGTACTGGATGCTCCAGTACCGAAATACCGGTACTCGCCAAAAGTGGTCGGTACTGCGACCCCTAGGTAAGAGGTAACGGTAGCGCACGCATGTAATAAAGCAAGCTGACACCCGACTGCGGCAACGAAATGAAGGTAGTGAGAAGTGTCGAATGTTTACAAGACTGGTCGTGATTTGATACACCGCATCCATGGGTTTGGTTAAATTTTACATTTTACTACCCGGATCTGATTCTGGGTAACTACCGGCTGAACCAGATATGGTCTGACATTACAGGGTGCGGCAGGAAAAAAATGCGAAAAGTTCAAGGCACTATTACACGCTAAATATGGGATATATATGACTATTTTTTCATGACAGTGTATCAGTCAATGTCTATATTCTAGCACTGAAAAACAAAAATGAACACATTTGATGTTTAAGGCTCAATTGAGAATGGCGAATGTTCCAGAACTAAAAAAGCACTTTTTTCAAAAATGATCAACATAACGAAGAAAATAAGAATGTCCGATTGTTTATTTAGTCAATTATGACAATCGGACACGCTGGTTTTGTTCACTTTTTCGTCATTTTAGAGAAAAGTGCTTTTTCAGTTTTGGATAATATGCGATTCTCATTTGAGCCTTAACATGTGATAATGTAGGCAAAATCAGCGGATATCAATAAACTGCGCGCCCAATGGTCATTAAACAAAATGACTATAACAGTAACAAAATTAGCTCAAATTCGATGAACAACCAAACCACACTGATCCAGAGCCTTAAGTTTCACATATCAAATGAAATAAGTACATATATTTGATGATATTGTAGAGAAAATCAAAAATTTTGTTTTATCAGATGCGAAATTTAGCGACCTGTGTGATTTTCTGCGGTTTGAAAATTCTGGTTGTCTTCATCTTCAGGCGCCGCCCTGTAAAGGTTAGTGACCAAAATGGGAAATTTTTTAATTAACTTTTCAGAAAACTAGCCTATTATAGATCATGGAACGTCGAAACATAGATTGGTTAATGTCAAATGGACGAAAATGAGGTTTGAAGTTGAAAAACACTTTCGCATTTTTTCCTGCCGCATACTGTATTGTCTTGTTAACTGCTCATCGATTAACCAAAAACGCTGCAAATTGAAGGTCATGCAGAGTTTGACAATTTCGACGGGACTCTCGGAACCCATTCCGAAACACTACCAGTTGTCTTTAGTGTGACCTAAGGCTATTTTCTAGCTAACTGTTCATCAGGTTATCGCAAAAGCCACGATTTAATGTGTCACATGCCTGGATTTGGTTTACTTTTACATTTGGCCTCTCCCGGCCACTCAAAACCGATTCCGAAACACTTGCTGGCCGTTCATTAGGTAATCTAAAAAGCTGCTATTTGATGTGACGCATGTACGGGTTTGTTTCTCTTTCAGATTTGACCGGTTCCGGAACACTACTGGTTCAAATATGGTCTAAGATGATTTTCCTGCTCATTGTCCATCAGGTCATCGAAAATGCCGTGGTTTGATGTGTCGCATGCATGGGTTTGGTTCAATTGCATATTTGGCCACTTCCAGCGGGACGCCCAGAACCGGTTCGGGAACACTACCGGTTCAGATATGGTCTGAGACTATTTTCCTGCTTACCGCTCATCAGGTTATTGAAAATGCCGTGGTTTGATGTGTCACATGCATGGGTTTGGTTCAATTGTATATTTGGCCACATCCAGTGGAACGCCTAGAACCGGTTCCGGAACACTACCGGTTCAGATATGGTCTGGGATGATTTTCCTGCTCATTATCCATCAGATCATCGAAAATGCCGTGGTTTGATGTGCCGCATGCAAGGGTTTGGTTCAATTGTATATTTGGCCACTTCCAGCGGGACGTCTAGAATCGATTTCGGAACACTACCGGTTCAGATATGATCTGAGACTCTTTTCCTACTTACCGCTCATCAGGTCATCGAAAATGCCGTGGTTTGATGTGTCACATGCATGGGTTTGGTTCAATTGTATATTTGGCCACATCCAGTGGAACGCCTAGAACCGGTTCCGGAACACTACCGGTTCAGATATGGTCTGGGATGATTTTCCTGCTAATTGTCCATCAGGTCATCGAAAATGCCGTGGTTTGATGTGTCGCATGCATAGGTTTGATGCATTTTCAAATCTGGTCCCTTCCTGGGGTACCGTTCCGGAACACCTAAATGGCCATATCTCCGGAACGGCTGGACCGATTCGAACCATTTTCAATAGGAAACAATGGGACCAGATTCCGCGTCGAATGAACCATCGGTCATTGAAATCGGATGAGGTTTACTGCCAAAAAGTGATGTGAGTTTTTTTGTACACACACATACACACATACACACATACATACACACACACATACATACACACAGACATCACCTCAATTCGTCGAGCTGAGTTGATTGGTATATGTGACTCGACCCTTCAGGCCTTCTATCGAAAAGTCATTTTTGGAGTGAACATATAGCCTTTCCAGTACACCTTGGTGCACGAGAAAGGCAAAAAGATCTGATAGCTTACGGAGATTGAGCTTGAGCATAGATGACCGCACAATTCGTAATTGCTACTCTGTGATTGACCAGAACAATCTAAATTGCACAAAGAACCAATGCATAGTGTTTGGGACTAGCTTACTATTATGAATGTAAATAGCTCGATAGCTCTCAATTTTAGTAAGGTCAATAACGGCACCGGCCACGTCCGTACAGTTATGGAGGATGGGAAGGAATGTTTGTGAGACGAATGTTGTTATAGAGACCGAGTATCGCTGCATCTCCACGTTTGTCATAGCAAGGAATTTTTGTTAGTAGGGTAGGGTACATTGTCAGTTTGGGAGTCACCTATAGTTGGTGAAGTGATTTGACAATAGATCAATGAACACTAACTTTCACGCACAATCGACCACTTTTCTATACGAAAACAAATCTAATAAAAGAGATCCAGTCGCGCGTCTCACCCCATCAGGAAGCAGAAATTTTTAGCTCTTCCACGCAGGAACATACTAACTGCAAAATAGGACACATCAATAAACCAAACCATATGCATTCACAACAGAGCGTTCATGATTAACAAATATTTTAATCATGATTAATCATTGGTGATTAAAATTCAAATTTCGGTGATTATTGATTATGATTAATGATTAATTTGATTTTTGGGATGATTAATGATTATGATTAATGATTAAAATTGATTTTATCTGTGATTATTGATTATGATTAATGATTAAAAATGGCTCATTGATTAAAAATCATGATTAATCATGATTAATCAATCACAAAAAACAGGAAATGATTAAAATATAATTATTGTTTAAAATATTTTTTAAGTTCCAAAAGTAAAAGGTAACTCTGTCTGGGAGATTATTGAAAAAATAATCAAGAAGAACAGCATTTGAACCAATTCAAATTGGATCATATATTTTATATGGTGAAAAATTTTTGGTGATGAATGATTAATGAATGATTAATTTTTTTTCTTATGATTATGATTACTGATTAATGATTAAATTGCGAAATCAGTGTGATTAAGATTAATGATTAATGATTAAATGAGAAATTTTGGTGATTATGATTACTGATTTTTGATTAATCTTAATCATTAATCATTAATCATGATTAAATTTATGATTAATCATTAACGCTCTGATTCACAACATGGAACAACGCAATACTAAACACTAAACACCCGCGCATCTATTGTTTTAGTTTTTAGGAGCATAGGTGACGAAGAATGAGATGTATGAAGTGATTAATTTTGCATAAAAATAGAGTAAAAACGATTCCAAATCACCAGCCTTGCGTGGGAAGTCAAATAAAAATTCTCTCTGTTGTATTTTTTTCCTTCGCATGATTCTACACTAAACATTATCATCAGGCCTGCTAAATAAGGACTGTATCGGAAATTAACTATAAACATTCAAAATGCTCTATCTCGAAGCACGGTTGGTCTTTTTATTCCGGTTCTTCTATGAAATCTTCAGAATATAGTTGAGTTTAGAACAGCTTGAAGAAATTTGGAAAATGTTTAGTATTATTGAAAATATGGTTCTATGAGTATACCACACAAAATAACAATCTGTACAAACTGCATTTTTTGGGAATTTTTTGACCGTTTCAATTATTTGTAGCGAAAAAAAATTGTACGGGGAAAAATCTAAAAAATAATGATTATTACTAGCAGTTATGTGCACATAACATATCACTTAAAACCGACTTTTAAAATTCTTATTTTGGATAGAAAAACCTCCAACATTGAGAATACGGTCTTTCCCTAAAAAGACCTACTTTTTGATCGAACTTTGACGCTCTGTTTTATATATCTTCAGAGGTTATAAAATTCCGTTCTCTGGTAAAACTACCTCTTCAATAGATTTAAATACATACCCAATCGAAAAAAATGCAAATTTTCAACTTTACGTATTTTTTTATTTGCGTAATCGTTCTTTAAAGACGTATAAAAAAAGAGTTCCTCGAAAAACGGCCTTTTTTCATTTTCAAGAATTGCCCTAAACTGCGGAGGGATTTTTTCTTGATAAAAATAATTTTCCTGTATCATGAGCATTCTGGAAAAGAATATATTTGCGCAAAAATTAGTGAAAAAATTGAATATTTTCCCACAGTTTTCGCAATTTTAAATTTTTAGGAGGTGTCCAAAATTTTAAAAACATATGTGCAATCTTTGAGATAAAAGTCCAAGTTAAATGATTATTTTTTGAAAATCAGAACTGCCATTCTTTATTTAAGAGATTTATATAGTATCTTCAAAAATAAAGTTATGTTTATTTCGAACAAATTATTTTTCAGGCAATTTTGAACGTTTATAGTTAATTTCCGATACAGTCCTTATCAGTCTCAGTGCTCGTTTTTCAGCCGAAAATAAATGACTGTGGCGGTCGTTTTCAGTTCCTCGATGAGAGAACTGAGAGTGAGTGCCCCATAAGCTACCACGGGTGAAAAAAATCAACTACAGAAAATTGAATGGAAATTTAGCCCTGTCAGCTCTCGCTTTCAGCACGCTGCGTGCGAGTGTGAGTGTCTATTTCATTTCGCTCCCGTGTTGCTGATCGGAAAACAACAATGAAGCCAAAACGGAGAAAATGAAAATAGTAAAATATCGCTATTATAAAGGCCTGTCGAAAAATTGCAGCCCTTATTATCATTAGGGACCATTCATAAACCACGTAGATCTTTTGGGGGGAGGGTGGGGGGTTGGTCTGGCCAAAGTCTACGCTCCATACAAATTTCAAATTTTTTGTATGGACGAAAGTCTACGAGGGGGGAGGGGGAGGGGGGTCTGAGATGACCAAAATTTGGTCTACGTGGTTTATGAACAGCCCCTTAGCTGTAAGGCTTGTAAGGCTTGTAACGGCCTTATTGTTATATTGATGTACCCAAGTAACCACGATGCTGAAGCCTTATTGCATGCGGATATACGGTGTATTTAGAGCAATCATTACTTTACATGCAAACTTAAGGTTGATTTGTGGAAATGGGCAATTATAGATTCAAATTACGATTATACTGGTATAGTCTTATTTCAGTCGCATAATTGCCACTTCCACTTTAAATCAACCTTAAATGTTCATGATTGCTCTAAATACACCGTATATTTGCATGCAATAAGGCTTCAGCACCGTGGTTACTTGGGTATTGTGGTATTTGTATCAACTATTCCAAAAGTAATTATCTTTAAACTGTGTATCAGACTGGGGCCACAAAGTCGATTTTTTCGAACTAAACTTTTTCGATTTCGTTTTGCGTCCAATGCAATAACGGTGCAACATTTGGGTGCATTAAGTTTTGTTTGAAATTTGCATGGGACTTAGTATGAATAATAGGGTGGCCCACACTTATATGAAAAGCAAAAATTTCGAAAAATGTCAAGTCTTACCTCCTAAATCAGTTGTTTTGGACTCCCAGAAGCGACGTTCAAAGTTTGAGCAAAATCGGTTGAGCCTAAGGGGGCGCTGTAAAAAATTTTTCACAGACGTTGGATCACTTTGCGGTCTTGGACAAAGTTGTTTGGCATATAGTCATCTACAATAATACCAAAGGGTTTGATTATTGAACGCTTACAGTGCCACCTAGCGGCAAAATTCGAAAACTTAAAATTCCTGCATACATTTGGCCAAGTTTTTCCATACAAACTTCAAGCGTGCGCTCAACAACCCCCTTAGACTTAATTGATTTTGCTCAAATTTTGAACGCAGCTTCTGGGAGCCCAAAACATCTGATTTAGGAGGTAAGACTTGAAATTTTTCGATATTTTTGTTTTTCATATAAGTGTGGGCCATTTAAATGAGTAATGTACTTTTTTGACAATTTCTCGATTTTTGCTTAGGCTACCCAAGCCAAGTGGAAATACAACGTTTGATTGCTTTGAAACACACTGAAACACGTGTTTAATGATCAAATTGAGATTTAAATTTCAAAAAGAAATCCACTTGCTCCGGTGGCAATGGAACCCACGATTTCCAATTCGTCAGAAGGGCGTTTTTTTCCTCCAAGCTACGGAGCCACATGACCATCTCCGTCCCCTAGAGGCACAGAACTGAACTCGATTCCACTGATGCACACAGTTTGTTCCTCCTATTTTCCTTCGGATGTTCAGTAGATGTTCATCTAAGACATAAGTTCTTATTTGATCATTGCAATGGAAAGATGTCACATACTTCTGCTTATTACTTAACAAGCGGTAAATGGGCCCTGTCCTTGCGCAAACATCAGTTGATTTTTTTTTTCTCAAGATTCGTTAAGGGAGCACCTCCAGGTTTTCTTCCTATTATTTTAACCGAAATCCTTTCAGAAACACTTGCCTGCATAAATGATGTTTTAAATTACATCTTGTTCCAAAAAAGCATTTGAGAATTCCCCAGGATTTTTTTCAGGAATTCATTTTCATCTTTGAACTTCTCCCAGATGTAGTGTTTTTCATGTGTTCTTGCTTAATGAACACCCTCTGAAAAAAGTTGTGGAAAACATATTAAAGTCATCCAGTTCTCCGAAGGACTGAATTTTTAGATATCCTTGTCAGTTCATCATAGATAACAGCTATGTTAAGTGAGGTGGATTTAAGCTGCTAAATTCCGCTCTTACCCATTTACTGACAAGTGACAATAGGTTACAAACGAGATCGAACAACTTTGAGTAACTCACCCAATAGCACTAATCTGTTACATTTTTTATAAATTTCATACAGGTCAGAATTTTTTTTAAATGGGGAATTAGTACTTAAAAAATATGATGAGGAAATTTATTTTCCAATCATTTTATTTCTCCGTGTTGCATTTGTAGATTGTTTCAAAAAATATACTTATAAAGGTAAGAATAAGAAACTTCTAGAGTAACTTGGAAGTTGGAACTCTCTGGAACGTAAAAGTCTAACTCCCCAAAAAAAAAAATAATATTTTGGAACATACTACAAGGAAAAGATTTTTCTAAAAGATTCAGAACAAAAGATTGAGAAAATTTAGTAGAAGATGAAGAAGAATATAAATCTTTTGCAAAATACAATTTCTGGATTGTTCTGAACAATATTTATTGTAAATGAAGTAGAGTCTATAGAGCTATCATATATATAAAAGCCCAGCGTTGTCTGTCTGTTTGTCCGTAGCGCTTTGAAATGTTTCACCATAGTTGTATAAAATTTTTAAAAATTACGAGAACTTTCTGGATGTTTTTTTGAATTTCCAGAAATAATAAAAAGAACCTTCTGGAGTGTTCTGGAACATCAATATTCTAAAGATTTCAAGAACTTTCTGGAAGTTGCTGAAGGTTCCAGGAAAAAAAAAAGAATGTTCTGGAGTATTGAACTTCTTAAAGTATCGAGAATCTCCTTGAAGTTTCTGGACGCTTCAAAATGAGGGAAGAACCTTCTGCAGCATTATGGAACATCTTCTTCTTCTTTTTTTGGCGTAACATCTGAAGTAGGATAATGCCTGCTTCTCAGCTATGAACTTCTGTCTCTGAGCTCTACTACAGTTTTTAATTGAGAACTTTCTCTTCAAATGACCACTTCTAAGTTGTTGAACTTTTTAGAAAGGAACCTTCTAAAATGTTCTCAACATCAATCCTAATGAAATTTAGAAAACTTTATGGAAGTTGGAAAACAAGCAAAAAACAAAAAAAACCTTCTTGAATGTTCTGGAATATAAAAATCTATAAAATTTCCAGAAACCTACTGGAAGTTACTGAATGTTCCAAAAGTAAAACAATCATCTGAGATATTCTGGAATATCAAACTTTCTCAAATACGGAAAACTTTCTGTAAACTACTTAAATGAGAAACCTTATGGAATGTTCTGTAACACTTGTTTTTTAAATAAAGGACGTTTTGGGATGTTCTGAAACATCAAATACATTACATTTCAGGAACTTTCTGAAGATTACTGAATGTTTAAAAAAGAAAAATAATAATCTAGAACATACCAGATCATCAAAGGACAGACTTGTTAGAATCCCAAAATGGCCGACACGATGGCCGACTTTGGCATCTATTCACGATTTCGAGGGCACAAATCTCTTCGTAAACAAAACCAGCGCACCTGATCTTCTTATTTTAAGCTTATTACAAGTGAGCAAGAACAGAATAATTAAACGCTCTATTGTTTGAAGCTTGCTTCTTGAGATTTGTACGTCTGAAGTTCTGATGCACTGTTGAAGCGGGATGTGAAGACGTTTGTCCTTAAGATTCTTAAGATACTGGACGTTCCAGAAAACAAGATTAAGAACCTTTTGCAAACTTTTTAAATTTACGGAAATTGTCTGGAAGTTTGTGAACGTTCCAGAAAAAAAAAAAATACCTTCATGAATATTCTGGAACAACTAAATACATATTTTTTTGAGATATTTCTGGAAGCTACTGAACGTTCCAAAAAACAGAAATTCTTTAGTGTATTCTGAAACATGAAACTGCTTTAAATACCTGGAACTTTCTAGAAGCTGCTGAAAAGTTAGAAGCAGCAGAAATAATAAGAATACGAACCTTGTGGGACATATTTTTTAATGTCGAGAATGTTCGGGGAGTTGGTGTTCATGAAAAAAAAATATAAAATGAACCGTTTTCAGCCAGAGGCTGTACAGACTGAACGAAACTAACACTAGACAATGGACACGACACACATGAAGAGTACCAGTGGATACGAGGAAGAAACATTCTTGCGAAAAGTTTCATCACTCGGAGCGGGAATCGAACCTTCAACTCCATGGCATGGTACGGTTATTCGCTTGGTGACGTTAACCACACGGCCACGAGGCTCCACAATTTCGAGAACTTTCTGGAGATAAGTAAACGTTCAAGACAGAAGCATTCTGGAGAGATATTCTAGAATGTTTTTCGATAACTTTACAAAAATACAGGGGGTGGCCAAAATGTTTGGGATAGGCAACTTTTTTTCTCTCACAAAAAAGTTCAACATGGTGTAACTTTTCATAGAGTGCATCGAATATTCTCAAATTTTGACTGTTTATTAACCTATTATATGTGCATCAGTGGTACAATTTTGAGCTCGATTGGTTAATCTTTCGCGAAGTTATAACTGATCTGGTAAAACACTATTTTTAAGGCTATCAATTTTTAAACTGTCATATCTAGGAGACCAGTGAACCGAATTGAATGAAATTTTGAGCGATTATCAACAATATAATAATGCTTGAAAATTCATCAGAACATAGATACTTTTTAAACGTTGAAAAAAGTTATGATGGTTTGACATTTTCACCCATTTAGAGGAAAATGAGTCAAATTTACTATACTGCACAAAAATTACTAAATGTGTTCTTCCTTTAATCCAAATAGGCTCTAATATATCTTTCTATAGATATCTTATGAAGATATGAGAAGTAGAAAATCTTTGGATATCAAAAACAAAATTTTATGACATTGATGTAAAAAAAAAGCATTTTTTCGAAAAAGATCGAAAAAGTGTCAATCCATCATAACTTTTTTCAACGTTTAAAAAGTATCCATGTTTTAAATTATTTTCAAGCAATAATATATTGTGGATTAAAGTTCAAAATTTCGTTCAATCCGGTTCACTGGTCTCTAAGATATGACTGCTCAAAAATTAGTAGTCTAAAAAATAGTGTTTTACCAGATCAGTTATAACTTCGCGAAAGATCAACCAATCGAGCTCAAATTTATACCAATGATGCTCATATAATAGGTTGACAAACAGTCAAAGTTTGAAAATATTGGATACACTCTATGAAAAGTTACAGCATGTTGAACTTTTTTGTGAGAGAAAAAAAGTTGCCTATCCCAAACATTTTGGCCATCCCCTGTTGCTGAACATTCTAGAAATCTCTGGAATTCTGCTTTCTACTACATAAAACCGTACGACTAGTAGATTCGACTGTATTTAATGAATCGACAGACGTTTATGTCAAAAATTGTTGCAGTGGAGAAGTGTAACTGGAACTTTGAAATCAATCTTTTCCTACCCAACGTGGATAGCCACGTCGGGTCAACTAGTAAGTAATAGTTTTTACTTTTCTGAGAATTGACCTTATTTGTCTTCCTTGCTGGGAATCTCTAGAATTGATCATTTTTTATTTCACCTCTTCGAAGAACGATCAAGGATGTTCTAGAATATTCTTTTTTTTCTTCATTTTTTTTCTCCCAGAAATGTTTCTGGAATGTCCGCGTACTCGAAACAGAGCAAAAATATTCTATGAATTATATTAACGAAAAGATCTCAAACAGTTTTGTTAAAAGAAAACTTATTCTTTTAAAGAGTGTTTTTGATTATTCCAGAATCTTCAAATTCTTCATCCTTTTCTAATCTAATCTAATCTAACACAAACGTAGCCAGTACGAGAAAGCATCCTGGAAAACAATCGGGTTAGATTACGCCCAATTATTTTTCTTGTCAATATTGATGATTGTGGCTTATCATAGATATGACATAATCATCAAAGCGGCCAGGCCTACTACGTTGTGTTTACCGCAAAGATGATTCTTTGAAATGCTTCGATATCACGTAAGGATTTGTAAACATCGAAATATTTCAAGAATCTACAGGGGAGGAAGGATGCGTGGACATACCGTACCAAACGCTCCGAGTTGTATAAGTTATATAGTTATGACAGCGTGCAAAATAATACAGATACAATATAATGAAATACATATAAAACATAGAACAAGCTCACCAAATTGTGTCATTGAGTTGATAAAGATGGTTCCCTCAGATCCTGGAGATTTTTCAGCTCGTCCTTTCGTCACAGCACATAAATATTTTCTCCGAAATATCGACTTATATGTCATATTCACGGTGGCGAGCATCCAATCACCATTACATCGTTCGGTTGCGATTGAGTGGAGATTTCAACAGCAAATGCTACCACCTTTTTAGCACATAATACGCAACGTTTAAAAAGTACAACACTTGCTAGACTAGTTTAATTCAGTATTATGGAATGAATCATCTAGTAAAATGGCTAAAACGACTTCATTTAAAAAAATAGACGAAAAAACAAAGGTCACGTAAGATCCACACTAATGAAACGCTGGTGATGGCACAGTGAGTAGTTCTTCGAGCAAGAATTGTTAATCGGATGGTGGCTTAATGCCAGGCACATTATCAACGAATCCACGGAAACGAGGAGCATGACACTAAAAGCGTCTGTTCACGCCGAACCGTTAGCGAGCCCACATATTTTCTTTTCCCATATCCTACATTCGAAAAATAATTTCACAACGCACTTTTCAGAAACCATCACTACTGTACGACGTTAACTTCTGCTCACAAACTCGAACTAGGCATCATCCGGTGGCGGAGAATCAGCCGAATCACTGTCGGAATCGTGAAAAAAACGGGAGCTCAAAGAAAATTGTAACAGGCACTCCTTCAAATTCTTCATCCTTTTCTTCAGAAACTTCTTTTTGTTCTCCCAGGAAATATCTAGACATTTTGGAATATTAACATAATACTCTCGAATATATAATTGACTGTGGAAAGTTCTGTAACTTTTTTGAAAACCGCATTTTCATTCCTCCCAAAATGTCCTCCAATTCAAAAAAGAAAGCAAATTTATCCGTCCGAGAAATTTCCCAGAATGTTCCAGAGTTTTCTTTTCATTTTTTACTTTTTCTTCTTTCAGGAAAGTTTAGAATCTCAGTTTACTGATCTTCTTGCAGAAATGTTTGTAGTTGGAGCGGCGCATTCCTGAATGTTCCAGAAATTGAACAATTTGATGTTCCCAATTCTGAAACAATAGCAAGAGCTCTTGAATTTCTTTCTGATGAAAAGCAATGAAAATCTTAAATATCTATTGTTCTGAAGTTTCTTGATTCATGATTATTTTTATTGATTAAAAAATTCCCCACTCATTAGAGGTCGTGTTTTTATTCTCAGTCTTAGAGCATTAGTGATGCGCTTATTTACTGAAACAACATTACACCAACAAGATTCTTCAGTCTTGATGAAAGTAGAAATCTGCTTCTATAGAACAAGGGCATCTTAGTTTCCTAAAATTAAAATTACACGAAGACACTTCAGAAGCCTGATTATCAATTCATACTGAAGCAATGCCTTCTATTTTTTGGCTTTCTTTCTGAACAAATAAGAAGAACTTTATTTGTTTGGTATCTAATACTATATATTTACAGTCTACTAAAGTAATCTACTCTAAACTAAATGCAGCCTTATTAAAAGTTTCTTTGAGGTAAAGATGGCAAATCATTTTTAAATGTTCAGGTGTTTCCATTTCACTTTTCAGCGGGCTTCTCAGCTGATTTCTCCTCCGGTTTTTCGGATTTCTCCTCAATCTTTTTCTGAGCTTCGCCGGTCTGAGCTATCGGTATTGCCTTGACGTGCTCCTTCTGTAAATCTTCCTTGATAGGAGCACTGATGGTCAGCACACCATCCGACGAAAGCGACGATACAATTCCGTCCCGGTCGTACCCAGCTGGAAGCATGAAGCGGCGAACAAAGTGGCGGGTGATGAAGCCATGCTCGTCCTGGCGCTCTTCGTGTTTGCCCTCGACTATGATGCTGTCATCGGTCGCTTTGACGGATATTTCTTCTGGTGAAAAGTTCTGTACATCCAAATTGATTTGGAACTTGTTGTTGGCAATCTTCACCAGGGATTCCGAGTCCGACGGTCTGGTATACCAAGGCCTGGCAAACGAGTTGGTCATCTCGTCTAGCAGTGCTGTTTGGGCAGCCGCCGCCATACGCATGGAGTTCAGCAGATCGTTAGTTGGGCCGAAGTGGTGGTCCAGCATCCGAGATGCACGAAGCGAAGTGTTCACCCAATTGCGGAAAAACGAATTACTCAGAGCCATTTTTCACTGTCTGATTTCACTTGATAGATTTAACAATTTTCTGGATGATGAAATTACGCACTTTTATTGTCTCGTTACTTTTTTGGTATTTCTAGCAATTCACTCGAGCGTGTTTGTGTTTGAACTGGTGCCGGCCCGTGAGTGCTCCGGCTTTTATAGTTTCGAGCGTGAGTGCGTCTGAACCTTCTTGGCATAACCAGAAGGTGTCTCAAGACGAACAACAACTGATAAACAGGGATGAGGGAATAGCTCGAATAAACATGTTTGCGTTCATTGGAGTTGTTGACTGAACACTCGTGAGCTACTGTATGCAGTACTCAGCGCTCGAATGACTTTGTTCATTGGATTCGATTCTGAAGATGTAGTAGTTTCATTTAGCGAAGTTTCTTCGAACAGTTTTAGAATGAATTGATTTTTGTGCTATGAAGTGTCAAATTTTGTAAACATTAAGAATTGAGTAGCAGTCACTGCTGGCGCAAAGAAACAACAATTCAGTAACAAATTTTGAAAACGACGTATAATCAATGCTACACCATTGATTATACGTCGTTTTCAAAATTTGTCACTGAATTTCCTTTTTTAGTTTACATGAAAAGGCAATAATTCATTGTTTATTCATTTTTTTAGGTTTGGAGTCTACGTTGCATACTTTTATACAGAACCATCTGTTGTCAGGTTCCGATGAATGATAACATCTAGATGAAACTCAACAGTTGGTGAATCGTTCCAGACTTGTGAAAAAAAAAGTCATTGGAAATGGTTAACTACAATGGAAACCAGAAATTACGTATCCGAAACGATCAGAACTGTGTTATTACAACGTTTCAGAAAACTTGCGTCTCAATAAAACAATGGATTTCGTGTTTTTATTTTTAATGCAAAAGCCAAGCTTGCTGGATCCTACTCTACATTTATAAAGCCTCAAGATCAGCAGCATCCGATATGTTTTTTTTTTATTTCTAGTAGATTCCTAAATGAAACAACAATAACAGTCCAGAACAATAAGTTGCTTCAAATATGTATGTACAATTTATTAAAAAAAATTATTGCAACAAACAAGCATATATGCACGGCCCTAAAAACTAAAAAAAAAAATTGAACTGTTTTACAAATCCTTAAGGAGTGTATCGAATATTATTTAAAAACTAGCTGACCCGACGTGGCTAGCCAAGTTTTCACAATCTGGAGAGTTATGACGATGGCTTAAAAATGCATTATGCGTTTTTTGCTTATCTTCAACTTTATTCAGAAACCATATTTATTTATCTGAAGTGTTCTAGAATATGTATCATACTACGCTACTCAGTGGCGTAGCCAGAGATTGTCTCTGGGAGGAGTTTTCAACGATCAATGATACATTTTTCATTTGACACATTTCGTAAACAGCAATGAGGAATTGTATGTCTTCCGTGAAAACAGCGATTTTTTTTGTCAGAAGACGTTTTATACAGAAAATTTGTTCCACAAATTTCAGCTCTGGGGGTGGGGGTTTAACCCTAAAAACCACCCGTGGCTACGCCAGTGACGCTACTACTCTCCTTGCCATGTAAGGCTCCAAAAACTTCTCCGGATTCTAAACAGAAAGTTTTTAAATATGCTATTATTTGTGGAAAATACTCGAACATGTATGTTATTGTTTTGATTCCTACGAAGAATGTTCGAGAATGTTCATGAATCTTCGATTTCATCTCCTGATTCTCACAGGAGAGTTTCTATTTTTTCGTATTCAAAACAGAAAGCTTCTTAATATTCCATTATTTATCGAAAATTCTCGAATAATTTTGGTTAATAGTATTTTTTTCATTTATCTGAGAATGTTCTAGAATATTCCAAAATCATTTTTTTCCTCCCGTGTCGGGGAAATTAAGCCACTGCATCCAATAAGTTGACCTATTGTGGCATTTTCCAAAATCATGCGTATCTTTGTGTTCTTCTCGCTCCTCTTTTCCAACTTCTTTGCCCAGGAAAGTTTCAGATATTTCTTTCAATTCGAAATGAAATGTTTACGAACATTACATTTATTATGGAAAGTTCTGAAATACGCCTCTGCATTCCTTCGAAATATGTCCTAGATTATGTTCTTACCTTGTTTTAGTTCCGGGAAATTTCTTCCAATAATGAAAAAAATAGCATATTTATTCCTTCAAAGAATGTTCTACGATGTTCCGCAAACTTATTTTTCTTCTTGGTGAAGCTTTTTTTTTTTGTATTCTAAACAGAAAACTTTCATTATGCTTGGAAAACTGTAGAACATTTGTAAATATAGTATTTTCATCCCTCCGGGGCATACGCAATGTTCTAGAATATTGTTTTTCTCTTCTGCTTCTTCCTCTTTGCTCAGGGAAGTTTAAGAAATTTCTTCTTATAGAAACTTGTAGAAAAGGAGTTTCTTCCTTTTCAATTCTTCGACTTCAATCTTGAACACTGGAAAGCTCTGTAGATTTTACAATGCTTCCAAACTTTGTTCCAGAGGGTTCGTTTTCTTGTTAATTCTGCTGCTCTTAGAAGCGCTCTTAGAAAACGAACCCTCTGGAATTTCTGGAACATATTTTTTAATACCGAGAATGTTCGGGAAGTTTGGGAGCGTTCATGAAAAAATATAAAATGGACCTTCTAAAAAGGTTTGGAACATGTGGAGCCTCGTCGCCGTGCGGTTAGCGTCAACAAGCGTGTAAAAGTACCATGCGATGGGGTGAGGGTTCAATTCCCGCTCCGAGTGACGAAACTTTTCGCAAGAAATGTTTCTTCCTCGTATCCACTGGTGCTCGTAATGCATGTCGTGTCCGTTGTCTAAAGTTAAGTTTCGTTCAGTCTGTACAGCCTCTGGCTGAAGACGGTATCCGTGTCTTTAAACATCAAACGTTTCAGCAGCTTCTAGAAAGTTCCATGTATTTGAAGCAGTTTGATGTTCCAGAATATTCTAGAAGATTTTTCTGTTTCTTTTTTAAAGTTCTATAGCTTCCAGAAATATCTCAACTCGAAAGTTCTTAGGATCTTATGTATTTGATTATCTAAAGTATGCGCGTAGATTGTTATTCTTCTTTTTAAACATTCAGTAATCTCCAGAAAGTTCTCGAAATTTTATGCAATTTTCCAAACATCCCAAATGGTATTTTATTCTTTCTTGGACGATCATTATCTTCCAGAAAGTTCTCGAAATTAAAAAAAAAAGTTTACAGAGCATTCCAGAAGGTTCCTCTTCTTTCTCTGCTTGCAGAACGTTTTCCGTATTTGAGTAAGTATGATAATCCATAATATCTCAGATGATTGTTTTACTGTTGGAACATTCAGTAACTTCCAGGAAGTTTCTGGTAATTTTATAGATTGTGTTCCAGAACATTCGAGAAGGCTTTTTTTGCTTTAAATTTTCTAAAGTTTCTAGATTGTTCTTTTCTAAAAAGTTTAACAACTTAAAAGTGGTCCTTAGAAGAGGAAGTTCTCAATTAACAACTATGGAAGGGCTCATAGACAGAAGCTTCAAACTGAGGAGCAGGCTTTTTCCTAGTTGAGATGTTACGCCAAGAAAAAGAAGAAAATGTTCCATAATGCTGCAGAAGGTTCTTCCCCTCCTTCTGAAGCGTCCAAAAACTTCAAGGAGATTCTCGAAACTTTAAGAAGTTTAAAACTCCAGAATATTCTATAACGTTCTTTTTCTTTTTTCTGGAACTTTCAGCAACTTCCAGATAGTTCTTGAAATTTTTAGAATGTCCCCGAACATTCCAGAAGGTTTTTCTTTTTATTTCAAGAAAGTCAAAAAACATCCAGAAAGTTCTCGTAGTTTTTAGAAGTTTAATACAACTACGGTGAAACATTTCAACGAAACATTTCAAAGCGTTACGGACAGACAGACAGACAATGCTGGGATTTTATACATATGATGACTAACTGACCCGACGTGGCTAGCCACGTTTGCTAGGGAAAGATTATATAAAGTATAAATAGTATAAAAGAGAGTTCCAGAGATTTCTAGAATGTTCAGCTATTTCTGTAAAATTCTCGAAAACATTCCAGAATCTCTCTCCAAAATGCTTCTCTCTTGAACGTTTACTAATCTCCAGAAAGTTCTCGAAATTTAATAAATTTTGATGTTCCAGAACTTTTTAGAAGGTTAATTTTATATTTTTTCATGAACGCTCGCCAACTCCTCAAACATTCTCGGCATTAAAAAATATGTTCCAGGAAATTCCAAAAAATCGTTTTCTTATTCTTTCTGCTGTTTTTAACGTTTCAGCTTTTTGAAAGTTCCAGGTATTCAAAACAGCTTGATGTTCCAGAATATTCTAGAGGATTTTTCTGTCTGTTTTTTTTGGAACGTTCAGTAGCTTCCAGAAATATCTCAAAAAATTTATGAATTTTGTTTCAAAACGTTTCTTTTTTTTCAGGAACGTTCACAAACTTGCTGACACTTTTTTGTTAACCCTTCAGCGCGCGCGCTGTTGTAAAAAGTACAACACTGCCAAAAACTCGCTTTTCGTATACAGCGCGAGCGCGGTGCAGTTTCGGTTGTTTCATGGCGCGCGTCCTGGAAGGTTAAATATAAACAAAAATGCAAAAGGTTCTTAGTCTTGTTTTGGGACGTCCAGTAACATCTCGAAATGTCTTATAATCTTAAGAGTTTTGATGATCTAAAACATACCCGTAGATTATTATTCTTCTTTGTTAACCATTAAGTAATCTTCAGAAAGTTCTCGAAATTCTATGTAATTTGATGTTCCAGAACATCCCAAAAGGTCCTTCATTCTTTCTTGAACGATTAACAACTTCCAGAAAGTTCTCGAAATTAGAAAACAAAATGTGTAACAGAACATTCCATAAGGTTCTTCTTATTTTAGTAGCTTACAGAAAGTTTTCCATATTTGAGAAAGTGTGATATTCCAGAATATCTCAGATTATTGTTTTACTTTTGGAGCATTCAGAAAAATCCTCTAGAATATTCTGGAACATCAAGTTGCTTTGAATACCGTCGTGCGGGGCTACTTTTGAAATGCGGGGCTACTTTGGACACTTTTGAATATGTTTTTTTTTTAATTCAAAATATGGTTCAAATCTGTTTGATGTCTTTGGGACTATTATGACGCAATATTTACCTCTTCATTTAGCTGGAATTGTTTTTGAAACAAAACCTTTATTGCTTTTCAGGAGGCGAAAAAACATCGAGTACACCAAAAATACATACATATCGTATCAGAAGATTTGCTCTGTAAGCTTTGATTATACAGTTCATAAATTTCAAAGGGTTGATCAATTCATCCAAGATGTATCAACGTAGCATATACAATCAAATATTTGTATCGTTATACACTATAAACGACCGTTTCAGATAAATAAAGGATTGATGGTCTCTTTTTTCAGGCTGTCTATATTACAATATCACGCTGCTCATAATACCAAAGGTAGCACAAAACCATCTAAAAACGTATCATAAATATAAAATCCCAGAGTTGTCTGTCCTTCCGTCACGCTTTGAAATGTTTCATCGAAATGTTTCACAGAATGAAAGCTACAATATTCATCGCTCTGTAGCATTGTACCTGTGTTGGATTATTGCGTCATTGCATTGGTGCATAATTGCATTGGTACATCGTTGCATAGATGCATCGTTTCATTTGTGCATCGTTACATAGGTGCATCGTTGCATTGCATGCCTTAGAAGTTTCTAAAATTGTCTTTCCATTATATGGATCAGAACCCTACAATAGTTATTTACAGTCAAAAAGGTGGATGCTTGGAATTATACCTTCTGGCGCTTCTCAATGAGATGCCCAATGCTGTGAAATATTTCACATATGCATCATACATATAAAATCGCAGCGTTATATGTCTGTCTGTCCGTAACGCTTTGAAATGTTTCACCATAGTTGAAGCACTTCCGAAATAATAAGAAGAAAAACTTTTTGGAATGATTTGGAACATCAATATTCTGAAAATTCCAAGAACTTTCTGGAAGTTACTGAAAGCTCCAGAAGAAAAGAAGGTTCTGGAATGTTCCAGAGTATTGAATTTCTTATATATTCCAGACCTTCTAGAAGTTTCTGGACGCTCCAGAAAGAAGATGCAATATTATGAAACATCTTCTTATTTTTGGCATTGGAACGAAGCATGCTTCTCAGAATTTTGTGGAAATTGCTGAAAGTTTCAGAAAAAAAAGAAAAACGTTCTGGAATGTTCTGAAATATTTAACTACTTTAATTTTCGAGGACTTTCCGGAAGTCTCTGGAAGTTCTCGCACCCTCAGCATAATTTGGCTAAATACCCGCGAGTTTACTGCTCGGCTGTATGCGCTCCGAACATTCATTCACGGTGGCTGAAATGAAATGAAAGATTTGCTGTTCCTGAGAAGATTCTAGAAGTTTCCTAGCATTTCAGGGATTAGAACCCTGTAACAGTTAAAGGTGTGTACTTGGAAGTATACTTTCTGGCGTTTTTCATTTCTGAATACATGGTAGTATACCTTCTGGCGCTTCTGATGAGTCCATTGCTGAGTGAAATGTTTCGCATATTTACAATGGCTTCTGAGGAAACTTCTAAATCTAAATTAAGGAGAACAAAAACGGCATATGAATCCAGGTGTTGTCTATCTGCCCTCCCGTCACGCTTAGCAAAGTTTGACTGAAATATTTCACGTATAATTCGGTGGGGCCAACATCATATGATCTCACTGTTCGAGATTGAAGTCAAATCGAAGTTGAAGAATTGAATTCAAAGAAACTCCTTTTCTACAAGAACGTCAGGTTTCTGTTTCAAATAAGAAGACATTTTTCTAATTTTCCTGGGCAAAGAAGAAGAATCAGAAGAGAAGAACAATATTCTAGAACATTGTGTATGCCCCGGAGGGATGAAAATACTATTTATACAAATGTTCAAGAGTTTTCCAAACATAATGGAATACAAAAAAAACTTCACCAAGAAAAAAAATAAGTTTCTGTAACATTCTAGATCATTCTTTAACCCCTTCGGGAAGACTTTTTTCACCAACCTCGCCGCTGTAGAACGCGTCAGCGAGGTGCAAATGACCCAACCGTCCTGAAAGGGTTAAAGGATTCGAAATGCATTTTTAAAATGGAGATAAAATTGAAGATTCATGAACATTCTCAAACTTCTTCGTAGGAATCAAACGAATAACATATATGTTCGAGTATTTTTCACAAATAATAGCATATTCAAAAACTGTCTGTATAGAATTCGGAGAAGTTTTTGGAGCCTTACATGGCAAAGAGATTAAGTAGTAGGAAATTCTAGAACACTTCAGAGGAATAAATATGGTTTCTGAATAAAGTTGTAGATATGCAAAAAATGCATACAAACATTTTTAAGTCATCGTCATAATTCTCGGGATTGTGAAAAAGTGGCTAGCCACGTCGGGTCAGCTAGTATTTTTATTGAAATCATGTTTGATATGGTATGCTACAGTAACGGTACAAAGTAATTTTCTTAATAACCCTGGAATTTTAAATGCAGTTTTGTTATAGTTCAAAATGTCCAAAGTAGCCACCATCCGGTTCTATATGAGATGTGTCCGATTGGTGTATGAACAACTTTTTGTTTATTGATGGATTTAGTTCAAATTTTGCACACATCCTAGTACATACATACTCACAATTATCGTAAAAACAGCAGAAAAAATAAGAAAACGAATCTTTTGAAATTTCCTGGAACATATTTTTTAATGCCGAGAATGTTTGAGGAGTTGGCGAGCGTTCATGAAAAAATATAAAACTCACCTTCTAAAATGTTCTGGAACATCAAAATTTATTAAATTTCGACAACTTTCTGGAGATTAGTAAACGTTCAAGAGAGAAGCATTTTGGAGAGAGATTCTGGAATGTTTTCGAGAATTTTACAGAAATAGCTGAACCTTCTAGAAATCTCTGGAACTCTCCTTTATACTATTTATACTTTATACAATCTTTCCCTAGCAAACGTGGCTATAACTAGCGTTTTTACTATAACTAGCGAACACATTACATTTTAAATATACGTTGAGAATGAAATTTTAAAATGTTTTTTTCTCATTGAATACCATATAAATCTTCATTTTTTTTTGAATTTTAAGCTAAAATTAAAGGATATTATTCCACATTCTCACCAATATCTTAACTTCCATCAATTTGGCGATCAAAAAGTGTTCAAATGATCGAATTTGTTGTATTCACTTTTCTTGAATACTTGAATTCTAGTAAGTTCCATATTTTTAATAACTGTAAAACTCGAATTCCAGCTAAAACTTTAAAACTGCTTTGGTACGCTCTCGAAAGCAGTACGTTAAACTGTATCGAACATTTTGGTTGAGAGAAGTTCACGACTTTCGTTTTATTTTGTAAGCAAGTGTTATTTGTGTGTAGTTAGGGTATAATGCGCAGGGAATGTTATCGACTGAGGAAATCTGGCCGCAATATGTTGTCGTTGCAGTTTTTGAACAAATCAAAAACTAATTTGTTTGAAACACCAAACCATATGTATCGGCCTGGTGACATCTTCAACCTTGCAATATTTTCGGCATAACGACCTATTGGCTTATTTCGATAATAATACGATAATACATGTATATATATTTTAACGTAAGCTGCAATGGAAAAGCATGAACTCTTTTTAAGTAAAAAATGGAATTCATTTAAGTATCCATGACTCGTTAATGGAAGTTTGAGTGTATTTTCTAGAATGAACGAAAGGCACAATCATACACAACACAGCACAACATTTTTTGTCTCAAGAGCAAACTTCAGGTATCAGGTATCAGGTATCAGTAGGTCGGCTCCAGAGGCACGTTCTCCTCCATTTGGGGAATTTGTGTCATCGCCATGAATACGAGCCTATTCATCATTTACCTGAGGGAGAGGGAAGGGAGGAATAATGGATGGGATAGGAAAAAGGAAGGTAAGGGAATAGGGCAGGGGACTGTTATGGTCTTCTTGTTTTCTTACCCCGCATTAAAATTATGCTGCTGTGTTAAAAGATAGGTTGTCAGCTTGAGCCCTACGCTTGAGCCGCTGTTATGCTGGCTACGAAAACATTGCATTGGTGGGATAGGGATGCCACTTCCTTGGAATAGGGTCGACATAATCGCATAAGCATACCACAACGGGTTCAAACAGCGCCCTGAAAAGGGCACTGTAAAAAACGCATAAAGCGTAAAGTAAGCCTATAGCTACTTGCCACAACGGGTTCAGAACAACAGAACATCCTGAAGATTCAGGTTTCTAAGGTCAGTTTCACTCAGTGCTGAAAATTTCATTTCGTCATATCTAAATTCAACCACCTACAGCTCATTTTAGAAGCTGAACCTGGGAATATGGTATATGAAAAACTTGTGCGGCTAGACCAGTTCTGCTAGAAATCACGGAAAAACCGCTATTTTTCGAATATTCAAGGTAAATGTCACGGACTACCTTTGAAAAATGCCAAATGATATTCACCGTGAATATCATTGGCATTTTTCGAAGGTAGTCCGTGACATTTACCTAACATATTCTAAAAATAGTGGTTTTTCCGTGACTTTCTAGCAGAACTGGTCTAGCCGCACAAGTTTTTCATATACCACATTCCCAGGTTCAGCTTCCAAAATGAGCTGTAGGTGATTGAATTTAGATATGACGAAATGAATTTTTCAGCACTGGTTTCACTTAATCAAGTGTTTACCGAGTACTCGGAAACGCAGTTGCGTAAAAACTGGGTAGTTACATATCAAATGAAGTTATCTCAATTGAGTTATCTCAATTGCGTTTCTGCTACGTGATTCTTCAAAAGCGATGGCAAGACTCCCGCATGGGGGCATCCACAAACACTCAATTTCCTAATCGCTGCTTGACGTAATGCCGAGAAGAGATGTTGGTTTTTGAGCATTTGGTAAATCCAATTGGAAATCATTAGAGATAAATAGGACAATCCATGCGGCTTCCAATATGAAATCGAAAGGAACGTGTTCTAAAGTATCCTGGAAATCCGAGAAAACAACAACAATTTTTGAATGAATGCTTTTCCGATATCGTAAACAACATTGTGTAAATAAATCACAGTGGACTTTTCATTTTGGTAAGCATGTTGGTTCCCATGGAGAGGCATGTTGCTACAAAAACATCACGTGTGTGATGCTCGTCATAGCGTTCTAATCAATTCATAAGAAAGAGGTAAAATTGAAAGGTCTGATCTTCATACGATGCATTATCCACTTACGGAATAAACTTGACAGTATAATCCCATCAAGATTTGGGAATAGCAGGGCTGCAACAAGCAGTTTTATCAAAACATTTTGGGGCTCAAGGCATGACACGCGAGATTGCCATTTCAATTTTACTTGAAAGTAGCCATCATCGGGTCAAACGCAAAATGCGGAACCATATAGGTGTCAATTAAAGCATTACATCTACATAGAAATCCCCCCTACGAAAGTAAGGTTCTTGGACCAAAGCTGTTCTTTTATGCTGAAGATTGATCTGAGCTGTCGTAACCATGGCCACTACCCAAACTAAGCACGATCAAACTCTTACAATCACAACACAAGAAAAAAGAGCAGCGATAAAAACCAATTCGGTATCGATTGGAGAACGCCAGAGACGAAGATACACAGATGACACTGTGAAGAACGCATAATGCGAAGAGTCATATAGGTTACAGTTAAAGCTAATAAACCACATACTAATAATCCCACCCTTATTGAGCCTCGCAGTTGAGGCTTAAGAAGGATAGCAGATTATCTCGGAGAAACACAAGGTCAACTGCAACATTGCTCCGGTTAGCGCAGTAAGGGCAGAATACTGTGGAGGGCGCCCTAGTACTCCACAGGCTCCGTTAAGCGGTTAGTATTTTATTAGACCCCCCTAACCATTCATTCCTAGGCACGGTAGGCATATAGCCGCATCACACCATGAATTAAGGGTCACCTGTTTAATGGACCCTTACTACCGGAACAGGCAGTCCGTAGTGTTATTCTTAGCCAATTGTGACAACCGCTACCGACACTACACAGCTATCTAGGCTGATCGAGAAAAGAAGTTAATATTGATGATCAACTTCATAGCGGACACGAACAGCCGGCATCTCAGCCAAACTTATGTGTCTCTGACAGATTTTGGGCCGCTGAATCAGAATCCGGGCTCAGATTCGCTCCAGCACTCCACAATTTTGAGCTATGCCTCTATTTATAGGGCAAAATATGCGATTTTGGGCTTTTTTATTGCAAGCCATTAAGCAAGGAAATGTTTTTTTAAGCATTGAAAGGGTAAATTGGTCAATTAACATCTAAATTAACGACTAATGCAAAATATTTCGTTTTACTAAATCAAATTTTATAGATTTAAGCATTTTAAGTTAGTATGTAAACTTGCATGCGCGATCACCATTTTGAAAATGAATGAGTTTGTGGGAAGTAATCAAGCCGGCTTCAACTACGGTCGATCGACGATGGACTAGATCTCACCGTAGGCAAATGCTCCAGAAATGAAGTGAATATCAGATATCGTTCGCTCAGAGCTATGAAAAATCGTGGACGAGAACGCCTTTCCAGGGATCCAAACAACGATGGACGGTGTGCAAAACTGCATAAAGGTTTCGGGTGAACTATCCAGTTGATTCAAATTTCGTCGGGGACTGCGACAAGGTTACGTATTCTCATGCGCACTCTTCAACGAGCCGTGGCACAATTTTCACAAAAACCGGTCAATTTGTGTGCTTTGCAAACTTTATGGACATTATCGCCAGAACATTTGCAATGCACAAAGGTGACTACATGTAATCTTTCATATGCCGCTTGAAGAACATTTTTATCGTAGAAGAGAGATTATATACAAGCATTCCAACATCATCATATATATAAAATCCCAGCGTTGTCTGTCTGTCTGTCCGTCACGCTTTGAAATGTTTCATTGAAACGTTTCACCATAGCTATATCAAACTTCTAAAAATTTCGAGAACTTTCTGAAAGTGATTGGACTCTTCAGATATAATAATAAGAAGAAGAACATTCTGGCATGTTTTGGAGCATCGAAATACTTAAAACTTCCGAGAACTATCTGGAAGTTACTGAAAGTTTCAAAAAAAAAGAATAACGTTTTGGAATGTTCTGAAGAATTAAACTTCTTAAATTTTCGAGGTCTGTACTTGGAAGTATACTTTCAGGCGTTTTTCATTTCTAGAACATTATTCCATTCAATGGACAACAAATATACAACAGTTGTCTACAGTCGAAAAGTAGATACATGATAGTATAAATTCTGGCGCTTCTGATGAGCAATGCTGCGTGAAATGTTTCACATATTTCTTGATACACTGGCTTCTGAGGAGAAGCATCCTAGAAGTTTCAAGAATCTCCTTGATGGATATTTTTTTTCTCAATTTATGTTACGAAGATCGAAAACAGGTGCATCAAAATAGGGCTACATGAAATAAAACCCGGAGTTGAATATCTGTCCTTCCGCCACGCTAGCAAAGTTTCACTGAAATATTTCACGTCTGGTGGAATGGTGGGAATAGCATTGTATGAACTACAGAAAAAAGAATAAGGAGAAGAAAAAGCAAATAAAAATAGGAAGGAAAATGAGGTTTTTAAACTTTTCCAGAACTTTCCATGAGTGCTCGAGATTTTTTTTTACAAATGTTCGAGAAGTTTCGAAGCAAAATAGAATATTCTAAAGTTCTCTGCTTGGATAACAAAACCTTCTGGAGCTTACCGAGAAGAAGAAAAACAAGTTTCTGAACATTCTTCGGAAGAATGCATTGAACATGATTTCTTTTCACAATTAGAAGAAATTTCAAAACTTTCTAAAAACAAAGAAAACAAAATATTTTAGGATATATTTTCAAGGAATAAAAAGGCATATAAACTGAATGTTCTTGAACTTTTTTTTCGAATTTAATGAAGTTTCTAGAACTTTTCTGGCAAAAGAAGATGAAAATACGCATGATTTGGGAATATTCTAAAATATTCTTAGATGAATAATAATACAATTACCAAACATATTTGAGAAATAATGGAATATTTGGAAGCTATCTGTTCCGAATACTAATAAATTGTAGGAATATTCCTGTGAGAATCAGAAGATGAAATCGAAGATTCATGAACAGTCCCGCACATTCTTCGTAAGAATCAAACCAATAACATGTTCGAATATTTACCGCGAATAATAGCGTATTTAAAAGTTTTCTGTTTGAATTTGGGCGAACCTCCCAAAAAGACAAAGTAGGTAGTAGGATATTCTAGATCAGTTCAGAGGAATAAATATCGTTTCTTAATAAGGTTGAAGATAAACTGAAACGCATGAAACACTTTAAGCCATTAGGACAATTTTCGGAATTGAGAAAACGTGGCTAGCCACGTAGGGTCAGCTAGTTGTTAATAATGTGTCTGATGCATTGTTTCCTATGTAGATATGAAAGCCTTAACCTTAACTCTAGAAAGATTCAACTGGCCCAAGGCATCACCAATGATGTGTAACAGAGTAAATTAAAGATATGATATTATAAAGCATAGTTGTTCACATTGTTACATAAAACAATCAGATTGTCGTGCGGTTTGCATTAAAACTTTTAATAAATAACATAGCTGATCATCTCACCATACAAATTATCACATAATTTCACATCCTATCTCCATCTAAAAAGGCATGTCATTGGAATTTTATTCGGTTTTCGTTATGGGAACGATTCTTTCGTTTGCTGCAGTTGAAGCCGGAAGTGCTTTCTTTGGTGCAGTTACAGTTAACACCCCATCCGAAGAAAGACTGGAATACACATCTTTGGGGTCATGCTCATCTGCGAAGAAAGTTATTTAAAATTAATTTGATTCTTTGATGACTTTCTTTTTTTTTTCAACACACCTGGTAGTACATAACGCCTCACAAAATGCCTAGAAACGAATCCGTGTTCATCCTGCTTTTCTTCATGCTTTCCTTCGACCACAATAGTGTTATCCACGGTTGTAACTGTAATCTCATTTGGGCTAAATTGCTGCACGTCCAAATTTGTCTGAAACTTTTCCTTATCTCCGAGAGTGGTCCGACTGAACTGCTGGCTCAGATCGCACAACCATGGTCTTCCGAAACTCAATCGTGGAAACTCTCGAGGATGACAGCAGGACATGTTTCGGAAAAGGTCATCCCTGGAAATACCACTTCCGAAATTTTGATCCCATAGCCGGGAGGTTCGCATTGGACCGACCCACAAACAGTCGTCCCAGAAGTCACGGTACGATAGTGGCACGATGGGCATTTTGCTCCTTTTCTAAATCACAAATTGCACCTGAAGTGATAATCGATTGAGTTCACACTTCGGCTTTGAACTTGAACTTGAATTTTCCTGCTTGTTTTCACTGTGACTGATGTTGACTGTGTTGCTCATCGCCGGGACTGGCTTTTATATATTAGCTTGTAATAAATTCGAAACAGTTGGTGGTCATGCGCAGTGCGTGCTGATGGTCAAGTCATCCAGTCTAGAGTATTTGTAACAGATCTTTCGTGACGGTTGATCCTACGTAGAGTGAAGATGGTACCAGCTGAGTTGCTTCCATCCAACAGAATACGAGGAAATTTAACGATTTTCGATAGAAAACTGTGGAAGAATGTGGAGAATGCAAGCCGTCTCGACGTATGGGAAGAAGATTGTCTGTTTGCCTATCATCATTGGTCAGGCGCCCTTCCTGAACTCTGAATGTACCGTGGGTGGTGAAATGTGACGATGCAAATATAAACTGACGATTCAGAATGCCAAAATAGTTAATTGACTGTGAGTAAAAATCTAAAATTGGGCACACTGTAATGGTACCGAATTAACGACACTTGAGTTTAATTGATGTACAATCACAAAATGTATCGGGTTTAATGCGTGAAGTTTTTGATGGGTGTCAGTTAACCCTTTATGAGGCAGTGGCAACAATATTGCCACCTTATACACATATATTTTTCTGTTCGTTTGGAAAATTTTTACAACTTCTGTTTTAAGTTTTAACTGATGGACACATTAGGCCTTTGTGAGCACTCATAATTTTTTTGAGCCATAACAAATATGAATGGGCTTTTTTAGAACAAAATGTCTCTCCAAAAACCGCCATTTTTGAGTGCATAAAGGTTTATAAGCTCGAACTTCTGCTGTGGTGAGCGAAATGAAAATCGAATGATGGGGAATGAAAGGCCTATGTTACTTTTACTTGTGGACAAAATTTCAACTTGATTGCTTCATTACTTTTAGAAACTCGGCCTTTTGAAAAAATGTTCTACAATAAATGGGTATGTACTAAAATTGCCATATCGTCCAAAATAATTGACCAATCGAGTTCAAATCCACACAAGTAACTCATGAATATTAGGGCAACAACCTGTCAAAAAATCAGCGTGATTGATAAACGCATCACAAAATAACAACATTTCAAACTTTGTTGACAAAAAGTTGAAATTTAGACCAATTTTTTTCATATAAAATCGACCATCGAATGTTTTTGAAAACAAAAACGTTTTTGTACATTACACCACATGTACTTTATATTCCAATGTAGAGCGAGTGGATTCCGTGCCTGGTTCTCTCGGCCTTATAAAGGGTTAACATGATGTTCCATTTTTTTTCGTTTAACTGAAAGCGACAAATTTCGTACGAAAATGAGTTTTAGAATTAGAAAATATTTGTACCTATTGAAAAAAAAACTAGGAGTGGGTAATGTCTGAGACATAACCGCAATGTTGACGTAGGACAAAGGCTGGAACGAGATTCCGACTTTTATAATTCCATAATACAATGTTTGTTGTTATGATAATACAAATGGTGGGCTGATGTGTTGAGTAAAGTTGTTGTGTGATCGCTTTCGCTGAACGCATTTATAACCCAACAAACATTTTTGCTGTATAAGAGTAAAACAAATCACTCTTAAGCTAACTTTAGCTCAAGAAGCTGTTATTCAGCTGGTTCGGTTACTTGGAAAGATGTTGACTAGTTCAAGAGTTATTTCGTTTTGAAGAGAAATTGTCAAACTACTGTTCTACGAGAGAATTTTCATCGAGCGGATAAAATTATTAGATAATTGAACGGCGTTAGATAGATCTTTTCAACTAAAGTTTAACGTGAAACTCTTTTTCCACAATAATGTTGTTTTCATCCAGGAAGAACATATTAGTGGACGACTTCACTATTGCTGAACTACCAAGCTTTCAGTCTGTCGCTTTTGATTATCCGAATCATAACTCTTGAGGATTCATTTTCGCTGATCCTGAAAAAGACCGTTTATAAAACGGAAGATTTTGGCAAGACAATTATTGCATGTATGAATGCGGCCGTTTGCTGTCGTGGATGAGATTCCTGGTGCTGCCACCACGATAGCCGAGAGTCATCGCTGAGTTTGTGTGCAGCTGCCTAGCTGGGAGGTGGCATCTCCCTTCTCCTTGACTGATCCAAGGAAAATGACGAAAGATAACAGAGGAAATAGCGGTTATGCCCCTAGATTAGCAGATGGAGCTCCTCCCATTCGGCGAGCGTTCCAGTTAATTCCGTTTGCATGACCCGCCCACATTGTGTCAGACGCTTCAAACGACTAATCAACCGTTCTTTGAGACAATTTCTAATCGAACGGATAAACTAATAGAGGTATTGTATAGTTAAGATCATTTTAATTCGATAAATATTAAAATGAAACGATATTCCAGGTACAATTGTTCGAATAAGATGATGCGTTGCTAAATTTCGTGTAGAAAGATTAGTGATCGATTTTGCTGTTGCTGAGCGACAAAGCATTCAACCATTCAACCATTCGCTTTTCGAATGTACTACACTTTCACCGATCGATGGAATATATCCGAAAATTATTCGATTCATAACTCTTAAAGAATAATTTTCTCTGGTCCTGAAAAGGTCCCTTCAAATAACGGTTGATTTTAGAAAGACAATTGAAAATTATCCGCACTGAATGCGGGAAGCCATCGAACACTGCCGCCGCCTGCTGCCGTGCATGAGATTCCTGGTTCTATCAGATAGATAGTCGAGAGTCGTCGCTGGGTTGGTGCGTAGCTACCCAGCTCCGGAGGTAACTTCCATTGCCGGGCCCACCGCAGCCGTGATCAGTGGATGAGATTCCTGGTGCTACCACTCGTCGCAGTTGACGTGCTGCTGCGCAGCCGTGGAGGTGATATCCACCTCCACCCTCCCTGACTGATCCAATGAAAATGACGAAAGAAATCAGAGGGAACACCTTTTATGCCCCTAGATTAGCAGATGAAGCTCCTCCCATTCGGCTGGCTTTCCAGTTTATTGCATGACCCGCCCCGCATGCGCCGGACGCTTCAAACGATTTTCAACCAAGAAATAAGAGAAATTTTCATTTCAAATAAAGTAACCAAAATATAAAAAGATTTAGATCATTTTAATTCCAAAAATGCTAGAATTAAACAAGGGATCGTCCTTAAATTACGGCACACAAAAGTTTGTCATTTTCAACCCCTCCTCATCACTATGTCACACGTTTTGTATGGGACCTCTGAAATTTTTGTATGGGTCGTCACACTTTACTGACCCCCTCCCTTTAAATGTGACGTAATTTCTGGATGCTCCCCAATGTTTCACGAAAAATGTTTCTGATAGGACAATGCGATGCTAAATTCTGGGTGGAACGATTTGTGGCCGGAATTCAATTTTTCATTTTTCGATTGAACCACACTTTTCTCGATTGATGGAATGAAATTATCTGATTTACAACTCTTGAGAAATTATTTTCGGTGGTCCTGAAAAGGACCGTTTGATTATTTGACGATTTTAGGAACGAAATGGCATGAAAACATCATGTCACGCAATGCGTGTTGGTTTTCTCTTTGCTAAATACAGGATGCCACCGAAAACTGGTACGCGGTACGCCGCTTTCTGCCATGGATGAGATTCCTGGTGCTATCCGCACGATAGCCGAGAGTTGCGGCTGGGTTGATGTGCCACTGCTCAGCTGTGGAGGTGACATCCACCCTGCCTGACTGATCCAACGAAAATGACGAAAGAAATCAGGGGGAACAGCTTTTATGTCCCTAGATTGGCAGATGAAGCTCCTCCCATTCGACTGGCTTTCCAGTTTATTTCGTTTGCATGTCCCGCCCCGCATGCACCAGACGCTTGGAACGGTTAATCAACCGAGAAATGAGAAAATTTTCATATAACGAATTAAGTAACCAAAATATTGGAAGATTTGGATTATTTTAATTCAAAAAATGATTAAATTAAACAATGTTTCACGCAAAATGGTCTGGACAGGATAATGCGTTGCTAAATTCCTGGTGGAATCATTGGTGGCCGGCATCATTATTGTTGCGGGGCCACCAAGCATAAAATTTTTCACTTTTCGGTTGCACCACACTTTTACCGAGCGATGGAATGAAATAATTATCTGATTCACAACTCTTGAGGAATAATTTTCTATGGTCCTGAAAAGAACCGTTTGAATATTGGACGATTTCAGACACAAAATTGACATGAATTTATCATGCCACGCAATGCGTGTTAGATTTCCCCGTGTTAAATGCTGAACGCCGTCGAAAATTGGCCCGCCGCTTGCTGCCGTGGATGAGATTAGTGATCGCCTTCACTGTTGCTGAACCACCACCAAGAATTCAATCTTTCACTATTGGTTTTCACTACACTTTCTCGGTCGATGGAGGAAATTTATCCCATTAACTCTCTAGGAAGCATTTTCGATGGTCCTGAAAAGAACCGTTTAAATTATTGACGGTTTTAGGAAGAAATTGAAATCAATTCATCATGCCACGCAATGCGTGGTGGATTTCTCCGTGCTGTTTGCTGGAAGCCGTCGAAAATTGGCCCGCCGCTTGCTGCCGTGGGTGCGATTCCGGATTTTACTGCTGCCTCTGTCACCACCGTCGATCAATCTGATGTTCAAACACTTCCTTGGTCTGCCGCGTTAGACGGTTAGAAGGTGAATGTGCAACAGCACCCTTGCCGAAAACCACCGCCACCGAGCCGACACGGCCGTCGAAGAAGAATGACGAAAATGCAAACGAAGAAAGTGGGCAGCTCTCGTTCGATGCGTTCACCTCGAGACGACAAAGACAAATGAGGGAAGATGCGAAGAAGCAGTAGCTTTTATATTCGACGGGAGCATCCAAAATGTGCTCGATCGTGATTGGCTGGAATAAACATGGGTTCACTTTTCCCAATTTTTCAATAGTTTGTTATTGAAAATCAGCAAATGTTAATATTGGACATAATTGGTGTAAAGATTTCCAATCGATTGGAACCAAAATTTTGAAAATTCATCGAAAAATGGCTGAGTTATTAACGCTCAAAATCTCCACTTTAAACGTAACGCGGCCGATTTCTGAAAATTTAGAATGACACCCGGTATAGAAAAGAGAGACGTAGTCCTACGTCAAAAATGACGGCTGCGACAGGTTTTTATTGTAGGGTCTTGTACCATTTGGGCAGGTGCACCTATTTTGGGCACTTGCCGCTATAACAACACAGATAAAAATAATGAGATTTACACGTCATGTAAACTTCAATTTAGTCATGTGAACTTAGTGTTATGATGGATTTCATGATATATCATGTAAATTTGTATTATATGCCATGTAATCACATGGAGTCATACTGAATTACATGATATATAATGGAAGTTTACATGATATTTTATGTCATGTCAACTTTTGTGATATACCACGCTCCAATCATGTGCATCATATGTCACTTAATTTTACACTCTTTTTTCGATCTGTGAAAGTCAGTTTTATACTGACACTTAGTTTTTGGTACACGGTGAGATACGTACTATTCTATTCTATTCTAGTGCTTGCACAGCCAGTATTGAAAAGCATCCTGGAAATATCAGAAATGCTTCAGATATTTTCTTGTCAATATTAATATTTGCAGCATATCAGGGGTGATGTAATACAAATATTAAAACGGCCAGGCCCACTGTGCAGACTAATGGTTTTGAAGGACTTTCAAAAACTAGCGGCAATTACCCAAGTAACACACATGTTATATAAAAGTTACGACAGCGCAAATTTTGGTTGTATAGAAGTTTATTTTACGTTATTCCAACACAATGTTAGAATTACGTGAAATAAACTTCTATACAACCAAAACTTGCGCTGTCGTAACTCTATTATAACATGTGTGTTGCTTGGGTAGATAACCCACGTATGAATAACATAATTGACGCCATTTTTTGAATATGATTAAGGAAGAAACGGGGACAACCGTACCAACCGTTTCATTTGCAGGGGGATGGGGTATGTACGTATAATCGTTGGGAGTGGCGTAGCTAAGAAGGTTAATGCACACTCCATGGTAGTATAATTTCCAGGGATGGGACAATGACATTTACATCGTATGCCCTGGCCCTAATGCCTAAGGCTTAAGCGCCTATACTCGCTCTCTGAAACGAAACAAAAAAGTAACGCTACTAATCTCTCCCATTTGCATGGTCAAGTTTGACAAGTTTGATAAAGAAAATGGTACAATAACTAGGGTGCCTGTACCAGTTATCGCACCACCTAAGAAAAACTATTTCTACAAAAATAAGAAGAAGACCGACGAATGTAAACAATAAGTCAAATGATTGATTAGTTTTCATACTTTACAGGAAAAATATGAAAACGGAACCAAAACTACTTTTAGTATGTATTACGGCGTGTGCCAATGATAGGAACCCTGTACCAGTTATGGACACATTTGTTAATTTGGGTTCCACTTCGCACTATTTACATGCATTCCTTATGGGATTTGCCATAACTGGTACACTATGGCGAAATAGGGTGCAAGGAGGCCGAAAAGTTAAGGAAAATGATTTATTTCTACCATAATTTGAGCAAATTGTGAAGTTTGAATGATTGCAATCATCTTTTGTGATCGTAATCTGTTGTTCACGAAATTATTCTTGTTGATTTGTATCTTTAAAGTTTGAAAATCAACTATGGCGAATTTGAGGTACTATAGCCATAACTGGTACACTGAGCCTATAGTAAAAAAATAGAAAGATCTCACCCAATTTGAACCGGAAATCAATTGAAACATTGATCTTAAGAAAAAGCTACATTCACCCATTAATGAGAAAAACATTAGTTACACCATCCTCTTCCTTGTTTTTTTGCGTTTTTAATATTTGAGCTTTTGAACACCGATCAAAACGAAAACGATCCGAGGCGGCGTTGACATCATGACCGCCACATAATTCCATTTCACCTCTGTCAGCAGACATCTCTTTTATTCCGATGCATCAGAAGCTTTCACTATTTCTATTCAATTTTCTTCTTTAACTTCGATTTTCACTGTGAAATCCTCAAAACAAGCAACATGACGAGCAAAAAAAAACGACCCACACGCGGATATCACTTGAATTGATTCCGCTTGCATCAGTTGCCGGTATCCACCCGACCTAAACACACGAACGGAACATTAAAGTGCGAGGCAACCCATTTTTAAATCCTGCAATTCTCAGCTGATTTTAGTAGCTTGACGGATAAACACCTGGCGGACGATCGTCAGCGATTCACACTGTAAGTGAACACCAGGAACAGGAAAATACCACTATCACACTGAACCATAGCACAAGCAGCAGAACCATACAAAGTCCTATCACATATCGCACAAATAAAAAACGGATCTGATCACAATTAGCCCAAATCCTTGCTGTCGGAAGGCGTAGCGCCACCAGCAATTTCACATTTCAACCAGCCGAATCGAAAATACACGCGGAAACGAGCAAAATGTGACAGGACGAGAAAACGCAGCCGTTCGCGCACCCGGCATGCTGCGATCTTTTTCTACTTCTGGTACACGGTGAGATACGTACAGCATCTAACCCTATACAAAAATTCAAATCAATTGGTATGAAGCTGACTTAGTTATAGCGCCAAGTGCCCAAAATAGATACTCCTGCCCAAATGGCACAAGACCCTATTTTCGGCCAATTCGGGTGTATTCAATCGACCTGTTCATTTGAGTGAAAGTTCATCGTTATGTAAATGGACTAAACCTTATCCTTTGAAAATGACACATAAAGAAGATAATAATTTTCCATGAAAAATATATAAAAATGCCAATAAAGAAATAGCGGTAGAAGTCAAAACAAAGTTATTAGTATCTTGATGGACATCTTTTAAATTTGTATTTGTATTGTTTTTATTTCTCAAAAATCATTTGATTTATTTATGCACTTTTTGAATTGCTTAATGAACTTTTGTAGTTCTGTTTTGCTTCCACCCCTGTGTCAAAATTGTCAATTTTAAAATTATTTATGAGAATTGCTTGCTATATGCCTAGTATCTGGTCTCCAGTTTGCCTTGGGGTTAAAATAAAAATTCGTGCAATGGCAGGCAAAGAAAGCCCTTCAAACTGTAGAAATGCTCAAAGAACACAAAGTTGAAGAGAGGCAGGCCAAGTTCCAGTGGGAACGTAGAGCCATTAAACTTGATGTTCTTCACAGCTCTGGCTGAGGCGTAAATATTGTGTATAGGGTCTTGTACCATTTGGGCAGGTGTACCTATTTTGGGCACTTGCCGGTATAACTAAGTCAATTTCAAACCAATTGATTTGAATTTTTGTACAGAGTTAGATTCTGTACGTGCCTAACTCTATACAAAGATTCAAATCAATCGGTTTGAAATTGGCTTAGTTATAGCGGCAAGTGCCCAAAATAGGTACACCTGCCCAAATGGTACAAGACCCTACATATATATACAACTGTGTTCCTAAAAATAGTAGTGAAAGCCGTCAGCCAACATTGGCATGCCGTAACTTTGTTTTCCTATAAGCAATTGAGCTGAACTACAGCTGACAGCGAACTACAAATATGGTGAATATGTTTATAGCAATACCTGATAATTTTTGAAGCTCATAGAACAAAGTTGAACGCTATGTGAAATAGATCAAAATAATAGCTGTGTAAAGCTATGTTCATTTAGAATCCGGAATGACAAAATCACGTATATCTTAGGGATGGAATAACAAACATAAAAGGTAAAGCCTTCAAAACAAAGGTTATTTATTGTACTTTCATGGACAAATATCATTGAAATTATTTATTTTTATTTTTCACACATTTTCTCACTTTTTCAGTGTTGACCTCTCTAAAAATCTGCACAACGCTGGTAAATTTTAGCAACAACCCCTTCCGCACGTTTGTTCAACAATCAGGTCATCTATGCAGTGTCCTGAGTGCCTTGACTAGTCTGACTATGATTCCGAAGAAAAATTGCCAAACTTTTTTTTATTGCGAAATGAGGGGCAATTCAGTGAATTGAGAAAACGCGAAATTTGAGTGTTTTTTTTTCGTTGATAAACACTACCCAGCTGTGACGATACCACTGAACGTCTCCGGCTGTCATGGCAGCTCATCAAAATAGGTAAAACCTCTACATATCCCTTGTGTGCGTTTTTGAAAAGCAGCACGCGATTGTTGAGGCTGTCATCCTTGTATGAATTGGTTCTCATCATATTGTTATCATATCATATAATCAAATTCAAAGCAGATTTATCAATGAACCCAAGCTTTTTTCTTCCGAGGACACTTCCTATATAAATTGAAATGTAGCTTTACCTTGAAGAATAGGCTGCGGCTTATTTTTCAAAAGTTGCTGAAACCTGGAATTCGTCAGCTCTTCTGGATTCAAATGACACAAAAAGAGAAACCACTGAGTTTAAGGCGAAAATGGAAGCATTTCCTCACTTTTTGGTTTTTGATTTTTTATTAAATGACGAAGCAATATTTTCAAAATCGGTTTTCGAATACAGTTAGAGGAAGGATCAAGGTATCTTCTGATTTTTTTTCATGTGGAAAATGTTTTGAGGAAACCATTTTTGAATGAAATAATCAAAAAATATGGTTTAAGAAAAATTGGTAAAAGTTTTACATCTGAAAAAAATCAGGAGATAACTCGATCCTTTCTCTAACTGTGTAGGAAAACCGATTTTGACAATATTTCTAAAAAAATGAGGAAATGCGTCCAGTTTCACCTTAAGCTGAAAATAATGAGATTTAGAGGTCGCACAATCTCAAAGTGGAATGTTCGACTAATAAAAAGGTGTTTTTACTTCAAGTGCCATAGCTTTCTCAATTTTCAACCGATTTTCAATCTTTTTTTATGAATTTCTCACAAATTTATAATTTTTTTTTTCTTTCTTTTACAAAAAAAAATTACTTCAGTTAGAGTCCTATAACTTTTTAACCGTTTCATCAATTTCAACTTTTTTTTAGCTTGCTTTTGTGTATATATTTGTTGCCTCAGAATGCTGTGAATAAACTGTACTCTTAAAAAATCGTTTCAAAATGGATAAAAACAAAAAAACCGTATTTTATTAGAAAAATCAGAATTTTGGCAAAATTTTAATTGTTTTCATGCTTAGTTTCGGGATAAAAGTAAAAAAAAATTCTAAGTAATCATATGGAAGCCTTAAGGCGAAACTGGAAGCATTTCCTCACTTTTTGGTTTTTGATTTTTTATTAAATAACGAAGCAATATTTTCAAAATCGGTTTTCGTGCACATGTAGAGTATGGATCAAGGTATCCTCGGAATTATTTTGTAGTGGAAAATGTTTTTCGTTTTTGCAGAAACCATTTTTGAATAAAATATCACAAAAAAATGGTTTCTGCAAAAATGGAAAACTTTTTCCACCTCAAAAAAAAATCAGAGGATACCTTGATCCATACTCTACATGTGCACGAAAACCGATTTTGAAAATATTGCTCGTTATTTAATAAAAAATCAAAAACCGAAAAAACGAGAAAATGCTTCCAGTTTCGCCTTAAACTTCAATTTTTGGAGTGATCTGAATCAAAAAATATGTTCGTGTTCCAAATGCGAGAATAAAAAACTTCCAATGTGTTCCACATCCCTAAAAATGATGCTAAGTATCCGGTTTTGAGTAAAAAATTATAAATAATCGTCAAAAACTCCAATTTTGCATGAAAAAATTAAGTCTAAATGCATGTTTTGGCAGTTTTTAGTGAAAAATATCATAAAAATGTCTACTTTGATGAATAGTTTGTTTGGGACAAAGATAGGCAACAGAAATATCTACAAAAGCAAGCTAAAAAAATTGAAATTGGTCAACCGGTTAAAAAGTTGTCGGACTCTAAAGTTATTTTTTTATGTAAAAAGAAGAAACCAATAAATTAGATCTTTAAAAACTCGTACTTTGCGTGACTTTGGAAAAAAAAGTTCACCGAACTTATTAAATTTGATTTGTGAGAAATTCATAAAAAAAATCGGTTGAAAATTGAGAAAGTTATGGCACTTGAAGTAAAAACACCTTTTTATTACTCGAAAATTCAAATTTGAGGCGATTGTGCCACCTCAAAAATCTAAATATTTTTGGCTCAAACTCAGAGGTTTCTCTATTTATGTCATTTGAATCCAGAAGAGCTTACGAATTCCAGGTTTCAACAACTTTTGAAAAGTAAGCCGCATCCTATTGAAGAAGCAAGAAATATTTTCGCACGCTATTCGAATAGTTTACGCCTTTGTTATAGTTAATATTTAAATTTAAAAATTTAGAAAATATTTACTGAATAAAAAAAAACAAATAAAACACTGCTATTATTTTGATCGATTTCACGGGGGGAGGGGGGTGACAAAAGATAAATTCTAATTTTTCGAATGCGTGTAATCAGTTACGCATCTGTCAAAGGATAAGCAACGTAGGGCGGAATTTAAAGGTACGGAACTGATTACACTCATTCGAAGAGGGTATTCTGCTTAGAGGGTTCGAAAAGTCGGTACAAGATAAATTCTAAATTTGTGTCAGCCTTATGCCTAATAATGTGCAGATTTCACAATCACGCTCCAAAAATTTTAGGTACAAAAATTTATGAGTTATTACGAAGTTCATTGATTTAGTTCAACATCAAATTCATGACAACACTGAATCAACAATTTGCCGCCATAATACTCGATTTGCACACAGATAATAATAATGATATTATCACGTCATGTAAACTTCATTTTAGTCATGTAAACTTAGAGTTATGGTGGTTTACATGATATATCATGTAAATTTGTGTTACATGTCATGCAAATACTTAGAGTCGGGGGTATTCAGTGCGTTTACCGCCTCGGCTATATGAGCCCTTTCGGAGTTGCAAAGAAACTTATTATTTTATTTGTCTTATATTTATTTTTTTATTTTTTATATTTTTACTTTTTTCGCATTAAAATTGTATCAGTCATCATACCGTTTTTGTGAAATTATCCTAGATCAAAATCTTAGCGTGTAGGAATCTAGCGAGAAACTCATGGAAAAATTATAAAGCTTGAATTTCTCTATAAATTTTCAAATAGAACTCTGTGAGAAATCTGAAAAACAAAGAAAAAAAATAACCCCTGGATGAACTCCTGCATAATGTATGAGAGGATCTTAGGGGAAAATATAGTCCACTTTGAAAATCAGAGGGGAAATAGTCCACTTTGAAAATCAGAGAGAAATGACCATGCTGAGGGTGACGGGTTCGATTCCCGGTCGGTCCAAGATCTTTTCGTAAAGGAAATTTCCTTGACTTCCTTGGGCATAGAGTATCTTCGTGCCTGCCACACGATATACATATGCAAAATGGTCATTGGCAAAGGAAGCTCTCAGTTAATAACTGTGGAAGTGCTCATAGAACACTAAGCTGAGAAGCAGGCTTTGTCCCAGTGAGGACGTTACGCCAAGAAGAGAGAGAGAGAGAGAGAGAGCAACTCCGAAAATTACCTAAACAGTGATACTTTTAAGAACCGCACAGGAACAGAAGAATAGTAAGTACAAAAAATCAAAATCAATAAATAAAATAGATGAATATTGGAAATTCAATCTATGTGATTGGAACTCCTAAAACACGAGTGAGAAATATGGTAAAGAACATCTTCGAAATTATTCACAACATGGTTTACCTATCCACCCGTTGCTAAGCTAGCCATTGGTTAAGACTTATATCAATCCGTGTCGGAATTCTTGTTCTTTTGTGAAAGACAGGTTTTTAAGCTACGGTATCGCGCCACTTGGGCGGTGGCTTCTATATTCGTCTGTTTTCCACTATAACTCAGTCAAATTTGAACCAATTGACACAACTTTTGAAATGTGGTGGGATAGGTACAGTATCTACCCGTGTACAACATTTCAAGTCAATTAGTTCAAAATTGACTGAGTTCTATTGGAAAACATACGAATATAGAAGCCACCGCCCAAGTGGCGCGATACCCTAATAAAATTCGCTACTTTTTATTCAAACGACCCTGGACATACCGATTGTATGCCATTTACAGCTGTTGTATATTTTTTGCCCAACTTTACACTGTATTTAAAATATAGTAGTTAACGGGGTTTATTTTTTACTTATTTATTTATTTATCCACACTCCCGATCAAAAATTTGGGGTCACCCCCTTAAAAACATGTCATTTTTTCAGGTCCATATATGCCAATTTCCATCCGATATCAATACCCTAGGTCTCATTTAAATGATAATAAAACAAAGAAACTTTAAACATAAATTAGGTGAAAAATATTTATTTGTAAACTTAACCTAATGAATAGCAACTTTTTCAAATAAATAAGTTCAAACTTACGGCAATGTCACTGGAAATTGGGTAGACCAAATTTTAAGATGAAAGTGTTAATATAACCTAATTTCCTTCAGCTTTCAACTAGAGGGGAGCGAACCTGGTGTGATGGTTAGAACGCTTAACTATCACGCCGAGGACCTGGGATCGAATCCCACTCCCGACAAACTCAAACTCGCAAAATGTGAAAAAAAGCTTTCCACTATTTTTAAACGTTACATTAGCATTCTCATAGGTATTAAAATTTGGTCGACCGAATTTCCAGTGACACTGTCGTAAGTTTATTTTTAAGAAAATGTTGCAATTTTGTATAAGTTTAGATATAAATATTTTTGTAAAAATTTCACCTAAATCATGTTCAACGTTTCTTTGATTTATTATCGTTTGAATGAGACCAAGGTTTTTTAAAACGGACGCAAATTGGCGGAGATATGGGCATAAAAAAATGACATATTTTTGAACCAAACTTTTGGTCGCGAGTGTATTTTATTACATATGTCAACTATTCTGTGAAAGAAAAACTCGAAAATAAAAGTGATCCGATATTGCTCAAATTCGGTAGGAATGACCTTTACCAAACATAAAGCAGACTCCAAGCCGCCTCTTGGCTGCTGCATGGTAATTCTCCAAAAGTTTCTTCTGTGACTTTGCAAGGAGTTCTTTCTGAGATTCCTCAAGGAGTTCCTTAGAGTCTTTCTCGGATTCCTCCAGGAACTGCTTCGAGGATTCCGTCTGGAAGTCCTTGACGAAGACCTCCAAGACAACCAGTAATTCACCAGCGTGCGCAAACTTTTCTTTTTTCTCGCTCATTCTCTCTGATAATTACAAGAAAGAATGAGATAAAAGAGGGGGCACTCTTTCTCGTGTTTGTTTACGAGAGTGAGTGGGAAAAAAAAAAGCTGCGCACGCTAGAGCAGTAATCGTATATGAGGTTGCCAAAGATGATAAAGTGGAGGCCATATGCGTGCACGCCTCCATTTAGGCGCATGTAAAATGTATGCATATCGCCTCCAATTTAACATCTTAGGCAACATCTTATACGATCACTGATTGACTGGGCTCCTGGAGTTCCACAATTTTCCAAAATCGAGTTGCTTCTGAGATTTATCCAAGAGTTCCTTCAAAGATTCCTCTTTCTGGAAATTTCAATCGTGATTTCTTCGATTATTTTTCTAGAAGTTTCTTCCTGAACTCACTCCTTCTTTTTATGACATCTTCAAGAGCCTACTGCGATTTTCCATCTGGGTTTCATCCAAGAGTACCAGGAATTCTCCAGAATTGTCGTGGAAATAGCTATAGGAATTGCCGAAAAAGCTCCTAAGGGAATACCCTTGAGAATTCCTAAAGAGTTTTTTACCTCTACATTTTGCGCTTAAACTTTTTTCAGCGGCAGAATTTATTCTATTCTATTTTATGTGTGAAGAATTTGCCTAAGTTACAAGGATGTTAATGTGTGACTATTTTTCCATTTTCTAGTCTGATTGAGCATATTTTAGGAGTTGTCGTTTGTCGAATTCCAAGTATTCGGGTCCGTTAGAGCCATGGACTCAGAAGAGAATAAGGGTCAGCCGCTTTCAGTGGAGGAACAGCAATTGACGAAAAAGTGCAAGTGCCGGGGCTGTGGATTGAGCCGATAACCATCCGCTTATGAAGCGAACGTGTTACCAACTGGTTGTAGAAGGAGTGTCGCAGGAATTCTTAAATAAGAATTGTTCGAAGTAGTTCCTGTGCAAACATCTGAAATTCCTTAATGGATTGTAGAAAAAAAGGTAAAACCCAATGAAGATAAGATTAATTGTTCGCTCATATTATGAAATCAGTGCTCTTTTTTCAATCAAAAATCGAGAAACCGAATCTATTTTTGATTTCATGATTCAGTTATTCAACTTCCGCGTTAATCATAATTTTTGATATGTTTCATTCACCGAGGAGGTGTTTCCCTCCGGCTTTTCTTCCAAATGTGGCAAACTATTTTTAGTCAAAGCGTAAGTGGCGTACCTCACTCAACCTAAAAATAGTATGTAAACAACGTTCGTTGGTAAACTGTTAGCCGTGATTGGCGGTGAGTAAGATACTCATCAGAGTCATCTCAACTAATGGTGTCCCAAAGGACTCTAAAGAGAGTGCCTCTCTGTTCGAAGATTTTTTCGAATTTTGGTGGGAAAATTCAGAGAGAAATTTGCGAAAATTGTGGGAGATTTTTCCCGGTGTGGAAATTGGGAGAGGGAATCTTATAAAAGCCGATCTTTTCGACTAGTTGCACGCAGTTCAATCTCAAAATCTGATCGAGAAATTTGGTTGAATCAGGAAACGGTATTGGTTTATTTGGAATTTGGCCTCAAGTGATAAACTTTCCGAAAGGTGAGCATATGGAATTTTAATTGAGTTCACGTGTGACGTCTCGGAATAAAAGATTCTTTGTTGAATTGTGATATTATGAGTGCGCACATTCACGAACGAAAGTGGGATGCTGTTGCGAAAAACGCTGTGAGAAATTGAAGAACATTTCATAATGAAGTGTGACTCATGGACAGTGACTTACTTTCCGAAGGTTGCCGTTTCGGGAAGTGTGAAATGCGTGGGTTGTGAATATTACCTGGTGGTGCAGTAGAGTATATTCTAGAAATTCGATTTTCATGAGGAAAACGTGAACTAACAGTAGACAACGTTGCTATTAATAGAAACCGGTATACAGAAGGTAACATAATGTTCATCATTCCAGATGTCGCTGGTTCCGATGATGTTCCGTGATTGGTGGGATGATTTTGATTCACCGTTGCGTTCCTCGCGTCTGCTGGATCAACACTTCGGTACAGGGTTGCGGTAAGTATAACTTCCATACATTTTTGAGAATTAATACTATAAAAACGATACAGCTTACTTATGGAAACGAAAGATAATGATGCTCATGATTTGGAAACAAAAGGTTAAAATCTATTAGAGTACCCGGGCCACTGCTGAATATTGCCCGAAGCAGAACGACTATGCTTAAGCAAATGGTGATATGTATAGATGAAGGGAGTTTGAAGGATGGAAGAGGCGGATTAGGGGAATTTAAAGTAGGAAGCCGCATTTCCATTAACATTCAATTTTTTTATTTTAATAGTCATATCGTCAATACATTCTATTGACCAAACCAATACTCCTTTTTACAGTGCCGACGACTTGTTCTCGTCCCTGTCCACTCGCACTCCTGCCTCGCCATTGCTGCGATCCGGCTACTACCGTCCTTGGCGCAACACCGCCCTCACCCGACAGGACTCCGGTTCGACCCTGAATCTGGACAAGGACAAATACCAAATCATCCTGGACGTACAGCAGTTCACCCCGGAGGAAATCACCGTCAAAACCACCGACAAATACGTCGTCGTCGAGGGAAAGCACGAAGAAAAACAGGACGAGCATGGTTTCGTTTCGCGCCATTTCACCCGTCGCTATATGTTGCCAAGTATGAACCCAACCGGAGAAAATCACCAACCAACCAATCACATCAAGTGCCATTAACTAATTTTCCCATCTCCACTTTAGGTGGACACGACCCCAACGACATCGTATCGACACTATCGTCCGACGGTGTGCTGACAGTAACGGCACCGAAGAAATCACTTCCAGCTCCAAACCCGGAACGAAGTGTGCCCATTCAGCAGACGGGACAACCTGCCAAGGAACAGCCTCAACCGCAAGAATCAGAAGTTAAAATTGAACAAGCCAAGTAAGATAATGATGATGCTACAGCAACGGTGTTTGCCGGACGGGCAAAATTAAATTTAGCTACTTATAAATTTGGTATTTTTATTATTTTTGATAACGAGAGTATTAGAAGCTTTTTTATTTTTCTCTTGGTGCATTTTAATAAACTTATTGAATATTTATTTATAATTTATAATTTAACTGTTTTTTCTTTATTGAAAGAATAATTTCCACTTGAAGATCTACTCTACATACATCACTCGTTATTATGAAACACATAAAATCAACAATATTATTTACATTCTGCATAAAAATGTGGATGATAGAATCCAAATCTTGAACGAACGTGAACTAAACGATCTAGTACTCCATATCAGTTTGATCGACATAAAAGGACGATAAGAGTGACGTCACATATTTACGTTCAAAATGAATGTTTACATAGGTAAATAGCCTGCCTTGTCTTCTAGTATGCCGTGTTCAGAGGGTTGATCTAGTCCATAGTACGTAGTAGGGTCTTAACCAAGTTAAGGGGATCATAGGAGTGTTTTTGGGGTTTCATGAGAATTCAGGGGGTTTAAGACTAAGAGTATAAAAGGAGATGTCAGTTAAGGCCTCAGGGGAGTTTTAAGTAAATTCAGCGGATTTCAGGGAGATTCAAGTGGGTCTCGAAAGAATTCAGGGAGTTTCAGATACGTTTCAGGGATCGCATGGGCAGTCTCAGAGGACTTCAGGTACGTCTCGAGCATCTGTTCACTAAGGAGGTGTGGCTCAAACAGCGTCTTTTCTGGCATCCAGCGGCTGAGTATGAAACCGGAAGCTATACCTAAGGTGGCAGCCCAGCTATACCTAAGGTGGCAGGCCAACAACCTGCTGTTTCCGAGACCCAAATAGACGTTACTGAAACCGAAAATGAAAGATTACGAACTGATTCAACGGCAACGACTTTTTGCGCGAAACAACGGAAAATAATTGAAGCTTAGAATGTATTAACCCTAGCCCAGCAGGGTAAACTGGTACAACTAGCCAATGAGGCATGTCGAATGAAGGTTGAGATCCAAGTACTGAGCGAAGTCCGTTACCCAAACTTTGGAGATCACAGATTGGCGTCGGGTCAAATTCTGCTATACTCTGGCCTACGAGGTGAACACGCTCCGCGCCACCACAGTGATGCAAGGGCGGAAAAAAGTCGAAAAATCAACTTATGTATTTTGATTCAAACGTATTTTTTTATTTTTTCTCAACATTTGAATAGTCTATTTTCAAAATTTTGTGCTGATTGGACCAAAATTGAATTTTGTACAGCATTTCAAAGTATGTGTCCGTCATGCTTGAAATTTTCGCTCCCATATAAAATGTATGGGAAAACAAAAGCAAACTTCTGCTAAGTTTTCAAATATGAGCACACATTTGTACACATTTCACGCTATAGTTATTTTAAAGATTTTTTTGTCAGCTTTTAGGAAACCTAGGGGATATTTTGCGCAAACTTGCACAACATACATTTTTTGGTAAAGATACAACTACAGAGCCGTTATGCTGAATGACATTTTACCATCTGCATATAGTTGGCGAATTGCTTTGCTTATTTTAAGAATAAAAGGTGATGCATGTATATTTTCAAATTATTAGGATCGTATTGATTTCATTTCTTATATTTTTATCGTTATACTTTTTATTTTCAAGGCTCAGTCGTCATGAAGCTTTACGGAGCCATGCAAGCAACTTATACTTAGACGAGAGGACAATGGGAAAGAAAATTAATATCAAAATTATTTCTAATATTTTCTCAAATCTTACATTGAGGAAGGTTTTATTTGTTTGTATCGTTAGTTTTCAAGGCTCAGCTACCATAGTGCATAACAGAGCCGATATTTGTTGTAGCATGTTCACATTTTTGATGCATGAAAAGTACTTTCATAAAAGGCATAAATAGCTGTTTTACGGGCAGGTATACAGCAAGACAACGCTGATGGCATTTGTGGTGATTTATGATCGTACCAGAATATTTTCGCATTGGAAATTTCAAATGGCTTTCAATTTGCCGTTTTTTACGATGGTGTCTCGTTACGCCCTGTTTCTTTATTTTCTCGAAGTAAAAAAGACCAATTTCCAATTAGGAAGCATGAACTAACCCTAATATTCAAATTTGATCTTTTGACAAGATGGTTGGCATGAATTTATCAACCTAATTGTTATTGGTAGCAAAGTTTGATATTCACGCAAAAAGTTACGCGTGAAATGTGTCAAATGCCAAAAATAGGTAAATTGGCAAATACAGGGGATAGACAAAATGATCAGGGTTGTATCCACATGTCTAGAACGAAAAAGAGACAGCATACTTGAACTTATTAACCTATGTGAAATGTTTCAGCTTTTGCAAATGTTTGCATTACACACTTCTTGTATTTTTTTTTGTCCTTTAAAGTGAGTAATTACAAGCTTTTGTTTTTCTAACGGATATTTTGTTTAATTCAGATAGATCCTAATTTTCACCACTTCCACAAGTATTTACCAATTACTCTGTGCTCAAGCTTATTTTATCGGAAGACGCTGCGGTGAAAAGGTCCTTCGTCGAGGAGCTAGAGAACCGTGCTGCAAATATTCCAGAAGGTGGAAGCGTAGAAGATCAATGGAGCGCCATCAAGTACGCCTGCATCGCCTCCGGCGAGAATAATTTGGATGAGCTACGCACCCAAAGAAAGCAGTGGATTACAGATGATACCTGGAGGAAGATAGAGGAGCAAAGGAACGCCAAAGCCGCGATAGAGCGAGCGAAAACACGAGGAGCCAAAGCCGTAGTCCGTCAGCGCTACTCGGTTCTCGTGAAGGAAGCGAAACGCTCATGTAGACGAGACAAAAGAGCGTGGGCGGACTTCCTTGCCAACGAAGGCGAGAAAGTCGCAAACACAGGCGACATCCGTCTCCTCTACAATGTCTCACGTCGCCTTAGTAGGACAAAGATGTATGCTACAATGCCCGTGGAAGACACGTCTGGACAGTTACTGACCGACCCGGCTGTCAAGGGTTCGACGCATTATCCGTATCAACACCAAAGCAGTGCAGGAGATAGAAACAGCCATCCGTAGCATGAAATCGAACTGGGCCCCAGGGGTCGATCGCATATCAGCTGAGATGCTCAATGCTGACCCCGTAGTAACCGCACAACTAGTGCATCAATTATTCTGCAACATATGGAAAACCACGACATTTCCGGCCGACTGGATGCAAGCCGTCTTAGAAAGGTACCCAACTCTCCGGCGGCAGCAAGCAGGACTCCGTGCCGGACGATCCTGTGTGGACCATATTTTCACGCTCCGTATCATTCTGGAGCAAATCAATGAATTCCAAGAGTCTCTCTACCTGGTGTTCATTGATTACGAAAAAGCTTTCGACCGTCTCAACCATGGAAACATGGGTGTCCCTGAGAAAATCATCGGCCTTATTGAAGCACAGTACAGAGCATTTTCGTGCAGAGTTTTGCACAACAGTGTTTTGTCCGATCCCATCCGGGTCGTTCCTGGAGTGAGGCCAGGATGTATCCTCGTCGTAATCGACGAGATCCTGGATGGTACGATTGACCGTGAACCAAATCGTGGATTGCTGTGGCAGCCCATTACCATGGAGCACCTAAATGACTTCAAATTGGCTGATGACGTTGATCTCCTAGTTCAACGATGCTCTGATATGCAGAGCAAGCTCGATGATCTTGCCTCAGCGGCCAGTCTTACCATCAACGTCAACATGACGAAATCGTTGGATGTAAACACGGTCAACCCTTCCAGCTTTACGGTAGCTGAGCAATCATTGGAAAATGTTGAAAAATTCTAATATCTTGGTAGACAAATGGCGGCCGAAGGCGGCGCCAAGATCGACAGGTGCACGGTACAAGAAGACGCAGGCTGCTTCTGCGAGTATAAGAAATGTATGGAAAAACAACCAGATCAGTCGACGCGCCAAAATCCGAATTTTCAACTCGAACGTGAAATCTGTGCTGCTATACACCAGTGAAACCTGGTGTGTATCAGTGGAGAACACTCAACGGCTGCAAGTCTTCATCAATAGATGCCTGCGATATATAATTAGTGCATGGTGGCCTCACAATTGGATCTCCAACATGGAGCTCTATCGTCGATGTCATCAAAAGCCGATAGCGACAGAAATTAGGGAGCGAAAGTGGAGATGGGTCGACCACACTCTACGCAAGGGCGAGATCGAAATCTGCAAATAAGCGTTTGATTGCAACCCAGCAGAACATCGCTGCAGAGGCAAACCCAGAGGCTCATGGTGGCGCAGCCTCAACAACGAAATCAAGCAATTTGACAGAAATTTGACCTGGCACAGGTCAAGGCGATGGCTGGCAATCGCCCAGGATGGAAATCTTTCAATTAGGCCCTCTGCACCACCGTGGGTGCCTAGGACTGAAAGTAAGTGGCAGAGGACTTTAGGGAGTTTCAGGCGCGTTTTCGGGGTTCTCAGGAAGGGCGTTTCATGGAGGTCTCTTTGGCGTACAATGAGGTCTTCTACTACTTCCTAATACTTCCTGATATCACCTTCAGACTTCCTCAATTCTTCTGTGGCCCACAGAGGGGTTCCCAGGATAGCCATATCCGAAATGCAGCGGCATAGATACGGAACTGATAAACATGGAGTTCGAATAAAAGATGTTGACACATTTTCAGCTGACATTTCCATCCATTATATAATTAGATGTTTACTTTTCAACATTTCACACGGTTTATTTGTTGAGTTTCACTGGTTTATTGTATATCAGGATTGATCGTTTTGTTTTTATGGTTTCATTTGAAGTCAGATTCTTGTGAACATGTACTACCATTTACTGTATCTTTCTGTTGTAATATTATATTATAATAAGTTGGATTTTTCAAAACGGCATCATATTCTCCAATGTTTTTTGGTTATTTACTTCTTTGGCACCAATGCTGTAGGAGTTGAGAAAAAATTACTAAAATTCGTGAAAGCCAAATGTGGCCTAAAACCTAGCTTTTCGGGTGCAATCACGCTTTGGCGCGCAAAAAGTGGCATCGCGTCAGCACTGATATGATAGCCAACACCTGTCATCGCGCTTGTTTGTTATCACCCGTGGTAGGGGGTAGCCAAGGCAAACTACAAGGAAGCAAAGCTACTACGTTCAGTACAATTTCGCGGCACAACGTGATTGCCTCCAAAAAGCTAGTTTTTAGGCCACATTTGGCTTTCATGAATTTTAGTTATTTTTGCTCAACTCCCACAGCATTGGTGTCAAAGAAGCAAATAACCAAAAAACATTGGAGAATATGATGCCGTTTTGAAAAATCGAACTTATTAAGTATATTAGGGTGTTCCAGAACGAAATCTATCAAAAATTCAACTTTTTAAGGTTTTTCTGATTACAAAAGTGATAATTACACATGTTTCCTTCAATTTTATTGGCACACGTTGTTCGGAGAAGTTGTAGCAAACAAGTACTGCTTTCAATTTCTGCCGAAAGAATTAAGTTTTGACATGTTTCAGTATAGTTATGATTTTTTGAATTTCAAAAATTGTCGAAAAACACAAAATTGATTTGATGCACATCTTAATTTCAATGGATTTGGCTGAAATTTTGACCAGATACTTCTTTTAGGATGCCAATCAAAATATGGGGGTGGACTTGAGAATCAGAGAACATTTTTGAAAAGCTGGACAGGCCTAACGTGCATGCATAGCTTTATCTCTCTGTTGTAAATATCTCAACTGGACATTAGGCTCCAATTTCAAATCGATCCGTTCGTAAAATATATATTTCTAACACGTGATTTTGCTTGCCCTGTTGATGGATCTAATTTGTTGAGTGTTGATATTATTCCCCAAGTATATTATGTTTTCAGGAGTTCTCTTCTGGATCAGTTAGTTAGTGTAATGCACATAGTTAGTTTATTGATTTTGTTCTGCACATCGAACCATATCGTAGCTCCATTCAATACTCCATACTCTTATGTATAGTTATTGTAAAAGTGATATGACCAGCATATCAAAGTCAATTAATTGTTTCCTTCCGGCTAATAAAATCTACGCTAATTCTGGCTCAATGAGCCATAACTTATCTTCAACTGGGATAGGAAAGGAAGTGGTGGCATCAAGCCATTATTTACCACAGATTAAACAAATACAGACGTTAAAACAGTTTCCAGATAATTGTGCTGGCATTTATCCATTTTTTTTTTAATTTCGATCTGAATGATTGCAATCACAGAGCAGTAGTGTTTAGACCAAGTTGGTATTAGTTTTCCATGCTTGAATCAACGCCATTCCAAGAAGATGAACATCCGTAAATCCCTAACTAAACGATTAGTGAGATTGGTAACCGTTTGATATACTTAAACTAAACAAAGTTATGTACAAGTTGTATACGCTTATTCATTATTCAATTTCTGTTTCAAGTTTTTAAGTTATCATTATTGATTTATTAATATAACATTTACGCATACTTCCATCAGTATATTTTATTATAAGCCACTTAGTACACTCTTTTATGGATAATATTTTGAATACCCTGCAAACATTAAATTAGTTGAACTCTTCGTGGTTCTGATAATTAACCTTTTTTGACGTAAGGATAATGTTAGATAATTGAACTAACAATGTGCAATTTCTGTTTTTTTTGGTTACCACTGACACAAGTTTACTTAAGATGTAAAACAATCATGGATTTTGTTTACTTTCTCTTGACCAGTATGTTTAAGCTTTTTTGAGGCTGGAAGACAACAACGATGTACTACCTTGATTAGTATTACGAGCATGATTCTTGTTTTGAACGAGTTTTCCTGCAAGGTATTAAATAACAGTAATAATAAGGAAGTTAACAGGGTCTGAATGCCATAAGTAATCCTATTCAAAAACAAATGTTTAAGGCTCCGATTGATTCCATTCATTTTGTATTCGTGCGTGCTCACTTCTAACAAAACAATAAAATAAAAAGAAACAAAATAAACAGCGCTTCAATCTTTTGTTTTAGGACGAAATTGGGAGCCGCATGCTTAATAAGGGAACCAATACCCTAAACGTTTCAAAATCAGCCAATACTATTAAAATCATACATTAAGTCAGTTGTACTTTAATAATTTGTTTGGTTGAACTCAAATAATATCACGCGAAGGACTGCTGAAACAAAAAAAAAAGCCGCTAGAAAGCGCCACTCACTTTCAGCAAGAAGGTGCTTGTTTTAGAGTAAATGATAAAATATTGTTGAATGTTGCAAAGTTTTAGCTACTTTTTCAAATTTGGACAAAAAACCAACGTACTTTTGTTATTTTCCACCAAATTTTTTTAACACCCATTTTTTTCTGCGCGGCGGATGCGTATTTATTTATGTTATTTAAGCAGCAAGTTGCAAAATTATGATTTTTTCAGCACAAGTCATACATTTATCCAACGAGGCTTGTCGCGGTCAAGGTCAAGGCATAGGTCAAAGATTCGCCTGAAATGCTGGCGATGAATCCATGGCGTTTGTTTACTTCGTTAAAGTTCAATCTTTTGAAAGCCGGCAATCAAAAGAGATTCATATGCGAAAAAATATGCTTCATTCAAAAAGCCAGTCCACATTTTCTGAAATGTTATGAAAATACGTACTGGCGCGTCTCCAAATTCTATTACAATCAACTGTTGGTCGCAAGCCGAAATGGTTTGAGAACCTCTGTTTTAGATAATCCACAATAACTGGTTCACGCTATGTCTACAGGGAAGTATTATGAAAAGTGAATGTACCCCCATGTTATTCCCTTGAATATGTAGTAGGTTTGAACCTCTAGTTTCAGAATTGGTGCGGCTTAATATTTCATATTGAGTTTTTTGATATTTTTAATTTTTTTCCTATTTTCTGTTCTGAATTATTTCCTATTTTTCCTATTCATTTCATTTCATTTCATTTATTTAGTTAACATCAAATTCATGATAATACTGAATCAACAATTTGCCGCCATAATACTCGATTTGCAGCTGCAGCTCTCCAACGTCGGTCACGCCCAACACTCGCCAGATCACGCTCCACCTGGTCCGCCCATCGTGCTCTCTGCGCTCCACGCCTTCTTGTACCAACCGGATGGTTAGCAAACACCAACTTTGCAGGGTTGTTGTCCGGCATTCTTGCAACATGCCCTGCCCATCGTATCCTTCCGGCTTTGGCCACTTTCTGGATGCTGGGTTCGCCGTAAAGTGCAGCGAGCTCGTGGTTCATCCTTCTCCGCCACACACCGTTCTCCTGCACGACGCCAAAGAACGTCCTTAGCACGCGTCGCTCGAAAACTCCGAGTGCTTGAAGGTCCTCCTCGAGCATCGTCCATGTCTCGTGTCCGTAGAGAACCACCGGTCTTATTAGCGTCTTGTACATGGTACATTTGGTGCGGGGGTGATTCTTTTTTGACCGCAGTTTCTTCTGGAGCCCATAGTAGGCACGACTTCCACTGATGATGCGGCTTCGTATTTCACGGCTCACGTTATTGTCAGCCGTTAGCAAGGAACCGAGGTAGACGAATTCTTCTACCACCTCGAAAGTATCCCCGTCTATCGTAACATTGCTGCCAAGGCTTGTCCTGTCTCGCTCAGTCCCACCTACCAGCATGTACTTTGTCTTAGCCGCATTCACCACCAGTCCGACCCGACTTGCTTCACGTTTCAGGCGGGTGTACAGCTCTGCCACCGTTCCAAATGTTCTAGCAATAATATCCATGTCATCCGCAAAACAGACAAATTGGCCGGATTTCGTGAAGATCGTACCCCGGCTGTTGAGCCCGGTTCGTCGCATAACACCTTCCAGGGCGATGTTGAAGAGTAGGCAGGAAAGTCCATCACCTTGTCGTAGTCCCCGTCGAGATTCGAATGAACTGGATAGTTCACCCGAAATCCTTACACTGTTCTGCACACCGTCCATCGTTGTTCTTATCAGTCTGGTAAGCTTCCCGGGAAAGCTGTTCTCGTCCATGATTTTCTATAGCTCTGTGCGGCCGATACTGTCGTATGTCGCTTTGAAGTAGATGAACAGGTTTTGCGTTGGGACCTAGTATTCACGGCATTTCTGGAGCATTTGCCGTACGAAGAAGATCTGGTCCGTTGTCGATCGGCCGTCGATGAAACCGGCTTGGTAACTTCCCACGAACTCATTTACTTCAGGTGAAAGACGACGGAAGATGACCTGGAATAGCACTTTGTAGGCGGCATTCAAAATGGTGATCGCTCGAAAGTTCTCACACATTAACTTGCCGCCTTTCTTGTGGATGGGACAGATTATCCCTTCCTTCCACTTCTCTGGTAGCTGTTCGGTTTCCCAGATCTTGACTACTAACTGGTGCAGACAGGTGGCCAACTTTTCCAGGCCCATCTTGATGAGTTCTGCTGCGATACCGTCTACCAACCGCTTTGTTGTTTTTGAGCTGGTGAATGGCATCCTTAACTTCCTTCAGCGTGGGAGTTGGTTCGTTCCCGTCCTCTGCTGCACCAACATAGTCATTTCCTCCGCTGCCTTGGTCCTCCGTGCCTACATTCTCTTCGCCATTCAGGTGCTCGTCGAAGTGCTGCTTCCACCTTCCGATCACATCACGTTTGTCCGTCAGAAGGCTCCCGTCCTTATCCCTGCAGATTTCGGCTTGCGGTACGTAGCTTTTGCGGGATGCGTTGAGCTTCTGGTAGAACTTACGTGTTTCTTGTGAACGGCACAGCAGTTCCACTGCATCCTTCTCCTCTAGAACCGCTCTGCACTCCTCGTCGAACCAATCGTTTCGTCGACTCCGTTCTACGTACCCGATAGTGCTCTCGGCTGCGTTGTTGATGGCTGCTTTGACTGTACTCCAGCAGTCCTCTAGAGGGGCCACATCGAGCACACCCTCGTCCGGCAACGCTGCCTCGAGATTCTGCGCGTATGTGGTGGCGACATCTGGTTGCTTCAGTCGCTCTAGATCGTATCGAGGCGGCCGCCGGTACTGTACATTCTTAATAACGGAGAGTTTTGGGCGCAGTTTAACCATCACCAGGTAGTGATCAGAGTCGATATTAACGCCACGATAGGTCCTGACGTCGATAATGTCGGAGAAGTGCCGTCCAACAATCAGAACGTGGTCGATTTGCGATTCCGTTTGTTGTGGTGATCTCCAGGTGTGACGATACGGGAGGCTGTGCTGGAAGAAGGTGCTACGAATGGCCATGTTCTTGGAGGCGGCGAAATCGATGGTGGGCGCTGAACTTTCCAATCGTCGGTCTGAATTCCTCCTCCTGGCCTACCTGGGCGTTTAGGTCCCCTATGATGATCTCGACGTCGTGGTTTGGGCAGCAGTCGTACTCGCGTTCGAGCTGCGCGTAAAATCCGTCTTTGTCATCATCAGTGCTTCCGGAGTGAGGGCTATGCACGTTTATTATGCTGATGTTGAAGAATTGGCCCTTGATCATGTGCAGGTGCACATTCTTCCGTCGATCGGCCACCAACCGATCACGCGCCTCTGCATGTCGCCCATCACTATAAAAGCTGTTCCCTGCTCACGTGTGTTGCCGCAACCCTGGTAGATGGTATGATTACCTCTAAACGTTCGCACCATAGATCCTGTCCAACACACCTCCTGCAGCGCTACGATTCCGAACCCACGGTCCTTCAGTATATTGGCGAGTATGCGGGTGCTCCCGATGAAGTTGAGAGATCTGCAGTTCTACGTACCGAGCTTCCAACCGCAAGTCCCTTTTCGTCGCTGTAGTCGTCGCCATTGGTATCGGTTCGCATTCTTCTCTTGTTGATTTTTCGGTGCTAGTCTTTTTTACGGCTGGCTCGCAGGGCCTGACTCCAACCCACTAACTCAGGGAACTGGGCTTACCTTCTCGGAAGCTACGGGTTCTGCATTGTCATTTCTTCCAACTACAGTGCTAAATGGCTAGGCTCAAGCACCAGCCTTTCGCAGAAGTTCCAAAGGAGCTCTTTTGAGAGTTTCCTCGAGGAGTTTCTTTAAGAATCAGTCGTTTTTTTCAGGATTTATTTCGAGAGTTCTTACAGCTATTTCTTTAACAGTTCTGAAGAATACCAGAAATTCTTTCGAGACTTTAGGAGGCATTAGGAGTTCCTTTAAAAAATTCCTTCAAGAGTTTTACTATCAATAATTTCAGTTTCTTCAGTAGTTTCTACGGAAATTCTTTGGTGAGTTTGTGCAAGTACTCATCTAGGAGTTCCTCCTGCATTTTTCCTGCATTTCTTCGGGAAATTCGTTAAAGGATTTGTCCGGAAATTCAATCACGATTTTTTTTTCAGGAATTCCTTCAAGAGTCTCTCCAAGAGTTTCTTCTGCAATTCCATCAAGCTGGATCGTGTTACTTCATCTAAAATTTACTATAAAACGCTATATTTTTCCAAGCTTACTTCAAAAGCTTTACAAGAAATGCATGCATACATTTTATATGAAGATATGTGGGGATTCCTAAAAGACAAACGTCTTCAAATCCCAGTTCAACATTACACCAGATAGAGATGAGAAAACTGATTCAATTTTGAGAGCGAATCGTTCCCGATTCACTCTCAAAAAAGAGTCGACTCTTTTGTTCGATTCAATAAGTCATTTCCGGAATTTGATGAAAAATTTCGTTTTTCGAGCCGAGTCCTTCCTTATATGTCCAGTTTTTGAGAAAATCTGCTCTCTTGGTACAGACAACAACGTCGAATTAACAATCATAGCATGACGTGATAAAATGCGATTTAACCGTTATGTGGCCGGCAAACTTTTTGCTTTTTTCTACACCGTGTATTTTAAATGGGTGCTGGGTACCCGGGTACCCTGCCGGCCACATAAGGGTTAACACAGATTTTTGTTCCTGCCACTAAAGAATCGAATCACTGGTGCAAGTCAGCCACACAATAAACTAACAAAAAAAATATCTAACGGCAATCTAACGGTGTTCTGCGTCTAATTATTATGAAAGTGCGTAATCAGCTAATTCTTTTCGGCAGATTGTTGGACTCGTTATGAACTTCACTGAATCGTAACTCTTTTGAAAAGAATCATGGTTCACTCACTCGATTTCGCGAGTCAATTCTTTGAGTTGATTCGCGAGTGAGTTGCCCATGTCTACACCAGAACTTCAGGTGCACAAATCTTAAAAAACGAACTTCTAACGATAGTGTAATTTTATTTTGTCCTGTTCACTTGTAATAAGTTTAAAATAAGAAGATCCAATGCACTGATTTGATTTTCAAAGAGATTTGAGCTCTCAAAATCTTGAGTAGATGCAAAAGATGGCCATTGTGGCGACCATCTTGAGATTCTAACAAGTGTGTCCTGAACGAATTCCATCGTGACATTTTAAAAGAAAAAAACGCACAAATTTCATTATAATTTTCCGTATATTATTTTATTTAAAAACATTCCTGAACTGAACTAAATTGTTTCAGATTTTATTTTCAAAATCCACCTGAAATTCTTAAAACTGTGATATTTTTTGAAGGATTTCTTCTGCTGGATTTTTCCTGTAAAACTTTAATATTTTTCTGAATCTTTAAGACACAATATTTTTTTCCCTGGTTTCATAAAATGATGGGAGAGCCTTTCAAGCATTTCTCAACATTACAGGAGAAACACTGGAAGAATCCCTTATTGGGACTTCTAAAGGAATCGCAAGGAAAACTCCTGTAGAAATTTATGTCTATATCGTGTAGAACAAATCCTAGGTGAAAATCATGCATTGAACTCCTGGAGGAATTCTATGTGGAACTCCCAGAGAAGAATAATCGGCGGAACTCTCAAAGGGATTACACTAGAGTTTCTGGTGCAGTTTCTGGAAGTAAGATTTGTCAGCGGAACTTCAGAATGAACTCTCGGCGCTGAACGCTCCAATAGAAGGATCTCCCAGCAACTGTAGGGAACATATATCTGAGAGACACGAGAAAATTTAACGGATTAACTCCAGGAAAAGTCTTTAGAGGAACTCTTGGATTTCTCAAAAGAATTTGTGGAAGAATTCTTAAATCATCTCCTAGTAGAATTCTCGAATGAACTCCTTGAATAATGTTCCTAGTAATTGTTAAGAGCACTTTTCAAAGAAGTTTCTGAAAGATTTCTGGAGGAAATACTGGAAGTTATCTTGGAGATAATCCAGGTTATTCCCACAGGAATTCCTCGAAGACTTCGATGAAATTTATTCTTCTTTTTTATGCCTTGCATAAAAATAGGGAGAGCTATTCATTACCAATCAATAATATTCAAAGGATAATAACGGTGACTATGGCGGACGGGAGAGTAAAAGGAGGTCCTAGGAAGATCTAATGGAGGGAAGTGCATTTTTTTTTTAAGCCTGATTTATGTGTATTTTAACTTAATTGGTAATTCTACTCTCATGGGAATGGATAATGGGCAATCTAGAGTGTGCAATAGAGGGTCTTATGGAGTATTTTACATGGGTTTCGGGAGGATTTCGGGAAGTTTCAGAAATTTTTTGAAGAATTTTCGGGGGTTTCATGAATTATGAAAGGTTATTTTTTTATCTGCATTAACGAGATTATTAGCACTGGGCTATTGTTCACCTCGAGATCCAGGCTTTACTTTCCTTCCGAAGGGTGAACTCACATTTTGTGAGTTTGTCGGGAGTGGGATTCGATTCCAGATCCTCGGCGTGATAGTAACGTGCTTTAACCATCACACCAGGTCCGCTCCACGTTCAAAAGATGTTTCACGAGGTTTCATTTCGATGGGTGCCAGGGTTGTCATGAAGTTCGGAGGGCTCCTGAGATCTTAGCGGGAGTCGGGGTGTTTCAGAACTTTTCAGTGAGTTTTAGGGCGCTTCAGGAAGTTTTAGGACATCTCAGGAGGTTTCATGGGGTATTCTAGGGCATTCAGAGGGTCTCAGGAGAATTCAGGAGAGTTTCAGAGGATTACATAGGCATTTCAGTGGAACTGAAAAGGATTCAGGGTGGTGTCAGGGACGTTTAAGGGAACACGCTGCGTTGGGTATTATCTTCCACTCTTCTCCCTAAATTTACTCTTGTGATTTGAAGAATATAGGGTCTGGGACCATTTGGTCACTTTTATTTCTACTGAACAAAGAAACCTGAAAATGGGTGGATATAAGGGAATCACAGGAGGTATCAGACCACGTCGCAGGGGGCTTGCAGAGAGTTTCATAGGATCTCAGGGACATTTCAGTAGATCTCATAAGGATTCAGGGTTATAACATAAGCGGATCTCTGGCTCAAAAAGTTGAAGCCTTTTCGATTTCGTATGCTGGTATAAGGGGTACCGAAAGGTCAAATACGTTATACCATTATCACCATATCGTTTTTCAACATGTCGTGAAGTAAAACAAAGACCTCATAGATCTAGACTGGCAGCACGTGGAAATAAAGAATAAAGTAGTGATGAAGCTTTGTAAAGTTTGGTCTCGAATACGTTTGTCAACCTCATTTGGACAAGGTATTTGGAGTACATTGCTCAAAATTTCTAGAGCACCGTTTTTAGAACCGTTGAACGGATTTGGATGCAAATGCATCACGCTAATTGTTCAGTGGTTGTGAACAGCGTGATGCATTTTAATCCAAATCCGTTCAACGGTTCTAAAAAACGGTGCTCTAGAAATTTTGAGCAATGTACTTCAAATACCTTGTCCTTAAAAACGAAGGTCGATATGTGGAACGTTGTTGTGTTATTCCATAGATTTAAATCATTTTAAGACTGAATGATTAAAAGGATTGCCAGCAGCACGTTTAACGCATGTCCCAGCTACCAATCTTTGTATCTGCGGTCTTTACTAAAACTGGATTACTGCTTGGATCGGATGCCGGCATACAATTTCACAAGGCAGCCCGAGCAGGAGAAAATAGCCGAAGAATACGAGACTTAGGTATGGGAAATGAAATATCTACAACCTGAATGAGGTATTAAGAAACCCTGCATAGGAGGTAAAATACCTTAAATAATAACTGGTGTGAATTCTGGGCATAACACATGAATAATGTCATCAGGTATGACAATAATAATCGGCGATTTTTCCATACAAATAGTGATTTTTCCATAATTCAATAATACCTCAAGCAGTTCTCAACACCAAACCAATAACTCGTTGAGGTATTTCATCAATACCTACAAAATACCGGATTAAGTTATTTTTAATACCTGGGTACCGACCAATACCTTGTCTTAGTATGATACCGATTTTGGTATGCTGCAGTTATGTGTTAGTTAGTTATTCGTTCCTGCTCGGGAGGCTAGTTAACTAAATAAACGTCAATTTTGGACGTAAACATGTGACGTCGTTCTTATTGTCCTTCATGTTGGCTGAGAAAATTGATGTGGAGTACTGCATCAATTTGCTCATTAAAAATCTGTCAGATTTCCGGAATATTGTACACCGTGGAGAAAGAACCCCCCAAAATACCCTTGAAATCCACAGGAAACCCCTTTATTCCCATCTGATATGCATCGGCATATAATATTTGAAACTGGTAAACATGGAGTTCGAATAAAAGAAGTTGACACATTTTCAGCTGACATTTCCATCCATTATATAAGTAGATGTTTACTTTTCAACATTTCACACGGTTTATCTGTTGTGTTTCACTGGTTTATTGTATATCAGGATTGATCGTTTGGTTTCTATGGTTTCATTAGAAGTCAGATTCTTGTGAACATGTACTACCATTTACTGTATCTGTTCTGTTGTAAATATCTCAACCAGGCATTAGGCTCCAATTTCAAATCGATCCGTTCGTAAAATATATATTTCAAGCACGTGATTTCGCTTGCCCTGTTGATGGATCTGATTTGTTGTGTGTTAATATTATTTCCCAAGTATATTATGTTTTCAGGAGTTCTCTTCTGGATCAGTTAGTAAGTGTAATGCTTTATTAATTTTGTTTTGTTTATTGATTTTGTTCTGCACATCGAACCATATCGTAGCTCCATTCAATACTCCATTCTCTAACTCTTATGTATAGTTATTGTAAAAGTGATATGACCAGCATATCAAAGTCAATTAATTGTTTCCATCCGGCTAGTAAAATCTATGCTAATTCTGGCTTAATCAGCCATAACTTATCTTCAATTGGGATTGATAGGAAAGGAAGTGGTGGCATCAAGCCATTATTCACCAAAGAGTAAACAAATACAGACGTTAAAGCAGTTTCCAGATAATTGTGCTGGCGTTTATCTATTTTTTTTTTAATTTCGATCTGAATGATTGCAATCACAGAGCAGTAGTGTTTAGACCAAGTTGGTATCAGTTTTCCATGCTTGAATCAACGCCATTCCAAGAAGAAGAACATCCGTAAATCCCTAACTAATCGATTAGTGAGATTGGTAACCGTTTGATATACTAACTCTAAACAAAATTATGTACAAGTTGTATACGTTTATTCATTATTCGATTTCTGTTTCAAGTTTTTAAGTTATCATTATTGATTTATTATAATAACATTTACACATAGTTCCATCAGTATATTTTATTATAAGCCACTTAGTACACTCTTTTATGGATAATATTTCGAATACCCTGCAAACATTAAATTAGTTGAACTCCTCGTGGTTCAGATAATTAACTTTTTTTTTGACGTAAGGATACTATTAGATAATTGAACTAACAATGCGCAATTTCTGTGACGTTTTTCGGTTACCACTGACACAAATTTACTTACGATGTAAAACAATCATGGATTTTGTTTACTTACTTTCTCTCGGTATGTTTAAGCTTTTTTGGGCTGGAAGACAACAACGATGTACTACCTTGATTAGTATTATGAGCCTGATTCTTGTTATGAATCAGTTTTCTTGCAAGGTATTCAGAACGATTCTATAACATTCCCCAGAAAACCATTCCCCAGAGAACCAATCCCCAGAAATCCATTCCCCAGAATGTACCATTCCCCAGAAAACTATTTCTTAAAACGCGTCATTCCCCAGAAAGAAAATAAAACTATTATTTTATTTCTAAATATTCATTCGTAAAAAATCACCGGAAGAAACATTCTGCTAAAAATTCTCATTCAACAAGAAAAACTTTGGAAATAAGCATGATTTGCCTTTACAATTTTTTAGGCTATTAGCATAATTATTGACATCGTACTGCCTTCTTTTTCAGCATGCATTTTCCCTTCTTTTTTGCATAGGCTGTTCTTTCGAATTGCACTTTTCAGAAAATGATCGGCATCAAAACTTCTTACATTTTCAATGTAGATTTTCCCTTCTTTTCTGCATAGGCTGTTCTTTCGAGTAACACTGTTCAGGTAATTATCGGCACCACAAGCACAGGTGTTTTGGAATTTGAAAAAATATTTAAGAAATATTTAAGAAATTTAACACCGGTGGTGGCTGTAACGCCCATAATTTCCTGAAAAGTACATTTCGAAAGAACAGCCTATGCAAAAAAGAAGGAAAAATCTATGTTAAAAAAGTAAGCGGTTGCTATGCCGATAATTTCCTGAAAAGTACAACTCGAAGGAATAGCTCTTTCTTTTTAAACAAGTTTTTTTAGAATGTAGGCAATTGGTATACTATTATTTGAATTATAACTGCATACATTTTCAACATAGATTTTTCCTTCTTTGCTGCATGGATCGTTCTTTTTAATTGCACTTTTCAGGAAATTATCGGCATCACATCTGCTTACATTTTCAACATAGATTTTCCCTTCTTTTCTACATAGGCTGTTCTTTCGAGTTACAATGTTCAGGTACTTATCGGCACTACAAGCACAGGTGTTTAGAAATTTGAGAAATTTTATCATGAATATTATAGCAATTTAACACCGGTGGTTGTAATAATGCCCATGATTTCCTGAAAAGTGCAATTCGAAATTATAGCCTATGTTGAAAAGAAGGGAAAATCTATGTTGAAAATGTAAGCAGTTATAATTTCAATAATTTTACTAATTTCCTTAATTCTATGAAAAATATTGTTTAAAAATAAGGATCATTGTAGGGTTTTTGAATGCCGAAAGGAAAACAATGGTACTTTTTTTCTTCTTCATTAAAAATATTTTTGAGTTGTTATAAGAATTGTTGGCATTAAAACTGCTTATATGTTCAGTTTGTATATTCCATGGTATTGGAATAATGATAAAAATCCTTCTCATACAGCATGAATGAAGGGCCTTTGTAGCGAATAATTAGGAACGGCCATTGGGATGGATCCCTCCAACTATTTACGTAGAAAAACATGGTCAGTTGAGTCTTTCCGAGTAACTCAAAGTTTTTGACAGAATAATCTTTTTTTTTTTTAAAAACCGGCCATATATAAACTGGTCCATAAACATCTTGTACACTGAACAACATCAGTAGAAAATGCATTTTCTCTGTAAATTTTGCGGATCACAATTAAAACGTTATCCATCGCGAAGCACGTGCTGCACAATTTTACAAATCTGTCTAGAACAAAACAATTGATAGCAACTGCAATGATGGCAGTTTGTGAACTTTCAAGATAGGTTCAAAGATCAACATGCAACTATATACAATGGTAATTAAACGTTTGAACCATTGTAGAATATTTTTATGAATATGTATGTATGTATACATCACTTAATTTGTTAAAATACCGTATTGTCGGGCCGCCACCAAACCGGACGTCGCACAATAAAGTTGCGACGCGACCAAACTCGCGACGTTTTTATTAATTATGTCAAAAGTAGTGCGCATCCTTCTCGTTGTTGTCAACAACACAGCACACTAGATGCGAAACAGTTGCGACACTTGTGGACCAAGAAAATGGCAATTTTTAATTGAGTGTCTGTCTTGATTCCAATCGGATGGACAATACAAAAAATAGATGTTTGCGCGTAAAAACACTATAAGGTTAAAATCCTTGCCTATAACACACCATTATGATCAACATTGTACTGTTTGTGTATCGAATTATACTTTTTAGCAGAGTATGTTAAGCTTTTCTGGGGAATGGTACATTCTGGGGAATGAATTTCTGGGGAATGAATTTCTGGGGATTGGTTTTCTGGGGAATGTTATAGAATCATTCAGAACATATATGAACGAATCTAAAGATGATCGACACACTGATCGCATTGCAAATACCGAAAGCATGGGTCTCATCATCTAAGCATCAAACAGAACTGAAAACGCAATAAGTAGCCTTGCTCACTCGTGTTAAACATTGAGCAGCATTCTCGTTTTCGGGCATTTTGTGGATGTCGAGATCGGTGCTCTCGATAATGCGAGTCAAAAATACACCTGGACGCGCTCCCATTTCACCTTACGAAAATTAATGGGATCTGAATGCCATAAGTAATATCGCGCTCCCAAATTCATCCTATTTGAAAACAAGCGATTACGGCACCGATTGATTCCGTTCTTTTAATTTTCATGCGTGTTTACTTCTAACAAAAAAATACAAAAATAAGAAATAGAATGAGGTTCTCCAGTTAGCCTAGTGGTTGATCGCCAATCTGGAGACGGCGGGTTCGATTCCCGTTCCAGTCGGGAAAATTATCTCAACTCTCTGGGCATAGAGTATCATTGTACTTGCCTCACAATGTACAAATTCATGCAATGGCAGGCAAAGAAAACCATTCAATTAATAACTGTGGAAGTGCTCAAAGAACACTAAGTTGAAGCGAGCCAGGCCAAGTCCCAGTGCGGACGTAGAGCCATTAAGAGGAGGAGGAAGAAATATAATGAACAGCGCTTTAACCCTTTGTTTGTCGTAGAATAAAAATGGGAGCCACATGCACCATAAGGGAATCCAATACTCTACATAAAGTCGGTTGTTCTTTTTTATTTTATTTTTTGTCGAACTCAATTAATATCACCCACTTTTGGTAAAAGGGTACTTGTTTTATAGCAAATGATAAAATATTGTTGAACGTTGAAAAGTTTTAGTTAAGATCTCAAATTTGGACATAAAACCAACGTACGTTTTCAACCACCAAATTTTCTGTTTATTTTTATCGAACTTCGTCTTAGCTAGGCTTCGCCAAAATTCTGTTGAATTTTGGTAAACCTGACTTATACAGAAAAGTTAAAAGGTAAATTCAATAAAATAGAACAAAATAAATATGTTTCTGAGGATCTGAATAAACATTTCAAGAGGCTTCATCTGACCATCCAGTACTACTATAATTGAAAACAAAAGCTAATATCAAGTGTTTACCCACTCGCCGTAAATATAGAAAAGTATGTTCAACCCGATCCGTTTGATGGCATTTATCATTTTTTCCTGAGAAAAATGATAAAACACGATTCAAGTTCTGCATAATCATAACATTGCAGTTACATCTTCAGAGACCTTGTGCAACCTGTATGCTTCCTTCATTTATGAATACCGTCAAATGGGGTAACTTGCAACACTTTTCGACTTTGAAGCAATATCATTGAAAATCTAAACATTTGAACCATCCTGTAAAGCATCGTGTACGCTAATTACCCAGAGTAGAATGCTATGTAGCAATTGATTTATCAAAATATGTTGTCACCTAATCAGGAGGTGCGAAATACATGCTTGTTGCAAGTTTCCCCATCTGTGGGGTAACTTGCAACACAGGACATGAAGTTAAGTTAGCTATCATTAAACATCGTATTGTAAATTTTTGATGTAATACATGAAAAATGCATTGTTAAGATGTACACTAACCAATTGACATATATTTTTTCATGAAAGGGCTGATAGTTATTGCAAGTGAGAGTATATCGTTTAACAACAGGTCGCACGTCCCTCAAATATAAAATATATATGGATTTCGTGACATAGTACTCGTAACAAAATGTCAACAATGATAATTGTCATTTCTTGAAAAGGTAGAGTGAGTCATCTTTAAGTAGTTTCCAGTTTGAAGTGGTGTTTGACAATTTCTGCTAAAATAACATGATTGAAACACATCTATTGAACTTTGTAAATATCAAAGTCGTTAATTTGGGTAAATTTGAAATAATTTAGTCCATCTACGTTCAGAATTGATGTTGGTGATTGTTTTAAAGCGCCCATAAACTAAATTAAACTTTTAACAAGATGTAACATGAATAAAACTCCATAATATGATATTTCCTAACAATGTGATTTTCAAACGTTCAAAAAAATGTAAAAAATGAGTTGTCATTTGAAAATGAACTCGTTACGTAATCAAGAAATGATCCGTTTTTATTATTTCTGACAAAAATATCGTGAAATGAAGATAAACAATAGAAGGTTTTGTCAAATTTAACTGTTGCAAGTTACCTCATAGTGGTTGACGAATATAATAATGATTTTTCACATTTCTTAGTCGATAAGTTTATTAATTTTTTATCGTTTAGCTAAGCTTACTATTAGGTACCCTAACTGCAACCAAGGTCATCAGACTTATCGCACTTACCATAGGGGAGAGGTGAAACACGATTTTCATACTTGTTTTTATGGCATAAAATAAGCAAACCGTTTTAACAGTGTAGCTAAACAATAAATAAAGAAACAAAACTAATTTTTCCACTAAATCGATCTTTGGTATACATAATCTCTATAACCGAAATAGAAGGGCATACTAGTTTTCATTAGGGGTACTCACTAAACAGATTAAATTGCTGCGTAAGCCATGATTTTCTGCTTATTTGAAATGTTTCATGAATAAGCGAATGAAATAATCATAGATTGCCTTGGTTATCGCGACGTTTAATCAGTTTAATCAGTTTACGCTGTTAAGTGAATCCCCCTATTATTATTAGAAAATACTTCACATTTAGTGTATGTCATCGTATTGCAAGTTACACCGCTGTTGCAAGTAACCCCGTTTGACGGTACCTTAAATCTGTGGTGTTCTGTAAATTTTCAAGACAAAGTGCCACGTAACGTCAATTTATCAACAATTATGAAAGCGAAAAAATATGTTTCATTCAAAAAGTCAGTAAAAATTTTCTAAAATGACATGTTATGAAAATGCCACCAGCACGGACGCCAAATTCTATATCAATCAACTGTGGGTCGCAAGCCGAAAAAGTGAGAACCTTCGACTGAATTTGTTGCGTACTTTTCAACTCGTGAATAATCAATTATTACTAACCCAAAGTCGAAACTGTTTGATGATAGATCTTCAACAGAGTTGCAGTGTTTACCGACTCGAAGTTACCGTTCGAAAATCGTAACGCAAGGCTTAGAAATCGCTAAACTCGTGGTGTACGATGTTCAGTGTTGCACTTGAACTGAACGCGAGCCAAAAATGAACTGAACGCGTTCCATTTTTTGAACATGAACGCAGTAAACATTGAACTTGCGTGTCAGAGCTTTTCACTGCTCAAGAACGCCCGTTCAGATCCCCATTCGGCTCAATGTTCTAATAGGGTACTGCATGAAATTATATCCATCTCTTTCACTCTTACAAAAATTTTGTAAACAACAAGGCCAAGAAACGTCAAAATCCCATACAAAATCAAAACATTGCAGTGCCCTATGCACTATGAACTTCTGCACGAATATTTGCTGGCCTGCTTACACTAACTGAAAATTTGACATTTGAGCGGAGCGGCACAGCTCAAACGTCAAAATTGTCTGTGCGAGTAAGCAGGCCAGCAAACATTCGTGCAGAAGTCCATTCTATCAATATGTAAAGCTAATGAATCGGTCCAGTCGTCCAGAGTTCCGTAGAAATAAGACTTCATGGAACATGGCCCTTCACTGTACCACATAATACCATATTAGTAATACGCACATATAGGGTATATGTACCATTCCTTGGCCTAATTTGCAAGCCGCATTGACAATTTTGACCATAACTCATGAAATAATAGCACTAGAAATAATATGTTGACCCTATTACACACTCTAGGCCATGGTTTCCCAAACTGTGGGTCGCGACCCCCCAGGGGGGTCGCCGGTCTTAATCCAGGGGGTCGCGAGGGACACTAAAATATTTAACTGTAACAGAGATCAAATGAGGGAATTTCTATGGGGGGTCGCGAAAACTACGTCTGTTGGCAAAAGGGGGTCGCGCGACCTGAAAGTTTGGGAACCTATGCTCTAGGCAATGCATGTTTCACCTATTGAAAGTAAACTAACATAAATATTCAAGAATTTATTTAATTAAGTTGAAAAAAATCGATGCGATGGTATGCAACGTTGGTCTATGGTACACAAATTGGCCTATTAGTGGATACAACGTTGGCCTATTGCTGTCCATGCACTAAAACCACTTATTATCTCATTTTTTCAATATTTCTGCTGAAGTATTATCTCTGTTTGTTCACCATTCTTACTTGTATATTACATTTTTGGAGCCAAATTTTTAAAAACTGTAAATAAATTGCTTAAACTTAAGTTCTTTCTTTATTTATTAACGAAAACAACGCAATCCTATTATTGTGTTATATTTTTACAGTCACCGTACACAAAACCTTTCTTCCTGTTCGTTCTTTCTGGTTCTTACGTAAACAATGTTGTTGACGTCACTTTATCGGTGTTGTTGACATCGCTTTACTGATGGGCCAAGATTTGGGTACATATTGAAAAAAATGTCCTCAATATTCGGCCCACATTCAATTTGTAACATATTTATTATTCTTTGAAAACAAATATACAAGTTCAAAATAGCGTCTTTGACCGTCGCATCAAATGTTCAGATATTGAAAAGTCAGTTCGAAATGTTTTAGAATCATGCCATTTATGATCATATGTATAGACTGCCCACTAAGCTGAAGAATCATGGCGTCTACAAAAGTTAAACAAAGTGACATTTTCATATAATTTTAATGCTCCAAAGTGCTAAAATTGAAACGAAGTGTTACAGTTGTTTGCCGCATAGCTTTTCCGATATCTAGTTATGCGTGTTTGTTTGAGTTTTTAGTTAAAGTTGAGATAGGCCAAACGAGGGGACTATGCCAACGAAGCATCCCGATACCCTACATTGCATTGTGGGGTTGGGAAGGAAGCGGATCGAATCGTCCGAGGTGACAGCGCTTCGGTCCTTTTGACGCGTTTTTATGCGAAACAACGTCCAAAAGCTTGGATGCGTCATCATATCCTATATGCCTTCTCTCCTAGGACTTTGTGACTCATTTGTATACACTCGTTGTTGCACGGAAAAAGGCGCCATATGACCTAGGCCATTGTGGCATCGGGCACTATGATTCTGCACCGAAATACGGATTATCCACAATCCACAATCCCCCTCACAATTGAAGGTCAGATTCTGAATCCAATGAGCCCAAGATTGCTAGAATTGTCGAAAAAATGGCAGAAATATGACCATTTCAGTTTAGCGGGTACCAGGGTATCATGTTAGCATGTTGGAATTATACTGGTGCAGTTCTTGCTCATTGTTCAAGGTGCGTTCAATTTCGAGCTCGCTCGAGTTCCAAACTTTGAACTGAACAATGTTCTAATCGATGTTTATCCAATTATTTTCAAGTTGGGACATTGTCATTATTGCTGCGTGATGGATGAATTTTGATTCACTGATCCAGAATAAAAATCTTTGATCATAATGGTTACACTATTCGATGGGCATCACTGTAATTTGCCTTGAAACATAGTAGCCATGATTTCTGTGTGCTATATTTGACGCCATGTGCAGCAATGTTGCCTGCTGGGAAGCTAAACGATCACTGTTAAAGTTTCTCCAGTTGAATAAAAATCGATCACTAATTAATGAGACGTCCGATTTGAATGTGGTCTTCGGCAAAGTTGTAACTGATAGAGTAACCTAGGAGTACCAAGGGTCAACTAACACTCTAGGGCACTTGGGGAAATTCTACGGTCAATTGAATGAAAAACGTCCTTTTTCCATAGTAATTCCGATACAAATTTTGAAGGGCTTGTGCACTCGATTTTCAACAAAATCAGCTCAATTTTTGGGAGTAGGCTTAGAATCTGATTATGAATCGAATAAGCGGTGTGGATCAAAAACGATTTTTGAACCACCTTAGGGTGTCCCATTTGAATCACTTGAAAGCACGATGATACTGAATCAAATCATGATATTACAGTGAATTTTTGTCTTTGCAAAAAATGTTGTATGCAACTCGTTGCAAAACTCGGTTTTACAGCACTCGTCATATTTATCCAACATGGCAAGACTCGTTGGATAAAATCACGACTCGTGCTGAAAAATCTTCATTTTGTAACTCGTTTCAGCAATAACTATACTGCCCTTCTAAGCATATCTGTCCCATGTTGTTTTGCATTCTTGCCGTGTTTTTCTCAGTAACAGACCCATATGAAGTTAATTTGAAATTTTTTCCCATTTTGCGTCACAAACAAATATTGCACAATAACGTAAAACTTCTTTCTGGCATAGATTTTAAAATAAAATATAGGTTAGAGCAGTGGGACAGTATGCGTGGAAAAACAACATGGTACAGATATGCTTAGAACGGCAGTATACTAGCACAGTATACTAGTATAATTCACGAATTATGGTCAAAATTGTCACGATCGGCTGGCATATTAGACTAAGGTATGATACACATCTATATATATAAAAATGAGTTAGAGGTTCCTTTGAGGCAACAAAACTTAAGAACGGATGAACCGATCAGCTTGACTCTTGCACGGTTCGGTTCGTATTCGTGTTAGCTGTGTTTATATGTGCAAAAAGTTACGAAACCCAACTAGAAAAGTAAGAAAATTGATAAAGTGTTCATTTCTCATGAGCTGGGAAGAAAATCATCCCAATCGAAATGAAAGCAATCTAGAGTGCGGTGCAAAAATGACCTCAACAGTTGTCAAACCACCACATCTTGGCAAGACAAAGTTTGCCGGGACAGCTAGTCTATATATATAAAAATGAGTTTGATGTCCCTTTGAGGCAACAAAACTCAAGAACGGCAGAACAGATCAGGATGAATCATGCACGGTTCGGTTCGTATTCGTGGTGGCTGTGTTTATATGTACAAAAAGTTACGAAAATCAGCTAGAAAAGTAACAAAATTGAAAAAGTACTGATTTTCCATGAGCTGGGAAGGAAATCAACAACATCGAAATGAAATCAATCTAGAGTGCGGTGACGTTATGAGCTCAACAGTTGTCAAACCACCACAAGACGGCAAGACAAAGTTTGCCGGGACAGCTAGTCTATCTATATAAAAATGAGTTTGTAGCTTCTTTGAGGCAACAAAACTCACGAACGGCCGAACCGATCAGCATGACCCTTGCACGTTTCGTTTCGTATTCATGCTGGCTGTGTTTATATGTATAAAAAGTTACGAAAATCAACTCAAAAAGTTGGAAAATTGATAAAGTACTGATTTTTATGAGCTGGGAAGAAAATCAACACGATCGAAATCAAACCAATCTAGAGTGCGGTGCTATTTTGAGCTCAACAGTTGTCAAACCACCACAAGACGGCAAGACAAAGTTTGCCGGGACAGCTAGTACCCTATAATTCTAGCATAGAAAGTAGTTTAGTAGTTTCATGAATAATTTGTGAAAAATGTCTCGTTTTTTTTTTCAATGTATACGTTATTAAGCAGGAACTTTATTTCCGATTCCCTGAAATGTGGGGGACCAGGCCATGGCTTTCTAACGGAAACGAGTATGGAGATGATTGAATGCGGATCGTATGAAAAAGGTACATTGATTATTCTCGTATTACAGAAACAAAATTTAAAATATGCTAACCAGTGGTATTGAAAAATAGGCGAGAATCAAGTATGGATTCATTATTCGTTGGCACACATTGGCAATCGAAAGGAATTGCAGGAGGGTTTTCCATCACGACACTAGAAGCACGCAAAATCCTCTGCAAAACTGCTAGAAGCTGTTAATTAATTGATTCTTTCAATTATTAATATTATTTACTAGCTGTCCCGGCAAACGTCGTTCTGCCTGCCTGCTGTGTTTTTGACATGTAAAATGCCCCGCAAAATGAAATTTCAAACTTTTTCGACTTCGGTGCGTTCCCGGTTGATTTTCCCAATTATTTTTTCGCACGAACACGTCGGAGCCCTGCACGAATGAAACACTGAAAGAATGGTGTAGATCCATTGGCCCGTTCCCGAGCCTATTCGTGACATACAAACACCATTCCATTTTTATTTATATAGATTTGTTAAAAAGGTTTTAACAAAATAGTCATTCGCCTCCGTGATCCTTTTAATGCTGCTACCAGCTGGCAACTCAATATCACTGAATTACACTCCCATCCATTGTCTTTGGTTTTCTTACAAGGTACGTCGGGCAAGTTGAAACGGGTGAGGTAAAATAAAACAGCGGGTTAACGTGATGTTATCTTGTCATGATAATACATTTGAACGTCATAACAGATAGTTTTTTATTCAAACCATCTTTTGGTAAAGGATAAATTCCCAAATTATATTGAAATCTTACTTAAAACTGCGCATAACATGTTGTTATAAACTTGCCTGTCATAAGCGGCAAAATAACAGATTGCATAACAAAAAAAAAAAGTTCCTGGAAGACCAATTCATCAACTTGTTCTGTTAGTTTCAATAACAGCTTGATAACTGTTAATTTGGAAAATATTTCAATAACAAACTTTGAACTTTAAAAGTTATTGATAATATTGCAAAAGCACATTTAGTTAAAATATCAAACGCATAACAAAGTAAGTTATAATACTGTATTAATTACGAAAGGAGTGCGAATAAAAATTCTTGAACATAATATGTTTTGAAATTATAACTGGAATACACTGCCAGTTCGTGTAGTCAAACGAGCATGACGTCACGATTTCAATAGCGACAATAGCTTGCGTGACGTTATATTCGCTGAGTACGCAAGAACACACTTTGAGGCACAACAGTTAAACGAAATAAGTTTGATCCCAAGCAACACACATGTTATAATAGAGTTACGACAGCGCAAGTTTTGGTTGTATAGAAGTTTATTTTACGTAATTCTAACTTTGTGTTGAAATAACGTAAAATAAACTTCTATACAACCAAAACTTGCGCTGTCGTAACTTTTATATAACATGTGTGTTGCTTGGGATTACTGTCAAACGTAACTGGGAAATGATAACTCTGTGAATTTTAAAATTTTCACAAAAGTCAAAACAATAATGACAAACCCAATGCGTGAGAAAATTCATTCATCAAAATGATCAATGATTTCGGGACAGAAAACGTGAATTTAATAACTAAACTTGGCCTACAACAAAACATATTATTGAAATGTTATTTAACGGATGTATACCAAAAGCTTGATCCTTACAATATAAGATTGTCAAACAAAATATGTTATGGAAAAGTTATGTCTTGATAAGACATTAATAACAAAACTAGATATAACAACAAGTTGTGTATTTCCGTAGTTATTAATTTGATATTCTCCTCTACTCGAGAACAAGAGGGAGGGCTATCAACCACCAGTATGGTACTTCCGAAAACTTGGTAAAAACGGCAACTGTGGTAACGGTGCCCGATGTGGTGAGCAGAACGAGATCTCAGAAAGCTCTAATGGATGGAGAGATAAATGAACAACCAAGGGGGTCTTAAGAAGGTGAGCAAAAAAAATAAGGCTCTCTGATTTCTAAAGGATTCATTCATTTATTTAGTTCAACATCAAATTCATGATAACACTGAATCAACAATTTGCCGCTATAATACCGTAAAACGGGGCGAATAGAAACACCTTCCAGCATCCTTAGGCAAGTATTTCTGGAACAATGCGTAATAAAGTCAGTTGCAAGGGTGTCAGCTTTGGGTCCCACCTCCCTTTTTAATTGCTGTAATTAGGATTCAAAACCAATTTTTATTTCATTAACTTATTTGAAAAAAAAGGTTGCTTGTTTCTATTCGCCCCGCAATGAGGCGAATAGAAACATCTTTGAACAATTTTCGATATTTTTTCAATTTTAAGACAGAAATCACTTTCAATTCAAATGAAACTCTAAGACTAGATTATAATAATTCACCAAATGAAGAAAAATATGTCGTATGTCGAAAAATACTTTAATCTGGGAATAGGGGTAGGCGGGGCAATATGGACACCCAGGGCAGAATGGACACCCTCAATATTTTGAAATATGCGAACTTTTTTGAAGTTTTAATGAATGGATAATATAGTCCATTTGTCTAAAACGTAGAAACATTCAAAATTAAAATTATACTTGATTTTACACGAAAAAGTTGCGTCCTCCGTTTTTTGTGCATGGAAATTATAATTTTTACACCATCTAAAATAAGATTTACTGATTAATTTATTGCCGGTCGATTAAAACCTGATATTCCTAGAACACATGCAAGTAGTTTTGCTGTATCGACATGCTTAACATGTTTATATTTTCTTCTTTATTATATCAAAAATCAAGTTTGGAAATATTTCTGCTGCCGGGGCAAAATGGACACACACCTTTTTGAAAGAAGCGGCAAGGGAAAAAGTATTACCTAGATCACTAACCAACCAAATTCTTCGATTTCAGTATATTTTCGGTTAAATATTCACTATAGTAGACATAGGGTGAAACAAATTGGTCAGAAAACGACAGCAGTGGAAAATAGTTGTTCTAGGCACAGCTACACATGCCGACAAAAACGAAGCTTTATCCAAAACAGCCTGAATTTAAATTAACTGAACAAAAATGAATTACTTCGGCGTATTATTCATTCATAATAGTTGTTTTGTAATGAAATGACTTTATAGGTGTAAATAATGTACGAAATTAGTAAAAGTCTCATGGTGTCCATATTGCCCCATGGGGGTGTACATTCTGCCCCATATGCTTGAAGACGGTCATAAAAAACTAACATTTTTCATAACATTTTTTGAAGTGGATAAATCATTTTTCTTCGTGAGCATTCTTATGCAATAGATACTAAATAGACTTTAAAAGGATACATGTATAAAAAAACTAAACTTTTTTGACATCTTGCCAGGTAAAGTTGGTAAAAACCTTAGGGTGTCCATATTGCCCCGCCTACCCCTACATACCAAATCAATAAAACGCAATTTTAATGGCGGAAGTTTTTTGCCTATAAATCGATACTTTGCTTTCAAAATTTTTCACATGAAAATTAACGCAATTAGCAACCCAAAAAAGGTTTATTGAAACATAATTACCATATTTTTTACAATAAGTTATTTGTTTCTATTCGCCCCATTGTTTCTATTCACCCGGTTTTACGGCACTCGATTTGCAGCTGCAGCCCTCCAACGTCGGTCGCGCCCAACGCTCGCCAGATCACGCTCCACCTGGTCCGCCCATCGTGCTCTCTGCGCCCCACGCCTTCTTGTACCAACCGGATGGATAGCAAACACCAACTTTGCAGGGTTGTTGTTCGGCATTCTTGCAACATGCCCTGCCCACCGTATCCGTCCAGCTTTAGCCACTTTCTAATAGTTGGTTAAAGCATCGGGCTAGCTAATACGGAGTCGTGAGTTCGGATCCCAACAGAACGCGCCTTTTTCACAATTTTATCTCTGAGTATGCCTGTCAATCAACATTCTGTGTCTTATAATTATTATATTATAATTATATGTCCCAGACGTTCCAAAGTGTCTCTAATGTCCCATGAGGGGTTTCAGGCTATCGTTAACAATTTCTAGGCTAACATTAGAAAAAGGCGTATCAATCATTGCGAATTTTTGTTTGTCCCGTTCCTTCTGTGTGCATTTCCCATTACATATTAATGTAATCTCTGACAAGTAACAGGTAAAGCAGACTCCATTATATCTGGTAACGGGATAAATTAATCGAAATACGCCTAGGAGGGACGAAAGCAACTGAAGGGGCTATTAGACTGTTTGTCATTATGACAAATATTTGCCTTTGAAATCCGACATTTATCCAAGGTTGCTATGATTCAGGCTGTGTTGGTCATTTGTTGGGCTTGTTTGACCAAATATTTGTCAAGTCTAATGGCGTGCCTGTACTTATCAGTAATGAGGTTCAGTTAAAAAGTCGTCCAATCGGAATCCAAAGGACACACTGTTATCGAACAGAGCCTATCTTTACGAAATGTTCATAAGCCGGATAAATTCTTGGAATACGAAGCTTGGACCATACTACAGCCTTCTGCAAGGACTTAAAGAACTCAAGCGATGCAACGATCTACGGCGGTATGCAAGAGAACGATATGAAGAGCTTGTTGTAATCTTGGACAAACCCAGCTTCGTGGAAGCAAAAATTGCAAGAACGATTGGCAGAGTTTATTACTACGAGATTAGCACCTGCGGTATTAACGAAAAATAACTTCTAGATATCGCATTTTGAGCCAGATTATGAACAAAAGAGCATTCGAGTGGAAACATATAAGATTATGTAATGGTACTGTATACAGCACGTCCCCATAAGATTACATCTGATTTCGTTCAAAATAAATATAAATAATTTTGCGGCTATTGGTTTACCATTCATAAGACATGTTTTAATTTTCCTACCATAAAACAGCTTCCACTGATCAACAATTATTTATTGATTAATACAAAATGAGACTAAAACGACGACCGAGCAACCGTGCCGTACAACGGACGCGTTGCATTCGATTCCGTCCAAAAGTTCCTACCAAATATATTATATTTGCATTCTACGGGTACGCGTACTTGGTATTATCATCTCCTTGGCTTTCACACTGTGGACTGGGGGAAGATTCGCCAAACAATCAGGAGATGTGGGTGTGTTTTTGGGTGGTCTACTACTTCTAACTACAGCTCTTCTATCGAAGACGAACCGGTCGCCTCGCTGTTGAGTGTGAGCTGCTTCCGCTTGATGTCGCTCAGCGTGTTGATGCCTTGCTCCTCAAACAGTTTCCACTTTGAGTAGTTGTGCTCCATGTAACGGACGATTTCCGGCATTTCGATGAAACCTGGAAAGTTGATCGTATTTAAACACTGTTGATTGGTGTAACTACCAGTTGACAACTTACTGTTCCACGCATCCATCATGTCGTGAATAATGTATTCGATGAAACCAATTTGACTCTTGGATATGCTACACGTCGTCCGATCGAACATTGGCATCACAATCGGTAGATTGCGGTGCTTTTCCTCGTCCGTCTGGGTGAAGTATTCCTCCGCTATTCGGCGGGCCCATTCAACGCAGAACTTCAGCGACCTCGTGGGATTGCTCACGTCGGCACACTTAATGAGCATCCTTCGGATCAGAATCTGGTTGTCATCATTATCGTGCGTTGTTTCCTTACTGTCGACATCGGTGCCGAATACGCTGACAAACTTGGCCAAATGTTCAAAGTGGCGGGTCATCTCCGTTGCCAGGATCATGTCGACGATGATCGATCGAGCCAACTTGTACGATTCCCGGTCCAAGTGTTTGAAGATATTGATTTTGTCGTCAGCTGGAATCATTGTTAAAAGGAATTGATGAGTTTAAATGCTACGGGCCGTTTGTGATACTTTGTTTGCGATATTTAAATTCGCAGCTCTAGCGACCACCCACCAGAACTTACCCATCGTCAACCGGAAGGTGGTGGCAGCGTGGTGCGATTCCAGCACACAGATATCGTTGTACAGTAGCGCGAGCCTATCGTCCGAGTTGCACAGGAAGGCCGACGAGCGGCCAGGATGGTCAATGTCATGGGTAGCTGCGGCAATCAGGGCGGTGGCTTCGTCCATCCGGTCCATCACTTTCGTTTCACGATTCGATAGCTGCTGCAGGTAGCAAGCCGTGGCCTGGAAAAGGAAGCACGAAACACGAGATTTAATGCTTAATCCCAGCAATTTAAACTTTTTTCGTGGTGGCTGGAAGTCGCTCAAAAGGCTCCAGCGACAAAGAGAATAGGTACAATGAAGCTTGGAGCATCTGTACATTATAGGAATTCAAATAACGAGACATATACTATTGTGGCCCTTTCTCGGTACGCAGGGAAAAGGGTTGCACAAGGGTAATTTCTGGTAAATTATTTCTGGAATTGGGTTGATACCTTTTCCGAAGCCCTGGTGGATTTGTTATACAAAATGTGGACAAGAATGTGAGAAGGAAATTCCCCTCGCCAATCTCTGAATCCACAAAGATGATTTCCTCTGCTGTTTCCTTTCTGTGTCCGTCAGAAATAAGCATCTTATTAATGGAAGGATGAAAAGCATGTCACGGCGTGTGTATGGGAAAAGTTTATAACAAAAAAATGGACATCGTCAAATTTTTCGCTATTCAAAAATAGAGGCTTTCAGCTTTCATTTGCAGGGTCCCTCAAAAAAATCCACCGAGGGATCCTGAACAACTTTTTCAGAATACTGTTTTTCCCCATACAAAATGCACGGTTCCAAATTAATCCCTATTTCTACTTGATGAATTAAACCACCGCAGAGTCCGTGGGATCACTTGGCAAAATGGGAAAAAGTCACCGGAAAACTAATAAACTCGATTTTGGAGAATGAAAACAAGAACAGATTTAATTCACTTCTTCGTTTGTATACAGTAGGTTAAGAACTAAGAAAAAACAAAAGCACGGCAGCAAGTACCGTTCGAAATAAACAGTGTTGGCAGATTGCTTGGTGAGTCGGTCCGATGAAGTAGGGTAGTCGTTCGATTCCCAACACTCCTCCTGAATGACTACCAGCCCATCAGGCCGATGGCCCTACTCGTTCCACGAATTTCGATAGCGACGACGGACCCAAAGGCTTCGTTAGGGCGTCCGCCACCATCTCAGCAGTAGGACAGTAGACTAGTTGCATAATATTCCGCTCACACAGCTCCCTCACATAGTGGCTCTTAGTATCGATGTGTTTCACGCGGCCACTGGCGCGCTCGGCTTGGGCGAACGAGAGACAACCCTGGTTGTCCTCATATATTGTCGTAGCACCGGTCTGGCGTTCGTCGAAGTCACCCAGCAAGCGTCGCAGCCATACAGCTTCTTGGCATGTCATCGCTAGTGCGTTGTACTCTGCTTCGAGTGACGATAGGGCCACGCAGGGCTGGCCCTTGCTCATCCAGCAAATCGGTCCTCTGCCATAGAAGAAAACGTACCCGCTTGTCGACCGTCTTGTACGCTTATCTCCTGCCCAGTCAGAATCAGAAAATCCGACCAATTTCCAATCACTGCCTGGTCCAAACTTCAGCTTATGCTCCTTCGTTGTCTTCGCATATTGCAGCACACGCTTTGCCGCACTCCAATCGCTCTGGTTCGGGTCACTTACCTTTCTTAGCAGGCCCACGCTGATCGACAGATCCGGCCGGGCGTTCACTGCTAGGTAGAGCAGTGCCCCGATCAAGCTGCGGTACAACGTTTTGTCGGCAAATGGTTTGCTCCCTTCATTCAAAGTCGTATATCCTGGATCCATTGGCGTACGCACCGGGTGCGCATTCTCCATCCCAAACTTCTTGGCCAAATAATCGATGTATGCAGTTAGTCGCAGCGTATAGTAGGCACCATCTCGGCCGATCTCATGACCAAGGAAGTGCCGCACTGATCCGAGTGCCGTAATGTCGAATCTCTTACGCAGTTCTCGATAGATGTTGTCAATCTCCGCTTCATCCGTACACCCCATCAGCAAATCGACCACATAAACGAGTAGGTAGACGATAGCTCCTCCCGAGCGACGAACGTATAGACAGGGGTCGGAGTTACATTGGTCGAACCCAAGCTCAACTAACACGGTGTGGAGCGCCTTATTCCAACATCGAGCGGACTGCTTTAATCCGTAGATGCTTTTGTGTAATCTGCACACCAGCTCATGATCGGCAACCTCGAATCCCGGAGGCTGTCGCATGTACAGTTCCTCATCGACGGTACCGTTTAGGTACGCTGTTTTAACATCGTACTGTTTCAGCAGCAATCCCTTCTTTCCGGCCACAGCAAGCAGCGTCCTCAGCGTCGTTTGTCGGGTGACTGGAGCATACACCTCTGAATAATCCACTCCAAGCTTTTGCGAGTAGCCTTGCGCCACGATACGCGCCTTGTGTTTGGCTACTTCCCCAGCCTCATTGCGTTTCAGCTTAAAAACCCATTTCGCCCCGATGATCTTCCTACCGGCGGGTAGCTTCACTAGGCTCCAGGTTTGATTCACTTTGTGGGCTTCCATTTCTTCGCGCATGGCACTTCGCCAATCCGGAATGCGCATCGCTTCACGGTAATCACTCGGTTCTTCTTCGTGAGAAACTTGTCTCACAACGTAATCGCCGAATCGGGACGGCAGCACACCGCGAGTGCGCCGTTCGTCTCTCCTCAGCGGTCGCATTTCATTTTGTTCGAACCCATAAAAGTCCTCTTCATCATCGTCTTCTTCGAGTTCGTGCGTGCTCGCATCTTCGTACACTGATTCGGGTTCTTCAGGCTCTTCTTCCGCCACTTCGATGCCCTTATTCTGTCCAATAATCACTTCACTCTCACTATTCGGTTCTTCTTGTGCCTCCGGCTCAGCTACCTCCGGATCCGCAGGTGCATCCGATTTCGCTCGCTCGTCCTGCTGTTCTGATCCGTTGCCCAATTCTATGAACCGCGCATCGCGACTCACGGTGATCCGGTCGGTTTCGCAGTCCAAGAATCGGTAGCCCTTGTGGTGCTCCGAATAACCGACGAAGATGAGTTTCCTTGATTTTGCGTCGAACTTCTTCCTCTTGACATCGGGAACGTGGACGTACGCTTCACATCCGAAAATGCGAAGCCGAGAGAGGTCCGGCTTCAGCCCTGTCCACAGCTCGAACGGCGTTCGATCGACGGCCTTAGACGGTAGTCGATTCTGGATGAAGGCAGCCGTCAGGACGGCTTCTCCCCAATAACGCTTCGGCAGTCCCGCGTCCAGCAACATACAGTTGGCCATCTCTTGCAAGGCCCTGTTCTTTCTCTCCGCTATGCCGTTCGACTATGGTGAATAGGGAGTTGAGAATTGAGCCCGAATGCCTTCGGCTTTGTAAAAGTTCTGCAGACTTTCGGCGGTGTATTCGCCGCCACCATCTGAGCGGACGATGCGAACCTTTCGTCCAAAGATATTCTCGGTCCAGCGGACATACTCCTCGATTTTGCTCGCCGATTCGCTCTTCGACTTGAGCAAGAACACGACACAGAACCGACTATAATCATCGATCATAGTCATGAAATATTTGTTGCCGCTGGGTGTCGGGTTTTCCATCGGACCGCAGAGGTCCGTGTGGACAATGTCGAGAGGTTGCTGCGATTTCCGTTCAATTACCTGTGGGAAGGGATTGCGAGCTAGCTTTCCCTTCAGGCAACACTCACAGATAATCCGTTCACCGCAGTCCTTAACGTCCACACCATCCGCCAGGTCCTTTGATCGAATAAGATTCACGGCGTCTATGTCCCGGTGGCCGACACGCCGGTGCCAAGTGTGTTGACACTGCGCGGTGTGATTTCCGGTCGCCACCATACTCGCTTCTGAAGTCTTCAGCACATATTGGTTGCCGCGCGTTTCTCCTACAGCAACCACAACACCATCAGCAGATTTGATTTCACAGCCACCCACCTTGACATCGAATCCCTTGAGCGCAAGTTTGCGTACGGAAATCAATCCGCCTTCGAGTGCAGGAACGAACAAGACGTAGTCCAACGTAATCGCGATACGGGATCCTTCCCCGTTCACGCCGAAAACAACTCCGCTTCCGCAGCCCGCCGATTTTGTGACCGTGCCGTCTGCCAGTGTTACTTCAATGACTACGTCGCTCTTGAATTCGGTGAAAAATCCGCGGTCGTTCGTCATGTGACAAGTGCAGCCACTGTCAACGACCCACGCGCCAGGAAGTGCATCACCTACTGCGAAGCACACCGCCCCACAAACAGCACTATTTACACTTGGTTTCTTCGAGACCTTTTCCGCATCCGCTTGCTTTGCCTGCTGCTCCGGCGTCGCCTTCTACGATTCTTTTGAACCATCACTCTTCTTCGCTTCCAGGAACTTGCGGCAATTCCGGCGAAAATGCCCCGCCTGATGACAGAAGAAACATTTCTTCTCGTTCTTCGGTTTAACGTCCGTACGCAGTGCTTTCTCCTCCTTCAAACCACCACCCGGCTGGCCGCCACGCTTTTGGCATTCGTCCCGGAGCCGAGCCACTACCAGATCCATAGTCAGGTCCTCCTGCGGTCGATTTTCCAGCGAGGTAACGAAACTATTAAACGACGGTGGCAAGCTACGCAGCAGCATAATAATTCGTAGCAGCTCTCCCAGTTCGATACCCGCCACATCGAGTCGCTCATAAAGGTTCTCGATCTGCTCGATGTGTTTCTCGACGTCGCCGCCTTCGGGGAGGTTCAACGAACACAGCTGCTGGAGCAGCATCGCTTGATTCCCGATAGTGGCTTTTTCGTGGTAAGTCTGGAGATTTCGCCACATTTCCCGCGCCGTCTCAGCCTTCTTCACAAACCGCAATTGGCTGTCCTCCACAAACAAAGAAATCGTCGTTCGCGCCTTTCGGTTGTCCTTCACCCATTGCTGGTCAACCTGATCCGGCTTGGCCAAATCAACAACATCCCAAACTTCCTCCCGCTCAAGCAGCGTCTTCATACGGTACTTCCAGGAGACGTAGTTGGTTGTGTTCAGTTTGGTGAAAGACACTTTTAGACCGTCCGCCATTGTTCTTTTTATTCACACCACACACGAGGTCGTCGGAAAAATTTCTTCCCGGAACACAGTTTTCACGCGAAAAGTCCACTTTTTCTCCACCTTGCAACACCGGGCCCACAACCTGATGAATTAAACCACCGCAGAGTCCGTGGGATCACTTGGCAAAATGGGAAAAAGTCACCGGAAAACTAATAAACTCGATTTTGGAGAATGAAAACAAGAACAGATTTAATTCACTTCTTCGTTTGTATACAGTAGGTTAAGAACTAAGAAAAAACAAAAGCACGGCAGCAAGTACCGTTCGAAATAAACAGTGTTGGCAGATTGCTTGGTGAGTCGGTCCGATGAAGTAGGGTAGTCGTTCGATTCCCAACACTACTTAACAAACATACCCAATTTTTATATGAAAAAGTTCCCCCGATGGAATATTTCGATGTTGGGCTTGAATGAAAGCTGGTAGCGTCAACTTTCACGTAGCGTAAAAATTAGCGATGCCCATTTTTTGCCTTTCTCGTACACCAAGGTGTACCGAAAGGCTATATGTTCACTCCAAAAACGAAAATTTGATAGAGCCTCTGGAGGGGTCAAGTCTTATATACCAATCGACTCAGCTCGACGAATTGAGGTGATGTCTGTGTGTGTATGTGTGTGTGTGTATGTGTGTGTGTGTGTATGTGTGTGTGTGTGTATGTGTGTGTACAAAAAAACTCACATCACTTTTTGGCAGTAAACCTCATCCGATTTCAATGACCGACGGTTCATTCGACGCGGAATCTGGTCCCATTGTTTCCTATTGAAAATGGTTCGGATCGGTTCAGCCGTTCCGGAGATATGGCCATTTAGGTGTTCCGGAACGGTACCCCAGGAAGGGACCAGATATGAAAATGCATCAAACCTATGCATGCGACACATCAAACCACGGCATTTTCGATAACCTGATGAGCGGTAAGCAGAAAAATAGTCTAAGACCATATCTGAACCGGTAGTGTTCCGGAACCGGTTCCGGGTGTTCCGCCGGAAGTGGCAAATATGAAAGTGAACCAAACCCATGCATGAGACACATCACACCACGGCATTTTCGATAACCTGATGAGCGGTAAGCAGGAAAATAGTCTCAGACCATATCTGAACCGGTAGTGTTCCCGAACCGGTTCTGGGCGTCCCGCTGTAAGTGGCCAAATATACAATTGTACCAAACCCATGCAAGCGGCATATCAAACCACGGCATTTTAGATGACCTGATGGACAATGAGCAGGAAAATCATCTCAGACCATATCTGAACCGGTAATGCTCCGGAACCGGTTCTAGTCGTCCCACTGAAAGTCGCCAAATATACAAAGTGAACCAAACCCATGCATGCGACACATCAAACCACGGCATTTTCGATAACCTGATGAGCGGTAAGCAGAAAAATAGTCTCAGATCATATCTGAACCGGTAGTGTTCCGAAACCGATTCTAGGCGTCCCGCTGGAAGTGGCCAAATATACAATTGAACCAAACCCATACATGCGACACATCAAACCACGGCATTTTCGATGATCTGATGGACAATGAGCAGGAAAACCATCTCAGATCATATCTGAACCAGTAGTGTTCCGGAACTTGTTCCGGGGTTCCCGGCGAAGTGGTTAAATCTGAAAGAGAAACAAACCCGTACATGCGTCACATCAAATAGCGGCTTTTTAGATTACCTAATGAACGGTCAGCAAGTGTTTCGGAATCGGTTTTGAGTGGCCGGAAGAGGCCAAATGTAAAAGTGAACCAAATCCAGGCATGTGACACATCAAATCGTGGCTTTTGCGATAACCTGATGAACAGTTAGCTAGAAAATAGCTTTACTTCACTGGTAGTGGTCCGGAATTGGTTCAGAGAGTCCCGTCGAAATTGTCAAACCCTGCATGTGGCACCTTCAATTTGCAGCGTTTTCGGTTAACCCATGAGCAGTTAACAAGACAATAATGTTAGACCATATTTGGTTCAGCCGGTAGTTACCCAGAATCAGATCCGGGTAGTAAAATGTAAAATTTAGCCAAACCCATGGATGCGGTACATCAAATCACGACCAGTCTTGTAAACATTCGACACTTTTTACTACCTTCATTTTGTTGCCGCAGTCGGGTGTCAGTCGGCTTTGTTACATTCATGCGCTATCCTTACCTCTACCACAACACGAGCAGTAGAGCGAAGACTGATCACGACTTATCGACAACCTGATGGAAAAATAGGGTCAGACCACATTAGATTCCCGGTAGTGTTGCGGGTTCAGCTGTGGCTTCGAAAGTGGTTAGAAGTAAAAGTGAAGCAAACCCATTCATGCGATATATCAAATCGCGGTGATTAGGTAAAGGTGAATAAATAGCAATAAAATATTCTCAGACCATAATTGGGACAATCGGTAGTGTCGTGGTCCATGACTCATAGAATCAGATCCGGCTATCCCACCGGAAATTACCAAGTATAAAAATGAACCAAACCCATACATACGACACATCAGATCGCAGATTTTTTGATAATCTAATGAACGGTCAGCAAAAAAATAGCTTTAGATCACATTAGAGACTAGCTGTTGTGTAGCAGAACCATCGTTCATGTGAAAAATTAAATTGTGGCTTTGTTTAATGGCCTGATAACCATTAGGTATGAACAACAGTGACGAATAGGTCTAAGTTCTCATATATGAGAACAAAATATAGACAAAACTAAAGCGATCTCATCAAATCGTACCACTTCAGATTCCTAAGGTGTAAAGTTATAGCAGGATTGGTCAACGTTGAATGGAAAAATAAGAATTTGATCGCGTAAACAGAACATGGTGGCTGTTTTAAGGAATTTTGAGCTCTAAAACTATGTAAAATAAGTGTATTTGGTATGGGAAATTTGTTTGGAGTCCACCATAGTATCCAAAATAGCGGTCCAAAGTCCAAGATAATGGCCCAGTATTCAAGTTAGTGCCTATTTTATAGGATTTTTATTTCTTACATTATGGGCATATTTTGTATGAAAATATGTCCAGAATTCAAAATTTGTAATCAGAAAACCCAAGCTGTGCGCTGTTTCACAAGGTCTGCAATATGACTATAGTTTGGATGGGGAAGAATGCCGGTCTTCGTCCAAAACTGGTAACCAGAAAATCATAAACGACATGCCAAAATTCAATACGGCGACTATTTTATGTAATTTTAGGTGCAGAGTCCAAAAATGAATACCAGAACATCCAAGATGGTGTCTCAATGTTCAAGATGGCGGTTAGTTTAGTTGGGGTAGATATCCGGAGTCATAAAATGATGACCGGAAAATCTAAAATGACGTTTCCAAATTTTGCGGCTTCATGACACTTGTTTGGTTTGAGTTTTGGATCGTTGTCTAATATTTTCTGAACATTGGATGTTATGCTAATATAAAATGTATCCATATTGAGTAGATTTAGCAAGCAGTTTTCATTTTGTATTTATGTCAATGTCATCAACATGTCGCTCGAGTTTTATTGAAAGGATATTTTAAAGCACGAGAAAGGCACCATCACCGCTAGGTGGATTAATTAGGGTTTTTTGTAATAAATTTGTTCTACCAGACACACCGTCATGTGCTTCATGGTGCTTGCCATGTGCCTGACAGTTGAATGATGTGGAGCACAATACAAATCCACTCAATTCTTCTGCCAGCCCGGATCTGGATGAATGTTTAAAAGGATAAAGTTTGTTCTTGTTTCGGGATGCTCAATGTCTAGTTGTGTTAGACTTGTATATGTAGAAACAAAATTCCATCTGCCAGTGACTCAATGAAACACTAGAACACCATTGCAAAAACTAACAAAAAAAATTGGAAATCAGAGACCCATTTAGTAGAACCGGTCTAACAGATAAAGCATTGCTGAACAAAGCTCATAATATGTATTCGGTCACAAATGGGCTTTGGGTATGTTCCCGAGAGAAATGATAAATCCCACACCCACTACTGAAGCCAATCCCCGGCGATCCCATTTGGAGGTAATGGAACATTTTAATGGGCACTCACAATCCCTCATTTCCATTTTCAATTTTAATCTTGACTTATCACACACTTGATCGACATCACATGGAAGCGATTGTAACAAGCTACTTAGAGGAAAGCTTTCGAAGCTACATCAAATGTACCGTGATGGTTGACATCTAAATGGATCCATGTCGGTGACATGATTTGACAAAGTAATAGGGAAGCTGTATTGTGTGTATGACTGAATGATTTGATCCTTTTACAATTGATACCCAACAACGCGGCAGGCAGACCGTCAGACGGGTCGATTTCTATTATATGTTCAACAAATTGTGATCCAAACCGGTTGGTTAGGAGATTTAGTTGAGGTGCTTCCAATTATTGAAATGAGCCAGGCTTAACCATTTGGGACGAGCATTGTGATGTGTAAATGTAAAATAGCTATAAATGGTATTGATGGAGAGAAGTATACTTTACAATCATTACTGGTAGGCAATTGATAAACACCGTTAATATTTAGATAAAATAGTTATTTAAGTATCGAGTTGCAAAAAGTTGACTTTTTTTCAATACAAATCCTAGATTTATACAACAAGGCTTGCCGAGTTGGATAATTACGACGAGTGCTGTAAAAATCGAGTTCTGCACCGAGTTTCGTACAACGTTTTTTTGCGAGTTCATGAATTACCGATTGAGAATAGTTTTTAAATAACTTTTTCATCAAACTGCACACTGATATTCATAGCAATGTTTAAGAAACTCTGATCATAGCAGGTTATACTGTGTAGCTGTCACAATTTTTCAAAACTGCATCCACAAAGCATCAAGAAGTTGATCAAAACTGAAAACAGTGCTTTAATGGTTCAATACACAACGCAAATCAGTGCTGTAATGAACCATTACAGCACTGCTAGTTTGATTTGGGAAAGTAGGCTATTTCCTGACAGGTTTGCGTGAGGTAAAAAAGCCTATTACTAATCTAATCTAATCTAATCTAATACATACGCAGCCAGTACAAGAAAGCATCCTGGAAAATAATCGGGTTAGATTACGCCCGATTATTTTTCTTGTCAATATTGATGCTTGTGGCATTCAAGGATATGACACAAGCGTCAAAGCGGCCAGGCCTACTGCGCAGTATTTAACGCAAAGATGACTCTTGGAAATGCCTCGACTTTCAAATGTTACGTCAAGCGTCGTCGAAACAGTTCCAGAATCTACAGGGGTGGAAGGATGCGTGGACATACCGTACCAAACGCTCCAGGTAATATGCAGTTGGAAATGATGATATACAAATATAATGGCAAACATAATTGAGAAAATAAGTTGAATAATATATGCTGGAAAGATCTCACCCATCCGTCCATCTTTTCGTTATCCAATGGTTCGCTTCCGGTTCTTTTGATTCTTGATGATTTGCACATGCTCGGGTCCGTTACCATGGCCATCTTTCGGCGGTTGTCATGCGTATGACTTTGTGGAGCATCATTAAAATAAATTTACTGCACTTTTTCGCGACGCAACCACCAAGAAAAAGCCACCAATTTCCGAGCAGCGTAGGAGTTAAAACGTACTAATAATTGGGAATAACGCGGAAACCTTAAAATGGTCCTCCGAAAATCTAAAACGAGCTCCGATACCCAAAGCTACAATTCAAAGCAAGTGACACAAAGCACTAAGAATCACATTGTACAAAATCAATACGCGAAAAAGGAAAACGGGGATAAAAAACACATGTTTAGAGTCACTACAATTGTTCTAAGAATCTTCTCACAGCACTTCCGGAAGTTTTCCATTTCAACCACTTCAACAAATAACATTCTTGACCGAAAACTCTCCTGTGATCTTGCGCTTAAAGAACCATATCACCACACTATAGAAAATTGTTCAGTTTCGTTCACGAGCCGCATTTTAATATCAAATCTCTATCGAATTTTCTCTGTCGAATCACCAGCAGAATTCTTTTTCACCGGCCGATTTCCCTGCGAAGCGAAAACGTCACGCGTACGAAAAATGCAACCGCCCGACGGCACGGCTTACTGCGATCTCCGTGAGGTAAAAAAGCCTATTACGATGAGAAATTGCAAAAAAAAATTTACGCAATGTTTTTTTTTATTATGTAACTCATTTGAGTTGCATAATGTTTATAAGGCAACTCAAATGAGAGGCATAATGAAGATTATGCGACTATTTTTCATTATGCAACTCAATTCAGTTACATAATGAACTAGAATCGTGACTAGAATGGAAAAGTAGGCCATTATTATACTTAGATGAGTAGCATAAAATATAAATTACGATATTAAATTGCCCAAAAACTTTTTTTTGCAACTCGGCACTATAAATTCTTATTTTACACTTGCTGGTTTGGCACCGAAACGGCCTACTTTTTTGCACTAAACCAAACAGTTGCATTATGGTTCATAATGCAACTCATTTCGGTTGCATTATGAACCATAATGCAATTGTTTGATCAACAATCTGAGTTTTCACCTTGGTTGCCACCGTTTCCACGGTAAAAGAGCTTGAAAAACTGTAACGGTTATAGATGATTATTAGTGTGGGTCATAGGAACCGTTTTCTCAGATCAAAGCTTTTTTGGTTCCGTTTCGGGTGCTGAGTATCTGTGCAAAATTTGAGCACGATCGGTTGCGTCTACACTTTGCGCATTGCAATTGAAATTTGTATGGGATTTTGTATGGAAAAACACACTTTTTTGCATTTTTGTCATAAGTAGGGACAATGAAAATTCGCGATTTCGCGGAAGCCGCGAAATCCGCGAAATTGGACAATGCTCGCGAAATTTAAGAAATCCCGCGAAATGACGCGAAATCTGGGAAAATTTGGAAAATACCCTCAAAATTCTGCCAATTTTGAATATTTAAACATAAATTAGCTGATAACTTTTTAACAGTGTTACCTTACGGTTTTGATCTGGCAAAATAAAAGTTTAATGCATTTTACATCTACATACTTCTTTTTTGATTTTTCATCAAGTTTGTTACATTTTCTGTAAATCTATGATTACGCCTTACAAAATTCAAGTGCATTATTCATTTAGCATTCAAAATTGGAATTTTCTACAACGATACGGTCAAACATATGGTGCCGCGAAATCACCGCGAAATTCACAATGTGGGCCCGCGAAATTTGAGAAATTTTGCCGCGAATTTCCATTGTCCCTAGTCATAAGTTAAAAAAGTTTGTCTGAAACTTTTTACCCGATACTATAAAATGATAGCCTAGGATGTTCTGAAAAACTTTGTTGAAGACCGCAAAGCGATCCGATGTTTGTGAAAATAGTTATAACCAACGAACCGCATGCATGTGTTTATGTTTTAACATGTAAAGGAATAACAATAGCAACAAAATCAAACTGTTTCGCCAAGCAATGTCAACGCTATAACTTTTTTCATAAGCATCAGATCACTTCGCGGTCTTCGACAAAGTTTTCCAGGACACCCTAGGCTATGTTTTCAGTTTATCGGTTACATGGTTTTAGAAAAATTCGAGCTTGTTATGAGAGAAATGCAAAAAAGTGTGTTTCCCATGTAAAACCCCATACAAACTTCAAACGCGATGCGCAAAACGTAGACATAAGTGATCGTGCCCAAATTTTGCACACTTGTTTGGGTCCTGAAATGGGATCAAAAAAGCTTTGATCTGATGGGATACCATTGAATTTTTCATTTTTCCATATAAACGATGACCCATTGAATCATTGATTATAGCACAGCTTGCTTGATCCAAACTTCAGGTCAAGTATGTTGGAGCACGTGGTCGTTTCCATTGAACTACCACGAAACAGGGTGGTAACTACCAACAATTATCACATTCTAGTGTATAAGTTTGGCCTTTGCCAAAAATGTTGTATTCAACTCGTTGCGAAACTCGATTTTTACAGCACTCGTGCTGTAAAAATCATCATTTTGCAACTCGTTGTATGAATAATTATTTTATTAAGAGGTTAAGCAGGCCCGGATTTAAGGGGGGGGGGCAAAGGGGGCAAGTGCCCCGGGCCCCCCGATCAGGGGGGGCCCAAGAATCCTGAAGCACTATATATTTTCTTCATCAAAACATAAAATACACTTCAAGAGACGATTATATTTTATACATTTCCTAGAGTAGTTATAATTGAGTTCTTTAATGGTATCCAGATTATTTCATTTCTGAATTTTCACTTGAAAATCCAAAGTTTCATAATTTTTGATTTCTTCACATCAAAATCCTATGTTTCATATTTTTTGGTGCCAAAATATGTTGCTCTTTCGATTAAGTTAAAAAAAACATTATTTTAATTGCTAAGCAATTCAATCGTATAAATGAAATGTATTTCCCAGAACGACTATTTTGAAGGATCGGTTTTAATGATTGGTTGCAGCAAATTCATCTAGTTAGGTATAACAGTATTCAATAGTCAAGTAAAACGAAGTATTTTTTTTCAATTTTGTTATACGTGAGTTTTTATAAAACCCCATGAAGTTCTTGTTGAATTCAATTCAAAAACTGTTTTAGTACTTAACATTACAACAAAAAAGTGTCTATCAAATAACTGCTTAATACCCATCTGCATCAGTTCGTGGAGGACAGATTTTATCATGGGAAAGAGTAGATAACGATTCCTGGAGAAGTTCCAGAAATTTCGGACAGTTTTGGACACCTAGTTTTCAAAAACATCTCAGAACAATGTTTTTACAGTGTTTTTGCTACAGTTGCCCCCAAGAATCTTTACTTTGTTCACTCGTAGAATTTTACAATTCAAACTGAACGCTAATTTGTAAAATTTTCATAAATCTTTTAAATTCGGATGAAAGTTTGAAATATATGTACGATCTGAATAAGATCACATTTATGATGTAAACCGAAATCTTGACATTTAGAATAAATACACCCGATTCTTTTTTTTTGCACGGGTCTGGTTTTTGCTATAACTCAGTCAATTTTTAACCGATTCTCACGAAATTTTGTACACTGTTAGTACTAATCGTGCCTACATGCGTTCAAAATTTCATGAGAACCGGTTGAAAATTGACTGAGTTGTAGCAAAAACCAGAACGGTGCAAAAAAAGATTCGGGTGTATTAGAATGCATGTTCGTAATATTTTTTTTTCATTTATTTAAATAATCGGTCGATATTTTGGAGAATTGCAATGGAAGGTTCTTAAAATTTCATCATAAAAAAAAGAAAAATAAATGAAAAATTAATCATTGGAATGAATAAAACAGTTGTGTGACATAGTTTCTTTCTAAACCGCAAAAATCAGCAAAAAAAACGAATAATAAACAACATTGAAAGGAAAACGTTAATGTACGGTTTACATGATGATGATGATGATGATGATTTGTTCTACCATCTATTGTAGCAAGGCAGCTGCCTATAGCACTGGAATAATCTGAAAAGCGATTTGATCAAGATTGTACAGTTGTAAGTGATCAGGCAATCTCCTGTATGAAGGGCCAAAAACGAATGTGCGGACCCACAAGCAGGAACACTTGCACGAAACCCGCGGCAGGGAAAAAGAATCTCCTTCCAGAAAAAAGTTTTCACAAACAACTGTAAAATCGAGCCCTCGATTAGCCGAATATTCCCAATAGATGGGGTCGAAGAGCCCGCCCTCAATCCACGAAATGTTAACAACAAGGAGGAGGCAGTTCCAGGCTCCCTGTCCAAATCGCTTCAATCGGGTGCCCTGGTGGTCCCACCCTCCCAAATAAGTGCATATAATCATTGAAAAATAAATATACAGTTATAAAATGTAAAGATCTCACCAAATTAGTTGGAACCGACGGAAACGCCTCCTGTGCATAAAAAACCACCAAGTTTCAATGCTCAATACATCTGTACGCTGCCGCTGTTGTACTTTGTCGTTGGTGCATGCACGATATTTCATTTAGTAGCGACGAACATAACCTGTAAACCAGCCCTGCACACCTCTTCACATCATTTCAATCGTGCTGCAGTTCGGCTACACGCCTACACTGTCATCACTCCCAGCACACCAATTCAAGCCAATATTAGCCTTTTATTTCCCCTAGCCTTCACTCTTAGGTCATCACTTGACCAACACAGCACATCATCTTCACTGATAATCGACGCGCGTCCACAACTCACACAGTCGCACCACAGAACAGCATGAATCGACCGAACCGATAGATTCATTCATTCTCACACCTCGCCTATCTCCGCACCACCAAATTCGAGCTTTTCATCGTCTTCATGCACTATCAAGGGCAGTAGCATAGCAGGGCCAAAACGTACCCCTCCCCCCTACCCCCACCAAATCGAATGTTCATTTCGTTCACATCATTACCATATCGAACTTTGTTTAGTGTACACAGCTGTAAATGCCTCTGGATCTCCCGTCGCCGAATAGCAAAAAAAAAACAAAGAATCATCAAATGCACGAGCGCTTGACATATATTGGCTCTTCACGTCACCGCACAAAGCACCGCACGCACCACACTCGCCAGTCGCATCACATAAGCAACGAAGCACATATAGCCACATATGAATCACCGTTATGCACCACTACGAAATCGAGCGGCATCCACATCGGATGCTTTTATATCACACATCACAGTTCACGCACTAACACCAAGGTTATCATCATCAGCATGCCAGCATACGTGCAACATGCTCCTACTCTCCGATGCAACACTCGAACACAACGCGCTGCTTAGCACGAACACATGTTTAATTTTCTTCTTCAAATCGTCGTTCTGGAAAAAAATGGCTGGTACAGCCAAACATAATATCCGAAAGCACCAAATGGAAATCACTTTTTTATAGAACCAAACAGTCATATCGAGTATTTTTCACATTTATTCACTAACTCGCTTGTAAAGCAACTCTTTGGGCTTGGATAGGTAATTAATTAGCACATAATACACGAAAACTAAAGCGAATTTATCAGACTAACCACAGAAGCAAACCGATGCATGGCAGTGCTGCCAAAACTCCTCCGTTAATGTACGGTTTACATATTGAAAATCTTGTTTTTGGGGGCCCACTTTATACGGTTTGCCCGGGCCCCCCGAAGCCTAATTTCGGCACTGAGGTTAAGTTTAACTCCCAAGTAATCCAATTTATCGCTTTTTAGCATAACTCCAGATAATCACGAAGTCGCCTGTCATAGTCTGAATTACTAATGCTCATATGATAATTTACTTAAGTCAACTCTCCTCAAAGCAATACTGCGTCATAACCCCAAGGTTTAATTTTTCATATCTCTGACTAATTATGGTACATAAAAGCAATGTTTATGACGTGCAGGGATGTTTTCGATCACCTGCCAATCGTTTCACTCATTAGTCCATAACTCAATTCAGAAACCTAATATTAAAATGTGGTGTTCGGCAGAATTGTAGATTACAGTTTTTCCTACAATTATCACCAAGGACGTCATATTCTACCTCTTATATATACAGCGCTAGAGCGCTAGTACCACCTACTCATACTAAACGATCGAAAAATTCGATCGTTTAGTATGAGTAGGTGGTAGAGTAAGGTGGGGCAAAAGTTCGACCCTAGTTGAAAATTCAATATTTTTCAAAAAATCGAAGCAGATATAAATAAATAAATACCGTGTGGTGATTCTACCATCCATGAGCTAAAATTTTGCTGAACAAAGTTACGCCAAATGTCTTTAAAATTTTGAGTTACAACACTGTTTGTATGTGTGTGTTTTATTCGAACTCTTGCCCCACTACTGGGGCAAAAGTTCGAATCTAGTGTTTGTGGAGTTTCGCTAGCCGTAGCACACTATTTTGACACTTTGGTAATAGGAATACCTGAAACCACTTAATATTTGATGTTAGAACTGGAATACACTTTAAAATTAGATCTGGATTTTACCCAAATCAGGGTTAAATTCACTACACCAAAAATTAGTAGTTTTCCGCCAAATTCAGATAAAACAACATTTTTTTCAACTTAAATCGAATTTTCTCACTAATTCCATCACTCTTAGATATAATATGTACATTTTGCAGAATTTAAGGTTTATACCTAAAGTTTCCACATGACTCGAACTTTTGCCCCACAATTCGAACTTTTGCCCCACTATGTGTAAAATATGATTTCCAAATCTCTTTTGCAAAAAGTTATACATGCTAAAGCATCTTCAAAGTATACCTAGTTACGCCCTAAAATAAAATATCGAATTCGATTTCATTACAATTCCATTCCATGCGTTGGAAGGACCATCGCATGTTACAATTTTTTGATAAAAAATCAACATTTTGTCATAACTTTTCGAAATATTGATCAATTTTTATAATTTTTGGAGTGAAAGACTCTTTTTCAAAAAGGGTTCGAACAACCTTGACACCCGAAAGAAATAATTTGAATTGAGCTCAAAAACTTCAAAAGAAACTCTTGCCCCACTTTACTCTACTAACACTTTTACGACGTAAATATTAGAGTTATAATATGGCATCCTTGGTGATATTTGTAGGAAAAACACTAATCTACAACTTTGCCAAACACAACATTTCAATATAAGGTTTCTGATCTGAGTTATGGACAAATGAGTCAAACGATTGCTAGGTGTTCGAAATCATCCTTGATGACGTGAAAACAATTGAAATTTTATGATTTTTGAATTTTGGTTTAATATTTTTATTTTAAATATAGTTTACATCAAAACTAAAAAAAATATAATTTCTGTTCATTCAATCAGCAGTTTTTCTTACTAGCTCATGTTAATCAATTGTTTCGAAATCGAAAAAAGAATATTTCAGGGAACCTTCGGAAATCTCTGTAATGATTTTTTTTCGGAAAATCTTTCAGAGATTCCGTCCTAAACTTTTTTGAAGATATTCAGAAAATTTTCCCAAAATTCCATCATTATTTCTTCCAGGAGTTCCTAGAAAATATAAAAAAGGAACCAGATAATTCCCCACAAATGGGCACTTTCAAAAAATCTTTGAAGGATTCATCAGAAATTTTATTCAGGGATTGCTTGAACAAATCAATTTGAACGTTCAGCTACGTGCAATTCGCAAGCAGCATTCCGTTGAGACTGCCTCTGCGAAGGTCAAATTATGCAATGCACGGCGCTATCCACGGGTTGCAACGGATTTTCAACCGAGTTGCATCCATTTTCGACTTCCATTTGGCACGAAAAACCCTTCGCTGGAGATTCTCTGCATTTTTTGCGGCAGAACCAACTGACTACGTTTGTAGTAGCATTTGAACTCCTATTTACTTTTTGACAATGAGTATGTGTCTTGGTATGCGTTTTGTTTGTTTGTCACTATGTTTTATTTTTTCTCTATTTATGTCTATAATTTTACCACCAAACATCATTGGGGCCTGTTGATGTACAAACAATAAATAAATACATAAATCAGAAATATCTCTAGGGATTCTTTCAGATATTCTACTAGGGGAATTTCAGAAATTTTTGGAAGAAACTTCAATAGCAACTGCCGGAGAATTTCCGGAAAATTTCTAAAAAAATCTCGCAAAAAATTCTAGAAGATTTTGCTGTATGAACCACGAAAGTACGTTCATAGAAACTCTGAAAAGAATTCCCGCTGGAACTCTAACACAAAACTTAATAGAAAAACTTGGAGGAACATGAGTTTCTCAAGTTTCCAGAGGAGATGCGAATAGAACTTTGGGAAAAAAAATCCCAGAGGATATTTTAAAGGAGCGCCTTACCAAACATCTTAAAGAACTCCTCAAAAAGCTTAAAAAAATCCCGCAATAACTACGGACAGAGTTCCTGGAGGAACAACTGCAGAAATTTTCGGAAGAACTCTATTAGAAAATTTCAGTTTAACTTCTAGGAATCTAGGGGAATTTCCGGAGGTAGGGTCTGGAACCATTTGGGCAGGAGCACCTATTTTGGGCACTTGCTGCTATAACTCAGTCAATTTTAAACCGATTGACTTGATTTTTGAAACACGATCAGATAAGCACAGTATTTAGCCATGTTTAAAAATTCAAGTCAATCGGTTTGAAATTGACTGAGTTATAGCAGCAAGTGCCCAAAATAGGTGCTCCTGCCCAAATGGTCCCAGACCCTATTTTGTAAAAAAATATAGTGAAATTTATTTGGATCTTCGGATGAAATTCCCGGAGAAACTGCTGGTGGAATTGTCGGCAAAACTTCGAATGAAACTCCAGAAGGAACTTTAGAACGAAGACTGAGGGGATTTTGCGGAGGAACTACGGAAATATTTCCCAGAAATACGGGCCTGTCTATAAACTACGTAGACTCTTAGCGGGGTAGGAAATTTTGTATGGACAAAGGCCTACGAGGTTGGGGTCTGAGATAACCAAAAATTACGTCAGCACTTACTTCGAGAAGAAAACTTCAAGAAACTGCGGAAGGAGTTCCAGAAGCATTGTTAGAAGAAATGAACTTCAGCAAGAAATCCCGGAAATAATTCAGAAGATTTCCCGAGAAACCCAAAGAGAATTTTGTGATCGAGCTCTGAAAATAATTTATGAGAGGACTTACTCACTTTCTGTCCAGGCTCCCATTAATTGTGGTGCAGAGGGCCGACAATTATTTTTATAGGGGGAAACTCCTAGTCAAATCCTGGCGAGACTTCTTAAATATTCTCGGGAACTCCTGGAAGAAGCACCGGATGATATACTCAGAAATTCCTAGAGGAAATCCTGGAAGAACTTTTTGAGTAATCCCTATAAACACTCCTGGAGTAGTCGCTGAAGAACCTACTAGAGTAACTTCTGCAGCAAGTCTCAGGTGATTCTTTGGAGAAGCTATTAGAGAAACTTCTAGATCTATCCCCGAAAAAGTCTCTGAAGCACTTAAGAAGTTGATCTCTTTGGGAGTAAGTAATTCCCGGAACAATGCCTGAAAAAAATCCCGGATATTTTGATGTAAACCCCGGTAGAACTCCTAGAAGAATCCCTGAATGAACTTCTTAAAAAATTTCTGGAGCAACAATTCCTACAAACATGTCGTATGCAGGCTGCCTACAACTGGGGGTACTTCTTCTGCTCATTTTTTCAATGCTTAACTTTTAATTTGCCTGACTTTATTTTATTTATTTATTTATTTCCATATCAAATCAATGTAGCTTAAGGATCATTCCTTTTAAAGCGCTACAATTAGTCACGATCAAGAAAAATAACAACTTATCTTACATTTCTACATTTCTGATTAGATATTCACTAATGTTGATTTCCCCTGCTAAACCATTTAACGCATTCTTGATGAAAGCTACTAAAAGAATTAAGGTTTTTTATTTCGTTTGGTAGAAGATTCCAGTAAATTATGCCTCTTACAAATAGCGTATTTGCATAGTGTGCTGTATTGTGCGAGGGTGTTATGAAGTTTCTGATACGAAGGCTTTGAAAAGGATTAAGGGTTTGGTGCAGATATTGTGGAGTTGAAAATCTAATTATCTTGAATAGGGTTAAACATGATCGCATCTTAAGAAATTCGTGGAATGGACATCCAATTAATTTGAATTGCAGATGAGATACACTTGAAAATCTTGACAAGTTAAAAACATAACGAACACAACAGTTAAGTGCAATTCTAAGCCTATCAATTGCTCTGGCGGAAGCATTCAAAAGAAATACATCACCGTATATCAAGTGGGGTAGTAATAATGATTTGAACAGTTGCAACTTAACATTAGTAGGCAGCATATTTGAAGATAATTTCAGTAATCGCAAACCACCATAAATTTTTCCACACATGTTATTAACGTGACTGTCCCATTCCAGATTATTCTGAATTATGAAGCCTAAATTGGAAACCTTATCAACGTATTCTAATTTATCATCGCCCAAATAAAATATTGGTAGAGAGTCAATGTGGGTATGTCTGGATATGAACATTACTTTGGTTTTGGAGGCATTAATTGGTAACAAGTTTTTGTTCGCCCAACTCATGACATTTGCTAAATCAGCACTAATCAACCGGGACATCCATGAAATATTACCTTTATCTAAAGTAAAATATAATTGCACATCATCGGCAAACATGTGTATCTGACAATACTTCAACGCGTTTGGTAAGTCATTAATAAAGCACGAGAACAATAGGGGACCAAGGATAGAACCTTGTGGTACTCCAGACATAATAGGAGATGTTTTAGAATACACTCCGTCCGCAAAAACCGTTTGGCTTCGATTTGTTAAATATGATTGCATAAGATTTACCGCTGAACGAGAAAATAAAAACTGTGAAGACAATTTCTTAAGGAGCTTTGTATGTGACACTCTATCGAAAGCTTTAGAAAAATCGATAAGAAAAAGAAACGCAACACCTTTTTTGTCAATAGCCGAATGAATGTCATTGTGTACTTTAAGGAATGCAGAAGTTGTGCTATGCTGTTTACGAAAACCTGACTGGAAAGGATGCAAAAGGCCAAAACTTTCAATATGAGCTTGGATTTGGTTTTTTAGAATTCTTTCGAATATTTTGGATATTGCGCACAAAATGCTAATTGGGCGGAGATTATCCAAGCTTAAAGTTTTAGCTTTCTTTTTTATTGGGATTACTTTAGAAGTCTTCCATGCTTGCGGAAATTTAGAAGTAGATATAATTAAATTGAAAATATAATGTATCATCGGGCAAATAGAGGGAAACAAGAGCTTTACAAACCGCAAAGGTATTTCATCTAAACCAATTGCATTAGATTTAATAGAATTGATTGCTATAATGATATCATCATGTAAAATTTCTGAAAATTTAAAACCATACTCGTTGCTAGGTGGCACCGGAAGTAGTTCCTCATCAGAGGTAAAGTTGGAACAAAAATAATCATTGATTTCGTCACTATTATAGACTGTTTCAGAAATTATAAATACACTAACGATAACCTGCCATTTCAATTTGAGCACATTATCCAAAAAAGTTTCTTCTAGCTAGAAAAGTAAACATGCCAACGAAGCAAATAATACCAATTTTGATGATGTTTCTGGTAAGATTTGAAAAATAGGGCTCTGTAAACAAGATGATCGAAATTTGAAGTTGCACAAAGTGGTCAAAAAATGAAGCATAGTAGAAAAGAAAAAAATCTCAGAGATAAAATATTTAATTTCCAAACACAATAGAAATTGCTGTATCGATAATAAAAGATATTTCTCGATTGGTAAGAGTAATTTTTACTGGAATATTTGATCAAGAACCACCATTACGGGCCTTCTCAAAACAAAAATTTTTGTTTCCAATTTCTTAACAACTCCAGTAGGAACAAACGTTAAGCAAACGAATGTCTTAATTACTGCTTACTGCATTGGTTTTTATGGTATGACAAGCTTTGCCATCTGAAGGATCGAATGAGCTGAAAAAATAAGTTTGTTTAAATTAAATGCGTTCAGGACAGCTAAGAAACTGTGTGGTAGTTCTTATGTTCCGTAGAAAACCTTAAAAAATGAGAAACTTGATCTCCGAAAAAATGTTGTGGAAATGCCTTTATCGATTTTTTCCAAATTTTGATCAAGGCATTCCTTAGACAACTTGTTGAGAATGCGAATGTGATAAAAATTTAGATAATTTTTGGTATTTAGTGATTAATAATGTTGAAATCATTAAAAAACACCTTTGTGCAAATGCAAATTTGAAAAATTTAGTAATTTGCTAGAGAACTCGACTGTTCTTTAAAATATCAAGACAATTGAAAGGAAATATAAAAATATGGAGTACAATATGCTATACTCTGAAAGAAGTAGGTAAAAATCATTATAACAGTTCATTTAATTTACTAAACAAAGTGTATTTATAATTTCTGAAACAGTCTATATTATCAAATTTATTAGAGCAGTCAGAAGGTTTGGTAATATTCAAATTTTTAATTCTTTTCCACAGATCTTTACTAGAGTTAGACGCAGTAAAATTGTTTGATACATATCTAGTTTTAGCATTATTTATCAAACTAGTAACTTTATTACGCATTCGTTTAAATTGGTTATGGTTGAAAGCAGTTCTATCAGCAATCCAAAGACGATAAGCAATATTGCGTTCTACTATTGCACTAGCTATTTCATGATTAAACCAAGGATTCTTTTTTGGTTTGAAGGTGCGAACGGGAACGAATTCATTAAATAGCCTTATGAGCTGAATATTAAAAAAGTTCAAAGCCAAATCAGTATCGTTTATAGTGTACAGAAGGTTCCAGTTTATACTATCGAAAGCTTCAACAAGACGAGGTACGTTTATTCTACTATAGTCACGATATACACCATTAACTTCTTCTTCAACTTTGTTAACATTGATGGTGCAGAAGAGTACATCATGTTTCGAAAACGCAGGTGCAGAGACTTGATTTAAGTTCAACACAAACTCGGAGTTATTTGTTAAAACAAGATCTATCAATGAGCTACCTCCATTGAAATAATGTGTGTTTAATGAATTCAAGCATTTCAAGCCATAGTATTCAAGGCAACTTTTCAACTGTTCTGTTTTACTGTCTGTTTTGTTCCAATTTGTATTGAAATCGCCTAACAGTAAAACATTTTCATATTGCAAAGATAAATCAGCAAGTTTATTGAACATGACTCCTGAACAATCAGTTCCTGGAGGATTGTAGCAAACACCAAGCAGGAATTTATTGGAATGATGCATAATTTCGACAAAAATAAACTCAGTTCGACACGTATCACCATCTCCAATGATTATTTCTGAAGCAGAGAGCAATCTACATTTTATAAAACTTTTATAATATATACAGACACCACTTCCACGGCTATAGATGCGATCATTTCTAACCATGTTGTACCTTTCAATTTCTATGAGGGAATCAGGAATATTATCAGTAAGCCAGGTTTCACTTAAACAGATTATGTCGATAGCACTATTGTGGAAGCACAATTTAAATTCTTCAAATTTACTTAGCTGGCGCGCACAAAGGCTTTGAATATTTACATGGCAAACATTTAGATATTTAGAGTCCAATGCACAGCTCATTACAACACGTGGAATACACACATTTGTAGAGGCATTACTGAAATTCTCACCCGACATCGTGATAGAGTAACAACAGCTTCAAACAGCACGAACACTCTAAACAGCCCAACCCAAGGAAATCAACTATTAAATTAAGCAATGAGTAATGAATAATTTCACAATCATCCAAAAGTTCATTCATCATTTATCGAAGATCATTTTTGTAGTGAATCTACCGAAGATCGGACTCAATATCTTATCTTAACATAAGCATCACCAACAGCAGCATCCAGCACCAGCACCAAGCAGCATCCAGCAACAACAGCAGCATGATCAGGAACGTTGCGGTCCAAAAACAGTCTTACTTTTAGGAAGGAAGATAAGATGGAAAACTCAAGGATCGGAAACAAGGACTTACTTGGCAGGAATATGCAAAAACTAATAGGAAAGGTTATTTCATATTGTAACTTTTAGGCATGGATGGAGACACGGAAAAAAGAGGAAAAGATGCAAGGGACAACGGGAAGGACATGAGTATTTAAGAGGAAGGGGTAAAAGATTCCAACTCATCTATCGAACGAACTAGAACGGCATCATCCTCCGGCGTAGGCTTGATGAATACGCTGCCGTCTTTGGTGAAAACGGCATGCAGCTTCCCGGTACGTCTCAAGTTGATTGCTTTCCCTTTGATTCGCCATGCTTGGTCCGTCAAATTTTCATTCACATATATGCGTTTGTCGACGTTGAACCCAATGTGAATCAACGACAAGTTGCGCACTGTGAAATATCGTCGGTAGAAGTCATCCCTAGCCAATTTGAAAGCGAACTGTATGGCTATCGGTGGAGTAGCACCTAGTAGCACCATTTGCGATAGGTAGTTTGGCTAATCGCTTCGAAAACGTCAGTGGAATAGTATGTTCAGAGTATCCAAGTGCAGCTGAAACTCTTTGAACGATTGTATCCACGTCCTCGTTAGGAACGTATGGAACACCAGCCAATATCAAATCATTCGACTTCTCAGCAGCACTAATCCTTTCGTTGGTTTGATGGATATTAGCACGCACTCTAGTCAATGAATCTGAGAGTTTGTTGATATTAGACGTGCATTCCGCTTTGAACTGCTGAACATCATCTCGCAGCGTCGAAATCTCCGTTTGAAGGTCCGCCTTGCACACATCTATTTTCCCATTGGTGGTTTGGAACATACTCTGCATCCGAGCGAAGAGATCATTCAAGTCGTCAATTTGATCATCTTCAGATTTGTCGAGGTCGTCTCTGGATCGTTTCACGTTGTTCCCATCATTGTTTCTTCCCAGCGGCACCGATATGTTTGTTTTGCCTTTGACCATTGTGTTGAGAAGCGCTTTGATACGACGACAGAAGCAAATGAATACGCCGTGAGTACTTGACTGTTTGACACTTCAAATGAACTTCACAATGTCTGGCAAACAATCGTCTCAAATTGGCACAAATACGATTCCAGAAAATAGCCTCGGAAGGGAGATACAGTTGTCCAGTGGCCAAGATTCCGAATGTCAGAGGCTTCGCGACATCAAAGAATGGGTCTGGTTATGCAGAGAGCTTTTAACGGGTTGAAAAACGGTTGAAATCTTCCGTAGAATCACAGGCACAGCCGCGCTACTCACTACTCTCGCTCATCCCTTCAGAAACTGGCTTTGGTGTCTACAACGTTTTTCATAGTGCTACGGTACCTTCATGCTTTAAAATCCCTGTTCTATATGTGTTGCTGAGCTAACGGCTATATATTACACCTTATCAGTAAGTCGGCTCCAGAGGCACGTTCTCCAACATTTGGGAAATTTGTGCCATTATTACACCTTAGACTACATCAGCACTCTTCCACTTGAGGAGTACACCATTTTTATGAACACTCTAAGCTCTTTGGAGGCTGTTCGATCAACGAATCCGAATGGATGAAATGCGCCATAGCTTGGGTTCCCTCCCCATTGCTCGATTTCAGGCAGTGAGAAAACGCACTCTTTGGCTAAGCGAGTGTCATATTTGCCTTATTTTTTTTATAGGTCCGTTAGGAGCCCTTGATCAGCTGGCAGTACAAATGGATAGATGAAGAGATGAGTAGAAGGTTGCACTCTTTTACCCAAAAATCTTCGAAGAGACCACGGCCGCAACTGCATTCGTCATTTGTGTAATTCGTGACCGTGAGGTTCCCAGCGTTAGGCGTTCAGGCCTCGAGCTGTGAGTTCGATTCCCGCTCCAGTCGGTGAAAACTTATCGTCAAAAGAAAATTTGAGTGTTACCTTTGTTGTCCGTTGTGTCAGTGATAGTGTACGGGGCCGACGACACATATCTAATTTTCTTTTTCAAAAACAAATATAACCTAAAAACGTTTTGTTGAAGTGAAATTATGTCTCCTCTTCGAAGAGGATATTTGAAGGATTCTTAGAAAAAAAACACTGACAGTAATATTCATCGCAGATCTATGCTAGATTTCATATAATTGCAATTTTGTGTGGGACCTTGTGAAATATTATTCGATATTTTTGTACTGTTTTAAAGTTTTCATCGAAAGAAAGGATCAATTATTTCTCAGATAGGTATATGAGTTTTCACCTCTAATAATATTTAACAAGGTCCACTTTTTTATTATTTATTTTTTTAAATTTGTTGTAATTTAAGTGTGGTTAGATGCTGGAAAAAATGCATAGTTTGTCATTGGAACTTGAAAGGAGAATCTATTAATGATATAAACATTCTAAAAATTGATGATGACGACCTCACAGTTAAGGTCGAAATACGTATCTGTCAAAGGATGCAAATTCTTAGTGGAATTCAAAGGAACAGTACTAAACACGATTTTTTTCACTTATTCTAAAAATTGTGTTTTTGCCCGTTTTAAAAAACGATGAAAAAAAAATCAAGAAAAAATAAAAGCAATGTCTACAGAAAAATAATTAAAAAATTCGAAGGATAAGGTTTAAAAAATATGAAATTATATGAAACTAGCTGTACCCGGCAAACTTTGTCTTGCCTAATGCGTTTTTTGACGTTTCAAGTCCCTTGCCAAGCCCAAGTCCCCGTTCAAAATGTATGAAAACCCGATTTTCAAAAATTCTCTATTTTCCCATGTTTTTTGCCTCATAAACCTTCCTTGGGTGAAAACTAACAGAACAAAACTAAGACGACCCAAATCGGACCACCCGTTCGCAAGTTATGCGCGGTCCCACGTATGCCACTGCATTTTTATATATATATATATATATATATATATATATATATATATATATATATATATATATATATATATATATATATATATATATATATATATATATATATATATATATATATATATATATATATATATATATATATATATATATATATATATATATGAAATCTAACATAGATCTGCGATAAATATTACTCTAAGTGTATATTTTTGAAAGGCTGTCAATCATCATCAAAAATCTTCGAAGACATGATTTCACTCCAACAAATGAGTTATATTTTTTTAAGAAGAAAAATATGGTTTTCTGTTAAAAGTTTGTAATTTTTCCAATTAAGTTTCCGTTTGTTAATAAATTCTCTTACAATATGCTGGTTAGCTATCCAGGAAAACGTTCTATCGCTATTTTATATTACTTACATCACGATAATTTGACAATTAACAATTATTGAGTCCCGGTTGAGCTCATTGCGACACCGCACACTAAATGAGATATGATCACTTTCCCACGAATATTTGAGTATTTTATTGAGTATTTTTTTATGAGTATTTTTTCTACTGTTTTAGTTGAAGTTTTGTAACCTTTTTGGTTCATCCATTCCTGTTTTCAAAGGCAATTCAAACTCATATATTATTGTTTATCATTGCACTTTCTCATCGTGTTTCAGTAAACACTACTGTGAAAGCGTTAATCCTTGATCATGTCTATTTTCATTCATCATCCTATTGTTTGGACAGAATGAAAAGTCTTTAACCAAATCTACATATTCTCAAAACACGCCAGACAGACCCTTTCTCAGAATTCCAATTATTCCTCACTGAGGCTGCCACCCAAGGACACAGAACACAATCGCCCATATCCCCACCCATCCCAATCCATTTCCTTCCGCTTACCTGCATTACATCCGCCGCGTGGGTGCTGTTGTGATATGTATTGTCCGAGTGGTACTTCTTCTCTATCTCGATAAGCCACAGCTTGAATGTCACCTCATCACAGCAAAAGGTGTTGTACACATCAAACCTCCGGAACAGCTCCAAACCTGTCAAGTAAGGGGACGGGAAATGCAAATTGATTATGATGATGATGATGGTCTCGCTTTAGCGTTTGCATACCTAAGCACACCAGGGGACGCTTCTCCGTAAGTTCTTCCAGCTTGAAGATTTCAAAGTCCCAGCTGAGGGCACTGTTGAGCAGCTCGGATAGTTGTGAAGATTCTCGGGTTTTGTTGAACACGATGCTACCGGTGGAGGGTCGACCACCACCCCGGATGATGGAATCGTTCGAACTCCTTCGCGACGACAGAATATTGGTGGGTCCTTGCTGCTCGTGTCATTAAATTTTGGTTTGAGAGAAATAGGAAACGGAAATTCATGGCACCTTACCGTGAGCAAAGCGCCTATCAGATCCGTTGCCACCGGGTCCTCGGTTCGAATTTCCTTCATCTGGGGGCTGTAGAGTCCCTCCCGTTTGAGGAACTCCATCACCCTGTCCAGCAGTTTGGCTTCATCGGAGGAACAATTCTCCTGAACCTGTGCCAGCAAGCTAAGGACCTTGGTGATGGGGGCCTCCAACGGAAGCTGGGACAGTTTGGCCAAACTGGTACGCCGCAGTCCGTCCGATGCGATGGAACGCACATCGAAGCTACCCCGCCGGATGGAGTGCAACGACCCGCGAGCCACCTCTTTGCCATGCGGTAGAGCTTGCAGGGCGTCACTGGCCAGGGCCGATAAGGTGGTACCGCTCGTTTGCTCCAAAATTAAAACTAGATGCGTGGGGCTTCTGTGACGGAAGAGATTTCAATCAGAAAATCAGAATCAAAAAGTCTTATCAAATTGGTAGATCTAACAAAATACCTTCAAATAAACTCGAAAACAATAATCGATAATAAATCCACATACCTTCCGATGCAGGACACGGGTACGGCTCGCACGTGTATGTGTAGGGTTTCCTGTGATTTTCGCCGGGTGCTGATGAAACCTTCGTAGTCCTTATGTCTAGTGGTGTGAGATAAAATGTTGCTAATATCGGCCGTCACCAGGTCGTTGAGAGATCTGCCTACGATTTCGTCCTGCGTGCAAGGATGGGGAATACATATTTTAATTGAATAAAATGGCAAGGATAAAGCTTCTGCTGAATACCTACCAGTTTCATATTTAAAACCTTTTCACTCGCTCGGTTGGCGTACTGTGCCCGCAGAGAATCATCGGTTATGATGACAGCTTCGCGTGAACGATACAATGCCGTGTACAGAGCCTGGGAAGAGAAAAAAGGATGATTTTTAGTTTTTTTTAAGAAGGACAAGTACTGTTTCCATTAATAATGATGAATATCAAGGCTCAACAAAGTTGAAGCGGTAAACGCGCGGGTATTGAGCAAGGTCATGCTGAGGATATCTGGGTTCGACTATCAGTCGGACCAAGAGCTTCTTTTGACATAGAGTATCTTCGTGAGTGCCTGCAGATTCTCCGGATGCTATTGGAAAACATATAACAATCAGTTGCTTCTCATCACATTTCCTCCCTATTTGTTAAACTGCCAGAGTAAACTTTGGGAATTAAGATTGCTAAGCCAAATCTCGCGTAACCTTTTGACATGAATCTATATAAGGAGTGTATTGGAAAGCAGTTGAAAATGTTCAGGATTCTCTATCTCGAAGCTGGGTTGGTGTTTTCATTTCGGTTCTTTTATGAAATCTTCACAATATAGTTAAGTTTAGAACGGCTTGGAAAAAATTGGAAAATGTTTAGTATTATTGAAAATATGGTTAAATGAATACACCTCACAAAATAAAAATTTGCACAAAATGCAATTTCGTTAAGATTTTTCAAAATTTCAAAAATCTGTAGCTAATAAAATTTGTACTATAAAAAATCTGGAAAATATTGATGCTTGTTAACAGTTATGTACACATAACATATATATCACTCAACACCGACTTTCAAAATTCATATTTTCGATAGAAAAATCTTCTATATCTACAAAATGGTCCACTCCAAAAAACGTCTATTTTTTTTGTAAAACTTTGAAGTTCTGCTTTTAATATCTTAAAAGGTTATAAAATTTTATTTTTTGCAATTACGTTGCTTATTACCCTACCCAGATAACCAATAAGCATTTAAATAAGTCGTATATCAGATTTATAACTGCACTCTACTTGCTTACTGTCATATTATAGCAGTTTGACTGCTAAACTGCTCTAAATTAGCAATTGAAATGCTGCTGAAAATGTGACAGCTATTGCGTAGCATTTCAAATGCATGATAATTTTTGGTTAACAAGCATCACAACTGCTACTTTTTTGCCATAGAACTGCTAAGGGATGCTGAAAGAACAACACATTTAAACTTTCTAATTTATCAATCTCGACAATAACAACTGCTATCATTTGGATGTCATTTTATTTATTATCAATGGAGTAAATCAATTCGTCAGCAATGAGGTAAATCAATGGGAGAACAGATTGTTTCTAGCCAAATTTCCCGTGGCTCGTTTCCTATTATTGATTTCCCAGCATGCTAGAACCACAAAACAAAGCAAAAAAATTTCCGGTGTGATGTTCAAGCCTTAAATAAACCTAAAAATCATCGCACATTATCTGATCGTCAATAGCTTATCCTGTAGCGCGGTTCAGCAACATCATCAACCCGTGCGTCAAGCGATCGAATCCCAATTTCGGCGAAATCAGCAAAAAAATAAACAACTGCATATCCAGAACGTGTACTAGCTTCAAAAGTTGAACAGGAGAGAGAGAAAAATTTAGAAGAGCAAGGCAGACAACGAATTGGGGGAAATGCGCAGGGTAAATATTTTTGCTCTTTTGACATTTTGGGGGATAGGAGATATAAGCATTTATTCAGCCGTATATCGGGCCAAACCCTGCATTTAAGTAGCACTTATGGCGCATATACGGCAGATTAGCATTTTATGACCTGCTGTAAAGGCGCATATAGTGCTGAATAAATGCCGTTTTAACTGCTTATTGGTTAACTGGGTACTTTTCACTCGCGGTTGCAACGATAAAACGGCCTACTTTTCTCCACTAAAGCAAAGGTGCCGAAAAGTACTACTTTTCGGCACTCTTAAGAGTGCTGAAAAGTAGCACTTTTCGGCACTTTTGCCATCACATACATTTTGCCCACTACCGCGATATCCGTAGATAAACCTGTTGCTCCTACATCCAATTAGCAGCTCGAATCCAAATCAGGACTATTAACGATTCGATTCAGACCGTCGATCAGGTGCAGAAGCAGCAGCTGAAGCTACTTTTGCTCCTTCTTATGTTGCTGATTGACGACGACGACGACGGAGCTTGAAAATGTGTGGCACCTTCAACACCATAGCCTACCTGATCGAACAAAAAACTGCGCCGGTGCGCATGGATGCTCCTACGTGGTACCTCTTGATTTCATGTATGTGTAGCTATATAGATTATCCGGAGCGAGTATTTTTCGTAATTGCAAAAAATGTTGTATGCAACGCGTTGCAAAACTCGATTTTTTCAGCACTCGTCGTATTTATCCAACTCGGCAAGCCTCGTTGGATAAATGTACAACTTTTGCTGAAAAAATCATCATTTTGCAACTTGTTGCATAAATAACTATTTTGTTCTAACTCCATAAATTAAAAAACATACACTATTTAAAAAATGCGATTTTTTTTATTTTATGTATTTTATATTTGCGTAAACATGATTTGGAGGAGCATAGAAAAAAGGGGTTCCTTAAAAATGGCCTTTTTTCATTTTAAAGAATTGAGCTTAAATGCAGTGGAGATTTTTCTCGAAAAAAATAATTTGCCTAAATCATGAGGATTCTGGAGCTTATTATATTTGCACTAAAAAGTTAACAATTTTCGAACATTATCGAACTTTCTACGCAATTTCAATTTTTTAGATGGTGTGCAAAAATTTAATAACATGTGTTCAGTAATCTAGGTTAAAAACCCAGATAAAAGAAAATTTTTAGAAAATCATTAAAGCCATTTCTTTTTTCAAGGATTTATACAGTATCTCCAAAAATAAAATTACTTAAAAGTTGTATTAAACTATTTTTGAGGCTATTGTAAACATTTTCAACTACTTTACGATACACTCCTTAGAGGAGAACAAAAGATTTCGACTTTTCTAATGCATTCTTAAAGGGAATTGGAAAACCAATCACTACCATGCAGGCATTTGGAGTTGTTAATATTAGTTTAAAACATCTGTAAAGAGCAGTTCTTTTGAAATTGCGCCAATTACTTCGTTACTCTTCTAGGTTCCATAGAGCTCCCAGCGAGTTGATCATCTCGTTTCGGATTTTGAACGCGCTTATTTTGTTGTTGAACCTTACTTTCTGCGTTCGGTACGAGAACCGCCATGTTCGCGATGGTTCTTCCGGATCTGTCCGGATGAGGAAACGTTATAACTTCTTGTGCACGAGCTTTCGACAGCAATCCGATTCCATGGCCAACCACCAACGATTTGAGTGGTTCGCTCTCGTATTTTCTAGTCCCGTTTCTTCTCTACGAATCCCCGCGGAATTGCCACCACCGATTCTTTCAACGCATAGTGGCTCGTGAGTAGCTCGGGCGGCAGATTCTCGTTTGTTATCTGCCGGTGGTAGCCGAGATAGCTACCGGCCACCGCCGAGGTTGTATCCCAGTTTATTGCTAACCGCAATCGGTTCCATTGGCGTACCCACCATAGCTTCTATCGGCACAAACGCATGGATGTTGTTCAACGGAATCAGCAACTGCGGTTGTTCGTCGTATGACTTGATGGGCAGCTTTAGCACGTATTTGTGCTGTGCTGCAAGCTCCTCCGTATCCAACATTCGATGCGGTAGCATCAACTTGTCCACCGTGTGCACTGTCTGCAACAACATCTAAACGCCGGCTACAGCGCCTGCTCTCGACGCCCAACGGCTCATTTTTTTTGGGAATCCTCCACTCTCGTCGTATTTCCCGTCGAGTATCGTGCTTCGCGCGAGACAACTTCTCGCGCGTCACCAGCTTCAAGTGCTCAACGTACCTCTTTGAAATCCACTCGGTGCCGCAGACAATGGTCCGTGGATTGGCACATCTTGTACGGTTTCCGCTACCACTCTTTGCTTTGTCGCGTTGTCGGTCGAACTGCTGGCTTTGCAATGACACTACAGTCCAGCATTATTGGGCCTCTTCTTTCCATATTGGGACTGCTACGGACGACGGCGGTGGATTGAAGTCCACCAATTCTACGTCAACGTTAACTTCGCGAATGTCTGCGACGATGTCGGTAAGGAAATCCGACAGCGTCCGCAATGTTGTTTCCCCTCGACCTCGCCGGTAATGGACCCACTATCACGCTTTTCCCGATTCGGCAGCTGGGTGAATAGCGACATTATCAGCAGCGGGTTGACGAGATATAGTCGTAGATCCGCTGCTTCTAGATGGCCGCACAGTTGTTCCACTGCGTTTCCGAATAGAATTAAAGCAGTTGTTCCGGGCGGCCGAAGCGTCGGCGCAGTTTCTCGATGAACTGTGGGATGGATTCGGGAAGTAGTAATTCTCCAGACACCAGTTCGAGGGCATTGCCATTCAGAGCTTCCTGAATTCACATTAGTTTTTCAGCTGAGTCTTTGGCGATCCTGTCTGCTGATGCCCCACCCGTTTTGGCTGACACTTTCCACGTTCTTGTACGTCTTCAGTCTCCCTTTACGCTCCATCGACGAGATCGAATTATGGCTCTGCAGCTCCGAATCTTCGGAATTATCGTCCTCCTCGGAACTTTCGAAGTTTTGCTCTAGCTTCGTCACGTTCGCCAAGCTCAGCTTCAACGTGTTTCGGTTAGTATATATACACTCCCGTTCAAAAGTTTGGGGTCACCCCCTCAAAAACTTGTCATTTTTTTAGGCCCATATCTCCGCCAATTTGCGTCCGATTTCAAAACCCTAGGTTTCATTCAAAAGATAATAAGTCAAAGAAACTTTGAACATGATTTAAAAGAAACTTTTTCAAAAAAATTGTATGTAAACTTAACCCAAAGTTGCCAAATTTTCTAAAAAATGAATATAAACTTACGGCAGTATCGCTGGAAGTTGGGTCGACCAAATTTTAAGATGAGAGCGGTAATATGACCCATTTTCTATTAGCTTTCAACTGCTTTTTACAGAACTTAGCTAAAAAATCTAGAAAAAAAAGTTATTAAGTAAATTAATCCTCGATGTCATCGACCAAAAGTTTGGGGTCACCCCTCAATATGATGTATCGGCTAAAAGTTTGGGGTCACTTTCGTAAAACATGGAAAAGTGATTTGGTGATATCTTCGTCATCTATAGTTCAATTTTAATTATTAAATTTACGTTTGATGTCTTCAACTTAACGTATTTAACGATTTTTGTATATAAAAATGTTATGTTAAGTTAACACATTTTACCACGCTTCAAAAAATGAGGCAACTTTACGTTAAGTTTTAGTATGTAAATTTCAACAAATATGTGTGGTTCAATGTCTATGCAGTAAGTATCATTCATTTTGTTTCAAATAAGCCAAGAAGAATTAAAATTGAATGAAAGATGACAAAGATATCAACAAATCACTTTTTCATATTTTACGATAGTGACCCCAAACTTTTGGCCGATACATCATATTGAGGGGTGACCCCAAACCTTTGGTCGATGACATGAAGAGTTAATTTTCTTAATAACTTTTTTTCTAGATTTTTTAGCTAAGTTCTGTAAAAAGCAGTTGAAAGCTAATAGCAAATGGGTCATATTACCGCTCTCATCTTAAAATTTGGTCGACCCAACTTTCAGCGACACTGCCGTAAGTTTATATTCATTTTTTAGAAAATTTGGCAATTTTGGGTTAAGTTTACATACATTTTTTTTTTTTTTAAAGTTTCTTTTAAATCATGTTCAAAGTTTCTTTGACTTATTATCTTTTGAATGAAACCTAAGGTTTTGAAATCGGACGCAAATTGGCGGAGATATGGGCCTAAAAAAATGACATGTTTTTGAGGGGGTGACCCCAAACTTTTGAACGGGAGTGCATTACGATTGTTGATTATTTTCTGTGAAAACACACACTAAAACTCGATACTGTATTGGAAACTCGATACTGTATTGCAACCACACTGGTGGTGATCGATTGATGCATAAATTATCTGATGATGGCTGAAGTTGAGTAGGCCGAAACGTTATGTATTAATAATATATAAGATTCGACGGTGACGTAAACTCCACAAAGTGTTTCGGTTAGTTTTGCCAGAATGGCCCGCTTTTGAAGTACCCGCGACTACTTTCGGCGCCGATTTCGATTTTTGAGCCGACAGTTCCGCCCATTCCTTATCCTTGGCCACCATCTGCATCTCGAACGACTCCTGGTTCGTCTGCAGCCGCTGAATCTGCTTCATCTTCTTTTTGGACACCTCCGGCCCTTTGCTCTCTTCTTCTTGCCCAGCGCGCATCTGCAGCTCCAACTCCGTCTTTCGCTGCTCGAACGCACACTGCTTAGATGCATAGAGATCTCCCTTTCCTTCTTCCATTGCTCATCTCTTCCTTATAGTGTCACTCAAGGTTATTATATATTGTAAGGTTGAGCATGGCGTTTAGTTTGTGGAGAAAAGGAAAGGAAGCGAAATTTCTAAGGAATTTGAGGAGGCGGGGATTTGTTTTTAGAATTTCTCACGGTGAAAAAATAATGGCCGCTCTGCCAGCTTTGACATCTAAGACAACCTTACAATATATAATAACTTTGGTGTCGCTTCTTCTTCTTCTCCCCTAGCACTCGCACCTTCGATTCCACGCTAGACGAAGCTGAGCGAGAGTTGACGCTGGATTTGTAAGATTCGTTGCCGTTTTCCTGATACGGGCCTGCTTCTTGGCGTCCTTCTGCTTCTACTGGTACTTCTGGGCCTTCTCCTGTCAGGCCTTGCGTTCACTATTTCTTCGGAAGTTTTCCCTCCTCGATGCCTACGCTCCGTTGCGTGGTACCCTTCCGAATTTTTAATTTTCAAGAATGTTTCCGAGAGTTGGTTTCTTACTTGGCATTGGCGACCACGCTGCGCTCATGAAGTAGCAACCTATTAAGTAGGGGATAATTATAGCTAGACTCAAAACATGGAATGAATTCAGAACCTTATCATGATCCTAGGTTGCACGCCAACTGATGCTGCCGAAATGTAAGAAAAAGATAACTTTTACAGTCTACTGAATGCTGTCGTGATTCCAAAAGTCGCCCATTCACTTCCACACGAAGGTTGATTCCGACAACTCGGACTATGAGCACGTCATGGGACGCCATGCTTTCTGAGAAGTTAACGAGAACGGAGACCTATTTGTAGAGTATTGTGGCAACATGGTGATTGGCGGATCGCTCTTTCCTCATTGGCCAGTGCACAAAGTGGCATGGGTTTCCCGTGATGGCGTCACGGAAAATCAAATCGACCACATCTGCATCAGCCGAAAATGCAGACGGAGCCTTCTTGATGTGCGGAACAAACGTAGCACCGACCTTGCGTCCGACCATCATCTCCTGATCGGCGAAGTCCGACTGCGCATTGCTAGGATCCATTGACAGGGGGAGAAAATTGGGCGCCGGATCAACACACGCCGACTAGAAGACGCTGCGGTGAAAAGGTCCTTCGTCGAGAAGCTAGAGAACCGCGCTGCGGCAGTTCCGGAAGGTGGAAACGTAGAAAAGCAATGGAGCGCCATCCAGAATGCTTCCATCGTCACCGACGAGAATAATTTGGGTGAGCTACGCATCCACTAAAAGCAGTGGATAACAGAGCACCCTGAGGAAGATAGAGGAAGGAAGGAACGCCAAAGCCGCGATAGAGTGAGCGAAAACACGAGGAGCCAAAATCGTAGCCTATCCGCGCAATTCGGCTCTCGAGAAGGTAGAGCGTTTTCATGTAGACGGGAAAAAAGAGCGTGGGCGGACTCCCTAGCCGACGAATGCAAGAAAGCTGCAAATGCCGACGACATTCGTCTCCTCTACGATGTCTCACGTCGGCTTAGTGAGACTAAGATGAATACTACGATGCCCGTGAAAGACACGTCTGGTATGTTTGTGACTGATCCGGCCGACCAGTTGAAACGCTGGTTCGAGAACTTTGACAACCTTTTTCAAGTGTCGACTACACAACTAAGATGGCACAAATTTCCCAAATGGAATAGAACGTGCCTCTGGAGCCGACCTACTGACACCACTAACATTTCAGCATGATCCGCTAAGGGTTCGACGCATTGCCCATATCAACATCGCAGTTCCATTATTGCAGGAGATAGAAACAGCCACCCGTAGCATCAAATCGCTCAGTGCCCCAGTGATGGATCACATATCAGCTAAGATGCTTAAAGCTGACCCCGTAGTATCAGCACAAGCCGCGACATTTCCGGCCGACAAAAGTACCAACAAAAATGATGACCCAACTCATTCAGGAGAAGATTGACGCAACTCTCCGATTGCAGCCTGCACGATTCCAAGCCGCAGCCGGACGATCCTATGTGGACCATATTGTCACATCCTGGAGCAAATCAATGAATTCCAAGAGTCTCTCAACCTGGTGTTCAATGTTTATGAAAATGCTTTCGCTCAATCACGCTCAGGCGCAAGGGTGTCCCTGAGAAAATCATCGGCCTCATTGAAGCACAGTACAAGGCATTTTCGTGCAGAGTACTGCACAACGAAGTTTTGTCCGATCTCATCCGCCCGGGTCGTTGCTGGAGGGATCCTATCACCGCTATTGTTTCTCATCGTAATTGACGAGATGCTGGTAGGAGCGATTGATCATGAGCAAAATCAAGTCATTTAGGTGCTCCATTTCCATGGAGCACCTAAATGACTTCGAACTGGATGGCGTTGCTCTCCTAGCTCAACGGCACTCTGATATGCAGAGTAAGCTCGATGACCTTGTAGATCACTCCTCGGCGGCAGGTCTTACCATCAACACACCAAATCGTTAGATGTAAACACGGTTAATCCTTCCAGCTTTACGGTAGCTGGGCAAGCGGTGGAGAATGTTGAAAGCTCCCAAAATCTTGGTAGTCAAATGGCGGCCGATGGCGGCATGACCTTAGACATAGATACACGGATCAAGAAGGCAAGGGCTGCCTTTGCGAGTTTACGAAATGTATGTAAAAACAATCTGCACAACAGCTGCAGGTATTCTTCAATAGATGCCTTCGGTATATAATGCATGTATGGTGGCATCAACATTGGATCTCCTATGTGGAGCTCCAACGTCGATGTCATCGAAAGCCAATAGCGACAGAACTTCGAGAGCGAAAGTGGAGGTGGATCGGCCACACTCTATAGGGGCAGGGGCGAAATCTGCAAGCAAGCGTTAGATTGGATTCCAGGATGACATCGCTGCAGTAGCCGGTCCACCGGTCCACCGGTGGCGCAGCCTCAATAAGGAAATCAAGGAAGGAATTTAGGGTGGCGGGCTCACACTCGCCAAAGATGAAGATCTTTCAATTCGGCCCTCTGCACCATAATGGGTTCTCAGGACTGAAAGTACGTAATAAAATAACTATTACATCTGAGATGAACTAGCCTCGGGCTGAAAATCTTATAAATAAAGACATAAAAAAACTATTACAAAAGAATATATCTAAAGAAATTCCAATCTTTAAAGCAAGGATTGTATAATGAAAAAGTTAGTCGCTAATTGTTGCATAGATTGCAAGTCAATAGATCACCAATGGAAAGTCGAAACCACGACACGACTCAAAACCGCAAACGGACTATTAATCTTGCAGTTGTAATTCATATTACTCAAAAACGACGTATTGTTCTGTATCCCAGCAATTCGATATCAATTCTTATCCATTTAGACAAGGAAAGCCCTCAATAAATCATCGTCCAGGTCGGGCAACCATCAGCGGTCGTCTCTTTCGACCGTGGAGGCCCTTTTTCATCACAACCGTAAACGGATATTCAGGTCAACCATCGCGTCGTAAATTATCACAGATCTCATCTTTCCCATGATATCTTTCTTCTCTATACATGTGTCACATAAAACACTTCCAGTGCCACCCACAAGCCCGCCCTCCGTCTAGCAGTGAGCTTTTGTTCGTATATGGGAGTTACTGGGAACTATGATGTGACGATGTGACAAGAATGTAGAACAAGAGGGAAGAATAGGACTCCCACCGTCATGGAACGAACGAAAGGATGTGGTCACCTCCAGAGTGATGACACTCCGAAAACGGGGAGAAATAGGTCAAAAAGCAACCCAGATGACTCTATCGTAATCGAAATCGCACAAAAATTGAAAGATGAACAGGATCACCGTACATTATGTCTAGCATCTCGGATATTGCAGAGCTGCCGGGTCGTTTGGGTAAAAATATGACTGCCAGCAGCGCCATAGAGAGCATGCAGCATTGTGCCTCAGGTGGTCTCCGGTCGGCACTCTATTCACTCGAGATATGAACGGTGGTACTGAAGGACTAGATCGTTGTATACATATCGATAACTTGAAGCGCAAATAAGTTTTTCGGAATAGAATGCTCGATAGTCGGAAGCTGACCACCACCATCGGCTGCTGCACGTTGGAACCCTGCGGTATGCTAGTCAATCTACTGAAATAGCTTCTATCTGGTCGTAGTTTTCCATCATCTGCTCAATGGAACTGTGCCGGTAGGGTGTTGGTTTGTGGAAAAAGTCATCCACATGGATCAATGGTCCATTGATGTTATCGCTTTGGTCAGCACTGTGTGTATCCGTTTGTAAAGATGTGGGAAATCCGATTATCTTTGGGATTTATATCAAATCGATTTGTTGCCCCCGGTCTGGTCGTCTTGTATGTGCGAAGAAACAACAAAATAGGATATAACGCTCTTGGGTGAATTTGCTCACATGCTTTCAGTGTGAGTCTTCGTCATACCTTATTAAACATTTTGTTGGTAATAAATTAGGTACCAACAATTTCAAGAAAAATCAAATCAATCGTTAAAAAGCTATCAATCGTGTAACCGTGGAATTCAAATATTTAAATTAATAAAATAAAAACAGCCATAAAAAATCTAATTTTGAATGGAACTTAACTATTATACACTAGGTAGGAAACTCAGTCGTCTGTTTTAAAGCTTTACCCACTTTCGTAGATTCATTCTGCTATCAAAACTCCATTTATTCACTCCATCGGGAACGATTCATCTTCCTCGGGCGCGTACAGAATAAATCTATTTTATTCAACAACGAATGGCTCAACTTTCACCCCCTACAGCATCGTAACACAGTAAAGGCTGTATCTAAATGTAATGATGAATGTAATAATTAAGGAGCCCAGACGCAAAGGGGTGTCGTTTTTGAGCTGAGCATATAAAAAAAATCTTCAAATTTTAATCTTCCAGAATTTTTTTTAAATTTATTTTTACGATTTTTACAATAAATTGGAGAAAATTGGGTCGAGTTTGAAACTCCATACATTTTGTATGGGAATAAATTAAAACGGGAGCAGGAATCTACGGCCCTGGAATACAAATTTCAGTGGCGATGGGACACTATCCTACGGTGTTTCAAGCAGAGATTCTTGCTATTTTGAAATGCGCAAATGCCTTGAGAGAAAATACAGATATGCAAATATTTGTATTTTCTCAGATAGTCAAGCTTCACTAAAAGCATTGTGCGCTTACAAATTTGAAGTACATTTGCTTGTCTGGGAATGCATTCTTTCACTGCGCTGGCTGTGCCAAGGGAATTCAGTAAACTTATACTGGGTTCCAGGTCACTGTGGCATTGAAGGAAATGAAATGGCAGATGAGCTTGCTAAAAGTGGTTCAAATTTACAGTTTGCTGGCCCAGAACCATTCTGTGGTATATCAAACTGTACAATAAAAATGGACCTGAAACGCTGGGGTGAGCAGAGGGTGATATCCAATTGGATGGACGTCAAAAATTGCAATCAGTCAAAACGATTTATAACACCAAATGCTTATAAAACCAAAAAGCTCTTAGAGTTCAAAAAGAGAGCCATACACTGGCCTAGTAACTGGACACTGCCCGAGCAGGTATCACTTGAAAAATATTGGCCATATTCAGAGTGATATCTGTCGTTTCTGTAATACGGAACGTGAAACCTCGGAACATCTGCTTTGCAATTGTGGTGCTTTATACACGCGCAGGCAAAGATTTCTAAATAGTGGTTGCTTGCAACCCAGTGAGATCTGGTCTGCAAAACCTGGGAAGGTCTTGGAGTTTATCAATTCCATTGCACCTGACTGGGAGACGACGCAGTAGCTGATTACTTGACACATGGTAATTAGTTGGCTAGATGCGAACATCAAAACGGGACATGCCACAAAAGTTCAGCCTATTGGACGCAGTGGCTTAATTTCTCCAACAGGGGATGAAAAAAAATGGGAATAAAAACCCCATTTACTCGATAGTGTGTTTTTGTTACACCCCTTTACTTTTAAACCTCTCAATTTTTATTATTTCTAGTATCGAAATATTATTATGATTTTATTATCTCACGCCAAACATTGCACAATGGTCCACGAAACAGATTTACGAGAAAAGATGCATTCAGCGCCTTTAAATAATTTTCTAGATTAATATGGTCTTCTACAAAGTTGTTCCTAAAAATAAGGCCCTCTTTTCAATACATGAAAATTAGGGTGGTCCATATTTTCAAAAAAATTGGTAACCAAACTATTTTATTTGCAAGAATAACTGTATACATTCTTCGGGAAAGTTGTAGATCTATCAACTTTGAGTAAGTTTGCTCAAGACACTTTTTATGAAGCTTTAAAATTGACCGATTTAGAGGTATTTTTCTGAATAAGCTTAGGGTGATTCAAAAAAACCGTTTTCCTGGCGTTAACATTTTCAGTTTCTATTTTTCATCAAAGTGGCCCAAGAAACACTTGTAGAGCATTTGAAGACGCGTCGTTTCGTGCGCTGAGATGGTCGTTATCTCTTTTGGTTCAAAAGTTACAGGCATCTTTCTTAAAAAATCATAGTTTTTTGAAAAGGTGTTATGACGGGTTGGGGCAAACATAAAAAATCTCTTTTGCCCGCTTTCAAAAGAAGAAATGTTGTTATAAAACATATTAAAAAATTAGAGGGGTGTTATTTTTGTAACTTGAAAAGTGCCTATTTTTCTAGAAAATCATCAATATCTTTTAAATGGAATGACGTAGCAACATTCTCAGCGCACGAAAATGTGAATTTTTCAAAGCTCTAAAAATAATTCTTAGACAACTTTAATGAGAAATTTGAAACAAAAAAGATAAAACGTTTAAACTGTTTTGACCAAATTTGGAGCATTTTCCTATAGTTTTCATAGGGTGACGCTAGAACAAACCATTTTATTGCTTTATCTTGTTTGTTTCAATTTTCTCGTCAAAGTCGCCTAAGAACCACTTTTAGAGCTTCCAAAAACGCGCATTTTCGTGCGCTGAGAATGTTGCTACGTCATTACGTTCAAAAGATATTGATGATTTTCTAGAAAAAATATGCACTTTTAAAATATTTTTCACTTGAGTTACAAAAATAACACCCCTCTAATTTTTTGATGTGTTTTATAACAACATATCTTCTTTTGAATGCGGGCAAAAGATATTTTTTATGTTTGCCCCAACCCATCATAAACCCTTTTTAGAAAACTATGATTTTTTTTAGAAAAACGCCTGTAACTATTGAACCAAAAGAGATAACGACCATCTCAGCACACGAAACGACGCGTCTTCAAATGCTCTACAAGTGTTTCTTGGGCCACTTTGATGAAAAATCGAAACTGAAAAGGTTAACGCCAGAAAACCGGTTTTTCTTGAACCGCCCTAAGCTTATTCAGAAAAATACCTCTAAATCGGTCAATTTTAAAGCTACATAAAAAGTGTCTTCAGCAAACTTGCTCAAAATTGATAGATCTACAACTTTCAGGAAGAATGTATACAGTTATTCTTGCAAATAAAAAAGTTTGGTTACCAATTTCTTTGAAAATATGCAACCCTATTTTTCATGCACATTTTGAAGAGGGCCTTATTATAAGGGACAGCTTTGTAGAAGACCATATTTGCCTAAAAACTCATTTGAAGACGTTGAATGCATCTTTTCTCGTAAATCTAGTTCGTGGGCCACTGTGCATTGTTCTCTGATTGTTATTTAAATTTTGAAAAATTGGAAAACCGTAGAGATAGATTTTTAGAAGAAACATCAAGAATATGCAATGTACCTTTCCTTAAAAAGGCCATCTTCTACTCTTAGAGGATGTACATATTCAAAATTTGAACAATTTGTATGGACTATATAAATTTTACGTGTTCATTCACTAATAAATGAGGCTCACAAATTTGAACAGTGTAATGTGCTGTGCTAGTGACTGGTCGTAAATTTGTGCCTGTCACGAATTTTTTCGCGTATTAAGGTGAAGAATGTGACGAAGCCAAAGCTCAAATTTTCAAGAGCACAACTTCAGAAAACGTCGGATTGCGCTGAAAAGTTGATCGATTGGTTACCCGCTAGTGGTGACCAATCGATCAAGTTTTCAGCGCAATACGACATTCAGTTCTTCAGGTTTGTGCTCTTGAAAATTTTAACTGTGACTTCATCATATCTTCACCTTAAATAATTCTTATAAATAATGTTAAGCGTTCGACTAAGTTACAAACAGTGTTCGATGGAGAGCAGCATATCTCCGGAAAACGAGTCGTTGAACTACAACAGGATGATGCAATCGACGTGGAAAGCAGGAAAGCAGCTTCTGGAATTTACCCGGGTTCTGGTGAAACCCTCATTCTTCTACTGTCGTTTTATTTTTCGGCGCTGTCCTGTGGAACTAACGTTAAGCAAATGTTTTAACATTAAACAAAAAGGTCATACCCGTAGCTTTCATGTACATGATATTTTACAGTAATAAATCATTTCCATGAGGGAGAAACAATCGGTCAAAATTTTCGCCGCTTCAGAAAGCCGCACTTTGGTTCAACTCATGATTACCTACCCTAATATAATTTAAGGATGTACACACTAAGATCAGCTCGGTATTTTCCCCATCTTTTTACTGAGTTCTCAACAGCAGATTTAACTCGGTACGCTCGGTTATTTATTTTGCAGATATTCTGTAAATGAGTTACCGAGCTCAGCTCACAAACTGTCAAAAGTTACTGAAGCACGGTAAATATCGTTACTGGTGAACGGTAAATACGATTACCGAGTGTACCGAAATAAATCTGCTGTTGAAAACTCAGCAAAAAGATGGAAAAAATACTGAATTCAGTGAAAAAATTACTGAGCTGGAACATCTGAATCTTAGTGTGTATATTCAGCAATTCTTTCAGGAATAAATTCCAAAAAATCTACGAGAATTTTTACCTACATTTCAATGGGTATTATCAAAAGATGCCTTTAGAAATATGCTTACATTATTAGGGATCGAGTAAAACACTCTTAAAGGACGTCGTCTAGTTATACTTAAAAATAATACGAATAATACAAATAATAGAAAACCCAAAATACAAACATTGGTTGTGATAAACTGGCAGAGGAAAGTCCTATTATCTTGCCAAAAATATTATTAGAAAGTCCATTAGAATGTGTTCATGAAAATTTCTCAGAATTTCGTCACGAGTTCCTCTACGAAATCAGTTTAAAAATTAACCTACAAATATCTATATCTGACAATCTGGGCTTCTTCTTATTTTGTCTGAAAAAAATTTTCAGCATCCACTTTATAAAAAAACAGCGGTAAATAAATTTTCAAAATTATTTATGGCAATTCCAACTAAAAAGCATGCAGTGATTCCGGCATATTTACATTTCAAATAAAGCATTTTGCCTCGCATTTTCCAGAACAGAAACTCGAAGACCCGTCCGTGACGGTTGGTATTCACTGTAAGTCAGCAAACATCGCACAGTGGGCAAAATCGAATCAAAACAACGGAACTTATTTTTGCCGCTGGTTTGAAGCAATAAAATGTATGTATCCCAAAGGAAAAAAAACATGCTAAATCGATTGGTGATGGTCTCGTGATCGGCAGGTGATGGAAAGTGGCATCTATGGCCACTTTCAGGTTCAGAAGCTGGTTTTCCGGGTTCCGCACCAGACTATTTTCAATCAAGTCAACTTAATATATAGTGTGACACACCAATTCATGTCTATTTCTGGTAAGGATGTTAGTGGTTACTATTTAGACCTCACAGCGGTCATATGGCCACTTCCTGATCCTGGTCCAGTTCTTCCGGATCCAGATCCCGGCCATTTCAAGTGAAGTCAACTAAATATACAGTGCGACTTATCAATTCATATCTATTTTCCACTGGCATGTGAATAGTGACTGTTTGAGACCTCACCGAGGCCATATGGTCACTTCCGAATCCTGGCACAGTTCCTCCGGATCCGGATTCCGGCCATTTCAAGTGAAGTCAGATGAATATACAGTGCGACATATCCTTTCATGTCTGTTTTTGGAAGGGATGTATGTGGTGACTATTTGAGAGCTCACATGCCTACTTCGGGATCTTGCTTTAACGAGTTGCATTTTCGAATCCGTTTGTTTGATGGATTCCCAGATTTGTGCACGAAAAACGTCGAGTAGAATGAAAAGGGGCTGTTTGACGATTGTAACATAGAGATAGAAACGGCTCCCCAATAAAGACCCCTGATCGGCTTTCGATACAGCCCTCATTCCCCCCATCCAGATAAGGGAACCGGCCCTCGGCAAGTGCAAAGGAATAAAACAACCATCAAGGACAGACGGACGACTATTCTTACCTGTTGAGTTGATATCACATTCTGTGGCCGGACCAGCGAGTGCTGTATCTGTCGTAGTTCCGACGAGCAGATGGACACATGCGGCGACTCGATAATGCACTGGTGTAGTTGTGGAAGTAACCCGTCGTCGTCGTCGTCGTCGTGATGGTTTCCGGGGGGAAAAGCGTTCGGTGGGCAGGAAAAGAAAAACGAGAAAAGTAATTTTATTAGCTTCCAACTTGTCCTGCTGTCCATTCTGCCGGGGAAAATGGTGGTTGAATGAAACTATTCGTCTGGGAATGGATGGATGGATGGGCGGACGGCTACTGAAGGGATGAGGATCGATGTGGTTGATTGGGTTTTAGTTAAATTGATTTATCGTTTATTCATGCCCATCTATTTTGCATCGGGTTAAATGAAGGAAGATACGGAAGAGGGAAGGGATTCCTCGGGGATTGAAAATGTTCAACAGGAAGTGTATTTTTTTATTTGTTGTACTGCACTCGGATCTACACTTACTTACCCGGTTAAAGCCAACATCCAGCAGGGAAATCACAGCCGTATCGTCCTTCTCGAATAAACTGAAACGCAAAGGCAAGAGAACGGGAAGGCACACATATGAGACATTCTTCATCAGCCAAATGGAAGGTTCAATTGAAGGAGGAATGCTATTTCGGGTTGGTATTGTTTCAGAACAGAGGCCGAAATGAAAGTTGGCCTGCTTGTATAGCCTTAGGTTATTGCAAAAAAAAAAAAAAAATAACGCTGACTACTGTTTTTGGGTAATGCATGGTACGGCTGCGTCTGCAGAAATTGTTATGTGGAAGAGCACATTTTTCCTTGTTTTAGGAGTGCTGCTGCAGAATATGAAACTAGAATGAAAAATGACCCCATAGTTTCTACTATTTCATTTTTCATACACTTGGACAGCTCCACAAACCATGCATCTGGTGTGTACAGCAAACCAGTATGCAAAAAAAAAATCTACAAAAGTGTTTTTTTTTTCAAGCCAAAAAGGTTGCATAAAATCGAATCATGTTCCCTCTAACCCAAGCTATTCAGGAACAATGTAAAAATAATTCTAGCTTAAGTGTTGAACTGGGTACTCAATTCTTTCAAGCACTCATTATTGATATTGCATATAAAAGGGGGATTCACTAAACAGCGTAAACCGCTGATTAAATATTAGGGGTACTCACTAAACAGATTAAATTACTGCGTAAGCCTCCTCCTCTCCTCTTCTTGGCGTAACGTTCTCACTGGGACAAAGCCTGCTTCTCAGCTTAGTGTTCTATGAGCACTTCCACAGTTATTAACTGAGAGCTTCCTCTGCCAATGACCATTTTGCATGTGTATATCGTGTGGCAGGCACGAAGATACTCTATGCCCAAGGAAGTCAAGGAAATTTCCTTTACGAAAAGATCCTGGACCGACCGGGAATCGAACCCGTCACCCTCAGCATGGTCATGCTGAATACCCGTGCGTTTACCGCCTCGGCTATATGGGCCCTCCTACTGCGTAAGCCATGATTTTCTGTTTATTTGAAATGTTTCATGATTTTGCGAATAAAATAATCAGAAATTGCCTTGGTGATCGCGATGTTTTATCAGTTTAATCAGTTTACGCTGTTAAGTGAATCCCCCTATTAAGGGGACTCACTAAACATATTGAATTGCTGCGTATGCTATGATTTTCTGTTTATTTAAAATGTTTCATGGAACTGCGAATGAAATAATCAAAGATTGCCTTGGTGATCGCGACGTTTAATCACTTAACAGCGTAAATTGATTAAACTGATAAAACGTCGCGATCACCAAGGCAATCTCTTATTATTTCGTCGCGATTCATTGTTTATTTCATTTGCAATATAGCAGCAAATCACGGATTTCGCAGCAATTTACGCTGTTTATTGAATCCCCTAATGAATATTAGGGGTACTCACTAAACAGACATGTGAGAATTGCTGAAAGCCATGATTTTCTGCTGCGTAAGCCATGATTTCTGCTTATTTGAAATGTTTCATGACTGCGAATCAAATAATCAAAGATTGCCTTGGTGAGCGCGACGTTTAATCGGTTTACGTTTTACCCCAAAATCTTATTTTAAACATGCTGAAATTCTAAAGATTTTGCTCACAGAAATAAATAGTATAGACATAAAGGCTACATCATCACTTACTTTTTCTTAACTACTGCTACCATTGTTGTATGTTGACTACCTTTCGAGTTGCGGATTGACCTAAAACAAAATAAAAAAGAAAATAATTTTAATTGAGTTTCCAGGTTATTGAAACATTTTGTACTATGAATTGACCGAAAACCTTCTTTTGTTTTACTCAACAATATTTGTAAAAAAAAATGGTTGTCGTGAATTCTACGCCAGAAACGGCAAACAGACGAATGCGCATGACAAACGCCCGCTAGAACTACGTAGCTAAGGTTCGCAGTGATAAATGTTTCACATAGCTTAAACCAGAGTACGATGCTGCAGCTCTCTTAGATATTTATCCATGAATTCTTCCAGACACTACATAAGCAATTCTTCAATGATTTTCTTTGAGAAGTTCTTCTAGGCATTATTCTAGAGATTCCCCAGGAGTTTTCATATTTATTTTCAGGGAGCCATCCACGAATTCTTTAGAAGATTCATCCAATAGTTCCTTCAGGGAATCTTTCAGGAACTACTCCAGATCTAGAGATGGCTGGGTGATTTTTCTAGGAGTTTTTCAATTTTTTTTTTCTACACAAACTCTTCTCAGATTGCCTTTAGTAAATGCTCAAACGTACCTTCTAAGAAATCATGCAGAGATACCTTCAAGAATACTCCCAGTGAGTCTTTGCTAGCATTTTATCAGAGATTGTTTCAGAAATACCTTTTTTTTATAAATTACAACAAGAAATTTGAAGAATTCCTTCAGGAATCCTTTAAATATTCTCCCAGGTTTCCCCAGGTTTAGAATTAATTCCCCCAGGTTTAGAAATAATTGCTAAAAGAATCGTTTTAGCAATTTCTGGAAGAATCTCAGTAAGAAATCCCAAAGAAATATCTGGTCGAATTCAAGGAACATCCCTAGAAAAATTCACGAAACTTAGACTGAGTACTGGTGGAATCTATAAAAAAGTTCCTGAAAAAATCCTGAAGATATTTCTGAAGGGAGTCCTACAAAAAAAAAACACTGACATTTTGTTTTTTTTTTTTGACTCAACCCTAGTGGAATTCCTGCTGAACTCCCTTAAGGATTTTTCAGAGTTAACTCATGAAAAGTTCTTGGACCGAAGCAATTACAGGAGATACTTTCAGGGGAACTCCCAGAGGAAGCTTGCGAAAAACTTGCGGAAAAATGCCTAAAGCAATCTCTGGAGGAATCCTTGAAATCTTGAAAAAAATGATCTTTGAGAATCTTGAAAGATTCTCTGGAGGAACTTTTGGATTAATTACCAAGGAACAATGATAGCTGGATAACAACTTATTCAGAAAAAACATCTAAAATCAAGCCTAAGAGTGGCTTATTCATCCATTAAATAGCAATAATGTTTGTTGGGTTTCTCTGAAAGAACAAAAGGAATCTGGAGTAATTCCTGTAAGAATTTTTCGGGGAATTTACGGGGTGATTTCTTTACGGAGGAAGAAGTCTCTGGAAAAATCTCTAAGAAAAATCTCTAAGAATATGTGAAAAAGTTTATGAAATTAATCCCTCTGATGCAACTCACAAAGCAAGCTCAGGATGAATTTTTCGTAAGCATCTCTGGAGCAATTTCTGGTGGAACACCCCGAAGACTTGGAGGCGGAATCTCTACGAGAGGTAATTGAAAAATACTTGGAAGAAGTCTTCGCAGACATCACAATGGAATCTCTTGAAGGATATCTGAAAGACTTCTCGGAAGAATATTTGGAGTAATTGCAGGAAAAACTTCCTAAATTAAATTAAATTAATAACATAAAGAAATTGTTGTGAATTTATTGGATAAATTTCTAGGTTAATTTCTAGAAGGATTTTTGGAAGAATTCCTAAAAACATCTCAGAAGGAACTTTTTGTGGAAATTGTTTGAAGAAATACAGATGGTCGTCGTTGTGGGATTTCTAGAAAAATTTCTGGAGGGATCCTATAATAGTTCTACGAGAACCACTTCACTGAAACCCAATACCCCGAAAGTCATTACACCGAAAACGATTTTTTCCGAATGACACAGTAAGTTTCCTTTCAAACACTGTGTTACCGCGTTTGAAGCGCATTTGGGCATCATTTGCATCTTGAACGCACACAGCAATATGGGGCCCATATAGCCGAGGCGGTAAACGCACGGGTATTCAGCATGACCATGCTGAGGGTGACGGGTTCGATTCCCGGTCGGTCCAGGATCTTTTCGTAAAGGAAATTTCCTTGACTTCCTTGGGCATAGAGTATCTTCGTGCCTGCCACACGATATACACATTCAAAATGGTCATTGGCAGAGGAAGCTCTCAGTTAATAACTGTGGAAGTGCTCATAGAACACTAAGCTGAGAAGCAGGCTTTGTCCCAGTGAGGACGTTACGCCAAGAAGAAGAAGAAGAAGAAGCAATATGTGTAACTGGACTGGAACTGCACTGACGCTGCATGCAAATAGTACGAAACTTAATATGAGATATGTGCTTTCCTTGTTTTGTTCAAGTGCTATTCTTTTGGGCCTGGAAATACTGAGCACTAATCACTGTAACAATATAAGATGAAAGAACATTAAATTTAATGTTGGATTTAAAGTTAAAGTTAAGGTTAAAGTAGGAAACATCTATATAAATCAAAATGGAATGTTGTTCATATTATGTCAAGCTTACCTATAATTCTTTCGCTGTTGCAATTGTCTAGGGCTCAGACGTGTTCATGTGGAAAAATAATTCGTAAAAATGACCGGGACCGGAACACGAATCGAATCCGTCGTCTCCGGTTTGGCAGGTCAAAGCCTTATGCTCTAGGCTAACTGGAGACCCAACAGACATTCTTTTGACAATGACTATTGGAAAATATTTTTCGGGGTAACATACATTCGGGGAAAAGGGCCCATATAGCCGAGGCGGTAAACGCACGGGTATTCAGCATGACCATGCTGAGGGTGACGGGTTCGATTCCCGGTCGGTCCAGGATCTTTTCGTAAAGGAAATTTCCTTGACTTCCTTGGGCATAGAGTATCTTCGTGCCTGCCACACGATATACACATGCAAAATGGTCATTGGCAGAGGAAGCTCTCAGTTAAAAACTGTGGAAGTGCTCATTGAACACTAAGCTGAGAAGCAGGCTTTGTCCCAGTGAGGACGTTACGCCAACAAGAGGAGAGGAGGACATTCGGGGAAATTAGATACTCGGGGTAGTAGTATTTGGTGTACTGAAATTCGGGGTGATGGTTTTCGGGGTATGGAATTCGGAGAACTGTCATAGAATCGCTGGAGGAATCTGTGCAGAATTCAAGAACGAATCTCGGGAAGAATTTAGGGAAAAAAAATTTGAATAGTTTGTCGAAAATCGAATTATTGGTGTTTTGTTTTAGGAATTTCTGCAACAAATCCAAGAAGAACATGTGGAGATAGACTGTTGGGATCGATTGTTGCTAAAAACAAAATTTTGTTTTTGACAGTGTAGTCTTGAATGAAATCATTGATTCTACCTAATCTTCGCCAAACTTTCGGTCCTTGTATCGGATCTTCTTCAGGGCTCGATTCTAATCATCTTAGGGCAAAAAATAAGTTTCGGTGTGTTTCGAGAAGGTTGCAGCTGGTTGGATGGTACATGTGGGTGGTTGCACCATCCAACCAGCTGTAACCCTCTCGAAACTGACACACTGAAAAAAGATTTTCTTTTTTTTTACCAAAGTTGATCAGAATCGAGTCCTAAAGAAGGTCCGATACAAGGACCGAACCGTTGGCGAAGATTAGGTAGAATCAACGATTCCATTTAAGACTACACAGTCGAAACAAAAAAACCTGCGAAGATATTCACGGAACAATTTCTGGGGCAATTCGTAGAGGCAACTTTGGAAGAATTCTTAGAAAAATTTCGATTAATTTTTTTGAAATAATTCAGGGAGAAATTACTGGAGGTTTTTTTATAAGATGTCTGCAGGAGTTCAGGTAGGTATCTCAGGATGAATTACTGAAGCAATTTCTGGAGGGTTTTCTATACAAAAAGCTAGGGAGGAGAGGAACCTTCTTGATGAGAATTCATGGACGTGTTACTTCTGAAGCAACCTTATGCATTTTTTGGAATAATCTCAGGAGAAATTGTGGCAGGAATTTTCTTAAGAATTCTCCTTCCTAGAGGATCCTTTGAATGAAATAAGCACTAAATATGTGGCGGATTCGTAAAAGAATCACTAAAAATTCTAGAAAATTCTAGCAGTCTCTAATTCCTGGCATCACTATGTGTTACCAGAATCTTCAACATCTTCAAATATCCCTGTTATATCTTTTGGGTTCACCAGAAATCACCAGTTACTTCTCAAAGAGATACCTTGCCCTATTTTCTTCGGATTATACAGTATTTTTTAATCATCAGTTTGCTGTTAGAGTCCACAGCTTCATTTTTGAAGCCCCACCATTCCTGACTGTTTCTCCAAAATCACCATCTTCTCCTTCAAACCACCAATGAGCTTCAGCTGTTTGCCGAAAAACTCATCTGTTTTTAGCTACTAAATTTCTCTCGACATAGGTATTGGTCATAGGTTATTGGTCCATGTTGCCACAGCTGTGAAGATGTGGGTATGGGTATTCAGCATGACCATGCTGAGTGTGACGGGTTGTAAAGAAATTTTTCTTGACTACCTTAGGTATATACTCGGGTAGATCGTAGGATCTCAATAATAGCATATTTTGATATGGGTATCAAAAGAGATATTGGTTTGAATGATATGAGAAAACATATTTAACTTTTGTAAGAACCAACCAAAAGCAGCAAGCTATTCATTTGATCTTGAAATATCAATTTTTGGTATTGTTCAGATGTTCCAGTTCCAGAAACAGTTTTTAGATATTTATTTTAGTACTTGTATCTCCTATATCAATCAAATCAATATCACGTTTTGATCGGCGTAAGTACACCTCTTTCTTTTGATAAATAACTGTACAAGTACTGAAGCAGGCTTTGTCCTAGTTAGGACGTGACGCCAAGAAGAATGTTAGTCGTAGGCTGACAGCAAAGAGGGTGTTCGCTTCTGCAAACCTGAGCGTCTGTTCTCCAGGAAGTGCGGCTTACAAAAGGGTACGATCCCCATGTTAAATGATGCTGATCGTTGTCCGAGTTTCAGGGATGGACTCCAAGTTGTGCACAGTGTGCACAGTGCATTGTGTTCCTTCGGAAAATATTAGGTTGATACCCGACTTTGCGAGCCAGCAGTAGAAAAAAAATCCAACGGAAAAACAGCAAGAGAATATTTTGAACCAAAATCAACGGCAGCGGCCCCAGTGAACAAAAAGTACTTGTGATTAGAAACTCGGAAGGAGCACACGCAACTAGCTGAAGCATCGCGTTGCACTGCAAGAGGTGTGTTGGGCAGAAACCATGGCACGAAAGTTTAGTTTACCATCTACCAGGGTTACGGCAACATATGCGATATGCAGAGGCACGTGATCGGTTCATGGACAATCGACGGAAGAATGTGCTGTTCAGCGTGAATAACGTGTATTATTTAATTCACTCTCACTCAGTGACAACAATTTGGAAAGGAATTCGCGAAAAAGTTACTCGTCCCCTCGGTGAGACTCAAACTCACGAATCCTTCTTTCTAGACGGGCGCGTTGCCGACTACACCACGAGAACTATCGAAGTTGTAGTGACTAACTTGAATTCAAGTTTAGCTCGAAATTCTGTACTATAACAGCTTTCACTCAGAAAGCACTGATTGTGACAAATACGCATCCTACGTCCAGTTCGAATGCGAGTACAATCGCTGCCCAAGCCATGGTCTAACTGTACGGTACCGGCGACCGCCACGGTATAACTTAGAGCAACTGAAGCAACCGGATGTTACATCAGCATACGCGGAGAATCTCGAGGCAGCGTTGCCAGACGAGGGCGAGCTCGATTTAATCCCACTAGAGGACTGTTGGAGAACAGTAAAAGCAGACTTCAACGATGCAGCCGAAACCCGGGTAGAGGAAAAGAGCTCAATAATAGCATATTTTGATATTGAGATCAAAATGTGATATTGGTTTGATTGATATAAGAGATAAAAGATCTAAAAATAATATCCAAAATTTACTCCTGGAACATCATCATCAGATCATATTTAGATCTTGTAAGATCTAACCAATAGCAGTAAGCTATTGGTTTGATCTTGAAATATCAAATTTTGATATTTTTCAGATGTTCCAGGAACATTTTTCAGATATTATTTTCAGATCTTTTATCTCTTATATCAATCAAACCAATATCACGTTTTGATCGTCAGTACTTCACTCCTACCCGGGAAGCTCCATCGGTTACGTGGAAAGGAGTAGACGGAACAAGTTGTTTGACGAGGAGTGCAGATCAATTTTGGAGAAGAAGAACTCAGCACGGGTGGTAATGCTGCAGCAAGGAATCCGGCAGAACGTGAAACGTTACAAACAAAATCGGAAACAGCAGACCAGAACAGACCCACCCCTTGCCCGAGAAGAAGCGCTTCCCAAAAGTAGCGTAGTGCGAAGAAATGGAACTGCTGTGCCTTTCCCAAGAAACACGGAAATTCTATCAGAAGCTCAACACATCCCGCAACGGCTTCGTACCGCGAGTCGAAATCTTCAGAGATGAAGGTTTCCTGACGAACCGACTTGAGGTTATTGAAAGGTGGAGGCAGTTCTTCGATGAACACCTGAATGGCGTGATGAGCGGGTGACCACTGCAACGCAGAAAACGACTACGCCAGTGCAGCAGAGGACGGAAACGATCCAACTCCCACACTGAAAGAAGTTAAGGAAGTCATTCACCAGTTTAAAAGCAATGAAGCAGCTGGTAAGGATGGTATCGCAGCTGAACTCATCAAAATAGAAGCTGGAGAGTTGGCCACCTGTCTGTACTAGTTGCTTGTCAGGATCTAAGAAACTGAACAGCTACCGGTGGACTGGAAGCAAGGGATAATCTGCCCTATTCACAAGAAAAACGGCCTACATTTGGAATATAGGAACTTCAGACCGATCACCATTTTAAATGCTGTCTACAAAGTGCTATCCCAGATAATTTTCCGTCTGTTTCCAAAAACGAAAAAGTTCGTGGGAAGTTATCAAGCTGGCTTCATCGACGGCCGGACAACAATGGACCAGATCTTAACCGAAAAGCAAATCCTCCAGAAACGCTGTGAATACCAGGTCGAAACGTACCACCCATTCATTGACTTCAAGGCAACATACGACAGTATCGACCGCACAGAGGTCATGAAAGTAAACGACTGAAAGGTCATGGAAGTAAACGACTTTTCTGGAAAGCTGGCTAGACTGATTAAAGCAACTATGGACGATGTGCAAAACTGCGTAAGAGGTTTCGGGTGAACTACCTAGTTTATTCGAATTTCTCTGGGAGCTGCTCCTGCCTACTCTTGAACATCAGCAAGGACGATGAGTCGGGCTCAACAGCCGGGGTCCAGGGAGAAACGTTATGATGGACGGAGATACCTTTAAGGGAGTGGAGGAATTCGTCTACCTTGTATCCTTACTTACGGCTGACTGACAATTATATCAATCGAGAAATACGAAGGCGCATTACCATTGAAAGTTGTGCCTATGGGCTTCAGGCCTCCAGAAGAAACTGTGGTCAAAAACCCTGCCTCAAATAAAAAAAACGCTCTCCTGTTGATAAATCATTTGTTGGAGCCTGAAAAATAATTAATTCATAATATCCTGCAAATAAGTACCTCACCTTTCAATACCTTTCAAATCTATGAGTATCAAATCAATTGAAAACAAAAATGCGAATTCAGCTACATTTGAAGTATAGCTCTAAAATGACCCACTTGACTCTGATTCACGGTAAGCACGCCTCAATGATCAGCGTGGTGATTTCGAATAGATATCATAAAGCATCGCGTGTAGTCGACCCGTAGGCGCAATCCAATAAACCAGAAAGCACTAACATGTAATGCCAATCAGTGATGCCAGCCATTATATTGGTTGGTTGGATTCCACTTTATCAATCCACCTTTCGTCCCTCACACTTACCTCCCGAGAACGTCCGCCTCGATGATGCGGGGATACCGGGCGTCCACCACGATGATATGATGCCCTCCGGTGGCCACATTCTGGAACGCTTCGATGGCTGTTTCGGCCGACTTGACAAAGGTGGGTTCAAAGTTGAGCCGATGGCAGGCGGTGGCCAGCGCTTCGAACACGGGATCATTTTTGCAGAATGCTATTAAAATCTGCACACGTGTCAACGGAGGAAGATCAATGGTTGTCAGGCGACACAGGCGCGCGTTGTAGGCGTTAAGGTGGGACATTGTGGCGCACATGAAAAAAGAGAGATAATGAAAAATTAAACCAGATATGAAACCGATAAAATCAAACAACTATGGAAGGCATTAACGGCGGACGGCACCGTTCAACAATGGAGCGTGAATCCTCATCCATATAAAACCTGATGGAAACGATGATGATGAAGATAATCGAGTTGGACGCTATACACGTCCGAATTACGACGCATCATCATCGCTCTCGGCAGGCTTCAAACGGCGATGTGATACACAGTGGTTCAAAAGACGTTAAGCTTAAGGTTACAGAAAAAACGTGGGAAAAACGTTATTGGAACAGCGCATTTGAGAGGCTCTCTTTGTTCACTTTCTCTCTTTCAATAATTGCAATGTAATGGAACACTTTGCAACTACTTTTGCAGTACAAATCAAAAGACGATTGTTTTGGGGTGATACACAAATTATGTCACGCAAAAATCGACCTTTTTCAACCCCCCCTCCCCCCTATGTCACACTTTTTGTATGGGACCTCAATATTTTTTGTAACAGTCGTCACGCTCTGCAAAACCCCCCCTCCCCCCTAAATGCGTGACGTAATTTGTGTACGGCCCCTGACCATCGTTCTATGCAATGAGACAATCATTATTCAAATAAACAGCTGAGATATAAACGAAAGAGAGGGAAATCAAAGAGAGCCTCTCTTCTGCAGATAGGACCTTTATGATATGTTTGGCCTGAGTTATATTCGATTTTCTTCAAAAATGCCGGAAATAGTGTTTGTCATCATTCTGAACCACTGTGTGCACTACCCCAAAAGTGGGTGGGAATTTTCGCCACATCGCCTCTACACTAAAAGAACAGCTGGCCTGAGCTGGGGGAAGAGCGACTTGTTGCTTACCTTTATCGGTGGGTTGGGCGGCAACAGGTTGGGAAATTTTAAATCCGATATTAATCTCTGCATTGATGATGGGACGATCCACAGCGGCCGGATTGGCATGATGCGACAAGAATATGAAAGAAAAAGAAGAAACAAAAGAAGGAAAAAAATGAAGAGAAGATATTTGCAACTATGGCTTTTCGGTATTGATCTTGTTTGTCGTATGCTCAGCAGCTCGAAGTGACAATATTGGACAGCTTTTATGCTTTGTGAAAAATATGAGTGAACATAAATATAAACAAGGAAAAGTTTTCAGCTGGTACAGCTTGTTGTTTGGACGTTTTATGAGCTTCGAACTCAGCAGAAAATAAAGATCTGCTTTGATACAATGTTCGCGTACTGAACTTGTTTGTGTATAGAAACAGTTGAAAGACAGTAGTTTCGTTTGTATTAATGGAACTAACATACCTCTGACTTGGAACTTTCTTCGGAAAAGCTTGATTTTGAAGATGTTTCACTTTCTTCATTACCTGCATAGAATAAAAACTTATTAAAAACCGTAATCCACGTAAAGTGTTTGATCAGTCTACACTGCTGTGCTCTTTTATAGACGCTAAACTCATTACACAGCGAATCAAAAATTTACTTTTGGTCTGTCTCAAAAGCAAACTTATGTGTCTGACAAACTTTGGGTCACTGAATCCGAATCATGGCTCAGATTTGCTTCATCTTGTGGTTGCTTCTTTGACTGCAAGCCATTAAGCATGGACATTATATTTTAAAGCAATCAAAGTATGAATTGGTCAATTAACACCTGAATTAACGGTTTATGCAAAATATTTCATTTTACCAAATCGAATTTCTTAGTTTTAAGCATTTTAAGTTGGGTACTCAAATTGCATGTAAGTTTTGGAGGCTGATTTGTATGGCAAATATTGTACCTACCATAAAATGCTTAAATCTATGAAATTTGATTTAGTAAAACAAAATATTTTGCATGTGTTGTTAATTTAGATGTTAATTGACCAAATTTACCCTTTGATTGCTTAAAAAAACATTTCCATGCTTAATGGCTGGCATCCAAAAACAACCCAAAATCGCACATTTTGCCCCATAAATTAAGGTATAGCTTAAAATTGTGACGTTCTGGAGCAAATCCGAGCCCGGATTCGGATTCAGCGGCCCAAAATCTATCGGAGAAACATAAGTTTGCTCTTGAGATAAAAAAATGTTGCGCTGTGTTATCACTTCCTCTTTGGGATATTACGCCGTCGAAGGAAAGTTTTCAGAAACTTTTTCAGTGCTGATCACAAGACAACCGTTTAAACCATCGTGAAATTCCTGGAGAAATTCTTGAAGGAACTTCTGCAGGAATTCCTTGAGGAACTCTTGAAGAAATTTCTAGAGGAATTCATGGAGAAATTGAAGAGATTCTAGGTACAGAGAAATTCGTGGAAGGAACTCATGAAAAAATATTGGAAGGAACTCCTGGAGAAAATCCAGAAAGAACTCCTAGAGAAATCCCGGAAGAAACTTCTAGAGGAATCCCAGAAAGAACTCCTGGAGACATTCCATTAGGATATCCAGGAGGAATTTCTTGAGAAATCATGTTAAGAATTCCTAAAGGAATCATGTAGGGGCTGCCTGGAAGAGTTCCGAAAAAAAACCAAAAGTGTAATCCCTGGAAGTAACTCCTGGATGTATCTCGGAAGGATCTCCTGAAGAATTCCTGATCGAATCATAAAAGGCATGTCCGGGAGGATTCCAAAAAGAACTCCTACAGGAAGTGAGGAGGAAAATCTTGTAGGAAGCTTAGAAAAGGAAGAAGAAAGTGGAATCCCGATTATAATTTATGGACCAAACCCGGAAGAAATTCAAAGATGAATATCGGAAGACACTGCTTGAGGTATCCCAGAAAGAATCCCTAAAGAAATACTGATAAAAACCTCCTGGAATCTCAAAAAGATTTCTCGCGAGAACTTCTGGAGAAATCCCGTTAAATTTCTAGAAGAAAAACAGAAAAAATTTAATGGAATATCAGAAGGAATTCTTAGGAGTGTCTCATAGAGATCTCCTGGAAAGCCATCGGATGGAATTCTAGGAGAAATGCGAGAATGCGAATTGGCACGGTTGTGTCTTTTTCTACAGATCACATCAAAATGAACATTATAAGCTGGGAGCGGCAAAGCGGAACGGCCCAACGGCAACGACAGTTTTAGTACATTCCGTGCTTGTCGTTCCTGTCGTTCTTGCCGTTTTGCCGTTCACATCATGGTTCACATTCTGTTTGGTGCATTACACACCGTGCCCAATAAGTTCTCATACAAAATACAAATTTTGAAAATATAATTTTATTTGACATCTGCGATTCATATTTCCAAAATGAATGCATGTATTGTATTGCCGTGTGCGGCATAGTTGTTCCATGTTCCAAAATAGCTAACTGAGAAACGCTTTTTCAGTTTCAGCCTTGTTTCCTTCTCTACGGGCAATAAAAAACACAAAGTGAATTCATTAGCATAGCATTAGAATTGGTATTGAAGTATGAACAAAAAGTTTCACAAACATTCAATATACTTTGATTTTTGAAAGAAAAACTCTGGTGGGACTGTAATGCCGATAAATCTAGCAATTTTCGGGATTTTCTCGTTATAAGCTTACCCACGTCATGTGAGATGTTCAGCATAAGCTGTCCCATGTTGAATTTTACAAATTATATCAGGATTTCCGGAGAATGTTCAGGATTCCCTCGGATAGCCTTTTAAGCGTATGAATTGAACATGGTACGTGATAGTTTTTGAGAAAAAAATAAAAGAACATGGAACACCTTATCATAAGCATAACTAGGTCATAGGTCTAGGGGGACCAGGGCCATGTCAATATAGATTTTTCATACTCTAGAACTGGTCCAAAGATACGTATCACCTGAATTTCATGATTCTGAAGGGGGGCAGGCACCCCGGGCCATCCCCTATTTACGTCAATGCGTTGCGTTGCGTTGCCTGGTAACGGAGTAATTCGTAGATTGTATACTGAAAGTTGTCATGTTGAAACTTTAATACTCCTATTCTTATGAAATGCTATTTGAAAAGGAATAGCTATCCAATCAGAGGTTGAAGTAAAAAAGACACTTCCATTGCCGGCCATGCCCATCTTCTCCGTTACGAGGAAAGAAAAGAATGTGATGATATGGCCCCTACTTTAAGAAGGGTCAGCGACTCACCGACGCCCCCATAGGTGTCAATGAATTGAGGCTCTGTCTCAATTGAGATATTAAAAACAATTTTAATCAAATTTGACAGTTCGAAAATTATTTCAAAGCTCGAAAATCATTGTGCTGTCAAATTTAATTTTTTTTCTGGCCCAACTTAAACACGTCAATGTTGATCGATGTTGACAATGTTGCCTTACCAAAAATGATTCCGCTCAGAAATGAAAACTTGTTGGAAAATTTAAAAACAAAATATTACTTTGCCTTGAAATTTCTTCGATGCTTTCCTCATTTATTCCTCCAAGTTGCCTCTCACTAGAAATTCTCACTGATGGTTCTTCCGTAGCACAATTTCTCCAGCATGTGACTCTTTAGGGAGATTCCTGGAGAAACTTATAAGAGGTGCGCAGAAAAAAATCCTTTGTTGCACTTCCTTGTGTTGACTTCACATACACAAAAAGGGAATCAAGAGGTAGCGTGAATACGTTCGATCGTTTACGACCACTTCACTTCCTATCTATAAATATAAATCTTTATATATAAAAATGAGTTTGAAGTTCCTTTGAGGCAACAAAACTCAAGAACGGATGAACCGATCAGCATGACTCTTGCACGGTTCGGTTCGTATTCGTGGTGGCTGTGTTTATATGTGGTAAAAGTTATCAAAATTATCAAGAAAAATATGAAAATAGTGAAGTTAATGTTTTTCAATGAGCTGGGAAGAAATTCACCATGATCGAAATAAAACTAATCAAGAGGGCGGTCAACAGCTGTAAAAGTTTGCCGAGGCAGCTAGTAAATATAAAAATATGTTTGAATCCCCTTTGAGGGAAAATAGTTTAAATACTGATTTTTTTATGAGCAGGGAAGAAAATCAACACGATCGAAATATTTATCTAATGCCGACTTCTTACACAATATTCAACGGAAAACAGTTCGCTATCCGTCGTAAATCAAGCTACGGACTTCAGCAGGATAAAGTACAATTAAGCAAAATTTCATCCATACCAAATCCATACACATATTTCTATGATAAAAATGATTACATACATTATATTTATTACGGACGCATAGACGGGCCCACCTCAAAATCGAAGCAAGAGAGAAACAGAGAGAAAAGCGCAAACCGATATGTAAACAAACACCAGTGGACAAGCGTGCGCATGCGCGAGCCGGTGAGGACGAAAATTATCGTTCTGTCAAACATAAGTCTGCTCTGGAGCAGAATTGTTTTTGACAGTTCGAAAATCAAGGAAAAATAATTTTCGAACTGTCAAATTAAATTAATTTTTTTTTTAATATCCCAATTGAGACAGACCCTGAATATATATAATGGGTGGATTTGCAAGTTCAAAATATTACTTGACAACTAGCGCCACCTGGGTTGGATATAAGCCGCGAATTCATTCGTGTAATGTGTCGGTTGATGTCCAACCACTATTTGTTGAACGCACATACCTTCCGTATTGGGCTCTCAGAAAGCAAACTCTGTGTCTGTGGCGTGGCTTACCAGGATATCGAACATGTCGTGTGGGGATGCAATGAGTATCGTAAGGTCAGATCTGAGCTGCATGAAATTCTCCGGATCCGAGGAAAACAACAGAAACCCGTTAGAGAAGTGTTGGCAGACCTTGATTTGGAATACATGAATCTCATATAGGGTAAGAAATCAAACTTTGAACTAGTCAAATTGTAATCTTAATTTGAACCATTTCGAAATTCATTAAAACGACGTACTTTTTAGGCAAATATTGTCCCGAAAAAGATGTTAAACAGCTTTCCGTAATATAACCTGATAACATGGACTTGAAGCATTGAAAAAAGCGTTTTTGTCATGGAAAACAGGCAATTGAAAAATCAATGTGATTTCATCCATTTCCCCCCAGAGAAAGCACATTTTCAGTGTACTCGTACAGCTCATGCATTGTATAAAACGCAATATGTGAATACGTCAAATGAATGCTTATTTACCGTAGAATCGAAAAATCGAATAATATTCCACATTATTTGTCATAAAATTATCAAATTTAAGTAATTCTTACTTGGAGAATGTTATCTTAAGTTGAACTATTTGTAATCTAAATTTGAACTAGTAAACGGGGGCGAGCTTCCAGTGTTGGCCTGCAGACTGCGCTAGTGGTTGTTTTGTTTACTCTTGGGGGATGAAAAATTCCTAATTTAGTTTCCAAGTTCCTGAAGGTTATAGAACATTCTTAGTTGAAATTCCACTGCCTAATGAACAATAGTTATGGAAATTAGCAGATCCATGTGATATTTTCTATTGTTCAGCACAAAATTGGCTGTTTTGGGGATGCTCGAGCTGCTGCCGCCAGTATTTCAAATTAAGATTAAAATTGGTTCAAATTATGATTACGATGGTTCAAATTAAGATTAAAATCATTGTTGACGAATAATCGAATTTTTCAATGAAATTCAGTGCAAATACAAACTTTTTACCATTTAACAGAAAGCTTATACCCGTGGCTTTCATGTACATACGATTTTGCCATAGTAAATTATTTCCATGTGGGAGAAAAAATCACTCAAAGTTGGCGCTACTTCGGAAAGCCGCAATTTGGTTCAAATTTTGATTACCTACCCTATTAGTATTTGAAACATGTTGATGTCAGAGTTTGATGTACGTTCCTTGTTCACGTTGTACGCCGTTTGGTTTTGCTGTTCGCCTCTGTCTGATAAACATCATAAAACGTAAATTTTGAACAAAATTTACCACAATAGCAGTTCAAGTATGTTTTAGAAGTAAGAATGGTGTGAATCAATACGTTAAGATGCAGCCATGCTTCTTTAACACAACAAATCTCATTAAAACAGGTAAATGGACATTTTTGTTTTATTTACGTTTTATTTTGTACAAAATAAAACGGCTTCGCACTTCACCAATACAGAGTCTCATATTTTTTCTCTTATGTTCATAGTTGCTACTAGCAATGGTGAGGACGGAAACCTAATTTGTTTCAACTTTAAACCATTACTCGTTAAAATAAGACGAACGCCAATGGAATGACATGCGTGCTAGCTGAAATGGACTTACGACACATAAGCGATCAGCAGAGAAGGATAAAGGACAAATAATTTCAAAACATATGCTGTATTTGATCAGTGCTAGTTGGCCTTTCAATAAATAAATTTACTTTAAAAATCCTTATAACAGATGTGAAAAGAATTCAATTTGTTTTTGTATGAGAACTTATTGGACACGGTGTAGATAAAAATGTCAAATTACATACCACATCTTCAGAACACAATTACAAAAATTACAACAATCCCAACAAACTAACAACACCACCATAACCAACCTTCTTCTTCGCCGGTGGTTTCACTTTCGGCGTCTTCTATTTTGATCTCAACCATTTCCGGCTTTAAATGCTGAGGTTGCAACCTGCCGGAGGCAATGCTACTACCACCATCTTCCCGAAGTGAGGCCAATTTTTTTCTTCGTTTGTCCCCTACGACGCCGCCATCATTATCATCATCATCGTTCTCATACTCGTACAACTGCACGTCGAAGTCGTTAATCACACGTCGGCGCATATTGGGCTGAACCGCATCCAACGGCAGCATCCGGAACGTATCGTATCGTCTTCGCTCGCGGGCATTCAACACTCGGAGCAGTATCTTCGAGGCGCGCACTTCCTGATCCATTTTTATCGTGTTGGATTAGTTTTAATCACTAGTTTTCAAGGTATTGTTTTCACTGTTGGTTGAGTTTTTTGCCTGAAGGTTACATTTGACCAAGGAGAATAAATACACTTCGTGACATTCAACACATTACTCACACTTTGACTGCTTATGCGTGCTAACTAGATTAGTTCACTAACATTAGGTCGTATGAATAAAGTTGAGTAAATAAATACCAAGGTAAATACTCTTTACTCAGATCTATGAATATTTGCTCCATGGCTTCACATAGATTTAGTAATACTTATTTATGCAATGAGTTGCAAAATGAAGATTTTTACAGCACGAGTTATCCAGCTTTCCACGCTAGCCATAATGGCGGATGCCATAAAAAATTTGACAAGATCTGTGCCCCACGCACTGAACTGAAATACTCGGAAAACAATCTCAGTAAACTTTGATATTCAGAAAATAATTATTAGCTGTCAAAAGATCAGAATTGCCCCCGAAAAGTTGTTTTAAAGTTTGTTTTACGTTTTCCATTTAATAATGTCTTTCATATTTTAGGATTAGAATCGTAGAATTACCAATACGGAATTTTCCTTGCTTAGAAGCCTACCGAATTATTGTGCAAAATGTCCAACGCTACTCATGGAAACATCATCACAGCAGCACAATTTTAGACCAACACACATACTGCTCATGCGGAAGAATCAATCCGACTAGTAACTGGCTGGGCGCCGGACTTCAGTATCCTCCCATCGGCATAACGTGCTTCTGGATTGCCACCTTCCCGCGGCACGACGTGGCTTGTTAAGAAGAGAAGAACCTCATAATAAATATCTTGTAAAATGCATAGATGTCCGGGATCCGGTCCGGCGAAACTTTGCTTGGCGATGACCAAGTGGTCAACGAGGGTGCACCAGAGTGGGAATAAATGCTATCTCCCATACTGAACAGAATTTCTTCAGTGTCATCTTTTACCAAGACGAGGGACTTGAACGATTATATAGACGATACTTGACCTTTGACCAATTGTAGACTGACGGATTGATCTTTGTACATCATCGATTTGGTGACCCGGAGTCCGAGGCGGAACATTCGTATAGTGCTTATTGATACAGGCATGGAACAGACCTTAGTGATGCCGGTGTCGAAGCTACTATCCTTGGTACATACCGTGACAACACGAATATTCCCGTTAGTATCAGGAAAGGCCCTTTTACACCGAGCCCCTGCATAACAATTGATTCTTCGGATTTTCAACTCTTATTTTGACATGACTCCTAACATGTTTCTATGATGGCGTAATCATAGTAAGTATTACGACCGGGGGGAGCGAAACTAGTTTTGCCAAGCCAAAAAACCTCAAAAAAAGCTGATAAACGCCTAAAAAAGTCGCTAGAACTCACAAACGTTTTGCGGGTTTTACCAGGTTTTACCGGGTTTTTTCGACTTTTTCGGCTTTTTTTTTGGGGTTTTTTGGCTTGGCTTCCTGATTACGACTGTGGACCTTGACTCTGGAGATTTTTTGCTGACTGCAACTGAATAGCCAGAAATGGAAAATTCCGTCAGTCTATGCTAGATATTTATTTAACAATTTAATCACATACGAGGAATGGCCGGCTTCCGCACCGCAAGTTGGCAACTCCGACGTATGTAGCACATGGAACGAGTTTGTGAAATATTCAGTGTTTTCCCATCTACCTTGACCATAGAAAGTTAAAAACCCGTACGCAGTGACTATGGGTACAGGATTCAAATAGGCTTGGAGTTGCCATGTACGCCATTAGTTGCCACTGGCTCGGAATTTTTCCCTCTGGAACTCGGAAATTGGAAGGAGAATTCAGTTCCCACTCATGTATAATCATGGCTGGCAAAATCAACTGAAGCTCTGAAATGTTGGTTTGATTTTCCGATGAGAATTTCATGTATTTCTTAACCTAAAATAGAAAATAAATTATCAAGAAATACAATAAAATAAAATATTATTTTTGGCAAAACTGATTGAAAAAAACTTTGTTGTGCGAGAAAGGCAAAAAATGGATGACAGTCAAATCAACAAAGCAAGCCCAAGGCTTGCTTAGAATGTTTTTTTCTAAAATTTCAGTTCAGTGCGGGGCACAGATCTTGTCAAAAAATTTATAGCTGCCGCCATTATGGCGAGCGTGGAAAGCTGGATACATTTATCCAACGAGGCTTGCCGAGTTGGATAAATATGACGAGTGCTTAAAAAATAGAGTTCTGCAACGAGTTGCATACAACATTTTTTACAATGACAAAAAAAAGGTAGAATATAATTTATTTAAACAGTACCATCTTTCCCATGCTTTCCCATGGCTGAAGGAGTACGTCCACGTGTACCATTGCTACGAAGTTTGAATCAAGCAAGCCGTGCGGTAACCGTCACAATATTTCAAGCTCTTACCGTGGAAACTCTGGTTTCCAATCAAACAATCGCATTATGATTCATAATGCAACCGGAATGAGTTGCTTTATGAACCATAATGCAACTCTTTGATTTAGTGAAGAAAAGTAGGCCGTTACGGTACAAAAACATAAGAGTAGATATTATAGTGCGGAGTTGCAAAAAGAGTATTTACTCAACTCGATTCATACGGCCTATTGGTTAGGTTTTCCATCCAGTTATTATTATTATTGGCTCTTTATTATGGGGATTTCCAGCCCGAGGCTGGTTCATCCCCTGTCTCTCTATCCAGTTGTAGTTTATGTAATTGCTCAAGGGTCCTTAACAGTAGACTTCTCCTTCTTCCTTTGCCTCGGGATCAGGGATGCCATATATACAGATTATAGAGCATCCGTACAGATTTTGTTTTATATAAAATACAGATTTTTGAGCAAGAGGAGCTATTTTATTTTTGCATGGGATACATTTTTTTCACCCAAATTTTGTATGAGATACAGATTTTTGAAAATAGTGATAGAGATTTTTCAAAAAAAAAAAAACAGCTGGCATCCCTGCTTGGGATATACCTGCCTACGGTAAAAAATCACTAAATAAAAAAGAAAAAAGTCCTTCTTCTTTTAGCATTTTTATATATTTTATGAACGATCTCTATATGGCACTCTTAATTCATAAGATTGAAGTTATATGCTCAATAAGAAACCTCGTATGCCATAATTCGACGTTGGTTCGCTTTCCGACATTGTGCTATGTTACCGGTTTTATGGCCCCGGTATTTCCTGTATCCCACTACCGTTTGGTAGTTTCACGATATTTCCTTAAAAATTTTAAAAATGAGTGGAGAAGAAGAACACTATTCAGTCTATTTTATGAAGGTACGGTAAATATGGTACCTACCACTTTAACTTTAAATGGGGACTGAATAACATGTTGAAATTTAAGTTAAGGTTATGTGCACTCGATTTCTTGCTTGACCCAATCTCACACCCATTCTTAATATTTATACAAAGGGTCGAAAATATCTAATTTTGAAATAGAAATTGAATTGACAGCCAGTTTTTTTTTTCGTTTCATTAACCAGGTAATACCTATAGCTAACCACTTACAAGAAAATTTATGGTAAGGTAATTGTGTGAAACATTAAGAAGGAGAATTTTTTTGGGGTGATTTACTAGTAGTTTCATCATATAAGTTTAGCTACAAATTTAACAGAAGACAATTATTGCTAAAAATCTTATTTTGCACCATGACGTGTAAAAATATCTCCTCTTTGAAATAATATAAATTAACGGTAGTTGATGAGATATTTCAAATTTTATGTTTCTCCATTTTGACCCAATCTCACCCCCAGACCCATTGTCAGCCCCATCGATGGTATATAAGTTTTATTTATCTATATGACTCTCTGGGTCTCCAGTTAGCCTAGTGGTTAAGGCTATGGATCGCCAATCCGGAGACGGCGGGTTCGATTCCCGTTCCGGTCGGGAAAATTTTCTCGACTCCCTGCACACTTAAAACAGAATGCCGAGATCGGCTGTCCGGATCTCGGTTAAAGTTCATTTGCTGAGATCTCGGTTAAACGCTTGACGTTTAATGTTTGATGATAGCGGCACCCATGGGTGCTGCTATGAATAAACTTGACTTTTTGCTGATATCTCAGTTAAATTGCGATTGCCGAGCGCTCGGCTGTGCGGATCTCGGCAAAAGAATGAAAATTAGCCGAGCTCAACTGAGTGTGTGGGCATAGTGTATCATTGTACTTGCCTCACAATATACAAATTCATGCAATGGCAGGCAAAGAAAGTTCTTCAATTAATAACTGTGGAAGTGCTCAAAGAACACTAAGTTGAAGCGAGGCAGCCCAAGTCCCAGTGGGGACGTAGAGCCATAAAGAAGAAGTAGAAGACTCTCTAAAATTCTCGATGTGCATCCTAGAGGGTTAGAGTCTTCGACAAAGATCTTTGTTTTGGTTGGTACTACGCTTTAACATCTTTGGTCCAGATCTGCCATCTGTAAAGATAATATTTATTTTTCAATATGACCCTCTAGAATTCTCGATATGCAATCAATAAGGTTGCAGTCTTCGGAAAAGTACTCTGAATTTGTCGGTTCTACATTCTTACGTCTACGATTTTTGTCAAGATCTGCTGTAACTGATCAAGATCAGTTTAATATTTCGATTTAAGTCTCTATTGATCTAGAGCGTCGGAGCCTTTGCAATGCACTCTGTGAGCACTTGGTACTCCACTTTTACGTCTTCGGTTATGATCTGAAGTAATTAATCTAGATCAGTTTTATCTTTCTAGGGTATTGGTTCCCTTATGCGGCATGTGGCTCTCATTTTTATCGTACGAAAAACAAAGAATTGAAGCGTTGTTTGTTTTGTTTCTTATTTTTGTTAGATGTGAGCACCCATGAAAACAAAAAGAACGGAATCAATCGGTGCCGTAATCGCTGCTTTCGAATAGGATGAATATGGAAGCGTGAGATTACTGATGGCACACAAACCCTATATGAGACAGTGGTGCTCTAAACAAGCATCCCGGAGGTTCAGAGTCTTCAGAGAAGCTCCTCAAATGACAAGTTCCACATTTGAGCTGAGAGGAATTCTATCGACTGAGGGAATCTGGCAGTAATATTTTATCGGCGTAGCAGTCTCTTTAGGAAATCAAAAGCTAATTTGTTTCAATGTCCGACGTTTCGATGTATTTAACACCTTTTTCAAGGATTCTAAAAGTGATAACAAGGATTACATTAATATCGCATAGTCAAAGAAACTTTCACAAATCTTACAGAAACATTAGCAATTTTGTCAGGAGGCTCTTGTTGAGCAGTGGTCATTAAACATTTAAACATTCGAACAAATACTTCCTATAAACATTATCAAAAACATTAATCATCTATACAAGGTCACAATCTTCTAAATTATAATAGTTACCGGCACAAAACACTTAATTTTAACATTTATTACAATATAATCTTTAGTTCATCGCAAAAATTGTTTATCCAACTGTCGTTTCAGCCCTATTTTTACTAACTAATGTTGCATGCAAGTACGTTCTCAAGTTAGGGTATTGATTGTCGGGTCACGATCTTCTTCTGGTGGGTCATGTTGTATTCTGTCTGTGTTGTTGTGTTCTCTTCTTTGGTGTCTGATTGTGTGTAGCACACCAGCATATTGTGAAGATAGATAGTCAACATCTGATCGTTTGTTTACCGTATGATCAGTGTTGACTATGTGACATACTTCTAAAATAGGAAGCGCAGAGAATCGTCGATGTTGATCAACAATTTTTGTCCGGTCGAATGCAAACTGATGCTCTTCCTCCAGGCAGTGTTGAAGTAGAGCAGTTTTCTCCTTCAAACGAAGGAGCTCATATGTTGTGGTTGGGCTCTCGGGATCGCGCTCTAACATTTTGTTCATCTTGTTTACATCAGATTGATGGTTGGAAAGACGTTTTTTAAAGTGGTTGTAGTGAGCCCAACGTAGCTTGCATCACAGCTGTTACATGGAACCCTGTAGATGATGTAAGTTTTCAGGGAAGGTGGGATGACGTCTTTGGTGTTGATGAAGAATGATCCGACTGTTCGTTCATTCCGGGTTGCCAGAACGACATCTGGATAATCCTTTTTGAACATTTTCTTCAAATGGTTTATCAAATGTTTAACGTGTACCATTGGTTTATATGATACGTCGGCTGTGGGTACTTCTGACGATCCTCTGCGCTTCCTATTTTAGAAGTATGTCACATAGTCAACACTGATCATACGGTAAACAAACGATCAGATGTTGACTATCTATCTTCACAATATGCTGGTATGCTACACACAATCAGACACCAAAGAAGAGAACACAACAACACAGACAGAATACAACATGACCCACCAGAAGAAGATCGTGACCCGACAATCAATACCCAAACTTGAGAACGTACTTGCATGCAACATTAGTTAGTAAAAATAGGGCTGAAACGACAGTTGGATAATCAATTTTTGCGACGAAGAAAAGATAATATTGTAATAAGTGTTAAAATTAAGTGTTTGTGCCGGTAACTATTATAATTTAGAAGATTGTGACCTTGTATAGATGATTAATGTTTTTGATAATGTTTATAGGAAGTATTTGTTCGAATGTTTAAATGTTCAATGACCACTGCTCAACAAGAGCCTCCTGACAAAATTGCTAATGTTTCTGTAAGATTTGGGAAAGTTTCCTTGACTATGCGATATTAATGTAATTAATGTAATCACTTTTAGAATCCTTGAAAAAGGTGTTAAATACATCGAAACGTCGGACATTGAAACAAATTAGCTTTTGATTTCCTAAAGAGACTGCTACGCCGATAAAATATTACTGTCCCACATTTGTTAATCTTCGTATTTGATCAAGCGTGAGCGTTCACCTCGTTTACTGAGTAAATGCATATCAAGAATTAAAGCAAGAGAACAAAATAACCTATCAAGATCAGTTACAGCAGGTCAAGATCAAAACCGGAGACGCAAAAATGTAGTACCAACCAATCCAGTGATCATTTTCGAAGACTTCAATTCTCTAGGATTCATATCGAGGATTCCAGAGAGTGATATAGACAAATAGACCTTATCTAGACAAATTACAGCAGATCTAGATCAAAATCGAAGACGTTATGGTGTAGTACTGAATAATCCAAAGCACTTTTCCGAAGACTGCTACCCTCTACGATATGTACATACGTACTGAATAAGTGCGCAGAAGACACCGACACGATTCGATGCGAAATCGCATTTTTTTTAACGATCCCGCACTTTTACTAACTGCGAAAGGGGTCCAGTGGAGTGGGAAATGCGCAATAAACCTATCTAGATCATTTACAGCATATCTAGACCAATAAAGAAAACATAATAGTGTAGTACCAATCAATGTAAAGTACTTCACTGAAGACTGCTTCCTTCCAGGATGCTTTTCAAGAGCACTAGAGTACTTGCCGGTCAAGAATCACGTTCATATAAAGCTAGGGATGTTCAAGAAGGCTAAGCAAATCTCGTACATATTACTTATACATAATGCTTTTTCATCAAACATATCAAGTTATAGTCAAATTGCGTGGTAACTACTAGAATTTGCATGCAAATCAAAAAATGACGCTTTTTTTTTTAAACGTGACCTACTCTCGCTAGTCTGGGGGAAAAATTAGCATCCCTAGAAACATATTTTTTTGCAAAATATAAAAGTAGAAGAGTTGGGCAGAAGATCTCTGAGAAAAAAATCCAATTTGACCACAGATGGCTGAGAACAAGTTGTTCAAACTTTTAGTTCCTACTTTTTTCTGATCACGGTATTTGAAGCGTTAATCAGCTTGTTTCATATATAGTGTCCCAGACAACCACTAATCGTATAAGATGTTGCATAAGATGATAAAGTGGAGGCCATATGCGTGCATGCCTCCATTTAGGCGCATGTAAAATGTACGCATATCGCCTCCACTTTAACATCTTATTCAACATTTTATACGATCGTTGGTTGACTGGGGTTTGGCGTTAAGTGTAAAGTATGGCTCGATAATCCAAAGGTCATTAGTTCTCGACATTGAGGTGATAAGAACTGATTTATTTTGAATATTTATAAGTCGCATAATGGGGCTCATATAGCCGAGGCGGTAAACGCACGCATTCAGCATGACCATGCTGAGGGTGACGGGTTCGATTCCGGGTCGGTCCCGGATCTTTTCGTAAAGGAAATTTCCTTGACTTCCTTGGGCATAGAGTATCTTCGTGCCTGCCACACGATATACGCATGCAAAATGGTCATTGGCAGAGGAAGCTCGCAGTTAATAACTGTGGAAGTGCTCATAGAACACTAAGCTGAGAAGCAGGCTGTGTCCCAATGAGGACGTTACGCCAAGAAGAAGAAGAAGAAGTCGCATAATATGCTAAATTACGTCGCTAAATTGTACTAAAGCACATCGCATAAGATATATCTTCAAATCACATAGCGTTATTATTATTTAGACAATGCATGAATAGCGCCTCTACGCCTGCACTTTTGCTGCATGTTATGCGATGTGACTTTACCGCAAAAAAGCACGTATAACACGGTCATAAACTTCATTCTACGTGCAAATTGGTTGTCTGAGACCCTACATCGTATGAACCTATAATGATCCCCTAGAATTTGAATATTGATGTTAGTTATAACTTAGATAGCGTTTTGAAGTTCGTGGGAAGTTACCAAGCCGGTTTCATCGACGGCCGGTCGACAACGTACCAGATCTTCACCGTACGGCAAATCCTTCAGAAAAGCCGTGAATACCAGGTCCCAACGCACCACCTGTTCATCGAGTTCAAGGCGGCATACGACAGTAGGGGAACTGCGGCCATAACGCCCATAGGGGGCAAGTTGTGCCACCCTTGTTTTAAGCAAACCACGTTATTTTCAGTACTTTTTTCAATTGCAATCGCTGAAATGAGATTAAAAATGCTTCTTTACATTCGAGTTTACACATTTTTACTAAAAAAAATGAACAAAAACTTCTAATAAAAATGTTGGTTACTTTTGATGTAATTTTAGCCTGTCAAATGTTTGCACTTTTTTACATCATTTAAAAGATTTTTTTTCTCGCTATCCCCACAAACTGTTTTGCACACTCCCATTGTTTGTGTACCAGGCGGAAAAACTATCGAATTTGACCCTTACAACTTTTTTACAAAGGGCCAAACTTCTGAGGTATGTGTGGGGTAAAATGCCCACCCCTAGTTATTTACATTAAAATAGCCATTTAGATCCAAATTCTAGCACAAATTATGTAGAACACAATTTGGAACCAAGCAACAGCACATTTTTACTATCAATAAGCTCACTAATCACACAGCCATGCGTCATTTTGTAGTAATTATTGATAAAACAGCTCACTATGACGTTTACATGGAATTGACCCATAATTACAGATGATCCGTAATTATGTAATGACAGTATACCATTCACGAGTAATAACAGTTGACAATAAACCAGGCGCGCAAGTATATGTACACTATTTGGCATCCTGGCGTTAGCTGTGGCTAGTGGCGCGTTTTACCCCGCATTAAAACTAAAATTCTGAAAATCAAACTTTTTTTCAAATTTGAATTTTTCAGTAGTAAAACATAAAACTGGTTTATAGTTTCTTCCATTTGGAAGGAAACATGTTGGTGCTTCATGTTAGTGTCAAAAAAATGTGTATTATAAAGTGTTTCGTGATTAAAATTGGACTCTTCCTTAACGTGGGCGTCTTACCCCCAGTTCCCCTATCGACCGCACAGAGCTATGGAAAATCATGGACGAGAACAGCTTTCCCGGGAAGCTTACCAGACTGATAAGAGCTACGGTGGACGGCGGTGTGCAGAACAGCGTAACGAATTCGGGTGAACTATCCAGTTCATTTGAATCTCGACGAGGACTACGACAAGGTGATGGACTTTCCTGCCTACTATTCAACATCACCCTGGATGGTGTTATGCGACGAGCCGGGTTAAACAGCCGGGGTACGATCTTCACGAAATCTGGCCAATTTGTCTGTTTTGCGGATGATATGGATATTATTGCTAGAACATATGGAACGGTGCCAGAACTGTAAACCCGCCCGAAACTTGAAGTAGCAAAGGTCGGACTGGTGGGGAATGCGGCTAAGACAAAGTATATGCTGGTAGGTGGGACTGAGCGAGACAGGACAAGCCTTGGCAGCGATGTTACGATAGACGGGGATATTTTCGAGATGGTAGAAGAATTCGTCTCGGCTCTTTGCTAACTTATGACAATAACGTGAGCCGTGAAATACGAAGGCGCATCATCAGTGGAAGTCGTGCCTACTACGGGCTCCAGAAGAAACTGCGGTCAAAAAAAATTCACCCCCGCACCAAATGTACCATGTACAAATTGTTCATTCAAATTGCGGCAAATTGTTGATTCAGTGTTATCATGAATTTGATGTTGAACTAAATAAATGAAATAAATGAATATCGCATAAGATATCGCTTCAAGTCATAAGCGTTATTATTGTACCGACAATGCATGTATAGCGGCTCCGGTTTTGTGTGCATAAGACACTTTTGCTGCACCTTATGCGATGTAACTTTACCACATAAAAGCACATAGGTATAATTCGGACATAACCTTCATTATACGTGCAAATTGGTTGTCTGAGACCGTGCATCGTATGAACCTATAAAGATCCCTTAGAATTTGAAATATTGATGTTAGTGATAACTTAGATGGCGTTGGGGGAAATAGAAGCCAATTCTAAGAGATCCAGGGAAGTGATCCTGATATTCTAAAAAAGTTGTTTTTTATATGATTCACATACTATTCAGATTTTTGTTTATAAATCGAGACTAATCTTTAGGCTTTTGAGCATAAGAAACATAAGGTGCCGCAATCAGCAATGTGCTCCAAAAAATAGTTAATAGTCTGTGATAGCACAACAAAACACATAATCGAAAGAAGTCATTGAATCATTATTTAAAGTTTTTTTTTCAAATACGGTGATTTGTGATTTTTACAAAAGTTAATAACAAACTTTAAGATCAACTAAAAACATCTTTGGCTAGTATGCAAAATACATCTTGATGTATGCTTCTCCTCGAGAAAATCTGAGAATTTCGAAAAAGTATGGGAAGACAAGTCATTTTGGAAATATGTTTAGATACAAACAAAATATCATTTAATATCCTCAATCCTCAGTTATACAGCCTCTGGTACAGTATAAGGTTCATTCCCGAAGTAAAACACCATAACCGGTTGAAAAACAGTTTAGTTAAAGCAGATCTTCACAAGTAATCTATAAAACCACTTCTGAATTAAACAACCCTTGTTCCTCATACAAACTTCGGTTGTAAACCGTGGAACCGTGCTGCAAACCTCGGGTGATTGTAAGTTTCATTCCATAGAGCGACCCTTTTTAATTTGTCGAGCAATGTGGTTTTAATCTATACGTACACTGATGTTGCTAAAAGTTTATATTTTTTTTTCGTTTTCGGTGGTATACCTTGCTACGATTTAGCTACAATCTAGCTAAGGTATTACCTGGTAATACCTTAGCTAGATTGAGGCAGCTCGATTTGAGCATCTTGACATTTTCGGACGTTTACTAATATTGAAATAACAAGTGGTCAGAATCAGCAAGACGTTACTTACATCGTCGAAATCCAGTGCCCGTCCTTCGATGATTTCGTGCAGACTGGTCACCCGCCGTCGGTGATGGCGTCGAATACCACCGGCGAGAAGTCCACGTTCCATCGATCGTGGCCTAAAGGCAGATCCATTTGAGTTGAGTCGGGTATACGCCGTGGGTTTCCCGTGTTCATCTTTCAAGCGAGTGAATTTAATTATTATCGGAATTGAAATTGCATGACTTCTAAAAGCATACAGCATCCACTTGCATAATTACCATTTTCGAGTATTATTTCATTCAGCTTCAGTGCCCGTCGGTCCAGATTCTTTACAAGCTCCAACACATCCGGTGTCGCAGTCGTGTATCCACTATCCAGATCTTCTTCGTCCGTGGAGCCAATGATTTCCTCGGGCATATATTTCCGCCGCAATTGAACGGGCGATTCGGGATTATCCTCGTCGAGCATCTCCGTTTCATCGGATGGCGCCGCATTGATATCCGGAAGGCTCGTCGAATGGGTGCTGATTAAATTTCCATTTCGGGCTTCAACAGCCACAGCGTCGAACTTTTTCACATCCAGCACATCCACCGTCGTAACAGAAGGTTTGTACAGGGATTCCATACTTTTGGCGGCGTTATTCTTCTTGAATAGGGCACGCATCCGGAAGCAACCGTATATCGATCGGCTGTCCATGGTCAACGGTTGTGTCGCGGAGCAATGTGTCAACTGGTGCACATCCTTTATGATTTACTTTTTACACAGTCTCTTATATGGGTTTAATTAAATGTTCTTTCTATTTGATAAACACTGGATATTAAATATAATATATAGATTACGATGGCTTGTAATTGGTTTGATTTATTCGTAGTTTTAATTTCACATTAACATTTAGTTGAAAAGCGGGGTTTGTGTTAAAATTGATTGTATACGTTTTATTTATCAAAATTGTATACAAACAAAAATGAATCATAACTCACGCAAGCTTTGGGAAAACCCAAGTCTCTTATCAACACCCTTAAAATCCCATCGGAAATCAACCCTAATCACCCGAAGCACATGTGTCTATCATCCGTTCCATCATCATTCATTGATTTCAAAACATAAAAAATCTATATCCATGGCAATTGCTTGTGCCCTTCAAACAGCAAACCAGCAATTGTCCGCGTCACCCTGAAGCGTTCGAAGTCGCCGTGTGGCCGGCTTATCGATTCGCGAAAATATATGCGCAAATCGATTTATCGCATCAGTGGTGACAGTGACGACCGGACCGGAACGTCAATGCTGACGTTCAAATGGAGACTTTGAGCCAGGTGCTTCCGTCACTCATTCATTGATCTGTGTTGCTGTTCGCTTTTCTGCTGTAATCTCTAGTCCTGCGTAAGCGAGCGCTTTTTGGGTGCAAAAACTGGATGTTGTTATCGGCGTTGGTTTGGCGTGGCATAGTAATTTCACAACAGCATTGTATTTTTTCTGCCATTCGGTATGAGAATGCATCTTAGATGGAGGGAATCTCTTTGAATTACACGGGATCAAAACTAAAAGGCTACTCATATAACTGTTTGGATTGGAGATACAGTAGAACTCAAAAGCCATTAGACATTGGCGTTGTTTTTCAAATTTTTCAATTTATTTTAGCTCAGTGAAGGAAGCGTACCTATGTGATACGCAATTTGGGATTGATAGTTTACGCAACAAGGTGCAGAATGCAGATTTTTACAGCACGAGGATAAGTACGACGAGTGCTGTAAAAATCGAGTTCTGCACCGAGATGCGTACAACGTTTTTTTGCAATTTCATAAATTACCACTTGAGGATAGTTTTTAACAAAACTTTTTCATCAAACTGCACACTGATGTTCATAGCCATGTTTAAGAAAGTCTGATCATAGCAGGTTATGCTGTGCAGTTGTCACAAATTTTGAAACCTGCGTCCAGAAAGCATCAAGAAGTTGATCAAAACTGAAAACAGTGCTGTAATCTTTCATAACGCAACGCAAATCAGTGCTGTAGTGAACCATTACCGCACTACTAATATGGTGTGGGAAAGTAGGCCTTTTCCTGGCAGATTTGCGTGAGGTAATACAGCCTATTACGATGAGAAATTTGCAAAAATGGCATTTCTTACACTGTTTTTGTAGAAACTGAACGAAATGGATACAATTCCGTCAGTGGCGAGCTTCGCTCAAGTTTGTTCTCAGATGGACACAAGTTGTGAGCTCGTTCCATATTATTTGCAAAAATGAACCTCTTTACAGGGGCACTCAAACGTTTACAGCTTGTTTACAGATTTTGGCTATTTGCGTATTTTCATAATATGAATCGTTTAGAAAATTTGAACCGACCAACTGTAAGTTTGAATTTGCAAAAGGCAGGCAAATTTCTAACATAAATTTATTCATTCCATGCAATACTACATAACTCTTCTGGTTTTAAGTGCATCTATTACACATTTTAGGGATGAACAACTCATAAAATTTTTACGAAGCCATCGAGGATTTCCTTTTAAATGAAGGCGCACTGCCGTATCACTCCAAAATCGTACAATTTGTACAGTATTTGCATAAATTTTAGACCCATCAAATAGATATAGATAAAAATGCTATTTCATATTTACGGCAATGAATAAACTTCAACACATAATAATTCTTTCAACAGTTGTACCGGTGATGCTTCAGGAATTTCCCCGAAGAACCTCTCAGCAACTCCTGTAAAATTCCTTGGTATTTTTCAAAGAAATTATCAAGAAAATTGCCTTTGATTACCTGTAGACTCTGAGTGTAGAGGTTTCTCTAGAATTTCCTTCAGAAATTTCTTGATCAGGGATTTTTGTATATTACTCCATTTAGAAATACCATAAAAAAATCTTCTTAGAATTTCTGAGACGAACTAGCCCCGGGTTTAAAATCTCTTTTACAAAGATAAACAAAATCTAAGAATTCCTTCAGAGGTATCGCTAGGTGTTTTTTCAAGGATTCATTCAGAAAATCCTCCAGGAAACCTTAATACATTTCTTGAAGAATTCCCACAGTATCTTTTGCTGCAACTTCTGCTGGGATTTCTGCTGAAGTTTTTTGAGATTCTTTCAGAAATTCTTCTACGTATTTCTTCAAAAATCCCTCTAAAATATTCTTAAAAATTCCTTGGAACAATTTCCAGAGTCCCTCCAAAAGTTTCTATTTTTTTTTTTTCTAAATAAGAAGGTATCTTAAGGAGTTTTTTAGGTATTTTTCATCAATTCACCCAGGAAATCCTTAAGAAATTACTTCAGAAATTGCTACAAGAATTTATTTTATTGATGCACAAGGGGGTCTTGGGTCAAGTCTCCAATGCAAGTCCAAGAACTCACATCGTCCATAGTACACCGTGGAATTTGAGAGTAGGCATTGCAACCTCTTTAGCCATGCGACTTTTAAGTTTTGCGTGGCCTTTAGGATGAGGAAAGGTGGGACATTGATTTTGCGTATTTAGTTGTGAAAGAATATGTTGTCAATTAAATGGTCAACATTATTTACCTTTGCGTATTTTCACACAAAATGAACAAGTTTGATGATATGATGCTTGATTTTCAAGGAACCGTTTATGCTAGTTTTTCTTTTGATTCTTGTTCTTGTGTCTTCAATATTGAAAGCTTGATTAATAATAATTTCAAAAAATAGAAGCACAAATTGTGTATCAACTTCCTTCTTGCAAATAGAAATCAAATATATCAAAAACAACAAACAAAGACCGTGACGCTCTTGGTTTGATCACGAAAAGTATCGGTTCTTGTTGGCACCACGAGTGTGCATCTTTCTCTTTAGAGTAAAGATACATTTACGCCCCGAGACCTGACAGCAATTAAGCTGATCACAAGGTTGTGCCTTTGCCCAGGGTTTGCTTCAAGAATTTATTATTCAGAAAATTTTCAAGAATATCTTATAGGAGTCCTTTAGGTGAAACATCAAGAAATCCCATTGCAATTTTTCATACAAACTTCAGAGGCACAAATCTGACGAACAATGCATCGAACCAAGCCGCACTTGTTTATCCTGGGTTTGCTCACTTGCAAAAAAGGTAGCTTTTACAAATCGAGCGGATTTGTTGACGAATTTTCAGAATTGGTGCTCTTGAAAACGTGAGCAGCCATATTTGTATTCTCTGAAGTTTCTCCTTAAAGGTATCAACAGGAGTTTTTAAGGGATTCCTTCAGAAATCTTCAAGGATTATTTAGAAATTCCTTCACAGCTTCTTTTATGATTTTTTCTGCGATTTTTGTGAAATTTCTAGAAGAACTTCTGAATAAAATGCCCGGAGGAATTATTGAAGCAATTCATGCAGGAATCTCTGAAGGAATCCCAGAATATATTTCTCATGGAAGCGCAGAAGCAATTTAAAAACATAATCCGTGAAGATAATTTTCAAGGAAATCTGGGAGGAATACTTGGAAGAATTTCTGATAAACTCAATGGAGTAAATTTGAAGAAATCTCTAAAATTCGAAAGAATGCTCGAAGAAATTTCAAAGCGTTCCTACCAGAAATTTCTGAAGAATTCGTATATAAATTTCACAAAGAACTCTTGAATAAATCTCTAGACGAATCCTGAAGATATCCCAGGGTTATTCTTGAAGGAATCTTGAAGGAATTTCCGAAGAACTTGCTGGTGAAATACCTGGAGAAACTCCTCGGGAAGCCTTTGGTGGGATATCTAGAAGAGCATATTAAGTTTTTTTTTAAAGAAAAATACCTAAACAAATCCTTTGAAAATATTCTGAAAGTATTCCTTAATTCTAAAAGTAGGATGTTGGGGTCAATATGACCCAAACAGGCACGCTGAACGTGCACTACGCCGTCGTGGAGCGAAAATCCAAACATCTTAGAAGGGTTAAGCAAACTGTGAACGTATTTTTGAAGGTATTCCTGTAGATACGCGGACATGAGCTTCTGTTAAGATGCCTAAAAACCCTTGATATTTCTAAAGAAAATCTTGTCGAAATTCTTAAGAAATATACATGAATGAATAATTAAAAAATCTGTGATTAATTTATAGAGTTATCTTTAGAGGAAATGCTGGAGAAATTTCTTTGAAAATATCTGGAACCAGTCCTGAAGAAATCTTTATGTGAATTGCTGCACTGAAAAATACATTGTAAGAATCTCTACAGGAATTTCTACAGAATTTTCTGGATGAATCCCTGAAAAAAAATCATGGACACATTTCTGAGATTTTTTCCAATGGAATTCCTAGAGCCGTTCTTGAACAAATCTCTGAAAAACTGCTAGAACAAAAGCTTGCACAAATTTCTGAAGGAATCTCTGGAAGGTTTTCTGAAGATAAGATTAGAAGATTTTAATAAACAAATCTTTGAAAAAGGAACTGAAGGAATCCCTGGAGACATTTCCGCATGATTTTTTAAACAAAACCCTAGGAATTGTTTTCAAAGTAATCCCTAACAGAGTTTCAGAAGGAACCCATGGAAATCTTATCTTGGAGAAATTTTTAGAGAAATTCTTGAGAGAATATCTGAAGCCCTGGAGAAACTTCTTGGAGAATCTTTGGAATATCTTCTTGATTTTGGTAGATTTTAAGAACGATATCCAGGAGTAACTTTCTGGAAGAATTGTTGTCCGAATTTTTGAAAGAACTTATGGGGAAATTAGAACTTTTCTAGAGGAATTTTTGGAGAAATTTCTGTACGATATCTTGTTACAAATGTACGCCTTACAATCAGTACTGCAGAGCGTTGTGTTGCTGTATGACTACTCCAAACCCTCTTTTCATGCAGGCTTTATTATGCACATCTATGTAGTTATGCACCTTTTTTATGTCTTGCATGAAAAGAGGGAGATCTACTCGCAGAGAAATAAATTGTGAACACAATTAAGTTCTAGTTCAAATCAACCTATTTTTCAGTTTACTGTAGCAAAAAAAACTGGTTTCTAGTTTAAACTGAACTGTTTCATTGCTTGATAATACAAATATTTTCTTTTTTGACAGATTGTTAGAATAAACCAACATTTGGTAGCTCCAACATAAAATAACGGACTTAAACGACTGCACTTTTGCTGCTAACAAAGGCGGAATGAGATTGTGCTAGTGACATCAGCTCCTATGGCAGCCCGGAATTCTATTTTTAGACACTCGACAAGAGGATGGAACCGACCAACTTTTTGTGGATGCAGTCTTGAGTACCGTAATCCGGGGTCGAATTGATCACTTTAAAACTACTTTTGCGGATAACATTTTTAGCAATTCAAATATTGCCAAAATAATTTCGGTAAAATCAGTACCTGGTGGATCTCCATGGAACCACGTGACAGAATTTTGTTCAACAACTTTAAGCATAAAGTTTAATAACTCCGAAAATCAAAAAAATGAAAATGCCACTTTGGGGCGAAATTGATCAATATACAATTAAACATCTGTTAGAAAGGAAAATTGCCTTCTCTGCTCAGTTTTGCTCTTCTAAACACGAATAACGCATCAAAACTCTTACAACTAGTGAATTCGACTGTTAAAATGCAAATAAATTTTGAAATTGCCCTTCAAACGCCTAAAAGTAGGCAATTTCCTCTGAAATAAGTGATTTATATCATAATAAATGACTATTTCATCGAAAAATGAACTTTTTTTAGTTGATAATAACGGTAACTATGGCAACAGAGGGACTAGGGGCATTACTGCCGGTTCCAGGCAGTGTTGAGAACATTCATTTGCATGTTCACATTTTAGTTTTATCTAACAGTATGCCAAATAGAGTAAAGATCAGAGGGTCTCACAGGGTTTCAAGGGGGCTTCATAGGGTTTCAGAAGAGTTGCTGGAGGTCTCAGAGGGTCTCATGGAGTGTTTCGATAGCGCCTCAGGTTCCAGGAGCGTTTTATCCCAAGTAACACACTTGTCACAGAACAGTCACGGCAGAGCAGGTTTTTGCTAGGCAGAAGTCACTTCTGCAGCGACTTCTGTGCAACAAAAAACTGCGCAACCATGACTCTTCTATGACAAGTGTGTTACTTGGACAGGAGGTATTAGATGGCATTCAGGCTGTCTCAGGGGGTCTCAAGGGATTCCAGAAGAGATTCAGATGATCACAGGGTGTTGTGGGGCTTTCCAGGTGTTCCCGCAGGTCTGAAGTGTTTCGGAGGGTCTGATGGAGTTTCACGAGGTTTCGAGGAAGTTTCAGAGGTTGCACGGGGTCTAAGCGGCGTTGCAGGCGGCTTCAGGGGATCTTGAGAAGTCCCAGGAGCATTTCAGGGGGACTCAGGGTCTGGAGGGTATCTCTTTTCAAGGATTCCTAGGAGGTCTCAGGAGGTTTCATGGGGGTTTTAGGAAATCTCGGGGGCGCATCAGGCGTTCCAGGAGATCTAAAGGACATTTCAAGTGGGTACCAAGAGGTCTCAGAAGCGTTTAAGTGGCGTTTCATGGGGTCTCAATGGCTTCCAGAGAGAGCCTCAAGGGATTCCTGGGAATTTCACGGTGGTTTAAATCACAAAAACATGATCGTTGGCATTTCCAGTATCCACACGTGATGTTATATTATGTTCAGTAGGTCAGAAATTAAGTTAGGATAACTCAAAAGTGTCTTCGGCAAAGTTGTAGATAATGTCATGCTGAAAATATTGCCGAAGACATTCTTGCACTATCTTTTGAAATAAACTATATATGAATATCAAATTTAGTATCAACAACAACTCTGAACCTTTAAAAACCACTTTATGTCCTTCTTGGTTTTTATGGCTTCTGATATTTTTTGGGAATTTTTCCACTGTGTGAATATGCATCTTTGTGTTGAAGACCTTGTTGTCATGTTTTTTTTTCATTATGATTTTTATGTTTTCCTATAAAAAAAAGATCGGTTTTTATTATGAAACTTTCGTAAAGTCCAAATATACAAAAAAGTAAAAAAAAAAGATCTGTCTTGTAAGGGTCAACTGATCTGTTCACTTTTGTCCCCTTGATATTGAAACTGTGTTTGAAAATTGTTATTCTTTCACTTTTCGACCTTAAATAAAGTCTAAATCTGTCATTTTTTTCGTACATATCTGACAATTTTGCAGAAAAATCAACACAGAAAACATGAAAGAACACAAAAACTAACAAAAATGTCATCAGAACAAGATTTAGTTATCATTTATAATTGAAAAATGATATATTTCAAGTTTACCCTGCAGCACATTTATACTTTTTGCAACTCTTAGAAACCCAATGAAGCATCTCAAAAATTCATAAAAAATTACCCTTTATCATTGAAAATTTCAAAATTTCATAGGAAAAATTAAAATATGACATCACTGTATTGTTTTCAGCAGAAATACATTTTAAGCTACAGAATACGTCACTTGAAAATTCAAATTTTATGAATATTTTATAACCGGAAGTCTTTGAGGCGTTTTTGGGGGTCTAAGGGGGTTTCCAAGAGCCTCATGAACGTTTATGGAGTCTCAGGGGATCTCAGCGGTATTTCAGGGATCCTCGAGGTGTTTTAGAAGATTCCTGAGGGTTTTGGAGCATTTCAGGGGGCTTCAAGAGAGTGCTCCAAGAGATCTCAGGGGCATTTCGGGGCGATTCGGGAGGCGTTTCAGAAGGTCTCAAGTGGTCTCAGGGGGTTCAAGAGGGGTCTCAGAGTGTTTCAAGGGGGTTCGAGGAGGTCTCAGGAGCGTTTTGGGAATGACCAGAAAAACAATAGCTCCCTGAATAACTCTGAAAGGGTTCCCCAGCCAACACACGATTACATTTGCTGTTGAATAGGATGCTAAAGTGGATGCGATATCCCGAGCAGAGTCTAACAACAAAATGATAGCAAATAGAAAACTCGATTTATCCTCAGCAGCAAATTGATATCACATTTTGATATCAGTTTGTCTTGACCAAATTTGATTCCAAATTTAGATTTCGTTTTGCTGTAAATTCAAACTATTAATAGAAAATAAGTTTTTAAGTTATTTCAAAACTTCTAGGCAGCCTTGAATAATAACTCTTAGAATATACCATTAGTGTAATTATCTTATGGCATTCAGGTATCAATCGAAAAACCCCTATTTAACCATTTTTCCATTTTTTCGTAGTGATAGCAAAAACAGTCATCAATTTGCTATCACTGATAGCAGGAATTGTTTTCAACTTGCTGTTACGGGAACATTTTTCTGCTCTCATTTTCGATGTTTTAACCGTTAAAACGAAAACAACAACAACCTAAAATCACAACTTCAAAATTTGTTTTCAATTTGCTGTCAGACTTACACATATGGCCTCCACTTTAGCATTCTATCCTAAAACACCTTGATTCCTCAGGAACCTCCTGTTTTTGGACTCCCATGTAACCCAAAAGCCAAAGGCATCATCTCAGAAGAACACACCTCCCTCCTTCAAACCACGTTCAAAACTTAAGCTTCCAAGTTGCTCATTATGCACGAACCTCTTTTTATTATGCCCTACTTTATTTTACGCTCATTTCCAATTTATGCACCCCCATCAAATGGTATAAAAAGAGGTTCCAGTGTCAATCTCGCAAATACCGGAACCAAGGATCTCCCGAACCAAATATCGGACAGAGCTGAAAATGCTGCTCATTACTTGCTCACACGTTTTGAATATCTAGTAGCATTTTCAGCTGCTTTTGTGGATAGCAAGACTCGGCCTCATGAAAATGCGAGTCAAAAATGCGCCTGGATGCTCTCCTATTTCACTTTAATTGCCTAATATGATTTATAGTTTCTGCTGTAGTCCTCTTCGTGAACACGAGAGCATAAACACACTAGAAATTCTAAACCTAACCATTCTGAACTGCAGCGTTGGTGTTTTGCCACGCAAAAGCAATAATAAGGATAAACTAATTTAGCACCGCACCAATTACGAATGGTCCGTCGAACCGGAATTGTTTCAATTACTTTCAGCCATGCTCATTTACGCCATCGCGCAATAGTGTTTTGCAAACCAACAGCAACCAAGAGTCCTCCCCGGTGAAACTACGGACATGGAAACCGGCCAATTACAAGCCGTCGACAGTTCCCGTTCCCCACTGGTTTCTTCGGTTTTTTGCCTCCAGGAGTAGGGCTGTATCGCTACCAGCTATCAGCATCATTTTTCACTTAATTTTCCCGGCTTCTGTTTTCGCTTCTGCACTTTATCATTCCCCCCGCTCTTTTTCTTCACCATTTAGGTACACACACAATCTCGGCAAATGAACTGCCAGCCAGCAGCACTAACCTTGACCCCTTCACCCAAGGCACCGTGGAAGCTTCTTAACTACCCAGCAGAGGCTGAAGTTTTTCCTCCGTTTTTCTTCGACCGTTGTCGTCACCACTGCACTACTGGAAGCAGGTCAACTCGCGGAAGAAAAACTTTCTCGCTGTTAGGAACTTTTTTTCCTCACCACCAAGTCACGCAATCGCCGTTTTTCAAGAACTTTACACGCTTAGGCACAGGCAGGGGGACCTGCTTCACCGTATCTTCGGAGCAGAAGCTCTTTCGGGCTGGACGAACGATTCCACTTGTTGGTCTGCTAGCGAGCTACTAGCGAGAAGGTAGGTGGCGATTGCCGTTTCTGTTCGGTGGCCACACAATACACTTGACAAATGTGATGTTTGTCATTTGTATTGGGAGTTTTTTTCTTCTTTGCACTTATCAGCTGTTACGTTTCTCGACTGCCATTGATATGTGGCTCGATATCAGCGAGTAAGTTTTACGGTTGTGTGGGAGATCTTCGTATTAGTTGATTGAGGGTTTGGTTGTTGTTTCGGAACGGAACGTGCGTGTTGTATTATTATCTATTTTTGCGTGATTAGACTGTTTGCTCTGAACTTCAGAAAGTTTACTTTGATATAGCTGGCTCACTTGAAAGGGATATTTTTGTGACTAATTAAGTCTACGAGTTTGATTTGAAAACTTTTCTTCTACTTATTCTTGGATATAAAATCGAACAGGGCCCCGGGGATCGATCGCATATCAGCCGAAGTGCTCAAAGCTAACCCCGTAGTATCAGCACAACAGCTGCATCATTTTTTCTGCAACATATGGGAAACCGCGACATTTGCGGTCGACTGAATACAAGGCGTCTAGTACCCAAAAAGGGTGACCTGACTGTAAGCGATATGTAATTAATTGGAGGGGTATCATGTTGCTGTGCATCGTTCACAAATTCCTCTGCAAAGTTATCCTTAGCCGGATACAGGAGAAGATTAACGCAACTCTCCAGCGGCAGCAAGCAGAACTCCAAGCCGGACGATCCTGTCTGGACCATATTGTCACGTTCCATTCTGTAGCAAATCAATGAATTCCCAGAGTCGCTCTGCCTGGTGTTCATTGATTACGAAAACGCTGACGACCGTCTCAATCATGGAAACATGTGGGAAGTCCTCAGGCGCAAGGGTGTCCTTGAGAAAATCATCGGCCTCACTGAAGCACAATACAAGGCATTTTCGTGCAGAGTACTGCACAACGGTGTCTTGTCCGATCCCATCCGGGTCGTTGCTGGCGTAAAGATGTATACTATCACCTCTAACTCTCCTAAAACAACGGCGCTATGATATGCAGAGTAAGCTCGATGATCTTGCCAATCGTTCCTCAGTGGCAGGTCTCACCATCAACGCCAACAAGACCAAATCGTTGGATGTAAACACGGTCAACCCTTCCAGCTTAACGGTATCTAGGGAAGCAGAAGATAATGTCCGATGGTGTCACCAAGATCAACATAGGAGAACGGGTCAAGAAAGCGAGGCCTGCCTTTGCGAGTTTAAGAAATGTATGGAAAAACAATCTGATAAGTCGACACACCAAAATCCGAATTTTCTACTCGAACGAGTTCTGTGCTGCTATACGCCAGTGAAACTTGGTGTGTATCAGTGAAGAACACTCAACGGCTGCAGGTCTTCATCAATAGATGCCTGCGGTATACAATTTATGCAAGATGGCCTCACCATTGGATCTCCAATGTGGAGCTCCATCGTCGATGTTATCAAAAGCCGATAGCAACAGAAATTCGGGAGCGAAAGTGGAGGTGGGTCGGCCACACTCTATGCAGGGGCGGGAACGAAATCTTCAAGCAAGCGTTAGATTGGAACCCAGTAGGACATCGCAGCACAGGCAGACCTAGAGACTCATGGCGGCGCAGCCTCAACAAGGAAATATAAGAAAGTTGACAGAAATATGACCATGCCCAGGCCCAGGCGATGATGGCGGGCAATCGCCCAGGATGGAGATCTTTCAATTCGGACCTTTGCTCCACCATGGGTGCTCAGGACTGAAAGTAAGTAAGTATACCTCTCGGATTTACTTCTGTAATTCCTGCTATATCTGCGATTCTTTTTGGGGTTCCTTCTGCTTCTGAAGTTCCCTCTGGGGAGGGAAACTCCCTCCAGGAGTTTTTTCTAAGATTTCTAAGAGGAACTTTTTCCAGGAGTTGCTGTAGAAACTAGATGATGAAATTCATGAATAAAAACTGCTGGAGGAATTTGTCAAAATACTCTCTAATAAACTCCTGAAAGATTTCCCTTAGAAACATTGAAAGGAATTCCAGAATGAACTACCAGAGAAATTCCAGAAGGATATGCAGAAATTCCAAAAGAAATTCTTGAGGGAAACCGGAAAAGAATTACTAGACATATCCTGGCAAGAGTTTTTGAAGAAATCTTGGAAACATGATTCCAGAAGAACTTCCCGGAATGAGTTCCAAGAGGAATCCCAGAAAGAGTTCCAAAAAGAATCCCGGAAGAAATTCACGAAGGAGTTTCTGGAGAAATTCCAAAAACAATTCCAAACAAAAGCCCATTAAAAAATCCTAGAGGAATCTCTGATGGAGCTTCCGAAAAAATCCTGGAAGTAGTTCCTGGAGGAATCCCGGAAAAGGTTCGTGGAAGAAATCCGAAAGAGGAAACTCGAAAGAAATTTTGAAGCAATCCTGGAAGTAGTTGCTGGAAAAATCAGAAGAAGTTACAGGAATGCTGAAATAAGTTCTTGTCTAATTCAAGGAAGGATCTCAGATAGAATTCCTCAAGTAATCCCCGAGAGAAATCCAGGGTAAAATTGCTGAAATTTCCAGTAATACCTTGTGGAAGTAAAAATAAAACTTTTAGAAGAATCTAGGATGGATTCCTGGAGGATGAAGGACTCTAGGAATTCCTGAAGGCATTTCAGAACTAAAATCTGGAAGAATCTCAGGAGTGGGAATAACAGGCGGAGTCTCTTTAGGAATCTAAAAAAAAAACTTCTGGAAAAACCCCAGAGAATCATCAAGAACTACCTGGGAATTCCACATTAAATTGCTAAAGGAGTTCTGAAACACACTTGTGAAGCAACCACGAAGGATTCCCTGTGGAATCCCAGAAGGACATCCAGGAGGGGTGCCTCCGTGTTGTCATCAAGTCATAAATCATCACACTTTTCCACGTTCGCGAGCTCCATATTTTGTTTAAAATCAAACCACCCATGAAATGCCCTATAGAAAATTCGCGTCACGTCACATGACGCGTTCACTCTGGTCGGCTCCTTAAACGTTCGGGTAGGCTAGGAGGAGGAATTCAGACCGACGATTGAGATATTCATTGTTCGCCATCAGCAGACGGACAAAAACGGCCTACGACTTATTGATTTCCCCGACTCCAAAAACATGGTCATACGTAGCAACTTTTGCAACACAGCCTCCCTTTATCGTTTCACCTGGAGTTCACCACATCAGACGGTATCGCAAATTGATCTCGTAAAGATTGTTGGACGATTGACACTTCTCCGAAATAATTAACGTCAGGACATATAGTAGTGCTAACATTGATTCTGGCCACTACTTGGTTGTGGTCAAGTTGCACCCAAAACTCTCCATCATTAGCAATGTACAGTGGTACCAACGAACTCCCCAGCATGCGTCTAGCAACTGCCCCCTTTCCCCAGCTCCAATGTCATGGAAAGAATTTCATGGAAACCTATAATAATTCCTCCATGAATTCCTTCAGGGATTTCTTTAGAAACTCCTCTAGAGCACTGGGCTTCCTGAAGCGATTCCTCCAGGCATTCGTCCAGTAGTTCCTTCTTCATCTTCTTCTACTATCTGTATTTACGAGATTTTTAGCCCTAGGCTAGTTCATCTCGGGACCCACGCTTTACTTCCCTTCCGAAGGAAGAACTCGGATTTTGCCAGTTTGTCGGGAGTGGGATTCGATCCCAGGTCCTCTGCGTGATAGTCAAGTGTTCTAACCATCACATCAGGTCCGCTCCACCAGTAGTTCCTTTAGGAAATCCTTTAGGAAGTTCTCTAAGACTTTCTGCAGGGCTTTCCACAGGGGCAATCCTAAAATTCCAGGACTTCATACAGGGATTCTTCTGAAATTCTCCCACAGAATCCTCTAAAAATTTCTTACAAGATCTCTGCAAGAATTCTTTTAGTAGTTCTTCTAGGAGTTCCCACAAGGATTCCTCCATAAATTTCACCAAGACTTCGTCCATGGTTTCCTCCAAAGATTTCTCTGAAATTCCAAGACTTCTTACAGAGATTCCTCCATGAATTTCTCAAAGGCATTCTGCAAGAATTTATACTAAAATTTCACCAGGGATGCAATAAAGAATTTTTCGAGGTTTGCCTCCTGAATTTCGTCAAGGGATTGCTTTTGAGGGTATATCTCAAATCGAACACTTTTTGCTGTCATAGCTCGATGTGATTTTGATGAGTTATTCAAAAATCTAATGAATATCGCACGAATAGCTCAAAGTGATTGATATCAGTTTTTGTTCTTGTCAAAATAGCTGAAAATTTCAGGAGGATTCAGGTAATTTCATTGTATAATAATACCATGTTTTAAAAAATAGTAACTGTAACGAGCGTATCACTTATGCCTTATTCAGTATATATTACATAATACTTTATTCTCTTTTCAGTGAAGAACCACCATTCCTGGCGCACTAATTAATATTCTTTAGCAAATCACCGTATACATCACCATAATAATACATGCGAACATGTTTTAATATCTATATCGTTATCTGGAAGCGTTTGGTACGGGAGGTCCACGCTTCCATCTTTCCCCTCGATTTCAAGGTGTAGAATGTTTTCAAATATTGACTATGTTGAAATCTGTCTATCCCTTGAAATCTTCTCTGCGGTACATGCTGCGCAGTTGGCCTGGCCGTTAGACAAGAAAAATGATAGACTTGAAAAGTCTTCATTTTCCAGGATGCATTCAAGTAATGGCTGCGTTAGTGTGAGATTAGATTAGATTAGATTAGAAAATAGCTGAAAATTTCTACATAAGAACAAGTTTAGCTCTTCTGCACGAAATGGAACACATACACCCATAGAGATGGCTCAATGTTAGTGAAATGCTATGTGCCCCAATCTGAGCTGTGGAAACGAAGAACCGTATGCTCTTATTCCCATGTTATTTACAACAGCGAGCCACAGTTAAGTGGTAAGCATCGCCGCATGTGAATCCTAAGGTCGTAGGTTCGATGCTGGATGCTGACATTTTCTTTGTGGGCTTCGTGGCAGTACGGTTAGGGGCGTCAGTCGTCTGGCCGTTTCGTAAGCCTCGGAGTGTGGGTTCGATTCCCGCTCCAGTCGGTGAAAACTTTTCGTCAAACGGAAAATTCTCCACTGGACCACTGGGTGTTCCGTGTGTTGTCCATTGTCTCATGTTAGTGATCGTTCAGTCTGTGCAACCTCTGGTTGAAGACGGTGTAGCGTCTTTTTTTTTATCTATTGTTTTTTCTAGAAAAAAGTGACAAATCTTGTCTGCTATTATATTGATCTTGTAATATCTTTACGAGCTATTATTGAGTAGTTCATCATATTAGATTTTGCTATTATTTCTGTTCTTTTACCTCTTATATCAATCAAACCAATATCAGTTTTTGCTCTTCAGTAATTCAATCAATCATAACTGAATATGCTATTCATCCGATTTTTCCACCTACTCCGGTTATCTTCAAGGTTTCCTCCATAGATCCCTCTGAAATTCCAAGACTTCTTACAGAAATTCCTTCAGAGACTCCTCCAGAAATTCCTCTGACAATTCCTTCAGGAATTTCTCTTCATCCAAGGATTCCTCCAGGAATTCCTCCGGAAGTTGCTCCAGTAATTCATCCGGGGATTTGTCAGGAATTTCTCCGAGGATCCTTCCAGGAATTTTTCTAGAGACTTTTTCAGGAATACCTCGGGAGAATCCTTCTGGGGTTTATCCAAAGACTCCTCCGGGGATTCTTCCAAAGGTTAATCCGGGGGTTTCAACAAAAAATCCTCAAGTAATTCCGCCGGAGATTCCTCTAGGAACTCCTCCGTGAATTCCCCCGATTATTTCCCAATGGATTTCTCAGTAATCATTCCAGGGGTTTCTTCCATTTGAGGTTTCTTTCAGAAAGACTGTTAAGGGCTTTTCTCCAGGATTTCTTTTTCAGATATTAGAGATTCCTCCAGGAAAACTTCTAGAGATTTATCCACGATTTCCTTCAAAGATTCCTGCGGGATTCTCTCCAGCAATTCCTCCAGAGATTCCTCCATAGGTTCCTCCGGGGATTCCTCCAAACATTCGCCAAGGAATTTCTCCGGGGATTCCTCCAGGATATCCTCCGGGAATTATTTTTAGTTCGGAAATTGCTCCAGTTATTTTCCAGGGCTTTCTGCAGAAGTTCCTCGGGGAGTTCTCCAGGAATTTCTCCGGGGATTCCTCTGGCGATAACTCCAGGAATTTCTTCAGGAACTTCTTCCTAGAGGAAACCCAGGATGAATCCCTGGAGGAATCGCTGGAGGCAATCCTGGAGGTATTCCTGGAGGAATCTAAGAAAGGATTCATGGAGAAATTTCCGGATGAATTCCTGAAGGAATTACCAGAAATTCCCGGATGAATTCCTAGAGCATTCCGGAAGGAAATCCTGGAAGAATCCACGGAGGTATCCCTGCAGAAATCCCCGGAGGAATCACTATTCATGGAGGAATTCTAGGAGAAATCTCTGGAGCAGTTCCTGGAGAAATTCCAGGAGGAATCCTTGGAGGAATTACTGGAATAATCCCTGAATGAACTCCTGGAGGAATCTCTGGAGGAATCCCTGGAGGAATTCTTGAAGGAATCCCCGGAGGAATTCCTAGAGGAATTCCTGGAGGAACCCCGGAAATATACTTTGTGGAATAACTGGATTAAAAAAATATGTATTTGTATTCCTAGAGAAAAAATCAGAATAATTCCTGGAGGAATTTATAAAGGAGTTTTGGATGTTCGAGGGTTCCACTGTTTGGATGTAACGTTTGGTGGGAGTTCGGCTTTGCAGTCTAAAGTTAGGGACGAGTCCTTAACGGTCGTTCTAGAGAACTTTAGACTGCAAAACCGAACTCACACCAATCGTTTCTAGAGGAGTCCCTGTGAGAATTCCTGGAACAATGCCCGGAAGAATTACTGAAGGAAACGATGGAGAAACTACTGGAGTAACCCCCAAAGGAATGCCTGGAGGAGTCCCCGTAGTGATTTCAGGAGGAATCCTTCTAGCAATTCCTCCAGGAATTTCTCTGGCAATTCCTCTGGGAATCCTTTAAAGAATTCATCTGTGAATCCCTCCAGGAAAGCCACTGGCAATTCCTCTAGGAATTCCTTTGGCAATTTCTTCATGAGTTCTTCTGAAAATTCCAGCGGGAATTCCTCTGGGAATTTCTCCAGGAATATCTCTGGGAATTTCTCCAAGTATTCCGTGGCATGGTTGACAGTCCACTTTTGTTGGGATCAATTTAACTTTTCGTATGCTCTGCCAAACAGGAATTTTGAATAAAATCCACGAATAGTTGCCCGATTTTCCAATATTTATATTGTTGGGAGATTACCACTTTCTACTTCAAATGGTAAGAAAACTCTATTTTTCAAAAAAAAAAAAAAATGGCGTTTTGGTTCAGTTTAGCACTACCCCGATCAACTTTCAACGAATTCATTCGTTTTAGGTGACGTATACGACAGAAGATTGTCATGAATGAATAGCACTTTGAAGGTGGCCTTTCTAAATGGTAGCCGTTCGAAAATTTTCACGCATCAACTAGGCACCCTTATTGTGGATGGAATAGATTGTTTCTTCTCGAGCATAGGAGAATATCTTAGTGATATCACTTTGATAACAAACTATGTTATCGGTGTTATCATTTTGTTATTTTTGTTATCATCTTTTCCAATTGATGATAATCAGATGATAACAAATATAGTTATAAATAATTTTGGTCTATCGCTCTGACATAAAAATACTAAATGATAACAAAATATGCTGTCAGTTTCCAAGCGTACATTTTAAACCTTTCGAAAAACTGAGGGTCTGGTGAACTTCGAATCTTAAAATAGATTGCACTTTCCATCTTCAATGCGACTGCAGTACAACCACTCTTCCTCTTACTGAGTCCCGCTAGTATAGGGTGCGGGCACTGGTTTTGGCCAGTCTAAGGGAAATCATTTTTATAAAAATAACCAATAATCCTATGGAAACAACCAATGCGTCAAAAGAAAGGTTTTAATTTATATTTTGAAGGAAAAATGCGGAAATCATGCCAATACTTGATTTTTGTATTAAAAGTGGCACTGGCCAAAATAGAAGCTCTGCCGCAGTTTTGGCCATATTCTTAAGTTTGGTTTCTATTTTGGCCAATCACGTGTATTTCTTATGGGAGTGGCCAAATTAGAAGCACCCTGGCCAAAATAGATATATGGGAGCAGATTTTTTAAGGAAATATATTTTTTTCTTCCAGTTTTTAATCAAAATGTGTGGTTTTCACAGCTGTAATCATCATATTGTATTAGGATCAACTAGTAAAAAATAAATTTACGCCGGTTTAGATCGCAACAGGCTCAATATCGCACTATGGCCAAAACGCCGGACTGGCCAAAACTGAAGCTTCTACCCTAGGGGTATCGACTGCGACCGGTAATCACTCGATCAGGGCTCGAGACCCACTGGGCGCAATAGTTGAAAACATGAATTATAATTATAAGAAACTTTTTTCAACTGCTAACTGTGTCGGTAGAGTAGATTTTTACTATTTTGGTCGGTAAAATAGCTCTGAATGATAACTAAATGATAACAAAACCTGTTATCAAGCGGCGATTAGGAAATTGAGTGTTCGTGGATGCCCCCAAGGGGGAGTCTTATCACCACTATTGTGGAATCTCGTAGCAGATACGCTATTGAGGCAATTCAATAATAGCGGTTTCCTTACTTATGGTTTTGCCGACGACTACCTATTATTGTTAGTCGGTATGTGCATCAGCACCCTTTTCGACCTGATGCAAAACGCTCTTCAGGTAGTTGAGGGTTGGTGTCGCCAATATGGCCTTTCGGTAAATCCGAGTAAAACATCTATTGTTCTTTTCACGGAAAAGCGAAACCGTAATGGTGTTCGACCTTTACGTCTCTTTGATTCTGAAATCAATGTGACTGAACAGATAAAGTACGTTGGAGTCATTCTTGATTCCAAGCTTTCCTGGACACCTCATGTTGAGTTCAGAATCAAGAAAGCTTGTATGGCCTTCGGGCAATGCCGGCGAACCTTTGGTACAACTTGGGGTCTTAAACCCAAGTATATCAAATGGATTTACACAACTGTTGTTCGTCCAATATTGGCTTATGGATGCCTGGTGTGGTGGCAAAAGGGCGAAGTGAGAACGGTCCAATCAAAATTAGGCCATCTCCAAAGGATGTGCTTAATGGCGATGTCTGGAACGTTCTCTTCAACTCCTACGGCAGCGCTCGAAGTGCTCTTTGACGTTGCCCCACTACACATTCATCTCAAACAAGAAGCACTTTCTTGCACTTACCGTCTATGGGTACTCGGTTTACTAGAGGAAACTCCTGTGAACCGCAGTTCAACACACACCTCGTTGTTTCCACTTTTGGTGAATTGGGACAAAGTTGTCCTTGCTCCAAGTGATCTTACAATTGCTTGTAATTTTCCATATAGGACATTTTCCACGAAATTCCTTCCCGGCAAGAGTGGACATCTGGTTATCTGGAGAGAAGTATTTCAGACGTCATCGTATGTTACACTGATGGCTCCCTTCTCGAAGGTCGAGCAGGTGCTGGTGTTTATTCTCGTGAGCTAAGGCTGTATCAGTCTTACTCACTTGGTAGACATTGCACCGTTTTTCAGGCCGAAATCTTTGCTCTTATGTGCGGAGTGCAATCAGAACTTCAGAAGCACGTAATGGGCAAAGTAATATACTTCTGTTCAGATAGCCAGGCTGCTATTAAAGCACTTGCTTCGGCCAACTCCAGGTCGAAGATAGTTATCGCTTGTCGAACTCAAATCGAGGAGCTGAATTCAGCAAACGCTGTTCACCTTTTATGGGTACCTGGCCATTCTTCCATCGCTGGAAATGAGTTGGCTGATGAGTTAGCTCGCACTGGAGCATCACATGACTTCATTGGCCCTGAGCCAGCTATTCCGGTATCCAAATGTTGGGTGAAGCTTCAGATTGACACCTGGGCTGCACAGTGGTTCCATTTGTTCAGGGAAGCGGTCATAAATCATTTTCTTCGTTTTTTGAAGGGCAGAATCATTATAAGTGACCAGAAATAGCATGTTATGACTAAAAAAGGATATTCCAGTTTATTTTCATGATCATCACTTGAAAAATATGAACTTTGAACATTTTTATGCATGATAAATGAAAATATCATTTAAAAAAAACCTTTATTTTGCACAGAAATCAGTAATCAAATATTTTTAATTATTTTGAAGAGTGGGTCGAATTCTGAGGTATTTCTGCTAAGTATTGCACGTTAAAACATGTATAGCACGACTGTATCTAGAATCTATTCTTGTGAATAGAATCAGTATTAGCATTATAATTGTGATTTTATTAGTAGGTTCTGTTTTTACTGCAATAGAATAAATATTTGAAATTGATTTTTTTTTTTCAGAAATAAGGTAGTTTGCATTGTCGAAACACAGAAAAAAATCATCACATATCGAATTAGTATGTATAACTACAGTACCTAATTCCCAAAAGCGATAATTCTGAAACAATAGTAACAATGGTGGAATTACAGAATCAATTACTTCTGAAATTATTTCAAACAAATATTCAGGATTAATTCACAAAACGTACGTAAAAGGAAATTTTTCAACCATACAAATATTGATTTACACAGTTATATGTCATATAATTCATGGGCCTGCGTTTTGTACAATAAAAAAGATTCAAGTATCTGTCCAGTCGTATTTGTTTCTTACAATTGCCATTGCAACTGCTATCCAGTAATATAGTACATGGAATTTTAATCATGTATAGTTAGATCTAACCCAATAAAAGAAGTATATACAAATACCCCTCGTCATTGCAATTTAATCAGCGCCTGCTATTTTAAAAGAAATCAATTTGTACACTAGGATTTAGCGTTAATGAATTTATCAAATATTACGATTTGGGAAGGGAATATGAGGAGAAAATACGCTCTTTTAGTAAATATTACTAAAAGAGCATATTTACTCCTTCTTCTTCCAGCACTACAGTACTAGGTACTGAATGGATTTTGAGGGAATTTTTTAAATGTTGGCAGTAAATGTAAAACTTCTTATCAAATTCGACAATTACAGAGGTAAGTTCTGACGAGGCCAAATAAGAATGGTTGTTATGCAACTATTGAGGTATTCATACCCTCAGTACCTCCAGAAGTGTATTTTTTCATTATTTAAAAAAAAAAATCAAAGATTGTTTTCAAATAAAATATCCCTCAATTTTTGTTAAAAGCTTTGAAATATCTCCTATAAAAATTTCAGTCATTTTGGTACGCATTTCCAGGGTTGTGCAGTTTCAGGAGGGTCAATGTCGAATGACACTCGCTCTAACCATCACTTCATACGACAAACGCAGTCCATCAAAACATAATCGATTCACGCAAAAGCCACTCAAGTCAACCCTCGTTCAATGCAGAGTCAACCACATCCAACAGCAGCGATCGTCTCTTGTTTTCGAACCACACGATGAAACACCGAAGCGAGTTTTTGTTCTACGCTTTGCTACCATAGGGCGTGCTATGGTTGTGTTTGCTGCGCCATGCAATACTACTTAACAAATTGACCCTCATCCTGGCATTTTCAGACGAGAGTCGCCCAGCAGTGAGTGACATAGCTCTGCGTCGGAACGACGGTTAAGAAGCGTTCGGCTACTCAAGAGATTTGCAGAGAAAGAGCGTGGCGGCGGCAGCCACCGTATCAATGCGTTCGTCTCGAATGTGTTCGATAGTAACATAGAGACGGTCGGCTGTAGTGTTGATGGAGGAAGAAGGGCAATGTTGATGTTGCGGCTTTTTTGTGTTATGATGGTGATAATGCACAAGACTGCGCATTTCAGACAACTACAGAAAAACTAGTATATATATAATTTTGTAGTTATTTTAATACATATCTATCTATCTATCTATATATATAAAAATGGATTTCCGTCTGTCTGTCTGTCTGTCTGTCTGTCTGTCGGTCTGTCTGTCTGTCTGTCTGTCTGTCTGTCTGTCTGACCGCTATGCATTCGGAAACTACTGAACCGATCGGTGTGAAATTTTGTATGTGGGTACTGTTGGGACCGGGGAAGGTTCTTAGCTTGGTGCGGGACCTCTCCGGTCTCGGGAACGGGGGGCTCCCAAAGAAATGAACCGGAAATGAGCTGAGAGAGAAGTTCAACACGATCGCAAGCAAAACCAATCTAGAGTGCGGTGCTGCAACGAGCCCCGCAGCAGTGTTGAAAAAGTCATTTCGTCATTTCTAAATTCAACCGCCTACAGCTCATTTGAGAAGCTGAACCTGAGAATATGGTATATGAACAACTTGTGCGGCAAACACAGTTCTACAAGAAAGTCACGGAAAAACGGTATTTTTTTGAATATTTAAGGTAAATGTCACGGACTACCTTCGAAAAATGCAAATGATATTCATGGTGAATATCAATTGGCATTTTTCGAAGGTAGTCCGTGACATTAACATTGAATATTCAAAAAAGAGCGGGTTTTCCGTGACTTTCTTACAGAACTGGTTTTGCCGCACAAGTTCTTCATATACCATATTCTCAGGTTCAGCTTCTAAAACGAGCTGTAGGCGGTTGAATTTAGATATGCCGAAATGACATTTTCAGGACTGCCCCGCAGTTGTCAAATTTGAAAAGACAACAATGTCTGCCGAGATCGACGGGGAGGGCTGATACAATTTTTGATTCCGGGTATCAGCCACGCCAACCCAGAAGTAATCGTTTCCAAGCCCCAAATTGATGATCCAACCAACGGCGACTTCCGAGGTAGGCATGAAAGGACTGTTTCTAAGCCCGGGTTCCAGGGCGTATTTGAATGGGTGAGCGGGGTGAGCTATTAAGCACTGAAACAACTTTTGACCCCGGGAGTGAGTCGTGCCGGCACAGAAGGGAACGTGCCTAAGGCCCAAGCTGCTGGTCTAGCCAACCAACGGGAGCTTCCGGGGTGAGCTCACAAGGCCTCTTTTGCCACCTAGGTCCCAGGGCGTTTTCTGGATGCTGGAGCTTTCGGATGTGGAATCCTACAAAAATAGCAAATTCGTAACTTCCTTCGGTTTATTCATGCGTTTCTGGCGGTGTACAGGTAGATGGCCTGCCGACCGACTGCACGTGTCGATAACAATTGGCCAATCCTATGATCGGTGAATGGGGGATGGGGGGAGGTGGTATCGGGTTTGATTGGTGGTAGCTGATGACACCCTTGATCGTTCGACGGGACAGAGGTCTTGGTTCCGATACCGCTTGCTCTAGCAGCGATTGCACGGGTATCTTCGTGGAGGCTCTAGGTCTCGGATCCCCGGCGGCATCCAAATATGTAGTAGCGAACAGGCGTCGCAATTGCTGGATAGGACTCTATCATTCTTGAAAATCTACATCCTTAACTACCAGCAGTAAAGCAGACGACTTCACACATGAGTTCATCACCCACTCAACAGTTATTGAAATTTGCTAAATTTCTCCCACCAGTCGCACGCACAATTCAAATAAATAGTTGAAAAACAAACATTACAAAAAATATAGCTATCGTCCCACATCGATCATTCAAATAGAATCTAAATAGGATATTACCGTTAGGTAACAGAACATAGAACATTTTTATTGCGAATGTCGAATAGTGGATATGTATTTGGGGTATGAACAATCGTTACTGGACAGCCGAAATCCGATGAATTGCTAGCTACTTGGCGGCTTTGTCACAGAGATGGCCGGAAAATGGATCGGATGCAACGATTGGCTAATAAAAGGGGCTGGAGATCAGGGTACCAAGGTACGTTTGGTACCAAGTCGACAAAATTAGCCATAGTGGATTTGTATCAATGTTTGGATTTGCATATACTGGACGGATTATGACGATACGTGCAACAAATTTTACGTTAATTTCTAAGTTGACCTGAGTGCTTTGCTGTGATATGCATAAGAGAGGTCGACCTGATGTATCGGTACGAAAATCCAACGTAGCTGTTTCAGATTCGGGTCGTCTTCTCCAGGAATTCTTTCAGGGATTTGTCAAAGAATTCCTCCAGGGATTCTTCCTGAAAGTTCTCCAGTGATTCTTCAAGAAAACCCTCCAGAAATTTCTCTAGAGATTTCTCCAGGAGTTCCTTAGAAAATAGTTCAAGGAATTTCTCTAGAGATTTCTCCAGAAATTCTCTCAGGTATGTCTACTGGAATTCCTACAGAATCTCCTCCAGGCATTCCTTCAGGAGTTCCTCTAGGGATTGCTCTTGGAATTCCTCCAAGAATTCTTTTAGGAATCCCTCCAGGAATTCTTTCAGAAATACCTCCAGACATTATTACAGGCATTTCTATAGGGATTTCTCCAGGGATACATCCAGCCATTCCTTCAGGATTTAATTCCGGGACTCCTCCAGGAATGCTTTTGAGAATTCCACCAGGAATTACCCCAGGAATTACTGCAGAAATTAACTCAGAAATTCCTGCAGAATTTACCTAAGGAATTCTGGATTCCATACAGACATTTCCTAAAGGATTGCCACCAAGAATACCTCCAGGAATCACCCCAAGAATTGATCCAGAAAATCCTCCAGGGATTCCTTTTTGAAATTCTTTTAAAAAATTCATCAGTAATTCCTCCAGGATTTTTTCCGGGTATTCTTCCAAAGTTTCCTTGAGGAGTTTTTCCAGAAATTTCTCCTCCAGGTATTGCTCCAAGGATTCCTCCAGAGATTTCACCAGAAATTGATTCATGGGATCCCTCCAGGAATCCCACTAGCATTTCCCCCAGGAATTCCTCCAGGAATTGGTCCAGGTATTTACCAGAAATTCCTTCAGGGATTCCTCTAAAGATTCTTCCTGAAATTCCTCAAGGAATTCCTTCGATAATTCCTCCAATAATTCATCCAGATGTTCTTCTAATTTTTTTTTTCTGGAACTCCTCCAGACATTCCTCTGGAAATTGCTAATGGAATTTCTGCAGGAATTCCTCCAGGAGTTCTTCTGGAGATTTCTCAAGGATTCTTCGAGGAACTCCTCCAGGTATTTCTCTAGAGATACCTCATGAAATTCCTGTAGAAATTCTACTAGGGATTCCTCGAGGAATTTCTTCAGAAATTCTTTAAAGGATTTCTCCAGGGATTCAACCTGAAAGTTTTCCAACGATTCTTCAAAAATATCTTCCAGAAATTCCTCCAAGAGTTCCTCTGAAGATTTCTCGAGAAATTTCTCTAGATATTCCTCCAGGAATTCGCACAGGCATGTCTCCAGGCATTCCTTCAGGAGCTTCTCAAGGGAATCCTCTAGGGATCGCTCTAGAAATTATTTTAGGAATACCTCCAGGCATTCCGCCAGGAGTTCCTATAGGGATTTTCATAGGGATTCCTTTAGGGATTCATCCAGGCATTTCTTCAGCTTTCGATTGTGGGACTTCCCAGGAATTCCTTTAAGAATTCCACCAGGAATTACACCAGGAACTCCTTCAGATATTACTTCAGGAATTATTGCAGAAATTAAAGCAGTAATTCGTTCAGAAATTACAACGGCAATTTATCCAAGAAATCATCCTTCCGGAGTTTAAACACGCATTATTTCAAGAATCCAGGGATTCCTCCTGGAATTGGTTCAAGGGATTCCTCCAGTAATTCCACCATGTTTTCCCAGTATTTTGCCAGTAATTTCTCGAGGAATTTACCAGGAATACCTTCAGGGATTCCACTAAAGATTCTTCTCCCAGTAATTCATCCAGATATTCATCCAAGAATTCTTCATGGAATTACTCCAGAAATACCTCTGGGAATTTCTCTAGGAATTTATTATTCGCGCTGTCTGTCTGTCTGACCCTTATGCATTTGAAGACTACCCAACAAACATTGTTGCTGTAAAACAGATGAACAATCTTTTCTTCAGCTTGATTTCGAAAAATTTGGCTGAATAAGTAGTTATTCAGCTATCATTGTTAGTTGGGTACTTATCCGATCGTTATGAAATTTTGTAGGTAGATATTTTTGGGCCGGGGAAGCAAAGACCTCTGCAGTTTCTGGAACGGGAGGCTCTCATACAGATAACTTTCAAGTCACACAGTCTTTCGAGAGGCGCTGTTGTGTAGTTTATGGCAGTTGAACTGTAAATTCTATAGTCGAGTTGTCCGTTTAAGTTACATTGATAAAAAATTGGTTAGCAACCAAACCACCAAACAGCATTCTTTATCTGAGACAAATGTACCAAATGGAATATAACGTGCCTCTGGAGCCAGGCTTTCGATGTTTATACAAATGAGTTTACATACTCTTTGGAGCCATACAATTAATTATTTAATGAAATGATCAACAAGATTTTTGAACGGTTCAATTTGTCCTCATGATGGGTGGCTATGTTCATATGTAGAACAAGTTAAGAAAATTAACAAAAACATCAGAAAAACTGTGCAAGAGCAACAATTAAAATGGGCAATACAAGGTTTGCCGGGTAAGCTAGTATATATATAAAAATGAATTTCTGTCTGTCTGTCTGTCTGTCTGTCTGTCTGTCTGTCTGTCTGTCTGTCTGTCTGTCTGTCTGTCTGTCTGACCGCTATGGATTCGGAAACTACTGGACCGATCGGTGAGAAATTTTGTATGTGGGTGTTTATGGGGCCGGGGAAGGTTCTTAGCTTGGTGCGGGACCTCTCCGGTCTCTGGAACGGGGGGCTCCCATACAGATGACTTCGCCGGGGACGTCCCTATGGAGCTGCATGTAAAAACACAGTAGGCAGGCAGTACGACGTTTGCCGGGACAGCTAGTTTTTTATAAAAATAACGGGTAACTTCCAATACATCCTGCAAGCTTGTATGCAGATATTTGCAGCTACAACCTTCACAGATTGATTCTCCTACTCAAATCTGATCATTTACTGGCGGACGATTGATTAAATGTGGTTAAGAACATGTTTGAAATGTTACATGAATTTTTATAATGTATATATTTTATTGGTAAAATTATGTGCCTATTACTCACATCCCCATTGGTCCAAAAACATCCAGATCCGATTTTTAGCGCTTCGAATTGGAAGATAAACATCTATTCTGATTCTCTGCGATGAAAACCTATTGAAAATCTACTTGCTTTTGTTATACGAAGACGCGAAGTACAGCTCAAAAGTCATGTGGTTTTTCGACAAATTTAAAGAATGTAAAATTGCATAACAGTACCCACGCTCTCATGCAAAATATGCAACAGAAACTTACATTAAAATGGATTTGCTGTATTCTTGGGAACATTATTGATTTATAAAAATTATACAAACTGATAAATTAGACAATTAATTTTTCGATTTTTGGCCTATGGCGGCACCACTGTGGGCTGCCACTCAGCACAAACAATACTGGAATAGTTTGGAGTCATGTCGTCAAACAAAATTGTATTGTACTGAGCCATCTCTAGGGGTGGCAAAGTATCTAACAAATCTGTCAATGCAGAATTGCAGCATGCTGGTCAAAGCATTGACTGGCCACTGCCGACTCAGTTATCACATGGCGAATATTCAGCAAGCTGATTCATTTGCCTGTGATAGCTGTGAATCCGATTATGGAACTTCGTATCATTTAATATGTAACTGTCCAGTTTTTGCGCAATTGCGTTTCCGAGTACTCGGGAAACACTTATTAAGTGAAACTGACTTCAGAAACCTGAATCTTCAGGACGTTCTGTTGTTCTTGACCCGCTGTGGTAAAGCGCTATAGGCTCTCTTTACGCTTTATGCGTTATCACAGTGCCCTTCTCAGGGCGCTGTTTGAACCCATTGTGGTACGCTTATGCGTTATTACAGTGTCCTTTTCAGGACGCTATGTGAACCCATTGTGGTACGCTTTTGCGAGTATGACGATCCTATTCCCTTACCTGTCCTTTCCCATGCCCTATCCTTTGTCCTTCCCTTTTCCGTCAGGTAAATGATGAATAGGCTCCTGTTCATGGCGATGGCACAAATTTCCCGAATGGAGGAGAACGTGCCTCTAGAGCCGACTGATACCTGATACCTGAGTCCCATTAGTATAAGGGTATCGGCTGCGACCGGTAATCACTCGATCAGGGCTCGAGACCCACTGGGCGCAATAATTGAAAACATGAATTATAATTATAAGAAACTTTTTTCAACTGCTAACTGTGTCGGTAGAGTAGATTTTTACTATTTTGGTCGGTAAAATAGCTCTGAATGATAACTAAATGATAACAAAACCTGTTATCAATCAGCTGTAATTTTCATGTTGATAACTAAATGTAATATTGTATATCTAAATTAGTTATCAACTTGAACTCAATTTTCGAATGAGTGTATTCAGTTTTGTACCTTTTAATTCCGTCCTGTGTTGCTTATCTTTTGACAGATACGCGTATTTCGACTACCACTTGTAATCTTCCTCAGTGTCAGTTATCCACTGGATAACTGACACTGAGGAAGATTACAAGTGGTCGGGTTTCTGCTAAACCGAACCAAAGACCATTTTTTGAAAAATTGAGTTTTCTTAACCATTAGATGAAGAATATGATGATCTTCTTTTCGTGTAAAAATCCAGTAATTCTGACAGCTCTTCGTGGAGTAAATTCAAAATTTCTGTTTGGCAGAACATACAAAAAATAAAATTGCATCCAACCAGAGTGAACTGTAAACCATTCCATAGAATCAGCGAAATATTTTAGTATTGGTCCAAATGATGAACATTTCAAGTTTTCCTCATCGCTGTCAGATTTCTAACTTCTAACCGACTCATAGTAACAATCTGTGAGAGAATTTAACACGTAATCAAAAATACGGGTGTTGGAGGATCGATTTGGATTTCGATGGCGTTGATCGCCATTTTTCCAAATCACAGTCAGCCAGACCGAACCAAATCCACTGCATTTAAAAATCAATTTATTCTCAACAATACAAAGATGAACTGGCTTTGAATACATGCGTTATGTTGATACACCTCATACTGATTATTTAACCCAGAAGCCGTCATTGAACAACAAAGATAATAAGAATAATAAAGATTGAAAAAAAATCAAACACTTGGTTCGCTTTGGCTGATCGAAAAATGGCGTTTTCACGAAAACCATGCTAGAGAAGAATGTTTAGAACTTGATTCAGACTTAACAACTGACCTTCAGCTAAGTAAAATGACCTAGAGGTAACGTGCTTGGTTATCGCTTAAAGGACCCAAGTTCGAATCTCTTTAATATTTTCGAAATTTTTTTTTTGTCTTAGTTCACTTTGGCAGATCATTTTCATGGTTTTCTTCGACCAGTATAAATTTGAAGTACACAAATTGCTCCATTTTCACATCTCAGGACCTCAGGACATGCAAAGACATCATTTGACATAATCACTCTTGTTCTGTGCCTGCACATGCACCGCCTATAAAAACATAGATGGGAAGCGCTGAGCTGGGAGGGCTTCCGCCGTTTACATTTCACACTATTTTGAGACCTTTGTGCTACCATACTACGCGTCCTCTCTGATTCATCTAAAGGATTGTGAGTGATATCGATTTCAACTTCATAGACACTGAAAAATCGAGATTTTTTTTATCACATTCCGACTGGTTTTCTCTGAAACAAAGAAACACAGTCAGCCACACTGAACTATAAACCATATTCCAATGTTTTTGTTCAGCCAGAGTGAACTGAGTGCAAAGTACTGAGAAATTAAATGGTATTATATCAATGATTTTAAATAATTTACATGTTTTCTTCATTTCTGATGGTTAACAAAGGCTTGTAAGTTACATGTGTGCGAAAAAGTTTCAAATAATCTTAGCTGTTGTTTATTTCTGAGTGGTTGAACTTGAAGCTTAATTATCTCGGAATAAACTTTTTGGCGCTTAGTTCGGTTTAGCAGAACCCCGGCCAAGTGGTAGTCGAAATACGCGTATCTGTCAAAAGATAAGCAACACAGGGCGGAATTAAACGGTACGAAACTGATTACACTCATTCGAAGAGGGTATTCTGCTTAGAGGGTTCGAAAAGTCGGTACAAGATCGATTGAACTCAATGATAACATAACTTCTTATCATTTTGGTATTCTTCGAGTAAATTTGAGTTATCATTTTTGTTATTTTGGCTCTCAATTCAACCTAAATGATAACAAACTTAATTATCAAACGAATGATAACACAAGTTTACAAAATAAAACGAAAGTCGTGAACTTCTGTCAACGACCAAAATTTTTGAAGCACAATTTAATGTGACGAGAGTTTCGACTGGAAATTTGTTGAATATTTTAACTGGCTTCCTCAGTCTGGGGAAATTCAAAACGACTAGTTTTGTATTGCCCGACGTTTCGGCCTTGTTTATTTGGCCTTTTTCAAGGGTAAACTAAAATAGAGTATACATTTTTGGTATTACAACATAGAACAGAAAACATAACATAAAACTACACCTACACTGTCTGTCGTTCTTCGTTACATTTATATATGCCGCAATTTTCATGTTGGGCTTCTTGTATGCCTGGATTTTGTAAATAACACTTATTAGGGACATTTAACATTTTTTACCATATTCAAAAACTTACGAAATAACTATTTGATTTTGTTTGGGGACACTGGACTGGACACACCTATTATCAACGACCTGGACTGTACGATTACAAAATGATATTCTACGGTTGGTTAAAAGATGGCGGGTAAGGCAAGGTGGAGCTTTCGTGCAGTTGGATAAAGTTTTTGGCTTTATCGTACTTTGGACTTGTTCTAAAACTAATAGTGTGTGTTGTGTGTACTATTTCTAAGTTGTTCTCTGCGAGAGTTGGTTGTTTTAATTGTGTGCAATATGCCAGCGTAGGCAGTATTGAGTCCATCTACATCGGTGCGGAAATTTATAGTATTGGATGTGTTTTGTATATGGCACATTTCCAATATTGGTAGAGCGGTGGATCGGAGAGTGCGATCTACTATTTTTGTACCGTCGAGGTTAAACGTGTGGTTGTGTTCTATCATATGCTGTGTGAGAGCTGTTTTTGCTTGTGTGATGTCTGTTGGTGTATTTACAATTTTGTTTACATCTGATTTGTGTCCGCTCATTCGTTTTTTGAGTTGGTTCGTAGTCATTCCTATATAGACTCCTTCGCAGTTGTTGCAAGGAGTACTATAAACAATGTTATGTTGATCATTTGGGGGAACTGGATCTTTGATCGGTCTTAGCAGGGATTTGGTTGTTTTAATGTTCCTGGTGGCTATTTTTACCTGGTTGTATTCTTTTTTCAGGATGTTGGAGATGGTGCGGATCAAGGTCGGAATGTTTGGCATCGATCGGTAGAGAACTTCTGTGGCTTGGTGTTGATGATCTCGTTGTGGGCTGTTCGTTTGGTGCTGTTCTGTTGGTGGATTCGTGATGCTTGGTTGCAATTGCATTGGCGGTCACATTGAAATATGGTCTACCATCTAATTGCTGACGTAGAAGCAATCATTCGCACCAACCCAGACAGGACAATACAGGACAGGAACAGATGTCTCATCGGTACGCAAGTCCAGAACTACCTAGCCCGCCCACAACTCCAACAACAAGACACCCCTCTAAGCCGGTTTTGCAACAATGCAGCGACCGCCACTCGAAAGTTTCTAGCAGAGCATCCAGATTTGTGCGTACTCGAATCCGACAAAGGGAAGAAGACAGTGGTAATGCGGATCCAAGACTACGAATCCAAGATGCTCCAGCTGCTCAACGACTCCACATACAAGGTCATCCAAAACGATCCAACAACCAGTCTCCAGAAGAAAACAAACCACATGGCCAAACGACTCCACGACCTCAAGCTGATCGACCATCGCACGTTTCGTACACTCCAGACATACACTTCCACCTGCCCCCGCATCTATGGACAACCTAAAGCACACAAACCAGACTTGCCTTTACGTCCGGTGGTCCCCAACATCACCGCACCCACGTACAACCTCTCCAAATACATAGCAACAATCCTTCAAGACAACTTTTGCAGCCAGTACAACATTAGGGACAGCTTCAGCTTCGCAGAATACATAAGCACAATCTCAATCCCACCGGATCACGTACTCGTATCCTTTGATGTTGTGTCTTTGTTCACCAACATTCCGAAGGAGTTGGTAATACGAAGCATACTACACCGATGGCCAGACATTAGTAGAGGAACCCGGATCAACCTCGACCTTTTCCTCGAAATGGTGGAATTATGTATCAACAACAGCTATTTTTGCTTTAGAGGCAAATTCTACCAACAAACCTTTGGCACAGCAATGGGGAGCCCCCTATCTCCAATCCTAGCTGACTACGTCATGGAGGACCTGCTGGAGTCAGTGACCAAGAAGTTGAAATTCAACGTTCGCGTCCTGAAAAAATACGTGGACGACCTTTTTCTCGTCCTACCAAAACCCGAAGTGCAGAACACACTGGAAGCGTTCAACCAATATGACAACCACTTGCAGTTCACCATCGAGATGGAAAAAGATGGCACCCTACCCTTCCTAGATTCACTCGTGGTTCGACACAACGATCAGTCCGTAACAACCAAGTGGTACTCCAAACCCATATCATCCGGCCGCCTACTCAACTACCACTCTTTCCACCCAACAACCATGAAAATAAACGTAGCGATGAACTTCATAAAACGCGTTCTCCAGCTAACCACGGATGGACAGATCGAACAACAGAAGAATCAAATCTTCCAAAATCTGAGGAGAAACGACTATCCCTCCTCGCTCATAAATAGAATGTTGAATCGCATTACCAGCAACAATGCGCCTCCACCACCCACTAGCCAAAGACCACCTCCACCACCGCTATCCCCAGGACCACCGCCACCAGCACTACCGCAAAGCACCCCAACGTCAACACAGCTACTGCCATCTCTGCCGTCATCACCACCTCCGCCACTGCAGACATCACCTTCAATGTCACCGCCAATGCAATTGCAACCAAGCATCACGAATCCACCAACAGAACAGCACCAAACGAACAGCCCACAACGAGATCATCAACACCAAGCCACAGAAGTTCTCTACCGATCGATGCCAAACATTCCGACCTTGATCCGCACCATCTCCAACATCCTGAAAAAAGAATACAACCAGGTAAAAATAGCCACCAGGAACATTAAAACAACCAAATCCCTGCTAAGACCGATCAAAGATCCAGTTCCCCCAAATGATCAACATAACATTGTTTATAGTACTCCTTGCAACAACTGCGAAGGAGTCTATATAGGAATGACTACGAACCAACTCAAAAAACGAATGAGCGGACACAAATCAGATGTAAACAAAATTGTAAATACACCAACAGACATCACACAAGCAAAAACAGCTCTCACACAGCATATGATAGAACACAACCACACGTTTAACCTCGACGGTACAAAAATAGTAGATCGCACTCTCCGATCCACCGCTCTACCAATATTGGAAATGTGCCATATACAAAACACATCCAATACTATAAATTTCCGCACCGATGTAGATGGACTCAATACTGCCTACGCTGGCATATTGCACACAATTAAAACAACCAACTCTCGCAGAGAACAACTTAGAAATAGTACACACAACACACACTATTAGTTTTAGAACAAGTCCAAAGTACGATAAAGCCAAAAACTTTATCCAACTGCACGAAAGCTCCACCTTGCCTTACCCGCCATCTTTTAACCAACCGTAGAATATCATTTTGTAATCGTACAGTCCAGGTCGTTGATAATAGGTGTGTCCAGTCCAGTGTCCCCAAACAAAATCAAATAGTTATTTCGTAAGTTTTTGAATATGGTAAAAAATGTTAAATGTCCCTAATAAGTGTTATTTACAAAATCCAGGCATACAAGAAGCCCAACATGAAAATTGCGGCATATATAAATGTAACGAAGAACGACAGACAGTGTAGGTGTAGTTTTATGTTATGTTTTCTGTTCTATGTTGTAATACCAAAAATGTATACTCTATTTTAGTTTACCCTTGAAAAAGGCCAAATAAACAAGGCCGAAACGTCGGGCAATACAAAACTAGTCGTTTTGAATTTCCCCAGACTGAGAAAGCCAGTTAAAATGCACAATTTAATGCTGATTTCGAAACCAACCTTCAAAAAAATTTAAGTAGAACAGTTTTTGAATTTTAGCTCAATATCGAGTTTTGCAACTTTTTAAAATATGTAATTCACTAAAATTCAAATATATTGCGTTTTGTTCAACCAATTTTAAATCTTTTTCCATAAATTAAAAGCTGAATACAATACCATTCGATCATCTAAATACAGGTTTTGCGTCAGATTGGTAAAATTCAAGATATTGACGAGTTTTAGGGACGATCTTCTTAAATTTTAGCAAAATTCCCAAAATTTTTTTGAAGAAATGTATTTTTTTTTCTATATGAAAAAACCAACTTAAAAAATCTTTCTCGACGTTTATTCGACATATCATATGTAGGCGAGTTACAGTAAAAATTTCAGCTCAACCGGAGCATTGATTACGGAGAATGAGGTGTTTGAAGTGAGCGACTTTGCTTAAAAATAGAACAAAACTCTATTTCAAATCATCAACCTTGTATGGAAAGTCGAAAAAAAATTCCGCTCTACTGTAATTTTTTTTTCTTTCGCGTTTTCGAACTCAGGGCATGATTCTACACCAAAAATGATCATCAGCTTACCGAGGTCAAAAATGCTGTAAACTAGTGTTACCAGGTAACAGAACTTGTTAATATTTTGTTATCCGCCTTTGCTCGGGCTTTCTACTGCTCCGATAGCTGTTCGACTTTCTCGAACCGGTGGAGACAGGGGGACATTTTTACCAGGCATCTTGAAGAGCTCTAATGCGATATCATCCTCACTAGCTGAGTTGCTGTTTTAAGGCATCCTTAACTTCCCTTAGCCTAGGAGTTTGTTCGTTTCCGTTCCGTGCTACACTGCGCAAGCCGGATAAATAGCCATTTTGTCTGTTTTGCGAATGGCAATACCCATGCTAGAATATTAGAAACGGTGATAGAAGTCTACTTCCACCTGAAATGCAGACCAGTATGATTGACAAGTTTTCGTGAGCAATATGATCGTGTCTCTCTTTTTCAAAGAATAGTCCACTTAATAATCCTTGAGTAATTATTAGTAATACTATTGTTTTGCTTGCTTTCATTTACTAAGATAAAGTAGACACGAGATCCCCAAATTGATGATACATTTTCTGAGAACTCCCACCAGCACGTAACAATAGACCAGTCTGCGCCAGCAGGAAAAAGTGAATTGACAAATATAATGAAAACAATTGAATGACGCCAGAAGAAATCGTAGACTCGCTGATAAGCAATGCCTGGTAAGATCCAGAATATATACGACGGGTGTAGTATAATCACAATCTGTCAACTGGTGGAACTCGTTTACCCCTCACTTGAGAATGAAAGATTAGATAATTTCTCATATTACTTGCTCGAATTGCAACTCTTGATGAGAGGTTGGAAATCATTATTATTGGATATATTTTTGATTTACGCTGTTTACCCCTTCACAATCGCTCGCATGGACCGTACTCAGACCCTACTGATATGGGGGTATTGATTGAGGAAACGACGAAATCAAGCCGAATTGAAACTCATCAAACCGTTTATTACTCAATGGGTAAACAATCACTAGTTGTAGTTCGATATTGACACATATTGGGAGGCAAAGACGGAAGTTTCCTGTAAACACGAACGCATGGGAAAATCCGCCGCTCGGCGGGCGATAAAGCTTATTACTACATCGCGGGTACAGATAAGATTAGAATAGTAAGTGCAGGTAAATCAAATTCAACGGCGTATTTCAAACCCAAAAAAGGCGATAGCACAGACAGACTGGATACAGATTTGTCGATTGCCAGCCAGTTGATAAAAATAGAAATTCCGATGCACAACCGAACCGTAGTAACGTCACTCAGCCACGATAATCTCTGCACACGTGCTGTGTCGACCGACGCGGATGGTAGGCCGGGAATCCCGGGGGTGGTTGTGAGAACATTTTGCCCAACTGCACGTCATTATAAGTATCCGTTCGGACGAATGGACGCAATTGCATGGCTCTAGCTTAAATATGAATCTACCTGATAGATAGAACCCGAGCGAGCACTCAGCAGAGAGTATATACGAGCAAGCAGGCTTAATGGTGGCCAATTAGTGCGGAATGCTGGTTGCTATCTTATCAAAACTTCGTCCACCACGGCACCCGTCCGAGCCATCGCACATCGGTCACACTACATATGTGGGTCGTTCCATGCGAAATCGGCCACGAGCTCTTATCGGGTTCCACCCGAGTCTCCAGGTTTACTTTTATTTACACTGCTTGACATTTTTTCAAGAAAGTTCAAGCTATGGTATGAAACCCAAAATTACCCAGTAGGTTCAAAAACTTTTCAGGAGGCGACCCCCCTAGCTACTGGGCTAACTTTTCACGACCCATCAAGGAAAAAATAAAACTTAAATACTAAAATAATAATTAAACTTTTTCAATGAACGGAGATAAACTGTGCAATTTTATGATATAAGAGGGATTTACTTAACAGCGTGAATCGCTGATTAAAGATAATTCTTATTAAACGATTACCAAGGCAATCTTTGAATATTTCATTCGCAATTGCTCTAAAACCCTTAAGTATCATCCAACAAACATAACAAAATAAAACCATAATCAATACTTAAACCAATAACGACTGAGTGTGACTGTCTCTCGCGACCCTTCCTTGGAAGTCCGGCGATCCCCGGAGGGGGTCGCGACCCACAGTTTGGGAAACTATAGAATCGTAATGAAGGAATTTTTTGAAAATGTTGCAACACAACTCCACGGTTTAAAAACAATGTTTGAATGGGGAACTAGTGGTGTTCAGTAAAATAAAAGAATTATATGTGACACATTAGTTCTTTTTCAACCGTTTGAATTTTAGATGATATTATGTTTTTACCTAGAAATATTAAAAAAATATAGTGTCTTTACATGAATCTTTGAAAATCACAGATTTTTTTTATTGGAAAAGCTATTTAAACATCAGTCTGATAACCCTTTAGTGACGAACAAGCACAATAGTGCTGTTGAGCGATAACAGTTTTGCATATTTTTTTTTCATCTGTTTAGTCTTTGTTTCATGTGATGTAAACTGTTTTATGCAATTCAGTATCATAATTTCTATTTAATACTACCCATTTCAGTATCATAATGACCTACTTTTTCGTACCGGTTCATTATACAACTGAAATGAGTTGCATAATGAAATATAGTTGCATTATGTTCATAATGCAACTCATTTGAGTTGCATTATGAACATTATGCAACTCAAATGAGTTGCATTATGAAACAAATCATTGCATAAAATTTTGTATGGAACTCGTTGCAAAGCTCAACTATTTCAGCACTCTTCGTATTTATCCAACTCGGCAAGCCTCGTTGAATAAATGTACGATTCGTGCTGAAAAAATCAACTTTTTGCAACTCGTTACATAAATAACTATTAATAATTTAGTCATTACTTACAGTAGTATGTGTGCAAACATAATTTTGTTTCTGGGAGATTTTCTACAACAAGTTAAACAAAAAGTGGACAAACATCGTAAAACATGAAAAAGTTTTTTCCTTCACATATTTTTTATTTCCGATTTCTCTAGGTAGTCAACGCTAGAAATCGAAAGATAAAGAGCAGGTCTTCCAAATGAGGAACAATAATTGTTGTTTTGTTGGGAAATCTAGGAGTTCTGAAGAGCCAAAATTGAGCCATTAGTATGGAAATTTCACTTTTTTGCACTCCGTCTCGAAAGGGATAAAGCAGAATACCGTGAGGTGGTCATTCACCGCTCGTTTCATATAATTTGAATATAAATCTTATGAAACGAGCGGTGAATGGCGACCTCACAGTATATTGAAATTTGTTTACATTCCGGCATTGTAAGTGAAAATTCATTTTTTTAAGTTCTGCAACCCTATCAAAGGAATATCTCTTTAAAATTTATACGAAAGTCTCTTTGGCAATTATCTTATACACATCTCAATTTCTTTGAAATTTCAATTGTGTCTATAAATCACAGCTGTAAAGGCATGGGTATTCAGCATGACCATCCTGAGAGTGACGGGTTTGATTTCCGGTCGTTCCAGGAACTTTTTGTATTAGAAATTTTCTTGACTTCCTTGGGTATAGAGTATCTACATGCCTGCCACACGATATACACATGCGAAATGATCATTGGCAGAGCAAGGTCTCAGTTAACACTCAAAAGGCCAAGGTTATTTTCACAACAAATTTGCATACAACTCGTGGAAGCATAAGCTAGGAACTTGTGAGGGCCAAAGCTATGTTCGACTCTGTCGGCACTCTATTTTGCAGCCCAGAAGTCACAATGGTCAATGATAAAAATTACAAGTGTCCTCTACTACAGGTTCCGCTACTACACTTTGGGAGTTCCGGAAAATGCCAAAATGGTCCACGACCATTCTCATAGCTATAAGAATCCTATTGACAAAAATCATGAGGAAAGAGTGGCCAGTGACCATCTTTATAGCTAAATCATGAAGAATGAGTTGCCACACGGTATGTCTTGAAGTAAAAATGCAAGCGTCCTCTACTACAGGTTCTGTCAGGAAACCTCGGAAGATCTGGACCAAAATGGTCAATGGCCATTTTTACAGCTACAAGAATCCTATTGACGGGAAATCATGAAGATTGACCCCCGACGTTCCGGAAGTGGCCACGATGGTCAATGACCATTTTCATATCTAAAATAATACCATTGACGGGAAATCATAAAAATGAGCTGCCGCACGGCATGTTTTGGAGTAAAATGCAAGTGTCCCCTACTATAGGTTCCGCCAGGGCACTATAAGCACTCCGGAAGTGGCCATGATGTACAACGACCAGCTAAAAGAATCCTATTGACGAGAAATAATGAAGAATGAGCAGCATGGCATATTATGGAATGAAAATGCAAGTGTCCTCTACTCCAACATCTACCAGGACACCTCGGACGTTCCGGAAGAAGCCAAAATAGTCAACGGCCATTTCCATAGTAACAAGAAGCCTATTGACGAGTAAACATGAAGAATGTGCTGCCGCACGGTATATATTAGAGTAAACATGCAAGCGTCCTCTACAACAGGTTCCGCCAGGGCCCCCCGAACGTTCCGAAGTGGGTCAATGACCATTTTTTCAGATAAAATAATCCCATTGACGGGAAATCATGAAGAATCAGCTGCCGCACGGCATGTTTGGGAGTAAAAAAGCTCATGTTCCCTGGCACCGGTTCTCCATGGGGCATTCCAGAGGATCCAGAAACATCCAGAAGGACTTCAAGTGTCCAGAAAATGTACTGAAAGAATCAGCTTCGATAAAGTTAATATTATTGCCAATGTTTTAAAGCTGTTCCATAGAGAAAAAAATAATTCTGATAAAAATACCTCAAATGCCATAACGTTGGTACCCCACGGGAATCCGGAACCATCCGGGTTTAGATTTCGTGACGCATTTTATCAAAACTAGAATAAAAACTGGATATTGTCGCAAAATTTCATTAGGATTGGATAAAAATCAATAGAGCTATGCATTTTTCAAGTTAAAGAGACGAACCAACCAAGGGCTGAAAGTCTCTATAATAAAGCTAAATGAATCAATCAATCAAGTTGAAAATTTGTTGCGAAAATGACATTGGTCTTTTGGGTGTTAATAAGCTGAGAAGCAGGCTCTGTCCCAGTGTGGATGTTGCGTCAAGAAGAAAGAAGAAAAAACATTCCTTTGATTTTTTTTTCGTAAATGTGTTTAGAATACATTTCCATAGTTTCTTTGATACATATTTTATTGATAACTCCTTATAATATTGCTTTAGCAAATCTTTTGAAAATTACATTGAGTTTGTAATTTCGGGTGAAATCGATCATTTTTCATAGTTTTTGGTGCCCAGTTAATCAATTCAAATTTATCAAATAAGATGATGAAGGATTCTTACTGATTCAAAACTTTTACTGCTAATAATTTTAATGTAAATAATACTATAAGGATGATACTTATTTAATTTCCCGTTCCTTGTTCTCGGTCAGCAGACATCGTACCGTGCTTGGTCCGAATCACCCCCAAGAAGTGTGTATTAATTTATTAAATGTCAGTGATTACTATTTCAATGTTAGCAGAGATAGATGATGTACAATATCGTATAAGACATCGTGTACGACTAACTCATCATTCAATAATCCTAGAGTCAAATATTGACAATGTTAACACCTTATTATACCCCCTTCCTCGACCATTCAAAGAGTGGTGGGATAAAAAGTGAAATTAATATCTGCAATAAACAAACAACAAAAAATCTGCCGGTGGAGTGGACCTCGTGTAAGGTTAATCCTATTCTATCCCGTACAAAATCGTATAAAACTTCGTGTACGACTAACTCTTCATTCAATAGTTCTAGAATCAAAAAATGATAATTTTTACACCTTATTTTAGGTTTACAGCGTTTACTTTTGATCTATTCTAAAATATTGTTGAAATTCCTACTGTTATTTCTATGTATTTGATTCTAAAATTTCTTTGTAAACTGCCCTGGCAATTACTTAAGCGATTTCTTCGGTATTTTTTTTCTTTAATCTTTTGGTGTGTTTTTCAATATGGTCGACAATTTCTCCCGAATACATATTTGAAAAGGCGTTGCCCCCTTAAACCCATTATGCATTCATTTGGAAAAACCTTAAGAAATTCTTTTGGGGATACCTACCTCAATTCCTTCCGCCTATTCTTTGGGAATTCCATCAGACAGTCTATTTGTAAATTTCTTAAGCCATTCTTTTGGAAATTTATCGAAAATTCTTCTGCTATGAGTGTCAAATAAAAAAAAGTTATCATTGATCATCGAAAACCCCTCCTAGAGCAAATTTCTGGCTACGCCACTACTGTCTTGAAATCATTACTTAATAAATTTCTTATGGGATTAATTAAGGATTGGCCATAGGAATTGGGTAAGGAATTTTTAAATAAATTGCCTTACTATTCCCAAAAAGGCCTCAAAGAAATTCACAACGAAATGGCCGAACAAATTTAAAACATACGAAGAAATTACTTAGATAATTCTAATTCGAATTATCGATAAAATTGCTGAAATTTTCGATAAAATTGCTGAAGTAATTTCTAAAACAAAAAAAAATTACTGGAGAAAAGCACTGTTGAAGGAATTCTCTCAAAAGTTCCGCGCCGATAATCAGTGCACAAACAAAACTAAGTTTACATAAAATCGAGATAAATATATTATGGTCAACCATTAACGAAAGACGATTTCCGGTAACTGTAGCAGTTCTAGACGCTAGTCAACCACGTTCTCTAGTTGATTACCATTACATTATCAAAAAAAAAAAATCATCGTATTTTCGGTAATAATACAATCAAGATAAAATCAACAAAAAGAAATCATCCACCTAAAATATGAATATGATATTCACGTTGAAAATAACACGATTTTACAATTTGAAGTCTGGAAGTTTGGTCTGTCTTAGTTTTCGTCTTATTATTTCGGGCAAACTATGCGGTAGACTCTTATAAAGAACTTCTGAAGAAATTAAAATGAAATTCCAGGGTGCTCAAAAAAATCCAGAAAAATCTTGAACATTTTTTTTATCATTTTTCTTTCATATTTCTCCAGAAGCTTCTTGGAAGATTCTTCAAAAAGGATTCAGTGTTGTCTCCAAGAAATCCACCAAGGATTCTTCCTGAAAATTCTTCAACAGATCTCTCACGAATTCCGACAGGAGTTCCATCAGAGATTTTTTCAGGAGGATTCAGGGACGCCTCCAGAAGATCCTTAAGGGATTCCCATAGGAGGCCCTACAGAGATTTATCTAAGAATTCCTTCAGGGATTCCTTCTGAAGATCCTTCAGGAATTCCTACAGTAGTTCCTTCAGGAATTAGTCTATTAGTTCCTTCAATGATTCAGTATTTCTCCTGGCGTTCTTTAATGTATCTTTTTTGGTTGTCCTTTAGGGATCGCTCAAGGAGATCCCTCAGGAATCACTCCAAGAGTTTCATCAAAGTTTCCTACAAGTGTTCCTTTCGAGATCTCTCCTGGAATGTCTTCAAGCATCCCTAGTAAAATTCCTTCAGGGATTCTCCCTCAAATTCCTGAAATTATTTCAGGGATGACCCCTGAAATTCCTTCAGTAATTTCTGCAGCACTTCCTGTAATGATTTTTCCAGAAATCCTTTCTGAAACTTCTTCGTTATGGAGTTCCTTCTGGAAGGTCCTTCAAAGATTCTTTCAGGAATGTCTCTTGGAGACCCATCAGGAATTCCTCCAGAAGTTCCTTCAGGAATTCTTACGGGGGATCCTCCCCAGTCAACCAGTCATCGTATAAGATGTTGTATAAGGTGTTAAAGTGGAGGCGATATGCGTTCATTTTACATGCGCCAAAAAGGAGGCAAGTGCGCATATGGCCTCCAGCTTATCATCTTATGCAACAGCTTATACGATGATTGGCTGTCTGGGTCTAGAAATTAGTCTTGGGGTTTCTCCAGGGATTCATTCTGAAGTTTCTTCTAGAATTCTTGCAGGGCTTGGCCCTGGAGTTCCTTCAAAGATTCATCCAGGAGTTTCAGGGATTCGTGCAGATGTTTCTTTAGAAACTCCTCCTGAATTGCTTCAGAGATTCCTCTTGAATTTCTTCAGGGATTCCTGCAGGAGTTCCATCAGTTGTCTTTCCAGAATTTCCTGCAGGGATTCTTAAAATAGAATCCAACGATTCTTCCAGGGTAGTTCAGGGATTCCAACAGAAGTTTCTTCTGGGATTGCAACAGAATTTCTTCTAAGATTCTTCCTAGATTTCCTTAGGGAATTCCTTTTTTTGCATGGATTCTTCCAGGGATCGCTCCTGGATTTCTCCCGGAGATTTTTCCAGGATTCTCGATTGCCTTCAGGAGTTACATCAGAGATTTCTTCATGATTTCCTACAGGAATTCTTCCAAAAAATTCCTATACACTATAATTATGCATATCTTCATGATTTCCTTGAAGGATCTTTCATGAAGCCGGGGCCCGTGGCGCAGTGGCTACACTGCGGGAATCGAACCAGTCATCCTCAGCATGGTCGGGCTGAATACCTGTGCGCTTACCGCACTGGAAATAGAAGCCGTATTTTTAATGTTACTTAGGAAATAATTTCTTTTTCTAACTTTCGCAGCACTGTTTTTCATTGCCACGCAGAATATCGCCGGAGATTAAACATGGAATGACCGCACTAACTATACTGTTTCAACTGTTTGGGAGTGCTCGGGCATCATTGGGCAAGTGATAGCCTAGCTTAATTGAAATTAAAGTAAATAACAGCCTACAACGTTGAGCTAAATGATCAAAGCTCAGCGATGAAAATCAAATTATCTTCAATCACTGTTTAATTATAACTAATTGACAGCATCACCCATTTTTTCCACTTACGTATGTATGAACCATAGATAAATTTCAACGAAACAAAGTGAATTCTTGTACCGAAGGTTGACTAATCAATATAATAACAACGAACGAGCTTTTATCAGTGAAGTCAAGTAGCTATACCTCTATCCAGGGTAAAAATAGCACAAAGTACCAGCTAATTCCTTTCCGCTAGGAACTAATACCAACTTAAAGTACAAAGCATTCCACTCGCATACTTACGGGATATGAGTCTAGTGGTTCTTCCTCCGGTGTTAAAGCTAGTGACGATTGTCGGTGGCCGTATCTTCCCGAACTGCTCGATGTTCCACCTGTGGAGCAAAGAAAGAGAAAATAAAACGGATTTAGAGATTAGCGCAACATATCGGGCTCAATCATCATCATCCGGAGCATCATCAGAAGGAAAATATGTATGACAGCACGGCGGGAAACAAACAATCCTCCTGTGGAAAACCACGCACCGCATCCACCATCCATCGTCCGGTGTTGCCTCATCGTTCGATCGATTTTTTTTTCTGTCTTCAACTTTCGGCACTCTTCCTTTCCTGGCCTGGCTTACAGAGATGATGAATTGTAATTTTTCACGACTCATCACAACATGTTTACATAATGGCGCGCACAATTGGGGGCTCAATTCACGGTGGTGGTCGCATTACGTGTTTCGGTCGATCGTGGCGATCGATGAAGGTCAGCAGCGAGTGGTGGCGATGTTGCGTACAGGAGGTTGAAGCAGCCGCAACAGCATCCGTCCCGTCTTCGGAAGAAGATTCATTTATCATTCATTTTGTTCCGATTAAATTAATCTGAGCAATCGTTTCATTACGTTACGGACCAAGAGCGACCAGTGGTGTTTTGTGAGCAACACATTTCTGACTTTTGCGTGCGAATCTTTAATACCATCTGCATAATTTGTTTGTCATAATGACAGTCAGTTAGTCTATATTTGTAATGGCAAACGTGACTTAAATTGGTTGTAGTTGATTTCCAATCTTTTGTGATGGAAATTAAAGTGGAACATTTCAAACATGCACTAAAGACGGCCATTCTTGCTTGTCGCTATAAGACATTTTTCTCACAAACCTGAAGATACGCGTTAAACATTTACCGAGCTTTCAAAATAAACATAGCATGAACCGAGCTCACCAATTTACATATGCATCCTACCACTGCTCCATTCTTATTCGAAAGCCGGGTATCACATTTTACAGCAAAAACTATCACGCTAAACCGATGTAAAATGAACACGAGACGGAGTTAAAACATGGAACCTCACCGACGAGCCCCTTCAACACACTCCATTTTTAGGGTCTCTCGCAATTATTGTTAAAATAGTTTTCCTTAGTTAGTGACATAGCTGGTATTAAGCGATTGATTAGGCGTGATTAGGCGTGTGTAAAATAAATAATCCTACAATCCTTGATGGGTTTTGAGAAAGAATCCCTACTGACAGTGTCAGTCTGACACTCGATCTCACAGAATCCATAAGAACTACTAGAAGTCGTAATTGCAAATTGTTGCTACAATTGATCCAGTACATAATTGTTCTTTTTTTATGATATGCAAATCCAAAAACCATACTTCAAATAATACATGTTTTTATTTCCAAAATTCGGCACCAACAATTCAAAAGGGCGTAACTGCATTTGGAAGTAATACCTTCTTTCAAAGCTGTAGGTCGTACTGCCTCCCTTACACTCAAACCACCGTGGCTGTCGGAAAGAGGAGAGTTTTTCCCATCTGGTACTTGTTGTGAAAAACATGGAAATCATAACACATGATCCACAGCTTTAAAAGAAGGTGATGATTCCAAAAGCAGTTACGCCCTTTTGAAATGTTGGTGTCGAATTGGACTTCTTCAACACATTAGCAGCAGTGACTGCAGCTATATCGCTTTGTGTGATGATGGCAATTGCCAAGCAACACATTTTTACCATTCAACTGATTGGCCGTTGCCGCTGAATAAACTGCACCGTTTGTTTGGTTGGGTACTTGTACAAGTGGCGGCCACTTGATGCCTCTTTCATCACTTTTTCGATTTTTGTTTTTGGCTCATTTCACCTCACAGCGAGCTTTGCGAACCATGAATCATCGATGAATTGACAGTCATCTATCTTGACTAGCTTTATTGTGAAGCATACCTTTACCAAATAATGTTGGAGTCAATAACTTTTTGGCAAATTTCAAATTACAAACTATGCATCTAAATTTGACAGTAAACCTTCCCTAGAGCCATTCTGGAAGGAATCACTGGAGCTATTCTGGAAGAAATTCCTTGAGGTATTCCGGAAGGAAATCCTGGAGGTATTCCCGAAGGAATTTATGGAGGAAGCCCTGGAGTTATTCTTGAAGGAATCCAATGAGATATTCCTATAGAAATCTCTGGAGATATTCCTAAGGGAAACCCTGAAGGTATTCCTGAAGTAATCCTTTGGAAGTATTCCTAAAGGAACCCTGGTGGTATTCCTGAAAAAATCCTTTGAGAAATTCCTATTGTTACCAACTGGCATCACTGGCCCCTCGATCTTTTCGGCAGGCCCTTTGGCAGCTGTCATTAGGGAGAAGCTTGTCAAAATCCATTGTCGCATTGACAAGCAGTGGAAAGAAACGTGCAAGGTGAAATTGGATTTGCTAAACCTATTAAAACTAAATTTGTTGAACTTAATCTAAAATTTGTATTGTAGCTAAAATTTGGATTCAAGATTATCGTTAAATTGAACTTCACACAAAACTAAAACAATTGTATCACAAATAAATCACAGTAAGTTGTTCCTTAAAACTAGTTACATCGACTTAACCTAAAATTATAACACAGATTGTGACAAACACACCAACTACACAAAGGATAAAACGTTGAGGCAAAAGCGAAGAACTAAAACGCTCGAAACCGAAAATTGTGAGTATTATAAGACATGGTAGAATTGCGAATACAACAAATATATTTCCAGCTAAAAGCTGTTTTCGCACCAACCTAATCGAGTTGCGAGCTGCTGAAAGAAACGGCCCAGAGCTTCTTGTTCTCCGGAACACCTATAGAAATCCCTGGAGGTATTTCTGAAAGAAGCCCTGGAGGAATATCTGTAGGTATTCTAGAAGAAATCCTTAAAGATATTCTTATAGAAATCTCTGGAGATATTCCTAAAGGTACTCTTGAAGGAATTTCTGAAGATATATCTGAAGGATTTCCAGAAGGTATCCTTTAAGGATTTCCTGAAGGAATCCCTGGAAGTATTGAAGGAATGTCTGAAGGTATTCCTGAAGGAATCCATTGAGAAAATTTGGAAGGAATCCCTAGGGAAATTCCAGAAAGAATCTTTGAAGATATTCAAATAAAAATCCCTGGAGGTATTCCTGATGGAATCCCCGGAGGTATTCCTGAAGGAATCCCCGGAGGTATTCCTGAAGGAATCCCCGGAGGTATTCCTGAAGGAATCCCCGGAGGTATTCCTGATGGAATCCCCGGAGGTATTCTTGATGGAATCCCCGGAGGTATTCCTGAAGGAATCCCCGGAGGTATTCCTGAAGGAATCCCCGGAGGTATTCCTGAAGGAATCCCCGGAGGTATTCCTGAAGGAATCCCTGAAGGTATTCCTGAAGGAGTCCCTGAAGGTATTCCTGAAGGAATCCCTGAAGGAATCCCTGAAGGAATCCCTGAAGGAATCCCTGAAGGAATCCCTGAAGGAATCCCTGAAGGAATCCCTGAAGAAATCCCTGAAGGAATCCCTGAAGGAATCCCTGAAGGGATCCCTGAAGGTATTCCGGATTGAATCCCTGAAGGTTTTCCTGATGGAATCCCTGTAGGTATTCCTGAAGAAATCTCTGAAGGTATTTCTGAAGGAATCCCTAAAGGTATTCCTGAAAAGATTCCTGGAGGTTTACATGAAGGAATCCTTGAAGATATTCCTGAAGGAATCCCTGAAGGTATTTTTTTTTTGTCTGTATTAACGAGACTTTTAACCCTAGGCTATTTCATATCGGGACCCACGCTTTACTTCCCTTCCGAAGGAAGAACCCACATTTTGTGAGTATGTCGGGAGTGGGATTCGATCCCAAGTCCTCGGCGTGATAGTCTTTTGTTCTAACCACCACACCAGGTCCGCTCCACCTGAAGGTATTTCTGAAAGAATCTCTGGAGGTATACCTGAAGGAATATCTGGTGGTATTCCTGAAGGAATACTTGAAAGTATTCTTGAAGAAATCTCTGAAGGTATTCCTGAAGGTATGAATAAAGGATTTTCTGAAGGTATTCTTGAAGGATATTCTGAAAGAATCTCAGGAAGTATTCCTGAAGGAATCTTTGGAGATAGTCCTGAAGAATCTCACGAGATATTCCTGAAGGAATCTCTGGAGGTATTCCTGAAGGAATCCCTGGAGGTATTCTCAATGGATTCTCTGAAGGTATTCCAGAAGGAATCGCTAAAGGTATTCCTGAAGGAATCCCTGAAGGTGTTCCTAAAGGAATCCCTAAGGGTATTCCTGAAGGTATTCCTGAAGGAATCCCTGAAGGTCTTCCTGAGGAATCTCCAGAGGCATTCTTGAGGAATCCCCTGAGGTATTGCTAAGAAATCCCCGGATGTATATTACAATTTTTATTTTTGTGTTAAATGTGCTATTTTAACTTGTAAATATTCCCCTAGTATTAATGCACATTTATAGGGCTCTGGCAGGATAGACTGGCACAGACTTCAAGTTATAGAACTCTGGTGATGAAACCCGAATCGGGATGTCCTCTTAGGATTAGAAATTCCTAGACAAAACATAAGCTATGAAAGCAACTAATGCTGCGAACGAAAGGCAACCTGCCAGAGAAAATACCATTACAGGATTGACCGATAGACCAACAACATTAATGAAACCTCGTCATCATGTCATCGAAAATTGTTATCCAATAGGAAAACATGGCAAAATATATGTTCTGTGTTGTATTTGTCCAAACGTAATGTCCTAATTTATTACGCATTTGCAAGTTTCCACTACAAGATGTCATATTTTAATATGCATTTGTAGTGCTTCACTATTATTTCGTAATAGGTATTCCTGAAGGAATGCCCGAAGGTATTCCTGAAGGAATCCCCGGAGGTATTCCTGAAGGAATCCCCGGAGGTATTCCTGTAAAGGAATCCCTGGAGGTATTCCTGTAAAGGAATCCCTGGAGGTATTCCTGTAAAGGAATCCCCGGAGGTATTCCTGAAGGAATCCCCGGAGGTATTCCTGAAGGAATCCCCGGAGGTATTCCTGAAGGAATCCCCGGAGGTATTCCTGAAGGAATCCCCGGAGGTATTCCTGAAGGAATCCCCGGAGGTATTCCTGAAGGAATCCCCGGAGGTATTCCTGAAGGAATCCCTGAAGGAATACTGGAGGTATTCCTGAAGGAATCCTGGAGGTATTCCTGAAGGAATCCCCGGAGGTATTCCTGAAGGAATCCCCGGAGGTATTCCTGAAGGAATCCCCGGAGGTATTCCTGAAGGAATCCCCAGAGATATTCCTGAAGGAATCCCCGGAGGTATTCCTGAAGGAATCCCCGGAGGTATTCCTGAAGGAATCCCCGGAGGTATTCCTGAAGGAATCCCCGGAGGTATTCCTGAAGGAATCCCCGGAGGTATTCCTGAAGGAATCCCCGGAGGTATTCCTGAAGGAATCCCCGGAGGTATTCCTGAAGGAATCCCCGGAGGTATTCCTGAAGGAATCCCCGGAGGTATTCCTGAAGGAATCCCCGGAGGTATTCCTGAAGGAATCCCCGGAGGTATTCCTGAAGGAATCCCCGGAGGTATTCCTGAAGGAATCCCCGGAGGTATTCCTGAAGGAATCCCCGGAGGTATTCCTGAAGGAATCCCTGAAGGAATACTAGAGGTATTCCTGAAGGAATCCTGGAGGTATTCCTGAAGGAATCCCCGGAGGTATTCCTGAAGGAATCCCCGGAGGTATTCCTGAAGGAATCCCCGGAGGTATTCCTGAAGGAATCCCCGGAGATATTCCTGAAGGAATCCCCGGAGGTATTCCTGAAGGAATCCCCGGAGGTATTCCTGAAGGAATCCCCGGAGGTATTCCTGAAGGAATCCCCGGAGGTATTCCTGAAGGAATCCCCGGAGGTATTCCTGAAGGAATCCCCGGAGGTATTCCTGAAGGAATCCCCGAAGGTATTCCTGAAGGAATCCCCGGAGGTATTCCTGAAGGAATCCCCGGAGGTATTCCTGAAGGAATCCCCGGAGGTATTCCTGAAGGAATCCCCGGAGGTATTCCTGAAGGAATCCCCGGAGGTATTCCTGAAGGAATCCCCGGAGGTATTCCTGAAGGAATCCCCGGAGGTATTCCTGAAGGAATCCCCGGAGGTATTCCTGAAGGAATCCCCGGAGGTATTCCTGAAGGAATCCCCGGAGGTATTCCTGAAGGAATCCCCGGAGGTATTCCTGAAGGAATCCCCGGAGGTATTCCTGAAGGAATCCCCGGAGGTATTCCTGAAGGAATCCCCGGAGGTATTCCTGAAGGAATCCCCGGAGGTATTCCTGAAGGAATCCCCGGAGGTATTCCTGAAGGAATCCCCGGAGGTATTCCTGAAGGAATCCCCGGAGGTATTCCTGAAGGAATCCCCGGAGGTATTCCTGAAGGAATCCCCGGAGGTATTCCTGAAGGAATCCCCGGAGGTATTCCTGAAGGAATCCCCGGAGGTATTCCTGAAGGAATCCCCGGAGGTATTCCTGAAGGAATCCCCGGAGGTATTCCTGAAGGAATCCCCGGAGGTATTCCTGAAGGAATCCCCGGAGGTATTCCTGAAGGAATCCCCGGAGGTATTCCTGAAGGAATCCTCGGAGGTATTCCTGAAGGAATCCCCGGAGGTATTCCTGAAGGAATCCCCGGAGGTATTCCTGAAGGAATCTCCGGAGGTATTCCTGAAGGAATCTCCGGAGGTATTCCTGAAGGAATTCCCTGAGGTATTCCGGAAGGAATCCCCGAAGGTATTCCTGAAGGAATCCCCGGAGGAATTCCTGAAGGAATCCCCGGAGGTATTCCTGAAGGAATCCCCGGAGGTATTCCTGAAGGAATCCCCGGAGGTATTCCTGAAGGAATCCCCGGAGGTATTCCTGAAGGAATCCCCGGAGGTATTCCTGAAGGTATCCCCGGAGGTATTCCTGAAGGAATCCCCGGAGGTATTCTTGAAGGAATCCCCGGAGGTATTCCTGAAGGAATCCCCGGAGGTATTCCTGAAGGAATCCCCGGAGGTATTCCTGAAGGAATCCCCGGAGGTATTCCTGAAGGAATCCCCGGACTTATTCCTGAAGAAATCCCCGGAGGTATTCCTGAAGGAATACCTGGGAGTATTCCTGAAGGAATCCCTGGGGGTATTCCTGGAGGAATCCCTGGAGGTATTCCTGGACGAATCTCTAGAGGTATTCCAGAAGGAATCTCTGGAGGTATTCCTGAAGTAACTCCTGAAGATATTCCTGAAGCAATTCCTGGAGGTACCTTACAGTTTTATTGCGCTTTACCGCTTGAGCGTTGCCTGGTGGAAAAAATGTTCCAAATTGAACGGAAATGTTGCCGCTTCCTCGCAGGCCACTAATCAGTTCATCAACACTTTTCCTAGTACAATTTCCCATCATCAACCATTAAAAATCAAGCCGCAATCTGTTCGCCTTATAACGTGATTTATGCTGGGGTTGTACGACGAGTAATTCCCTCGATCTATATCTTCCGTAATTTAGAAGAAGACATTAGATAATCTACCGTAACCACTTGCCTACCATCGTCGCGTTGTTGATTCACTCCTGCTCACCTCTCACGAATAGGCAGCCAACTGCCTCTGAAAGCTGAGCGGCAGATTGGCGATGACCGTACGGCACCGCACCGTCCAGTAGTACCCCAATTTGCAGCTATTTGGCCCGGGTCCAAATTTGCTGCGGAAATAGACCCCCGTAGTGGAACCCGGTCAGTCTGCCGCCGCCAATGGTTAGCATGGTGGTTTATGCTGCCGGCCGAATGAAATGTTACGACATTGGCACATACCCACTTTTGCTCGTCTGCACTTCAAGCCCCCTGTATTTTGCAGTGTTTCATTGTTCACAGGTGAATAATTGGATATGATGGCGCGACGACTGGGTGAAGAGTGCAATATCGGTCACTGTAGGGGGCGGAATTCCGCTCACACCGCACTTCTCGGGATGCAGGATGCTGTGAGGTATGCCAATGCCATTAATAGTAATCAAGCGAGTCGACGATGGCATCCAGGGCTGGGAGTGGTTAGATTTTTGGGTAATAATAGCATCAACGACCAAAAAAAGCGACTTTGATGTGTTATTGTTTTTGTGACCTCTAAATTATTTTGTCAATATCAATAGCTATTATCTCAATACCTTAATATCTCGATTGAAACTCCGACGCGGATATTGAAGCCTGCGGTCAACATCGTGCAGCAGCAATGACAATTGACCGCGTGCCACGATGATGTGTGGAGGAAATCGAAGAATTTGTTGCCGATGATGGTGGGTTTATAAACGAATTTTGATTGTGCCTAATTGGTGCCTGATTTTGACGGCTACTGATTGGAATCTATGCGAATTAACTCGTTTGTTTGTATCGAATAACGCGAAGCGTAATGAAATGGTTCGCTCCAAGATATAATTGTTTAATTTACAAATTTCATCATGATGTGCTTTTGTTACGGCGCAACTTCGAATCAGGATGTAGATGGAAGAAAAAGATAAGCACTTGCATCAACTTAGACAGAGCTCGAAATGCCTTGAAGAAGCTTTCACCGAGACTTACAACAAAATCTTTTATTGAAGCGATCACAAGTGCGTTTTATTCTAAAATATCATCCGAATTTATTGGATTGGAATGTGTAGTAAGACAACGATCAGAAAAAATAAATTCATAATCACGAAAGAACCCAAAACTTGTTCCCGAACGAGCATTCCGACGAAATTTTCATGGCTGCGATTAAGTTATTAAATTTTGTTAATCTCATGACCCTCAGCCATTGAACTTTACAAATTTGAATGCTCGTCCAAACTTCTTTCCCTATTATGGAACATCGCTCGTAAATAGCATCTAACTCGTTTTTAATAGCCCGGTGAGAATTCCAGATATGTTTTACTAATGACCCTGACTGCGTAAGCCGTCCCATTCAAAGGGGCTCAGTCAGACTGAACTTGAACTCCCCGCACCCTGACCGCGCGCGGTTGTACCTTTTATGATCAAAAATTAAAAAAAACGAAGGCGTGTGCGCGCTTCGCTCGAAATGATGGGCTGTTCCTCATTACTAAGTTCCAACCTGAAGCGGTGGTTGTTGAAAGTAAAAGTCATTTCTTTCTTCGCGAGTTTTCTCAAGCTAATTCTGCTGAACTTAATCAACCATAGAGAAACTGAAAAGAGTAGGAGCGCACTCATTGGCACGCAGCCTCAGTTTGGAGCTTGATTTTGTTTTACTCGCTTCAACAACCGTTGTTGGCGTTGGTTGGCCTCCCACTAAGCAAAACAGACAGACCTCTGCGACCGTCGGGCATCGTCAGCGCACCGGCGGAGGTGTAAACGAACGCATAATTGGTTAGGATGCTTCAACAGTTACGGGAAAATGGGGTTGATCAGTGCAGTCAAAGTTTGAATTGATGTTACAACATCGCGTCATTCAGTTTATTCTCTGCGAACACGATTAGATCATACTAACACAGTGTATTAAATATTCATTGCAATGATTTGAACACTAGTTCGTGCCATTTTCAAATGTTGCTCAACATTTGGCATTTCAGCATTTGGTGAATAATGACTTCGCTCGTCGCTGATGAGCCCTCATCAACTTATCCGCATAAAATAACACCGTTATCAGATAGAGCAAACATCAATCGGAGCTGTTCGATCCTGTATGAAGTTGATCATCAATATTAACTTCTTTTCTCGATCAGTTTAGATAGCTGTGTAGTGCCGGTAGCGGTTGTCTCAATTGGATAAGAATAACACTACGGACCGCCTGATCCGGTGGTAAGAGTCTACTAAACAGGTGACCCCTAACTCATGGAGTGATGCGACTATATGCTTGCCGTGTCTAGGAATCTAGGGCTAGGGGGGTCCAATAAAAAACTAACCGCTCACAGAGCCTGTGGAGTACCAGGGCGCCCTCCACAATATTTTGCCCTTCTGCGTTAACCGGAGCAATGGTGCAGTGGATCCTGTGTTTCTCCGAGACAATCAGCTGTCCTTATTAAGTCTCACTAAAGGCTAAATAAGGGCGGGGTAATGAAGATGTTGATAAGATTAATGAGTTCCAATTTTCACCTATATGGTTTCGCATTATGCGATTTACACAGTGCAGTGTATTCTGTGTATCCTCGCCTTTGGCGTTTTCCAATCGATACCGATCTGGCTTTGTTGCTGCTGTTCTTTTATGTGCTGTGATTGTTAAGAGTTTAATCTTACCTGTTTTAAGTAGTGGCTACGGTTAGGATAGCTCAGATCAATCTTCAGCAGAAAAAAACAGCAATGATCAATCTTTGCAGACTTATGCAAAATGTACAACCCAAATGGCTTCAGTTCAAGAACCTTATTTTCGAAAGAGCCTCGAGCATGTGTACTTATCAACAACGCAATTGTTGCTACACTCCTCTCTGAACTAACCATCAGATATGTATGTGCTATCACAGTTGATGAATCTGTTGGAAACCTCAACAGGAAATACGTCTCTTGTTCGGTTTATTTACCGCATGATGAACCATCTCCTACGGATGCTTTCAACGAGTTATCGCATACTGCACTTCAAAAGGCCTTCCACTAATTGTTGGTAGTGATGATAATGCTCACCATATCATCTGGGGCAGCTCAGACATCAATTTGAGAGGCTCCAGTTTGATGAAATACTTGAGTAGTACAGATCTTGGATAACTTGACCTATGCAACCGCCCAACCTTCATGGTATCTGCAAGAGAGGAAGTGTTACACATAACGCGTTGCTCTAGTAGAATTAGTCACGATATGATCAATTAGCATGTGTCAGATGAAGAATCTTTATCTGACCATCGCTACGTCTTTTTTGAACATTTAAATTTTACTTCGCAAACTTTGCGTTTTAGGAATCCCCGGTCAACAAACTGGGATCTCTTTTCTGATTTGGTTGCGGCCCAATTTCATGAATAATGTTGGCGTTGGCACCGGGGCGCAATCTTCCAATTGGCAGCACGATTGTAACCGTGTGTTACAAGATTTAAGGATTTTTAAAATGTGCTATATGTTTATTTTGGATACTGTCACGTCCCTTAGGTTATTAGGTGTTGGGTTAGTAGGGTTAATTATATTAAAATGTAATAAAATTGTATGTTTGTTAGTAGGGTTAGTTGTTTTTAAATTTAAAATATGTAAAACACTACAACAGTATAGAGTGGGGACAAGTGGAGGACATATTTAACATACAGAGTGGGTACAACAACACATATCCTAGCGGGCGTAGACTGATACAAAGGGGTGGTAACAATAACCGTCTCAGAATAGGATAGCAAGGATTGAGGCGCAATGAAAATCCGCCATCCTGCAGAAAGTATCTGGCGTTCGTGTGCTTCGGATCGAAAATTTTAATAAAGAAAGTGTTCCTTGAAAGTTTTTGAAGTGAGTGGTGAAGTGATACGGGATAGATAGTTGTTCAATCAGGTATGTGTTAGCTTCTGAATGCTTCATTTAGACCTGCCTTACCACCTTATTGCTTAAACTAGAGTTGCGCTAGTACGGCTAGTTTATAAAATCTATCTCCGTTGCCCTCACAGGACCTTTTGTGGTACCTTACGGTACTCCACCGCCATTTTGTACACCAACTCGTAGAGTTGGTGAAGCACACGACTCGGCCTAGTGGCCCCTAGTTGACCACTACGCCTAAAGCGTAAAAGAGAGTAACCCCGCTCTGGTCTTGCGAGGCCATAATCGTTAAGGAGCGAATTCCTCGGGCCCCGAAAGGCGCCCTAACCGCCAAAGAGGACCCCTCTCGGCAGAGTCAATCCGGCCTTGTCCTGGGCTCTGTCGATCTTCAACAAAGAGGGAAGACGCCAGTGAGACAGACAGATCGCACCGTCAAGCCAAGACGATCTGTTCGCACGATCCACCAAGCTATTACGACCACCAAACCACCACCACAAGCCGTCAATCCGCCGGCGGACAGGCAGTCCAGCCCGCTACAGCATCGGCGAGCGCTCGTCCACCGACCAATACACCAGGCCAAGCACAACCAACAACAGCAGTACCGGTACGTCCTCAATTTCTCAATAAAACACCCACTCTACACCCACAATCTACAATAGTTTCCAATAAATACCACCCACACCATTAAAGTAGTAAATTTGCAATAAAACCAATAGTTTCAATTCCATAATTCCATATTTGTAATACCATAACCCAAGTAAGGTGACAGTGTCTGCACGTTGTTCGTGAAGCCCCTCCGATTGCCCAGTAGTAAGCCGACCTTGAGACACAGCTCCAAGGGTCACTTGCTGCTGCAGTTTTACCGCGAGTTTTGCCCGGGTAACACGATCGGGGTGTGGGATTAGACCAAATACTTACTGAATCCAGCAGCACTCTTGTCCACAGCTTGTCGCGATGATGACGAAACCCACAATCGTTTCACGGTACCGTTGCGAAGGGATACGGTATTACATTCCGTGCGTGCCAACTAAAAACCGGGCTGCAAAACGGTGAGTCGATAAGGAGAGCGTCCAATATAGCTCTGGTCCTCACAAGTTCCTACCTCATGCTTCCACGGGTCAAGCGATGACAAAGACCGCCAGCTAAGAGTTGTGTGCTTAGCTGGTAGTGCAGCCTGGGCACTGTTGTCCTTCTGACTTCAGCTAGATTGAGGAGGTACGATCCGAGTGTCTGTTCACCAAGGAGGTGCGGCTCAAACAGCGTCTGTTCTGGCATCCAGCGGCTGAGTAAGAAACGCTGCACCACGCCCATCTAGATCCAAGGTGGTAGCCCCATCAGCGTGGTCGTCCCAGTGTTGGTTGGGACGTTAAACAGAACTGGCACGATGGCCCTCCGGCGAGACAGGAGTGTTGGCGTAGGCCCAATAAGCCACCCGTAAAAATCCCCATTGCGAATAACATAGGAGAAAATACGACTCGATACAATCGGCAAAGACCCACGCGACGAAATAAGGACTACGATTGGAAACTTGGAACATGGAATTGCAAGTCACTAGGTTTCGCAGGATGTGACAGGATAATCTACGACGAACTACATCCCCGCAACTTCGACATCGTGGCGTTGCAGGAACTTTGTTGGACTGGACAGAAAGTGTGGAAAAGCGGGCATCGAGCGGCTACCTTCTACCAAAGCTGTGGCACCACCAATGAACTGGGAACAGGATTTATAGTGTTGGGCAAGATGCGTGTGATAGGGTGGCAGCCGATCAATGCAAGGATGTGCAATGTGCATGTTGAGAGTTAAGGGCCGTTTCTTCAACTACAGCATCATCAACGTCCACTGCCCACACGAAGGGAGACCCGATGACGAGAAAGAAGCGTTCTACGCGCAGTTAGAGCAAACATACGATGGTTGCTCGCCGCGTGACGTGAAAATCGTTGTCGGCGACATGAACGCGCAGGTAGGAAGGGAGGAAATGTACATACCGTAATCCGGGGTAACATTGATCAGAATTTTCGATCTTTCTTGAATAATTCTTTTGTTAAAGCAAATGCTACATGTTTTATATTTTTAAAACAAGTACTGGCCCTCTGATTATGTGTTAAGCTACTCGAAAAAGTATTGTAAAACTTTTAAACATACTTAAATAGACTTTTTAATCTAATTTTTTATTTGGTTGATTTGGGGTAACATTGATCATGTCAGTGATCATTGATCAATGTTCGTTTGTGTTGAAAGTACCCTTACTTACTAAATTCGGGGTCGCTGATTTCGAATATGTTGTTCAAATTCTTACAAGTTATATACTTTTTGAGTTATTTTAAGATTAAAATCCTCCAAACCGCGGATAACGCCTGAAGGTAGGCAATTGCTTAAAGATTTGACACGCTACTTTTAATAAATCGTATATTTTATTGAAAAAGAGCATTTTCATAAAAGTTTCGTTCATTAAATCCAACTCTAGGATATCATATTGAAGTAATACAGTGATTTCGAACCTCATATTGTATCTAGTATTCATGCCATGCATTAATGTTTGCCAATGTATCTCATTGCGTTACAAAACACGGTTATGGAAAAATCGTTTTATTTCACTGTTTATGAAATTCAATTTTCAAGAATTGCATGTCACTTAATAGCTAAATAATAGCAGATTACGATATACCATTCGATATCAGAAACTGATTCAATGTAAAATGCTTGTTTGAACATTTCATGAGGTCAGTAAAGCCGATCAATGTTACCCCGCTGATCAATGATACCCCGTTTTACGGTACCGGTAATCGGGCGAAACAGCCTGCACGCCGTATCGAATGATAACGGCCAGCGATGCGTAAACTTTGCAGCCTCCCGTTGCATGGTAGTCCGAAGCACCTTCTTCCCCCGCAAAGATATCCACAAAGCCACCAAATCGACCACGTTTTAATAGACGATAAATTCTTCTCAAATATAACCAATATCCGCATATACCGCAGTGCGAATATAGATTCGGATCACTACTTAGTCGCTGTATGCATGCGCTCAAAACTTTCGACAGTTATCACCACGCGTCGAAGTCGAACGTTGCGGCTTAACATCGAGTAGCTGCGTAACGTAGAAGTGGCTCAAGACTACGCGCAGCAGTTAGCAGTGGCCCTACCAACGGAAGAGCAGCTTGGCGCAGCTACACTTGAAGATGGCTGGAGGGACATCCGATCCGCCATAGGTAGTACCTCGGCTACAGCACTAGGCTTCGCGACTCCGAATCACAGAAACGACTGGTACGACGGCGAATGTGAACAGTTGAAAAACGAGAAGAATGCAGCATGGGCGAGAATGCTGCAACACCGTACGAGATCGAATGAGGCACGTTACAAACAGACGCGGAACAGGCAGAACTCAGTCTTCCAGATGAAGAACCGCCAGCAGGAAGAACGAGATCGCGAAGCGATGGAAGAGCTGTACCGCGCTAAGGACACACGAAAGTTCTACGAGAAGCTGAACCGCTCGCGCAGAGGCTTTGTGCCACAAGCCGACATGTGCCGAGATATTCACGGGAATATTCTCACGAGCGAGCGTGAGGTGGTCGAGAGGTGGCGGCAGCATTACGATGAGCACCTCAATGGCGACGTTGCAAGTACCGAAGGTGGCGTGATAACAGATCTAGGAGTATGTGCACAGGACGAAAGACTTCCGGCCCCTGACCTTCAAGAGATTGAGGAGGAGGTTGGCCGGTTGAAAAACAACATAAAAAGGGCGACAAGTTGGATTGCGGGAACTACTGCGCGATCACACTACTGAGCGCTGCCTACAAGATACTCTCTCAAATTTTATGCCGCCGTCTATCACCGATTGCAAGAGAGTTCGTGTGGTAATATCAGGCTGGATTCATGGGTGAACGCGCTACAACGGACCAGATGTTCGCCATCCGCCAGGTGTTGCAGAAATGCCGCGAATACAACGTGCCCACACATCACTTGTTCATCGATTTCAAATCGTCGTATGATACAATCGATCGAGAACAGCTATGGCAGATTATGCACGAATACGGATTCCCGGATAAACTGATACGAATGATCAAGGCGACGATGGATCGAGTGATGTGCGTAGTTCGAGTATCAGGGACACTAGGCCGTCCCTTATTTTGCAAAAATTGGAAATGTTATAAGTTCGTTAGTGGAAAATGATCGTTTTAGCTAAAAAATGATCGTGTCAAAATTTGAAGTCCGTATCTCAAGGCTAAGTGGTCCCTCAAGGGGCCTAAAGTTGTCAAAAATTGTATGGGACCGAAAAAACATGAAATTTTTTTCGAGAAAACAAATACGCTATTCCACTAAAACCGGTGATTTTAGGACCCTAAAGGGCCAAAAATGTGCTTAGATTTGCGATATCTCTACTCGTTTTTGAGTTATTGAACAAAATAGAATAAGTTTCTTCGGAATCTAAAAAAATGGCCAAAAATGCTGATTTTTCAGTTGTTTTTTGTCAATATCTTGGAAACGAGTAGAGATATCGCAAATCTAAGCACATTTTTGGCACTTTAGGGTCCTAAAATCACCGGTTTCAGTGGAATAGCGTATTTGTTTTGTCGAAAAAAAATTCATGTTTTTTCGGTCCCATACCATTTTTGACAACTTTAGGCCCCTTGAGGGGGGCCCATATAGCCGAGGCGGTAAACGCACGGGTATTCAGCATGACCATGCTGAGGGTGACGGGTTCGATTCCCGGTCGGTCCAGGATCTTTTCGTAAAGGAAATTTCCTTGACTTCCTTGGGCATAGAGTATCTTCGTGCCTGCCACACGATATACACATGCAAAATGGTCATTGGCAGAGGAAGCTCTCAGTTAATAACTGTGGAAGTGCTCATAGAACACTAAGCTGAGAAGCAGGCTTTGTCCCAGTGAGGACGTTACGCCAAGAAGAGGAGAGGAGGCCCCTTGAGGGACCACTTAGCCTTGAGATACGGACTTCAAATTTTGACACGATCATTTTTTAGCTAAAACGATCATTTTCCACTAACGAACTTATAACATTTCCAATTTTTGCAAAATAAGGGACGGCCTAAGGGACACTCTCGAGTCCCTTCGAATCTCGCAGAGGGTTACGGCAAGGTGATGGTCTTTCGTGCTTGCTGTTCAACATTGCTTTAGAGGGTGTAATTAGGAAAGCGGGGATAAACACGTGTGGAACGATTTTCACGAAGTGCGTTCAGCTGCTTGGTTTCGCTGATGATATTGCTCGTAAATTTGAGACGATGGCGGAAACGTACATCCGACTAAAGAGTGAAGCCAGGCGAATCGGATTAGTCATTAATGTGTCGAAGACAAAGTACATGATGGCAAAGGGCTCCAGGGAGGAATCAAGGCGCCCGTTACCCCGAATTTATATCGAAAGTGATGAAATCGAGGTGGTTGAAGAATTCGTGTACTTGGGCTCACTGGTGACCGCCAACAACGACACCAGCAGAGAAATTCAGAGGCGCATTGTGGCCTAGGAAATCGTTCTTACTTTGGACTCCGCAGAACTCTACGATCGAATAAAGTTCGCCGTAACACGAGGTTAACCATCTACAAAACGCTGATTAGACCGGTCGTCTTCTATGGACAGGAAACATGGACCCTACGTACAGAGGATCAACGCGCCCTTTGAGTTTTCGAACGGAAGGTGTTGCGTACCATCTACGGCGGAGTGCAGATGGAAGACGGGACTTGGAGAAGGCGAATGCACCATGAGCTGCATCAGCTGTTGAGAGAACCAACCATCGTCCATACCGTGAAGGCTACGGTGGGCGGGTCACGTCGTCAGGATGTCAGATAGCAACCCGACTAAAATGGTTCTCGAGAGTCATCCGACCGGTACAAGAAGACATGGAGCGCAGCGAGCTAGGTGGGTCGACCAAGTGGACGATCTGCGGACCCTACGCAGAGTGCGGAACTGGATACAAACAGCCATGGACCGAGTGGAATGGAGACGGCTACTATGTACAGCAGAGGCCACCCCGGCCTTAGCCTGATCAGTAAGGTAAGTAAGTGTATTCCGTGTATCCTCGCCTTTGGCGTTTTCCAATCGATACCGATCTGGTTTTATTGCTGCTGTTCTTTTATGTGCTGTGATTGTTTAGAGTTTAATCTGGCTATGGTTAGGATTGCTCAGATCAAAGTTCAGCATAAAAGAACAGCAATGATCAATCTTTGCAGACTTATGCAAAATGGTACAGCCCAAGTGGCTTTAGTTCAAGAACTTTATTTTCGTAAGGGGAATTTCTATCTAGGAAACCTTGTGAATTCGGTGTTTGCTACTTTCAGTAAAATGAAATGACAAACTCGCGTGTCACGCCTCGAGCATGTGTGCTTATCAACAACGCAATTGTTGCTACACTCCTCTCTGAACTAATCACCAGATATGTATGTGCTATCATAGTTGATTTATCTGTTGGAAACCTCAACAGAAAATACGTCTATTGTTCGGTTTATTTACCGCATGTTGAACCATCTCCTACGGATGCCTTCAAAGAGTCATCGCATACTGCACTTCAAAAGGCCTTCCGCTAATGGTTGGCAGTGATGATAATGCTCACCATATCATCTGGGGCAGCTCATCATGTCTGAGGCTCCAGTTTGATCGAATACTAAAGTAGTACAGATCTTGGTTTACTTAACCTTTGCAACCGCCCAACCTTCATGGTATCTGCTAGAGAGGAAGTGTTACACATAACGCTTTGCTCTAGTAGAATTAGTCACGAGCTAACCAATTGGCATGTGTTAGATGAAGAATCTTTATCTGACCATCGCTACGTCTTTTTTGAACATTTTAATTATGCTTCGCAAACTTTGTGTTTCAGGAATCCCCGGTCAACAAACTGGGATCTCTTTACTGATTTGCTTGCGGCCGAATTTCATGGATACTCACCATTCATTGTCACTCCAAGTGATTTAGATGGGTCCGTTGATACAACAACAGCCTTCATCGTGGAAACTTTTCAAGAAGCATGCCCTCTACGCAGGCCCGTGCACAGAAAAGGCAACAGGGGAGGGGTATTTCCAAATCTTGGCAAAGGGCGGAGGAACAATGGGAGGGATTTACCCCTCCCTTGTGCACTGGCTTGCCTCTACGGTCGGTGAAGATCACAAGGGGAACCCCTTGCTGGAAATCTAATCTGGCGAAACTCATGAAACAATGTAGAAAGAGTTCGAACAGACGACGTTCGGTTGGATTGAAGGCTTTCATGTCGGCTCGCAAGGCCTACAAGAAAGCTCTCCGGTCGGCTGAACAAATCATGCGGTTTGTACGAATGTTTCCAGTTTGAGTGAAGTCCAAGGTGAAATCAGTCGGTTAAACAAAATCCTTGCGAAATCTAAGAATTTCCGACTGAACGAACTTAATTTGCCAAATGGCGATTTCACTTCCTCTGATAAGGATATTCTGGAATGCTTATTCAGCACACATTTCCCTGGATGTGTTGATATTACATCTTCGGATTAACCTGATGTATTTTCTTGTAGCTATGATTCTCTGGCCTCGGCTCGGAGTATTGCAACTATAGAAACGATTGAGTGGGCACTTAATAGCTTTGCTCCTTTCAAATCCCCTGGGGCAGATGGGATTTATCCTATTTTGCTTCAGAAAGAATGGATTTGATTATTTCAAACATGTTTTGAAAAAAAAAATACTTGTTTGCAGTTTTGCTACAGAGTATATTCCCAAATCTTGGCGGGATATTACTGTGAATTTTATTCCGAAAGTGGGTCGTGCGTCGTATGAAGAAGCAAAGAGTTTCAGACCTATCAGTTTGACCTCTTTTCTTCTGAAATGCTTAGAACGCGTTGTGGATCATCACATCCGTGATGTTCATCTGACCAACGTGCCTCTTCATGTGAACCAACATGCCTACCAATCTGTTAAGTCCACTGTGACTCTTTTACACAAGGTTGTTTACGATATCAAGAAAGCATTCGCTCAAATGCAATCTTGTTTGGATGTTTTCTTAGATATCGAGGGTGCCTTTGACAACGTGCCTTTCAATGCCATGTTGGAAGCCACACGGAGTCTTGGTATATCTCCAATGATTTCCAATTGGATTCATCAAATGCTCAAAAACCGACATCTCTTCTCGACATTGCGTCTAGCAGGAATTAGGAAATTGAGTGTTCGTGGATGCCCCCTAGGGGGAGTCTTGTCACCGCTTTTGTGGAATCTCGTAGCAGATACGCTATTGAGGCAACTCAATAATAGCGGTTTTCCTACTTATGGTTTTGCCGACGACTACCTAGCATTGTTAGTTGGTATGTGTATCACCACCCTTTTCGACCTGATGCAAGGCGCCCTTCAGGTAGTTGAGGGATGGTATCGCCAACATGGCATTTCGGTTAATCCGAGTAAAACATCTGTTCTCGGATACTTCTTCAAACGACGTGAAAAAGTATCCGAGTATTGTTCTTTTTACGGAAAGGCGAAAAAGTAATGGCGTTCGACCTTTACGTCTTTTCGATTCTGAAATCGATGTGACCGAACAGGTAAAGTACGTTGGAGTCATTCTTGATTCCAAGCTTTCCTGGATACCTCACATTGAGTGCAGGATCAAGAAAGCTTGTATGGCCTTCTGGGAATGCCGGCGAACCTTTGGTACAACTTGGGGTCTAAAACCCAACTATATCAAATGGATCTACACAACTGTTGTTCGTCCAATATTGGCCTATGGATGTCTTGTGTGGTGGCAAAAGGGCAAAATGAGAACGATCCAATCAAAGTTAGGCATCTCCAAAGGATGTGCTGAATGGCGATGGCTGGAGCGTTCTCTTCAACTCTACGGCAGCGCTCGAAATTCTCTTTGACGTTGCTCCACTACACGTTCATCTCAACAAGAAGCACTTTCTTGCACTTACCGTCTGCGGGTACTCGGTCTACTAGAGGAAACTCCTGTGAACCGCATATCAACACACACTTCGTTGTTTCCACTATTAGTGAATTGGGACAAATTTGTCCTTGCTCCAAGTGATCTTACAATTGCTTGTAATTTCCCATATAGGACATTTCCACAAAATTCCCTTCCCGGGAAGAGTGGACATCTCTGGATACCTGGAAAGAAGTATTTCAGACGGCATACACTGTTACACTGATGGCTCCCTTCTCGAAGGTCGAGCAGGTGCTGGTGTCTATTCTCTTGAGCTAAGGTTGTATCAGTCTTACTCACCTGGTAGACGCTGCACCGTTTTTCAGGCCGAAATCTTTGCTCTTATGTGCGGAGTGCAATCGACACTTCAGCAGCACGTAATGGGCAAAGTAATATACTTCTGTTCAGATAGCCATGCTGCTTTTAAAGCACTTGCTTCGGCTAACTTTAGGTCGAAGATAGTCATCGCTTGTCGAACTCAAATCGAGGAACTGAATTCAGCAAACGCTGTTCACGTTGTATGGGTACCTGGTCATTCTTCCATCGCTGGAAATGAATTGGCTGATGAGTTAGCTCGCACTAGAGCATCACGACTTCATTGGCCCTGAGCCAGCTATTCCGATATCGATGTGTTGGGTAAAGCTTCAGATTGACACCTGGGTTGCCACTCAACACAGACAATACTGGAATAGTTTGGAGTCATGTCGCCAAACCAAATTGTATTGTACTGAGCCATCTCCAAGGGTGGCGAAGTATCTTACAAATCTGTCAAAGCAGAATTGCAGCATTCTGGTCAAAGCATTGACTGGCCACTGCCGACTCAGCTATCACATGGCGAATATTCAGCAAGCTGATTCATTTGCCTGTGATAGCTGTGAATCCGATTATGGAACTTCGTATCATCTGATATGTAACTGTCCAGTTGCATTTCCGAGTATTCGGTAAACACTTATTAAGTGAAACTGACTTCAGAAACCTGAATCTTCAGGATATTCTGTTGTTCTTGACCCGCTGTGGTAAAGAGCTATAGGTTCTCTTTCAATTTATGCGTTATTACAGTGCCCTTTTCAGGGCGCTGCTTGAACCTTTAGTGGTACGCTTATACGTTAGTACCCTCTTCCAGGGTATTTCTTAAGAAATTGTTGAATGAATTTCAGGAGAAATCCCAAAGTAAAACTCATCGATGAAATTCCGATAACATTTCTAAAGAAATTTCATCAGAAATGTTTGAAATTCATGCACGAACTTCTGTAGCTCAAAGATTGCTTCCTATAGAATCGCTAGAGGAATCTCAGAAGGAATTTCAGAAAATAAACCTTTGGACAAGTTTCGAGATGAAACTTTCGAGATATTTCTTGAGAAACTCCTGAAGACGAACTTAGGAAAATTCCTGAATGAAAAATTATCTGGACAATTTGCCAAAGAAATTCTCAAAGAAATACATGATCAGGAATGCATTCTAAAGAGATACCTGAAGGAATTTTTGGCGGAATTCTTGTTGAAAACATTACTAGTAATCTTGCGAGAATATTTTTACTATAAAAACTCCGCAAACATTCTAATTAATTCTGAAAAAAAATAACATAAAAGATAATATAGCAGTGTACTTCGAGAAAATTCACATCCATTTTGAAACGGTCGTTGCAGTGTTGAGTGATTGTGTAGCCAAAACAAAAATTCTCAAAATTGTTAAACTAGCTAACAGCAGGCATGAAAACTCCATCTCTCCTCCCATGGGCAAATCAGGAGAAATTATTCATGAAAGTAGACAGTAGACAATACAATCCCTGAAGAAGGCCACAACCAAAAGGCCGAAACGTCGGAACAGTATAAAATACTTGTCTTGACTTAGTGACTAGAAAGCCAATCCAAAATAGTTGATCAGTATCCAGTCGAAATCGCCATTGCACATTCTAAATAAGTTTTTAAAGAAGTCCCAAGTACCCACGCTGTTATATAAACTATTGAAGTAAAATAAAAGTGGATTTTTTTTATTGGTGAATGCGCCACAATGGATTAGAAGTTCGCCATCCGCCAGGTGTTGCAGAAATGCCACAAATTTTGAATAAGCGTATGATACAATCGATCCCAGATAAACTGAGTGATTGAATTACCCGAATTTCAGTTGACGGTGATGAAATTGAGGCGGTTGAAGGATTCGTGTACTTGGGCTCACTGGTGACCGCCAACAACGACACCACCAGAGAAATCCAGAAACGCATTGTGGCAGGAAATCATGCTTACTTTGGACTCCGCAGAAGTCTACGACCGAATAAAGTTCGTCGTCACACAAAGTTAACTATCTACAAAACGCTGAGTTCTCTATGGACATGAAACATGGACTCTATACGTGCAGAGGACCAACGCGCCCTTGGTGTTTACGAACGGTAGGTGCTGCGTACCATTTACGGCGGAGTGCACATGGAAGACGGGACTTGGAGAAGGCGAATGAACCACGAGCTGCATCAGCTGTTGAGAGAACTGTTATATCCTTATAACTGTACTGTAAATACTTATTAGATTAATGCTTAGTTTAAGTTAGTTTTAAGAGATCTTTCAGGTATAATAAAAGAACACCATCAATTGGGTTTCTTCTCCGTCTCATGCAACGGCTAGTAACAAACTGACTCTGCTTTATTCCTTACTCTCAAGTCTCTCACAAGACTCTTATTTGATAACACTCTTACAGTAGTTTACTCAGATTAGGGTAGATACTACAGTTCTCCCTTCTTTAGAAAAGACCATCATTTTAATTAACAAAATTCGATGGGATATTTCAATAATTCAAATCACTTTAATTCCGTCTTTTAATGACTCAACAGGTACTCTAATTATCTCTTACCGAATTAATTTCAAGTACAACCTGTCTGTCGATTTTGCAAGCTTCTTGAGTTGCTAGGCTCAAAAAACTCTGTAAGTACTTACGCTGACTCACACTGGAAGTTCCTTCCGTTTGAGCTACCTGCACTTTCACTATCACTTCAAACCCGATTTACCGTCGTCGCCACTGTTATATCCTTATAACTGTACTGTAAATACTTATTAGATTAATGCTTAGTTTAAGTTAGTTTTAAGAGATCTTTCAGGTATAATAAAAGAACACCATCAATTGGGTTTCGTCTCCGTCTCATGCAACGGCTAGTAACAAACTGACTCTGCTTTATTCCTTACTCTCAAGTCTCTCACAAGACTATTATTTGATAACACTCTTACAGTAGTTTACTCAGATCAGGGTAGATACTACAAGAACCAACCATCGTCAACGCCGCGAACATCTGACCGGTACAATAAGACGTGGTGCGCAAGCGCAGCGAGCTAGGTGGGTCGTTCAAGTGGAGGACGATTTACGGACCCTTCTCAAAGTGCGGAACTAAAAACGCACAGCTATGGACCGAGTAGAATGGAGACGACTCCTACGTAAAAAAGAGGACACTTAGGCCTCAGTCGGACCGGTAAGGTAAGGTAGAAGCACATTTTGTAGAACGCATAAAACACGGCAGACTTCAGGGAGCTGGCCATGTGGTGCGAATGTCGGAAAAACAAATTGCAAATTAAAATTCTGTATGAAACGATTAACCCAACACTACTCTCCCCTATGAATCTCGATGAGAACCGCCTCAGCTATACGCATAACCGGCATATTACGCGATCCCGACCCGACACGGCAGATTCCAAACGCCACCATTTGGCATCTTCTATATATCTGCCGTATACACTTGCTCGCAAAAGCACACGCACGCCTATAATACCATCATCACCATCATCATCCGGCCAGGTTTCGAGGGTCATCAATTTACCCGGGGCTTCCTTCTTGCCTTCGTTACATAGAAGAAGCGATCCAAAAGCTTGCATTTGTTGATGGTAAGTTTGCCTTTGATTAGCGCAGCAAAAAAACTGCGAGTTGCTACTGCAATAGCGGAGGACCACTTCTTGCGTCTTCCACGTCTACCTACCATCTATCTAACAGCGAAGAAATGTTTACTTTTGATTGGGCGCGGTACTCGGCCCCGCAGCGGCACGGCGCCCTGATGTGCTCAAATGGATTCGTGCATGCCGGGCATGCATGCAGATCTTAAGGTAGGTACGCAGCAGCACTCAGGCCGGCAGGTTAAAAGTCGACGAAAGTCATTGAACTGAACTGAGATTGGTGGAGTTTTGATGAGATCGTCGCCGCCGGCTTTTTGTGTGGCGCGTAATTAGATGCATGCCGAATAAAACTGATTTTTATGTAGGTATGCGAAGCTGCGTCAATTAAGTCGAGAGGCTTAGGGTGCTTTAATAATATGTATCCGGAAAAGTAATTGGAAGTTGTTGGTACGTTAGTTAGTAAGTTACGTGTTATGTCATTTACGAGTTTGTTTCAAGTAATAATAACTAATTTTTATTAGATAATGATCGTTGTTATTTCGATAGGGATCCTTTCGTCTCGCTAACTAATAGATACAGCCAGAAGCTGCATTTTAAGTAAAACACTATTTATCATAATTAAACTGCTTCCAAAAATCATTCAATGCCATACCAATAACTTCTTAGAAGTATCCGCCGAAGAATTCCAATTTGCTCCCATCCGTGAACGACAACACATACCAACGATTCCGTAATAAAAACCCACATATCGTCACGGGCCCGCCGCCGTCTCTTTACTGTTCGCTGGTGTTTGAACATGAGCACAAAGCGGCTGCACCCATCCAGAAGCGAGAAAAAAAACATGCCTCATCATCATTGATCATCACACGCAGCGTGGCTGATGTGATTGATGTTTCGAGATCGGATCCGTCTAGCTGCAGCTAACTTGAACTGCCCATCAATGTTTAACTGTCTCAAATGATTTCAGAAGGCTTCCTAACTTTTGGTTTTCGATAACACTAAAAAAATGCAGGACTTTTTTTATCTGTATTAAGGATATTTCTAGCCCAGGGCTAGTTCATCTCGAGATCCACGCTTTAATTCCCTTTCCAATAAAAAACTCACATTTGTGAGTTTTTCGGGAGTGCGATTTGATTTGAGTCACGTGTTTTTATCACCCAGCCGGTTGCGATTCGTCCATGGTTTTGAAGTCAGCATCAGTTTCAGGGCAAACATTTGATTTTAGCGTGATTTACACGAGCTAATTCACACACGTTTTTATTTAGAGTAACACATATCAACTAACAACATAACTTTTTGTTACGATTGCCCTAGTATTTTGAAATATATTTTGTTGGGAAAAATATTTTGTCTTTTTCAATTATTGGTCCTGAAACGATTATTCGTTTGGGGTTCAGCACGCAGTGGGGTTCAGAGATGTTGGCTAACTTTTTTCCTGTGGAGTAGTTTTCAGGTGACAGCCGCCTGTTACACTAGTTTACAGCATTTTTGAACTCGGTAAGCTGATGATCATTTTTGGTGTAGAATCATGCCCTGAGTTCGAGAACGCGAAAGAAAAAAAATACAGTAAATAGAGCGGATTTTTTTTCGACTTTCCATACAAGGTTGATGATTTGAAATAAATTTTTGTTCTATTTTTAAGCAAAGTCGCTCACTTCAAACATCTCATTCTCCGTAATCAATGATTCGATTGAGCTGAAATTTTTACTGTAACTCGCCCACATATGATATGTCAACTAAACATCGAGAAAGAATTTTTAAGTTGTTTTTTTTCTTATTGAAAAAAGAAATACATTTCTTCAAAAAAATTTGAGAATTTGGCTAAAGTTGAAGAAGATCATCCCTAAACCTCGCCAATATCTTGAATTTCATCAATCTGACGCAAAACCTGTATTCAGATGATCGAATGGTATTGTATTTAGCTTTTAGTTGATAAAAAAAGATTTAAAATTGGTTGAACAAAACGCGTTCTACTTGAAATTTTTAGAAGGTCGGTTTCGAAATCAGCACTAAATTGTGCTTAAAAAATTTTGGTCGTTGACAGAAGTTCACGACTTTCGTTTTATTTTGTAAATTTGTGTTATCACCACACCAATTTTTTTTTTGTAATTATTAGACATACCAACCCATACATATTTATCAACGGTTTTTATCTAATTCCCGTCCAGTGGTGTCATCAAGGATACTTCAAATTACTCACTGACTAACCAGCTCTTGAGATATAAAAAAAGTTTCAACTACCAGTATAAGCACCCTAGCAAATCTAGGAAAGTTAAATAATCCTACACACGTATTTTTATTTTAATTTTTTTGCTTCCATAAATATTAGAAAAAAGCTTCTCAATGAAGGTAGGAATTGCTTCAGCTCTACTGGATACATGAAAATCGCCTATGTGACTTCTTTAATGCTTTTGCCCCCTCATAAATATAAGAAAAAATAGTTTTCTGATTGTTTTCTCCCATAATTCATTGCATAAAAAATCTTGTTCGTGAAAAATGTTCAAGTTTTTTCGCTCTGTCAAATATAGGAAAATCGTTTATGTAACTTTCAGATTTTACCAATTCTAGAAAAATTAATCATTATAAATATTCTAACCCTTAGTTGCATTTTCACAGATATAAAGAAAACGCCTATGTGAATTTCATCACCCACAAATAAAAAAACGCCATAAGTGAATAAATCTGCAATATTCTACGAAGTATTCTTGGAATATTTCAAGCTTCAAGGTGTAAAAATGATCTTCTGTGTAATTTTAAATTAGATTATTTTCGATACTTGTGCACTCACATAAGAAAACCTTTTATTTACAGTCCTGTAACAAACAGCTTTAAGATTTTTGTATGGGCGGATGAGCCTTTCTATTTATTATATGTAGTGAATGCCCATATGATTTCTAACGAAATTATTCGCGTTCTCATAAATGAAAGAAAAATTACCAGTGCCAGCTTTTTTTTAAAGCTTGTGCTTTCTCAAATTGAAAGAATCATCTAGTTCATACTGGGAAATTTGTATTCCGCCCTCTTGAATATAATACAATCGTTTTTGTTTTTTTCTAATTTTTTACGTTCTTACAAACGTAAAATAATAATTCATGTTAATATTACATATTTTGTGCTTCCAAACAAACTCTCCCAGAAATTTCTCAACGGGCTCTTGAAATATATACCCAACATTCATTAGAAAATTTTCCCCAAGATTGTAGTTTCAGGAAAAAAAAACGATTAAAAGATTTGACTAGTTATTTTTCTGAAAATGTTCAAAAGAATATTTTAGAATATTTAACATGTATTGGTTCAGAAATTTCTGATTATTTTTTTAAAATTCCTACAGAAATTTATCGAAAGATTTATTTAGAAAACCATCCTTGGATATCTTCAGACATTCTTCCATGGATTTCAGTAAAAAATCTCCATGTATTATGTATTATTTATTAAGAAACTCCTTCGGTGATTTTATCAGAAATCTACCAGGGAGTTTTTTAAGAAATTTCGCCTGGAATGCTTTTGGAGATTTCTCTAAGAATTCCTTTAGGAACTCCTCCAGGGTTTTGATTGATAGATTTAAAGTTTCCTTCGAAATTTTCGCCAGAGTTTTATACAGATGATTCCTGAAATTAATTTAAGAACCCCATTATGAAGCCTTTCCTTGGATTCCTGCTAAATTTTCTCCGTTTTTTTTTAATTTCTCCAGAAATTCCCTTTAGAATGTCTTAAACGGATTCCTTTTGAAGTTCTTTTGAAACCTCTTCCATGTATTTCTTTAGGAATGCCTTTAATTTTTTAAAGAATTTTTTCTAGATGATTTATCTAAAGAATCCCACACTGAGGATACTGCACTTATGATGTTCATAGTTTTCGTCTTGTGAATCAGTTTTATTTTTATTTTCCAATGATTTCATTGTACTCGTATGCGTTTTATAAACAGGGTCGCGAAATCCATAAGACTTGTCGTATGAAAAACCTCATAAGAAGATTATTATGAAGATCATAAGATACATTATGAAATGCCATTGCTCAAAAATAATAAAACCTTTTACGGCTTCTAACTACTCCAACTTTCAAAGCGTAGATAAGCACATGAGTAGTACACGCAGTCGATAATCTATTCGTCCCTGGTTCAATTCCAGGTTGTGATATTTTTTTTAAATTTTGCCCAACATGTTTCATAAAAGTATGTATGATAATCATAAGACATAATTTCATCTTTCGTACGTTAATGGTATGATATTCATACGAGAGTCTTATGAAGTTCATACAGAATCAGTATGACAATAATAGTTGGTGCTTTGAATCCAAAATCATAGTTTGTAACTATTTTTTTGGAGTTTTTCATAAGTTTTGTCATGGATTTTTTTTTTAGTCTGTATTAACGAGATTTTTAACCCTAGGCTAGTTCATCTTGGAACCCACGTTTTTACTTCCCTTCCGAAAGAAGAACCCACATTTTGTGAGTATGTCGGGAGTGGGATTCGATCCCAGGTCCTCGGCGTGATAGTCAAGTGTTCTAACCACCACACCAGGTCCGCTCCACTTTGTCATGGATGTTTTTTTTTCTTAAATATCCTAAAACTTCGAAAAAATCAGCAGAGTTCCAAGGGATGTTTTCCCTGCGGTTCCGTCAGAAATATTTTCTTGCATTACATCAGGTTATTCAACAAGAATTAGTTCAGATATTGTTTTTTTAGGGAATTGCTCTAAAATTGCGCATAAATTGCTGAAACAATACTATAGGAATCCATTAAAAGCAATGCCTTTGAAGATTTTCAGAATCAGTTCTTGGAAATTTCTGGAGAGATTCTTGGATATAAATTGCAATATTCAATAATATTTTGTGGATTTTTTTTATCTCGTGGAGATACCTGCGGAGGATTTTATATTGGAACTTCTGAAGAATTTCTGAATTTCTGAAGAAGAGTTTTCCTTAAGAATTGCTAAATAAATGTCTGAGAGAATCTTTGATTATATGTAACACTCAACCGAATCTCTAAAGCAATTCTAATCAAAATTTCTGAAAGAGTTTCCTGAAAAACTAGTGAATTTATAATGGAAAACCGTAGAGAAATTTCTAAAAAAGACTCCTAATCTTTATGAAAACAAATCATCAAGAATTGCGACGTTTGAAGAAATCTTTGGAGAAATTCTTAGAAAAAGTGCCTTAGAAAATTCTAGCAGAACTCCGAAGAAAACTTTCGAAGGAAATTCCTATAATATATCGGGAGGAATGCTCATAAAATTTTTTGATGAAATACTACACGAACTTCTGTAACAATTCTTGAAGTAATTTCCTAAAGAATCACTGAAGGAACCTCAGGAGGATCCCTTTTTCGGGAACCCGTGGACCTCTAGCGTGCGCAGCTTTTTCTTTTTTCTCACTCACTCTCGTAAACAAACACGTGAAAGAAACAGATAAAAGAGGGGGCACTTTGCCCTCTCTTTTATCTCGCTCTTTCTTGCGTTTTACAAAGAGAACGAGTGAGAAAAAAGAAAAAGATGTGCACGCAAGTGCCGTGGACTAGTTTAAGAATAAACCTTTTTGAATTTTTTTTTCAGAAGCTCCTGAAGAACACCCAAGGAATGTTTATGGAGTAATTTCTCAAAGAATTTCTGGAGAAATTTCTGGTGAAATTTCCAAAGAAATACATGGGTGAGAATGCATTCTAAAAAGATGCCAGGAAGAATTTCTCAAAATTGTGTCTTTCTATAAAAAAAATTGGAAAAAAATGATTAACCTTACATTTCTTGCGGGGATCAAAAAACGTTTTTTTTTATTTCATGATCTGAAAGTATACAAGCTAGAGAATATTCATTCCACATTTCATAAAAATTGGAGCACTAGAACCAAAGTTACAGTCCATTGTAGCGAGCACCGTCCATAGGGACAAGGCAAACCAGGAAACTTTAAACGCGATTATCTCAAAATGGAGCTTTATAAATTGCCGTCACGATGATCATGATTAGTTTTTTTTTCGTCTAGTCCACGTCTATTTTGGACACAACATGAATTCTATTCCCGGCACATCTTCAAAAAATCGGTTAAATTCTTCCCAATCCAAATCAAACCATGTACTCAAAGTACGATTGAGCAGAAAGTTTTTAAATGAGATGGATGTAGCTTTGGAATATCGAAGAAAACTTTCTCTGTGTGTTGCGAAATACGATGTTCGGTTTGCCGAAAATCCACGCACTCATTTGCTTGCCCTATCTTTAGGCAAAGACAACTTTAGACAAACATTTTACCTTCAGGAAAAAGCTATTGACTTGATTAAGGTACACCGGGGCAAGTTGAAATGGGTGGGGCAAGATGAAACACGAAGTTTTGAAATAGATTTCAAAACAATTTGGAAATTCTTTCTTTGCTAAAAGATTGTTTGAATCAAAAACTATGTGTTACGGCAATCAAACTGTTTATCATCATTGGAAAACATAATGTTAACTCGCTGTTTCATCTTGCCCCACCCGTTTCAACTTGCCCCGGTGTACCTTATTTAAACAGCCCAAGTAACCAAAAGTTCAGATAAAAGGGTACTTTATAAGCTAAGCAGCTCATTCGAGGTTGCTCATTAGCCCTCTAAGCAGCTTCATTTTTAAGTAATTTTGGAACTTGAAAGTTCACATAAGCACGCTGGATAGCCTTCTAAGCAGCTTCTGACAGAACTTTGACAAAATACATGCAGAAACAAAAATTTGTTTTCCAGAACCACAACCCTGTTGGTGTGTTTGTGATTCATGTCTGGAAATTGCTTCTGATAATTATATTTTCACACATATCGCTGCTATGTACATATCAACTGGATCCTCCTGCGTTATAGCCTGCCGACTTACTGCTGCCTTTCTGAAGACACTTGACAAAGTCAAGCTAACTTCACTACTGTACAAATGTGCAAAACTAGCTGATGACAGAAAACCGATTCAAGTCAGACGTTAGCTGCTGTTCACTCAATCGCAATTGTAGTACATACTGTGGTAGAGCGTAGGGTTCTCACGCAGTGACTATCGGTTCGAATCCTATGGGCGGAAATTTTTTTTCGCTCAAGCCTAGTATTCATTGATTTGATAAATTCATATTTGTCTTTTATTAGTGTATTAAACTGTTGTTTTCTGTAAAAGAAATAAATTTAATCTTCATTGAAACACAATGCTACTGAACTGAACTTCTATGAACATGAAAGTTCCAACAAAGTTCCGAGTAGCATCTTAAGCAGCTTTAAAGTTCAGCGAAGTTCAAATAAAGTTCCGAATGGAACCTTTTGGCTGCTTAAGAGGCTACCCATGAGCCTTGCCGGAACTTGTGACCGAAAGGTAAATTGAAGAATAATTCGGCTAGCTGCTACGGTTGCCTTCGTCGCACGCAAAAGGGGAAAAATTGTCGACTTGTAAGTGGAGTGAAATTGAAACGTGAAATTCAGTGTGATTATTCGATTTCCAGTATTAAAGTGGCTGATTATCGATAGTCTACATATTTTTGCTCCCATTTAGTAAGGCGTTGACAATGATAAGTCAGAATAAGTGTAATGATTGGCTATTTTCCATCTCATATGACGCGAATTGAAGCCTATAAATTTAAAAGCCCTCAACTGAAAAATTCCCTGGAAAAATGTTTGAAGATGATAACTTTTAGAGTTACTAAAAAGTAAAATTAGCGATTTTTTGTGTATGTGACGCATACGGCCTTAAGAGCAATGAAATTGTCATTAAAATACCATTTTGTATGTATAGACTCACCACATCCATCGCGTGAGTGTGACGAAAAATCTTCAAAGAATCTTTTCGTCGGTTTCTGTTTGACGTTCCCCTTGCTGCTCTCCGTCATATGGGGTGGCATTTTCGTGGAGGCTCATATTACCGTAATTGCTCTGCTGCTGCTCCTTCAGAAATCACACACACAATCTGATTTAATTTGACGTTCACTTTCTTCAGCAAGGGAAGCGTGCGTAGTGGGGAGAACTTGCCGGTTATCACGTCGCCTCATAGGGGTTGATATAATTTTGACATGCGTGCAGGCAGGCAGGGGCGGACCGCGCGGGTTCCACTCTCACAATGTATGTAATAATCGTCATTCAGTCTTGCATGGCACCAACCTACAGCATAGTGGAGGAGGTGGTACATAATTTTCATGAGAAATTATCATTATTGGAAGATGCGTGCCGGGGCGCAGAAAAGTGCTCTCCTCACGAAAGGGTCTTTCGTTTTAGGTATTGTGTAAAGTTCAACAGCATGGCAGCACTAACTCACACACCCGGTGCACATCAGTTGTCTATTGCAGCTGATGCAATCAGAGGGTGTTGATGGCCGCAGTGAACTGTACGTACCCTATAAGGGTCTTCTTTATCTTCTTTTTGGTATCACGGGACAGCGGTACCTAACCTAACTACTCATTTTAGTATTCCAACTTACCCTATAGTTCGCCAATTGTTGAACAGTTAATGCTAAAATCTTGATTGGATTTCCGAGCATCGTTCCACGATAGCGGAAACACATCCAGTGAACGTCTAGATCCAGCCATTTCTTATATCGGCACCAACATTTCAAAAGGGCGTAACTGCTTTTGCAACCAATGTCTTCTCATAAACCGTATCTCATCCCTCCCGAGCAATCCACTAGCACAAATAGAAAGATAAAATCCTCCTCTTTCGTTTAATGGATGTGAATTGCGTAAGATGAATGATATACTATGCACAGCTCTGTGAGAAGTAATTGGTTGTAAAAGCAGTTACGCCCTTTTGAAATGTGGATGCCGAATTATCTCCCATTGAGTTTTATTTCGCTCAATTCCATTTTATAAGATGAAGTCAAGAATCCTAATTTTGAACACATTTTCAAACTTGATTATCCTTTTGCTGAGCGAAATTGTAAATTATTATCTGTTACACATTAATCATGTTTACGTTTTTTAAGTTTCGTGGGAGTTTCAGAAGGTTTTTGGAAGGCTTCCAAGGATAATTCAGGTATGTTTCGTGGGAGTTTCAACCTTACAGGACGAGCGCCTGTTGGATCCAAAAACTATATACGACGAGCGAGGTTTTTAAGTCCTCTCTCTCTCTCTCTCCTCTTCTTGGCGTAACGTCCTCACTGGGACAAAGCCTGCTTCTCAGCTTAGTGTTCTATGAGCACTTCCACAGTTATTAACTGAGAGCTTCCTCTGCCAATGACCATTTTGCATGTGTATATCGTGTGGCAGGCACGAAGATACTCTATGCCCAAGGAAGTCAAGGAAATTTCCTTTACGAAAAGATCCTGGACCGACCGGGAATCGAACCCGTCACCCTCAGCATGGTCATGCTGAATACCCGTGCGTTTACCGCCTCGGCTATATGGGCCCCGTTTTTAAGTAGTGTAGTTTTTACAACGGCGCATGTCCTGGAGGGGTAAGGTGTATCAAGGCTTTTCCAAGGGTCTTGCGAGGGCTCCGGCGTGGTTTCCGGCAGATTCAGGCGGGGATTCAAGGGACTTGTAGGAAGTTTCAGAAGGTTTCAGATTGGTTTTAAAGCGTTTCAAGGCGTTTCAGAAGATATCAGGGATTTTCAAGGGGTTTGAAAGTGGTTTTCTGGTGTTTAATAATACCTTCAAGGATCAGAGATGTTCCAGTGGATTCAAGAGAATTTTAGGAGGCTTTCAAGGGGTTTCAGAGAGGTTCCAAGGCCGTTGAAGACGCTTCAAGGTGGATTTAGAGACTTCCAAAGGGCTTCAATGAATTTCCATGCAGCTTTAGAGGGCGAAAGTTCAGTGTGATTTCAAGGAGGTTTTGGGGATGTTTCAGAGGAGCACCATTCTGTTTCATGACGTAGAGGATTATTTTTCAGGGTCCCATGTGGCTTCTTCGGGATTTTAGGAGGTTCCAAAATGTTATAGGGCGTTTTAGGGAGTTTCAAATGGTTTCAAGGCGGTCCCAGGGGTTTTAGAATTGATTTCTGGAGGTTTCAGGAAGCTTACAAGGAGCAATTGTATGAATTTTTATATTATGAAATGAGTGGAAATGCTCAAAAAAACACTAAATTGGAGCCAGCTTCTCAGCTGACCCATTAGAAAGTCGATTTTGTCCATGATTTTCCATAGCTCTGTGCGGTCGTATGCCGCCTTGTAGTCGATGAACACGAAACTTAGTATTCATAGCATTTCGGGAGGAATTGCCGTACGGTGAAATTATGGTCTGTTGTCGCTTGGCCGTCGATGAAGCCGGCTTGATAACTTCCCACGAAATCATTCGATTTAGCTGACAGACGGGGAAAGATGATCTGGGAGAGGATTTTATAGGTGGAATTCAAAAAGGTGATCGCTCTGAAGTTCTCACATTCCAAATGGTCACCTGTCTTGTGAATGTGGAGGAGGATGTATGGTAATGGGTACCTGTTCGATTTCCCAGATCCAGGCGATCAACCGGGGCAGACATCCTTAACTTCCCTCAGCGTGGGAGTTGGATTATTTCCGTTTTCTAATAAATTTTAAATTTTAGGATGTCGATTGGACAATTGGTTATTTTTGAAAGCTTAGAACTCAGTAAATCTAGTAAATTTTTAACTTTTCTCAAAATTAACGTCAATACCGGAGATTTTTATTATCGTTCCAACTTCACGTCCGTTACGACAACCACTGTGTTTCATTGCACATGTTCCAGAACAATTGTAAAAAAATAACTAAAATCAGGATACGTATTTGCAGTGACAGTCTTTTGTTTTATAAGTTGAAACACTACTACGTGAAAACGAACATATTTTTACAAAGCGATTGTGAGTATGATTCTTAAAAAACTACAAAAAAAAATCAATGCAAAGTTCGTAAAATCCAAGAAGTTTGTATTTTCGAAAAAAAACATTCTCTCGGCAACTCCTCAAAGAATTTGCCCGCCAATTTATTTGGAACTTGCTTTGCAAGAGTTTTGAAAAACCTTCAGTAACTCCTTTGGAATTGGCAATTTTTTTCGACAACCCCTTTCGATCCCCTTCTGATTTTTGTTTTAGAATTTCTTCGGTAACAAGTTTGGAATTTCTTATAAACACCTTTCGGCATATCCTTTTTACATTGGTAATTCCTTTGCGAGTTTAGGTAGCTTGTTTTAAATTGGCGTTTCTATGGCAAATTTTTCGAAATTTGTTTTTTTTTTGGAAGTTACTTTACCAATCGTTTAAGTATAGTTTCTTATTACATGTATGTCAGTAATCGTTTTGGTATTTAATTTAATTTCTTCATTAGCTCCTCCGGCAATTCCTTTGGGAATTATTTCAGTAATGTCTTTTGTTATCCATTCGGCAATGTCTCTAAACTTCCTCTGAAATTTCTTATGAAATGTCTTTGGCGATTCCTTCTGCATTTTTTCGGGATTTTCTGCGATCCTATTTTTTAATTTCTTTATCTGTTCGACAATTTCTTTGAGAAATCTCTTGACAATTCCTTAAAGAACTGCTTCAAATTATCTCATAATTCCCATCAAGAATGCCATTGAAAGTTATTTGACAAATTCTTCAGATTTCTTCAGTAATAAATTAAGGAATTCCTGCAACAGTTTTCAATATCTTCGGCAATTCCGATAAATATTGCTTCAAAAATTGCTTTGTGCTTCGTGAATTTCTTTAAAAAAAACTCTGTGGATTTTTTTGAGCATTTCATCAGAATTTGGGCGACTATTCCTTCAAAAATGAATTATTTGTAAAATTCCTTCAGAAGGATTTCAAGATTTTTTCAACAATTCATTTGGGTAGTTGCATAGTCTTTGAAAAAAAAAAGTTCCTCGTGAAACTCTTCACTCAATACTTTTTTTTTCTAGAAAACTCCTTCGTAAATTGCTTTGTGAATAATTGTGAAAATTTTAAAGGAAATTGATCCTACAACTCCAGCTTTTTTTTGCCAATTTTTTGGCATATTTTGAAACACCATCACAAACTTAGTAGAAAATTTTCATATTTTTATATTCATACCAGACAATTATTTTGGGAATTTTTCAGGAAGTTTTTCGGGAATTTCTTAGAGTTTTCTTTCAGAATCGCTTCGAGAATTCTTTTGCAAATCAATTGGGCAATCACATTTTCAAATTTCTTCGGGTATTATTTTGGAAATCGCTATTCCTATGTAGATTCCTTCAGTGTTATTGAGAATTACACCGCCTAAGCAAGTGGAAAGAATCCTCAAAGTAACCCTCTCAAGGAATTTATAAATTAATGGCTTAGGGATATTCCAGAAAAATTGCCGAAAAAGATTTCTATGAAATTTTCGGAGAATATTTAGAGGGCATTGTCAAACAAATTGCGCTAAAAATTCAGAAAAGGAAGTTCTGAACGCCGAAGTAATTCACAAAAGGAACGCCAAAGAAATAATCGATGAAATAGCCAAAGAAATTTCTAAAAGAAATACCGACAACATTTATAAATAAATTTCCAAATCAGTTTTCGGAACAAATAAAAATTAATACAAAGAATTCACGAATAATGATAGAAGGGATCATACCACAATAATACTGCCAAGGAAATTTGCAAAGGAACTGCAAAAGGAAATGTCAGAAAAAAATTAGGAATTGTCTTTGAAATGTCAAAACAAATTGCTGATGAAAAAACAAATACAAAGATATTTAAAAAATAACAAACAGGCAAAGTGCATTAAAAAATCTGAAATTTATACTGTTAGTTGGTCAACTAGTTGTGTATCAAAATTTGGGAAAGATCGGGCTATCCTACATGAAGTTAGAAAGATTCTAGAAAAAGTCAAAATTATCCGATAGCTAACTTTGAACTGTTATATCTCCGGATTCAATGAACCAAATGCAATGAAGTTTTGAGCGATCATGACTTATACGATAAGCTTTGAAAAACATTTGACATAACCTAAAATTGTTAACACGGAAGAAAATTATAGCGCTTAAATTACTTTTCTGATATAAAACCAAATTATCGGAAATTTTAACATCGCTTTAATATTCGATATAGAAATTATAGTTTATTTGAAATCCCTCTAATTGACTTAAATATGAATACGTTTTGAAAGAAAGTAACAAAATAACCAACAGTAAATTGAAATAGTAATGAGAAGCATATTAAAATTAGACCAATTTACTAAAAAATCATAAAATAAATGAAATTGCTGTAACTTTCTTTCTTATTAATAAGTTCAAGTTTAGTCAAACTTTTTTCAAAGCTTATCATATAAGACATGATCGCTCAAAATTTCATTGCATTTGGTTCATTGAATCCGTAGATATAACAGTTCAAAGTTGGCTATCGGATAATTTTGACTTTTTCTAGAATCTTTCTAACTTCATGTAGGATAGCCCGATCTATCCCAAATTTTGACCATTGATACACAACTACCCAGCCAACACACGATCGTATATGATATTGGATAGGATGCAAAAGTGGAGGCGATATACGCACACTTTACACGCGGTTAAATGGAAGCAGGTACGCATATTGCCTCCACTTTAGCATCCTATTCAACATCATATAGGACTTCGAGTTAACTGGGTAGTTGACAAACTTACAGTAAAAATTTCAGGTTTTTTGATGCAATTTTCAAAAAGTTACAGCTGTTTGAACATTTTATGAAAAGTGGAAATTTTACCTGTCCCGATCATTTTGTCTATCCCCTGTATGTAGATTGGAATTATCTCTGATTAGCCTTCGGCTAGTACACAATACATAAGGCACTCAGCCTGTTCCACGTTTCGATAGGATAGAAGATCTCTTTGTAGATTAAATAGTTCAGTTGAAATATATTGCTCGTGCAGGACACAATAACGGAAGAGTGCCCTAGCTCAAACTATCGTTTCCCACATTTCGGGGTTTTTCGCCTACCACGTGTTCGAGTTTCAACCGGTATTTTCGGATCTTAAGGTAATCCGTGTTCCTACATATTTCACAAAGCAATTTTCAAGGAATTTTCATAGGGATAACCAAATCAACACCCAAATAAATTACTGACAAGATTTCAAATGATTTACTGAAGGAAATACCAAATGAATTCTCAAAGATGTTCACAGTTGAAATAATTGCCCATCATATATTCAAAGAAATGCTCGCCGGGGCCCGTAGTGTATTGGCTACACGTTCACTTCATAAGTGGCTGGATTCGATCCCAGCCCCGGCACTTGCAATTTTTCGTCAGTTGCTCTTCCCCCAGAGAGCGGCTGGCATCTGACCTTCTTCAGAGCGCATGATCCAACGGATCCGAAAACCTGAATATCGGCTAACGGCAACTCATAATGGACCCCCAATCGGACTGGAAAAGGAACAAGAGCCACACATCAACATCCTCGTGCTCATCACTCTACCATGGACGGGGTAGAAAAGTGACAGCAGCGCAAAGACCACCAGTTCGATATAGTAGAATAAGAATACAATGCATTTAGGCGCTGTACAAAGGGGAGAGGGGTTTGAGGAATCTTACGTGCCATACAAAAAAATTTAGGATCTCATACAAAAAATCTTACTGGGGGTGGAGGAGGTGTCGGTAAATCGCAAAAAATCCCTTACGTAATTAGTGGACAGTCCCTAGGTTCGATTCGGTAACCATGTTTTCTGTATTACGAGAATCAATAATGTCTATTTTTAACCGAAAATACAAAATGTCTGCACTATACGTAGATTTGTGTGTTTTTTTTCAGTTTCTGCGATTCATACTGCTCACAATTGTTCTGGAAAAATTATTTGAGGTACGTGTGTATGTGATAAAACAAATCGGTTGACGCTGTATTATACGTTGTTTTATAAATATTGAATATTTTCAAGCCAAAAAACAAAGGGGTTTTCACTTTAAATGTGGATTTCGAACCAAAAATGTAAATTTTCTTAATTATAAATGATTTTATAAAGAAGTTTTACCTCATAAAAACGGTATTTTAAGCACTTTTTCAAAGTTTTTTAGGTTCACAAAAATATAGTTTTGTAAAATTTGTCTGCTCTAATCAATTTGTGTAACACCCGTGGTAGTACATTAGTGTAAATTAACCTGTAATCATTACTGTACCGATTGATGGTTTAAAATTAAAATTTAATCATACACCACACTTTTTCCAAAAGATAGTTCTAAACAAAACAATCAGCTAGGATGAATTGGCGTCACTTTGGTAAAATAAGTCTGTTGATTGCTCTTACAGTTGAAGTATACAAAAAGTTAATCTGGTAATGAAGTAATCCCAGGTGAGGCTTAAGATTTGTTCAAATGTGCTATTAATATATATTTGAATTATCGTGTGAGGTTTTCAATTTTAGGTGACTATGAAGGAAAAATTCAAGGGGGTGCCCTAGCTACGCCAATACTAGCATAAACGTTCCCTCCGTTGTCGTTGTCACCCGTGCCTACGATCTCCACGCCATCCAGGTGATCCGTTTTTGATTATTACGTTCCACGTTCTGCCGGGTGACTTGCTGCAGCAGCACTACAGCCCGCGTTACGTTCTTCTCCTCCAAAATGGCTCTGCACTTCGCATCGAACCATTCCTTCCGTCAACTTCTTTCCACGTACCCGTTGGTGCTCTCGGCTACATCGTTGATGGTTGTTAAATTATTGCCAACTATTTGATTCGGTGCGCCAATGCTTTAGTCCAAACCAGTTTATTTATCCAGCCAATCAGCATCCAACTGATCTGCCGATATAATTCATTAACTAGATGTGTAGGTGCCCCCAACCTGCAGCCATCAATATCCCGGCCGGGAACCCACCAATTAATTGAAACTGGAAACTCGCAAATTGGATGGAGTAATGCCATCTCAACAACGCAACGATTCGGTCACACCCGCCTTATTGAACCAGTTCCAAGATGTTCCGGTTCGTTATTTGCTCGCATCTGGAGGAGAGTCCCCGCAACGGGCGCGGATCGGGTGTGGCGATAAAACCACATTTAGGTCTGATCACGAAACGCATTGCGCGCTTCAATTGCCTTCACCGACTTGACATGGACAAGCAAAGTACACACTCGAAAAAAAAAAACGGTCTGGCATGTCTGAAATAAAAACTGGAAATGGTCACGTGCTCGCCTAATAGTCGGGGGACGTTGACGACGGGAGCCTTCCCGACCGGAGCCGGACACAACAACGAATTCGAGTTGAATTTATTGGTTCTTTCACTTTTACGAAATAAGCTCTAAAACGCTGCTCTGGCTGGCTGGCTGCTGGGCGGGTTGTCAACCACTATCCCAAAGGTGACAAGCTGCTACGGCCTGAACAGTAGTCGCACGGGGGAAGTTGGTTGCGGAGGTGCACGGCGTGAGAAAACCCCGGGTCTTGTACAGATCATGCGAGTAAGATGCGTGTCTGTCTACTCGAGGTGCCGTTGCACTTTCGCTATCGATGGCGTGGCGTTGTTGACGGGCGGTTGTGGTTGGTGGCTCGAGCTTGTGGGTTTTCGTTTGCGATATTTTTTTTATCTCTAGTAGTAAGTTTGTGTACCATGAAACGAGGCATATTTGGTAAATGAGATGGGCTTGGTGGTGTGTAGTGTCTCTGCTCTGTATGTAGGCAGACGGTTCAAAGTTAAATCTTTGAACCCCAAGACCCGTCTGAACGTTCTATCTGTTTTTGGAATGGCCATGAATTATGTCATACAAAAATTAAAAATTTCCAACTCTATCCCTCCTTTGTTACAAAAATCCATAACACAAATCAAACGTGAGTTCTTGCTTCGGAGGAGTAGAACATCTTGTACGCACACAAAAAAAAATAATAAATTCAATAGCAGAGAACTTATGATCAGTCCTCAAACATGATTGAAAAAAACATTCCTTTGATAAGTACAATTACTCAAAAAACAACCGGAATACCAAAGTTACTTCTTTGTCCGGTTCTCTTACTATGTACTGATGATGTCTCACTTAGTGACAAAAAAGAGTTATCGAGAGTTTTTGACGCATTGGTTTCACATTAGCGAAACTGGAGAAATCTATAGAAACGGCCAAAATATTTGAATTCCTTTTCACCTCGTAAATTAGGACCACATTATTGGCCAAATAACTTGTTGGATACATATATCTTCAGTTTCTACGAATTCAAACAGCATCAGTTACCGTGTTCGTGCATACATGCCAAATGAGTATCACCGACCGGCAAAAAAGTGATACCTAGCGAGACACTTGTCACGGTCATAAAGTAGCGGATATAGGCCCCGAGGAAATAGCGTCAGATCAATTCCGAAGCCTACAGCATGCAGCAGGCAACGAACGAGTAAGAGGAGGTCTCCAGGGGAACCTCTACTAGCGACGAGCTGGCTGATGACGCTAACGAGATTGGATGCAGAATGACGACGACGGCAACAACAACTCGGTGTGTTTGCCGGCCGGAAAACTAGAAGCCAAAGGCAACCGGCGCGGCGTGGAGAAGTGTCTTCTCGCCAGATCCTACTATAGACGGTGTCAGCTGCATAAATCGAGAGCCAAAGCGTACCGTAAGATGCAACAGATTGCAACAGTTTCTTGGAGACTTTCAAAGTATCGAGTAGTTTTTCATTCACTTCCATCTCAACTCAAGGTGCCCTCATTGGTCGTCGTATCCAATGGTATCATCGTCGTCATTTTCAACGGCAGTGCTGCAGTGTAGCTCGAAGAGGAGTGGGACATTGATGAAGCTGATAATAGCTGTGACATGAGATTTACCTAATGAAGCGTATCAACTCATGGCACTAATGGGCACAAACACGCTGCATTTAAAAATTAGATCCAATCAATGCCCATCATTGGGAGAGTATGATTAGTGCCACGGGGGTTGGTGGTACGATATACTTAGGCGGAAGAGCAAGTGCCATTTACCCGATTGAAAATTTGACTCACAGTGAACGGTATTGCTATGAAGCATTGATAACACTAGTTTACAAAATAAAACGAAAGTCGTGAACTTCTGTCAACGACCAACATTTTTGAAGCATAATTTAGCGATGATTTCGAAACCGTGCTTCAAAAAATTTAAAGTAGAACAGTTTTTAAGTTTTAGTGCAATATATTATGTTTTCAGTTCAAAACCGAATTAGCGACATTTTTTCTTTGACTTCCACTGCTTTTGTCTTGCGTTAAACACAATGTCGGAAGTGGGGCGCTCTCTATACAGCGCCCCACTTCCGACATTGTGTTTAACGCAAGACAAAAGCAGCGGAAGTCAAAGAAAAAATGTCGCTAATTCGGTTTTGAACTGGAAACATAATAGAGTTTTACAACTTTTGAAAATATGGAATTTAATAAAATTAAACATCTTGCGTTTTGTTCAACCAATTTTAATTCTTTTTCCATAAATTAAAAGCTGAATATAATACCTTTCGATCATCTGAATGCAGGTTTTGCGTCAGATTGATGAAATTCAAGATATTGATGAGTTTTGGGGACGATCTCCTAAAATTTTAGCAAAATTTCCAAAACAATTTGAAAAAATGTATTTTTTTTTCAATAAGAAAAAAACAATTTAAAAATTCTTTTTCAGCGTTTATTTGACATATCATATGTAAGCGAGTTACAGTAAAAAATTCAGCTCAATCGGAGTATTGATTACTGAGAATGAGATGTGTGAAGTGAGCGACTTTGCTTAAAAATAGAACAAAAAACGATTTGAAATCATCAACCTTGTATGGAAAGTCGAAAAAGTTTCCGCTCTACTGTAATTTTTTTCCTTCGCGTTTTCGAACTCAGGGCATGATTCTACACCAAAGACGATCATCAACTTACCGAGTTCAAAAATGCTGTAAACTAGTGTAATTATTTCCGTTTAACACCTATGTGCCTGAGCCTCATTTTGCACCCAATTTCAAAACTTTAAAAATCTGATTCTCAGCTGTTTCTCAACGAAAGTTAATGAAATTTTGACAGTTGATCTCGAAATTCTTCTAGTTTATGTAACCGGGATCATGGTTCCGGAATTTTCCGTTGTTCCGGATTTATGGCCGGGGGTACTGGGGTAACCTCCTTATCAGATAGAGGTGCAACCTATAAAGTGCCTTCGAAAACTAGTTACGGCATACCAAACTTCATGATTTTGCAAAACAAGAGTATTGGACCATATTTCTAGAGATTTCAGATACACTGGCCACTTCTCCGGAAGTTCCGGTTCCAGGTGCCCCCAGGGAAGTGTTAACTTACTGACCGGTTCTGAAACCTAGCTTGCGACATATCAAACTTTATGATTTTGCAAGACAAGAATATTGGACCATGTTTCCAGAAATTTCGGATATACTGACCACTTCTCCGGATGTTCCTGACCTAGGTGCCTCCAGGGAAGTGGCCATTTACTGACCGGTTCTGAAACCTAGCTTGCGACATATCAAACTTCATGATTTTGCAAAACAAGAGTATTGGGCCATGCTTCTAGAGATTTTGGATACACTGGCCACTTCTCCGGATGTTCCTGACCTAGGTGCCCCCAGGGAAGTGGCCATTTACTGACCGGTTCTGAAACCTAGCTTGCGACGTATCATTTTTTATGATTTTTCAAAACAAGAGTATTGGATCATGTTCCCAGAAATCAAGAGTATTGGGCCATGTTTCTAGAGATTTTGAATGTACTGGCCACTTCTCTGGATGTTCGGGAATCCTGGTGCCCCCAGGGAAGTGGCCATTTACTGACCGGTTCTGAAACCTAGTTTGCGACATATCAAACTTTATGATTTTGCAAAACAAGAGTATTGGACCATATTTCTAGAAATTTCGGATATACTGGCCACTTTTTCGAATGTTCCGGAAACCTGGTGCCTCCAGGGAAGTGACACTTTGTGACCGGTTCAGAAACCTAGCTTGCGACATATCAAACTTCATGATTTTGCAAAACATGGCCCAATACTCTTGATTCGCAAAATCATGAAGTTCGATATGTCGCAAGCTAGGTTTTAGAACCGGTCAGAAACTGGCCACATCCTTAGGGGCACCAGGTTTCCGGAACATCCAGAGAAGTGGTCACTGTATCCGAAATTTCTAAAAACATGGTCCAATACTCTTGTTTTGCAAAATCATGAAGTTTGATATGTCGAAAGCTAGGTTTCAGAACCGGTCAGAAAGTGGCCTCTTCCCTGGGGCACCAGGGCCCGGAACATTTGGAGAAGTGGCCGGTGTACCCGAAATCTCCAGAAACATGGTCCAATACTCTTGTTTTGCAAAATCATGAAGTTTGATATGTCGCAAGCTAGGTTTCAGAACCGGTCAGAAAGTGGCCACTTCCCTGGGGGCACCAGGTTTCCGGAACATCCGGAGAAGTGGCTAGTATATACGAAATTTCAGGAAACATGGTCCAATACTGTTGTTTTGCAAAATCATGAAGTTTGATATGCCGCAAGCTAGTTTTCGAAGGCACATTATACGTTGCACCTCTATCTGATAAGGAGGTTACCCCAGTACCCCCGGCCATAAATCCGGAACCATGATCCCGGTTACATAAACTAGAAGGATTTTGTATCAAAATTTCATTAACTTTCGTTGAGAAACGGCTGACAATCAGATTTTTGAAGTTTTGAAATTGGGTGCAAAATGAGGCTCAGGCACATAGGTGACAGGTGTTAAAAGGGATAAATGGCCAAATATTTTGACCAAACTTGGTCAATTCTCATTTTTCGGAACATGCAACTGCAGATCTTCCAATGATCTCAATCTCAATTTGCTATGACTTTCGGCAATTTAACATGGAGCCAACCATGACAATTCCTTCATGGCTTCGCTGGAAGTTTCAGTGTTCCATGAAAAACTTTTCAATAAATATTCTATACTTTTTGCATTTTCTACAATTTTTACAAGAACTTTCCAATAAACTTCTTCAGTAGTTCTATCAGGATTGTATTTTTTTAGAATTTCGTACAGCAATTCGTTTCGGATTACAATATGAAATTTTTCAAAATCAAAATTGTAGAATTTTTCATGCACTCTCTGGAAAGATACAACGTGTTGAACTTTTTTGTGAGAGAAAAAAAAAATTGCCTATCCCAAACATTTTGGCCACCCCCTGTATCAACAAATCCATGTTTTACGATAGTGACCCCAAACTTTTGGCCGATACATCATTAAAGCTAATAGATAAAAGGTTTCATAACCACTCTTTTCTTAAAATCTGGTCGACCCAATTTCCAGCAGTGTCGCTGTAAGTTTATATTCATTTTTTATAAAATTTTGCAACTTTGGGAAATGTTTACATACAAATAATATTGTAGAAGCTTCACGTAAATCACGTTCAAAGTTACTTAGGCTTATTATCTTTTGAGTGTGACCTGGGGTTTTGAAATCGGACGCAAATTGACGGATATATGGGCCTAAAAAATGACATGTTATAGTGGGGGTGACACAAAACTTTTGATTGGGAGTGTACACAGCATTTTTTTTCCTTTTTTTACCAAGTACTTCTTTTCATTTCAAGCCATCTCTGAAATTTCATTTAGCAAGCTTGTTTTACCTTTAATTGCAACAAAAATACTACCAGAGAAATTCTCACTGAAATAAATAAAAATTGTTCCCACGAACTTTGCAGTTAACTAACTCTAACGTTTTATGACGGTCCTTAAAACATCTACAAGACTAATCAGCCATTACAATTGTTAAAAACCGGCAATCTTCCAACACTGATTGTCGTGGAGTGAATTCCGAGTGCTCCCCTGCCGGTACCCGTCATCGCGACAGCAGACAAAAGTCAACGCCAGAAAAGTGAAGCAAAGCGACAGCAAATTAGGTTAAGGTTGTTCGCTGCATGACCGTGTGTTTTGGCCGTATAAGTCTACCCAAATAGCTCCTCCCTGGTGGTTCGATTAAAACCAGAGACGGTGGAACAGGAGTTCGTTGTACGGTAAGCTGCCTTATTGGCCTGACTAAGGTCAAATATTGATCTGCAGACCTTCTTTCAGCAGCTGCAATTTGCCAACAAAGCTGGACTGAGAAGAGTTCTGGCAGGGTAGACAACGCATTACGGATGCTTAGTAACACGTTTATTCTGAACCGTGAGTTAATTATATGCTAAAATTTGGTAACCTAAATTAAATAACTAGTAGGGGAGACTGGGGAGATATGATCCCTTTTTTCTTAATTTACCTGAAACTTTAAGAAAAAACACAAAACTAGATCCGAATTCCGTACAAAATGGCAGGTAAACATCTATTGCAAGTTAATACACAACAGAAGGCCTTTAAATTATTGTTAAAGTTTTCAAAACTGTGTTTTCATGGAGGCATGTCTTATAATGTATTTTTCAAAAATAGCTGACACTTGATCCCCCTTTGAGCACATGATTTAATTAAAGGGAAAATAATTCCAGAGTCTTCCTATTCATTTTCTTTTCGAGTTTTCTTGTATTTTCGATGAATATGGAGTGTTTGAAATTGTAAGATTTCCATAAATTTTTAAGGATATGCCGTATTTTCAAAATGGGGAGACTTGATCCCCCTTTTATTGGTTTGTAATAAAGTTATAATTATCTGACACATTTTATTGTTGAATAGACTAGAACTCCAAGTAAATAGAGGCTTCCGAATAGAATTTTATTTTCCACATGTATAATGTGTGTGTAAACCTCGAGGGATCAAGTCTCCCCATGTCACTGTTGTGTATACTAAGCTGAATTAATTAAAATATGTTAACAACAGTCTTATTTGGATAAATAAGTTTAAAAGTATTTTATTTAAACTATGTGCTGTGAAATTTTGACACGATTTGGTTCAATTTTCACAAAATTATTGAGATTTTTCGGAATCGTTCAAAGGATTTCTGAAGGACTGAAAACAAACCATCAGCCGTTAAAAAATAATGCAATGTACAATCGAAATCACTTGTAGTCAAAACATAGTCGTTAGTCCAGGAGTAGTTTTGAAAAAATTATGCTAGAAGAAAAATGTTTTTGATTCCGAGCAAATATGGGGGGAACAAGTCTCCCCAGGGATCAAGTCTCCTCAGTCTCCCCTACTTTAAAACTAACCAAATTTGAAGATCCTAGTTCTTAAAACTTAAAACTATATGTACACTTGAATTTGTTCTCAAATACTAAAACATGCATTCGATAGGTTTAGGTGAACAAGCTGATTGTTGAGTCTCCTAAATCAGACAGAAGGCCACTGAATGTAAGTTTGCGACAAAATGTAACTAAATCTTGAACTTAAACTAATGAAACATTAAATAAATTACATCTTTGAGCTGCGTCTGTAAAGACCTGCTAAAGGAAGTGTTTTACCTGCCCTGAAACCCTCCGATCCACAACAACAACGTTACTTGTGATTTTCAAGATTAGTTAGGTCTTTGCGAAGTTGACCTGCATAATGGTGAGTCAATAACATGGAGCGTCTAATACAGCTCTGGTCCTCATAACCCAAGTAACAATCAGCATGCCTTGAAGATTTATTCATGTTTTATCCTGGTTTTATACGAGCATGTGAAAAAGCTAGTTGTTCTATATTAGTTTTATGTGGTAGTTTTTTACTTTGCACCTTTGGTATTCCATAAAACTATCATATAACTTCTGCTATAAACATCTTCAGTTAAAGACTAGCAAGTAGTCATGGATTGGTTTTATCACTTATTATATACCATTTCAATAAAACTTTCATTTGCGGTTGTTGTCGGAGAGATTTTTTTTGTAAACAAATACATAAAACTGTGAGGCAATGCATAAAACCAACAAAAGATTTCGTGGCCGTATGAAATGCTGTGATAAGACCGTTAGTTCTATCATAAGCTCAGTTATGACCAGCTTAGGAGGGTTAGCCATATTGGAGAAATCATCAGGAACGCAGAGTTTTATCAAAAAAATATGTCGCCTAGCCGGGATAATTTATGTAAATACAGAAAAATCATTACTCAATTTTATGATTTCACGTACAGCGCTTAAGATCAAACTTAACGATTCAACACGTTTCCGTCATATTATTTTCAGAAAAATTACATATTGTTTTTGAAACTCCGCTATGTTGAATAAACCTTTTTCACGCCCAATTCTACCGAGTATATTAAATGCATTTAACTTCCTATTAATTCACAGTTTGTGTGGCGCACTTATTTTTCGTCATTATTACAGTCACATTCATCACAAATTTCCCGTGGCATGTCTCCTGACACGTATTAAATAGGAAAACAAACCTGAATTCCAAATCGGCATCTTTCCAATTGATGGCTGGATAAATAACCAAGCAATTTACTCTGACGATCGAACATTGATAGTGAAAAATTATCAAAACAAATATTTGACAAGTCAGAATATGGTTATATTTAGAAGGTTTATAAAACTAAGATATAACCTGAAATCCTAAGCCGGTCTGCATACGAAGTCCTGTAGATCATAATAAGGCTGGGCCAACTAGCCAGATCGTGGACTTTTGGAGGCATAAAGGAGCTCGAGAGTATTTTCAAGTCGGCATCAATGGTTTTATGGTTAGGGTTTTTAAATCGCTAAAAAACTTCGATAAAATCAAAATTGTTACTTGGGAATTTACTCTGACGATCGAACATTGATAGTGAAAAATTATCAAAACAAATATTTGACAAGTCAGAATATGGTTATATTTAGAAGGTTTATAAAACTAAGATATAACCTGAAATCCTAAGCCGGTCTGCATACGAAGTCCTGTAGATCATAATAAGGCTGGGCCAACTAGCCAGATCGTGGACTTTTGGAGGCATAAAGGAGCTCGAGAGTATTTTCAAGTCGGCATCAATGGTTTTATGGTTAGGGTTTTTAAATCGCATAAAAACTTCGATAAAATCAAAATTGTTACTTGGGAAGTGCCTACCTCATGTTTCCATGGGTCAATCGATGACAAAGACCGCTAGCTAAGAGCTTTGTACTAAGCTGGTGGTACAGCTTGGGCACTGCTGTCCTTGTGACTTCAGCTAGATTGAGGATGTACGTATCAAGCGTCAGTTTATCAAGGAGGTGCGGCTCGAACAGTCTAATCTGGCATCTAGCAGCTGGCAGGCCCACACTGATTAAAAGGGGACCTTAAGCCAACTTCCTACTCTGTCCCCGAAACCTAAAAACAAAAACCGGAATTGAAAGATTACGAACAGATTTAGCGCAAAGCAACAAGCAATAATTGGGACATGGAATGTACTAACCGTCGTCCAGCAGGGTCATGCAATGAGGCAAGGCTTGAGATTCAAGGGCTGCGTGAAGTCCGTTTGTCGAACTTTGAAGAACACAGATTGGCAAATCTCAAATTCTGCTATTCTCTGACCTACGAAGTGAACATGTTCCTCATCACCGCGGAATTCGTTTCCTGCTCAGCGTTGCCGTCCACGCAGCGCTCAAATAACCTATTAATGAGAGGATCAATGTGGCCAGATTCAGAACACGGTCACGGGCTCGAAACCTTACCATGATCCAATGGTCCGCGCCAACCGATATGGTGCCAAAATCCAGGACAAAGAGCACTTTTATGGACAACTGAATGCAATCGTGGATAAGGTTCTAAAAGGTGATATGTATCGAGATTCTTCAACGCGACGGTTGAATCCGACAACTCGGACCATGAGCACGTCATGTTGTCGGAGAAATCAACGAGAACGAACAGCTGTCAGAGTTTAATGGCCACAATTATATGGTGAACGTGGGTGACATCGGTTTCTCGTGATGGCGTCACGGAAAATTAAATTAACATCACGTCCGTGCTTCATCTCTTAATCGGCGAGATCCGGTTGCGCATCGACAGGAGAAGAAAATCGGGCGACGCGTCGCGACGATTCAACACACGCCGACTGAAAAACGCTGCGGAGTTAAGGTTCATCGAGGAGCTGGAGAACCGTGCTGCGGATATTTCGGAAAGTGGAAGCGTAGAAGATCAATAGAGTGCCATGAAGAATGCCTTCATTGCATTGCCAGCGGTGAGAATAATTTGGTGAGTTACACATCCAGCATTGGAGCGTAAAACATTGTATCAGAGACGACATCTGCAGGAAGACAGAAGACCGAAGAAATACCAAAGCCGCGATAGAACGAGCGAAAACACGAGGAGTCAAAGCTGTAGCCCGCCAGTGCTATTTGGCTCTCGAGAAGGAAGTGAAACGCTCATGTAGACGAGACAAAAGAGCGTGGGCGGACTCCCTAGTCGACGAAGGCGAGAAAGCCGCAAACACCGGCGACATCCGTCTCCTCTACGAAGTTTCGCGTCGTCTTAGTGGCACTAACATAAATGCTACGATGCCCGTGAAAGACACGTCGGGACAGTTATTGACCGACCTGACTGACCAGCTGAATTCGCTAATTCGAGTACTTTGGAAACTTTTTTCAAGTGTCGGCCACACCACCAACATCTCAGCATGATCCGCCAAGGGTTCGACGCATTACCCGTGTCAACACTGAAGCTCCTTCAGTGCAGGAGATAGAAACAGCCATCCATAGCATGAAATCGAACAGGACCCCAGGAGTGGATCGCATATCAGCGGAGATGCACAAAGCTGACCCCGTAGTATCCGCACAACTACTCCATCAATTAGTCTGCAACATATGGGAAACCACGATATTTTCGGCCGGCTGACTGGATTCAAGGCGGTTTAGTGAAGGGCGACCTGACTGTATGCCATAATTGGCGGGGCATCATGTTAATGTGTATCGTTCTCAAAGTCTTCTGCAAAGTGGTCCTTAACCACACACCTAGAAAATATCGTGTAATTTTAAATGTCCTGAACCTGACATATACGAGCATCTCCAAAAACACAAATTTAAAGGTTGAAACATGTAAATTTACGTCTTTCAAGACACCTCAAAATAAAACTTATTTTTTCTTAGCGTCTAGCAATCGCTAAAACCGATTTGACAGATAAAACATAGAAAAGTAAAATAATGCCATGCATAGATTCGAACACCGGATCTCCTGATCGTGAGCCACATCTCTTACCTCTCGGCTATTTCACCGAGTTAGAAGGTAGCTGATGAACGTGATACTGCTTCTACTTTTCTGGTGAAACGGATTTGTTGACATCTAACGCAACCAACCAGCACTTACATGATGCGCGTAAAATTGAGTCCAATGTATGATTCAGTCTTGAAATCGTTTACATTCTTTGGTGATTCCGTTTCGTGCAAATTTCAGAATTTCTAAGTGTGCAGATACAGAAGAAGATTAACGAAACCACTGGCGGCAACAAGCAGGATTCCATGCCGAACGATCCCTTGTAGACCATCTTGTCACGCTCCGTATCGGTTTCTCTAGCTGGTGTTCATTGATTACGAAAAACATTTCGACCATGATTGAGTCTCGAAAACATGTGAGAAGCCCCAAGAGGAAGCCCTTAGGCGCAAGGGTATCCCTGAGAAAATAATCGGCCTCATTGAAGCACAGTACAGGGCATTTTCGTGCAGAGTACTGAACAACGGTGTCTTGTCCGAAGCCGGGTCATTCCTGGCGCGAGGCTAGGATGTATCACCGCTGCTGTTCCTCATCGTAATCGATTATGCGATTGATCATGAACCAAATCGTGGGTTGCAGTGGCAGCCCATCACCATGGAGCACCTAAATAACTTCGAATTGCCTGATGACGTTGCTCTCCCAGCTCAACGGCGCTCTGATATGCAGAGCAAGCTCGTTGATCTTGCCAACCCTGATAAAAAAGATCATAGAGATACAACAGAATGTATTGTTACAACACGCTGAAATGAATGGTAGTTATCATGATTTCAATTGTTTAAAACGATAGAGTAACAACAGACCCTATGGTTTTCCACCATAGCATGTATTGTAAATGTCACTTTTACAATAGAAAATGGGGGTTGTTATGTATCTTTACCATAAAAAAAATCCAAATTTTCTGGAGCAAATTCAAGTCAACTACCATTCAATTTATGGTGTTTTTATTATTGAAATCTCTAGTGCCATTCATTCTATTGTTCACATATTGTAGTTCCAATACATAATTTTCAGCAGGAAAATACGTACACAATATGATTTGTTGTTAAACAATCAACTTTGTCATTATTCAATGGAAGTTTATGGCGATTTTATTGTATATTTTTATCAGGGAATCGCTTCTCAGCGGCAGGTCTTACCATCAACGTCAACAGGACCAAATCGATGGATGAAAATACGGCCAACCCTTCCAGCTTTACGGTAGCTGGGTAAGCAGTGGAGAATGTTGAAAGCCACCAATATTGGTAGCCAAACGGCGGCCGACTGCGGCACCAAGATCGACATAAGGGCACGGATCAAGAAGGCGAGGGCTGGCTGCCTTTGCGATTTCAAGGAATATATGGAAAAACAACCAAATATATCGACGCCCCAAAATCCGAATTTTCAACTGGAACGTCAAATCTGTGCTGCTGTACGCCAGTGAAACTTGGTATGTATCAGAACACTCAACGGCTGCACTGCCGTAATTCTGCAAAGTGACGTAAGCGACATTGATAGTTTTGGCCCATTTTTTGGTTATTGTGCATAAAATTTTTGCCCATCCTCTAATTGTCTTTCCATAGATGATAGATTACGACTAGATCTTGCATTCTAATGCAGCAGGCATACCACAGAGTTATTTTTACACCAGATATTATATATAATATACCAAAAACTATCGACATTTTGAATGGCGCTTACGTCACTTTGCAGAATTACGGCAGTGCAGGTCTTCATCTGTCGAAGCCGACAGCGACAGAAATTCGGGAGCGAAAGTGGAAGTGGGTTGGCCACATTCTTCTCAGGGGCAGAAACGAAATCTGTAAGAAGGCGTTATATTGGAACCCAGAAGGACATCGCAGCAGAGGCAGACCCAGAGGCTCATGGTGGCGCAGCCTCAACAACGAATCGCCCAGGATTGATCTTTCCATTCGGCCCTCTGCACCACCATGGGTGTTCAGAACTGAAAGTAAGAGCATAGCAATAAATCGAATGAAACCTGCAGGTCAAACTATGACTCGAATATATACCTAATGTTTAGATGAATTATGTTAAACAATAGACACGCTAAGTCCAGGCCAAGAAATGTTTTGTACGTACGAAAGCACTATCATCATCCGCCGTACATCACATCCTGCTATATAATGCACGACAAAGGTTACAATTTCTCCTAGCCCTTGAATCTGCCCTTTGCGCACCGCCCGGTTCATACTCCATTCCTTGGCTAATGACATATGAAATATGTGACTGCGCCTGCATAAGGGTTATAGGTATAACATGGCTAAAAGTGCGACGACGATGTGAATCATACGCGAGGTGCAGCGCACCAACAGACGGGTTCGCCATCGACCGTCGTCATCGCCGCACTCGACTGTTACCGTTTGGAAAATTCTCACACATAAATTATTGCGCACACAGTCTGCCTGCCCGCGATCATAGTTGCAGCATAACCACTAGCGTGCGCAGGGTTCTTGCTTAGGGGGGGCACCATAATAATGATGTATGATCATGGTGCAAAATAAAATTATGGTGTTACACCCACCCAATATGAATTCCCAAGTAGGGGTTTCAACATGTTGTGGTGCTAACATCGCCAAGTACTTCATATTGGAATTCTAGAGAAGGCTTCGGATGGTGATGATTTCAAGGCATTATGAAACTTTAATATGAAGTCACTATCTCGACTCTTATAAAATTTTATAAACGCATCAAATACAATGGAGAATATCGAGAAAATTATTGTCGTTGTGAAAGAATTTTGATCCTGGACAATTAGTGATGCTAGAATTGGAGAATGTCAGAATTTTTAGATAGAACATTTTGATCGGAATCCAGAGATTCCTCCAGGATTTCTCCAAATATTCGTGCATGATTCCTCTAGGGATTTCCCCAAAAAATCTTCCAATAATTCCTTCAGAAATTCCTCCAGGAAGTCTCAAATATTTCTTCAGGAATTCCTCAAATAATTCCTTCAAGAATTCCTCCATATTCTTCCAAAATTACCTCCAGGAATTCCTCCTGAAATTTTTTTCAGAAAAAAAATCCTCTAGGAATGTCTGCCAGAATTCCCCCAATATTTCCTCCAGGGATTCCTCTAGGAATTGCTCCACGAAATCCCCCAGAAAATTCTAAAGGAATTTCTGAAGTATATTTTCCTGGAATTCCTCGAGAAATTTCTACAGGAGTTCCTTCAGAAAATTATCCAGGAAATTCTCAACGAATTTCTTCAGGAATTCCTGAATCAATGAATTATTTCAAAAAATCCTTCTTAAATTCCTCAACAAATTCCTCTAGAAATTCCTTCAGTAATTTCTCGAAAAATAACGCCAGAAATTCCTCCAGGGATTTCTCCAGAAATCCTCTAGGAATTTCTGCCAGAATTTCTCCAGAGAATCCTAAAAAAATGTCTCCTGGAACTCTTCCAAAAATTTTGCGAGGAATCTCTACAGGATATCCTCCACAGATTCCTCCAGTAATTTCTCCAGGATTTTTTCCAGGATTTTTTTTTTCAGGAATTCCTCCAGGGATTCAAAAATGAATTTCTTCAGAAATTCATCCACATATTCCATTAGAAATTCCTCGAGGGGTTTCTTCAGACATTTCTTTAGAAATTCCTCCAATATTGAACTAGTGACTTCTTTCAGGAATTCCTCCACGGATTCCTGCAGAAAATTCTAAAGGAATTTCTTCCAGAACTCTTCCAGGAATACCTCCAGGGAATCCTCCAGGAATTTCTTTAGGATTTTTTCCAAAAATTTCATTGGGAATTTCTCCAGGGATTCATTACTGAATTTCTCCAGAAATTCCTCAGAATCCTCCAGAAATTCCACCAGGAATTCTTTCAGAAATTTGTCGAGGAAGAACTCCTAATATTCCTCCAGCAATTGCTCTAGGAATTTCTGCCTGAGTCCTCCAAGAATGTCTCCCGGAACCCTTCCAAGAATTTCTCGAGGAATTCCGCAAGAAATTTGTCCAGGAAATCCTCCACGGATTCCTTCAGGAATTTCTTCAGGATTTTTTCCAGCAATTTTTTCAAGAATTCCTGCAGGAATTCATTCATAAATTTCTTCAGAAATTCCTCAAAAAAATCCTCCAGGTATTCTTTCACAATTTGCTCGAGTAGTACCTTCAGACATTACTCCGAGAAGCCTTCAGGGATTTCTCCCCGAAATTCATCCATGAACTCCACCAGAAAATGCTAAAGTCATTTCACCCGAAACTCTTCCAGGAATTCCTCCAGGAGTTCCTCGAATGATTCCACGAGAAATTCCACCAGGGAATCCTCCATGGAATCCCCTAGGAATTTCTCCAGGATTTTTTCCTGAAATTTCTTCAGAAATTCCTCCAGGGATGTTATAATGAATGTCATCAGAAATTCCTCATATAATTCCTCTGGTAAATATTCCAATAATTCCTCCAGAGATTCCGCCTGAAATTTTCTTTTAGGAATGACTGTCAGAATTCCTACAATATTTCTTCTGAGGATTTCTCTAAGAATTGATCCTCGCATTCCTTCCAGAAATTCCTCCTAGCATTCCTCGAAAAATTCCCCCATGGATTCCTCCAGGAAATTCTCGAGGCATTTCTTCAGGTATTCCTCCGAGGATTCATCCATGAATTTCTTCAGAAATTTCGCAAAAATTCGCATTTGTGGGGCCGAGCGGTTAGCGGCGGCAGTCGTTTAGGCGTCTCGTAAGCCTCGGAGTGTGGGTTCGATTCACGCTCCAGTCGGGGAAAACTTTTCGTCGAACTGAAAATTTTCCACTGGGCCACTGGGTGTTATATGTGTTGTCCGTTGTCGAATGTTTGTAATGTTCAGTCTGTAGAGGCCGCAAGGTCGAAGACGGAGTAATTGTCTTTTTTTTTTCTTTTTTTTTTAAATTCCTCCGGGAATTCTTTCAGAAATTTCTTAAGGAAGAGCGCCAGAAATTCTACCAGGAACTCCTCATGGGATTCCTTTAAAAAATCCTCTGGGAATTTTCACCTAAACTACAGGGATTTCTCATTGCATTCCTCAAAGAATTCCTCCAGAACTTTTTCTAGGAGTTTCTCAAGGAGTTCCTGCAGGGATTCGTTGAAAAATTTCTTCAGAAATTCTTGGAAAAAAAATCCTGCAGAAATTCCTCCAGAAAATCCTTCAGAAATTTCTCGAGGAGTTCCTTCAGAAATTTCTCCATGAAGCCTCATATATTTCTCCAGAATTTTCCCAAATAATTCCTCCGGGAATTCCTCCAGTAAATACTCCAGAAATTTCTTCAGAATTATCTCCAGGAATTCCTCCAGAATTACCTCCAGGAATTCCTTCAGAGATTCCTTATGAAATTTTTTCTAGAAAAAAATCCTCTAGGAATGTCTGCCAGAATTTCTTCAATATATCTTCCAGGGATTCTTCAAGGAATTGCTCTACAGATTTCTCCAGAAAATCATAAACGAATTTCTCCCGAAACTCTTCCAGGAATTCCTCCTGGAATTTCTCGAGCAATTCTTCCATGGATTCCTCCAGGAAATTCTAAAGGAAATTCTCAAGGACTTCTAGGAATTCTTCCAGGAATTCTTCTAGGAATACCTCTAGCGATACTTCCATGGAATCCTCATGAAATATCTCCAGGGATTGCTGCCAGAATTTCTACAGAAAATTCTCCAAGGATTTCTGCCAGAATTCTTCCAATATTGTCTCCAGCTCCAGGGATTTTTCCAGAAATTCCTCCAGAAAATCCTAAAAGAATTTTTCCCAGATCTTTTCCGGGAATTTCTCTAGTAATTCATCCAGAGATTTCTCCATGGATTCCTTCGAAATTTCTTCGGGAATTCATCCACGAGTTTCTTCAGAAATTGCTAAAAAAATTCCTTTATAAATTCCTCGAGGAGTTCTTGCAGACATTCCTCCAGGAAGCTTTAAATATTTGTCCAGAAATGCCTTAAAGAATTCATCCAGGAATTTCTCTAGTTATTCCTCTAAGAATTCATAGATGAATTCCTCCAAAAAAATCTGGAGGAATTTATCCAGAAATACCTCCCGGAATGCAAACATGGATTCTTCCAGAAATTTCTCCAGAGATTCCTGAAGAAAATCATCCACTAATTCCTCCAGGAATGTTTCGCAAAAAAAATACCTCAAAGAATTCTTTCGGGAATTCCTCCAGGAATTCCTCCAGGAATTCCTCCATTCATTCCTTCAAAAATTTCTTCAGTAATTCCATCTTGAATTTCTACAGGGATTCATCCAGGAATTCCTGCTCGGATTTCTCCAGAAAATCCTGAAGAAATTTCTCCCGGAGCTCTTCCATGAATTCCTCGAGAATTTTTTCCAGGGACTTCTACAGAATTTTCTTTTCTAGAAATTTTCCAAGAATCTCTCCAGATATTTTTTCTAGGACAACTATAAAAAATTTTCTAGTTTTTGCTCCAGAAAATCAAAAAAAAAATCTTCATGGGTACCCCCAAGAATTCCTCTAGGCATTCCTCTATTAGTTTATCCACGGATTTCTCCAGAAAACACTTCTCCCGGAACTGTTTCAGGAATTCCTCACGGAATTCCTCGAAAAATTTCTCCAGGGATTCCTCCATGGATTTCGCCAGGAATTCCATCAATGAATTTTTTCAGATATTCCTCAAAAATCCCTCTAGGAAATCTTACAGAAATTGCTCGAGGAGTTCCTTAAATCATTCCTCCAGGAAGCCGCAAATATTTTTCCAGAAATTTTTCAAAGAATTCCTTCATTTTTTCAGGAATTTCTCCAGAAAAATCTTTAAGGATTCTTCCAGAAATTTATCTAGGAATTCTCCCGGGAATCATCCTTGAATTCCTTCACAGATTCCTTCAGGAATCCCTCCTAGGATTGCAGCAGGGATTTTTCCCAGATCTTTTCTGAGTATTTCTCTAGGAATTCCTTTAGGGATTTCTCCATGGATTCCTCCAGGAATTTCTTCAGGAATTCATCCAGGAGTTCATCCATGAATTTCCTCCGGAAATACTCAAAAAAATCCTTCACAAATTCCTCGAGGAGTTCCTCTAGACATTCCTCCAGGAAGCCTTAAATATTTGTCCAAAATTTCCTTAAATAATTCATCCAGGAATTTCTCTAGTTATTTCATCAAAAAATTCTTCAGGAATTTATCCAGAAATACCTCCCGGAATGCAAACATGGATTCCTCCAGGAATTTCTCCAAAGATTCCTCAGGAAAATCTTCCAGGAATTTCTCCAGGAATGTTTCGCAAAAAACACCTCAAAGAATTCTTTCGGAAATTGCTCCAGGAATTCCTCCATTATTCCTTCAAAAATTCCTTCGTTAATTGCATCTTGAAAACCTCCGGGAATTTCTACAGAGATTCCTCCAGGAACTTCTGCAACGACTCCTGAAGGAATTCCTGCTCGGATTTCTCCAGAAAATTCTGAAGAAATTTCTCCCGGAACTCTTCCAGGAATTCCTCGAAAAATTTCTCCAGGGATTTCTACAGACATTTTTTCATGATTTTTTTTCTGGAATTTTTCAAGGAATCTCTCCAGAAATTTCTCCTGGGACAACTGTAAAAATTTCTCAATTAATTGCTCCAGAAAATCATCTAAAAATTCTTCATGGATTCCTACAAAAATTCCTCTAGAATTTATCCATGAAATTCTCCAGAAAAAAAAACCTTCTCCTGGAATTGTTCCAGGAATTCCTCGAAAAATTTCTTCAGGCATTCCTCCATGGTTTTAACCAGGAATTTCTCCAAGAATTTCTTCAGGAATTCCTCAAAAATCCCTCTAGGAATTCATTTGCTCGAGGAGTTCGTTTAATCATTCCAGGAAGCCGCAAATATTTTTCCAGAATTTTTTCAAAGAATTCCTTCAGGAAATCCTCCAGAAATTCTTCCAGAAATTCCTACATTTTTTTAGGAATTTCTTCAAAAAAACCTCTAGGGATTCTTCCAGAAGTTTCTCTAGTAATTCTCCAAAGATTCATCCTTGAATTCCTTTACGGATTCCTTCAGGAATTCCTCCTAGGATTTCAGCAGGGATTTCTCCAGGAATTTTCCAAAGCTTTCTCTAGGATTTCCTCTATGAATATCTCGAGGGATTCAGCCAAGTATTCCTCCTAAAAATCCTCCAGAAATTCTACCAATAATTCTCGAAAGAATGCCTCCAGAAATTCCTCCAAGATTGTTTTCATGGATTCTTCCAAAAAATCCTTCAGGAATACCTCCACTGATTCCTCCAGAAATTGCTCCGCAAATTCCTCCAGAGATTTCTCCAGTAATTTCTGCGAGGATTCGTCATTGAATTTCTCGAGTAATTCTTCCACAAATTCATGCAGGAATTTTTCCAAAAAATCCTTCTGGAATTTCTCCAGCAATACCTCTTGGAATTCCTCCATGATTTATTTCATGGATTCCTTCTGTTACCCCTCCAGTGTTTCATCCTGTAATTCCTTCACGGATTCCTTCAGGAATTCCTCCAGGGATTATATCAGGGATTTCTCCAGGAATTTCTCATAGCTTCTTCCAGGAATTCTACTAGAAACTCCTCCAAATGTCCCTCCAGAAATTTCCTCAGGGATTTCTGCAGAAATTCCTCCGGACATTCTTCCAGAAGTTCCTCCAGGAATTCTTACAAGGAAACCTCCAGGTATTCTTCCAAGGATTCCTTCAGGAATGCCTTCAGAGATTGCTCCAGAAATTCTTCCAGGAATTCCTCCAGGGTTTCTTCCAGGAATGCCTCCAGAGTTTACTCCAGGAAATCCTCCAGGGGTTCGTCAATGACCCCTGCTGGAACTCTTCAAGAAATTTGTCCAGGAGGTTTTCGAAATATTTCTCCACAAATTCCTCTATGAATTCTTTCACGAATTCCTCTACGGATTCCCCCAGGAAATTCTTCAAGGATTTCTTTAGGAATGCCTCCAGGGAATTCCTTCAATATTTTTTCCAGCAATTCCTTTAGTAGTTCCTCCTGCAAATTCTACAGGAATTTCTAGACTCCTCTTCCAGTTTTTGAGAGCTTCTTTCAAGAATTCTTTCAAGAACTTCTTTAGTAATGCCTTCAGGGATTCCTCCAGAAAGTCCTTCAAGAATTCCCCCTGAAATTTCTCCAGGGATTTCTCCTGGAATGCCTCCACGGATTACTCCAGATATTTCTCTAGCTGGTAAAGTGATTCTTAAAATGATCCACGGAATGCTTTTTTGATGCGCGAATCACAAAATGGTATATACAATTCAATTGTGGATGATACAATGAACACCAAGAAGGTGTATAGAATTTTAAAAAGGTGTGTGATGTGAGTATGGTTTATTATATACCTTAATGATCAGAGGAACGTCGAGATAATGCATGCGTGGCAAGTAATTGCATTTTGATTTATAGATTGCTAAGATAAAACATGTGATTTGGAGATGGTGTAAACATAAAAATGTTGGTGCTACATAAAAATCAAATTGCGTGAGGCAATAAAGGTGCATGATGTCACCGTGGTGTATAGGATCTTCTGGTAACACTGAGTTCATTGTTATGGTGCATTGAATGCTAATATGGAGCGTGTCATTCAAAGATGGTGCTTGATGTCAGTATGCTGCATTAGAGTTGACATCGTACAAGAAATGCTATTTCGATGTACGAAACTTCATACAATAATAATGGTGCAATAGATGCCTAGATGATATAGTGAACGCCACGATTACGCATTAAAAGCTTTAGTAATGCATGAAATTTAACGATGGTGCATTATTTCGCAATTAGACACATATTTGAGTCAAAGATGGTGCGTGAGATGTTGCCTAGATGATTATGTGAACATCATGGTGGTGCATGATGTCTGTATGGTGCATTAGCTTCACCATGATTCTGTTATACTCGTCATGTTTCATATTAAGGTGCACTTGTAATTCGTGCAAAGGTGCAGGAAACTCAATGTGACCCAGAAATCAACATGTTCCAGGTACGTGGAATACTATTTTGTATGCGAAATGCCAAAATGGTGCATCAAATTCAAATGTAAGCCACATTATGATGGTGCATAAGATACCTAGATGGTATAATGAATGCCAAAATGGTGCATGGAAGGCTTGGAAGAAGGCGTATGATGCTTGTGAGCTGCATTAGTTGTCACCGTTATTGAAAGATTATCAACATGTTGCATGGTTAGGTGCACGAATTGCAAAAATGATGCATAGAATACAAAATAAAAGTATTTTATGTGATGCTCACAACATAATGGTGCATCAGATGCCTAAATGATATAATAAACGCTGGTATGGTGCTTGGAAAGCTTTGATGGTGCATGAAATTTAATTATGGTGCATATCAGTATGATGCATTAGATTCCTAGTTGATTAAAATATAGTGCATGAGATCAGCATAATGCGTGGATGCGTAGATCATTCTGTGGACGCTTCGAAGAAGGTACATGATGTTAGTGTGCTGTATTAGTTGTCACCGTTATTCAGCGACACTCGACATTGTGTATGGCTAGGTGCACGAATTGCAAAAAATGGTGCTTGGAATTTAATGTGGTGCCAAAGTCACCATGGTTCACGTACATGGATTACAGTTTTGGAATACGAAATGCCAAAATGGTACATGTTATTCGAATATGGTGCTGACATCACTGATAAGTTAAAATATGGTGCATAAGATTAGCCTAAAAATGATTCCGAGAACATCATTATTATGCATGAGATACTAAGAAATTGTATGTATCAGGGGTGCATTTGTTGCCACCATGATTCAGTGATTCTCAACATTGGGTGGTTAGATCCAAAATTAAAAATTGCAAAAATGATGCATAGAATTTAATGTGGTGCGGAAGTCAACATGGATCAGGTACATGGAATACAATTGGGTGTACGATATGGCAAAATCGAGCTTATGAAATTCAAATGTGAATTAAATGCTTAGATGACGCGTGAGATGGTGCTTAGATATTTATGTGATCATCATGGTGGTACATGGAATGCAACGGAGCTACATGATGTCTGTATGGTGCATTAGTTTTACCATGATTCAGTTATACTCAACAAAATCCATATGTAGGTGCACGAATTGCAAAAATGATGCAGGAAACTCAATGCGGCACAGAAATCAACATAGTCCAGGTACAAGGAATGCTATTTTGAATGCGAAATGCCAAAATGGTGCATCAAATTCACTTGTGAACCACATCATAATGGTGCATAAGATGCCAAGATGATATAGTGAATGCCAAAATGGTGGTTGGAAAGCTTTGAAGAAGGTGCATGATACTAGATGATGCATTAGTTGTCACCGTTTTTCAAAGCTTATGGTTAGGTGCACGAATTACAAAAGTGATGCTCAGTGATATGATAAACGCTGAAATGGTGCTTGAAGAGCTGTGATGGTGCATGAAATTTCATGATGGTGCATATCAGTATGAGGTATTAGATACTTAATAGATAAAATGACATTTCATGCGATCATCATAATGCGTGGATACCTAGATCATTCTGTGGACACCATGATGGTGCATTGAAAGCTTTGAAGAAGGTGCATGATGTTAGTGTGCTGTATTAGTCGCCTGGTCACCGTTATTCAGTGATACTCGTTATTTTGCATGGCTAGGTGCATGAATTGCAAAAATGGTGCTTAGAATTCAATGTGGTGCCGAAGTCACCATGGTTCACGTACATGGAATACAGTTTTGGAATACGAAATGCCAAAATGGTGCATGTTTTTCAAATGTGGTGCTGACATCACTGATTAGTTAGAAGATGGTGCGTGAGTTTAGGTTAGATGATTTTGAGAACATCATAGTTGTGCATGAGATACTCAGAAATTGTATGTGTCAATGGTGCACCATAGCTCAGTGATTCTCAACATTGCGTGGTAAGATCCAAGGTTCAAGAATTGCAAAAATGGTGCATAGATTTTTTTATAGAAGGGGGGGCACGTGCCCCCCCTTGCCCCCCCCTGTGCACGCTAGTGAGCATAACGTGCATCGTGGAGCGATGACGACGACGACGACGACGACGACGACGACGACGACGACGGCGGCGATGCTCTTGGGAAAATTGAAGCCGCTTATTATGACGCGAGGTTCGACGAGTGACTTCCACTACTCGCGTTTGTTACCTCAGTCATTGTAATTGTTCGCAATCTGCTACTCTGCTGCGCTCCCGCCGCCGCCGCCTTCAGATCGTCTAATCGTGGTGGGCCCCTGGCTTGGAGGCATAAAAGTGAGAGTCATTCACAGACCCGAGAAAATGCTGTGCTGTGTGAATGGAATTGGGTTGGGTGTGCTCTGGTGTTCAGCGCGCGTATCACAGAGGCGGTTGGCTTAGCTATTGAAAACAGTTGTCGATTATTTATTGTCAATTTCCGAGCTGTGATTTGAGCTAACTTGTTTGTTTGACGGTAATTGCTCGTTTGAATGGCTTTTGAATTAGTCTGTTTTAATTGTTGTGTGCAAAGATTATCGCATTATACTCTGTTGCTAGGCATGAGTTGTCACTTGTCTTTAGAGACTAGCATGGAAGAAGTATGAAAGCTTTTAGTTGACGTTTATTAGGTCAACATTAACTAATCCATCGATCTATTTCAACACAGCCCAACGCAATCTTTCAAGTCTGCAAATCTAAGATATTGCCGACACCGCTAACAGCACGCTATGATAGGATGATGTGACACTCGATGACAATCACCGTCCAAATTCTCACGCAATAACTGCCAACGTAAGAGGTCGAGCTTTCTTTTTGCGTCACAAGCCGCCGCGCCGGTTGCAGAAAGGAATAAATCTGCCTAAGTATATCGTAAAGGATCCATTTGTTGTTTTGAAAATCGCTAACAACTTCGCAATCGGTGTGAATAGGTCATCACAATTCTGCAATTCAGCCAGCAGCGGCCTCAAACTTGGACGTGCATCGTTGTGGGGCGGAAACGCAATACAAATGAGCGAGGCGCCAAGATTGATCGGAGTAATGACCCCATGCATCATTCTTCTGTTGGAACGTTGATGGTGGTCTCATAACCGCTCTGGCTATGGGAATCTTTTGATTTTAATCTGAGTAATTACACGATTATTCGATGGAAACGAGTGATTAAAATTTAGATTTAAAAGCTATTGGTAGCTATTTCTAAAAATTGGATTTGTTTTTTATTCCTTAGGGGTGGTAAGATTTTGATGATAAGTTTGCTTTGGTGAATAAAACTCAACTTTCGCTACATTTGGTAATGAGCCTAAGCTTGAGCTTAATTGACCGCCCGTAAGGACTGTATCGTTAATTATGAGTACACCTTTGAGGCTCTGTATTAAAAAGCTATGCCTTATTTTGACAACTGCTATGTGTCTATGTGTTTCTAACGTTGTAAACAAACGATAACCTTCAGTAAAAGTTAAAGTTTTTCCTCAAGCGGAACAATGCGAGGGTTTACGGAAGAGAGGCGAAAATCAATTGTGACCAGGTACTGCAATGAAAAACGATCATCGAAAAGAAAATTAGCAAAAATTGAATGTGTTAGGGTTTTTGTTGTCCAAAATGCTATCAAACGATTCGGTATGCATAACACACTGAAAGACTTACCCGGACGCGGCAAAAAACAGGTGCGTCCAAGTCAAATTTGGACAGCAAAATTTGCAAAATCATTAAAGGAAAATAGGAGGTATCCATCAGAGATTGCCCAAAAAAGTATGGAACGACTGTTGGTATGGTTCAGCGCGCCAAGGAGCGTAATTCCCTGAAGACCTACTCAAAACAGAAATGTCCGAAACGCAGTCAAATTTTGGCGGATTTTGTGAAAAGTCGGGCTTGGAAATTGTACGACGATGTTTTGAGCAAAAATTACATGTGCATAATCATGGATGATGAAACGTATGTCAAGTTGGACTACAAGGCACTTCCAGGGGCACAGTTTTTCACTGTGAAGCTTGGCACGGATGTTCAAAATTACGAGAAATCGATTTTATGCGAAAAAAATTTGAAAGTGTGTTGGTTTGGCAAGCAATTTGTTTATGTGGTATGAAATTGTCACCTTTCTTCACCGTCCCAAGTATGAACGTCGAAATATACCGGAAGGAATGTCTCCTGAAACTTGTTCTGCCACTTATCTGAAAGCACAAATGTCCTACATTATTTTGGCCGGATTTGGCATCTTGTCACAATGCGCGTGACAGCTTTGACTGGTATGAAGAAAACAATGCCCAATTTGAGGAAAAGGCAATGAATCCTCTAAATTGCCCGCAAATGAGGCCCGTTGAGAAATAATTAACTTTGATGAAAGGAAAACTACAGAAAAAGGGTAGAGGGACAGAGGGCGTCATCAAATTCAAGAGAAACTGGGTCAACCCAAGCAAAACCACCGTCGCAACGGTTGTCCAAAACCTTATGAAGAACACAAAGAAGAAAGTGCGAGAGATGACAAGATCTACAAAAAAATAAATTTACAATGATGTCATGAACTTTTCTGATGGTCAATAAACAATGTAATTGAATTTAATTTACAAAATAAATAAAACGTTTTGAAATACAGTAATTTTCAGGTGTACTCATAATTAACGATACAGTCCTTAGTTGCTAGTACAGTAACAATGAAAAAAGAGCTGAGAAATCATCATTATGTCTTAGGAGTTTAAGAAAACCGCGAAAATTGCCTAACCTTTGGCCTCACCTAATGCATCAATAGGCAGCGCGTTGGGAATATCAATACGTCGGCTCCAGTGACACGTTCTCCTCCATTTGGGATATGTGTGCCCCTTGAGATTAACATGCGTTTATAATGTGTAAGTGTTGGTGATAGTGTAGTTTAGGCAAGAACAGTGTCAGCCTCGTCAGATTGCAGGCCAACATGGGAAAGGGGCAAGGAAACGAAAATATAGTGATGATGCAATCGCTCACTCACGGAATACCATAGGTATTACAGGTATGTTCCGTTTTTATCAACACGGTACGCGATTTTCAGTTGACAAAAACGGAATAGTGATAAAAACGGAATGATTTTCTTTGACAAAATATTTTGCAACATTTTAATATGAATTGAAAGTTTTACTGTAGAACACATAACAAAAGTAAAAAATATGCAGTTTACTATGAAATTTAATTGTTTTTTAATGTCTTTTAGCACATCTTGGTTGCACAGTTCAAATAACATTTTTTTGAATGTGACGCCGACAAGAGGTTTTCACCACATTTGTGACCACATTTTTGGAAATCTATTTTCGTTGAACGCAAGAATGACACATGTTACAGTTCTAGTAACCGGATCGACGTTTTAAAATATGACATACTTTCAGGAATGGTTAATCTCCAGGATCGTAATTTCGATATCCTAACAAAAAGGATATGTTCACATCCTTCCGGAAGGCATTTCTCCACGAATATCATCTTCACAGATTCCTGTATATGTTTCGTCCAGGATAATTTTAGGACATCTCCAGGATTTTTTCTAAGCAATCACTTGTAACTTCTCCAGAATATTGGAAGAAGTTCCTCCATAATTCTTCTAGGTTACCGTGTACCATGCCGATTGTTTATCTTTTGGAATTCGATAAGAATTTTTAGAGAAATTTCTCCTCGGATCAACCTAGATGTTTCTTTGTAAATTTCTCCTAGAATTTCATTGGGGATCCCTTCAAATATTTTACCAGGAATTGGAATTTGTTAACCTTCCTTATGCATTATGTTGGGAATACTTGACGTAGTGTACGGTTTGGGTCTAGAATGGCCCTAATGCACAAGGTGGGCTAAGAAAATCATTCTGGGATTTAACCTAGACATCCTGTTGAAATTCATCCAAAAGTTGCTCTTAAGATTCGCCAGGATTTTACTTTTGAAATTGACGATTATCCGGAGTAGGGTTTGGCGCTTCCCAAAAATATATCGTGCAAACGGTATGTTGAAAGAATCTGAAAATATTGACTGATTACTAATCAATGTTACCTTGACAAAATGTCCATATTTCAGCTTTTTAGAGCATTCTATTCCCCAGATATGTGTTTGAAAAGCATCAGATCCCGGCTCTGGATAATCGAGTCCGACCTGTATAGGAGCTTCTAAATTTCCTTAGAATTTCCTACGGGAATTCTTTCAAGATTACTTTCTGAAATCCCTCCAGAAAATATTTCTCCAAAGGTTCTTCCTGGGGTTCCTCCAGAAATTCTTTCTGTGATTTCTTCAACAGTTTTTCCTAAAATTTCATCAGAAGTGTTTTCTTTGATTCTTTAAAGAGTTTCTTACAATATTTCTTCCTGGAATGTCCTCCATCCATTTTTTTAAAGGATTCTTACATAACCTTGATTTGGTATTTATGCGTAATAGAAACAGCTACACCTAATGGAACTTTTATTAGGAATACTTCCCAGAGATTTTCCAAGAGGATTCCATCTTTCATCTTTGTTATTTCCCCATGACTATTGGATGAATCAGCCTTGGGCTGAAAATCTCGCAAATAAAGATAATATATCAATGATTCTCCCCGATTTCTTACTGCGTTTACTGGGAATTTCCCAGAAGTGTCTAGTAATCTTCCAGAAATTCTTTCCTCAAATCCTAAAGAAGTTTCTTCAGAAAGTCCTCCTGATATTCTTTATAGAAATCTCGGGGAAGTTATTCCTGAGAATCCTCCAGATGTTCCTTGTGGGAATCCTTGAGAAATTCCTTCTAGGAATCCTGTATAAGTTTTTTCAAGAAATATTCCAATTGTACCTCGAAGGATACTTTTAGAACTGATGGGGTTTCTTTAGGTTTTTTTTTTTCAATTCTTAGTTTCTTCTGGGAACCCTTCAGGAGTTGGTGGAGAGATCCCCAGATTGATTTCCAAGATCCTAGGCTCCTCTTTCCTAGAGAAACTTATTTCTGAAAGACTAATTCACCTAAAGGAACTTCTGAATTATTTCCTGGCGATTTCTCAGAAGGAATCCATTAAGAAATCTGGAGGAATACAAGGTAGAATCACTAGTGGGAATTACTGAAGAAAACCATGGAAAACAAGAGATATATCCTGTAGAAATTTAGGCCCCATCGGAAAGAAATAGCGTCATTGGTGGTTTCTTCAAATTCATTCATGGATGCACTAGGTCAACAATAAGTCAAGTTTTTGGAACAAAGCTTGTTCGACCTTGATCCAAAACAATTGTACTAAACTTGCGAACGATTAGCTGCGCCCCGTATACAACATTTCAATTGAAACTTGTTCGGAATTCAATATGGGAAAATGCACTTTTTTGTATTTTTCTTAGAAATGCAGAAAAGTTGTCTAAAACAGTGAAGAAACTTATAAGGACTGTATCGGAAATTAACTATAAACGTTCACAATTGCCTGAAAAATAATCTGTACGAAATTAACATAACTTTATTTTTGGAGATACTATAAAAATCTCTTAAATAAAGAATGGCAGTTCTGATTTTCAAAAAATAATCATTTAACTTGGACTTTTATTTCAAAGATTGCAAATATGTTTTTAAAATTTTGGACACCTCCTAAAAATTTAAAATTGCGAAAAGTTTGGGAAAATATTCATTTTTTTCTCTTATTTTTGCGCAAATACCGTCAAGGCACCATTCACCGTGGATCTAAGAGGATTCGGGGCAAATAAGGGTGACTTGACACCAGTCTTATAAACATTGTTGGTGCTGCTTTTAATTGCCTTCATTATAGGTTAAAATTAAAGCAATAGCCACAGAAGTAGAAAATTTTTCACAAAATTTGGTGATATAGTACAATTAGTAAAGGGTAGTAGGGTCGCCTAATTCCGTGGTAGGTCACCATTCACCGTGGTAGTAGGGACCCATTCACCGTGTATGAGAAATTTTATTCTACTTTTAAACAAATGATCAAAACAACTCAGCCAAGGGAATTTTCTTTGTTTAAATTCATTTCAAGTAATAACTTGCAAGATTTTATTAGAAAAACGAATGTTCAAATTTTTGATTTTTTTCTAGATATATGGGACAATATGGGGCACGGTGAATGGAGACCATTGATTTTTAGGGTACCCATTTACCGTGCTTTTTTTGTTTCAATTAAAAAGTACGAGTAATCGTACTTTCTTGTTAAACTTACGTCGGTAATGCAAAATACATACCTGATATGTGAATTTAATTGCTTCTTGGTGGAATAAAAACGTTACTACATTTAGTTTATCGCTTAAATCACCTTAGCGCAGTTTTCGTTTTTTCACTATGAATGCAGTGAACGAGCAGAAACCCGCTTCATGTAAACTCACTTTAGTGTCAAAATGATACTTTTAAATGTTTCTAATGAGCGTTTTGACATGGTAACAATACATTAGTGTTGTATTGGTGAAATTGGAGGGAAATTGTCGTATCATTCAATCATAATATGGAATTAATGAAAAAATATTCGAAGGCACACGGTGAATGGAGCCCCCACGGTGAATGGCGACTTGACGGTATATTCTTTTCCAGAATGCTCATGATATAGGAAAATTATTTTTATCACGAAAAATTCCCTCCGCAGTTCAGGGCAATTCTTAAAAATGAAAAAATGGCTATTTTTCGAGGAACTCTTTTTTTATGCGTCTTTAAAGAACGATTACGCAAATAAAAAATACATAAAGTTGAAAATTTGCATTTTTTTCGATTGGGTATGTATTTAAATCTATTGAAGAGGTAGTTTTACCAGAGAACGAAATGTTATAACCTCTGGAAATATTTAAAACAGAGCGTCAAAGTTCGACCAAAAAGTAGGTGTTTTTAAGGATAGACCATATTCTTAATGTTGGAGGTTTTTCTATCCAAAATAAGAATTTTAAAAGTCGGTTTTGAGTGATATGTTATGTGTACATAACTGCTAGTAATAATCATTATTTTCCAGATTTTTCCCCGTACAAATTTATTTTGCTACAAATGTTTGAAACGTTAAAAATTTAAAGAAAAAAAGGCAGTTTGTACAGATTGTTATTTTGTGTGGTAAACTCATTGAACCATATTTTCAATAATACTAAACATTTTTCAAATTTCTTCAAGCTGTTATAAACTTAACTATATTGTGAAGATTTCATAGAAGAACCGGAATGAAAAGACCAACCGTGCGTTGAGATAGAGCATTTTGAATGTTCATAGTTAGTTTCCGATACAGTCCTTACGCTTGATAACACTAGTTTACAGCATTTTTGAACTCGGTAAGCTGATGATCATTTTTGGTGCAGAATCATGCCCTGAGCTCGAAAACGCGAAGGAAAAAAATTACAGTAGAGCGGAAATTTTTTCGACTTTCCATACAAGGTTGATGATTTGAAATCGATTTTTGTTCTATTTTTATGCAAAGTCGCTCACTTCAAACAACTCATTCTCCTAAATCAATGCTTCGATTGAGCTGAAAATTTTACTGTAACTCGTCCACATATGGTCGGGGTTCTGCTAAACCGAACCAAAGACCATTTTTTGAAAAATTTAGTTTTCTTAACCATTAGATGAAGAATATGATGATCTTCTTTTCGTGTAAAAATCCAGTAATTCTGACAGCTCTTCGTGGAGTAAATTCAAAATTTCTGTTTGGCAGAACATACAAAAAATAAAATTGCATCCAACCAGAGTGAACTGTAAACCATTCCATAGAATCAGCGAAATATTTTAGTTTTGGTCCAAATGATGAACATTTCAAGTTTTCCTCATCGCTGTCAGATTTCTAACTTCTAACCGACTCATAGTAACAATCTGTGAGAGAATTTAACACGTAATCAAAAATACGGGTGTTGGAGGATCGATTTGGATTTCGATGGCGTTGATCGCCATTTTTCCAAATCACAGTCAGCTAGACCGAACCAAATCCACTGCATTTAAAAATCAATTTATTCTCAACAATACAAAGACGAACTGGCTTTGAATACATGCGTTATGTTGATACACCTCATACTGATTATTTAACCCAGGAGCCGTCATTGAACAACAAGGCTAATAAGAATAATAAAGCTTGAAAAAAATCAAACACTTGGTTCGCTTTGGCTGATCGAAAAATGGCGTTTTCACGAAAACCATGCTAGAGAAGAATGTTTAAAACTTGATTCAGACTTAACAACTGACCTTCAGCTAAGTAAAATGGCCTAGAGGTAACGTGCTTGGTTATCACTTAAAGGACCCAAGTTCGAATCTCTTTAATATTTTCGATTTTTTTTTGTCTTAGTTCACTTTGGCAGATCATTTTCATGGTTTTCTTCGACCAGTATAAATTTGAAGTACACAAATTGCTCCATTTTCACATCTCAGGACATCAGGACATGCAAGGACATCATTTGACATAATCACTCTTGTTCTGTGCCTGCACATGCACCGCCTATAAAAAAAAACATAGATGGGAAGGGCTGAGCTGGGAGGGCTTCCGCCGTTTACATTTCACACTATTTTGAGACCTTTGCGCTACCATACTACGCGTCCTCTCTGGTTCATGTAAAGGATTGTGAGTGATATCGATTTCAACTTCATAGACACTGAAAAATCGAGATTTTTTTATCACATTCCGACTGGTTTTCTCTGAAACAAAGAAACACAGTCAGCCACACTGAACTATAAACCATATTCCAATGTTTTTGTTCAGCCAGAGTGAACTGAGTGCAAAGTACTGAGAAATTAAATGGTATTATATCAATGATTTTAAATAATTTACATGTTTTCTTCATCTCTGATGGTTAATAAAGGCTTGTAAGTTACATGTGTGCGAAAAAGTTTCAAATAATCTTAGCTGTTGTTTATTTCTGAGTGGTTGAACTTGAAGCTTAATTATCTCGGAATAAACTTTTTGGCGCTTAGTTCGGTTTAGCAGAACCCCGGCCATATGATATGTCAAATGAACGTCGAGAAAGAATTTTTAAGTTGGTTTTACATACATACATTTCTTCAAAAATTTTTGGGAATTTTACTAAAATTTATGAAGATCGTCCCTAAAACTCGCCAATATCTTGAATTTCATCAATCTGACGCAAAACCTGCATGCAGATGATCGAATGGTATTGTATTCAGCTTTTAATTTATGGAAAAAGATTTAAAATTTGTTGAACAAAACGCAATATATTTGAATTTTAGTAAATTACATATTTTAAAAAGTTACAAAACTCGATTTTGAGCTGAAACTCAAAAACTGTTCTACTTTAAATTTTTTGAAGGTCGGTTTCGAAATCAGCACTAAATTGTGCTTCAAAAATTTTGGTCGTTGACAGAAGTTCACGACTTTCGTTTTATTTTGTAAACTTGTGTAATTAGCAAGATTTTTATATATGCAGGTTTTCTTCTTCTTCTTCTTCCTCTTCTTCTTCTTCTTCTTCTTCTTCTTCTTCTTCTTCTTCTTCCTCTTCTTCTTCTTCTTCTTCTTCTTCTTCTTCTTCTTCTTCTTCTTCTTCTTCTTCTTCTTCTTCTTCTTCTTCTTCTTCTTCTTCTTCTTCTTCTTCTTCTTCTTCTCCTTCTTCTTCTTCTTCTTCGTCTTCTTCGTCTTCTTCTTCTTCTTCTTCTTCTTCTTCTTCTTCTTCGTCTTCTTCTTCTTCTTCTTCTTCTTCTTCTTCTTATTCTTCTTCTTCTTCTTCTTCTTCTTCTTCTTCTTCTTCTTCTTCTTCTTCTTCTTCTTCTTCTTCTTCTTCTTCTTCTTCTTCTTCTTCTTCTGCTTCTTCTGCTTCTTCTGCTTCTTCTTCTTCTTCTTCTTCTTCTTCTTCTTCTGCTGCTGCTCCTTCTTCTTCTTCTGCTTCTTCTGCTTCTTCTTCTTCGTCTTCTTCTTCTTCTTCTTCTTCTTCTTCTTTTTCTTCTTCTTCTTGTAGCGGGAGAGGAAGCGATAGATAGAAATTTGAGTTGACGGGGGATTTGTTTTCAAAGACTCTCACGGTGAAAAAATCTTGATTGAGCATGAGCATGAGCATGAGCATAGATGACCGCACAATTCGTAGTTGCTACTCCGTGATTTACCAGAGCAATCGAAATTGCACAAGGAACCAATGAATAGGGCTTGGGACTAGCTTACTATTCTCAATGTACACAGGTCGAGAGCTCTCAACTTTAATAAGGTCAATAACGGCGCCGGCCACGTCCTTACGGCAGAGGTTCCCAAACTTTTTTCTATCGCGGCGCCCTTTGACATTTCCAAAAATGTCGCGGCGCACCAAAGTTTTTAACATTTTTTTTTAAATTTTGGGCAACTTTAGAGTGTGCAAGACAAAATCGTGAAACACTTTTCTAATATCATGTTTTCAGAATTCAATATTTGGAAGACTAACATTTTTTTTAATTAATTTCTCAAAGATTGTTTAAATATTTGTAAGATTTCAAAAATTATGTAGATTTCATCATAGAAGTTTTAAAAATAAGAAGAAACTCAAATATACATGTAAAACAAGCTGCTCAGTTTCAACAATTAAGCCAAACATTCTAAAGCGTATGCAATAACTAAAGAATTTTTATTGAATGAAAATGACTACACAGAACTTGACCAAAGCTTCAACTTTTTGCAGAAATTGCAAAGCAACACTTTTATTTATTTTGGAAAATTTCGGCAAACTGGGACACTTGAAGAGATTGTAAAGACCTGCCAGGTTGACTTTGATTGAACTTATTTTCATAAATTTCAACTTAACCCTTTTGGCCTGGATTGGTCATATATAACCCCATTGATGAAACCGAGCATAACAAACTTATTCGAGTTCAGCGAGGTTGCGGCAGTACTGATGTAACAGTCCGGTTGAAAAAGGCCAAAGCTAGCTCTTCACACTACCTGATCGGCAAACCCGCATGCCGCTAAGCTGTTCCGAAGACCTTGTAATTATTCTAAAAGAACATAAATAATGTTCTTGAAATTAAAACTTTGGACAAGTTATAGTAAAATCAAAAGCTAAGCTGAAGTTTAAGAATTCCAAAGCAATTTCAAAAACTTGAAATTTTAAAATGTGGTTTCAATTAATATGTTTAAAAAGAATACCAGAAACCCTATGGAACAATCGAAAAGTCAGGAAAGATTTAAAAAAATGTGAACGACACTAGTTTTACTAATAAAAAGAAATTAAAGGTGTTCTGCAATACAAATCAAAAGTTTGTTTTTTTTTGTTTCGTCACAAAAGCCAAAATCCTGCGGCGCACCTGGAGAAGGCTCACGGCGCACCAGGGCGCCGCGGCGCACAGTTTGGGAAGCACTGCCTTACGGTCATCGAGGATGGAAGGGAATGTTAGTAAGACAAACGTTGTTATAAAGACCGCGAATCGCTGCATCTCCACGTTTGTCTCAGGAAGGATTTTTTTGTTAGTAGGGTAAGGTACATTGTCAGTCCGGGAGTCACCTATGGTTGGTGATATGATTTGACAATGGATCAATATACACAAACCGCCGTTAACAACCGACCACTTTTCGACGCAAGAACTAGCCAAAAAGAAAATTCTATCGCGCGTCTCCACTCCACTAGGGAGCAGAAACCTTTAGTCTATTCCACACAGAAATACACTGAACGCGACTCACTTGTCGGCGCCCGGATTTTTTCTCGACCGGCGAACCCGAAGTAACATTTTTCACTCTTTTGTGTAAATGCAAAAAATGAAAGAAAATATTTATTATCAACTAAAAGTGTATTGGAAACTAGCGCCGAAGGGAAGCGAAAAATTCGGAACCGACTCGAACCACGGCGCGCGCACACTCGTCCCGTCGTCGGAGCCCCGCAGAGAGAAGAGGAAAAAAAAAATCGCAAAAATCTAGCAAAGCGAGCGCGCGAAACTTTGCTGCTGCCGAACTACCGCACACTACTAACTGCTTGGCGTCCCGTCGTCGGAGCCCCGCAGAGAGCTGAAAAAATCTTGATTGTTCACAAATTATATGAAAACGTGAGTATATTAAAATCGCGGTCATAAGAGCAAACAAGTAAGATAACACTAGTTTACAAAATAAAACGAAAGTCGTGAACTTCTGTCAACGACCAAAATTTTTGAAGCATAATTTAGCGCTGATTTCGAAACCGTGCTTCAAAAAATTTAAAGTAGAACAGTTTTTGAGTTTTAGCTCAATATCGAGTTTTACAACTTTTTAAAATATGATATTTAATAAAATTCTAATTTCTTGCGTTTTGTTCAACCAATTTTAAATCTTATTCCATAAATTAAAAGCTGAATATAATACCATTCGATCATCTGAATGCAGGTTTTGCGTCAGATTGATGAAAATCAAGATATTGGCGAGTTTTGGCGACGATCTCCTTAAATTTTAGCAAAATTTTCAAAAATTTATGAAGAAATGTATTTTTTTTTTTCAATAAAAAAAGACAGTACACCGTCTTCAGCCAGAGAGGCTGCACAGACTGAACATTACACTAACACGAGACAACGGGCAACACACATAACACCCAGTGGCCCAATGGAGAATTTTCCGTTTGGCGAAAAGTTTTCCCCCGACTGAAGCGGGAATCGAACCCGCACTCCGAGGCTTACGAAACGCCTAGACGACTGACGCCGCTAACCGCACAGCCACGAAGCCCACAAAGAAGTCCTTAGAAAAAAACCATTTAAAAATTCTTTCTCAACGTTTATTTGACATATCATATGTGGGTGAGTTACAGTAAAAAATTCAGCTCAATCGGAGCATTGATTACGGAGAATGAGATGTGTGAAGTGAGCGACTTTGCTTAAAAATAGAACAAAAATCGATTTCAAATCATCAACCTTGTATGGAAAGTCGAAAAAATTTCCGCTCTACTGTAATTTTTTTCCTTCGCGTTTTCGAACTCAGGGCATGATTCTACACCAAAAACGATCATCAGCTTACCGAGTTCAAAAATGCTGTAAACTAGTGTAATCGATAATAATGGCTTCAGGAGTAAAGGTCAAAAGACAGAAATTCGAAGGCCCGAAGGTCGAAAGAACAAAAGGTATAAGGTTAAAAGCCGACGATTCGAATGTTTATTCATTTATCCTTGGGGCAAACTGCCAAATTTCACATTTAGTCACTAATTAACATAGCATACAGAATTCAAATATTAATAATCAGTCTTGCGAATAATCGCGACCATCACGAGACAATCACTTGAACCGCTGTCTGGAGTCACCATTCCCAAGGTGATACGAACCAGCTAGCATGTCACGCCTGGAATGATAAACATGTTGTGGGTTCCACCCTTCGCAGCTTTGCAGCGATAGCAGTTGCTGAGTATGCTTCAGGCGGGTTGCTAGAGAACCAATCTCTCTGTGCAACGATGCATAACGGGCGAAGTGAGAGCGTTTGCCGTAGCCAGGGCGAACTGCGTGGTGCGCTCAATGTGTGCGTTTAAACTGAGCTATGCAAAACGAATAGGATTTATGACGTAGTACCGAGCTTGTGATAATACACATGCATAGTTTTATATGCTGTTGCGCGTGCTTGAGGCGACGGAGAGAGTCATGACACTCACATGAGCCGTATCCAAGTCAGGATGATTTTAGCAAAACAAGGGTGACCTGGTGACTATGATGGGATTCTGTCTTTTCTGGTGTTAGCGACTGTAGAGAGAGCGAATCAGAAACCGCAGAGACAGGGTGATACAAGTTTGGTGTTTATCAGCTTTATTGTGACTTGTACGCTGAGGCTTCGCGACACTGTAATAATATCAAACACTTATTTTCATGTCAATTGGATTTGAAACATGAATTTAAAAACTAGCTCACACTGCAATATTTAAACAAAATTCGGACCTATCAGCTAAATTCAATAACTTAACTATTTTTTTAACGTAGCTAAAACTTACACAGATTTCACCCGCGCACATCCAAAAAGTTGTGTATTATAATGTTCCAAAAAAGAGAGCAACAAATTTATTATGGAACGAACAGGAAGAGATAACATAGAACAAAAAAAAATACCCTTCGTCTCCCCTAGACAGAAATGTGCCATGCCATTTTGCTGCCAGAAAGAGAAAACGTAACAGAAATGATCTCCATGAACGGCGAGAGAACATTTCTGTCATGGCACATCTGTCCAGAAAAAAGGCAACACATTTCTGTCTAGTGGAGACGTCGGGGTAGGGAATTGTCTATTATCGCTCTTCGTCCGCGATTGAGCGCAGGTCTCAGGAAGTAGCAGTAGGTCTCTGGGACGTTTCAAGAAGCCTCAGGAGCACCTCAGGAGTTCTCAGATGTTTTCAGAAGTTCTTCTGCGGGTCCCAGAGAGCTTCGAGGGGGTTTCATGGGGATTCAGTGGTATTTCGAGGGAGACATGAGCAAAACACCAAACCGTGCCGCACTGATGACGAGTTTGCCTGCATACACACCACCGTGTTGTTCATTGCACCATCTTTGTTCGGCTTCTACTGATGAACATGCAGTGCGAGTGACGAAACACTCATGTCGGTGTCATAACTAGAGCAAATACAATATATGTATACTGGGACACTAGCGATTGTGTGAAATATGGTCTGAGACTATTTTCTTACTATCCGTTCTTTACGTTATCGAAAAAACCTGCTTTTTGATGTGCCGCATGAAAGAGTTTGTGAATGTGGGACACCCGGAACCGTTTACATGACTCTACCAGCTGTCCCAAACATGGTCTGAGACTATTTCATTGTCAACTGTTCATCAAGTTACATAAAAAACCACGATGTGATGCATAACATGTATGGGTTTGGTTCACTTTTACATTTGACAACTTCCTACAAGACACCCGGAACCGTTTCCGGGATAGTAGTGATTGTCCCAGGCATTGTCCCAAATATGGTATGAGACAAGTTTTATGCTACCTGTTCATCAGGTTTCCTAAAAAGCCGCGATTTGATATGTCGCATGCATGGGTTTGGTTCAAGTTTACAGTTCACCAATTTAAAGGGGATACCCAGAACCGATTCTGAAACATTACCGATAGTCTCTAATGTGATCTAAGTCTATTTTCTTATATATCATTCATCAAGTGATCGAAAAGCAGCGACTATATGTGTCGTATGCATGGTCGCATGCATACAGTTTGGTTCACTTTTAAACTTAGCCACTTTCGTAGGGACATTCGAAACCATTTCCCGAGCAGTCCGGTATTCTTAGATGTTGTCTGAAATAAGTATCTTGCTGGCCGTTCTTTGGGTTACCGAAAAGATCAGATTCCCCGGATCAGATGCCAAAAAGAGAGGTCAGTTTTTTTGTACACAAACGCGTTTCAGAAGACCTCAGAGGGTTTCAGGGAACTCTAGAGGGTCTCAGAGGCGATTTGAGGAGTCTCAGGGGGTTCCAGATGATTCTGACAGGTTTCAAGGGGCTCTAAGGAGTGGAAGAAAAAGCGTTTCAGGTTTAAGTGGGGCTCAAAGGCGTCTCAGGGATCTGAGAGGGTTTCAAAGGTTCTCAAGAGAGCTTTAGAGGATTTCAGAGAGTTTCAGGGGGGTTTCATGATGCATCAGGGGTGCTTCAGGAGGCCTCAAGTGGGTTCCAAAGGGGCTCCAGGAGGTCTCAGAAGCATACCAGAGGTAGTAAAAGGGTTTCAGATATTCCATGGGTTCTCAGGAGAGTTTCACGGTGTCTAACGGGGTTCCACATGGCTCTTGCAGGTTCCAGGGAGCTCTAGTTTTTTTTTTAATCTCAGGAGTGTTTCTGTGGATCTCAGAGGGTTTCAGGATTTCAGGGAGCTCTGGGAGCCCCAGGGGCATTCCAAAGGGTCTCAGGGGCGTTTCAAGGGATTTCAGGCGGCTCAAGGGGACGTCTTCACGGGATCTCAGCAGGTTTCAAGGGGGTTCCAGAGAATCTGATGGCTCTAGGGGGCTTCTAAGGAGTTTTATAAGAGTTCCAGTGATATTAGGATCAAAGAACTATCATTAGAAAATAAAAGAAAATCGGGTTAAGTACGGTTCCTTTGAATTCCACTAAGAATTTGCATCCTTTGACAGATACGTATTTCGACCTCAACTGTAAGGTCGTCTTCAGTGTCTTGTACTTGACTCGACAGATATTCCCCTAACAAGCCCAGGTTAATCATCAACTATCATTAGGTTAAAGTTCGCCAAAATATAAAGATTAAAAAGAGGTCTTAGGAGCATTTCAGGGGTCTTAGGTGCATTTTTTGTGGTTCCAGGTGATCTCAGGGGCGTTTCATGTGAAGATATGACCAAACCTTTATTTGATTCTTCACATTTGTGCTCTTGCAAATTTGCCATTTCTAGAAGACCAGTTTGTAAAAATACCCATTTTTTTATTGAACACCTGTACATATACACTCTGTGGACTTCATTAAAAATTTCATAAAAATTGAAATCAATTATTTCTTCTCGACATTTTGAAAAGAGATGTCTGGAATTTCTGGCGAAATTCTATTTCACAAATAAGACCTCTCATTGCACTCGTTGAATCCCCTCAGTTCTTAGAAACATTCTTAAAACATATGATCAAGAACTCCTTGAATGTGTTTTGGTCGACAACCCTCACAAATTCCAGACGAAATTCCTGTGTTTTTTTTTTTTCAACAGGTTTCTGATGAAAATTCTTAAAACAAGTCTTTAGTAGTTTAATTCTAGCGATTTTTTTCTTTAAAAAAATTGATCAATATTTAATGCAACCGAGATAACAACTTTCTTGAGTCGCTTGTCTTTCTACACCTGATGTGTGTTCCTTATGATACAACAAACCTCGTGAAGTTGTTTTTACTTCGCCATCCGAAACCTTTTGCTCGTAAATAAATATGAGAAACAACGTTATTAAAAGGATGAGCCTCCTTTGAAAGAATAAGGCATTCAATATGTACGATAAACTAAAAAAAATAATTAGAAATGATTTAGGCGAAAAAAATAGCTTCCTTTAATTAGTGTAGCTCTTGATAAAAAAAATACACATACAAAATATAAAAAAAGTTTCCTTAAACAATAAATAATTCAATATTTAATTAGTTTTAGTATTTACAACAGAGAATAAACATGGAGAGGATTCAAAAGAAATTGTGTTCATTTTCTTTACGATCACAGTAACGTTGTATTTATTTTTCATCAAACGAATCAGTAATATTTATTCAAGTTAATTTTATTACATAGAAACATGAGCTAACGTCACATGTTTCTCTGATATGTAGCATTTTTTTTTCCTTTTTCGCGTATCGGAATGAGCTGAAACAAGTTCCTATCAATCCATCAAAGCTAAACCATGGCACAAATCAGGATTTCCCATAATTTCCCCAAATCCGCAATCAACCTGCCATTCATATGCATATGAATTCACATGCACCGTACTCTTCCCACAATTTCGCGAAAACTATCTCAGCAACATCTCTGAATCGAATCGGAAAGGGAAAACAGACAACCGTAAAAACGCCAATCTAGTATTATGAATAACTTACTAAACTTTATCACCACACCTTCCATCGTTGCCGCCGCGCCGGTCGGTCGGTCGCGGTCGATGTGGTGCAGAAAACAGACAAGAAATGTGTCAATTTGCATGGCAAATTTTTCACGCTGTTTTCGAACTTCCTCCACCATCCCTAACTTACATCAATCTTCTTCAGAGAGTCAACCACCAGTCGAACTACAACATCGCCGTTGTTCGTACACCCTCCTAGTACAAAAGCGGGCTAGGCCAAGATCATCCACATGGGCGTCGTCGTTGATGGGGGACCTTCAAATCGCGACGAAGACATCGACGTGACCTACGGATGATGCTGCCGCACAGCTGAGCTCATCCCCCCGATGTTCCAGAGAGGATCTATCAGGTGGGGACGGATGCGCTAAAACTGGCAAGCACCGGTGTAGTGGTTGAATTCGGATGGAGGGAGATAAATTTACGACTCGGCAGTCGTAAAGATGCGGTAAAAGTCACAAATTGTTTCGACTGAATGGTGGTTGACTGGATGGATGGTGGAAGCTGCGCGGCTCTTCGGTCGGAAAGCTTTAGAGCTATAAGAGAGTGCGAATGGAAACGAGGGTCGTCGCTAGAAGAGCGACTTAGCCGGCTGCTTGGTAGTAGTTGCTACTTAAGAGGTTGGGGTTAGATAAGCTTGCAACGCGGGGCCTGTTTGTTTGTGACTTCGGAAGCGGGAGATAATTATGAGAAATGGATTTAGCTGTGAAATGTGGTGTGGTTCAGCGTAGCGGAAGCAACAGAGGAGATATGGTTTGCGTCTCACGATAATGAGCTTGACCATTCCGTGAAAATCGGCTCTAAAATATAGCGAGAAGTGTCAGGGTCAATACTGAGTTGTTTTAGTGTTGTCTTTTTTAATCTCTGACTCTTATGCAATATGAAATAATTTGAAAAGTGGAAATTTAATAATTCAGTATGCAGTCCCAAACAGTGTGATAATACTACCTCGAATCGTCTTGGTGTCTACAGTGTTCCTTGATTTTACAAGGAATAAGTGCATAGTAGAAATCGAATCGATCCGACGTGATTATGTGCTACAATCACACTTTGAAGGGGTGCACACTATTGAGACAGTCCAAATGGGGGTAAATCAATAATCAAGTTTAACATGAAAAGATGAAACTGTTTCTGATATCCGAATATCCATATTCAAACCTGGACCTTATTGAGATAGTAATGAATAGACGTACCTGAAAAGAAACAGAAAGAAAATCACAAATTAGTTATGATAGCAACGATACATTAAAATCAAGCTTTAATTCCGTCAATAAATTTTATAAAAATAATTAACAATCGATGTCATTTTACCCCACTAATTATTAAACCTATGATGTTTTATTGTGAGTGCAACAAGTTATCGTGAAGTTTTTCATGAATGGGTGACAGAACGTCGAAAACAAAACGTCTAAGGGACAAAACGTCGAAAGGACCCCGAAGAAGTAGAGAAAGGATAAAGACAGTAAGTAAAAAGAAAATCGTGTTAAATACTGTTCCTTTGAATTCCACTAAGAATTTGCATCCTTTGACAGATACGTATTTCGACCTCAACTGTAAGATCGTCTTCAGTGTCTTGTACTTGGCTGGACTCAAGTACAAGACACTGAAGACGACCTTACAGTTGAGGTCGAAATACGTATCTGTCAAAGGATGCAAATTCTTAGTGGAATTCAAAGGAACAGTATTTAACACGATTTTCTTTTTACTTACAGATATTCCCCTAACAAGCCCAGGTTAATCATCAACGATAAAGAGAGGTTAGAGTAGCGATTAACCTTCCGTAACTCGCGCGGTTGGCCACCACCGTCAGCACCACGCTAATGCTGAGTACAAAAAGTGAGATTTTTTTTAACGTGTAGTACAAAATACAACAGCGCGATCTCTCGATGGTTAAGAATGTGGGAAAGTGTTGCACTTAACGTGACGTGACGTGAGTTTTTTTACGACAGTGCGAATATTCCCTACCCACGAAGAACTGGTCAAGAAACATGCCGACCCTGAGGTGTTGTATCAGGGAGTCTCAATAAGGCTGCTTTTTGAAGGGAAAGAATGGGTTTCCTTCAAAAGAATAAAGAACTCACTATTTGCTTAGATTACTCGTTTTCGACGTATTGTCCTTTCGTCCGTCGTTTTGGCATTCGATGTTTTGTCTTTCGGCGCTTTGTTCCTAAACCCTTTGGGCAGTGTAGTTACGTATGTTTATCACATTTTATATGCGTCATTTTTTCTTATTTTTCATCAATTTTGTCGCTTTTCAGATGAAATTGTGATTACACTAAAAAAAAACAATTAAATTATTCATTTGGCATACAAAACAAGAGTTTTCCACGATAATACTGTCAAACATATGAGACCGTGAAATTTAAGAAATTTTGCCGCGAAGTTCCATTGTCCCTAGTGATGACTTTCAAAAACTCAAAGTTTGAAGTATCGGATGTTGATATCATTGAGTTCAAAAACACTAGTTTATAGCATTTTTCAACTCGGTAAGCTGATGATCGTTTTTGGTGTAAAATCATGCCCTGAATTCGAAAACGCAAAAGAAAAAAATTACAGTAGAGCGGAAATTTTTCCACTTTCCATACAAGGTTGATGATTTGAAATCGATTTTTGTTCTATTTTTAAGAAAGGTCGCTCACTTCAAACATCTCATTCTTCATAACCAATGCTCCGATTGAGCTGAATTTTTTACTGTAATTCGCCCACATATGATATGTCAAATAAACGTTTAAAAAGAATTTTCAAATTGTTTTTTTTTCTTGTTGAAAAAAAAAATACATTTCTCTATATATTTTTGGAAAATCTGCTAAAATTTAAGGAGATTGTCCCCAAAACTTGCCAAAATCTTGATTTCAATCAATCTGACGCAAAACCTAAAATTGGTATAACAAAAAGCAAGATATTTGAATTTTATTAAATTCCATATTTTAAAAAGTTGTAAAACTCGATATTGAGCTGAAATTCAAAAACTGTTCTACTTTAATTTTTTTAAGCACGGTTCCGAAATCAACGCTTAATTATGCTTCAAAAATTTTGGTCATAGGCAGAAGTTCACGACTTTCGTTTTATTTTGTAAACTAGTGTAATTGACCTTGAATCTGGATGTCCGTTAGAAGGAGAACGTGCCTCAGGAGCCGATCTACTGATGATGAAAGGTAAACGTACCTTTCGATTTGGGCTGTTTGTTTAGGTTGGAAATATTATTTGTTTCCAAATTGAAAAAAAAACACTGTTTAGAAATTACCCATTGCAATAACTCCGACCAGTTCTATAGAACCGGGAAAATCCTTGAATATTTCACATATTCCTCTCAAGTTTTCTATATAAATACAATATTTTATAAGATCACGACACATTTCCGGGGCATCACGTTCTCTTTCGATTTCAATTTTTCGATTTTACCGCTTCTTCACCGCCTCTTCCTTTGTGAGAATTTTTGTATGAAAATCCACATATTTTTGTGTGTCACGAACTCCTACGGAAACTACACCTCGGAAGCAACAATATGAAAAACTATAATGCTGGTACTTATTGGTAAAAAGATTCACATTTGAATGGAATATTTGTTTCTTTTTTTATTGATTTTGAAAAATAGGGGACTAATTTTTTTTTATCTTTATTATCGAGATTTTCAGCCCGAGGCTGGTTCGTCTCCAAGGGGACTAAATGTACAAATTGGAACTGGCAATCTATGCTGGGTCAAATTGCTTTTTGACTAAATGTCGATTAATTATCTTTCGACCAAATATTTTAAATCCCTGTCAAACAACTATTTTCTAACAATTTTCCTATATTATAATACACTACACACCCTCTTCAGCCAGAGGCTGTACATAATCAATATAAATTAAACTGGACAATGGACATACGATACCCAGTGGCCATTTGAAGAATTTGCCTTTCGACGAAAAGTATTCTCAGAATGGAATGGAAATCGTAAATAATAAATAAATTTTGGAAAAACTACTCGACCAATTGGGTAAAATCATAAATCTCATCGGATTTGTCAAGAAATTTTTAGACGATCCGATGTTACCTCTTTTTTGTAAGTATCTATACTAACAAGATTTTTAGTCCAAGACTAGTTCATCTGGGTACCCTAAATTTTCAAAATTTCGTACAAATATTGTTGTCTCCCTCAGAATAGTAAAATCGGGCCAAAACTTTTCGGGGATGTCACATTAAAGAAATTCCAAATGTGTCTGCCTAAGTGATTTACGAAATTTTGGAATCCTTCTAAAAATAGCACAATATAACCCTCTTTATCTTTTCATTCATATATTTTTTTTCTACTCAATTTGTAAATTTTTCAAAACTTATTATGCCTATGAAATCAGGCATCACGTATGTCTAACATACCATTTTGGTTGGTTTTCCGAAAAACAACATTCGTGTTGATTATTTTTCTTTATATGCAAGATTAGGGGAGGGGGAGGGGTATAAGAAGAAATAAAAAAAATAATACGTCTAAAACTATTGATAAGAAATCAAAAACACTATTATAAATACAAAATTTTCCAACAAATCAAAAATGTTATTTAAAAGTATTGTTTCTATTGAAAATGGACGTCTGAGTCAACAAGTTTTTTTTCCCCATTCAATGTTTTGGGATTTTTGGAGGTGCACCGTAAAGTCTTGGTAAGTACACAAGTTTTCATTAGTTATGATCATGGCAAAAGTTGAAATATAAAAAAATAGTTAATTAATTGTCCAACAACGTGAATGAATGACAGCATTATTATACAGCTTCCACTCGATAACTGGGCCATGGAGAACTGAACTGAGTACCCATCGCTTGAGAATATTGTTATATTGTGTTTTGTTTATCGATTTACAAAAATAACCGCCTAGTTTCGTCTAGGTTTGACAGACAATCGCTTTTTGTAGCAAAGCCAGGATATTAGCCATAAAAAAACCTAAAAAAAATCTGGCTAATATTTCAGAGTTTCTAAGAGGGAATCTTTCGATTATTTTTCAAGGAATGGAAAAGAAGTTTTTTTTTATGATTTTCGTGCAATTTTTTTCACATAACTTACATGATCCATGGAATCTCAGATGAATATGTCCATATTAGGTGCTGAAAGCCGACAATCTTAAATAGATTTTTTTTAAGAACTATCTCGAAAATCTTGGAATTATAATTGCCATATCAGTTCGCCAGAAATCCACTGAAAAAAACAGACACTTATTTCGCCAAAAAACCAGGTTCTGACTTTACAAAAAATCACGTTCAAAACATTTTAAGAAAAGCACGTCAGTGGCAAAATAACATCGGAATGCTGGATATATGAACATCAGATCGGAAATATATTAACCTTTTTAACAAACTTCAAGTTTTATTTTTTTAAACCATAGAATAAATGCACCACGCAGCAATTTATTTCCGAAAAGCGCATCTAAAGACAAAATGTTTGAAACCCCCTGATCTACATGCATACACAGTGGCATATACTCACTCATACCGTTTTCTGTGGTCAAGTTATTGCAATTACCGCTTCCCTCCATTCTCTCCACCATTCCCATCTTAAGTAGGAAATCAACATCACTCACACGCGGTAAATAGGGTAAATCGCCAATTACACTCTTTAAAAACTCGCCAATTGTTGCACACCCCATGCTTTTCTTATGAGGTGTGCAACAATTGGCGAGTTTTTAAGGTGTGCGATAATTTGGCCTGTTAATAGTCCCAAACAGTATCTTTATGGTTCAATGTGTGAGTGTAGCTGTTCAAGGCGAGAATGGAGTAGCATCCACGGACGGTCAATAAAGCTCAAGCTTTTAAGCTAAACTTCCATTATTAAAAAGTGAATTTGGCAACATTATTTGTATCTTTTATCAATTTGTATTTCTAAAAACAGGAATCCCGGAGAAGTTTTAGTTAAATCTCTGAAATTTTTTCTAAAAATTTCTTCAGATATTTATCAAGACATTTATTTATTTCTTCACCTCCAGGTATTGTTGCAATTTTCATTTTTATGTTAACCCTCCTTTGGCATTAGGGTCAATTTTGACCCAAACCGTACACCACGTCAGCGAGCGGCTGCCACCGTGATGCAAAAGGAAGGTTAAATGTACTTTTTTGCCTTGCAAACTTTTCTCGAAATTTAGAGCACATTTATGGTGTTCTCTGGGGGTACCAGGTTTCCGGAAAATCCAGAAAAGTGGCCAGTGTATCCGAAATCTATAGAAACATGGTCAAATACTCTTGTTTTGCAAAATCATGAAGCTTGATATGTCGCAAGCTAGGTTTCAGAACCGGTCAAAAAGTGGCCACTTCACTGGGGGCTCAGGTTTCTGAAACATTCGGAGAAGTGGCCAGTATATCCGAAATTTCTGGAAACATGGTCCAATACTCTTGTTTTGCAAAATCATGAAGTTTAATATGTCGCAAGCTGGGGGCACCAGGATCCGGAATATCTGAAGAAGTGGCCAGTGTATCCGAAATCTCTAGAAACATGGTCCAATACTCTTGTTTTGTAAAATCATGCAGTTTGATATGTCGCAAGCGAGGTTTCAGAACCGGTCAGTAAATGGCCACTTCCCTGGGGGCACCTGGATCCGGGACATCCGGAGAAATGACCAGTGTATCCGAAATCTCTAGAATCATGACCCAATACTCTTGTTTTGCAAAATCATGAAGTTTGATATGTCGCAAGCTAGGCTTCAGAACCGAGCAGAAAGTGGCCACTTCCCTGGGGGCACCACGTTTCCGGCACATCCGGAGAAGTTGCCAGTGTATCCGAAATTTCTGGAAACATGGTCCAATACTCTTGTTTTGCAAAATCATAAAGTTTGATATGTCGCAAGCTAGGTTTTAGAACCGGTCAGTAAATGGCCACTTCCCTGGGGGCACCTGGGTCCGGAACATCCGGAGAAGTGGCCAGTGTATCTGAAATTTCTAGAAACATGGTCCAATACTCCTGTTTTGCAAAATCATGATGTTTGATATGCCGCAAGCTAGTTTTCGAAGGCAAATAATAGGTTGCACCTCAATCTGATAAGGAGGTTACCCCAGTACCCCCGGCCATAAATCCGGAATAACGAAAAAATCTGGAACCAGGATCCCGGATACAAAAACTAGAAGGATTTTGTGATCAACTGTCAAAATTTCATTATATCTTTCGTTGAGAAACGGCTGAGAATCAGATTTTTGAAGTTTTGAAATTGGGTGCAAAATGAGGCTCAGGCACATATGTAGGTGTTAAGCGTATGGCCCTTATTTTTTTGAAAATGTAGCAAAAAAATTAATGCTCCTTAGCTTAACTTTTTTTACGAACCAACATAAAATTCTTGAAAGAGATTGCGGGCCGCAAGTCATTCAACAATTGATTATCAACATTTACAGGATTCAACAAAAAAAAAAACAATTGTTTCAATTTTTATGTAGCCGATTTAGGAATGGTAGATTTGCAAAGATATACAGAAGAATATCCAATTAAATTCCTGAAATTGTTTTGAGAATGCTGAGAAAAGTCAGAAGTAAAGAAAAGTGACAGCTTCAGCATTGAGTGAGATTTTTATAGAACTTTCTAAAAAAAAAAGTAACATTCCAAAAGTATAATTGTAGGAACATTTTTTTTTCTAGAATGTCGACAGAAATATTCTCTTGAAAGTACAGGTATGTTCCGTTTTTGTCACTATCCGTTATTATCACTATCCATTTTTGTCACTATCCGATTTCGTCAACATTTCATTCCGTTTTTGTCAACACTAAAGTTTTTGTCAAATTTGTCCCCTCGAACACGAGTTATTTATAGTTTAACATTAATCTTGAGGCAATCTATGAGTGAATTTGAAGCAACCACCAATGATGACATAGAATACGTATACGCTACAATAGCTTTGAACGCAGTTCAAATTCAACTGTAGATAATGTTATTTCATGCTTTCTCTCACGTATAATTTTACTTCTTATTTGAACATGAGAAAAATTAAACCAATAGTCCGATAGAAAAATTACTCTAGCTCTACGTACCAACTGGAACTTGGCCTGCCTCTTCAAGTGTTCTTCGAAAACTTGAACAGTTCGGGGTTTTGCCCGTCATTTCCTAAATTTTTACACAACAATCATGCCTACAAAACTTTTTTTAAGTGCAATAAATTCCATGCGGTTTTTTACACGATTTGCTTGAAATTACGCGATGTGCTGAATTCTTCTCTTCTGGTCGCTATTTCTTTTCGACGGGGCTCAAATTTCAACCAGAGATCTCTCTTGTCATCCTTGATACCCTGTCCATTTTTTTCCGTCCGAAACTACTATATTCACTAGGTAAACTGGAGATTCCTATAGATTTTTATCTAGGATTTCATCTTTCGATTGCTCTAAAAATGAAATCTCGGTTTCCTTCAGTAATTTCTACTGGCGATTGTACCTTGTATCCCTCCATATTATTTAATGGATTTCTTCTGAGATATATCGTTCAGAAGTCTCTTTAGGTGAATTTGGAGTTAAGTCTTCCAGAAATATGTTTCTCTAGGAAAGATGAGTCTAGGAACTTGACAAACGATCTGGGGATTTTTCCAGCAACTACTGAAGGGTTCCCAGAAGAATCTGAGGATTCCCAAAAAATCCTAAAGAAATCCTATCAATTCTGAACTTATACAGGATTCCTAGAAGGAGTTTCTCAAGGCTTCACACCAGGAAATTCTGGAGGATTCTCAGGAATAATTCCCCGGAGATTTCTACACAGAACATCAGGAAGACTCCCTGAAGAAATTCCTGGAGGGTTTGAGGAAAGAATTCCTGGAAGATTACTAGACTAAACTACTGGGATATTCCCAGGAAACGCAGTAAGAAGTCGGGGAGAATTATTATTATATTACCTTTTTTAACGAGATTGTCAGCCCCAGGCTGGTTCATCTACTAATCATGGGAAAATAACCAAGATGAAAGATAGAATCCTCTTGGAAGTATTTATTATAAAAGTTCCAGCAGGTGTAGGTGTTTTTACTGCGCATAAATGCCAAAACAAAGTCCTGTAGGAATCCTTATAAGAAATTTTTGGATGGAGGACATTCCAGGGAAAAATATCATAAGAAACTCTTTAAAATCCAAGAAAGAACTTCTGATGAGATTCTAGAAAAAATGTTGAAGGAATCCCAGAAATAAATTTTAGAGGAACCCCAGAATAAATCCCTGAAGAAATATCAGAAAAATGTTCTGGGGGGATTTCAAAAAGTTATCTTGGAAGAATTCCCGCAGGAAATTCTGAAGGAACGGAGATTCTCCTATATTTCAAAAATAAAATCTTGGTGAATCTCCAAAGCAACTCAAGTTGGATTAATTTGAACAGGATGTCTAGGTTAAATCCCAAAATGATTTTCTTAGCCCACCTTGTGCATTAGGGTCATTCTAGACCCAAACTGTACACTACGTCAGCGGGTTGTTCCCATCATAATGCATAAGGAAGGTTAATAAATTCCATTTCCTGGTGGAATATTTAAAGGGATCCCTAAAGAAACTCCAGGAGAAATTAAAAAAAAATACATTTAGGTTGATCCGAGAAGGAATTTCTGAAGAAATCATAAGGGGCAAAACTTCTTTTCTCTAAAAATTCTTACCGAATTTCAAAAGATTAACAAGCGGCATGGTACAAGGTATCCTAGAAGAATTCTGGAGGATCTTCTTGGAAAATCCAATATTCTAGAAAAGTTACAAGTGCTTGTTCAGAAAGATTTCTGGAGATTTCCTAAAAGTATCCTAAACGAAACTTTTATAGGAATCTGTGCAGATGATACTCGTTGAGGAATGCCTTCCGGAAGGAAATAAACATATCCCTTTTTGTTAGGATATCGAAAATATGTTCCTGAAGATTAATAATTCCTGGAAGTCTGTCATGTTTTAAAACGTCGATCCGGGTACTGGAACTGTGATATATGTCATTCTTGCGTTCAACGAAAATAAATTTCCAAGAATGTGGTCACAAATGTGGTGAAAACCTCTTGTCGGCGTAACAGTCAGAAAACTTTTGAATTTGAACTGGTTGCAGACAGAGCCGTAGCGTGGGGTTGGCCAGGTTGGCCCCCGCCAAGGGCGCCAGCCTCTAAGGGGCGCCGAAAAGGTAAAAGGCTAGAAGGAATATTATGATGCTATTGTTTTCTTGTATGTTACCAAGACTTCAAAATATCTAAGATTGATCGAGTGTTTTTTACATTACGTTATTCTCAAAAATTCGTTCGCTAGATTATTTATCATGATGTTACCTGGGAATTTAGCTTGTTTTTTTTTTACTTTGGAAGTTATTTTAGTTGTTTTTTTAACGAGCAAGCAAAATCAATAAGTTTTCAAAATTCTAGTGAAAGTTTTTCTCTGAAAATTACTGGAAACTTATTTATTGACATATTTTAGAGTGTTTTTAACAAGTATTTTAAATGAAAAATATTCAGACGACGCTGTTCATTTCCTTCAAATAAATAAAATATTTCGGGAATTTCTTCATAAATTTCACCAGGTATTTCTTCGGATTTTTTGCTGGGCTTCTTTAAGCAAATCTTTCAAAAACTATTTCAGAATTTTCTCAAGAAATTTCTTTAAAAACATTTCAAAAAATTTCTCCAGAAATTCTCTTAAAATCTTATATTAAAAATTATTAAAAAAAAAAAAGCAAATAAAGAATTCTTCTGGAGATTCTTACTAAAAATTCTCGAAGAATCCCTTTAGAAATGCCTTCAGGGAGGTTTTCAGGAAGTTATCTAGGGATTTGTTCAGGAATAAGTCAAAGGATTCCTCTCGACATTTATACATGGATATTTAATAATTTCCTTCAATGGATTCCTGCAAAAAATGTGTATAAGGATTACTAAATAACCCTTCAATAGATTTCTTTAGTAATTCCTCCATGGATTCCTATGAAAAATTCTGTAGATATTCCATTAGAAATCACTTCAGGGATTCCTTCAGAAGTCCCTCTGAGAATGAATTATTTCAGAAATTCTTCTAGGAGTTTCTTAAAATAAAATCTTATATGAAACTGTATAATGCTTACTAGGGATTGATCCATAAATTTCTGCTAGAATTTCACTAGAAAACTTTTCATGAATGTCTTCATAAATTCCTCCATAAAATTATAAATTTGGAATAATTCAGAAATTTTTACAGGTTTTCCGTTAGAAAATCTGCAATTGACTTCATCCAAAATTTCTCCAAAGCTTTCTTCTGAATGCCATTCATAGATTTCTTCAGAAATTCCTCCAAAAATTCCTTAAGAAACTTTTTCAGAGATTCCTTCAAATATTCTGCCAAGTTTTTTTAACTCTTCTAATGGTCCTCTACAAACTATTACGGACATTAGCATATCAGGCATTTCATTACGAATTGCTCCATGAATTCCTGCAAAAAAATACTCCTTAAATTCCATTTAGAATGCTTACTTAAATTTCTTGAAAATTTTAATCATTTATTCATGCGGATAAATGCAGGAATTCCTCCGCAATCTCTTTCATAATTTCATTCAATGAATCCAGCAAAAATTCTTCCAGAGATTTCAACAAAACTCATCCTTCAGGAATTTCTCCTGGTATTACTTCATATCCATTTTTGTCTAATGATTTCTGAAAATTTTCTAAGAAATATTTTGATTGAACTTCAGAAGAAACTTGTGGTGAAGTTATTAGGAAATTCTGGTAAAACCAGTTGAAGCTATAGCCAAAAAATAGTAAAAACGTTTGAGGATTTCTGAATGCTCCTGAAATTCAATTCAGTATTTTTAAAAATAAAATAAAAAAACTAAGATTTTCTTTAGAAATGTATGCATCATACATTTTAAGAATTTGAAATGTCATTTTTAACTATTGTGCTGGTCTAAGTATGATTCTTGAAATGCAAAATCTGTTCGTACTCTTTGAAAACTTCGAAAACGTACACATAACTTTGAATAAACAAATTTAGCAAAATAATAATGTCTAATTGTCGTGGGGCGCCAATCTGGATGCTTGCCAAGGGCGCCGTGGGACCACGCTACGGCTCTGGTTGCAGATGTGCTAAAATTAATGTCTTTAACAATTAAATTTCATAGTAAACAGCATATTTTTACTTTTGGAATGTGTTCTAAAGTAAAACTTTCAATTCATAATAAAATGTTGCAAAATATTTTGTCAAAGAAAATTATTCCGTTTTTATCACTATTCCGTTTTTGTCAACTGAAAATCGTGCACCATGTTGATAAAAACGGAACATACCTGTACTTGAAAATATTCTTCCAAGTACCCAAAATCCATAGTAGAGGCTCTGTAAAATTAGACCTTAATTAGGGATTTTGGAGAAAATACTCAGGAAAACCAAGTTAAGAAATGTGAGCAGCCAAGAAAAAAAGAAGTATACACAAACTTCATATTTTTAGAATTGTCTTAATTTCAAGACTATTCAATTAAATAGACTTTCAAATTTGAATATTTTTGTAACAAAATTTAAGACATTATAAAGTGTAGATGATTTAGAACACTCTGTAATAGGGTGACTAAGGATATTCACGGCAGGTTTGTTCTCTTCGCCATGTTTTTTTTTGTGGGCCAAATTGACTGAAATTTGGGCATATAACTCAGCTTGGTTGGGAAGGATTTGAGGCCAACTCTGAGATCAAATACAGCTTTCAAAAAACCCCTTCGTCATGTGGAAAACTTTTAGAAATTAGTTTCAAAATTTTGGATTTGAAAGAAAATCCATAGATATCTTTATAAAGAGATGAGCAAAACTCTGTATTTTCTTGAATTTCGTTTGTAATGAAACTTTTTAGAGGTAATTAATTAAGGGTTTAACAAGCTGATTCAGAAAAAAATGTGTATAGTTTATTCAAACTTCTGTTCAAAAAATCTCCATGAAATATATATTAGTTCAGTAAGTAAGTAAAGCTTCCGATTGTCATTTATGGAACCTATCAGCCAGCGAAGCCATATTATTAATCATTTCAAAATCAGTTCGTGGGCCGCACAAAACCTGCTTGAGAGTCGCATGCATGCTGCCAGTGGGCCGCGGTTTGGTGATCACTGTTTTACAGTGAATCAAACAATTGTCCATACAGCAAACTTTTTGTCAACATAATTTTTCATTCAACTGTTTTTAATTTTTTTATGCGTCAAAAAATTTTTATGGTAATCAGCATGACCATGCTGAGGGTGACGGGTTCGATTCCCGGTCGGTCCAGGATCTTTTCGTAAAGGAAATTTCCTTGACTTCCTTGGGCATAGAGTATCTTCGTGCCTGCCACACGATATACACATGCAAAATGGTCATTGGCAGAGGAAGCTCTCAGTTAAAAACTGTGGAAGTGCTCATAGAACACTAAGCTGAGAAGCAGGCTTTGTCCCAGTGAGGACGTTACGCCAAGAAGAGAGAGAGAGATGCGTCAATCAAAAACGCTGAAATTTTGACAAATCATGAATCATATGTTAAAGCTCCATTGGAAAAATGTTGAGAGAGATCGAATAAGTTTTCTGAAAGTTATAGAACTTTTAGTAAAACTTTTAAAATTTTTGAACACATTAGGCCGGAACAAATCTCATTTTCTTCTTTTGTCACTTTGGTCATAGACTCGTCAAGGGGGAGGGATTTTTTTTTCTGTTCGGGTGAGCCACTGCGACCAGTATTTAGATCTTTTGTGGCATTACCCGTATCCTTAGTATTTAGTGCATGTCGTACTACTCCATTGTCATTGAGAGGCAATGAAGCATCGATTTCTGTACAGTTCCTGTTTTGTTATCCCAGAGGTGCAAGAAATCGATTGCGATGAAAAGGTCCAGTTATCATAAAGATTTAAATCACAGTGAAAGTGCGCCCCTAATCTAAAATAATCTATTTTAATTCTGAGAAAAACAAAACGGTGGTACTGATACTTATCCATGCATCGGAACTCTAGCCCCATCCATGTCTTGCTTCTAGTTTAGTCCCAGGACAACAAAGAAAAACCCGGGACTTTAGGCTAGTTGCAAAACTCTGTCAAATTAGAGAATGTGTTCTACAATAAGAATGCACGTGAGTCCTTGAATTACCAGAACTTAACAGTCCTTGATAGGTTAGTACGCAGTTAGATACGTAAAGCATGTTTGTTTTCCTAACATCAAGTGTAGTCTCGGGTGGGCAAAGTCCGAGTCTTAAACTATCAGCAAGGCAGAATAAATGCAATTTTAGAAACTGTCACCAGTAACAAGGACTTTGTACCATGAATCCTTATTACCAAAACACATTACCCCAACTTGACAAACCGGATGTCACTAGGGTTCGGTTTGGTAGATCTTGAACCGTAACGCAACACATAAAGGCGATCTACCTACGTAACGGGCTCCGTTAAAGATCGAGTATATTTTAAACCCCCTCAACCATTCATCCATCAGCACGGGTCGCCTGACACCTTGGATTGGGGTTCCCTGTTTAGTGGACTTTTACCTCCGGAACAGGTAGTCCGTAGTGTTATTCTTAGCCAATTGAGACAACCGCTACCGACACTACACAGCTATCTAGGCTGATCGGGAAAAGCAGTTAACATTGATGGTTAACTTCTAAACGAGCCCGTTCAGCCAGCAGGGAGGGATGATAAATAATAAATGTATTTGATGAAAAATTACCCGAACAATAGGAAGTAAGCAGCTGCGCTTATGCTAAAGTGCCGGTAGTGGCGCTTTTCTGATAAATGCGGTAAACGTGATAACAGTGTAAACACGCACAAAAGTTTGCGCTACGGAATCATAGACGGCGCTCGTGTTCCATGTGTTTTTCACATATACAGCGGCGCCGCCTGGCACCTACCCACTCGAAACATCATGCGCAACACGGGTGGAAAATGCCAGTCAAAAAAAAAGAAGTAAACAACTTCAAATTTGTATGGTGATGTAATCAATTCTCTGTTACTGCAATGAATCCAGAAGAAACGCGTAGGGATAATGATTTTGTTTCTAATTTGCAACTTTTTGCCCCAAGGCACAAATCGCTGCGATGCGTAACAAGTGCAAGCCAGCGATTTGTCCATAGAAGAAAAATGATTTTACTTTTAATGTGGTGGCGCCATCTCTGAGAAAAACAAGCTTTGATTTCTTACTATTAGACAAAATCGTCAAACTCATCGGATTTGTTAAGAAATTTTCTCGACGACTCTGATTTCACCTTAAAATTTATTATTTTTTTTTGAATAATTTATTTGTATCCCCCCTCAAAATGTCGAATTCCAACAAAAATTCCCGAGGGGGGGGGGTGACATGAGAGAAAATCGAAATTTGTGTCAGCCTTATTGAAACTTTATATCTCAATATGTACTCGATGACATTTTTTCAATTTTTTTTGTGTTACATCTTATACCTAAAGATTTCATATGCAGCTATTTTTGAGGTTTTATATTTACTACAAAATATATGAAAAAAGTGCTTATGTAGTTGACGATGTTTAAAAGTTTACCATATTTTGCACATATAATCTGCCAAACGTTTTCTACCAATAAAAGTGCATTAACTGAACGAAAAACCCATTGGACCTACTCTTCATATGTAGTTAAGTAGGTCCTGTATAAAAATATTACATTAAGAGAGTTTAAAAAAGTTGAAAACACTTGACACTTTTATTGATCAAAATATGATAAATTTCCAAATGACACTCTGAACATATACAGAGTTTTCATATTTTTTGTAATGAGTATAAAACATCAAACGAAGCTGCATATGAAAACCTCAGGTATAGGCTGTAACACAAAAAAATGAAAAAGTTTCATCAAGTACATATTGAGATATAATGTTTTAAAAATGTGTTCAAAAATCTATGAGGTTTTACTAAAAGTTCTATAACTTTCAGAAAACTAATTCGATCTCGCTCAAAATTTTACCAGTGGAGCTTCAGCGTTTTTGATTGACGTATAAAAAAGTTATAAACATTTAAAGGAAAGTTTATTTTGACCGAAAAATTACTGTATGTACGGACAATTGTTTGATACACTGTAAATGATAGTGTAGCCAAAAACATGCTTGTTAGGTTATGGAATAGGGGAACAGAGCCCAAAATGCCAAGATGGGGTAAAATGGCCCAGCTCATAAAATCATTCCTGAATGGGTCTTGATCATTAGTATTGGTAATCTAATCTAACGTATCTTGACACCAACGTTTGCATCGAACATTCTTCTAGAAGCTAGGCCACGAAACCCACGAAAAATCTTTTGATTTCCCAATGAAAACTGGCAACTTCCGGTTTTTCGTGCTTGCAATTAAGGTTTTCTAGTGATTTTATTACCAGCCAAGTGTTTCCAACGAGATTGAGGCACGCATGGAGACGCATGATTGTTGATGTCTACGCTTTTCATGTTAGGGGTCATTCAAATATTATGACCATCGTTTTGTGGGGAGGGGGGTAACACTCCATTTATTGAGTATACGAAAAAGCGGGACAGAGGGGGAAAAGGAGTCGGAAATGCCCGAAAACTGATGGACGTAATTTTTGAATGTTTTCATGAAGTGGTATCTTACCCCACGGCAGATGGTCGTTTTGCACCACCTCCGTTTTACGAATCAGTTTTTAACCCTCGAGCGATCGCGCTGTTGTATTTTGTACAACACGTTGAAAAAATCTCGCTTTTTGTACTCAGCATTAGCGGTGCTGACGCAGGTAGTCAACCGCGCGAGTTACGGAAGGTTAAAGTCGCTAAAAATCGATGAAAGTACAGTAATTTAGTGAAATTTTTTGCTGAAATACCGAGCAAATATTGTCTAGTTGCTGTTACCACTTTGAAAGTCTAACAAATGAGACTAATTATCATTGAAAACGATGAAAGTTTGAAAAGGGCCCATATAGCCGAGGCGGTAAACGCACGGGTATTCAGCATGACCATGCTGAGGGTGACGGGTTCGATTCCCGGTCGGTCCAGGATCTTTTCGTAAAGGAAATTTCCTTGATTTCCTTGGGCATAGAGTATCTTCGTGCCTGCCACACGATATACACATGCAAAATGGTCATTGGCAGAGGAAGCTCTCAGTTAATAACTGTGGAAGTGCTCATAGAACACTGAGCTGAGAAGCAGGCTTTGTCCCAGTGAGGGCGTTACGCCAAGAAGAAGAAGAAGAAGAAGAAAGTTTGAAAAATGGCATTTTACCCCACATATACAGAAACATTAATTTAAGTTCGAGAGAAGACTATCAAAAGCTGCCAACTTCCAAAACGATTTGGCGCGAACGGCGACTAAATCATCATCAAGCAACGTGATTCAATGCCATGTTGATATATTTGATGAAAACATAAACATCAAAGCTGTGCTATAACTGCACCCAACAAACTAACCGATTCCTTCCATCCCTATAATTATCCAATTCTGCCCGCCGATACATATTGACCTATCTCAACATTCCAAAACACCTTTGAGCAAAATACAGGCTGCGGGGTAGCAAACAAAGAGCCAGCAGCAGGTTTCCTTCTTCCAACCGACCAAACGATGGATTCCCACAAAACACAACCCGCGCCCGCGCCACCGTAATCAGACAAGCACATCTAACTCAAACGAAAGCAAAATCAGGAAACAAGGGCTTTCGCCGTCGTCGTCCGTCTCTCCAGGCACGTACGAACAACAACAGCATAGGTACTCTGCTGAGGAAGATGATGGGGGCACACCGTGGGGTCAACTCGAAATGTTTACGATCGTCGTCGTAGAGTCAGCCCCAGCCAGCCCCCATCTCGCAGCAGCAGCGAGTTGGAAAATTCAGCATGCAGCCAAACGAGATTCATGGGAGCTGCTGTGGGGTTTCGGAGCGGGAGAAAGACTTGCACTGATGCCGGCGCGGTCGCTCTCACTTTCGTTTGCGGGGTGTTTGGGGGCTTCGTCTCGATCGCGGCGGTCGTCGGTCGGTTGTGGTGATCGTCGTCTAGATCGTGATCACGTCGACAAGGGAGAATACCGCGAGCTGGCAGATCTCTGTTTGGACTTTCTCTCGCTCCGCGATCTCCGCGATGCTAATTTCTCCCTCGAACGTGTACAAGATTGGAGAAAGAGCGACATTTGTTGGGGCTAGCCTCCAAGAGATTGAGGCTTGGGAGTTTGGGAGCCTATGGTTTGTCGGGGTGGTTGGTAACCAGATCTTCCAAATTTGGATAACCCGCCGATCAGTCTTACGGTGACGGTTGTGTACGCGAGTTCAATACCGCTTGATAAACGATCATAACGAAAAGAGCGTGTGGAATGTTTTTGACGAACTGGAATTTCGGCGTTGTGTGATTCTAGCGTTGCGTAATCGAGGAAGATCGGGAAGAGAAAAAGGGATAAACATGGAAGGATTTTTCTACCTGACTACCGGTTGGACCTGATTCGGAACATCCTTCGTGGCGGCAGGGGCAAAGGGAATGAATGCATTCAACTGACTTCTTGGGAGAAACAACTTGAAATTGGATTGTTTTGTGAAGTTTTCGTCGAATCGTTACAGCCATCATTAAGTTGATGGAACAGTCGTTAAATACGATACAATGCTCTGGCATCACCATTGTGAGAATTCCTTGAAGAAGAAATCAGTGAAAGAAGGACGGAACATAGATGTGAAGATACCCAAAGACGAATCTGGATGGAACGAAATGATTTTGAACAACGAGAAATAGATTACTATGCGCCTATCATAGTACCTTCATCTATGCTCATGTGGGATCTTTCCATTCAAACAGATTCTGGCTCATTTCGGGACAGATGCAGAGGTGATCGAGGTACACCTCTGCTTCGGTAGCCAATGGGACATCAGTAGGAATTGGAGACTCTCGGTGTGTGATTGTGCTCTGGAGTGACAAAACGCTATCAGTTTCTGACAACAGTTATGTATGCTAAAAAGAGTGATGCAAGTGATCTTTTGATGTGGATGTAACCTTCTAATGGCATTATCGAATTCAACATTGCGAAAACAGGAAGTGAAATAACCAAAGTGCAACTGAAGAAACCACTCACCCCAAAAGGTACATGCGTAATCCTTCGACTCCGAAGCAAATCGAATTGGGGCAAATCCAAGAGAAGAAAAAAAAATCCCCAAGCAATGTAGTGAAAGTGGAAGTTTTAAAACCTTCATGTTCATCTGAGAAAAAAAAGAATCGATTTTATTGTGCAACCTTACTGTCGGACAGCAAAAACAAAAAAATAAAGAGAAACCCGCAGTTTTGCATTACATCCAAGGATACCCAATTTCGCTCGGAGTACGGATTCTTGCTGAGCTGTTTTGTTCGTCTCAGCGCATCGACAGCGACATCTACGCCGCCGACGTGTGCGTTACCTTCACATTTTGCGGATCTGAACGTGCGGCGCCGTGAGCGGAGAAAATCATCGAAATGAAGGTAAGATCGCCGATGGGTCAGTCAGTTCCTTTCAGTTCGTTTGCATCTTGTCTTGGTCCCCGCGGTGTTTTTGTCCGAATTGCGCGCGGCCGAGAGCGAGAGCGGTCCACGAACGGAACCGGCTTTTGATATGTTTGTGATTTTTTTTTTGGTGGCGTGCTGTTTTAATGCTCTCATGCGTTAAAAGGCCAATTGCATGGTTACGATTATTGTCCTCGAGTTATTTTATGGAAAGGTTGTTTTATGCATCGGAAAATACAGATTGAGCCTAAGCAAAATGTTCGCGCTAATTTGAAATGCACTGATTGAAATAAGCTAAAGTAATTTCGTCCAAGTATACTAATATAGTTATAAGAATTATAAAAGACTCATTGTTAGAAACGAGCAAACATTTCGGCTAGCATTTTTTTTTCCTAGAGGAGGCTCAAACGGAGTCTGAGTCAAGATGGCTTGAAGCTTGAATGCACCCCAGACACATATGGGATATAAATATGATAATCCGAAGCCATCTATCTCTTTTATTTCAGCATTTTTTTCATATTTCAAAAACCATTAAACTGGTTAGACTACACTATAGAGATAAAAACTAAAATATTTTGAATTAAAATATATTTGCTTGTACTTTTAAATAAAAATAAATTTTTGACAACTATGCGACTATAAGAGATTTCCAGAAATAATTTGGTTTCTATCATGTCTTGGGTGATTTCTGGCAAAGCTTAAACAGGCATTTCTCAAAGAATATTTTAGCAAAATTTCTACCACGGAAAGCTTTCAGCGCAATTCAGAGAAAAACAAACCGTAAACCGTTCAAAAATCATGCTGATCGGTTTATCCGCTCGTGAGATTTGATACCTCAAATTAAATTCAAACTCATTTTTATACATAGAGATTACTAAAAATTCTTTCAGTGATATCGTAAAATATGTTTTTGCAATTCAGCACTATAAATTTCATTTTATACTGGCCGTTTTAGTACGATAATGGCCTACTGTTCCGCACTAACCCAAACAACTGCATTATGATTCATAATGCAACTCCTTTCGGTTGCATTATGAAACATAATGCAATTGTTTGACCAACTACCTGAGTATCCATGGTAAAAGTCTGCAAAAATTTGACGGTAATAGCACGGCTTGCTTGATTCAAATTTCATGTCTAGTATGTTGGAACATGTGGATGTTCTCATTCAAACGCCACGCCGGGAAGCAAGATAATAGTTATGGAAATGATCGTATTTCATTTTTTTTTTCATATTTCTGTGTATTTTAACTCAATGCTAAGCTAATTCTACACTTCGAATCGTATTTCAGTGATTTTTTTGTCATTGCAAAAAAATGTTGTATGCAACTCATTGCAAAACTCGATTTTTACAGCACTCGTCATATTTATGTATATGTACATATATATTAGTGTGGGTCATCGGAACCGTTTTCTCAGATCAAATCTCTTTTGGTTCCGTTTCGGGTCCTGTGTATCTGTGCAAAGTTTGAGCACGATCGGTTGCGTCTACACATTGCGCATTGCAATTGAATTTTGTATGGGATTTTGTATGGGAAAACATACTTTTTTGCATTTTTGTCATAAGCTGAAAAAGTTTGTCTTAAACCTTTTTAACCGATACTATAAAATGATAGCCTAGGAAGATCTGAAAAACTTTGTTGAAGAACGCAAAGCGATCCGATGCTTGTGAAAATAGTTATAACCAACGAACCGTATGCATGTGTTTATGTTTTAACAAGGAATAACAATAGCAACAATATCATGCTGTTTCGCTAAGCAATGCCAACGCTATAACTTTTTTCATAAGCATCAGATCACTTCGCGGTCTTCGACAAAGTTTTTCAAGACACCCTAGGCTATGTTTTCACCTTATCGGTTACATGGTTTTAGAAAAAATCGAGCTTGTTATGAGAGAAATGCAAAAAAAAGTGTGTTTTCCCATGTAAAATCCCATACAAACTTCAAACGCGATGCACAAAACGTAGTCCAATCTGTATTAGCTATCTTCAGGAAGTTGTGCTAGAAATTCCGGCAGAATCACTCATTGTTTATTCTAAAAAATCTCAGACATTTACAATATTATGTTGGCCCAAAATGCTAAAATTACGGGGTATGATTTTCCCATGATTTATATGAAAGGATTCACCATTAAAAATGGGTTTAGTAAACTCTCAATTTATTTTACTTTTTTTTCGTGAACAATAATTATTTTCAATATATTTTCCCGAGAATCCTGGAGGACATTCTTACCTGAATTCTAGTGAAACTCGTAATCGAAATGAAATCCATCTATGAAATCCACAACTCTACAGAACGAAAAGTCCAAAAGTGTCTGCGGAATATTTTTCGTCAATTTCTCCAGTTCGAGGAAGATTTCGAAAATATCTAGCGAAATTCAAGATTTTTTGGGGTTATTCAGGGGTATCCATAGTATCGGAATCTCCGTCCAAAAATTAATCGCAATCCAAGATTCCATCACTTTTTGGTGCCCCATATGGTGGAACTATTTTTAAAATGCATTTTAAGTTTGTATGAGAAAAATGGTTTTGTTCGGGGCAAACTGTCATTCTATTCACGGAAATCAAAACTGTTTTGTTTATTTAATCATCAAAACAAAGGAATTGGAATGCATTAAAATCACGTTATACTAAGAAGAATGGGGTTTTTCGATTAGGCTATAGAAAATAGCAATATTTTATTCACTAAACAATCCAGTTCTGGAATGTTTGTGACTTTTTTAAGGCGTACCTCGTAATTGGAAGAAACATTTGATTGCAGAACTCAAGCAAAAGTTTTAAACAGATTCTCTTGAAATTTTCTATGCAATGTTATAAAAAAAATATATGAATAAGTTCTGAGAAATTGATTTTTAGAAGTATGTAAGAAATGAAACGAATTTTGACAAAAAAAAGGAATTTACACGTGACGTAAACCATCAACGTATGTAAACATTTCATGACTGAATGGCTAATTTGATTTAATTTTACATCCATCATGTAAGTTCGAGTTGGTTGCACAACATATCTGAACAGATAGGTAGAAACAGTTTTACATTTATCGTTTGTCTCACAACTCGGTGATACAGCCGAGAGGATACCTCTATAAGTACGTGCCTCTCAATCAGCGGACCAGAGTTCGAATCCCGTTCATTATTTTACTTACATGTGTTTTATTTCTCGCTTCGGCTCTAGCGATTGCTAGCTCGACTTTATTTGTTTGTGATAAAGACGTAAATTTGTATCAAAAGGGCCGCTCCTTTTATGTGCATCCAAGTGAACTTAAATTTACATGATTTTTTGTAGTGTAGCTTATGCTTTCAAAAATATTTTTTTTGTGAACTTTTCCAACCGACTTTCCTCAACAGTGGAAAATTTTGTGGAAAACAATTTTTATTTTGTATTTTTTTTTAATTGCTGAGAAAATTTGCCTGTGATTTCACAAAAAAATATGTCTACGATGCTTCGTTCTTGAGTTATGATTTTTCAAAGTAGGTAGTGTCTGTAGAAAATGTTTGTTTTCCACTGAAGTTTTCCAGATAATTAGGCGACCCAGATTATTTTCAATTTATTTTTTGTTCATATATAGGGTAAATTGTGTATTTTCGGCAGTTGTTCTCTTCGTCATGGTTTTTTTTTTAAACCTGTTGAACTAAAAGTTGGCCTCAAATCCTTCCCAAACAAGTTGAATTCTACGACCAAATTTCAGGAAATTTGGCCGACAAAAACCCCCCATGACGAAGAGAACAAACCTGCCGATAATACCCATATGAACCCTACCTATAAAAAAAATACATAAAATTCTGAGAACCTTCGTACCAATTTGTAGGATAAAAAAAACCCAACCGCAAATTCAAATATTTTCCTGTGGCTTCACAGGAATTTGTATGGGAAAAATCTGGAATATATTAATTTTTGTTAGCAGTCAAGTGCAACCAACTCCGATTATGAAAATTCCTAATTTTGATAGATAAATCTCCATAATTTGGCTAGTTTTAAGTCAGTTTAGACTAGGCAATATTTTGAACAGATATAGATAAGCGTTGGAAACCAAGAACTCTGAACTTTTCGATACTACATCGATACAAATTTTTATTACATACAGGGGATAGACAAAATGATCGGGACAGGCAAAATTTTCACTTTTCAAAAAATGTTCAACTAGCTGTAACTTTTCGAAAAGTGCATCAAATACTCTCAAATTTTTACTGTAAGTTCATCAACTAGTTGTGTATCAGTGGCCAAAATTTGGGAAAGATCGGGGCATTTTCCACGAAGTTATAAAGATTCTTGAAAAAGGTAAAATTATCCGATAGTCAACTTTGAGCTATTATATCTCCGGATTTAATAAACCGATTGCAATGAAATTTTGACCATACATGACTTATATAATGAACTCTGGAAAACTTTTGACTAAACTTGAAATTTTCAACAAGAGAAAAAAATATAGCGATTTTATTTTTTTCACTATTTTTTAGCAAATTGGTCTATTTTTAATATGTATTCCATTACTTTTTTAAATTGTTGGCGGCAATGTTGTTACTTTCCTTCAAAACACGTTTATATATAAGTCAATTAGAGGGAAATTAAATGAACTATAATTTGCATCTCGAATTTTGAAACGATGTTGAAGTTTTTGATAATTTGGCGTTTTATTAGAAAAATAATCTAATCGTTATAATTTTCTTCCGTGTTAAAAATTTCAAGATAAGTCAACGGTTTTTCATAGCTCATTATATAAGTCATAAATGGTCAAAATTTCATTGCATTCAGTTCATTCAATCCGGAGATATAACAGCTCAAATTTGGCTATCGGATAATTTTACCTTTTCCAAGAATTGTTATAACTTCGTGGAGAATGGCCCGATCTTTCCCAAATTTTGACCACTGATACACAACTAGTTGATGAACTTACAGTAAAAATTTGAGAATATTTGATGCACTTTACGAAAAGTTACAGCTAGTTGAACATTTTTTGAAAAGTGAAAATTTTGCCTGTCCCGATCATTTTGTCTATCCCCTGTAGAAGAACTATAGTATTTCAGAAAATAAGGCGAATGAAATATTAGAATATTTTTACAACCTTAAAATGAAGATTTTTCTGATCAGCAGGGTGCTCTAGTTTCTATTCTGAAAATCAGTAAGGCCAAGTTTGAGACAAAGCTGATTTAATATTTATCCCAGTGCACAATTTCTGCGCGCACTAGAAAAACCATTCAGTGCACACGCAAAGTGTTTAGAGAGGTCAGTGTTGTTGAAGCATATTGATGAATCAATGTCATACCATGGGATCCCAAAAACCGCTAAAGGGCATCATATCCTGTGATATCACAGGCAAACATTCATAACAGTGACAACATTTCCAACCTATGTCTCACGGTTTAGATCAGGGGTTCTCAAATTTTTTCAGCTTGCGACCCACTTTTGATTGCTATAAAATTTGGCGACCCATCACTAAGTATTTTCATAACATACGTCATTCTATGGAATTTAGACTTTTCCAATAAAAACATTTTATCGCTTTTATAGGTTTCGCTACGTAGCACTCAATGTTACAAATTTGAAGTTTTTTTTCTCCAATTTACAGTGCTCTTCTCGTTTTTTTTTTTTAAATCAAAATATGGTTCAGGTGCCCATGTGATCAGTCTTAGTAAACTCTTTGCAAGTATCTGTCTGGCAAGTATCTAGTCCGGCTTCATGCAACATCGCCACATTTTAGAAACAAAACAAACATAGAGCTTATACAAAGTCTTCAAAATAAAGTGGTAAGTTTATGTATCTGCAGAATTTTAGAAATTTCCTTTAAAATTAAAGAAAAGAAACCAAGTATGTTGTTTTCTCATACAAAAATTTGTAAACCCATCAAACAAATTGGGTTGGAAATGGTATTTTATATTTACGGTAAGTGGGTAAACATAAATTTGAGTTTACAAAATTTTTGAACCACTGCAGTCCAGTTCAGATGAGTCCGATGTGAGTCAGATTTCAATCAGATCCTGCATACACATTTATTTAAATTCTATTTTTTATTTGAAATCACTTTTGAGCTGTTCTGATTTCTGTAAAAGCAAGGATCTTCAAAATTCAGCAGAATTTTACCAAAGTAAAATTTTGCCGAAGTATGTGAAAATAAACAGAAAATTCGGAAGAGATTACCAAACGTTCGTAGGCTTCTTGTCGAAATTTTTAATAATTTTTTGCATATTTTTGATATTTTATTTTTGTCTGAAGATCTTATTGCTGAACTTCTCATATAAATTTAACTGGAAATGCAATCTGCAAGCAACAACTTGAACTCATTTTTCCTAAGAAAAATCTATAATATTATCAGAATCATAAATCTTCGTACTCTAAAACCTGGAACACATAGCGTTCGTTCCGTTGAGGTTTTTGCGGGGTACTTAAGACTTACAATACAAAAGTTAAAATAGAATTATGGAGAAATCTAATTTCTAGAATTAACTCTGCAGATTTTTTAAGAGAGTATTTCTAAATAAAACAATGGCTAGCAATAACATTTGATATAAGTTGATTAGGAAATTTATTACAATATCGCCCAAGCCTTCGCGACTCACCAATAATCAACCCGCAACCCACCAGTGAGTCGCGACCCGTAGTTTGATAAACGCTGGTTTAGATGACTATGAGTGTTAGTGTGCTCGGCAATATTGTTAAGCTGGTCAAGGACTTACAGTTGATGGATCGTTTGATTTTTTTTTTTTTGTAAAATTTTTGTTTAGTTCAGTTTATTTTTACATATTATTTATTTACATATTATGATTATTTTAATACTAGTAAAATTGCCTACACTTCGCTTTCCAAATGAGTAGTTGATTCGAAATGCCACCAATAGGCGGAGCTAGAGAGCCTTCAAATTTTAGTTTTCAAATATCTCAGGATCCTGGTCACTTATATTTGTATCACATTATACCGTCAAATGGGGTAACTTGCAACACTTTTCGACTTTGAAGCAATATCATTGAAAATCTAAACATTTGAAACATCCTGTAGAGCATCGTGTACACTAATTAACCCGAGTAGAATACTTTGCAGCACTTGATTTACCAATATACGTTGCCACCTAAGCACGAGGTGTGAAATACATGCTTGTTGCAAGTTTCCCCATCTGTGGGGTAACTTGCAACACATGACATGAAGCTAAGTTAGCTATCATTATACAGCACTAACATTCTAGTGCTTAGTCGTATTGTACATGTTTGATGTAATGCATGAAAAATGCATTGAAAAAAAGTATACCAACCAATTGACATATAATTTTTTATTGCTATTGCAAGTGAGAGTATATCGTTTAACAACACGTCTCACGTCCCTTAAATCTATCTATCTATATATATATAAATGAGTTTGAAGCCCCTTTGAGGCAACAAAACTCAAGAACGGCTGAACCGATAAGGACGATTCTTGCATGGTATGATTCGTATTCATAGTGGCTATGTTTATAAGTGACAAAAGTTACGAAAATCAACTTCAAAGAAGAGGAATTGTAAAATTACTGAAATGGTTGTGAGCGGGGAAGAAATTCAAAACGATCACAATAGAATCAATCTAGAGTGCGGTGCCAAAATGACTCCCCAGCAGTTGCCAAACAATCAAAATCAAAATGGCAGTACAACGTCTGCCGGGAGAACTAGTATAAAATATATATGGATCTCGTGACTCAGTATTCGTTACAAGATGTCTACAATGATTATTGTCATTTCTTGAAAAGGTAGAGTGAGTCATCTTTAAGTAGTTTTCAGTTTGAAGTGGTGTTTGGCAATTTCAGCTAAAATAACATGATTGACACACCTATTCAGCTTTGTTAATATCAAAATCGCTAATTTGGGTATTCAACTGAAATAATTTACTCCATCTACGTTGAGAATTGATGTTGGTGATTGTTTCAAAGCGTCCATAAATTTGAACTAAATTGAACTTTTAACAAAATAAAATTTGAATAAAACTTCAAACTATTGTATTTCCTAACAATGTTGGACGGTCACATGCACAAATGGAAAAAATGAGTTGTCATTTGAAAATGAACGCGTTACGTAATCAATAAATGATCCATTTCGGTTATTTCTGTCAAAATTAACGTAAAATGAAGATAAATAATTGAAGATTTTGTCAAATCCAACTGTTTCAAGTTTCCCCATAATGGTTGTCGAATATTATAATGATTTTTTACATTACTTAGTCGATATGTTTATCAAACTTTTATCGTTTAGCTAAGCTTACCATTAGGTACCCTAACTGCAAGCAAGGTCATCAGACTTATCGCACTTAACGTAGGGATTTTATGCCATAAAAACAAGTATGAAAATCGTGCTTCACCTGTCCCACGATTTTCATACTTGTTTTTATGGCATAAAATGAGCAAATCGTTCTAACAGTGTAGCTAAACAATAAATAAAGAAATATAATAAGAGATGAACCAGCCTAGGGCTGAAAATCTCTATAATAAAGAAATAATAATAATAAAAGAAATATAATTATTTTTTCCACAGAATCGATCTTTGATACTCATAATCTCTATAAACCAAATAGTAGGGCATACTTGTTTTCATTATTATTAGAAAATACTTCACATTTAGTGTATGTCACCGTGTTGCAAGTTACACCGCTGTTGCAAGTAACCCCGTTTGACGGTACCTGATATGCTGCAAATATTAATGATCACAAGAAAATACCAGAAGTAATTTTGATATTTCCAGGATACTTTTCAATACTGGCTGTGCAAGCACTAGATTAGATTAGATTAGATTAGATCTCAGGATCCTGGACACTTAGAAATATTGTTTCTTCAGCCAAACTGTAAGGTAAGATATTACAGTTTGTTCACCATTTGATGCTAAATTTCGTCACGAGCGCTACCTAGTTACAAATAGGCAATAGCTAGCAAACGTTTGGAATTCCTTAAAATGTGTCCAACAAGCTGTATTTTTCCGTTTTGACAAATTGGAGGTAAGTCAAATGGTAATCAATGACCAATATTAGTAATAATTGGTCGAAATTTCATTTGATTTGGTTCTTTTAACCGTAATATATAGTAGTTTAATGAACTGCAGTGAAATTAGAAGTATTTCTCTAGAAACACTAACTTCGTGAAGAGTCAGCCAATCAAGCTCAAATAAGTACCACTTAGAGCTAACTAGTTAGACACGGACACGTTTAATACTTCCAATATGCTGTCTGCTCTTTGAAGGAAGCACGACACTAGACAACGGACTAGCATGCAACGCCCAGTGGCCCAGCCGAAAACTTGTCCTGACAGCTGCGGCGGGAATCGAACCCGCGTTCCTCAGCACGATGCGACTAAAAGCTTGGTGACCTTAGCCACACGACCATGAAGCCACAGTTGAGGAACTAAAAGTCAAAATTTGAGAAAGTTTGTTGCACCTTATAAAAAGTTTCAAGATATGCCGGGGCCCGTGGCGCAATTGGTCACACGATTGCCACAAGCAGATGACCATGGGTTCGAACCCAGCCCCGGCACTTTCGTCAGTTGCTCTTTCCCCCTAAGATCAGCTGACATTGATCCTCTTCTGAGCCCATGGCTCAAATGACCCGGACACTTGGACATCGGCGAATGGCAAGCCATAATGGATCCCCATTCGGATTGGAAAAAGGAACAACCAATGGCCAAACATCAACATCCTCGTGCTCATCATTCTACCATGATAGGGTAAAAAGTGAATGAAGCGCAACGGCAACCAGTTCGATATAGTAGAATTAGAATAGAATACATTATCAATTTAGGCGCTGTACAAAGTGTAAGTACAGCTTCCAATTGGAATCGCTCATGCAGTGCCCTAGTGGACAAAAGAGCTGTAAATTAGGTTAGTGATTGAAGAATAAAAAAAAAGCTTCTAGCAAATAATTAAAAATAGCATATTGCAAATTTGCTACTAGCACCACCTAGTGGCAAAAACTCAAACCAAGAAGTAATTCAACTGAAAGCCCTTGTTCTACCACACATCTTTGCAGAAGACACCATATTTCAAAATAATCAGGATCCTGAGATATGTAAGATAAAAAAATGTCAGCACTCCAGTGCCGCCTAGCGGCGAAATTTTGAATCATATGGCACATTATCTGAAAGTTATTGAGCAACCGAATAACTTTGTCGAAGACACCAACTCTTTAAGTAATAAGGATCCTGAAAAACATGGGATGTAACTGTTGTCAGTGTTACGTCTACTTTTCGTTGATATCACAGAAATCACAGACAAATAGATGAAAAAGTAACAGAAATGCAATCTCATATATCTCAGGACTCTGATAACTTGGAGTGTTGGTGTTTCCGGCTAAGTTGTTTGGTGGGTACAGGACTTACAGATGATGGTAAGTATGATTCGAAATTCTACCGCTGGGTGGCATTCTCAAATTTAAACTGTTCCTAGTTCTTCAACTAGTTAGCTATATTTGGTACATTTTTGAGCTTGAGTGGTTGATTCAACTCAAAGTTGGAGCGTTTTTAGGAAAATAATTCTAATTCCATTACCGTTTAGATGTAACAGTTCAAATCTTTGGAGATGTTTAATAATTGTGTAAGGATTTATATCGGAAACGGAGGTGTGGGTTGAGAAATCTTACGCACCATTGAAAATGATTGGGTTCTCATACAAAAAAAAAAATCTTTCAAGGGGGGAGAATGGAAAGTCAAAAAATCGGTCAAATTTCCTTACGTCATAAATGGAATACCCCAAATCTAATACTATTCTCATTTGAATAACTTGGTATTTGAGAACACGTAGAAGATTTGAATAGTGTTATATGGTAACGAATATAATTGGAACACTCGCAATGAAATAAATATGAATTTAAGTACATTCGAGAATATTGTAACCCGTCGTCGGATAGGCGATTCCAAGCTTAACCATTAGGATAATGGGAGTTTAACCGGAAAGCTGCCGAGGGAATTGTAAGAAAGTCACCAAGAATACGAACGAAAATCCTCTAAGAATGTCATACGTAAATTGCCATAAAAGTACCGTCGTGCTGGGCTACTTTTGAAATGCGGGACTACTTTGGACACTTTTGAACATGGATTTTTTTAATTCAAAATATGGTTCAAATCTGTTTCATGTCTTAGGGACTATTATGAAGCAATAGTTTTCCCTTCATTTGGTTGAAATTATTTTTCAAACAGACCGTTTATTGCTTGTCAGGACGCGCAAAAACATCGAAAAAAACAAATCAATATATATAACGTATCAGAACATTTGGTCTGTAAGCATTGTTTCTACAGTTTATAAATTTCAAAGGGTTGATAAATTCATTCAAAATGTATCAACGTAGCATATACAATCGAATATTTGTATCGTTATACATACATTATAAATGACCGTTTGACCCAAATAAAGGATTGATGGTCCCTTTTTTCAGGCTATCTATATAGCAATATCACGCTGCTCATAATATCAAAGGTAGCACAGAACCATCTTAAAACGCATATTTTTATTGAAATTATGTATGATACAGTATACTACAGTATTGGTACAACGTAGTTTTCTAAATAACGCTGGAATTTGAAATGCAGTTTTGTTATAGATAAAAATGTCCAAAGTAGCCCCCATCCGGTTCTATATGAGATGTGTCCGATTGGTGTATGAACAACTTTTTTGTTTATTGATGGATTAAGCTCAAATTTTGCATACATCCTACATACATACTCACGATTATTGTGTATAAAAATTGCGGAATTCATTTATTAGTCTGGGAGTTATAATGTCATAAAGTTGAAAAACCATGAAAAAGTGTATAAAGAAGTCCCGCACGACGGTATTCTAAAAAGCGAGGATCTTCAAAGTACTGCAGTAAGATATGATAATGATAATAATGAAAGCATAAACAAATTTGCAGAAGATTCATGAAAGATCTAAAGAAAAATACGAAAAAAGAATTCAAAAAACAAGTGCTGTTTAAAAATTACAACTATTATTGCTGTCAGGTATGGTTTTCTACCATTCGGGCAGGTGTACCTATTTTGGGCACTTGTTGCTATAACTAAGCCAATTTAATGCCAAAAACATTGCCGATTTCTTATCGGCATAAAAGAATTTGATTGGCGACCTGGAAAAATATTAACAGTGGAGGCGGGGAATAAAGGTCAGTGACGGCGGCGCGGTGCGGCTGCGCACACCTCTACAACAGCTTAACTCATACCCTAATGTTGGGTTACATGTAATTTTTAAAATATACACTATCCAGGGTTTTGGCGCGCTTTCCTAGCTGAGCTAAGACACTCTGGAATGCGAAAAGTACGTGCATGAGTGATCGTACCTTTTGCCTAACAGTGATTAGTATTCTACAGAGAAGGTACCTCAAAAATGCCTATGGTTTCCCTACATCTTTCCGAAATAGCTTTTTGGCACCTATGGCATAGGCACCGAATGCTAATTTGAAACAGAAAAGCCCAAAGAAAGATGGATGAAGTGCGAAATTCAAGTTGTTGAGATGGAGAATCCAACAAGAAGAAATGTAACCTCTCCTATCAAATGGCTATGGAACGTGAATGAAATTTATTGATTACACTGTCGCTTCGTCTCTTTCGATGTATGAAATAATGAAGAGAACAGTCCAAAGCATGAAAAGTTTCATCGAGAATATTGCAAGTTCGTTTGAGGCCCATATAGAGGAACGGAACTCATCTTAGGCAAAGTGCTCATATTTTCATCCTACCTTGCAAGCGCTATCTGTTTTTTTTTGTTAGGAGTGAGCATGGATTATAACAAAAATAATGGAATAAATCGGTACCTATGTCATCTGTTTTTGAAAAAGGGTATCCATACCCTGACTTGATTAATTATTTAATTATAATAAATAGGACATCATCTCCAGCATGGACTGGACCTACAAAAAAAGTTTATGAGATTTTGCTACATAAAATTCAATTATTTTTTTACAGAGAATCTCCGAAACAGAAATTCACAACAATTGAAAAAATAAGATTATATGTTCGAAAAATTTCGTTTTAGTTAGAGTGGTGAAGAAAAATCATGCACACCAACACGTCTGCATAATTCACATTCGAAATCTGGGTCCGACAACTTTTCGGCTTATACCCTAGTGACAGATTACGTTCATAGCATCTATATGCGCAGTCAGTGAGAGTACGTCGGTCGTCGTCCACCGCAATCCGTCCCAATCGAACCAGTTTCGAAAATAATCTAAATGCTGAACCGATTCCATCATTTCCATAAATTTGAGATCAACACGATTTTGCTTCCCATTCTTCTACGCTCTCACTTTCCTCGAAAGAGACGTCGTCCACACCGCACAACTGCCACCCGGCAACCGGCGACGACGACCAACGACCACATGATGTCGATGGGCCTTTGTTTTTGTTTTCTGCTTTTCGCACTCAATCTTCATTGTGTACCGGGCATCGATCAACCCTTATAAATGTTGAGTAGATTGTCCGGTTTTTCGGTTGAACGCGTCGGAGATACATACCTCCTCGTTAATGGAAGGCGAGAAGGCACGGATATTTACTCCAAGCGCGGGAGACGATGGGGAAGACCTTGGAGGCCCTTATGATTTAAGATTCGGTCCAGTCCGGTTTGGTGGACGGAAAAAGAATCATGAATAACGTGACTTGATCTTGTATTCGTACAGGAAAAGGATTTCAACATAAATCAGGCTAAACATTTCTAAAGGTCCAATCTGCAGAAGAGAGGCTCTCTTCGGTTTCCCTCTCTTTCGTTAATATCTCAGCTGTTTATTTAAATTATGATTGTCTCCTTGCATAAAACGATGGTCAAATCAATCGTCTTTTGATTTGTACTGCAAAAATAATTGAAAAGTGTATCATTACATTGCACATTGGTCGGGCTCCATACAAAGGGACGGCCAAAACTCTGAAAAAACGAAATTGACATTTTTAAACTTTATTTCACCTTATAACAAAGTTAATGTATTGTACTTTTATGATTCTTAATTTAAAGCATACCAGCTTTTGTATTTCAATGGCATTTTCACTGCCATTAGGCCACTGGAAGTGGCCTAAGTCATAAAATTGAAAAATGGATTATTCGAAAAAAGTAAAATAATAATATTTTGAGAATGGAATATGTTTAAAGTTATCCAGCATATGAAAGCTTGTTATTGGACTGTTTGAATGCACGTATGGTGCAAAATTAATATGTCATAAAACTTTTCAAATTTTCATATATTGTACCTTAGAAATTTTGGTAATTTTTAAATTAAAAAACGGTTCGTGTCGTCACGTGTCGCCGCAATTTCGATACCGGTCTGATGGAAGCCATAAATTTTACCCGGGATCCGATGGTGAGATAGATGGCGTTCGTTAGCATACGTGAGTTCTTGCTTCATTCCTGACGTGGAGAAATGGGAATTTGCGGCTCGACGACTCAAGGAAAGGATGTATCAACAAGCGAACCCACTTTGATGCATTTGTAGGAGAAGGAATGGTAAGACGCAATCCTCCAATTTGAGAGTGCGAGTGGTAAGTGATCGACCATCGGAACAGTAAGAAGATTATACATGATGTGAGGACATGAGTCCTGTTCAACGATGTATGTGGACATTGCTCTGAGTTGCTGCATCCTGCCCTTACCCATTTCTCATTAAACGGGTAAGGGCAGGATGTAGCAGCCTTGAGCGGATTCAGCCTGCGTCGTTGAACAGGATTATGATTTCGCGCTCGTAAGGCGAATTTGCTGCTTCGTAGTACTAGTATTTTAAAATTCGCAAGCCACAGAATCCATTGCAGAACCTTTGAAAGAACATATATTTTGGTGTATAGCAGCAGAAGTAAGTGATTATTGAACAACCAAATATTGATGTAATTTGGTGATACATATCAATCTCATTATACCTTATTTCCTATGTTTTATTGTTTAAGCATTTGTTATAAAATTGTACGATTTCCGTTTTTATATTGCGGGGTTTACACACATACACACGGAGGGGTAGCCTAAGGGAGTTAAATGAACTGATGACCGGACTTAAGTTCGTGGAGTAGCCAGTCTTTTGTCATGAGTTAGCAACTCTATGTTGACTACCGAAGGAATTCAGGAATTTTAACTCACCCTGCTACATCAAACCATCAGGTAGATAATTCCCTCCCGGAATGATTCTGCAGTCATAGGTAATCCTTGCGCTGATGGTGGGTACACTATTATCATCATATATCATCATATCACGTGTCGCCGCAATTTCGAATAGTACATTCTCAACATCATGCTTAGAGCTGCCTAAAAACGTTTGAATATTTTGCAGAAATTTGCAGTTTTTCAAATTAGAGCTATTTAAAAAAGTCATGTTTTTTCATATATTTTACGTTATTTTTCCTTTTTTATTGAGATAAAATTTATCTTTCCACATTTTTCACACGTTTTGATCAAACTTGATTGGATTTGATCGAAAGATGATCATTTATTTAAATTCGAATTGATTTTCTAACAAAAAACGCAAAAAATATGGGGTTTACTGATTTTTACCGTTTTTGAAATTATTGAAATTACGTAATTTTTCAATACCCCTTTTTAAACACCAAAAAAACTATATAACATATCTAGGCAACCTATAACTTCGATTAAACACATAAAAAGAGTTTTGGCCGAACTTTATCTTTTTCCGACCATTGTGCATTGTATTAATTGAAATAGAAAGTGATCAAGGAGAGCCTGTCAAATGCAGATAGGACCTATTGAAATGTTTGGCCTGAAATTTCATCAAAGGCTCAAAGACCATGCTGAGGTCGGTGCAGCTACTTTTCGTAATGGAAATGCTCTTACTTGATCTTCGTGCCTACCTCTCGATAGACTTGAATACTTCGTGGGCTACAATTCACTCCCTTGAATCTATGTCGATTGAGGCATCCTTCTCTACTGAACCGGGTAATCGCTTCTACTCCCCATGGGCGTTGACTGCTCTTCAGTTCTTTTCAACCGCAAACAGCCATCTAAGCGCGGCCTATCAAGGTGTCGTAGGTCTCTGGTTGGTTGTCATTGTTTTTGGCTGTCGTTTTTCCGGAATCCTTGCGACTTGATTAGCCCTATTCAGCCTGCCGTGTTCTATTAGCTTAAAAATATCCTTATCTTTATATACTTCGTACAGCTCGTGACGCCGCCAGATGTCATTTTCTTCTTTAAACTAAGTTTTCTGTTGCCAAGTAGAGCGCTCAAGTAAAATTTTACCTTTTTGCGCAAGTAGTTTTGACATTTGTTTAACTGACAGCATTTTAACGAAACGATGCTGTAAGAAGGATGTGAAGAAAAGGTCACCAGGTTGTTTACGATTTGGACTTAGAGAAATATCGATCGTTTCCTCAGAAAATGTTATTGAAATTGAAGTGTAGTTTTTTGCTAGCATGTGGGGAAAATGATTCAATTTATAACTTCTGGGTGGGCTTCTAGAGGAAATCCAGATAGTGAGATTTGTGAAGCTTTCCAAGGAAAATAATGATGAGAGACATTACGCTGGGATTCTGGAGGAACTTTTAATGGTATTACAGCGAGAACTATGCTGCCGTTCTATGCATAACTGTCCCATTTTATAAGGGATTCCCATATAACATGGGACAATCTGGCGTAGAACGGCAGTATGGATAGATACTAATTATAAATTCTGCAATTCAGGGGTTCGGACTACGATGGGAGGAATTCTGCTGGGACTCTGGCGGTTACTTCATGGAGTTCTTGAAGAAATACTGAGACAAAGCTTCACGGGAAATTTTATGAAGATCCACGAGAGATTTTTTGTGATGAATCTTCTGGCATTCCGTAAGAAGGTTTTTCTCTGGGATTTCAGATTCGGAGATTCCCGCAGGAATTCCTTCCGGGATCACTCCAAGAGTTCCTTCTAGGATTTCTACAGGAATGCATGATAAGATTTCTCCAGGGTTTTTTTTTTAATATAACTTTTAGGAATCCCTCTAGGTTAGGGTGGCCCACACTTATATGAAAAACAAAAATTTCGAATAATGCCAAGTCTTACCTCCTAAATCAGTTGTTTTGGACTCCCAGAAGCTACGTTCAAAATTTGATCAAAAACGGTTGAGCCTAAGGGGGCGCTCAAAACGCTTAAAGTTTGTATGGGAAAACTTGGTCAAATGTATGCAGAAATTTTAAGTTTTCGAATTTTGCCGCTAGGTGGCGCTGTAAGCGTTCAATAAATAAACCCTTTTGTATTATTGTAGGTGACTATATGCCAAAGAACTTTGTCGAAGACCGCGAAGTGATCCGACGGCTGTGAAAAAAGTTATACCTTAGGCAAAGTGTGGCAAAGTATTGAGATTTCATTATTGATATTATTCCTTGTATTGGAAAAACAACAATAAAGTTTATCCTCACTTTACCTAGAGTATAACTTTTTTCACAGACGTTGGATCACTTTGCGATCTTCGACAGAGTTGTTTGGCATATAGTCACCTACAATAATACCAATGGGTTTGATTATTGAACGCTTACAGCGCCACCTAGCGGCAAAATTCGAAAACTTAAAATTTCTGCATGCATTTGGCCAAGTTTTCCATACAAACTTCAAGCGTTTTGAGCGCCCCCTTAGGCTCAACCGATTTGGCTCAAATTTTGAACGTAGCTTCTGGGAGTCCAAAACAGCTGATTTAGGAAGTAAGACTTGGTATTTTTCGAAATTTTTGTTTTTCATATAAGTGTGGGCCACCTTACAGTCCAGGTTTTCTCTGGGCGTTTCGTATATGCATCCTCAAAGAATTCCTTTTGGAATTTCTCCAGGAATTGTTTATCAGATTTATCTGGGAAATCCTTCCTCCAGCAACTGCTTCCGGGATTCCTCCAGAAGCTCCTTCTAAGTCTCCTATAGGAGTAACTTTATGGGTTCCTCTTATAGTTTCTTCTGGTTTTTCTCCAGGATTTGGCATCAGGGAGATTTCTCCAATAATTCTTCCAAAGATTCCTCCGGAGATTCCTCCAGGTATTCCTCCAGGAATTCCTCCGGAGATTTCTCCAGAAATTCCTTCTGAGATTTCTCCAATAATTCCTCCAGGAATTCTTCCGGAGATTCCTGCAGTATTTTTTCGGAAATTCATCAGGGAAAACCTTCCGGAGATTCCTCCAGAAATGCCTCTAAAAATTCCTCCAGGAATTCCTCCGGAGGTTTCTTCGGAGATTCCTACAGAAATTCGTCCCAGAATTTCTCCAGAAATTCCTCCAAGGATTCCTCCAGGGTTTCCTCTGAAGATTCTTTCAAGAATTCATCCGATTATTCCTAGGAGTAATCTGAAGGAATCTCCGGAGGAGCTCCTTTAGGAATTTCCGGAGGAATTTTTGGAGGAATATCCGGAGCAAATATTGGAGAAATCTCAGAAGGAAGGAGATTTGCTCCAGAAATTCCTTCAGGGATTCCTCCGGGAAATTCCTTCGGGGATTCCTCCGGGAAATTCTTCCAGGAACCCATCCGGGGAAGTCCTGCAGGAATTCTGGAAGAATTGCACGGGAATTTCAGAGGTAATTTTAGATGAGTTCCTGGAAACTCCTGGAGGAATTTCTTGGAAACTCATTAGGGAATTCCAAAAGAATTTCTGCAGGAATTTCCGGGAAACTCCTACAAGAATTCACAGGGAATTCCTGGATATACTCCCGACGAATTCAACTGAAAATTTCTGAAGGCATTTCCGGGGAACTCCCGAAAGTATTAGCGGGGATTTCCTAGAGGAAGCACCTGAGAATTTCTGGATGATTTCCTGGGGAATCCCTGGAGGAATTGCCGGAACACTCCTTGAGGAATTCCCGGAGAACTACTGGAGGAATTCCCGTAGATCTCCTACGGGAATATCTGAGAAACTCCGGAGGAATTTCTGATAATCTCCTGAAGGAAGAACTTGAGATCTTCTGGATGAATTCCAGTGAACTCTTGGGAGACATTCTAGAGGAATTATCGGGGAACTCCTGAAAGAACTCTTTTAGAAATTTTCGAAAACTAGGAAACCTCAGATTTCTTTAGAGCAAGACAGATCAAGAGCAATGCTGCAGATTCTCACATAACTTCCTTCTGCTAGGAAACAAACATATTCACCGAACTGAAGATGATTTAAAATTAACCGCAGGAAATCCGCGCTCAAGGTGTTTTGTCGCAGCGGCGTGCTTGCGGATTTTTTTAAGTACATACCGCAGTGCTTCCGCATTCCGTTGCCGGCCCCATTGCGTTTCAAGCAAACTGATGTTGTTTCTTGAGTTTTTTCCTTATCAAATAGTTGACCCAGGCCTAAGGCCCCTGTGTACTAACAGCTTAATGAACACTGATGCACGCATACCAGGAACCTAAATATTATCGAACTTGCATGAACCTAAAATCTTTCTCCATAGGATTTCAGCTTATGGTCTAATCTTACCGAAAAGCTTTACTTCAAAATATTCTATCGTTGAAAATTAATATAAATCAAGTTTGAAGATTTTCTCTTGAATGGGGTATATAATTTCAATGATCATCCCGAACTGCAAACAACAAGCCATCGTGCGTGACCTGTCACATACCCGATGGCCTTTTCTTAGTTTCCTGAACTTATATTATATGTAATATAACAAGTTGTATTCACTTGTCATTTCTCCGAAAACTGTGTTATATGATCAGCCCAAGAGAGTCTGCCGTACTTTATTGGGCCATTTTTTTTAAAATGTGGTTGGCTTCGTGGTGTTAAACGTTTAGGTGTATAGAAAGTTTTGGAGAATTGTGTGACTTACGAGACCCTACAGATAGGTCTGAGCATAACAATACGCCAAAACTATGCTCTGAATATACACTGATAGGCAAAATAAAGTGCCCACCTTATCATTTTTTGAATTTCTCTCATTTTTTTTTGGTTTAAATAAAAGTAAGCCCACTGTATTTTTTTCTAGAACTTTTTTTTAAATATTCTTTTCGAGTTTTACCTACAGAACAATGATAAATAAAGAGTTAGACTCAAAGAAAAAAAAAATCAATTGGTATTATAGAAAAAACAGTGACAAAAAAAGTGCCCACTTCATCTTGGCTCCCGGGAAAATTAATTTAAGTATAAGAAAAGCGTTTTAATAGTTTATGTGTCCTCCTTTGGCCTTCAGGACCAGCCGCAGGCGCTTTGGCATGCTTTCGACCAGGTTCCTTAGGTGTTGTGGATCAAGCTCTTCCCAGGCGCGCTTGAGGGCTTCAAAATAGTTGGACTTGTTGGTAACGCCAGATTTGTCAACCCTGGAATCTAGATCGCTCACAAATTCTCGATGGGGTTGATGTCCGGACTTTGTGGAGGTCATTCCAGCGGTTTGATCCGGCAAGACCGGAAGAAAGACTTGGTCTTCTTGGCAGTATGCTTCGGGTCGTTATCCTGCTGGAATACAAACTTATTTTCAAGGCCCGTCTGGATCAGCGAAACCTCCAGATTTTCTCGCAGGATGTCGATGTAGGAATCTGCAGTCATTATCACATCGATTTTCACGAGGCTAACCACTCCACTCCAAGAAAAACACCCCCAGACCCAGGCCCGTGCACAGAAGTGGCGCCAAGGAAGGGGTTTTTGCCAATTTTTGCAAAAGGCGGAGGGGCGCCTAGTGTATGAAGCGTCGATAATGGGTGGGAGGGGGGGGGGTGGGGGGGGGGGGGTGCTGGGTTAACACCCAACCCCCCCCCCCCCCCTTGTGCACGGGCTTGCCCACACCATCACATTTCCTCCTTCATGCTTCACCGTGCCTTGGATGTGGCGATCCTGAAGCTCCTCACCCGATCTGCACCACGCACGAACCCTCCGCTTTCGATTGAAAAACTCGAATTTCGATTCATCCGTCCAGAGAACTGTTTTCCAGAACTCAACAGGCTTATCAGCATGCTCAATAGCAAACTTGAGCCATTTGGCTTTGTTTGCCTTGCTAATAAATGGGCGCTTCCGGGCAACTTTGTTAACGAGCCCCTGTGCTATGGCTACGGACCCAGACGGCGACGAACAATTCGACCAGAAACTGATAGCTGAAGGGTTTCCTGGATCTCACGGACAGTTACTTTCGGGTTTTTCTTCACTTCTTGCATGATCTTGGTGTCCGTTCTGGTATACGTTTCGAGTTTCCTGCCTCTGCCTGGACGATCCACCACTGATCCGAATGTTTTTTGTTCCAGAAGAATTTTTCCAACCGCTGCCTTGCTACCCAACTAACAAAAGTAGCTGCATAAGAGCTAATGGAACAAACGCGTATGTAGAAATGGTTGAATAAGCTCTTATACAACAAAAATGTTAGTTGGGTAATACTGTAATTCCTAGCGACAGCCCGGTGCGATTCACCGTTTTGCACATCACGAACCACCAATTTTCGGATACACAAGGGAATTGCATTCATTCATTGCATTGCATTCTCCATTTTTTCAACTTAATCAAACGCGAACACGTAAACAAATGCACCAGGTCAAGCCGTTTGCTTCAAAATATGTCAAAATCTCAAAACATAAACAATCGAGGGGTCTTTCGATGGAAGCTTATCGAAATATATTGATTTTCGAAGTGGGCACTTTTTTTGTCACTGTTTTTTCTTTAATATAAATTGATTATTTTTTATATTATAGAAAGTTCTAGAAAAAATTACAGTGAGCTTACTTTAATTTCAACCAAAAAAAAATGAGAGGAGTTCAAAAAAATGATGAGGTGGGCACTTTATTTTGCCTATCAGTGTACCTCATGTAATAGAAAATCTTCAAAATTGATTTGTTTCAATTTTCGCCGATAGAATATTTTGAACCAAGGCTTTTCTGAAAGGTTAGACCATAAACTGAAACCATATGGAAAAAAAAAATTAGGGTCATGGAGGTTCGATAATACTTAGGGTCCTGGTATACGTGTGATGTCTTTGGTGCGAAAGAAGAAACAAAAAAGATAGAGAAATGTTACTTTTACTCACGGAATAATACATCGACATATTATTCCGTACGGAAAATTAACAACATGACTGACAGCATCGCATGACAGTGCCATCTGTTGGCTAATCTATCTGGCTGCGAATTACTTAGCAAAGGGGTGTAAGTAATCATTTAGTCGATTTGGAGCTGAGCGAAAGGGTCATCGTTAATATGGAAAAATGAAAAATTCAATGGTATCCCAACAGATCAAAGCTTTTTTGATCCCATTTTAGGACAGAAAAATATGTGCAAATTTTGGGCACGATCGGTTATGTCTACGTTTTGCGCATCGCGTTTGAAGTTTGTATGAGGTTTTACATGGGAAAACACACTTTTTTGCATTCCTCTCATAACAAGCTCGAATTTTTCTAAAACCATGTAACCGATAAAGTGAAAACATAGCCTAGGGTGTCCTGAAAAACTTAGTCGAAGGCCGCGAAGCGATCTGATACTTATGAAAAAAGTTATAGCGTTGACATTGCTTGGCGAAACAGTATGATTTTGTTGCTATTGTTATTCCTTTACATGTTTAAACATAAACACATGCATGCGGTTCTTTGGTTATAACTATTTTTACAAGCATCGGATCGCTTAGCGGTCTTCAACAAACTTTTTTGGAACATCCTAGGCTATCATTTTAGTTAAAATGATCAGTTAAACATTTTCAACTTATGACAAAAATGCAAAAAAGTATGTTTTCCCATACAAAATCCCATACAAATTTCAATTCCAATGCGCAAAGTGTAGACGCAACCGATCGTGCTCAAATTTTGCACAGATACTCAGGACCCGAAACGGAATCAAAAAAGCTTTGATCTGAGAAAACGGTTCCGATGACCCACACTACTGAGCATATCATGAAATGCTTCAGATTTCAAGCTTTCAGGAACTCTTTGAAGATTACTTTTGTGATGATTCGAAAAATTACAATAAATCGGTGAAAATTCAGGTATCAGTAGGTCTGCTCCAGAGACACGTTCTCCTCCAAATGGGGAATTTGTACCGTGAATTCTGTGACAATATAGGGACGCAGAAGTTGAAGCTTGAAATACATTCTAGAATTATGAGATGAAGTACCTGTACGAATATGACATTGCCTCACTCGAAAGACAGCTAGGGCAGAAAATTGTTGTCTGTTTTTAATGCTAAAACGATGTTTACTTCCTCTCCTGGTTTGACTGGTCTCTTTCTTTATCTGTTACACGTCTTAAGCTTCCCAGGTCCACCAGTCTAATGCCTATGGGACGGTGTGGCTTAACAACATCAGGGCTACAACTTAAAGAATGCTGAGCGCTTGTTTTGAAGCCCCGTCCCTTTTCAATATGCTCTAGCAGCGGTGGGCTCAGGTAAAGATAATGCACTTATTGCGTGTCCGGAGAGTGTTGGTCTCGTTTTCGTTCATCGGCTTTTTGTTTTTGTTTCCGTTTTTTTTTGGTCGGGAAATTGGTCAATAAAAGAAAGTTATATTCTCAGTTTAACAAGTTGTTTGTGTTACCTAAACTAGTAACTGGTTTGGTGGACCTCACAACAAGGGGAACTAATTTGGAGCTTTAATTTCAACCGGAAAAAGTCTGACTAATAATTTAAACCAAGCATGGGATAGCTCAAACTAATTACTTAAGAAGAGTTGCGGGCATATTTCGGTGGCGTCTGTACCATATGGCCACAGAGAACAGACATGCAAATCCAATTTGACTTTTGTATAAGAAATATTTCATCGGCAACACATGTGACTATAGCGTGGCACTGCAATCGGATAATTTCTCATACTAATTTAATACACCACTTGAAATGTTTCAATTCACTTCTGACTGTGGCAATGTGTTTGGCGGTGTTAGTGTTGTCATCGTGTATTGGTTTGCGACCTTACTCAAGTGAAGATTCAAATCGTTACACAACTTTCTGAATGAAATTTGTTCTAGCCTGGATATCTATTCTATGTGATATGGCTCAACAGAAAGCTATGTCACAGAGAACAGACATCCAGGCTAGAACAAATTTCATTCGGAAATTTGTGTAAGGATTTGAATCTTTACTTGAGTAAGGTTGCAAACCAATACACGATAACAACACTAACGCCACCAAACACCATATTGCCACAATCAGTGGTGAATTGAAATATTTCAAGTGGTGAATTCAATTAGTATGGGAAATTAACCGATTGCAGCGCCACGCTATTGCCACTTGAGTTGCCGATTTCAAATGGCCGTTAAATTCCTTACACAGTTTTGGAACTGGACTTGGATGTCTGTTCTCTGTGGCTATGTGAATGAGACGCTAGATTTGCAATGACCGTGGGCCTGTCGAGATTTTTTTTATGAATCGAAGCGAATGAACGAATGTTACAGGTTCGTTGAAGTAATTAAATAAACCCTTTTCCTTCTTCTTCTTCTTTTTCTTCTTCTTCTCTACGTCCCCACTGAGATTTGGCCCGCCTCGCTTCAACTTGGTGTTCTTTGAGCACTTCCACATTAATTGGGGGTCTCCAGTTAGCCTAGTGGTTAAGGGTATGGATCGCCAATCCAGAGTCTGCGGGTTCGATTCCAGTCGGGAAAATTTTCTCGACTCCCTGTGCATAGTGTATCATTGTGCTTGCCTCACAATATACAAATTCATGCAATGGCAGGCAAAGAAAGCCATTCAATTAATAACTGTGGAAGTGCTCAAAGAACACTAAGATGAAGCGAGGTTGGTCAAGTCCCAGTGGAGACGTAGAGTCATAAAGAAGACGAAAAAGAAGAAGAACATTGATTAATTGAAGGACTTTCTTTGCCTGCCATTGCATGCATTTGTATATTGTGAGGCAAGTACAATGATACACTATGCCCAGGGAGTCGAGAAATGTTCCTGACGGGAACAGGTATTGAACCCGCCGTCTCCGGATGGGTGATCCATAGCCTTAACCACTTGGAACGAATAAGTAAAAAAAATACCGGGTAACAAAAGGTGAGCTTGACATAATTGCTCAAACGTTCAAGCAATAGTTCTCTTTTTTTAAAACGTAGGCTGTTATTTGTAGATTGACCCATTAGGAACTTCTTGACATTCTAGCTGTCAATATCATCAGAAGTATTCCCTTCTTTAAATAAAAGGCTCACAAGAATGATCACTCATGTTCATCATCCTTTTCGGCCAAAAAGTGATTGGTCAAACGGCATTAGGCAAAATGGCATTAGGCCAACCGGGATTGGGTCAAACAGTATTCGTCCAAATGACCCGTAACAGAGAAAATGAGGAATTCCAGGATGATTTTTTTTTGAGAAATACCAAAAGGCATACCCAAGCAGAAAAAAATAACAAATGAATAACATATCAAAGTTTAAAACACACTATCATGCCTCAACATGCCAAGCAACATGCCCTTAATTAGGTGGTAATAAGAAGCAAAATATTAAAAAGCGAATACCATAATTTTGTATGCATGCATACCTAACATTTCAAAGGCTGTATTTGTTATCCAAAAGCTATTAAATACCAAATAATAACATTTCCTAATATAAAATTGCACATTTTTTGGTACGTCCAAGATGTTATCCCAAAACTTGCTCTTCAGTTATTTTTACTGCTAATCACAAAATCTTTATAAATAAAAATGGAATGGTGTTTGTATGTCACGAATAGGCTCGGGAACGGGGCAACGGGTGTACTTCATTTTTTCACTGTTGCATTCGGACAGGGCTCCGACGTATTCGTACGAAAAAAATAATTGGAAAAAGTGTACGGGACGGCAACAAATACGGAAAAATTTGAAATTGCGTTTTGAGTGGCACTTTTCTATGGACTGGGATGTCAAAAACACAGTAGGCAGGCAGTACGACGTTTGCCGGGACAGTTAGTATAACATAAATACTAAAACGCACTCAAATACCTCAAATAGTTATCGTGACGTTCTCATAACATGACGTAGAATAGCATAACAATTTTACACAGGTTGTTTTTTTGCATGATATTTGTAAGATATTACCTTCTGCTCGGGTACATTGAAAACTGTTTTAGGGAAATCCCAGCAGGAATTTATGAACGAATCCTAGGAGAAAAAATCCTCAGGGAAATCCCTAGACACAGATTTTTCTGGATGCGTTCTTAGCGTCCCAAGCAACATGTCACATACAAGTAATGACAGCGAAAGTTTTGATTGTATAGAAGTCAGTGGGACTTACATTTAGCGTTGTAATTGTTACTTGCGCTGCCGTGACTATTATGTGACATACGTATTGCTTGGAGAGGTCCTGTGGATATTCATAGAAAAAGTCCTGCGGGAATACCAGCAAGGATTTCTGGAGGAATCCCAGCGAGAGTTCTGGAAGGAATCTCAAGAAAAACTTCTGAAGGTATCAAGGGATGTTTGGAAAAAACTAGGAGTGGGTAATGTCTGAGACATAACCGCAATGTTGACGTAGGACAAAGGCTAGAACGAGATTCCGACTTTTATATTTCCATAATACAATGTTTGTTGTTATGATAATAAAAATGGTGGACTGATGTGTTGAGTAAAGTTGTTGTGTGATCGCTTTCGCTGAACGCATTCACAACCCAACACACATTTTTGCTGTATAAGAGTAAAACAAATCACTCTTAAGCTAACTTGAGCTCAAGAAGCTGTTATTCAGCTGGTTCGGTTACTTGGAAAGATGTTAACTAGTTCAAGAGTTTTTTCGTTTTGAAGAGAAATGGTTAAATTACTGTTCTACGAGAGAATTTTCATCGAGCGGATAAAATTATTAGATAATTGAACGGCGTTAGATAGATCTTTTCAACGAAAGTTTAACGTGAAACTCTTTCGACATTACGTTGTTTCATCCAGGAAGAACATATTAGTAGCCGACTTCACTATTGCTGAACTACCAAGCTTTCAGTCTAACGCTTTTAATTATCCGAATCATAACTCTTGAGGAATCATTTTCACTGATCCTGGATAAGATCGTTTATAAAACGGAAGATTTTGGCAAGACAATTGCATGTATTCATCACGCAATGCGATTTTACCCATACTGAATGCGGCCGTTTGCTGTCGTGGATGAGATTCCTGGTGCTGCCACCACGATAGCCGAGAGTCATCGCTGAGTTTGTGTGCTGCTGCCTAGCTGGGAGGTGGCATCTCTACTCTCCTTGACTGATCCATGGAAAATGACGAAAGATAACTGAGGAAACCGCTTTTATGCCCCTAGATTAGCAAATGAAGCTCCTCCCATTCGGCGGACTTCCCAGTTTATTCCGTTTGCATGACCCGCCCACATTGTGTCAGACGCTTCAAACGACTGCAACCGTTCCATGAGACAATTTCTAATCGAACGGATAAACTAATTGAAGTATTGAATAGTTAAGATCATTTTAGTTCGATAAATATTAGAATGAAACAATGTTTCAGGTACAATTGTCCGAATAAGATAATGCGTTGCTAAATTTCGGGTAGAAAGATTAGTGACCGATTTTGCTGTTACTGAGCCACCAAGCATTCAACCATTCACTTTTCGAATGCACTACACTTTTTTCGATCGTTGGTATATATCTGAAAATTATCCGATTTATAACTCTTAAGGATTAATTTTTTCTAGTCCTGAAAAGGTCCGTTCAAATAACGGTTGATTTTAGAAAGACAATTGAAAATTATCCGCACTGAATGCGGGAAGCCATCGAAAACTGCCGCCGCCTGCTGCCGTGAATGAGATTCCTGGTTCTATCAGATAGATAGCCGAGAGCCGTCGTTGGGTTGGTGCGCAGCTACCCAGCTGCGGAGGTAACTTCCATTGCCGGGCCCACCGCAGCCGTGATCAGTGAATGAGATTCCTGGTTCTATCACTCGTCGCAGTTGACGTGCTGCTGCGCAGCCGTGGACGTGATATCCACCTCCACCCTCCCTGACTGATCCAATGAAAATGACGAAAGAAATCAGAGGGAACAGCTTTTATGCCCCTACACTGAACGGAAACCCCCGCCCAAGATCGACTGAGAGGCGATACGATCGCGCCCCTTAACGACATTCGGTCGGAAACCGTATGGTCCACCGACCGAATGATGTCATCCTAAAATCGGATGACAGCGATATGGAAATGGAATGTCGACCATATGGTCGAGCAACCTTGTTTTTTAGCGATTGATATCAATCATATATCCACTTCCCTTCTCAAAAATGATTTGCTTAGTGGCCAGGGTGCCCTCGCGAACACCCATTTCAAAAATGTGTCATGTCCAAAAATAAGACATGCAACACAATTCGTCAATGTCGCGGGTATAACGAACAAGGAACTTGTTACGCTATCGATGAATAAATTTGGTGCATCTCTGTTTCCTTCGCTCTGCAACTAATATTCATTCACATAGCGTGCGTCGACTCATACGCGAATAAGATGGTCGTCATCCGCTTTTTAGGATGATTGCCGCATGACTGATTCGTCATTCGAAAACACGATTTTGCTAATTTGGACTGGATGGTCGGACAAATCAGTCGATTTCGGGATGGGGTTTTCGTTCAGTGTAGATTAGCAGATGTAGCTCCTCCCATTCGGCTGGCTTTCCAGTTTATTTCGATTGCATGACCCGCCCCGCATGCTTCGGACGCTTCAAACGATTTTCAACCAAGAAATGAGAGAAATTTTCATTTAACAATTAAGTAACCAAAATATAAAAAGATTTAGATCATTTTAATTCGAAAAATGCTAGAATTACACAAGGGATCGCCCTTAAATTACGACACACAAAAGTTAGTCATTTTCAACCCCTCCTCATCACTATGTCACACTTTTTGTATGGGACCTCTGAAATTTTTGTATGGGTCGTCACGCTTTGCTGCCCCCTTTAAACGTGACGTAATTTCTGGACGCTCCCCAATGTTCCACGAAAAATGGTTCTGATTGGACAATGCGTTGCTAAATTCTGGGTGGAACGATTAGTGGCCGGAATTCAATTTTTAATTTTTCGATTGAACAACACTTTTCTCGATTGGTGGAATGAAATTATCTGATTTACAGCTCTTGAGGGATTATTTTCGGTGGTCCTGAAAAGGACCGTTTAATTAATTGACGATTTTAGGAACGAAATGGCATGAAAACATTATGTCACGCAATGCATGTTGGTTTTCTCCTTGCTAAATACAGAATGCCACCGAAAACTGGTACGCCGCTTTCTGCCATTCATGAGATTCCTGGTGCTATCCGCACGATAGCTGAGAGTTTCGGCTGGGTTGATGTGCCACTGCTCTGCTCAGCTGTAGAGGTGACATCCACCCTGCCTGACTGATCTAACGAAAATGACGAAAGAAATCAGAGGGAACAGCTTTTATGCCCCTACATTTGCAGATGAAGCTCCTCCCATTCGGCTGGCTTTCCAGATTATTTCGTTTGCGTGACCCGCCCCGCATGCAACAGACGCTTGAAACGGTTAATCAACCGAGAAATGAGAAAATTTTCATTTAACGAATAAAGTAACCAAAATATTGGAAGATGTAGATGATTTTATTTCGAAAAATGGTTAAATTAAATAATGTTTCACCAAAAATGGTCTGGATAGGATAAAACGTTGCTAAATTCCTGGTGGAATCGTTAGTGGCCGGCATCATTATTGTTGCGGGGCCACCAAGCATACAATTTTTCACTTTTCGGTTGCACCACACTTCTACCGAACGATGGAGTGAAATAATTATCTGATTCACAACTCTTGAGGAATAATTTTCTATGGTCCTGGAAAGAACCGTTTGAATATTGGACGATTTCAGACACAAAATGGACATGAATTTATCATGCCAAGCAATGCGTGTTAGATTTCCCCGTGCGGAATGCTGAACGCCGTCGAAAATTGGCCCACCGCTTGCTGCCGTGGATGCGATTAGTGATCTCCTTCACTGTTGCTGAACCACCACCAAGAATTCAATCTTTCACTATTTGTTTTCACTACACTTTCTCGGTCGATGGAGGAAATTTATCCAATTAACTCTCTAGGAATCATTATGTTGATTGAATTATGGACGGTTTTAGGAAGAAATTGAAATCAATTCATCATGCCACGCAATGCGTGGTGGATTTCTCCGTGCTGTTTGCTGGAAGCCATCGAAAACTGGCCCGCCGCTTGCTGCCGTGGGTGCGATTCCGGATTTTGCTGCTGCCTCTGCCACCACCGTCGATCAATCCGATGTTCAAACACTTCCTTGGTCTGCCGCGTTAGACGGTTAGAAGGTGAATGTGCAACAGCTCCCTTGCCGACAACCACCGCCACCGAGCCGACACGGCCGTCAAAGAAGAATGAGCGAAAAACGCTAACGAAGAAAGTGAGCAGCTCTCGTTCGATGCGTTCACCTCGAGACGACAAAGACAAATGAGGGAAGATGCGAAGAAGCAGTAGCTTTTATATTTGACGGGAGCATCCAAAATTTGCTCGATCGTGATTGGCTGGAATAAACATGGGTTCAGTTTTTCCAATTTTTCAATAGTTTGTTATTAAAAATCAGCAAATGTTAATATTGGACATAATTGGTGTAAAGATTTGCAATCAATTGGAGCCAAAATTTTGAAAATTCAACGAGAAATGGCTGAGTTATTAACGCTCAAAATCTCCACTTCAAACGTAACGCGGCCGATTTCTGAAAATTTAGAATGACACCCGGTATAGAAAAGAGAGACGTAGTCCTACGTCAAAATATTAAGGTAATATCTGAAAATTTGTTTATGGAAAAACCATAAAGAATTTCTGGAGACAGTGCTGCAGGAATTTTGTGGAGGAATCGCAGCAACAACTTCTGAAGGCTTCTTTCTTAACCTTCACGTACCCGACCCCTGACAACTCATTTTCAAACTGCTAGCATTTCGTCAATTTTTATCCGATTTTTTTGAAGTCGTTCTCAATCGATCATAAATTGGTGCTAGTTTATTATACTCAAGTGGCCATGTAGTATCCGGAACCATTTCGGAGATATTCCGGATTGTATTGGGGTCAGGAGGTGGAGAAGGTGTCCGTTTTTGCCAAATGGCTAAAAGTGATTATTTCGTGTATTATTGTGTTTGACAATCCCCCGCATAACCTGTTCCAGGTGTTCCGGAGCGGCCATATTAGTTGATACATACTTAAGTCATTTTTTTCTGCCTCATTCTTTCAAAATCATGAAGATTGATACTATTTATTTATTTATTTATTTATTTTTAACTGTAAATTTTAGAAGAGGGAAAAGCCCCCTTGAGTGATTTCCATTTGAAATCTTCCTCAAAAGGGCGCAAAACCTCTATATCTTTTCAAATTAACGTTATAATACTAAATATTAAGAAGATTGATACATTGCTCGGCATGTTTTGGTTGCAAACCAGAAATGTCCTTGATGACATCCCACTAGCGTGCACAGGGGGGGGGCAAGGGGGGGCACTTGCCCCCCCTTCTATAAAAAATTCTATGCACCATTTTTGCAATTCTTGCGCAATGTTGAGAATCACTGAGCTATGGTGCACCATTGACACATACAATTTCTTAGTATCTCATGCACATCCATGATGTTCTCAGAATCATCTAGGCTAATCTCACGCACCATCTTCTAACTAATCAGTGATGTCAGCGCCACATTTGAAAAACATGCACCATTTTGGCATTTCGTATTCAAAAACTGTATTCCATGTACGTGAACCATGGTGACTTCGGCACAACAATGAATTCTAAGCACCATTTTTGCAATTCGTGCGCCTAACCATGCAACATGTTGATAAGCTTTGTAAAACGATGACATCTTATGCACCATTAGGATGTGGTTCACAAGTGAATTTGATGCACCATTTTGGCATTTCGCATACAAAATAGCATACCTTGTACCTAGACTGTGTTGATTTCTGTACCGCATAGACGAGTGTACCGATGAACATTGAGTTCACTGCACTGAACGAAAACCCCCGCCGTGCAAAGAATGATTCTTCATTCAATACGATAGAAATCCGTAGAATCGGAAATTTGAATGATTACAGAACAGGATGAATTTACTGCATCCTACTGGATGAAAATCATCCTGTTATAAAATTATTATTGGCACAAATTATAAATGATTTTCCGGTCAGAGTTTGTTGTGATTGATTATCATCACAAAATCATGTGAAAGCGTATTCATCTGCGTCTCAGACCGACAATCATCCAATTTCAGGTCAACATCTGTCAGTCGTTAAAAAAAATGACGGGTTTGAACTTTGTGTGAATTTGTTGCCTCCGGAAGGATCTCTTTAAAACAAAAGGTGAATTATGAAAGGTAAGAATAAATTATTTTACTTCCTTAGCCCCTCATAGGACTTTTCAAACAAGATTTGTTTTTATTTACAGACTACTGAGAATCTCAACGCGTATACCGGATCCGAACACAAACGATACGAAATCCATGGCTTTAAGTTTGGTTTAAAATTGAAATGTCCTGCATGTGTTTATACCTTGGTTATAGTGAAAAGTTAATAAATTTATAAAATCTTATTCATATTAGTTTCAATTTCCATTCAAAACAAATTTTTAATAATAACAAACCCTGTAATGAATCAAAATCTGAAAAAAGAACGACTATCATTCATTTACAAGCATCTCAAAAGTTAACGAAAATCATCTTTTTTTAGGTTGGCCATCATTCAAACTGTTTTGATTTTGAAGGAGGTTCATGAAATGAAAATCATCCGAACCTTGTCTGAAAATAGGCATGGGGCTCGGATGAGGCAAAAATCATTCAATGCATGGCGGGGGTTTTCGTTCAGTGTGAGCCAGAAAATTTTTGACAGCACAGCGGGGTCGACTCTCAGCAACTTCTACTCAGACATGCATCACCAAAATGCGCTGATAATTTTTTTCTTTGATTTCTTACATGAATATTTATTTAAAGTGATGCATATGCATATAGTTAATGCACTAGCCCATATTTTTGCAACTTCATCGCGAAAACTAGTTGCAATAAATTAAACAAATATTCAGCTGGGTAGAAGTTGTTGAGAGTCGACCCCGCTGTGGTGTCAAAATTCCTTGCCCGAGTGAACTTTCAGCGGGCGGTGCACTCGTCTATTGAGTTTCCTGCACCATTTTTGCAATTCGTGCACCTACATATGGGATTTGTTGAGTATATCTGAATCATGGTAAAACTAATGCACCATACAGACATCATGTAGCTCCTTTGTATTCCATGCACCACCATGATGATCACATAAATATCTAAGCACCATCTCACGCGTCATCTAAGCGTTTAATTCAAATTTGAATTTCATAAGCTCCATTTTGCCATATCGTACACCCAATTGTATTGCATTTTTTGCACCGTATTCGACCCCCTGCAGAATTTTTTTGTCACACCACAATATGTTCCCACCAGTTTCAGCATACATTGGTTCGTTTCATTGCTAGAAATTTTAAGCGTCGGTTACACTTTTTGGGTGGTGCATGGAATAATCGGTTTGTTTACTTGCTACTTTCCTTGATGTTTGGCGTGTGAACAAATATTTTAGACGATTGAACATTTGCACGGTAATCTATAAAGCAAAGCAAGATGCAATATTCCATGTACCTGATCCATGTTGACTTCCGCACCACAATCAATTCTACGCACCATTTTAGCAATTCTTGCACCTTGAATCTAACCACGCAATGTTGAGAATTACTGAATCATGGTGGCAACAAATGCACCACTGATACATACAATTTTTTAGTATCTCATGCACAACCATGATGTTCTCAGAATCATTTAGGCTAATCTCACGCACCATCTTTTAACCAATCAGTGATGTCAGCACCATATTCGAGTAACATGCACCATTTTGGCATTTCGTATTCCAAAACTGTAATTCATGTACGTGAACCATGATGACTTCGGCACCACATTGCATTCCAAGCACCATTTTTGCAATTCGTGCACCTAGCCATACATAATGTCGAGTGTCGCTGAATAACGGAGACAACTAATACAGCACACTAACAGCATGTACCTTCTTCAAAGCGTCCACAGAATGATCTAGGTATCCACGCATTATGCTGTTCTCATGCACTATCTTTTAATCAACTAGGAATCTAATGCATCATACTGATATGTACCATCATTGAATTTCATGCACTATCAAAGCTTTCCAAGCACCATTTCAGCGTTTATTATATCATCTGGGCATCTGATGCACCATTATGTTGTGAGCATCACAATACTTTTATTTTGTATTCTATGCACCATTTTTGCAATTCGTGCACCTAACCATGTAACATGTTGTTAATCTTTGAATAACGGTGACAACTAATGCAGCACACTAGAATCATACGCCTTCTTCAAAGCTTTCCATGCACAATTTTGGCATTCACTATATCATCTAGGCATCTTATGCACCATTATGATGTGGTTTACATTTGAATTTGATGCACCATTTTGGAATTTCGCATACAAAATAGTATTCCACGTATCTGGAACATGTTGATTTGTGTGCCACATTGAGTTTCCTGCACCTTTGCACGAATTGCAAGTGCACCTTAATATGAAACATGACGAGTATAACAGAATCATGGTTAAGCTAATGCACCATACTGACATCATTCATTCCATTCACCACCATGATGTTCACAAAATCATCTAGGCACCATCTTTGAATCAAATATGTGTTTGATTGCGACCATCGTTAAATTTCTTGCATTACTAAAGCTCTTATTGCATAATCGTGGCGTTCTATTGCACCATTATTATTGTATGAAGTTTCGTACATCAAAATAGCATTTCTTGTACGATATCAACTCTAATGAATGACATGCTCCATATCAGCATTCAATGCACCATACCAATGAACTCAGTGTTATCAGTAGATCCTATACACCACGGTGACATCATGCACCTTTATTGCCGTACGTAATTTGATTTTTACACAGCACCAACATTTTTATGTTCACACCATCTCCAAATCTCATGTTTTATCTTAGCATTCTATAAATCAAATTGCAATTACTTGCCACGCATGCACTATCTCGACGTTCCCTTGATCATTAAGGTATATAATGTACTATACTCACATCACACACCTTTTTAAAATTCGGATCATTTTGAGAATCACTTTACCAGCTCGAGAAATATCTGGAGGAATCCGTGGAAGCATTCCAGAAGATATCCCTGGAGGAATTTCAAGAGGAATCCTTGAAGAACTTTCTGAAGGAATCCCTGAAGGCATTACTAAAGAAGTGCTTGAAAGAATTTTTGAACAAAGCTCTCAAAAACTGGAAGAGGAGTCTAGAGAAATTCCTGTAGAATTTGCAGGAGGAACTACTAAAGGAATTGCTGGAAAAAATATTGAAGGAATACCCTGGAGGCATTCCTAAAGGAGTCCTTGAAGAATTTCCTGGGTGAATCCCTAGAGGAATTCGTGAAGGAATTCATGGAGGAATTTCTGGAGAAATATTTCGAAAAACTCCTGGACAAATTTCTGGAAGAGTTCCAGCAGTGGCTCATTGACGAACTCCTGGAGCATTTCTTGGAGTAAACTCTGGAGGCATTCCTGGAAGAAACCCTGGAGAATTTCCTGGAAGAATTTCTGGAGGAATCTCTGAAGGCATTCCTGAAGGAATCCTTGGAAGAATGCCTGGAGGTTTAATTGTAGGAATTCCTGGAGGAACTTCTGGAAGAATGTCCGGAGGAATTTCTGCAGGAATCCCTGAGGAAATTTCTGGAGGGACATTTGGAGGAGTTTCTAGAAGAATTCCTGGAGGAAGCTATGAGAAATTCCTGGAGAAGTCCCTGATGTAATCCCTGGAGGAATTCCTGAAGGAATCCGTGAAGGAATTACAGGATGAAACACTGGAGGGGTGACAGAAGGAATCCATGAAATAATTCATGGAGGAATTCCAGGATGAATTGCTGGAGGAATTCCTGAAGGATTTTTTTTGGAAAAATTCCTGCATAAATTTGTGGAAGAATTACTCGAGGAATTCAATGACGAATCTTTGCAGAGTTTACTGGAGAAATCTCTGGAGGAATTTGTGGAGCAATTTCTGGAGGAATCAGTTGAGGCATTATTGAAGAAATTTTTGGAAGAATCAGTGAAAAAAAAATTCTTGGAGGAATTTCTGGAGGCATTCTTTCAAGAATCATTGGAAGAATTTCTGGAGGATTTTCAGGAGGAGTACTTGGAGATCAAGGGCCCATATAGCCGAGGCGGTAAACGCACGGGTATTCAGCATGACCATGCTGAGGGTGACGGGTTCGATTCCCGGTCGGTCCAGGATCTTTTCGTAAAGGAAATTTCCTTGGCTTCCTTGGGCATAGAGTATCTTCGTGCCTGCCACACTGATATACACATGCAAAATGGTCATTGGCAGAGGAAGCTCTCAGTTAAAAACTGTGGAAGTGCTCATTGAACACTAAGCTGAGAAGCAGGCTTTGTCCCAGTGAGGACGTTACGCCAAGAAGAGGAAGAGGAGGACTTGGAGGAATCCCTGGAGACATTCATAGAGGAAATCCTTGAGAAAGCTTTGGAAAATTCCTGGAGAAATCCCTGCTGTAATCCATGAAGGAATCCGCAAAGGAATTCCAGGATGAATCCCTCGAGAAACTTCTGGAAGGATCCCTAGAGGTTTTTCTGGAGAAATTCCTAAAAAAATGTAGGAGTTCCTGGAAGAATTTCTGGAGGATATCCTGAAGGAATTCTTTGAAAAATTTCTGGAAAAATATTTGCTGCTTTCTGGAGGAATGATTAAAGGAACTCCTCAAGCAAAAGAATTCCAAGAGGGATTTTTGAGGAATATCTGAAGAAATTCGTTGATGAATCCGTGGAGGAATTCCTGGCGAAATCCATTGAGGAATACCTGAAGAAATTTTTCGAGGAATTCCTGGAACAGTTCCAGGAGAAGTTTTTTTTTCTGGAGAAATCCGTGGATAAATTCTTGTAGGAATACCTAGAGGAATTCTTGGAGGAATCCATGAAGAATTTTTTAGATGATTTTCTTCAGCAATTGATAGAGAAAATTTTATTGTTGTCCCAGGAGAAATTTCTGGAAAGATTCCTTGAAAAAATCCAGAAAAAAAATCCTAAAAAAATGTAGAAATCCCTGGAGAAATTTCTCGAGGAATTTTTAGAAGAGTTCCGGGAGAAATTTCTTCAGGATTTTCTGAAGAAATCCGAGCAGGAATATTTTAGGAGTCCTTGCAGAAATTCCTGGAGGAATATTTGTAGAAATTCCCGGAGATATTCAAGATGGAATTACCGAAGGAATTTTTGAAGGAATAATGGATAATTCTTGGAGGAATTCCCGAAAGAATTCTTTGAGGTATTTTTTTTGCGAAACATTCCTGTAGAAATTCCTGAATGATTTTCTTGAGGAATCTCTGGAGAAATTTCTGAAAGAATCCATATTTGAATTCCAGGTATCTGAAAGCTCATGTATACATGAATGAGACAGTGTGCCATGCGCTGGTTTGAAATGCGTCTCAGGAAAATTTGTGAGATTTGAGATCATAGCATGCTCATGAAAAATCTAGTGTACGTGCCTCAATGAGACGTCTCGTGAGACTCGTCACATTGAGATGTTCGTCAGTGAAAAAGAATTGCAGCGACGGCCCAGATTAGACCTTGTGAACCTGATCCCACCCCATCCCATTAAGGCAGAAATACCGAGATCGATAGTTATCCGGGGATTGAATCAGTTTATCCGCGAGCGATAATGGTGGCGATGGGTACAAGCGATTCGGATTTTGACATTTTTTTAGGGGAAAATCGTAGCGGTTTGGTTATCTGCCGTCGTCAGCAATTCGGTGAAATCAACCAGTTGATATCCACACAAAACGTCAAAACCGTAACCGACCGCTTGCTTGTACCCAGCGCGGTCATAACGGCTCGCGGATAAGTGGATAAAATGGGACAAATTGGGGGTCAAATAAATATTGGGTTGGTTTTTATCTATTGAGATTGCAATATCCCTAGACAAAGATGTTGCCCACATCATATCCTTATGCTTCCAACTACACGTTTAACGTGCCTATCTGGGCCATAGTGACCCCACTCCTTTTCATAAAAAATCTTATTTTTCAACACCGGTGGGGGGTAATGACCTCAAAATAATTTTCGTTCCTAGTCGCTTCATTATTTGTAAGGTGAAAAAATAACCTTTGTTGAAACTTTAGTTTTTGCGATTTTAATCAATCCGAACATAAACGTTGGTGCCATTTTTCTTCCCCTCAAATGATCCTACATCTCTCTCCGTTGGTCAAATATAACACGCCCAGAAAATCATCAATCAGAAGGTACAGTCAGCAGTCTTTTAATTAATTGTGGACATACGTCATTTGGAAGAAGCCTTCGCCACAATTGATTCCTTTACCACCTTTCCCGTAGTAAAACTATCTTCCATCTGCCCCAACACACCTATGACCAGAACCTACCAGAACGTCCAGCAGAACCAGCAGAAAATCATCTAGAAATGTTATGCTATTGAACGATTAGAGAGTAAATCGAGCCGGGCGGGTGGTGTTGCGCTATAACAAGCTGTACCTAGAGCTTGTCTCATTGAGACGTCTCATTGAGACTCGCAATGCTAATGTGATGTGCACTAACATCGCGAGTCTCAAGCTCAGGGAATTTTCATGTGCGCACGGCCAACTTTTCTCAATCTCGTATTGAGATTTGTGCGTACAGATACTCAGGATAGGAGGTATTTCTGGATGGATTCCTCCAGATTTTTTTGGAGGAATTCATTTATGAATTCTTAGAGGAATAACTAGAGAAATTCCTGGATGAATTCTTTAAGGAATTTCTGGACAAATATTTAAAGCTTCCTGGAGGAATGTCTGGAGGAACTCCTCGAGAAATTAATAAAGGATTTTTTGAGCAATTTCTGAATAAACTCATGGATCAATTCCCGAAGAAATTTGAGAGGAATCCATGAAGAAATCTCTGGAGGAATTCCTAGAGAAATTCCCGGATAAGTTCCAGGAAAAATTCTTTTAGGATATTCTGGAGGAATAAGTCGACGAATTTCTGGAAGAATCCCTGGACACAATATTGGAGGAATTCTGGCAGAAATTCTTAAAGAATTTTCTGTAGGAATGCCGGCAGCAATCCCTGGAGGTTGTATTTCATGGGGATTCCATGGAAGTATCCCTGGAGGAATTCCTAGAAGAGTTCTGGGAGAAATTGATTTAGGATTATGTGGAGGATTCCGTGTAGGACTTTCTGGAAAAATCCCTGGATGAATGTCTTGAGAAATTTCTGGTGGAATCCATGGAAGGAGGAATTCCTGAAAAAAATCCTGGAGAAATTCCTGGAGGAATCCACGGAGGTATCCCTGAAGGAATTCTTGGAAGGGTTCCGGGAGACATTCCTTTGAGATTCTCTGGAGGAATTCTGAAAGAAATTCCTAGCGGATTTTGTGGAGTAATTCCTGGAGGTATTTCTGGATGAATTTTTTAAGAAATTCTTGAATAAATCGTTGAAGGGATGAATCCCTGACGAAGTCCTTGAGAATTTCCTGTAGAATTTCCTGGAGGAATCCATGGAAGCATTGCTCGAGAAATTCCAGGACGAATTCCTGGAAGAGTTCCGGGAGAAATTCCTTTAGGATTTTCTGGAGGAATCTGTAGAGCAATTCCTTGAAGAATCCCTGGAGGAAATATTGAAGAAATTCTGGCAGACATTCCTAGAGGATTTTTTCTAGAAGAAATTTCATGAGGAATCTCTGGAGGAATTCCTGGAGGTAATTCTGAAGAAATTTCTGGAGTATTTACTGGAGGGATTCCTGGCAGAATTATTTGGAGAAATTCTGGAGAAATATATGAGGCTTCATGGAGAAATTTCTGAAGGAACTCCTCGAGGAATTTCTGCAGGATTTTTTTTTTTTAATTTCTGAAGAAATTTTTTAACGAATCCCTGCAAGAACTCCTTGAGAAACTCCTAGAAAAAGTTCTGGGGAAATTATTTGAGGAATGCAAGGAGAAATCCCTGTAGTTCTGGTGAAAATTCCCAGAGCTTTTTTTTAGAAGAATCCCTGGAGGAGTTCCTGGTAGAATTTCTGGCGCTCTTCTTTAAGAAATTTCTGAGAGAATTCCCGGGGGAATTTTTGTGGATTTTCTGATGAAATTCATGGATGAATCCTCGGAGGAATTCCTGAAGAAATGCCTTGAGAATTTCCTAGAGGAATCCATGGGGGATTTTTTCAAGGAATTCTAGGAGGAATTGCTGGAAGAGTTCCATTAAAAATTCATTTAGGATTATTTGGAGGGATCCGAGGGTCAATTCTTGGAGGAATCCATAGAAGAAATATTGTAAGAATTCTGGCAGTCATTCCTAAAAGAAAATTTCAGGAGGAATCTCTGGAGGAATTATTGGAGTATTTACCAGAGGAATTATTTGAGGAATTTCTGGTGAAATATATTAGGCTTCCTGGAAAAAAATAAAGGAGGAATACCTGAAGGAACTTCTCGAGGAATTTCTGAAGGAATATTTGGAGGAATTTCTGAAGACATTCATTATTGCATCTCTGGAGGAATTCCTGAAGAAATTTCTGGAAAAATCCTGGAAAAATTCCTAGGGGATTCCGTAGAGGATTCCCTGGTGGAATTTCTCGCGGAATTATTCGAGGAATTCCTGGAAGAGCTTCGGGTGAAATTACTTTAGGATTTTCTGGTGGAGTCCATGGATGAATTTCGGGGAGAAATCCCTGGAGGCATCTCGGAGGAATTTCTGGAGGAATGTCTGAAGGAACTACCACTACTACTACCACTACTGTTCAGTCTATGGAACTACTAGAGCAAATTCCAAAGGAATATCTGGAGGAATTTTTTGAGGAATTTCTGAAGAAATATATGAATGAATTCCTGCAGGAATTCTTGGATAAATTGCTGGAAAAAGCCCTGAAGAAATTCCTGGAGGAATCCGTGTATTATTTCCTGGACAAATTCCTTGCGCAATTCCTCGAGGAATTCTTGGAAAGGTTCCGGGAGACATTCTTGGGAAACTCAGACAGAAATTCCTAGAGGATTTTTTAGAGGCATGCCTGGAGAAATTGCTGGAGGAATTCCTGGTGGAATTTCTGGAGGATTTTTTGTGGAATTTCTGAAGAAATCCATGGATGGATCCCTGGAAGAATTTCTGATGAAATTGTTTGGGAATTACCTAGAGGAATCCATGGACAAATCCTTGGAGAAATTTCTCGATGAATACCTGGAAGAATTCCGTGAGAAATTCCTTTAGCATGTTATGGAGGCATCCGTGGAGGAAATATTGGGGGAATTCTGACAGACAGACATTCAGGATTTTTCCTAGAAAAATGTCAGGAGGGGTCTCTGGAGGAATTTTAGGAGTATTTACTGGAGGAATTCCTGGAGGATTTATTTGAGGAATTTCTGGAGATATATATGAGGCTTCCTGGAGAAATGTCTAAAGGAACCCCTCAAGGAATTTCTGAAAAAAATCCTGGAGAAATTACTGGAGGAATCTGTAGAGGATTTCCTGTAGAGATTCCTCGCGAAATATTTAGAAGAGTTCCGGGAGACATTCTTTTAGGTTTCTCTGGAGAAATTCTGGCAGAAATTCCTAGAGGATTTTCTGGAGAAATCCCTGGAGGAATTTCATGAGGAATTCTTGGAGGATTTTTGTTGAGGAATTCCTGTAGGAATTTCTAGCGTTATTTTTCGGGAAATTTTTGAGGGAATTTCTGGAGGAATTTTAGAAGGATTTTTTTTTAAATAATTTATGGATGAGTCCCTAAAGCAGTGTGTGGATTTTTATCGCGAACCACTGAATGGTCCATGCTCAGCAAGTGATACATTCGCGAATGTAACATTTCATGAACCAACATGCTCGGGAACGCTCCCCGAAATGCTGTTCATTCTCTTGCCCGGTTCGATACGAGAGCGCAATTAAGAGAGAAGATGCTCGATGACGCTAATGAAAGCGATGCATTCGGTAAGAATATTTTATTGCCATAATTCTTTTTTTATTGTGACTACACAACCTGCAACGTCATGAATACAGTTAAATTAAATAGTATTTCACGTTTTTAAAGCGAAAACGCATTAAATACTGATGAAAATAACGATTATTCACAGTTGCCCCAAGCCAACGATGAGCGATCATCGGTAAGTGTTACACTTAGCGATGCCCGCTCATCGCCGCAGCTTGTTTATATCGGAGTATCCTCTTTGTGTTCCTTCGTGAACCATGCGACTCGACGAGAGAACATACACCACTTGGTAATTGAAACAGAACCAACAGAAGGGAAGAAAAACTGCCGAGTGGTTCACTGATCACTTTTTTGCCAAACACTTCCCTAAAGGAATTCCTGAAGAAATTCGTTGAGAATTTCCTGGATAATTTTCTGAAGGAACTCCTGGAGGAATTTTTCGAGGAATTCCAGGAAGAGATTCTTCAGAAATTTCTTTGAGGATTTTCTGGGGGATTCCGTGGAGCAATTCCTAGAGGAATCCCTGGAGGAAATATTGGGAGAATTCTGGCAGACATTCCTCGAGGATTTTTCCCTGCCCTTCGGTTCAGAAAGGGGTATGGGCGCGTTCTGCCAACTTGGTCGAGGCAGATTTCTTGTGAGAACAAGTTGCATACGGACATTCAAAAGTGCCTGAACGAAAGATGCTGCTTGTGAGGATCACTTGAAGATCGGATGGAAGATCATTCTTTTTTTTAGAATATTCGCGTTCGTCTATGTGTTGCTCTTCGTGTTCGTATATTTTAAGTTTCATCTTCAACTGAGTTTCATGAACGCTGCTAGTCAGCAGGGATGATCTTCGCATCTGCATCCGTTGAACAATTCTGAATGGCCGTCGTGAAAGTATCACCAAAAGCGCTACTAACATTTCTTTTATATTTTCATGTATCTGAGTATCATGAGTGATAGCAGTAAGCAGGGATAGCAGTGAAAAATGGAAGTAATGCAGTACGATGGTGGTGCGATGCTGGTAAAAAATATCGCTGGAGATGAGCATTGTTTGTACTCAGCCATGTCTAAGACGTGCTCCGAAGTGTCAAGAAAGGAAGCATGCATAAAGCACTAATCTACAAAATCCCGGGAAAAAAGTTGAAAGACGTTATTTCACGTGGAAATCCAGCGGTAGACAAGAGGTGGATATGGACGAATGTTCGTTGAAATTGGAAGGACATTGGTAATGACAGAGCCGAATTTAAGAAAGCGACGAAGCAATTGTAGCAGAAGATGGTGAAGTTGCACTACGAAGACAATTTGCTAGCAACCGCAGACAGCAAATGACATAGGCTTATCGTATTTCAATAGAGATGGCGATGAGGAAGAAGCAGCATTTCAAGAACATAACCAAAATAACTACCTACCACAAAAAACATTACGATCGAACGAAAATAGGAAAGAGCAACTCAGCAAAACCAGTATGTTCGCTTACCCCAAACAAGCGACCCAAAGGTAAATTACGTTGACCATTTAACTAACAACACATTCTCTTATAGCTCAATACACCACATCGATTTCCCACCTTTCCCAATCCTTAAGGCCACGCAAAACTTAAAAGCCGCAGAGCTAAAGAGGTTGCTATGCCTACTCCCAAATTCTAAGGTGTATTATGGACAATGCGAGTTCTCGGACTTGCATTGGAGACTTGGCCCTATGACCCCCTTGTGCATCAATAAAATAAATTCTGGCAGACATTCCTCGAGGATTTTTCCTAGAAGAAATTTCAGGAGGAAATCCTGGAGGTAATTTTGGAAGAATTCCTGGAGTATTTTCTGGAGGAATTCATGGAGGAATTATTTTAGGAATTTCTGGAGAAATGTATGAGACTTCCTGGAGGAATTTCTGAATGAATTATTGGAAGATTTTTTGGGGAATTCCTGGAAGAACTCATGCACGAATCTTTGGAGAAATCCTGGAGGAATCTCTGTAGATTGCAACAAGGATTTCGATCAAAATGTTCTATCTAGCAATTCTGACATTCTCCAATTCTAGCATCACTAATTGTCCAGGATCAAAATTCTTTCACAACGACAATATTTTCTTATCTATAATTGATAATTTTCTCGATATTCTCCATTGTAATTGATACGTTTATTAAATTTTATAAGAGTCGAGATAATAGTCATTATCATTATCATATCATATTAAAGTTTCGCATTGCCTTGAAATCATCACCATCCGAAGCCTTCTCCAGAATCCCAATATGAAGTACTTGGCGATATTAGCACCACAACATGTTGAAACCCCTACTTGGGAATTCATATTGCGTCTAACACCATAATTCTATTTTGCACCGTGATCATACATATATTGCACCATTATTATAGTGCCCCCCCCTAAGCAAGAACCCTGCGCACGCTAGTGTGACATCCCCGTGGAACCTGTGCTATATATTCCGGGGTGGCCATATTAGGTGACACATACTTTAGTCTACCGTTTCTGACTTAGTCAGAAATCATGAACATTGAAATGTCGCATGGCACGTTTAGGTTGAAAACAAGAAGTGTCCCCAATGAGGCTCCGCGGAACCTGTCACGGGGATCCATATGGGCCAACATGTTCGAATCTGGTTATCGCAGTTGTGTTTCACTGTTCGCAACAAAAATTCCGCTGAAAATCGGTGGTTCAAAAACAACAACACACGAAATAATCATTTTAGCCATTTCGGCCCCCCTCTGACCCCAGCACAATCCGGAATATCGCCGGAATGGTTCCGGTTATTGCGTGGCCACTTGAGTATAATAAACTAGCGCCAATTTATGATCGATTGAGGGTGACTTCAAAAAAATCGGATGAAAATTGACGTAATGCCAGCATTTTGAAAATGAGTTGTCGAGGGTCGGGTATGTGAAGGTTAACGAATCCCTGAAGGGTTTCCAATGAGAATTCTTGGAGGAATCTCAAGCAAACACTGTGGTGAAATCTTTGGAAAAACCAATGGAGATATCCCTGGAAGAAATTTTGGAGAAAATCTTGAAAAGTGACGGAGTTACAAACTTGGCGTCTTGGACAAAAGTTATTGAAACCCAAAATTTTGGATAATAGTACGATTCGTGCTGAAAAAAATAATCATTTTAAAACTTGTTGCTTAAGTAACTATTTTTATCTTACTTTTAGGGGAATTGATCATTATTATCAATAGCTTAAAAGAAGCGCGGTATTGTAGTGAAAAACTTCCGTTAAGTAGCTATGACGCTTAAAAGCATGGTTAAATCAGCCATTGTGCAATATACTCTTACAAGGGTGGATAACAAAATGATAACACGTCCTGTTACCTGGTCATCATTCACTTGATAATAGAGCTTGTTATCATTTAGGTTGAATTAAGAGTCAACATAACAAACATAATAGCTAAAATTTGTTCCATAAATTGAGTTCAAGTTGATAACTAGTTGTGTTATATAATATGTTGTTCAATATTACCTTTAGTTACACAGCGTAACAAAAAATAACTTTTGGTCTGTCTCAAGAGCAAAATGTATCTCTGACTGATTTTGGGCTGCTGAATCCGAATCTGGACTCAGATTTTCTCTAGCACGTCACAATTTTGAGCTATACCTACCTCAATTTATAGGGCAAAATATGCAATTTTGGGACATTAAGCATGGACATTTTTTTTTTTAACCAATCAAAGGATAAATTGGTCAATTAACATCTAAATTAATGACTCATGCAAAATATTTCGTTTTATCAAATCAAATTTGATAGTTTCAAGCTCCAAAAGTTGCATGCAAGTTTACATATTTACATAAAATGCTTAAATCTATCATATTTGATTTGGTTTAACGAAATATTTTGTATGGGTCATTAATTTAGCTGTTAATTGACCAATTCATCCTTTGATTGCCTAAAAAAATATTTCCATGCTTAATGGCTTGCAGTCAGAAAAGCCCAAAATCGCATGTTTTGCCCTATAAATTGAAGTATTGCTCAGAATTGTGACGTGCTAGAGCAAATCTGAGCCCAGATTCGGATTCAGCGGCCCAAAATAAATTTGCTCTTGAGACAAAAAAATGTTGCACTGTGTCATCAACATTAAATAATACAGCTGTATGATAACAGGTGCTATGAACAATGAATTATCATTCAGAGCTATTTCATCGGCTAAAATATTTAATAAACTAAAGACTGCCCCAGAAAGTATGGACGCACCTAATCTTCAGATGTCTGGGAATGATCGATGGTTCTTGTTTCGGACTTTGTTTTGGCTGTTTCTGCGTACTATAGGATCGATAATTCAAACGTTCTTTGCCACGATGAACATTGGAATTCGAAATGGTAACTTTTTTGGTCATAACCCGCTTTGTGTAAATTAGACTCTTTTTTCCTGCGCTTAAATACCTTTCTTATAAGTCTATGCAAACAAGGGTTAGCAGGACCTTTATTTTTAATCCAATTTTTGCGTATGCTCAAACGTGTTCTTCCTACCGTGATTCCTGTTTGCTGCTTACATGGTTTTCTCACTTACTCTTTCCATATTTTGCTCATTTCCTAAGTGGCATTTTAAACTCTGTACATCATTTGTGCACAATTTTTTGACGGTGTTACGCTAAAAGTTCATGTATTTTGAAACAAACTGTTGGAATCGTACAAACCGCTGCACTCACGTTGAGAGAATAGGTTGATCAATAGGATGCAGCCTTCAAAAAGAACTAGTTATCAATAATTTTTTAATGCCAGTATTTTCTTTTTGCGTCCATACTTTCTGGGGCGGTCTTTACTTTACCAACATCGTTATCAATTGAAAAAAGTTTCTCTTAACTTATTACTTCACGGTTTCAAACATTGCGCCCAGCAGGTCACGAACCCTGATCGAGTGATTGGCATTCGCAGCCGATAGCCTCTATACCAACGAGACTCAGCGATTGAGCGAATGATTAAGATGTTCGCTTTCGTAATGTTGTCATTTTGACAGAAGAAAGCGGAATATTTTTTTAGATTCGAGGATTACCAAGCCCTCAGTGTTGGGAATGCTTTTAAATGTGCGTTAGAAAACTGATAATATATTTTTTGGCTTTCACTGCTATTTTTATGAACACAGTTGTAGTTATTAAAAATGTGAAAGATGGCAAAGAAAATAACAAAATGATTACACCTATGCCACAGTTTATTATCAAAGTGATATGATTTTATTATCCGCCTTTGCTCGGGTAATATTTCGATTTCTGACGTTCAATGTAAGATCACAAAACAAAAAGTCTGAAAACGTTAATTGGTAGTTTTTCATGAAAATTTGCTAGGAAAAATGTAAAAACCATTGTTTATTTCAGTTTTTGCTAATAAATCACTTGCACCAACTATAGGTACACGGTTCCTATTATGGAGGTAAAATTTAACATTGGTTCCTATAGTGGCGCATCCCATTGAATTCTTATGGGACCCACCACTATAGAAACACTACCACCACTATAGGTGCAAAGAAGCAAAAAAGTTAAGGAAAATAATCATTTAAAATAGGTTTTTCGCGAAATCTTGAACATAAAATGGAATTAATGTTATTAATGCATTAGGTATGATGCATCTAATGCCATTTGCAAGCTTTTTGGTAGAAATAGCGCAAAATTGCCACTACCACCGCTATTGGTACTACCTCCACTAAGGGAGCTTTTACCCTAGGACTGTTTTGCATCAAGGTTGCAACCATTCATTTGCTAAAATTTACATTCATTTGCGATTATCTCAGTTCAAAATCATGCTATCGAAAAACAATGTATGGATGAATTTAACCTTCTAGTTTAATCTGAAAGTTTTCCGAATAACATTGGGGTCGCACACGCATTCCAAAGTCGTGAGCGAGCTGTGAAGGCAACTTTCCACAGCGTGAATGAAATTTATATTCACCGCGTGGAGAGTTGCCTTCACAGCTCGCTCACGACTTTGGTATACGTTTGCGACCCCAATGTTATTCGGCAAACTTTCAGATAAAACTACAGAGTTAAATTCATCCATACATTGTTTTTCGATAGCATGCTCCTGAACTCAGATAATAGCAAATGAATGTAAATCTTTGCAAATGAATGGTCGCAACCTTGTTTTGCATATCTCAAAATGTATTTGATGTATTTCAAAGCGCATCAACATTATCTAAAAATCATCGAAAAATTGATGTTTTGGTCTAATTTTAGATATCATGATTTCTTTTGTTTTACGTCACAAAAATTTACATACTATGAAGTCTTACCCAATCATTCTAAAAGGGTGGAAGAGTTTAACGGAGTTGAGCACACTCTTGAATTATTAGAATTATTAGAATTATTAGATCAAAAACATGATACATCTTCTGTTTTGTATATTGTGCATTTAGCCTTGATGGCAATAAAAAAAAAACTTTTTTTTCGATTTTCCAAAATTTCAAAACAATGTCCCTTACCTCTCTTAGAAGGGGGAGAGTCAAAACTTCAGATTTATGATTTTCTAAATGTGAAATTTATAGCTGGGCGAAAAATTGTCGGACCGTCTTATTTTAGACGAACTACAAGCCTACCAACCAACCAACTACAAACCAAGTATGTATTACGACATTCAGATTCTATATCAATTTTCTATGAAATAGTTGATTATGTGGGCCCATATAGCCGAGGCGGTAAACGCACGGGTATTCAGCATGACCATGCTAAGGGTGACGGGTTTGAGTCCCGGTCGGTCCAGGATCTTTTCGTAAAGGAAATTTCCTTGACTTCCTTGGGCATAGAGTATCTTCGTGCCTGCCACACGATATACGCATGCAAAATGGTCATTGGCAGAGGAAGCTCTCAGTTAATAACTGTGGAAGTGCTCATAGAACACTAAGCTGAGAAGCAGGCATTGTCCCAATGAGGACGTTACGCCAAGGAGAGGGAGTTGATTATGAAGATTGTGAAGATTATGAAGATTGAGTCAAGCTAACAATCGTCCTTTTAAGGTAAATTCATGATAAAAGATTACTGAGCTTATGGTTGAAACGAGCGCATATCAAGATCATATTATTTCGAGGGTATTGATTTCACAAAATACACTTGTAAAATACAGGAATTTTTTTAGTTTGATCTAAGTATCATTTTTCGTCATCTAAAATCTAAAATCTCGATTTCGTGAATTTCAGTTTTTAATTTTTCTAATTTTTATTTTTGAACATCCCCACACTTTTATATTTTTCCTGGAAGCCAATTTGGGGAACGAATTTTTTGAGATAAAAACATTTTAAGATTTTATGATTATTGTTGAAATATTATTATTTTAAATTTTTTTCACAGAAAATTTTATTTTCCGTGTTATTTTAAGGAAAATAATTTTAGAGTATATTCGATTCCCTTAAACTCAATATTTACAACTTTTTAAAATATAAAATTCTCTAAAATTCAAATATCTTGCGATTTTTTCAACCAATTTTATATCTTTTTCCATAAATTAAATCCCCTTAAATTCTAGAAAAATTTCCAAAAATATATAAAGAAATGTATTTTTTTTGCAATAAGAAAAAAACAATTTAAAATTTCTTCCTCATCGTTTATTTGACATATCATATGTAGGCGAATTACAGTAAAAAAAAACAGCTTAATCGATCATTGATTAAGGAGAATGAGATGTGTGAAGTGAGCGACTTCGCTTAAAAATAGAACAAAAATCGATTTCAAATCATCAACCTTGTATGGAAAGTCGAAAAAATTTCCGCTCTACTGTAATTTCGCGTTTTCAAACTTAGGGCATGATTCTACACCAAAAATGATCATCAGCTTATCGAGTTCAGAAATGCTGTAAACTAGTGTAATGACAAAATCTTGCATCATAATCTGGCAGAAATATTATAGTTTTATTATTTTACGAGACATATACAAGAAAGGCAAAATTTTGAATAGCGCTCACGACAGTATGGTGAGCTTCCGAATGCCTACTTTTATTGCAGAAAATTGAAGTAACACAATTGGAGTGGTCACTCTAATGGCCTAAAAAGCTCGAGATCATCATTTGTTCATTTCTATACCAGAACATTACAGTTCCGATAAATAATAAAAACTGAGCCGTCAAAAGCCTACATTTGTTGTAATAATCTGAGAGTAATACAATATGGATTGCTCCGGTGGCCACTCCGGTGACCACGTGGAACCATTATGACTATTCATTTGGGGCCCCTATAACCATAGCTGGCCCCAAAGGCATTTAGCATGACCATGCTGAGGGTGACGAGCTCGATTTACGGTTGGCCTAGGAACTTTTCGTAAGGGAAATTACTCTTACTCCCATGCGCATATAGTATCTTCGTGCCTGCCACATGATATACATATGTAAACTAATGATTGGCAGAGAAAACTTTCAGTATATACTAGTAGAAGTGCACATAAAACACTTATGCTGAGAAGCAGGATTTTTTTCCAGTAGGGATGTTACGCCAAGAAGAAGAAGATGACTATCAATCTCTTTGTGTATCACAAGAACAACAGATATGAAAATCCACGAAGGTTGCACCATGTGGCGCCGGGTTTTGGAGCGAAAACAATACGAAGTTCATTGTCGTTACCCAATTGACCACCTTCCGGAGTCCCTGTAACCCGTTCCGCATTGACCAGACCTGCCCAGAACCCTTCAAAAATGGTCTTTAACAATATGTATCTCATTTCAGTAAAGCGTGCAGAGAAGTAATGCAATAGAATGCATAAAGGGAATACATTTGTGGATTTTCAAGCACATAACAATGATGAAAACTAATATTTCGGATGTTCCGGATCTCCGGAACCGGTTCTCAATAATTAGTCAATATTAATGTCTATAATCAAAGTCCACGTGAATACCTTTCCAACGACCCTTGGACGGTCCTGATTACTTGTTTGGTTGCAAAGTTATAGCTTGCCAAAGTTAGGGTCTCAAAAGCGGCATTTTTCAGTTGAAGCAGGTTCCCGGTGGCCACAGTGGCCGAATCCGGATTTCTCTGGTGGTTTTGAAAACTAGAATTGTGCCCCTATCATTTGAGCCAAAGAGATCCAAAATCGGTCAACCCACTGATTTTTGCGAGCTGTCCAAACTTTGGGGTCAAAAATGACCCCAGGGTCTTATTTGTAACTTTTTTTATGGGAGCGCCCCTAGGGGTCATTCAATGCTTTTGATTTTTGGGAAAGGTTTATTTCCGCGAAAAAATAATTGTCAGAAAATTTCAGATTGCTAGGATTCGTTAAACAAAAGCTACAGAGAATTGAAATTTGAAAAAGGTCAAAAAAGACACCAAGACCTTACTAAGGTTAACGGAATTGAACACACTCTTATTTTATTTTCATAAAAGTTACACGGAAAATAAATTTTTCCATGAAAAAAAATAATAATATATTTAAACAATAATCAAAAAAAAAATTAAAATGTTTTCGTCTCAAAAAATCGGTAACCCAAGTAGGCTTCACTAAAAAATATAAAAGTGTAGGGATGTTCAAAAATAAAAAGTTTCACAATCGCGAATTAAATAAAATCGTCGAACAAAAGTTAAGATCGATTTGAGATGTCGAAAATTGATATGAAGATCAAAAACAAAACTTAAGTATTAGAGGGTTAAGAACATCATTTCGTAAAAGCACCATTTTCCGAGAATGACATGACGGATCCTTGTAAAAATTTGATGGTATCTGCACAGCTCCGTATACCGTGCATTGAACAGTCATGGCAATCAAAAAACATCGAAATTTTTCGATTTTCCAAAATTTCAAATCAATTTACCAAACCTCTCTCAAAAGGGGAGGGTCAAAACTTCCGATTTATGATTTTCTAGTCAGTGAAAAAGTGAAATTTAGAGCAGGGCGAAAAAAAATGTCGGACCGTCTTATTTTAGACGAACTACAAACTTACCAAACAACCAACCAACCAACTACAAACCATTCAGATTCAGATTCATTCAGAACCACTATATCAATTTTCAAATGAATGATTTATCAGTAAATTCATGATAAAAGTTCGCTGAGCTTATGGTGGAAACGATAGCTTACACAGCGTAACAAAAACTAACTTTTGGTCTGTCTCAAGACCAAACTTATGTGTCTCTGACAGATTTTGGGCCGCTGAATCCGAATCCGGGCTCAGATTTTTTCCAGCACGCCACAATTTTGAGCTATACCCCAATTTATAGGGCAAAATATGCGATTTTGGGCTTTTTTGACTGCCAACCATTAAGGCGAAACTGGAAGCATTTTCTCATTTTTTTGGGTTTTGATTTTTTATTAAATAACGAAGCAATATTTTCAAAATCGGGTATCATGCACATGTAGAGTGTGGATCAAGGTATCTTCTTAATTTTTTTGAGGTGGAGAATGTTTTCCATTTTTGCGGAAACCATTTTTTCGTGAAATTTTGTTCAAAAATGGTTTCTGCAAAAACGAAAAACATTTTCCACTACAAAAAAAATTCAGAAGATACCTTGATCCATACTCTACATGTGCACGAAAACCGATTTTGAAAATATTGCTTCGTTATTTAATAAAAAATCTAAAACCAAAAAGTGAGGAAATGCTTCCAGTTTCGCCTTAAGCATGGAAATATTTTTTTAGGCAATCAAAAGGTAAATTGGTCAATTAACGTCAATTAACGGTAAATTAACGACTCATGCAGAAAATTTCGTTTTACCAAATCAAATTTGATAGATTTAAGCATTTTATGTTAGTATGTAAACTTGCATGCAACTTTTGGAAGGTGACTTGTATGGGAAATATCGTACCTATCATAAATCGCTTAAAACTATCAAATTCGATTTGGTAAAACGAATTATTTTACATGAGTCGTTAATTTATATGTTATTTGACCAATTTACCTTTTGATTGCCTAAAAAAATATTTCCATGATTGATGACTGGCAGTCAAAAAAGCCCAAAATCGCATATTTTGCCCTATAAATTGAGGTATAGCTCAAAATTCTGACGTGTTGGAGCAAATCTGAGCCCAGATTCGGATTCAGAGGCCCAAAATCTGTCAGAGACACATAAGTTTGCTCTTGAGACAAAAAAAAATGTTGCGCTGTTTTACCAAGATCATATTATTTCAAGGGACACTTCCACAATGATTTCGGAAAATATTCGTGTATTTTTTTGTGAAAATTCGTAGAAATTTCCTCTAGCAATTTAGTTTAGGATTTCTCTCAAAACCACTGCAAAAAGTTTTTCAGGAAATTTATGATTTTTTTCTTTTGAAGTCCTGGAAGTTTATCCCATGTTTTTCGCATGAAATTTTATTAGGAATTCCGCCACAACCATCGATGTTTCTAAAATCTGAAATTATGTATACAAGAAATTTGACAAAAAAAAATCCAACTTTGAATAAATATCTAGGACTTGTCAAAATGCTTCTCTCCAAGTCAGAAAACCTTCTAAGGATCTGTTTAGAAGTAGATCAATAAAAACAAATTTTCAGGGATTTACGGAATATTTTCCGGGATATCTAATCAGTAAAAAAATTGAGAGTTCCGTCTAATGTATCGCCGTGCATCATGATAATTTCTGAGAGAGTATGTATTAACGTATTGGAAAAATGAGGTGACTTCATGTTATTAAGGTAATGCTAGTTTTATTTTTCAATCATACACACCTTCAGTAAGATGAAGATAAGATTCTATCAAGGAATGAGGTTGAGCTTGAGGTCTGGCCTTGATTGACCGCCCGTGGATGCTATTCCAGTATCGCCAGACCAGCTACACTCACATAAGGAACCAATGAAATATCTGCCGGGGGCTAAGGAGTAGAGTGGGTCAACGTTGTATGGAGAAATTTTAAATTTAATCGTATCAACCCGGAACAAAGCTTCTTCAATCTATATTAGCGTCCAAAACAAATGTGCAAAATTTGGGAACGATTGGTTGCGTCCCCGTATACCGCATTGCGATTGAAATTTGTGTGGAAGTTAGTATGGGAAAACGTGCTTTTTTGCATTTTACTCATAAGTTGAATTCTTTTGTCTAATACCATGTAACTAATGACGTTAAAGTATAGCCCAGGATATGCCGAAAAACTTTGCCGAAGACCGCAAAGTGATCCGACGCATGTGGAAAAAGTTATTCGCCTGGTAACTTCGGCCAAAAATTGAGATTTTATTATTGATGTTATTCCTTTACATGTTAAACGTTAAGCACCACCGGGCAATCTGTACGTTATAACTTTCTTCACAAGTGTCGGATCACTTTGCAGTCTTCGACAAAGTTTTTCTACATATATTAGGCTATACTTCAACGTCATTAGTTAGATTGTTTTAGACGAACAATTTCAATTTATAAGAAAAATGCAAAAAAAAGCACGTTTTCCCATACTAAATTCCATATAAATTTCAATCGCAATGCGGAATACGGGGACGCAACCAATCGCTCCCAAATTTTGCACAGTTGCTTTGGACGCTAAAAAGAATCGAAAAAGCTTTGTTCCGAAAAATCGACTTTGTTGAACCAGTCTACTAAGGAGGCATCTCCAGTGTGTGAGTGTTGGTGATCTTCTATTTTTAGGCGACAATGGCGCCTGCCACGTTAGGTTGCAGGACAATGTGGGAATGAGGAAGGAAGTGATGATTGCTATCGTTTGTATCCACAGCAGACCGAATATACCTCTGCGCCTGCACAAAGTCATGTGGATGTCGGAGCGTAGGTGGGATATGGTTAGCATTGGGTTCACACATTGCATTGGTGCGTGGATGCCAGCCAGGCGTAAGGTGTATTTATTACCCTGAAGATAATGCGGCGCAGTTCGCTTGATTGCATAACTCGTAGGCGTTATATGATAGATTGACACTGTTCTAGGAAAGTTGGCTTTTTCAACCCGTTTCTGTTCTAGCGACGGTTATAAACATGTGAATATACATGAGTTTTATATGTAGGGAAGAGAGAGGAAGTATATATAAAGAAAATACAAAGTAGGAGAAAAGGGACGGGCCAGGGATTAAACCCAGGATCTTCTGCATAGGAATCAGAAGCGGTAGCCACTAGACCACCAAGCCAGTCTAAAGATGAGATTCTATCAAGAAATGCAAGATTTTTTCTAGCAATCATAATTCAGAATGAAATTGAATCATTGGATCAATTGAACAATCAACACGTGGAAACATAAAAGTGTGCAAAAACAACCAGAAATAAACATAATCACAGTTAAACAGCAATTGAACACTAATCCATGGGAATTTCTTTAATTACTTTCACACCAGTCAACTCCACTTGCCACGCTTATACGGCTAAACCATTACATCAAACAAAACCATGGATTATAACAATCAAACAACTTAATCCACTCTGGGTACAGCTTCAAGCTAATCAATCCATTCCGTTTATTTTGCCACGCTTGGTGGAGGTAGGCATACATATTCCCTTCAGTCAGTGCACTGCACAGTGGTGGCAAATCCGCACAAAATTGAAAGCCAATGACAGCAGCAGCAGCAGCTGTTGCACTAACTCGCTCTGACACCAAGCACCACTGACTGGCTGGCGACGCGAGTATGGCAGCAGTAATCACACTTTATACCAACGTCGAACATAATCACTAATCAGCCAGTAACCAGTCGGCTTTGCTGTGCCCGGTTGGTAGACACTCTGTACCTAGGTCGAACCAATCGGGTTCCAGTGTTTGCTTAACCCAGTAAGATAAATTGTCGGGCTTTTAATGCTTGCTTTCTTAGTCATAGGCTTGGCTTGGTATACCTCTGGGTTTTCCGATGTGAATCCTTCTTCCGAAAGGTATCCCAGCTGTGTGGGGTGTCTTTTGGCGTAGTCAGTAGAGTAGCACGTCATAGATAAAAGCGAACAAGCCACAGTTAAGTCAAACTGATTTATGATAACGAATGAGACGAATGCATGATGATTAATGAGTAATGACTGAGATTCATTGCTGTTGTGGTGATGGGAGGCAGAGCAACAGGCACTCTAACAATGCTCAATGATCAAGTCAATAAGTATTGATTTATTCATTCGAACAGTGTGAAAAATAATGCCATTTCAATTGAGCATAATGAGAGAGAAGCAAAGAAACCCTATGTTAATGAGCACGTTTACAAAAGGATTGATCATTATTGAATGATCATCAATACAACTTTCCAACTGTTGTTTTGTGGGTTCTGTCTCATTCGCCCTTAACCATTTGCCCTTATTCTCATCGTACAAATACAACAAACGTCTGAAAAACTTAACATTTTATTTTGAAATTACTTTACGCTTTTAACGAAACGCCATCTGACCGCATGCTTTCTGGTTGAATATAGTTTGCCTATATTATGAAACTAGATTTCAATCGGTGATCATGTACAAGAAAAGCCTTTAAAAAAGCAGTCGACTCTGCCGATTTCTCATTGCAACAATAGCAAGCGTTTTAATCGATTTTTTTTTCTTCATTTAAACATAGTCGAATCGAAGACTTATACTGTAACAGACTGTTTCGGCAATATAGCAGCGGACACATTCATAAAGGATTCTGGCTTCTTTTGATCATAGGGAGTAACGCATCAGATTTCTACTGATTATCCACCATTTCCGAAGATACCTCTTAGTAAAATTCGTGACCTATTTCCTGATGGAATTCCTGTAAAATCGAAGTCGTATTTTTGAAGCAATCTCTGGAGGCATATCTGGAGAAACTAATAGACAAACCTCTGTAAATATTCCTAGAAAATGCTCTTGAGAAATGTTTTAAGAAATTCTTGTAGAAATTCCAAGGAAATATATCTGATAACATTTCTACAAGAACTCCAGAAATATTTCCTACTGGAGTCGAAGAACGAAATCAATAAATAATCTTCGCAAAAATCTCTGCAAAAATTACTGAAGACATTCCTTTGAGAATTTTCAAAGGAGTCCTTAGAGAAATTTCTGAAGAATCAGCTGAAAAATTTTCAAAGGAACCGCCGGTAGAAATATTGACAGAACCCTTGAAGGGTTTTATCTAGGATTTCTTGGAGCTATTTGTAAGAGATTCCGTGAAAGGTTTTCTAAGAGAATCCATTGATAAATTTCTAAAGAAATCCATCAAACAATTTTGGAAGCAATTCATAGTAGAGTTTCTAAAGACATATTTACAAAAATCTCTACACCCTCAAATGAAACAACACAGCGCACGAATTACTTTCACGCAGCGAGCAAAAAGACAAAGGATTTTTCACCCATATTTGTGTACGACTGGATCAACACAAAAAATGTGCTGATCCGGTGGTACCGTCGTGCGGGGTTACTTTTGACATGCGGGGCTTCTTTGGACACTTTTGAATATGGATTTTTTTAATTCAAAATATGGTTCTAATCTGTTTGATGTCTTTGGGACTATTATGAAGCAATAGTTTTTCCTTCATTTGATTGAAATTATTATTCAAACAGACCGTTTATTGCTTGTCAGGACGCGAAAGAACATCGAATAAACCAATAAAATATACATAACGTATCAGAACATTTGCTCTGTAAGCATTGTTTCTACAGTTCATAAATTTCAAAGGGTTGATCAATTCATTCAAAATGTATCAACGTACCATATACAATCGAATATTTGTATCGTTATACATTCTAAATGACCGTTTCACCCAAATAAAGGATTGATGTACTCTTTTTCAGGCTGTCTATATAGTAATATCACGCTGCTCATAATGCCAAAGATAGCACAGAACCATCTAAAAACACATATATTTATTGAAATCATGTACGATATAGTATGCTACAGTATTGGTACAATGTAGTTTTCTAAATAACCCTAGAATGTTTAATGCAATTTTGTTATAGTTAAAAATGTCCAAAATAGCCCCCATCCAGTTCTAAATGAGATGTGTCCGATTGGTGTATGAACAACTTTTCTGTTTATTGATGGATTTAGCTCAAATTTTGCATACATCCTACATGCATACTCACAATTATTGTGTGTAAAAATTGTGGAAATCCGTTCACTACTCTGGGAGTTATAATGTTATAATGGGAGTAATAAAGTTGAAAAACCACGAAAAAGTGTATAAAGAAGCCCCGCACGACGGTACACAAATCTGCGTGAAAATTCTTTTGTCTTTTAGGTCGCTGCGTGAAAGTTACTCGTTGCTCTGTGTACATCGAGTTCTGCGTGTAGATGCATTTTTTAAGCAATCCTTGGAGGAGTTTATGACAGAATCTCTAGAAAAAAAAGTAAATTTCAGAAAAATATCTGAAGGAATTCTGGATTCTTAGGTTTTGAAGAAATCGCTGGTCAAGTTTCAAAAAAACCCTTACAGGATTTTCTGAGAAAGTCCATGAAAAAAACGTTGGGAAATCCCTTGAGAAATTACTAGAGGAATTTCTGAAAGAAACTCCAGAAAAAAAAACAACATGTAGACAATTTTAGAGGAATTTCTGAAGCGACATATGGAAGATTTTCTAAAAAACTCCTGAGAAGTTTGTGATGGAGCCCAGCAAGAATTTCCGTTCTGTTGAAGAAATCCCTGATTTTCATTAAGGATTTGTTTTTTCAAGAGACCCATGGAAGACTCTCCAATGAAATATGTGAAGGCAAACGTGGAGGCATCTCTGAATAAACGTCTGAAGAAATCTCTGCAAAACTGAAAGGAGTTTCTTAATAAATACCTGTAGGGTTTTCTAAAGGAATTAAATAGCTCATTTTCTGAAGTCAATAAATTCCTGAAGCATTCCATTCCATGCTGGATTATCAAAAAATAGTATTTGGTAAATTTTCAAATGAATCTCACTGGTACTACTGAAGGAATCCCTAGATGAGTTTTTAAAGCGATCCATGAAGAAAATTTCTAAGGAGATCGCAGTAAGTCGTGGTTGCGAACGGTCGCGTTTGTCAAATTAGCTTAAGTGTTTTTTTTTTCTTTCTAATCGGATGCCTCCCAGCAAAAATATTTTTGAATATTTTGTGATATTTTTAAGAATTCAAAGCTTTATCCATGCATTGTGTGAAAAAGCAGACATTGGTGTTGGTTTCGGAAAAAGTGGTAGAAAATCTTGTGAAATCGTGTAAATGGTGTAAATTGCTGGTCATAATAGAGGAACAGAACGATGGGCAGGTTCGACACGACGGGAATTACCAATCTGGCAAAAACTGCTTTGAAGAAGGCCCCTGAATCAAATTGATAAACTGGATATCAAGGACGACGAGGAAAAAGGGGGTGGGCCGATAGGAAGCGAAATGCTGAATGTCGAGGTGAAAGCAAGATGAAACCGTGTACTCCAGTGATCGGTGAAGCAAAAGGGGTTGTTATGCGGTGAAAGGCCAGAAGGACATAATCTGGAAATCGTTTACGGGGTCATTTTTTAAGCAACCAACGAAAGCTGTGCATTTCCAGGATAGCGAAAGTTCCGGCTGGCGTAACCAAAGCAACAGCAGAAGAGAACATCGTCACAAAATTATGGGAATGAAATTAAAACGGCGAAGTCATCAGGTATTGAGTTCATACACGACCTGAGCGAAACGGAAAAGAAATGAGAAGAATTCCGAAAATCTCGGAGATCCTGGAGAAGAGGAAGTTCCGGTTGTTGAATCTTGGAAAACAGCATGCAGAACTTCATGAACACAATTGTCAGTTGAGCACTCACAAGGTGTTCCCATTTGGTGAGTTCGCTCCATGCTTTTTGCTTTATAGCTACATTTTACATTACCATTATATCGAACCAACATATAATTTCATATTAATCCATTACTTAATTATATTAAGTCCCAGACCATTCACGTATCAAAATCCCATCTTTCTATTCACGAGGGCGTCGGTGAGTCGCTGGCATCTCGATGAATAGATATCATCCTCTTCCTAACTATGTATCCCTTCCCATCCACAAAACGCATTTCTTATTGTTTCAGAGAGCGAGTAATGGCGCTTAAACCTAGGCTTGTTAGCCAGGACACAGTGTAAATGCCTGTGCCCCATCCCTGGAGCAAAAAGGCCCAAGGAGTGACAAAATCTTTTAGCTACGTCACTCCCAACGTTGGTGTTTAAATATACTAAAACATTTACACTTAAGACTAACACATTTACATGATACAAATACAGTTACACAATCTAAATCTTGTCGCATCACTCGCTTATAGTGAATCCCCAATCAACCCAATCCAAATATCCAACTCCTTGACACCTATGGGGGTGCCGGTGAGTCGCTGGCCTTTCATAAAGTAGGTGTCATATCATCACATCCTTTCCTATCCTCGTAACGGAGAAGATGGGCGTGGCCGGCAATGGAAGTTTTCATGTCTTTTTTTTTTTTTTTATTTATTTCACCGTCTTTGGCTATATGCCACACAGACTGTAAACTTAATATTAAAAATAGACATAACAATAACTTGATCTACCACAAACAACATATTCTATAAGCAACACTGTATACTACTTAAACCATTACAGCTTTCTTACAAAATCGATTTCAATCGGACATACAAAAAAAAAACAGTTATACAATGAACAAGAAAAAAAGATCAATCACACGAAAAAGTAAGCATTAATTCACATGAATGATTTGCTCCATAGGGCTCCAAGTATTCCGTCGGTTTATGAACTCCCTAAACTTCACTCCCTTTGGCCAGGTAGATGCAGTCATCGCAATTGGTTTCAGGCTTCGTTCCAACACAACCTTGAATGAAGCGTAGTCGATCGTACTGACATTCTTCCATTTGGGCATGAGGCTCACAACGTCCAAGCATTTCGATAAAGGCACACCGAGCTGTCGAGATACCATCAAGCCGATGTCGTTTATTGTAGCGCATTTGTCTATATTGGTCAAATATAACGAGAATACATCGCTATCCGGAGAATCAGTGGATACTTCGAAACTCTCGTTTTGCGTTGAGCTGCTGCAGTGTGTTCCATTAGTCCCATCGAAGAGATTGAGTGGTGATATAGGTGTTGAACAAAGATGCGTAGCAGTAAGTTCAGGCTTTTCAACGAGTTTTGAAAGCGGGCATGCAATGTTTGCAACGGTGGTTTTCAGCTCGTTAATTTCATCTGTCATGGATTTTGGCTCATCGGCTGCTGCATTGGTGTTGGTTGCGGTATTGACAAAACTTTTTCCTCGCTTTTGGCAATATTCCTTCATGCATGGGTTGCACATCCAAATAATATTGCATGACAGTGCACACACGTCTGATTCGGTTAAACCAACACATTCTGCGTGAAACGATTTTGCACATCTTCCTTCACACACTGTGAAAAGTTCTGCACGAACGTCGATGGTAAGGGAGCACTTCTCGCAGACACAATCCATTATGGAAAGACGAAATATTATTTCTTGAAATAACAACCGTAGGCGCAAAGAATCCTTTGAACTCGTTCAACGTCGATTTGTTCCACAGTTAATTTGAAGTTTTTACAGTTATTTTCTTCAACCTCTGATTTGCTCAACCTCTGTTTTGCTTCAACCTCTGATTGGATAGCTGTTTCTTCCCAAATAGCATTCCATAAGCAATTAGAAAAGAAGTATTAAAGCTTTAACATGACAACTTCCAGTATGCAATCTACGAATTACTCTGTTACCACGCAACGCAACGCAACGCAACGCAACGCAACGCAACGATCCATGAAGAAAATTTCTGAATGTATTTTTAGATTTTTTCAAGGAATCATAGGCGCCAACTTAGGGGGGGCAAGCATGGTTTTGCCCCCCCAATATTCGACGATTTTTCGATTTTCCCATACAAAAAATCAGAAAAATCAGGCTTTGCCCCCCCAATAATTTGACCAAGTTGGCGCGTCTGCAAGGAATCCATGAATTCCGGAGGGAATATCGGGAGGAATCGTTGGAGAAATTTCTGTAGGAATCCACAAAAAAAATACAAAAAAACCTAAACAAACTCTGAAAGACTTTTTGAAGGAATTTATGAAGGATTTTGTAAAGGTATCCTTAGAGAAGCTTTGCATGCATGCCAAGATGAAGTTTTAAAGTAATCCCTGGGTGAATCTTGGAAGAAACTGTGGAGGAGTTTCTAAAAATAACAAAGCAACATACATGGTAACAAAACAGTCATGGCAGCGTATGTAAGGGGTGCACAGAAGTCACTGTGACTAACTGCGCAACCATTACCTGTGCTGCCGTGACTGTTTTGTGAGCATGTGTGTTGGTTGCTTGGGTTCTTATGCAGGACTATTGTTGTTTTCTCAGTCTTCCATAAACACAACTACTACGAGCGATACCAGCTTTTCTGCTGCGAAAGGGTTGATGGATATTGTTTTATTATAAATGTTGAGCTTATAAATAGGTATTTTTAAACAGTGGTGACCTGATTTTGTCAGCCTTTTTTGAACAAGTAAAATAAAAGTGTGTTTAACACAGAATTGTCATTTTATAATCAATATTAATTCAGTTTTCAGTTGATGTCTTTCGGTGCCATATACAAATGAGGAATCGAACAAATCTCACATAACTTTTGAAAACGGTCAAACATTGTTTGCAAATTAACACATTTGTGCTCTTTTAACAGCTAAGGCGGCCTAATCCTGTCCAACCTTTAAAACCATTATCGTTCCAAATTACTGAAAGACTCTTCTTCTTGGTTACCTCTGGAACAGAACAAACGTCGAACGTTTCACACACGAACACGAACATCACATCAACAGACAGATGTGATTACCAATCAGACATCTCCCAATATGTGAGGTAGAAATCACTTGTTCAACTAAATCTTGCCACACTAAGGAAAAGTGCAAAATTTGCATCTTCTTTCCAGACATGCTTCCAATAATTGTAATTGTAATTATAATTTACTAGCTGTCCCGACAAACGTCGTACTGCCTGCCTACTGTGTTTTTTGACATACAGCTCCATAGGGACTGATGGGGCTTACCCGTTCCTGATCGAAGGATTTTCTTCCGCCGGGGAATATTTACTGGCGGTCCAGAAGCTCCGCTGCGTCGAATCACACCAACCTGGTGTATTGGAGATGGGTGTGCGCTGCAACCAACAACGATGGAACTTGAACTTCAGCACACAACACTTTATGGCCTCTTCGCTGCTGGGCAGCTTGCTAACACAAGTTTTGCTTCAAGCACTCGCGCGCGTCGAACATAACTACGTGTTAAGTGTTTCGGACTATGGATTAGGGAATTCACTTTGTGGGATATAACTATTAAAGTTACCACGACCGACCGAGCACTACGAGAACCAGTTGTCTTCGCGATATAATTTCAACTGACTGCTATCTGCCTGGATGTATTGTCTCTTACCCCTATCTATGCACTACTCTCCGATGACCAATACATGCCATCGGTCAACCGTGCTCTTCTACGCACTCTTCTCTCACATCCACATTGTATAGGGTATATAAACTTAATATTAGATCATTTTCTGGTACAAAATACATTACAACTCTCATCAGGGACATCCCCCGCAAAGTTATGGGTATGGGAGCCCCCCGTTCCAAAGACCGGAGAGGTCTCACACAAAGCTAAGAACCTTCCCCGGCCCCGACAGCACCCAAATACAAAATTTCAAACCGATTGGTCCAGTAGTTTCCGAACCCATAGCGGTCAGACAGACAGACAGACAGACAGACAGACAGAAATTCATTTTTATATATATAGATAGATTAGCAATACGATAATCTATTAGCTTTAGCTTTACATCGGGTCAAGGAAAGATTCCTCCAGGACTATTTGGAGCACACAAATTATAAATTTTATGTTCGAACAAAAGTCTACGAGGGCGAAAGGGGTCGAAGATAAACAACATTTGGTCTACTACGTGGTTTATGAATGACACCACCAGATTCCACCATAAATTTGTGTTGGTATTTCTTACATAATTCCTATTGGAAACCTTTCCGGAATTCATTGTGGTATTATTTCATTAGTTATTGCTGTAATTCCTCCGTGAATTTCCGCTGGTGTTCCTCAAAGCATTTTTTTTTATAAGAATACCTTCAGATATGTCCTTAAGCTTTTTTTCCATGCATTCCTTCTGTGGTACCTCAAGATTTTTTTCTTGTAATTCCTTAAGAAAATCCGGCTGGGATGTCACCACAAATTCTTGCTGGTAGTTCTGCAGGGCTTTTCCCAAGAATTTCCACAGGACCTCCTCCAGGGATGTATCCCAAAATTTCTGTAGGCATTTCTTTATTAATTCCTCCTAGGATAACTCCATGGACTCATGCAGAAATTTATCTAGGATTTTTTCTTAAGGTACTTTCAGAATTTCCTCTCAGTATTCGTTCAGAAATTCTACCGGGGAATCATCTAACGATTTATTTTAAAACAATCTATGGATGCCTTCTGTTATGTCTCCAGAAATTACAAAACAATTTAACAGGAATTTCTTAGTGAATTTGTCCAGGATGTCTCAAAAGACTTCCCTAAAGGGCTTCTCCCATGAATTTTCTAAGGATTCCTTCTGAGATTATTCCAGGATTTCATCGTGGTATTCCTACAGGAATATCTCTAGGTATTGCTAAAGAAATTTCTCTTGTAATTTCGACTATTTCGAAATTTATGCCAATGAATTTCAGCTGAGACTCTCCAGGAATTGCTGCTTATATTCTCCTTGAACTTTTTTTTCAGAAATTCTTCCGCGAATTTCTCCATAATTTTCATTTGGAGTCCTAACATGGGTTTCTTCAAATATTTCAAAAGGAATTTTTCCTATGATTCTTCTAGGAATTACGCAAGAAATTTTTCTAGGAATCTAGAAATTTTTCTAGGAATCCTCTATAGGAATTTCTTCAGATATTGAAATAAGGATTACTTTAAGAACCACTCAATAGATTTATCCGAGAACTTCTCTAGAGCTTTCTACAGAAATTACATACGGGATTTCTTCAGGAATTCCCAAGGAAATTCCTGTAAGGTTTCGTTTTGTTGATTCTCGGGTTATTTATCCAGGAATTATATAAATTTCTCCAGTGATTCTTCTTGGATATTTTTGAAAGTTTCCAGGGATTCTTCCACAGAGATCCATCCAAAAATTTGACATGGGATTCCTGTATGAATTTCTCCAGGTATTCTTTTAGGAAATGTGCTTGCTAATATGATAAGCGTGCTTCCCAGTTACTGGCAAAGCCGCTCCCAGTATTGAGGGAATGGAAACGTGGCAGGTAATGTTTTCGGCTTGAAACACATTGTAAATTGAAACAGAAAAGCAGTGGAAACAGAGCCAGACGCGCTAACCGGTTCCGCTTCCGGTGCCATCAGCTGCTGCCTTTTGCAGACCACAATTACATTAAGCTGCGACAAGGCTATGGTCCAGTAAGTAAGAAGAAGAAGTAAAAGATTTGACAATTCTGCTATAAAATGCAGAAAACACACATTTCTTATGATTAAGCGCCGTTTAAAAAAAATCCCTTTTATCCTGTGGCCTTAACTCCCACTTAAATTTTTGAACACTAAGCAACCCCTCTCCCTCTCCATTAATCTCCGGCACTTATAGGGCACTGCATGAAATTCTCTCCTTCTCTTTCACTCTTAGAGAAATTTTGTAAACAACAAGGCCAAGAAACGTCAAAATCCCATACAAAATCAAAACAGTGCAGTGCCCTATTACACACTGTTACTATGTTTGACAAGCTCATTTTTATGAGGAAAGACTTGATTTTAAAAAAATGTCCCGATTTTGCCAGGTGCCCAATTTTTCCAGCCCAACATGCTACCAAGGGCTGACAAAATCAGATCCTTACTGTATTCCATTGTATGTGATTCTTATATTATATTGTATTATTTTTTTTTTATTCTTAATCACTTAACCTAATTCACAGCTCTATTGTCCACTAGGGCACTACGTGAGCGATTTCAATTGACAGCTGTATCTACAGTATTACAGAGCCTGAATGTATTCTATTATACTTTATCTAACTGGTTGCCTCTCTGCTGCTTTCAATTTTCTACTCTACATGGTAGAATGATGAGCACAAGGATGATAGGTTGCCGTTGTTCCTTTCCAGTCCGATTGGGGGTCCATTATGAGTAGCAGTTCGCCAATGTCCAGGTATCCGGGTCCGTTTGAGCCATGGGGCTCAGAAGAGGGTCAGTGTCAGCCGCTTTCGGTGAAGAACAACTGACGAAAAATTGCAAGTGCCGGGGCTGGGAATCAAACCCATGACCATCCGCATATGAAGCGAACGTGTGACCAACTACGCCACGGGCCCCGGCATTATATTGTATTAAGTTTCTGAAAAAATAGGGGTTTCAGGCAGCCAATTAATCGTCCCATAAAAAATTGAAAAGTTTTCATAAATTATTCGAAAATTGCCAATAAATAAAAAGGGGTGAAAGCAGTAATAAACTATAAAACTTCCATTAACAATTCAAAAAGCGCATAAATAAATCAAAACTTCCCATAAATAATTAATTTTTGAGCAATAAAAAATGTTACAATTTCCACAAATGAATCACCAATTGCTGTAAAAAAAATTCGAACATACTACATTATAGAACTATGATAGAAATACTGAAACTATTGTGCAATTTAACAGACAATCGCTTGCTGGCCGAACTCGCTAACGCTCGTCGGACTTTAAAAAGGGATAACATCTCTGTTCACATTATACCGGGCAAATTATTGGATCTGTGGATTGCCTAGAAACGAATCGACGCAGTTACAGCGCATCGGATTTCGGAAACTTCGGCGGCCTTCTGCCGACTCAGTTCCTCAATCCTCTATGCGGCTTCGCCGCATGGCTCGGTCGGTTCTTTTACTTTGCTCATTGATTCGTATTTATTGCTAAATTTTCAATTGCTTTTTTGATGTTTTTCAATTGGGAATTTTTAAATTATTTATGGGAAAATCCGGTTTATTTATGGAAAATTTACACTTTTTGGGAGGAAAAAATGTAGTTATTTATTCAATTATTGAAATATTAGAGGAAATTCCGTCGTTTTTTATTGCTCGAAAATCAATTATTTATGGGAAATTTTGATGTATTTTTGCACTTTTTGATTTGTTTATGGAAATTTTGTAGTTTTTTATTGCTGCCACCCCTACTTCTTTATTGGCAATTTCTGATTTTGTTATGGAAAATGATCACTTTTTTATGAGTCGTTTATTTGTGGCCGGGGTTTCAATTCCTCTTAAATTGGGCTTGGTGCGTTTAACCTTCCTGATGCATCACTTTGGGAACAGCTTGCTGACGTAGTGTACGGTTTGAGTCAAAAATGACCCTAATGCACAAGGAGAGTTAAAAGGGCTTATCTCAATCTTAATCCTCATTGAAGGTAAAGCCAGATGAGGTTTAAATAAATGGACAAAAACAAATAAAAGAACACGTTGGGGAAATTTAGAAGGAAATCGAGAAATTTATGAAGAAATTCCTAAACAAAATTTAGGAATGTATTTTAGGAATATTTTATAACAGAATCCATAAAAGAATTTCTGGGAGAATTTCATGAATAAACGTTTTAAAAATTCCCTATATCTTCGGAAATTCATCCAGCGATTGCTTCGAATATTTATTAAAAGATTTTTTGAGGAAATTCTAGCATGAAGTATAAAGATCAAAACTTAAAAACTCAAAGCTTAGAGAATGACTTATTGAAGCATTAGTCAGATACACTAGGCTTTTTGGAGAAGTTTTTGAATTGTAATAGAGAGTAATTGATCTACTTTTTTGAGGATACAGACCAATTACACTTGTGAAAGCAAAAGATTTATTGAATACATTCAAAGTATTCTGGTTTGAAGGTAAGAGAATGTCAAAGCAACTTCGCCTAGAACAAAACTACTATAAAATATTGTAAACACCATGCTTTATTAAAACCATTACAAAAAATATAACAATCCAAATTGAGTTCAAATTGTTACTCGGGTTGAAGAATCTTTGAAACAAAACCTTAAAAGGAATTCGCGAAGGAGTTCTTGAAGGAAGGTTTGCAGGAATTGTTGAAGAAAAGGGAGTTATTTCAAAAGAATTCTAATCTCTGGAGAAATGTATGGAAGAATTATAAGATAAATTCCGTATCAAAATAGTGAAGGAATTCCTAAAGGAACTAGAAGCAATAACTGAAGCAATTCCCGGAGGAATTCCTATAGGAATCATTGGAGGAGTATCTTAAAACATAACCCTAGAAAGAATTCCGGAATAAATTCTTGTAGGACTTTTGAAGGATTTTTGAAAAAGCCCTCGAAGAAATTATTGAAGGAACTCTTAAAAGATTTACTTCAACAATCATTGAAACGATTTTTGTAATAATTCTGCAAAAAATTACTGAATAAATTGTTCAAGCAATCCACGAAAAAATACTTGGTGCAATTTATAGAGGAAACTTAAGAGAAATCGGCGAAGTATTCCTTGGAGAAATGCCTGAAGAAATTCTTGTGGTAAGTTCTAAAGAATAGTAGAAGGAAATCTGGAGTGGGTGTTTAGTGTGGTTTTCGAAGAAATTTGAGGAGTTGTTCCAGAAGGAATCCAATCCCGAAGAAATAAAGAAATTCTTGCAAAAACCTTTGGAGGAATTCCTGAAGGAATCCTTGGAAAATTTACTTAACGATTCATTGGAGGAATTCCAGAAGCAACATCGTTGCAGGAGTTTCTGAAGGAAAACTTTAAGTTATTATTTCTCAGGAATGCAGAAGGATTTTATCACGAAATACTTGGACGGATTGCTTAGGAAATCTTTTGAGAATGCTTCAAAATAAGGCATGAAAATATGTCTAAAGGAATCTTTTGAATACATAAAGTGATACCAGAAGGCATTTATGATAGTACATGAAAGTTTTTTTTATCTCGTTATTCGGGGATTTTCTATCGTAGGCAGGTTCATTACGGATGCATTGGATGAATTCATAAATACATATCAGGGTTTTATTTTCAGCCACTCAAATATTCCTGCAGGAAGGGTCATCGAAGAAACTCCTAAATGAAACCTTACAGAAATTCTGGAATGAGTTTTTAGAGGATTTCCTGAAGCAATCCTTCAAGATATTTCTGTAAGACTAATAAAAGCAATTCCCTGAAATAAATTTCTGATCGAATTCACGCAGGCATTCTGGAGTGAGGGGAGGTATTTCTGCATACTTGGAGAAAAATTACTGAAGAAATCCTTGGGTGTAATTCTTACATGAATCCTTGAATACATTTCCAGGAAATCTTTTTAGAATAAATTTCTGAACAAATATTTGGAGGAATTTCTGCAAAATCAGAGCAATTTCCGAGGGAATCCTTGGAGAAATGTTTGAAGAAGTTTTTAGATAAATGCTAGATTGAATACTTTGAGAAATAGTTCAAAGGATCCATACTTCAAAGGAGGTACACTTAAAATATCCTTAAGTACACCCATTGCATATATGATGGGTTTGTTGGAGGAACTTTTGAAGAGTTTCCTGGAAAAATTTTTAAAAAAATTGGAGGAATATATAAGGGAAAAACTTCTATTAAATTTCTTGGAGAAGTCCTTTGACGAACACCTGAAGGAATGCATGTTGCAAGAACGCTGGATAGCAACCCTGCAATGATTGTGTTCGCAAGAGATCTGAACGATTTAGGATATAAGTTTTTTAAGGTGAAACGGGATGCCGTGTTATTTTTCCTATCTTGCCTCTCTTTCTAACAATTTGCCTCGCGATTTTGAAGATGGTAATCAAGGTTATTGTATATTGCAAGGTTGAGCACGACGTTTAGTTTGTGAAGAAAAGGAGAGGAAGCGAAATTTCAAAGGAATTCGTGGAGGCGGGGGATTTGTTTTCAGAATTCCTCACGGAGAAAAAATAATGGCCGCTCAGTCAGTTTTGACATCTAAGACAACCTTACAATATATAATAACCTTGATGGTAATCTCGAGTTCTATCGCACTAAAGATGCTGAAAAACAATCAGCATATGCACTGCAAGTGAGCATACACAATGATAGGTTTTTGTTGCAAAATATGAAGTACAATCTGAGCTTACCATCTTAGTAGCAACAGAACAATGGCGGATATTTCCTCGACCGAGGGCAAACTGGATCCTTAATGAACCTTATTGGTATCCCAATCAATTTTTACATTCATAAATTTAAACTAGGTGTTCTGTGTATTGCTACAAACTATCATCCAAATTTGGCATAATAAATTTATTAAGATAAAAGATCCTTATCGTCTTTGCACAGCGATTAAGAAAGTTATCAATGACGAGAACCATCTCGTTAGTTTAAGATTTTTGCGAGGCTGCTTTTTGCGATTCGCAGCAGCTGCGAACCGAGTTTTGAGGCCAACAATTGCCTCAATCTTTAACCACTCACTCATCTTGAGATCCTCTGGGGGTACATAGGGCCATCGTAAAAGATCTCCTTACTGGGTGGTTGGTCGCTTTAGCCTTGACCTGGGCCCAGATAAGATTCCTATCCTATTCCTTGATTACCTTGTTGAGGCTTCGTCGCCACGAGCCCCTGGGTCTGCCTGTCCTGCCGGATTTCAATCCAGCGCTTGCTTGCAGATTTCATCTCCGTCCTTTCGTAGTATGTGGCCGACAAACCTCCATTGACGTTCTCTAATTTCTGTTGATATTGGTTTCTGATGGCATCGTCGATGGAGCTCAGTATTCGATACCCAGTTGTGAGGCCACCAGGCTCGAAATATACACTGATAGGCAAAATAAAGTGCCCACCTTTTAATTTTTTTCAATTTCTCTCATTTACTTGGTTCAAATTAAAGTAAACACACTGTAGTTTTTTTATTATCTTCACAGATCGAAAAGATAGTATAAATTTCTATGACATATAATGCACATAATTAGAGCGTGGGATATCACAGAAATTTACATGACATATCATGTAAAAGTCATAAAATATCATGTAAACTTCCATTATATGTCATGTAATTCAGCATGACTCTGAGTTTTTACATGACATATAACGCAAATTTACATGATATATCATGTAAACCATCATTACACTAAGTTTGCATGACTAAACTGAAGTTTACATGACGTGTAAATCTCATTATTTTTATCTGTGTTAATTTTTATATTCTTTTTAAGTTTCACTTATGGAATACTGAAAAAAAGGAGTTTTACTTAAAGAAAAAAGGATCAATTTGTGTTGAAAAAAAAAGTGACAAAAAAAAGTGCCCACTTCAAAAATCGATATGTTTTTGATAAGTTTCCATTGGAAGACCCCTCGATTGTTTATGTTTTGATATTTTGACATGTTTTGAAGCAAACGGCTTGACCTGGTGCATTTGTTTACGTGATCGCGTTTGATTAAGTTGAAAAAAAAATGGAGAACGTAGTGGTTTCGAAAGCAATTCCGTTGTGTATCCGAAAACTGGTAGTTCGTGATGTGCAAAACGGTGAATCGCACCAGGCTGTCGCTAGGAAGTACAGTATCAGTAAGGCAGCGGTTGGCAAAATTCTTCTGAAGCTTAAAACGTTTGGATCGGTGGTGGATCGCCCTGGCAGAAACAGGAAGCGGAAAACGGATGCGAGAACGAACACCAAGATCATGCGCGAAGTCAAGAAGAACCCGAAGGTAACTGTCCGCGAGATTCAGGAAACCCTTCAGTTATCAGTTTCCGGTCGAACTGTTGGTCGCCGTCTCGTAGCACAGGGGTTGAATAGCAAACTTGCCCGGAAGCGCCCATTTATCAGCAAGGCAAACAAAGCCAAACGGCTTAAGTTTTCTAAGGAGCATGCTGATAAGCCCCTAGAGTTCTGGAAAACGGTTCTCTGGACGGACAAATCGAAATTCGAGCTGTTTAACCGAAAGCGGCGGGTTCGTGTTTGGTGCAGATCGGGAGAGGAGCTTCATGAGCGCCACATCCAAGGCACGGTGAAGCATGGCGGAGGAAATGTAATGGTGTGGGGATGTTTTTCGTGGAGTGGAGTGGGTAGTCTCGTGAAAATCGACGGGATAATGACGGCGGAATCCTACATCAACATCCTGCGAGAAAATCTGGAGGTTTCGCTGCTCCAGACGGGCCTTGAAGAGAAGTTCATATTCCAGCAGGACAACGACCCGAAGCATACTACCAAGAAGACCAAGTCTTTCTTCCGATCTTGTCAGATCAAACCGCTGGAATGGCCTCCAGAAAGCCCGGACCTCAATCCCATCGAGAATTTGTGGGCGATTCTCGATGCCAGGGTTGACAAAACTGGTGTTACCAATAAAAATAACTATTTTGAAGCCCTGGAGCGCGCCTGGGAAGAGCTAGATCCACAGCACCTAAAAAACCTGGTCGAGAGCATGCCGAAGCGCCTGCAGGAGGTCCTGAAGGCCAAAGGAGGATACATCAATTATTGAAAAGCTTTTGTTTTACTTTAATTCATGTTTTCTGTAGCCTAAATGAAGTGGGAACTTTTTTTTGTCATTTTTTTTTTCAACACAAATTGATTTTTTTTTTCTTTAAGTAAAACTCCTTTTTTTCGGTATTCCATAAGTGAAACTTAAAAAGAATATAAAAAAATGATAATAAAAAAAAAAACTACAGTGTGTTTACTTTATTTTGATCCAAGTAAATGAGAGAAATTGAATAAACGATGAGGTGGGCACTTTATTTTGCCTATCAGTGTAAGCTACAGACATCGAATGATGTTCTGTAGCTTCTGTGTGGTCTCTACTGTCACGCACCACGATTCCCTGGCGTACAACAGCACAGATTTCACGTTGGAATTGAAAATTCGAATTTTGGTACGTTGATTGAATTGATTGGATCTCCATATATATCGGAGCTCGCAAAAGCAGCCCTAACGCTCCTAGGTCGATCTTGGTACCGCCATCTGGCGCGATCTAGCTGCCAAGATATTGACGACAGTTTTCGGCCTTTTCATCTGCTTGCCCACCTACTGTAAAGTTATCCATGTTGACCAACGATTTGGTCTTGTTGACATTGATGGTTAGGCCCACCGTGCAGGCTGTTCGGGCTCGTTTGGAAGTTGACCATCAATGTTAACTTCTTTTCCCGATCAGCCTAGATAGCTGTGTAGTGTCGGTAGCGGTTGTCTCAATTGGCTAAGAATAACACTACGGATCGCCTGATCCAGTGGTAAGAGTCCACTAAACAGGTGACCCCTAATTCATGGTGTTATACGGCTTTACGCTTACCGTGCCTAGGAATGAATGGTTAGGGGGGTCTAATAAAAACCTAACTAAAAGCGGAGCCTGTGGAGTACTAGGGCGCCCTTCCCAGTATTCTGCCCTTACTGCGCTAACCGGAGCAATGGTGCAGTTGACCTTGTGTTTCTTCGAGATAATCTGCTATCATTCTTAAGCCTCAACTGCGAGGCTCAATAAGGGTGGGATTACTAGTTTGTTGTTTATTAGCTTTAATTATAACCTATATGGCTCTTCGCATTATGCGTTCTTCACAGTGTCCTCTGTGTATGTTCGTCTCTGGTGCTCTTCAATCGATACCAAATTGGTTTTTATCGCTGCTCTTTTTTCTTGTGTTGTGATTGTACGAGATTGATCGTGCCTAGTTTGGGTAGTGGCTATGGTTATGACAGCTCAGATCAATCTTCAGCATAAAAGAACAGCTTTGGTCCAAGAACCTTACTTTCGTAGGGAGGATTTCTATGTAGATGTAATGTTTTAATTAACACCAATATGGTTTCGCATTTTGCGTTTGACCCGATGTTTGTTACTTTTAGTAAAATTGAAATGACAATCTCGAGCCCCAAAATATTTTGAAAAAAATACTAGTTTGCAGCCTTTGCCATTCCCAAATCTTGGTGGGATTATACTGTCAAGTTTATTCCATAAGTGAATAATGTCTTCGTATGAAGGTCAAACCTATCAATTTGACCTCTTTCTTTTGAAATGATTAGCACGCTTTGTCGAGCATCACACCCGTGATGTTTTTCTAGCAAACATGCCTCTCCATGGGCACCAACATGCTTACCAAAATGGAAAGTCCACTGTGATTTGTTTACACAATGTTGTTTACGATATCGGAAACGCATTCTTTCAAAAATAATTTTGTTTGGGTGTTTTCTCGGATTTCCAGGATACTTTTGAACACGTACCTTTCGATTCCATATTGGAAGCCGCATGTCCTATTTACCTTTCAATGATTTCCAATTGGATTTACCAAATGCTCAAAAACCAACATCTCTTCTCGGCATTACGCCAAGCAGCGATTAGGAAAGCGAGTGTTTGTGGATGCCCCTCGCATGATTTTTGAGGAATCTCGTAGCAGAAACGCAATTGAGACAACTCAATGTGGTTTTCCTACTTATGATTTTGTCCATCACAAGCCTCAACAGGCTGCTTCATATGTATATCTTAGCTGAGAATCCGACTGTGGAACTTTGCATCATTTGATATGTAACTACCCAGTTTTTACGCAACTGCGTTTCCGAGCACTCGGTAAACACTTGATTAAGTGAAACTGACCTAAGAAGCCTGAATCTTCAGGATGTTCTGTTGTTCTGAACCCGTTGTGGCAAGTAGCTATAGGCTTACTTTACGCTTTATGCGTTTTTTTACAGTGTCCTTTTCAGGGCGCTGTTTGAACCCGTTGTGGTACGCTTATGCGATTATATCGACCCTATCCCCTTACCTTCCCTTTCCCTATCCCATCCCTTATTCCTCCCTTCGCTCTCCCTCAGGTAAATGATGAATAGGCTCGATGGCACAAATTTCCCAAATGGAGGAGAACGTGCCTCTTGAGCCGACCTACTGATACCTGATAGGCCCACCGTAGAGGAGCGCTCGGTCGAAGTCGTTCAGATACTCCAAAGTGATAGGCTGCCAAAGTAGCCCACGATTCGGTGCACGGTCAATCGACCCCACCATGATCTAGTCGATTACGATGAGAAACAGGAGCGGAGATAGTATGCATCACCCTGATGGGGTCAGACAAAGTTGTGTGGCTTCGTGGTCGTGCGGCAAGTGTCACCAAGCATTTAGTCGCATCGTGCTAGGAGCGCGGGTTCGATTCCCGCCGCAGCTGTCAGGAAAAGTCTTCGGCTGTGCCACTGGGCGTTGCATGCTAGTCCGTTGTCTAGTGTCGTGCTTCCTTCAAAGAGCAAATAGTTCACTGGAAGTACTAAACGTGTTCGTGTAAAAGTTCCGTTCTGCAGGACTCTGCATGTAAAAGCCTCGCTCTGTGCTTCAATAAGGTTGACGATTTTATTCAGCACTCCATTGCATCTCAGGGCAGCCTGACAGATTTTGGTGGTTCAGACGAGCGAAAGCTTTTTTCGCAGTCAATGAATACCAAATAGAGGAACGCTTGGAAACCGTAACCTGCTCCATGATGATACGGAGCGTGCCAATATGATCCACATAAGATCTTCCGTAAATAAGTGATTATTTGACGTCGCATACCCAAATTATGGCAACGAAATGTACTCTCTCTATGAAACATTTTTATTGATTTGAATCTCAATGTAACTACCTTTGCATTGTTTTTGTCAGTTTCCTTCTTCTATTGATGTCACTTGATTACTTCACCATACCTCGAACAACTTTTTAATCCCAAACGCTTGCCGGACCGGAAACTCGTCAGGCAACTTTCAAGCCTCCGGGCCGTTGGACAGCTTCGAAATGTCACACTTCATCCGAATGGGTATGTATGGTTTCCGCACTCGATAAAGCGAGCGGTGCTTAAAAGCCAAAATTTGAAACTGAGCCGCGTTGTTCAAATATAAAAGATACGAAATCAACACACAGCATCAACCGCCCGGCAAAGAAGCGCGCCGAATCGATAGCGGATGGTCCCCTCTGAAGTCATAAACCAGTAGCACATATTCCGCGTTTGGCAAATTATTCGCAATGAAGGCAATGAACCGACACGGCTTGCGAACCAAAATTGCGCCTTCCACTGAAGCGTGAAAATGTGACGTGTGAAATGTGTAAACGAAACAAAAATGGTAAGTGCCAAAAACCCGGTGGCAGCAATTGGTTTTCGTCGTTCGCTTCGGTTCGCTGCCTACCTACAGACCTACTGCATCGAAGAGCCGTCCGTCGTCCGTCATCATCTCGGTGCTCTCTGTGTCGGTGGTGGATCATCTCACTCACCCACATTTTGGCGCTACATATTCCGACTGCTGATGCTGCGGTACAATTTGTTGGCCGAAGCATTTCTGTCGGGAGTTAAGTGAGTGAGTGCGTTATTATAGCTAATAATGCTAATCTTTTATTTGCGTAATATGATTGCTTGGAGCATCATCGCCGGCTGGCACGAGTGTAGCTTAGATGATAGACATTTTCGGGGAAGTATCATTGAGGGGTGTAATGATATGTGGCATTTTTGGTAATGCGATTTGGGAGGTGCTGCTATTATAGTCGTACCATCATTTGAAACAAAGTAGGAATGTTAAAATAAATTGCAATGTAGGTCATAAAGCTGGTGTTGATCATGAGAGTAAGACACTGGCCCTATTCATCGTTCATCAAAATAAAATGAAAAACATTTGCGTTGGAAGGCATTTTCGAAACACAGTCAGAAAAAATAGGAATGGTTTAATATGAAATGTCTTGTTTGTGTAACTAAAACATGTTTAAAAATTGCATTCACATAAAAAAGTATCATCTACGCGATTACTCTTTTGCTACTTGTGTGTGATATACATCTCGCCGAAAACAATTGATAAACGACCCACGCATGAGTTTGCAGTGCATGAACAATCAATAGCATGTTTTGACCCTGAGTAATATTGATTGACAAAGAAATAGACGTAGGCTTTATACACGGACACGTACTTCCAGTATTTAAGCTACATAGGGTCTGGGACCATTTGGGCAGCAGCACCTATTTTGGGCACTTGCTTCTATAACTCAGTCAATTTCAAACCAATTGACTGGAATTTTTGAACATGGATAGATACGGCGACTATCTGATCGTGTCTCGAAAATCAAGTCAATCGGTTCAAAATTGACTGAGTTATAGCAGCAAGTGTCCAAGTTAGGTGCTCCTGCCCTAATGGTTCCAGACCCTATTCGCTCTTGAAGAAAGTACGACACTAGACAACGGATTAGCATGCAAGGTCTAGCCGTTAACTTTTCCTGACAGCTGCGGCGGGAATAGTATCCGCGTTCCTCAGCGCGATTTGACCAAATGCTTTTAAACAATTGAACTTCTTCTTCTTGGCGTAACGTCCTCACTGTGACAAAGCCTGCATCTCAGCTGTGTATATCGTGTGGCAGTCCACTTTGGACTTTGTCGGTGTGGTATCAACACTTCCGTTTTTTTTTTATAAAATACTAATTAATTTTGTTTCTTTTTTTTTCAGGTACGTCTAACAATGCATAGGATCATTACATCGAAACTGGTTAAGTATTTTTTTGATTGGAAACAACACATTCTATACCGTAAAATGGAGTAGATCAAGGATTTACATATTACAAGTCGATTGATCCTGAACCTTAGAAAAAAAAAACGGATTAATCAACCTAGTGGTGATAGTGCCTTTCTCTTCGAATATGTACTCATGATCTTCGACGTAAGCATCCTGAATCCTGTGAATATTTTATTTATTAAAGCAAAAATTTTATCCAAACCATCATCGAGTTGGGAAGCTTATTGATGGCACATATTTCCGACATTATGTTCAATGTACAGGCAGAGCTGAAAAATATCAGACCTCTTTGTTGAGGCCGTAATTTACAGTCTTCGATAAACTTTTTCCTGTACACTTAACTGATTACTAGATTCATGAAATTTGACCAAAAAAATGGAAGCAAGTGAAATTTGAACCATATCACAATGTGCGAGGAGCAACCAGTCGGATCAAAATTTTTCGCAGTAAAATGACAGAAAAATAGCAAAGGGCGCAAAAGGGAATTGAAATATTTTATTCGATGTTGATGCGATTAAATTTCAATTTTCCCATGCAACAAAATGGTTACTGTATATTCACACCTCAGAAATTTGAAAAGGTGTGATTTGATGAGCCTGCTTCAGTTTTGTCAAGATTTTGTCCTCTTACACATATTTATCGCTTGTTAATAATTTTCACTGTTTGTACCACTTTCTAAGAGATACCCGGAATCGAGTCCAAGACTGTTCCTGATGTCTCAAATATGGTCTGAGACTAGTTTCTTGCTAAATGTTCAACAGGTTTTCTAAAAAGCCAAAAATTGATGTGCATGATGGATTTCTCGCGTTTAGTATCATACAGGCGTATCTACAATGATCGATATCTGTTCATCGATTTTCTCTTCGGATTATTCCGGCAAATATGACCAATATTCGGATGATCTCTCGGTGTGTTGGCGCGAGTTTCCTCTGGATCAATGAAACACATATCGAAAGCAGCGTTTTCTTACGACAGCTTCAATGCTATATTAAATAGAATTCATTTTAATAGTTTTACAACGTGCTTTAACTTAAAATTACTTACATGATAGTTTCTCAATCTCTAACGGACTCTCCAACTCAACGCACAACCTAACACTAAATCTAATAACAATTCAAATACACTTAATTCAAATAGGACAGATCGTTGAAGTACTAGATTTGTAGTAATGAGCTGAATTTTAGTATGGTGAGAAGGTCAATTCTCCGTTTCAGCAATGAAATGGTGCAAAAAGCGTGGGTATTATGATTCCTTGTCTAATTTGATGCTGTTTGAGCAAAACTTTGGGCAACAGTGCTGCTGTTTTCTCCATTTCTAGCAACATAAACAGCATAGTTATCCAAAGTTTTGCTCAAACAACATCAATTTAGGCAAGGAATCATAATACCCACGCTTTTCGCACCATTTCTTTGCAGAGACGGAGAATTGATCTTCTCACCATACAAAAATTCAGCTCATTACTACAAATCTAGTACTACACCGAACGTGCTCCATTGGATAATGAAAAGTTGCCAGTTTCACCCAAATACAAAATTGCCGTCGCAACACGGTGTGTTTCAGTAAAGGACGACTTAGACTAGCATCTAAAACAACAAAAACAACCGAAAATGATTTGCTGGCCAAGTTATTAATTAAAGAGAAAATCGACGATGAGAAATCTATCAATGTAGATACGCCCGTATGATATTAAGCGCGAGATTTGATTCATTTTACATTTTGGTCATTCTGGAGGGACATATAAAACAGGTTCTGGAACACTACCGGTAGTCTCTAATGTGATCTGAGACTATTTTCTTATAAACTGTTCGTCAGGTTATCGAAAAAGCCGTGGTTTGATGTGAACTGCTTCTGGAACACTACCGGTAGTCTCTGATGTGATCAAAGGCTGTGTTATTGCAAACCGTTCATCAGATTATCAAACCAGCCGCGATTCAATGTGTCGCATGCATGGGTTTGACTCCCATATTCATTTGACCACTTCCAGCGGGACACCCGGAACCAGTTCCGGAATACTGCTGGATGTACCATATATGTTCATAAACCATTTTCTTGCTAACCGTTCATCAGGTTATCTTAAGAGTGTCGCATGCATGGGATTGGTTCACTTCCGGCGGGACATCCGGAACCGGTTCCTGAGCACTACCGGTAGTCTCTGCTATGATCTAATGCTATTTTCCTGCTTACCGGTCTTCAGGTTATTGAAAAAGCTGCTATTTGATGTGTCGCATGCATGGGTTTGGTCTAGGGTTTGGTTCACTTTTATATTTGGCCATTTCCGGCGGGGCACCCGGAACCGGTTCCGGAACACTATCCGTAGTTTCTGCTGTTATCTAAGGCTATTTTCCTGCTTACCGTTCTTCAGGTTATAACGGGGCCAGCCTGTCGCGCTTCCGTTAATGGTTGGATGGCTTATGCGCCACTCCGTTAGGAGACCATCCAACAAAGATAGCGTTGCCCGGCTTGAGACCTTCTTAAGGGAAGGGTCAGTTTTCTTGATGAGTAAGCTGACGGCTGACTCTACTAAGGCCGTCGTACTTCTCGTTGCCGAGTGGATACGACGAACTCCAAAGAAAATTACAAATAAATCCCTCCAATATCCGGCCGGGAACAAGCCACCAATGCGGGGGTTTTCTTCACGGGCCCAGTCCAAAAAGTTCACCTGTCCCAGTCCACGGAATACTAGAGAACGGTCCAAAATCGGATTCGGGCCGACTACCCAGTAAATTACACAAGAAAACTCAAGAGACTCTACAAACGGACGCGAAGCAACATAAGACCTTAGGAAAACATCAACTAACTACATTCAAATTGGACGATGCATTTCCTACCGTGTATCGGATCAATCTGCAAAATTTGCAACGGCAACAATTAGATTCATTAGATCAGATAGATAGCCGAGAGCCGTCGTTGGGTTGGTGCGCAGCTACCCAGCTGCGGAGGTAACTTCCATTGCCGGGCCCACCGCAGCCGTGATCAGTGAATGAGATTCCTGGTTCTATCACTCGTCGCAGTTGACGTGCTGCTGCGCAGCCGTGGACGTGATATCCACCTCCACCCTCCCTGACTGATCCAATGAAAATGACGAAAGAAATCAGAGGGAACAGCTTTTATGCCCCTACACTGAACGGAAACCCCCGCCCAAGATCGACTGAGAGGCGATACGATCGCGCCCCTTAACGACATTCGGTCGGAAACCGTATGGTCCACCGACCGAATGATGTCATCCTAAAATCGGATGACAGCGATATGGAAATGGAATGTCGACCATATGGTCGAGCAACCTTGTTTTTTAGCGATTGATATCAATCATATATCCACTTCCCTTCTCAAAAATGATTTGCTTAGTGGCCAGGGTGCCCTCGCGAACACCCATTTCAAAAATGTGTCATGTCCAAAAATAAGACATGCAACACAATTCGTCAATGTCGCGGGTATAACGAACAAGGAACTTGTTACGCTATCGATGAATAAATTTGGTGCATCTCTGTTTCCTTCGCTCTGCAACTAATATTCATTCACATAGCGTGCGTCGACTCATACGCGAATAAGATGGTCGTCATCCGCTTTTTAGGATGATTGCCGCATGACTGATTCGTCATTCGAAAACACGATTTTGCTAATTTGGACTGGATGGTCGGACAAATCAGTCGATTTCGGGATGGGGTTTTCGTTCAGTGTAGATTAGCAGATGTAGCTCCTCCCATTCGGCTGGCTTTCCAGTTTATTTCGATTGCATGACCCGCCCCGCATGCTTCGGACGCTTCAAACGATTTTCAACCAAGAAATGAGAGAAATTTTCATTTAACAATTAAGTAACCAAAATATAAAAAGATTTAGATCATTTTAATTCGAAAAATGCTAGAATTACACAAGGGATCGCCCTTAAATTACGACACACAAAAGTTAGTCATTTTCAACCCCTCCTCATCACTATGTCACACTTTTTGTATGGGACCTCTGAAATTTTTGTATGGGTCGTCACGCTTTGCTGCCCCCTTTAAACGTGACGTAATTTCTGGACGCTCCCCAATGTTCCACGAAAAATGGTTCTGATTGGACAATGCGTTGCTAAATTCTGGGTGGAACGATTAGTGGCCGGAATTCAATTTTTAATTTTTCGATTGAACAACACTTTTCTCGATTGGTGGAATGAAATTATCTGATTTACAGCTCTTGAGGGATTATTTTCGGTGGTCCTGAAAAGGACCGTTTAATTAATTGACGATTTTAGGAACGAAATGGCATGAAAACATTATGTCACGCAATGCATGTTGGTTTTCTCCTTGCTAAATACAGAATGCCACCGAAAACTGGTACGCCGCTTTCTGCCATTCATGAGATTCCTGGTGCTATCCGCACGATAGCTGAGAGTTTCGGCTGGGTTGATGTGCCACTGCTCTGCTCAGCTGTAGAGGTGACATCCACCCTGCCTGACTGATCTAACGAAAATGACGAAAGAAATCAGAGGGAACAGCTTTTATGCCCCTACATTTGCAGATGAAGCTCCTCCCATTCGGCTGGCTTTCCAGATTATTTCGTTTGCGTGACCCGCCCCGCATGCAACAGACGCTTGAAACGGTTAATCAACCGAGAAATGAGAAAATTTTCATTTAACGAATAAAGTAACCAAAATATTGGAAGATGTAGATGATTTTATTTCGAAAAATGGTTAAATTAAATAATGTTTCACCAAAAATGGTCTGGATAGGATAAAACGTTGCTAAATTCCTGGTGGAATCGTTAGTGGCCGGCATCATTATTGTTGCGGGGCCACCAAGCATACAATTTTTCACTTTTCGGTTGCACCACACTTCTACCGAACGATGGAGTGAAATAATTATCTGATTCACAACTCTTGAGGAATAATTTTCTATGGTCCTGGAAAGAACCGTTTGAATATTGGACGATTTCAGACACAAAATGGACATGAATTTATCATGCCAAGCAATGCGTGTTAGATTTCCCCGTGCGGAATGCTGAACGCCGTCGAAAATTGGCCCACCGCTTGCTGCCGTGGATGCGATTAGTGATCTCCTTCACTGTTGCTGAACCACCACCAAGAATTCAATCTTTCACTATTTGTTTTCACTACACTTTCTCGGTCGATGGAGGAAATTTATCCAATTAACTCTCTAGGAATCATTATGTTGATTGAATTATGGACGGTTTTAGGAAGAAATTGAAATCAATTCATCATGCCACGCAATGCGTGGTGGATTTCTCCGTGCTGTTTGCTGGAAGCCATCGAAAACTGGCCCGCCGCTTGCTGCCGTGGGTGCGATTCCGGATTTTGCTGCTGCCTCTGCCACCACCGTCGATCAATCCGATGTTCAAACACTTCCTTGGTCTGCCGCGTTAGACGGTTAGAAGGTGAATGTGCAACAGCTCCCTTGCCGACAACCACCGCCACCGAGCCGACACGGCCGTCAAAGAAGAATGAGCGAAAAACGCTAACGAAGAAAGTGAGCAGCTCTCGTTCGATGCGTTCACCTCGAGACGACAAAGACAAATGAGGGAAGATGCGAAGAAGCAGTAGCTTTTATATTTGACGGGAGCATCCAAAATTTGCTCGATCGTGATTGGCTGGAATAAACATGGGTTCAGTTTTTCCAATTTTTCAATAGTTTGTTATTAAAAATCAGCAAATGTTAATATTGGACATAATTGGTGTAAAGATTTGCAATCAATTGGAGCCAAAATTTTGAAAATTCAACGAGAAATGGCTGAGTTATTAACGCTCAAAATCTCCACTTCAAACGTAACGCGGCCGATTTCTGAAAATTTAGAATGACACCCGGTATAGAAAAGAGAGACGTAGTCCTACGTCAAAATATTAAGGTAATATCTGAAAATTTGTTTATGGAAAAACCATAAAGAATTTCTGGAGACAGTGCTGCAGGAATTTTGTGGAGGAATCGCAGCAACAACTTCTGAAGGCTTCTTTCTTAACCTTCACGTACCCGACCCCTGACAACTCATTTTCAAACTGCTAGCATTTCGTCAATTTTTATCCGATTTTTTTGAAGTCGTTCTCAATCGATCATAAATTGGTGCTAGTTTATTATACTCAAGTGGCCATGTAGTATCCGGAACCATTTCGGAGATATTCCGGATTGTATTGGGGTCAGGAGGTGGAGAAGGTGTCCGTTTTTGCCAAATGGCTAAAAGTGATTATTTCGTGTATTATTGTGTTTGACAATCCCCCGCATAACCTGTTCCAGGTGTTCCGGAGCGGCCATATTAGTTGATACATACTTAAGTCATTTTTTTCTGCCTCATTCTTTCAAAATCATGAAGATTGATACTATTTATTTATTTATTTATTTATTTTTAACTGTAAATTTTAGAAGAGGGAAAAGCCCCCTTGAGTGATTTCCATTTGAAATCTTCCTCAAAAGGGCGCAAAACCTCTATATCTTTTCAAATTAACGTTATAATACTAAATATTAAGAAGATTGATACATTGCTCGGCATGTTTTGGTTGCAAACCAGAAATGTCCTTGATGACATCCCACTAGCGTGCACAGGGGGGGGGCAAGGGGGGGCACTTGCCCCCCCTTCTATAAAAAATTCTATGCACCATTTTTGCAATTCTTGCGCAATGTTGAGAATCACTGAGCTATGGTGCACCATTGACACATACAATTTCTTAGTATCTCATGCACATCCATGATGTTCTCAGAATCATCTAGGCTAATCTCACGCACCATCTTCTAACTAATCAGTGATGTCAGCGCCACATTTGAAAAACATGCACCATTTTGGCATTTCGTATTCAAAAACTGTATTCCATGTACGTGAACCATGGTGACTTCGGCACAACAATGAATTCTAAGCACCATTTTTGCAATTCGTGCGCCTAACCATGCAACATGTTGATAAGCTTTGTAAAACGATGACATCTTATGCACCATTAGGATGTGGTTCACAAGTGAATTTGATGCACCATTTTGGCATTTCGCATACAAAATAGCATACCTTGTACCTAGACTGTGTTGATTTCTGTACCGCATAGACGAGTGTACCGATGAACATTGAGTTCACTGCACTGAACGAAAACCCCCGCCGTGCAAAGAATGATTCTTCATTCAATACGATAGAAATCCGTAGAATCGGAAATTTGAATGATTACAGAACAGGATGAATTTACTGCATCCTACTGGATGAAAATCATCCTGTTATAAAATTATTATTGGCACAAATTATAAATGATTTTCCGGTCAGAGTTTGTTGTGATTGATTATCATCACAAAATCATGTGAAAGCGTATTCATCTGCGTCTCAGACCGACAATCATCCAATTTCAGGTCAACATCTGTCAGTCGTTAAAAAAAATGACGGGTTTGAACTTTGTGTGAATTTGTTGCCTCCGGAAGGATCTCTTTAAAACAAAAGGTGAATTATGAAAGGTAAGAATAAATTATTTTACTTCCTTAGCCCCTCATAGGACTTTTCAAACAAGATTTGTTTTTATTTACAGACTACTGAGAATCTCAACGCGTATACCGGATCCGAACACAAACGATACGAAATCCATGGCTTTAAGTTTGGTTTAAAATTGAAATGTCCTGCATGTGTTTATACCTTGGTTATAGTGAAAAGTTAATAAATTTATAAAATCTTATTCATATTAGTTTCAATTTCCATTCAAAACAAATTTTTAATAATAACAAACCCTGTAATGAATCAAAATCTGAAAAAAGAACGACTATCATTCATTTACAAGCATCTCAAAAGTTAACGAAAATCATCTTTTTTTAGGTTGGCCATCATTCAAACTGTTTTGATTTTGAAGGAGGTTCATGAAATGAAAATCATCCGAACCTTGTCTGAAAATAGGCATGGGGCTCGGATGAGGCAAAAATCATTCAATGCATGGCGGGGGTTTTCGTTCAGTGTGAGCCAGAAAATTTTTGACAGCACAGCGGGGTCGACTCTCAGCAACTTCTACTCAGACATGCATCACCAAAATGCGCTGATAATTTTTTTCTTTGATTTCTTACATGAATATTTATTTAAAGTGATGCATATGCATATAGTTAATGCACTAGCCCATATTTTTGCAACTTCATCGCGAAAACTAGTTGCAATAAATTAAACAAATATTCAGCTGGGTAGAAGTTGTTGAGAGTCGACCCCGCTGTGGTGTCAAAATTCCTTGCCCGAGTGAACTTTCAGCGGGCGGTGCACTCGTCTATTGAGTTTCCTGCACCATTTTTGCAATTCGTGCACCTACATATGGGATTTGTTGAGTATATCTGAATCATGGTAAAACTAATGCACCATACAGACATCATGTAGCTCCTTTGTATTCCATGCACCACCATGATGATCACATAAATATCTAAGCACCATCTCACGCGTCATCTAAGCGTTTAATTCAAATTTGAATTTCATAAGCTCCATTTTGCCATATCGTACACCCAATTGTATTGCATTTTTTGCACCGTATTCGACCCCCTGCAGAATTTTTTTGTCACACCACAATATGTTCCCACCAGTTTCAGCATACATTGGTTCGTTTCATTGCTAGAAATTTTAAGCGTCGGTTACACTTTTTGGGTGGTGCATGGAATAATCGGTTTGTTTACTTGCTACTTTCCTTGATGTTTGGCGTGTGAACAAATATTTTAGACGATTGAACATTTGCACGGTAATCTATAAAGCAAAGCAAGATGCAATATTCCATGTACCTGATCCATGTTGACTTCCGCACCACAATCAATTCTACGCACCATTTTAGCAATTCTTGCACCTTGAATCTAACCACGCAATGTTGAGAATTACTGAATCATGGTGGCAACAAATGCACCACTGATACATACAATTTTTTAGTATCTCATGCACAACCATGATGTTCTCAGAATCATTTAGGCTAATCTCACGCACCATCTTTTAACCAATCAGTGATGTCAGCACCATATTCGAGTAACATGCACCATTTTGGCATTTCGTATTCCAAAACTGTAATTCATGTACGTGAACCATGATGACTTCGGCACCACATTGCATTCCAAGCACCATTTTTGCAATTCGTGCACCTAGCCATACATAATGTCGAGTGTCGCTGAATAACGGAGACAACTAATACAGCACACTAACAGCATGTACCTTCTTCAAAGCGTCCACAGAATGATCTAGGTATCCACGCATTATGCTGTTCTCATGCACTATCTTTTAATCAACTAGGAATCTAATGCATCATACTGATATGTACCATCATTGAATTTCATGCACTATCAAAGCTTTCCAAGCACCATTTCAGCGTTTATTATATCATCTGGGCATCTGATGCACCATTATGTTGTGAGCATCACAATACTTTTATTTTGTATTCTATGCACCATTTTTGCAATTCGTGCACCTAACCATGTAACATGTTGTTAATCTTTGAATAACGGTGACAACTAATGCAGCACACTAGAATCATACGCCTTCTTCAAAGCTTTCCATGCACAATTTTGGCATTCACTATATCATCTAGGCATCTTATGCACCATTATGATGTGGTTTACATTTGAATTTGATGCACCATTTTGGAATTTCGCATACAAAATAGTATTCCACGTATCTGGAACATGTTGATTTGTGTGCCACATTGAGTTTCCTGCACCTTTGCACGAATTGCAAGTGCACCTTAATATGAAACATGACGAGTATAACAGAATCATGGTTAAGCTAATGCACCATACTGACATCATTCATTCCATTCACCACCATGATGTTCACAAAATCATCTAGGCACCATCTTTGAATCAAATATGTGTTTGATTGCGACCATCGTTAAATTTCTTGCATTACTAAAGCTCTTATTGCATAATCGTGGCGTTCTATTGCACCATTATTATTGTATGAAGTTTCGTACATCAAAATAGCATTTCTTGTACGATATCAACTCTAATGAATGACATGCTCCATATCAGCATTCAATGCACCATACCAATGAACTCAGTGTTATCAGTAGATCCTATACACCACGGTGACATCATGCACCTTTATTGCCGTACGTAATTTGATTTTTACACAGCACCAACATTTTTATGTTCACACCATCTCCAAATCTCATGTTTTATCTTAGCATTCTATAAATCAAATTGCAATTACTTGCCACGCATGCACTATCTCGACGTTCCCTTGATCATTAAGGTATATAATGTACTATACTCACATCACACACCTTTTTAAAATTCGGATCATTTTGAGAATCACTTTACCAGCTCGAGAAATATCTGGAGGAATCCGTGGAAGCATTCCAGAAGATATCCCTGGAGGAATTTCAAGAGGAATCCTTGAAGAACTTTCTGAAGGAATCCCTGAAGGCATTACTAAAGAAGTGCTTGAAAGAATTTTTGAACAAAGCTCTCAAAAACTGGAAGAGGAGTCTAGAGAAATTCCTGTAGAATTTGCAGGAGGAACTACTAAAGGAATTGCTGGAAAAAATATTGAAGGAATACCCTGGAGGCATTCCTAAAGGAGTCCTTGAAGAATTTCCTGGGTGAATCCCTAGAGGAATTCGTGAAGGAATTCATGGAGGAATTTCTGGAGAAATATTTCGAAAAACTCCTGGACAAATTTCTGGAAGAGTTCCAGCAGTGGCTCATTGACGAACTCCTGGAGCATTTCTTGGAGTAAACTCTGGAGGCATTCCTGGAAGAAACCCTGGAGAATTTCCTGGAAGAATTTCTGGAGGAATCTCTGAAGGCATTCCTGAAGGAATCCTTGGAAGAATGCCTGGAGGTTTAATTGTAGGAATTCCTGGAGGAACTTCTGGAAGAATGTCCGGAGGAATTTCTGCAGGAATCCCTGAGGAAATTTCTGGAGGGACATTTGGAGGAGTTTCTAGAAGAATTCCTGGAGGAAGCTATGAGAAATTCCTGGAGAAGTCCCTGATGTAATCCCTGGAGGAATTCCTGAAGGAATCCGTGAAGGAATTACAGGATGAAACACTGGAGGGGTGACAGAAGGAATCCATGAAATAATTCATGGAGGAATTCCAGGATGAATTGCTGGAGGAATTCCTGAAGGATTTTTTTTGGAAAAATTCCTGCATAAATTTGTGGAAGAATTACTCGAGGAATTCAATGACGAATCTTTGCAGAGTTTACTGGAGAAATCTCTGGAGGAATTTGTGGAGCAATTTCTGGAGGAATCAGTTGAGGCATTATTGAAGAAATTTTTGGAAGAATCAGTGAAAAAAAAATTCTTGGAGGAATTTCTGGAGGCATTCTTTCAAGAATCATTGGAAGAATTTCTGGAGGATTTTCAGGAGGAGTACTTGGAGATCAAGGGCCCATATAGCCGAGGCGGTAAACGCACGGGTATTCAGCATGACCATGCTGAGGGTGACGGGTTCGATTCCCGGTCGGTCCAGGATCTTTTCGTAAAGGAAATTTCCTTGGCTTCCTTGGGCATAGAGTATCTTCGTGCCTGCCACACTGATATACACATGCAAAATGGTCATTGGCAGAGGAAGCTCTCAGTTAAAAACTGTGGAAGTGCTCATTGAACACTAAGCTGAGAAGCAGGCTTTGTCCCAGTGAGGACGTTACGCCAAGAAGAGGAAGAGGAGGACTTGGAGGAATCCCTGGAGACATTCATAGAGGAAATCCTTGAGAAAGCTTTGGAAAATTCCTGGAGAAATCCCTGCTGTAATCCATGAAGGAATCCGCAAAGGAATTCCAGGATGAATCCCTCGAGAAACTTCTGGAAGGATCCCTAGAGGTTTTTCTGGAGAAATTCCTAAAAAAATGTAGGAGTTCCTGGAAGAATTTCTGGAGGATATCCTGAAGGAATTCTTTGAAAAATTTCTGGAAAAATATTTGCTGCTTTCTGGAGGAATGATTAAAGGAACTCCTCAAGCAAAAGAATTCCAAGAGGGATTTTTGAGGAATATCTGAAGAAATTCGTTGATGAATCCGTGGAGGAATTCCTGGCGAAATCCATTGAGGAATACCTGAAGAAATTTTTCGAGGAATTCCTGGAACAGTTCCAGGAGAAGTTTTTTTTTCTGGAGAAATCCGTGGATAAATTCTTGTAGGAATACCTAGAGGAATTCTTGGAGGAATCCATGAAGAATTTTTTAGATGATTTTCTTCAGCAATTGATAGAGAAAATTTTATTGTTGTCCCAGGAGAAATTTCTGGAAAGATTCCTTGAAAAAATCCAGAAAAAAAATCCTAAAAAAATGTAGAAATCCCTGGAGAAATTTCTCGAGGAATTTTTAGAAGAGTTCCGGGAGAAATTTCTTCAGGATTTTCTGAAGAAATCCGAGCAGGAATATTTTAGGAGTCCTTGCAGAAATTCCTGGAGGAATATTTGTAGAAATTCCCGGAGATATTCAAGATGGAATTACCGAAGGAATTTTTGAAGGAATAATGGATAATTCTTGGAGGAATTCCCGAAAGAATTCTTTGAGGTATTTTTTTTGCGAAACATTCCTGTAGAAATTCCTGAATGATTTTCTTGAGGAATCTCTGGAGAAATTTCTGAAAGAATCCATATTTGAATTCCAGGTATCTGAAAGCTCATGTATACATGAATGAGACAGTGTGCCATGCGCTGGTTTGAAATGCGTCTCAGGAAAATTTGTGAGATTTGAGATCATAGCATGCTCATGAAAAATCTAGTGTACGTGCCTCAATGAGACGTCTCGTGAGACTCGTCACATTGAGATGTTCGTCAGTGAAAAAGAATTGCAGCGACGGCCCAGATTAGACCTTGTGAACCTGATCCCACCCCATCCCATTAAGGCAGAAATACCGAGATCGATAGTTATCCGGGGATTGAATCAGTTTATCCGCGAGCGATAATGGTGGCGATGGGTACAAGCGATTCGGATTTTGACATTTTTTTAGGGGAAAATCGTAGCGGTTTGGTTATCTGCCGTCGTCAGCAATTCGGTGAAATCAACCAGTTGATATCCACACAAAACGTCAAAACCGTAACCGACCGCTTGCTTGTACCCAGCGCGGTCATAACGGCTCGCGGATAAGTGGATAAAATGGGACAAATTGGGGGTCAAATAAATATTGGGTTGGTTTTTATCTATTGAGATTGCAATATCCCTAGACAAAGATGTTGCCCACATCATATCCTTATGCTTCCAACTACACGTTTAACGTGCCTATCTGGGCCATAGTGACCCCACTCCTTTTCATAAAAAATCTTATTTTTCAACACCGGTGGGGGGTAATGACCTCAAAATAATTTTCGTTCCTAGTCGCTTCATTATTTGTAAGGTGAAAAAATAACCTTTGTTGAAACTTTAGTTTTTGCGATTTTAATCAATCCGAACATAAACGTTGGTGCCATTTTTCTTCCCCTCAAATGATCCTACATCTCTCTCCGTTGGTCAAATATAACACGCCCAGAAAATCATCAATCAGAAGGTACAGTCAGCAGTCTTTTAATTAATTGTGGACATACGTCATTTGGAAGAAGCCTTCGCCACAATTGATTCCTTTACCACCTTTCCCGTAGTAAAACTATCTTCCATCTGCCCCAACACACCTATGACCAGAACCTACCAGAACGTCCAGCAGAACCAGCAGAAAATCATCTAGAAATGTTATGCTATTGAACGATTAGAGAGTAAATCGAGCCGGGCGGGTGGTGTTGCGCTATAACAAGCTGTACCTAGAGCTTGTCTCATTGAGACGTCTCATTGAGACTCGCAATGCTAATGTGATGTGCACTAACATCGCGAGTCTCAAGCTCAGGGAATTTTCATGTGCGCACGGCCAACTTTTCTCAATCTCGTATTGAGATTTGTGCGTACAGATACTCAGGATAGGAGGTATTTCTGGATGGATTCCTCCAGATTTTTTTGGAGGAATTCATTTATGAATTCTTAGAGGAATAACTAGAGAAATTCCTGGATGAATTCTTTAAGGAATTTCTGGACAAATATTTAAAGCTTCCTGGAGGAATGTCTGGAGGAACTCCTCGAGAAATTAATAAAGGATTTTTTGAGCAATTTCTGAATAAACTCATGGATCAATTCCCGAAGAAATTTGAGAGGAATCCATGAAGAAATCTCTGGAGGAATTCCTAGAGAAATTCCCGGATAAGTTCCAGGAAAAATTCTTTTAGGATATTCTGGAGGAATAAGTCGACGAATTTCTGGAAGAATCCCTGGACACAATATTGGAGGAATTCTGGCAGAAATTCTTAAAGAATTTTCTGTAGGAATGCCGGCAGCAATCCCTGGAGGTTGTATTTCATGGGGATTCCATGGAAGTATCCCTGGAGGAATTCCTAGAAGAGTTCTGGGAGAAATTGATTTAGGATTATGTGGAGGATTCCGTGTAGGACTTTCTGGAAAAATCCCTGGATGAATGTCTTGAGAAATTTCTGGTGGAATCCATGGAAGGAGGAATTCCTGAAAAAAATCCTGGAGAAATTCCTGGAGGAATCCACGGAGGTATCCCTGAAGGAATTCTTGGAAGGGTTCCGGGAGACATTCCTTTGAGATTCTCTGGAGGAATTCTGAAAGAAATTCCTAGCGGATTTTGTGGAGTAATTCCTGGAGGTATTTCTGGATGAATTTTTTAAGAAATTCTTGAATAAATCGTTGAAGGGATGAATCCCTGACGAAGTCCTTGAGAATTTCCTGTAGAATTTCCTGGAGGAATCCATGGAAGCATTGCTCGAGAAATTCCAGGACGAATTCCTGGAAGAGTTCCGGGAGAAATTCCTTTAGGATTTTCTGGAGGAATCTGTAGAGCAATTCCTTGAAGAATCCCTGGAGGAAATATTGAAGAAATTCTGGCAGACATTCCTAGAGGATTTTTTCTAGAAGAAATTTCATGAGGAATCTCTGGAGGAATTCCTGGAGGTAATTCTGAAGAAATTTCTGGAGTATTTACTGGAGGGATTCCTGGCAGAATTATTTGGAGAAATTCTGGAGAAATATATGAGGCTTCATGGAGAAATTTCTGAAGGAACTCCTCGAGGAATTTCTGCAGGATTTTTTTTTTTTAATTTCTGAAGAAATTTTTTAACGAATCCCTGCAAGAACTCCTTGAGAAACTCCTAGAAAAAGTTCTGGGGAAATTATTTGAGGAATGCAAGGAGAAATCCCTGTAGTTCTGGTGAAAATTCCCAGAGCTTTTTTTTAGAAGAATCCCTGGAGGAGTTCCTGGTAGAATTTCTGGCGCTCTTCTTTAAGAAATTTCTGAGAGAATTCCCGGGGGAATTTTTGTGGATTTTCTGATGAAATTCATGGATGAATCCTCGGAGGAATTCCTGAAGAAATGCCTTGAGAATTTCCTAGAGGAATCCATGGGGGATTTTTTCAAGGAATTCTAGGAGGAATTGCTGGAAGAGTTCCATTAAAAATTCATTTAGGATTATTTGGAGGGATCCGAGGGTCAATTCTTGGAGGAATCCATAGAAGAAATATTGTAAGAATTCTGGCAGTCATTCCTAAAAGAAAATTTCAGGAGGAATCTCTGGAGGAATTATTGGAGTATTTACCAGAGGAATTATTTGAGGAATTTCTGGTGAAATATATTAGGCTTCCTGGAAAAAAATAAAGGAGGAATACCTGAAGGAACTTCTCGAGGAATTTCTGAAGGAATATTTGGAGGAATTTCTGAAGACATTCATTATTGCATCTCTGGAGGAATTCCTGAAGAAATTTCTGGAAAAATCCTGGAAAAATTCCTAGGGGATTCCGTAGAGGATTCCCTGGTGGAATTTCTCGCGGAATTATTCGAGGAATTCCTGGAAGAGCTTCGGGTGAAATTACTTTAGGATTTTCTGGTGGAGTCCATGGATGAATTTCGGGGAGAAATCCCTGGAGGCATCTCGGAGGAATTTCTGGAGGAATGTCTGAAGGAACTACCACTACTACTACCACTACTGTTCAGTCTATGGAACTACTAGAGCAAATTCCAAAGGAATATCTGGAGGAATTTTTTGAGGAATTTCTGAAGAAATATATGAATGAATTCCTGCAGGAATTCTTGGATAAATTGCTGGAAAAAGCCCTGAAGAAATTCCTGGAGGAATCCGTGTATTATTTCCTGGACAAATTCCTTGCGCAATTCCTCGAGGAATTCTTGGAAAGGTTCCGGGAGACATTCTTGGGAAACTCAGACAGAAATTCCTAGAGGATTTTTTAGAGGCATGCCTGGAGAAATTGCTGGAGGAATTCCTGGTGGAATTTCTGGAGGATTTTTTGTGGAATTTCTGAAGAAATCCATGGATGGATCCCTGGAAGAATTTCTGATGAAATTGTTTGGGAATTACCTAGAGGAATCCATGGACAAATCCTTGGAGAAATTTCTCGATGAATACCTGGAAGAATTCCGTGAGAAATTCCTTTAGCATGTTATGGAGGCATCCGTGGAGGAAATATTGGGGGAATTCTGACAGACAGACATTCAGGATTTTTCCTAGAAAAATGTCAGGAGGGGTCTCTGGAGGAATTTTAGGAGTATTTACTGGAGGAATTCCTGGAGGATTTATTTGAGGAATTTCTGGAGATATATATGAGGCTTCCTGGAGAAATGTCTAAAGGAACCCCTCAAGGAATTTCTGAAAAAAATCCTGGAGAAATTACTGGAGGAATCTGTAGAGGATTTCCTGTAGAGATTCCTCGCGAAATATTTAGAAGAGTTCCGGGAGACATTCTTTTAGGTTTCTCTGGAGAAATTCTGGCAGAAATTCCTAGAGGATTTTCTGGAGAAATCCCTGGAGGAATTTCATGAGGAATTCTTGGAGGATTTTTGTTGAGGAATTCCTGTAGGAATTTCTAGCGTTATTTTTCGGGAAATTTTTGAGGGAATTTCTGGAGGAATTTTAGAAGGATTTTTTTTTAAATAATTTATGGATGAGTCCCTAAAGCAGTGTGTGGATTTTTATCGCGAACCACTGAATGGTCCATGCTCAGCAAGTGATACATTCGCGAATGTAACATTTCATGAACCAACATGCTCGGGAACGCTCCCCGAAATGCTGTTCATTCTCTTGCCCGGTTCGATACGAGAGCGCAATTAAGAGAGAAGATGCTCGATGACGCTAATGAAAGCGATGCATTCGGTAAGAATATTTTATTGCCATAATTCTTTTTTTATTGTGACTACACAACCTGCAACGTCATGAATACAGTTAAATTAAATAGTATTTCACGTTTTTAAAGCGAAAACGCATTAAATACTGATGAAAATAACGATTATTCACAGTTGCCCCAAGCCAACGATGAGCGATCATCGGTAAGTGTTACACTTAGCGATGCCCGCTCATCGCCGCAGCTTGTTTATATCGGAGTATCCTCTTTGTGTTCCTTCGTGAACCATGCGACTCGACGAGAGAACATACACCACTTGGTAATTGAAACAGAACCAACAGAAGGGAAGAAAAACTGCCGAGTGGTTCACTGATCACTTTTTTGCCAAACACTTCCCTAAAGGAATTCCTGAAGAAATTCGTTGAGAATTTCCTGGATAATTTTCTGAAGGAACTCCTGGAGGAATTTTTCGAGGAATTCCAGGAAGAGATTCTTCAGAAATTTCTTTGAGGATTTTCTGGGGGATTCCGTGGAGCAATTCCTAGAGGAATCCCTGGAGGAAATATTGGGAGAATTCTGGCAGACATTCCTCGAGGATTTTTCCCTGCCCTTCGGTTCAGAAAGGGGTATGGGCGCGTTCTGCCAACTTGGTCGAGGCAGATTTCTTGTGAGAACAAGTTGCATACGGACATTCAAAAGTGCCTGAACGAAAGATGCTGCTTGTGAGGATCACTTGAAGATCGGATGGAAGATCATTCTTTTTTTTAGAATATTCGCGTTCGTCTATGTGTTGCTCTTCGTGTTCGTATATTTTAAGTTTCATCTTCAACTGAGTTTCATGAACGCTGCTAGTCAGCAGGGATGATCTTCGCATCTGCATCCGTTGAACAATTCTGAATGGCCGTCGTGAAAGTATCACCAAAAGCGCTACTAACATTTCTTTTATATTTTCATGTATCTGAGTATCATGAGTGATAGCAGTAAGCAGGGATAGCAGTGAAAAATGGAAGTAATGCAGTACGATGGTGGTGCGATGCTGGTAAAAAATATCGCTGGAGATGAGCATTGTTTGTACTCAGCCATGTCTAAGACGTGCTCCGAAGTGTCAAGAAAGGAAGCATGCATAAAGCACTAATCTACAAAATCCCGGGAAAAAAGTTGAAAGACGTTATTTCACGTGGAAATCCAGCGGTAGACAAGAGGTGGATATGGACGAATGTTCGTTGAAATTGGAAGGACATTGGTAATGACAGAGCCGAATTTAAGAAAGCGACGAAGCAATTGTAGCAGAAGATGGTGAAGTTGCACTACGAAGACAATTTGCTAGCAACCGCAGACAGCAAATGACATAGGCTTATCGTATTTCAATAGAGATGGCGATGAGGAAGAAGCAGCATTTCAAGAACATAACCAAAATAACTACCTACCACAAAAAACATTACGATCGAACGAAAATAGGAAAGAGCAACTCAGCAAAACCAGTATGTTCGCTTACCCCAAACAAGCGACCCAAAGGTAAATTACGTTGACCATTTAACTAACAACACATTCTCTTATAGCTCAATACACCACATCGATTTCCCACCTTTCCCAATCCTTAAGGCCACGCAAAACTTAAAAGCCGCAGAGCTAAAGAGGTTGCTATGCCTACTCCCAAATTCTAAGGTGTATTATGGACAATGCGAGTTCTCGGACTTGCATTGGAGACTTGGCCCTATGACCCCCTTGTGCATCAATAAAATAAATTCTGGCAGACATTCCTCGAGGATTTTTCCTAGAAGAAATTTCAGGAGGAAATCCTGGAGGTAATTTTGGAAGAATTCCTGGAGTATTTTCTGGAGGAATTCATGGAGGAATTATTTTAGGAATTTCTGGAGAAATGTATGAGACTTCCTGGAGGAATTTCTGAATGAATTATTGGAAGATTTTTTGGGGAATTCCTGGAAGAACTCATGCACGAATCTTTGGAGAAATCCTGGAGGAATCTCTGTAGATTGCAACAAGGATTTCGATCAAAATGTTCTATCTAGCAATTCTGACATTCTCCAATTCTAGCATCACTAATTGTCCAGGATCAAAATTCTTTCACAACGACAATATTTTCTTATCTATAATTGATAATTTTCTCGATATTCTCCATTGTAATTGATACGTTTATTAAATTTTATAAGAGTCGAGATAATAGTCATTATCATTATCATATCATATTAAAGTTTCGCATTGCCTTGAAATCATCACCATCCGAAGCCTTCTCCAGAATCCCAATATGAAGTACTTGGCGATATTAGCACCACAACATGTTGAAACCCCTACTTGGGAATTCATATTGCGTCTAACACCATAATTCTATTTTGCACCGTGATCATACATATATTGCACCATTATTATAGTGCCCCCCCCTAAGCAAGAACCCTGCGCACGCTAGTGTGACATCCCCGTGGAACCTGTGCTATATATTCCGGGGTGGCCATATTAGGTGACACATACTTTAGTCTACCGTTTCTGACTTAGTCAGAAATCATGAACATTGAAATGTCGCATGGCACGTTTAGGTTGAAAACAAGAAGTGTCCCCAATGAGGCTCCGCGGAACCTGTCACGGGGATCCATATGGGCCAACATGTTCGAATCTGGTTATCGCAGTTGTGTTTCACTGTTCGCAACAAAAATTCCGCTGAAAATCGGTGGTTCAAAAACAACAACACACGAAATAATCATTTTAGCCATTTCGGCCCCCCTCTGACCCCAGCACAATCCGGAATATCGCCGGAATGGTTCCGGTTATTGCGTGGCCACTTGAGTATAATAAACTAGCGCCAATTTATGATCGATTGAGGGTGACTTCAAAAAAATCGGATGAAAATTGACGTAATGCCAGCATTTTGAAAATGAGTTGTCGAGGGTCGGGTATGTGAAGGTTAACGAATCCCTGAAGGGTTTCCAATGAGAATTCTTGGAGGAATCTCAAGCAAACACTGTGGTGAAATCTTTGGAAAAACCAATGGAGATATCCCTGGAAGAAATTTTGGAGAAAATCTTGAAAAGTGACGGAGTTACAAACTTGGCGTCTTGGACAAAAGTTATTGAAACCCAAAATTTTGGATAATAGTACGATTCGTGCTGAAAAAAATAATCATTTTAAAACTTGTTGCTTAAGTAACTATTTTTATCTTACTTTTAGGGGAATTGATCATTATTATCAATAGCTTAAAAGAAGCGCGGTATTGTAGTGAAAAACTTCCGTTAAGTAGCTATGACGCTTAAAAGCATGGTTAAATCAGCCATTGTGCAATATACTCTTACAAGGGTGGATAACAAAATGATAACACGTCCTGTTACCTGGTCATCATTCACTTGATAATAGAGCTTGTTATCATTTAGGTTGAATTAAGAGTCAACATAACAAACATAATAGCTAAAATTTGTTCCATAAATTGAGTTCAAGTTGATAACTAGTTGTGTTATATAATATGTTGTTCAATATTACCTTTAGTTACACAGCGTAACAAAAAATAACTTTTGGTCTGTCTCAAGAGCAAAATGTATCTCTGACTGATTTTGGGCTGCTGAATCCGAATCTGGACTCAGATTTTCTCTAGCACGTCACAATTTTGAGCTATACCTACCTCAATTTATAGGGCAAAATATGCAATTTTGGGACATTAAGCATGGACATTTTTTTTTTTAACCAATCAAAGGATAAATTGGTCAATTAACATCTAAATTAATGACTCATGCAAAATATTTCGTTTTATCAAATCAAATTTGATAGTTTCAAGCTCCAAAAGTTGCATGCAAGTTTACATATTTACATAAAATGCTTAAATCTATCATATTTGATTTGGTTTAACGAAATATTTTGTATGGGTCATTAATTTAGCTGTTAATTGACCAATTCATCCTTTGATTGCCTAAAAAAATATTTCCATGCTTAATGGCTTGCAGTCAGAAAAGCCCAAAATCGCATGTTTTGCCCTATAAATTGAAGTATTGCTCAGAATTGTGACGTGCTAGAGCAAATCTGAGCCCAGATTCGGATTCAGCGGCCCAAAATAAATTTGCTCTTGAGACAAAAAAATGTTGCACTGTGTCATCAACATTAAATAATACAGCTGTATGATAACAGGTGCTATGAACAATGAATTATCATTCAGAGCTATTTCATCGGCTAAAATATTTAATAAACTAAAGACTGCCCCAGAAAGTATGGACGCACCTAATCTTCAGATGTCTGGGAATGATCGATGGTTCTTGTTTCGGACTTTGTTTTGGCTGTTTCTGCGTACTATAGGATCGATAATTCAAACGTTCTTTGCCACGATGAACATTGGAATTCGAAATGGTAACTTTTTTGGTCATAACCCGCTTTGTGTAAATTAGACTCTTTTTTCCTGCGCTTAAATACCTTTCTTATAAGTCTATGCAAACAAGGGTTAGCAGGACCTTTATTTTTAATCCAATTTTTGCGTATGCTCAAACGTGTTCTTCCTACCGTGATTCCTGTTTGCTGCTTACATGGTTTTCTCACTTACTCTTTCCATATTTTGCTCATTTCCTAAGTGGCATTTTAAACTCTGTACATCATTTGTGCACAATTTTTTGACGGTGTTACGCTAAAAGTTCATGTATTTTGAAACAAACTGTTGGAATCGTACAAACCGCTGCACTCACGTTGAGAGAATAGGTTGATCAATAGGATGCAGCCTTCAAAAAGAACTAGTTATCAATAATTTTTTAATGCCAGTATTTTCTTTTTGCGTCCATACTTTCTGGGGCGGTCTTTACTTTACCAACATCGTTATCAATTGAAAAAAGTTTCTCTTAACTTATTACTTCACGGTTTCAAACATTGCGCCCAGCAGGTCACGAACCCTGATCGAGTGATTGGCATTCGCAGCCGATAGCCTCTATACCAACGAGACTCAGCGATTGAGCGAATGATTAAGATGTTCGCTTTCGTAATGTTGTCATTTTGACAGAAGAAAGCGGAATATTTTTTTAGATTCGAGGATTACCAAGCCCTCAGTGTTGGGAATGCTTTTAAATGTGCGTTAGAAAACTGATAATATATTTTTTGGCTTTCACTGCTATTTTTATGAACACAGTTGTAGTTATTAAAAATGTGAAAGATGGCAAAGAAAATAACAAAATGATTACACCTATGCCACAGTTTATTATCAAAGTGATATGATTTTATTATCCGCCTTTGCTCGGGTAATATTTCGATTTCTGACGTTCAATGTAAGATCACAAAACAAAAAGTCTGAAAACGTTAATTGGTAGTTTTTCATGAAAATTTGCTAGGAAAAATGTAAAAACCATTGTTTATTTCAGTTTTTGCTAATAAATCACTTGCACCAACTATAGGTACACGGTTCCTATTATGGAGGTAAAATTTAACATTGGTTCCTATAGTGGCGCATCCCATTGAATTCTTATGGGACCCACCACTATAGAAACACTACCACCACTATAGGTGCAAAGAAGCAAAAAAGTTAAGGAAAATAATCATTTAAAATAGGTTTTTCGCGAAATCTTGAACATAAAATGGAATTAATGTTATTAATGCATTAGGTATGATGCATCTAATGCCATTTGCAAGCTTTTTGGTAGAAATAGCGCAAAATTGCCACTACCACCGCTATTGGTACTACCTCCACTAAGGGAGCTTTTACCCTAGGACTGTTTTGCATCAAGGTTGCAACCATTCATTTGCTAAAATTTACATTCATTTGCGATTATCTCAGTTCAAAATCATGCTATCGAAAAACAATGTATGGATGAATTTAACCTTCTAGTTTAATCTGAAAGTTTTCCGAATAACATTGGGGTCGCACACGCATTCCAAAGTCGTGAGCGAGCTGTGAAGGCAACTTTCCACAGCGTGAATGAAATTTATATTCACCGCGTGGAGAGTTGCCTTCACAGCTCGCTCACGACTTTGGTATACGTTTGCGACCCCAATGTTATTCGGCAAACTTTCAGATAAAACTACAGAGTTAAATTCATCCATACATTGTTTTTCGATAGCATGCTCCTGAACTCAGATAATAGCAAATGAATGTAAATCTTTGCAAATGAATGGTCGCAACCTTGTTTTGCATATCTCAAAATGTATTTGATGTATTTCAAAGCGCATCAACATTATCTAAAAATCATCGAAAAATTGATGTTTTGGTCTAATTTTAGATATCATGATTTCTTTTGTTTTACGTCACAAAAATTTACATACTATGAAGTCTTACCCAATCATTCTAAAAGGGTGGAAGAGTTTAACGGAGTTGAGCACACTCTTGAATTATTAGAATTATTAGAATTATTAGATCAAAAACATGATACATCTTCTGTTTTGTATATTGTGCATTTAGCCTTGATGGCAATAAAAAAAAAACTTTTTTTTCGATTTTCCAAAATTTCAAAACAATGTCCCTTACCTCTCTTAGAAGGGGGAGAGTCAAAACTTCAGATTTATGATTTTCTAAATGTGAAATTTATAGCTGGGCGAAAAATTGTCGGACCGTCTTATTTTAGACGAACTACAAGCCTACCAACCAACCAACTACAAACCAAGTATGTATTACGACATTCAGATTCTATATCAATTTTCTATGAAATAGTTGATTATGTGGGCCCATATAGCCGAGGCGGTAAACGCACGGGTATTCAGCATGACCATGCTAAGGGTGACGGGTTTGAGTCCCGGTCGGTCCAGGATCTTTTCGTAAAGGAAATTTCCTTGACTTCCTTGGGCATAGAGTATCTTCGTGCCTGCCACACGATATACGCATGCAAAATGGTCATTGGCAGAGGAAGCTCTCAGTTAATAACTGTGGAAGTGCTCATAGAACACTAAGCTGAGAAGCAGGCATTGTCCCAATGAGGACGTTACGCCAAGGAGAGGGAGTTGATTATGAAGATTGTGAAGATTATGAAGATTGAGTCAAGCTAACAATCGTCCTTTTAAGGTAAATTCATGATAAAAGATTACTGAGCTTATGGTTGAAACGAGCGCATATCAAGATCATATTATTTCGAGGGTATTGATTTCACAAAATACACTTGTAAAATACAGGAATTTTTTTAGTTTGATCTAAGTATCATTTTTCGTCATCTAAAATCTAAAATCTCGATTTCGTGAATTTCAGTTTTTAATTTTTCTAATTTTTATTTTTGAACATCCCCACACTTTTATATTTTTCCTGGAAGCCAATTTGGGGAACGAATTTTTTGAGATAAAAACATTTTAAGATTTTATGATTATTGTTGAAATATTATTATTTTAAATTTTTTTCACAGAAAATTTTATTTTCCGTGTTATTTTAAGGAAAATAATTTTAGAGTATATTCGATTCCCTTAAACTCAATATTTACAACTTTTTAAAATATAAAATTCTCTAAAATTCAAATATCTTGCGATTTTTTCAACCAATTTTATATCTTTTTCCATAAATTAAATCCCCTTAAATTCTAGAAAAATTTCCAAAAATATATAAAGAAATGTATTTTTTTTGCAATAAGAAAAAAACAATTTAAAATTTCTTCCTCATCGTTTATTTGACATATCATATGTAGGCGAATTACAGTAAAAAAAAACAGCTTAATCGATCATTGATTAAGGAGAATGAGATGTGTGAAGTGAGCGACTTCGCTTAAAAATAGAACAAAAATCGATTTCAAATCATCAACCTTGTATGGAAAGTCGAAAAAATTTCCGCTCTACTGTAATTTCGCGTTTTCAAACTTAGGGCATGATTCTACACCAAAAATGATCATCAGCTTATCGAGTTCAGAAATGCTGTAAACTAGTGTAATGACAAAATCTTGCATCATAATCTGGCAGAAATATTATAGTTTTATTATTTTACGAGACATATACAAGAAAGGCAAAATTTTGAATAGCGCTCACGACAGTATGGTGAGCTTCCGAATGCCTACTTTTATTGCAGAAAATTGAAGTAACACAATTGGAGTGGTCACTCTAATGGCCTAAAAAGCTCGAGATCATCATTTGTTCATTTCTATACCAGAACATTACAGTTCCGATAAATAATAAAAACTGAGCCGTCAAAAGCCTACATTTGTTGTAATAATCTGAGAGTAATACAATATGGATTGCTCCGGTGGCCACTCCGGTGACCACGTGGAACCATTATGACTATTCATTTGGGGCCCCTATAACCATAGCTGGCCCCAAAGGCATTTAGCATGACCATGCTGAGGGTGACGAGCTCGATTTACGGTTGGCCTAGGAACTTTTCGTAAGGGAAATTACTCTTACTCCCATGCGCATATAGTATCTTCGTGCCTGCCACATGATATACATATGTAAACTAATGATTGGCAGAGAAAACTTTCAGTATATACTAGTAGAAGTGCACATAAAACACTTATGCTGAGAAGCAGGATTTTTTTCCAGTAGGGATGTTACGCCAAGAAGAAGAAGATGACTATCAATCTCTTTGTGTATCACAAGAACAACAGATATGAAAATCCACGAAGGTTGCACCATGTGGCGCCGGGTTTTGGAGCGAAAACAATACGAAGTTCATTGTCGTTACCCAATTGACCACCTTCCGGAGTCCCTGTAACCCGTTCCGCATTGACCAGACCTGCCCAGAACCCTTCAAAAATGGTCTTTAACAATATGTATCTCATTTCAGTAAAGCGTGCAGAGAAGTAATGCAATAGAATGCATAAAGGGAATACATTTGTGGATTTTCAAGCACATAACAATGATGAAAACTAATATTTCGGATGTTCCGGATCTCCGGAACCGGTTCTCAATAATTAGTCAATATTAATGTCTATAATCAAAGTCCACGTGAATACCTTTCCAACGACCCTTGGACGGTCCTGATTACTTGTTTGGTTGCAAAGTTATAGCTTGCCAAAGTTAGGGTCTCAAAAGCGGCATTTTTCAGTTGAAGCAGGTTCCCGGTGGCCACAGTGGCCGAATCCGGATTTCTCTGGTGGTTTTGAAAACTAGAATTGTGCCCCTATCATTTGAGCCAAAGAGATCCAAAATCGGTCAACCCACTGATTTTTGCGAGCTGTCCAAACTTTGGGGTCAAAAATGACCCCAGGGTCTTATTTGTAACTTTTTTTATGGGAGCGCCCCTAGGGGTCATTCAATGCTTTTGATTTTTGGGAAAGGTTTATTTCCGCGAAAAAATAATTGTCAGAAAATTTCAGATTGCTAGGATTCGTTAAACAAAAGCTACAGAGAATTGAAATTTGAAAAAGGTCAAAAAAGACACCAAGACCTTACTAAGGTTAACGGAATTGAACACACTCTTATTTTATTTTCATAAAAGTTACACGGAAAATAAATTTTTCCATGAAAAAAAATAATAATATATTTAAACAATAATCAAAAAAAAAATTAAAATGTTTTCGTCTCAAAAAATCGGTAACCCAAGTAGGCTTCACTAAAAAATATAAAAGTGTAGGGATGTTCAAAAATAAAAAGTTTCACAATCGCGAATTAAATAAAATCGTCGAACAAAAGTTAAGATCGATTTGAGATGTCGAAAATTGATATGAAGATCAAAAACAAAACTTAAGTATTAGAGGGTTAAGAACATCATTTCGTAAAAGCACCATTTTCCGAGAATGACATGACGGATCCTTGTAAAAATTTGATGGTATCTGCACAGCTCCGTATACCGTGCATTGAACAGTCATGGCAATCAAAAAACATCGAAATTTTTCGATTTTCCAAAATTTCAAATCAATTTACCAAACCTCTCTCAAAAGGGGAGGGTCAAAACTTCCGATTTATGATTTTCTAGTCAGTGAAAAAGTGAAATTTAGAGCAGGGCGAAAAAAAATGTCGGACCGTCTTATTTTAGACGAACTACAAACTTACCAAACAACCAACCAACCAACTACAAACCATTCAGATTCAGATTCATTCAGAACCACTATATCAATTTTCAAATGAATGATTTATCAGTAAATTCATGATAAAAGTTCGCTGAGCTTATGGTGGAAACGATAGCTTACACAGCGTAACAAAAACTAACTTTTGGTCTGTCTCAAGACCAAACTTATGTGTCTCTGACAGATTTTGGGCCGCTGAATCCGAATCCGGGCTCAGATTTTTTCCAGCACGCCACAATTTTGAGCTATACCCCAATTTATAGGGCAAAATATGCGATTTTGGGCTTTTTTGACTGCCAACCATTAAGGCGAAACTGGAAGCATTTTCTCATTTTTTTGGGTTTTGATTTTTTATTAAATAACGAAGCAATATTTTCAAAATCGGGTATCATGCACATGTAGAGTGTGGATCAAGGTATCTTCTTAATTTTTTTGAGGTGGAGAATGTTTTCCATTTTTGCGGAAACCATTTTTTCGTGAAATTTTGTTCAAAAATGGTTTCTGCAAAAACGAAAAACATTTTCCACTACAAAAAAAATTCAGAAGATACCTTGATCCATACTCTACATGTGCACGAAAACCGATTTTGAAAATATTGCTTCGTTATTTAATAAAAAATCTAAAACCAAAAAGTGAGGAAATGCTTCCAGTTTCGCCTTAAGCATGGAAATATTTTTTTAGGCAATCAAAAGGTAAATTGGTCAATTAACGTCAATTAACGGTAAATTAACGACTCATGCAGAAAATTTCGTTTTACCAAATCAAATTTGATAGATTTAAGCATTTTATGTTAGTATGTAAACTTGCATGCAACTTTTGGAAGGTGACTTGTATGGGAAATATCGTACCTATCATAAATCGCTTAAAACTATCAAATTCGATTTGGTAAAACGAATTATTTTACATGAGTCGTTAATTTATATGTTATTTGACCAATTTACCTTTTGATTGCCTAAAAAAATATTTCCATGATTGATGACTGGCAGTCAAAAAAGCCCAAAATCGCATATTTTGCCCTATAAATTGAGGTATAGCTCAAAATTCTGACGTGTTGGAGCAAATCTGAGCCCAGATTCGGATTCAGAGGCCCAAAATCTGTCAGAGACACATAAGTTTGCTCTTGAGACAAAAAAAAATGTTGCGCTGTTTTACCAAGATCATATTATTTCAAGGGACACTTCCACAATGATTTCGGAAAATATTCGTGTATTTTTTTGTGAAAATTCGTAGAAATTTCCTCTAGCAATTTAGTTTAGGATTTCTCTCAAAACCACTGCAAAAAGTTTTTCAGGAAATTTATGATTTTTTTCTTTTGAAGTCCTGGAAGTTTATCCCATGTTTTTCGCATGAAATTTTATTAGGAATTCCGCCACAACCATCGATGTTTCTAAAATCTGAAATTATGTATACAAGAAATTTGACAAAAAAAAATCCAACTTTGAATAAATATCTAGGACTTGTCAAAATGCTTCTCTCCAAGTCAGAAAACCTTCTAAGGATCTGTTTAGAAGTAGATCAATAAAAACAAATTTTCAGGGATTTACGGAATATTTTCCGGGATATCTAATCAGTAAAAAAATTGAGAGTTCCGTCTAATGTATCGCCGTGCATCATGATAATTTCTGAGAGAGTATGTATTAACGTATTGGAAAAATGAGGTGACTTCATGTTATTAAGGTAATGCTAGTTTTATTTTTCAATCATACACACCTTCAGTAAGATGAAGATAAGATTCTATCAAGGAATGAGGTTGAGCTTGAGGTCTGGCCTTGATTGACCGCCCGTGGATGCTATTCCAGTATCGCCAGACCAGCTACACTCACATAAGGAACCAATGAAATATCTGCCGGGGGCTAAGGAGTAGAGTGGGTCAACGTTGTATGGAGAAATTTTAAATTTAATCGTATCAACCCGGAACAAAGCTTCTTCAATCTATATTAGCGTCCAAAACAAATGTGCAAAATTTGGGAACGATTGGTTGCGTCCCCGTATACCGCATTGCGATTGAAATTTGTGTGGAAGTTAGTATGGGAAAACGTGCTTTTTTGCATTTTACTCATAAGTTGAATTCTTTTGTCTAATACCATGTAACTAATGACGTTAAAGTATAGCCCAGGATATGCCGAAAAACTTTGCCGAAGACCGCAAAGTGATCCGACGCATGTGGAAAAAGTTATTCGCCTGGTAACTTCGGCCAAAAATTGAGATTTTATTATTGATGTTATTCCTTTACATGTTAAACGTTAAGCACCACCGGGCAATCTGTACGTTATAACTTTCTTCACAAGTGTCGGATCACTTTGCAGTCTTCGACAAAGTTTTTCTACATATATTAGGCTATACTTCAACGTCATTAGTTAGATTGTTTTAGACGAACAATTTCAATTTATAAGAAAAATGCAAAAAAAAGCACGTTTTCCCATACTAAATTCCATATAAATTTCAATCGCAATGCGGAATACGGGGACGCAACCAATCGCTCCCAAATTTTGCACAGTTGCTTTGGACGCTAAAAAGAATCGAAAAAGCTTTGTTCCGAAAAATCGACTTTGTTGAACCAGTCTACTAAGGAGGCATCTCCAGTGTGTGAGTGTTGGTGATCTTCTATTTTTAGGCGACAATGGCGCCTGCCACGTTAGGTTGCAGGACAATGTGGGAATGAGGAAGGAAGTGATGATTGCTATCGTTTGTATCCACAGCAGACCGAATATACCTCTGCGCCTGCACAAAGTCATGTGGATGTCGGAGCGTAGGTGGGATATGGTTAGCATTGGGTTCACACATTGCATTGGTGCGTGGATGCCAGCCAGGCGTAAGGTGTATTTATTACCCTGAAGATAATGCGGCGCAGTTCGCTTGATTGCATAACTCGTAGGCGTTATATGATAGATTGACACTGTTCTAGGAAAGTTGGCTTTTTCAACCCGTTTCTGTTCTAGCGACGGTTATAAACATGTGAATATACATGAGTTTTATATGTAGGGAAGAGAGAGGAAGTATATATAAAGAAAATACAAAGTAGGAGAAAAGGGACGGGCCAGGGATTAAACCCAGGATCTTCTGCATAGGAATCAGAAGCGGTAGCCACTAGACCACCAAGCCAGTCTAAAGATGAGATTCTATCAAGAAATGCAAGATTTTTTCTAGCAATCATAATTCAGAATGAAATTGAATCATTGGATCAATTGAACAATCAACACGTGGAAACATAAAAGTGTGCAAAAACAACCAGAAATAAACATAATCACAGTTAAACAGCAATTGAACACTAATCCATGGGAATTTCTTTAATTACTTTCACACCAGTCAACTCCACTTGCCACGCTTATACGGCTAAACCATTACATCAAACAAAACCATGGATTATAACAATCAAACAACTTAATCCACTCTGGGTACAGCTTCAAGCTAATCAATCCATTCCGTTTATTTTGCCACGCTTGGTGGAGGTAGGCATACATATTCCCTTCAGTCAGTGCACTGCACAGTGGTGGCAAATCCGCACAAAATTGAAAGCCAATGACAGCAGCAGCAGCAGCTGTTGCACTAACTCGCTCTGACACCAAGCACCACTGACTGGCTGGCGACGCGAGTATGGCAGCAGTAATCACACTTTATACCAACGTCGAACATAATCACTAATCAGCCAGTAACCAGTCGGCTTTGCTGTGCCCGGTTGGTAGACACTCTGTACCTAGGTCGAACCAATCGGGTTCCAGTGTTTGCTTAACCCAGTAAGATAAATTGTCGGGCTTTTAATGCTTGCTTTCTTAGTCATAGGCTTGGCTTGGTATACCTCTGGGTTTTCCGATGTGAATCCTTCTTCCGAAAGGTATCCCAGCTGTGTGGGGTGTCTTTTGGCGTAGTCAGTAGAGTAGCACGTCATAGATAAAAGCGAACAAGCCACAGTTAAGTCAAACTGATTTATGATAACGAATGAGACGAATGCATGATGATTAATGAGTAATGACTGAGATTCATTGCTGTTGTGGTGATGGGAGGCAGAGCAACAGGCACTCTAACAATGCTCAATGATCAAGTCAATAAGTATTGATTTATTCATTCGAACAGTGTGAAAAATAATGCCATTTCAATTGAGCATAATGAGAGAGAAGCAAAGAAACCCTATGTTAATGAGCACGTTTACAAAAGGATTGATCATTATTGAATGATCATCAATACAACTTTCCAACTGTTGTTTTGTGGGTTCTGTCTCATTCGCCCTTAACCATTTGCCCTTATTCTCATCGTACAAATACAACAAACGTCTGAAAAACTTAACATTTTATTTTGAAATTACTTTACGCTTTTAACGAAACGCCATCTGACCGCATGCTTTCTGGTTGAATATAGTTTGCCTATATTATGAAACTAGATTTCAATCGGTGATCATGTACAAGAAAAGCCTTTAAAAAAGCAGTCGACTCTGCCGATTTCTCATTGCAACAATAGCAAGCGTTTTAATCGATTTTTTTTTCTTCATTTAAACATAGTCGAATCGAAGACTTATACTGTAACAGACTGTTTCGGCAATATAGCAGCGGACACATTCATAAAGGATTCTGGCTTCTTTTGATCATAGGGAGTAACGCATCAGATTTCTACTGATTATCCACCATTTCCGAAGATACCTCTTAGTAAAATTCGTGACCTATTTCCTGATGGAATTCCTGTAAAATCGAAGTCGTATTTTTGAAGCAATCTCTGGAGGCATATCTGGAGAAACTAATAGACAAACCTCTGTAAATATTCCTAGAAAATGCTCTTGAGAAATGTTTTAAGAAATTCTTGTAGAAATTCCAAGGAAATATATCTGATAACATTTCTACAAGAACTCCAGAAATATTTCCTACTGGAGTCGAAGAACGAAATCAATAAATAATCTTCGCAAAAATCTCTGCAAAAATTACTGAAGACATTCCTTTGAGAATTTTCAAAGGAGTCCTTAGAGAAATTTCTGAAGAATCAGCTGAAAAATTTTCAAAGGAACCGCCGGTAGAAATATTGACAGAACCCTTGAAGGGTTTTATCTAGGATTTCTTGGAGCTATTTGTAAGAGATTCCGTGAAAGGTTTTCTAAGAGAATCCATTGATAAATTTCTAAAGAAATCCATCAAACAATTTTGGAAGCAATTCATAGTAGAGTTTCTAAAGACATATTTACAAAAATCTCTACACCCTCAAATGAAACAACACAGCGCACGAATTACTTTCACGCAGCGAGCAAAAAGACAAAGGATTTTTCACCCATATTTGTGTACGACTGGATCAACACAAAAAATGTGCTGATCCGGTGGTACCGTCGTGCGGGGTTACTTTTGACATGCGGGGCTTCTTTGGACACTTTTGAATATGGATTTTTTTAATTCAAAATATGGTTCTAATCTGTTTGATGTCTTTGGGACTATTATGAAGCAATAGTTTTTCCTTCATTTGATTGAAATTATTATTCAAACAGACCGTTTATTGCTTGTCAGGACGCGAAAGAACATCGAATAAACCAATAAAATATACATAACGTATCAGAACATTTGCTCTGTAAGCATTGTTTCTACAGTTCATAAATTTCAAAGGGTTGATCAATTCATTCAAAATGTATCAACGTACCATATACAATCGAATATTTGTATCGTTATACATTCTAAATGACCGTTTCACCCAAATAAAGGATTGATGTACTCTTTTTCAGGCTGTCTATATAGTAATATCACGCTGCTCATAATGCCAAAGATAGCACAGAACCATCTAAAAACACATATATTTATTGAAATCATGTACGATATAGTATGCTACAGTATTGGTACAATGTAGTTTTCTAAATAACCCTAGAATGTTTAATGCAATTTTGTTATAGTTAAAAATGTCCAAAATAGCCCCCATCCAGTTCTAAATGAGATGTGTCCGATTGGTGTATGAACAACTTTTCTGTTTATTGATGGATTTAGCTCAAATTTTGCATACATCCTACATGCATACTCACAATTATTGTGTGTAAAAATTGTGGAAATCCGTTCACTACTCTGGGAGTTATAATGTTATAATGGGAGTAATAAAGTTGAAAAACCACGAAAAAGTGTATAAAGAAGCCCCGCACGACGGTACACAAATCTGCGTGAAAATTCTTTTGTCTTTTAGGTCGCTGCGTGAAAGTTACTCGTTGCTCTGTGTACATCGAGTTCTGCGTGTAGATGCATTTTTTAAGCAATCCTTGGAGGAGTTTATGACAGAATCTCTAGAAAAAAAAGTAAATTTCAGAAAAATATCTGAAGGAATTCTGGATTCTTAGGTTTTGAAGAAATCGCTGGTCAAGTTTCAAAAAAACCCTTACAGGATTTTCTGAGAAAGTCCATGAAAAAAACGTTGGGAAATCCCTTGAGAAATTACTAGAGGAATTTCTGAAAGAAACTCCAGAAAAAAAAACAACATGTAGACAATTTTAGAGGAATTTCTGAAGCGACATATGGAAGATTTTCTAAAAAACTCCTGAGAAGTTTGTGATGGAGCCCAGCAAGAATTTCCGTTCTGTTGAAGAAATCCCTGATTTTCATTAAGGATTTGTTTTTTCAAGAGACCCATGGAAGACTCTCCAATGAAATATGTGAAGGCAAACGTGGAGGCATCTCTGAATAAACGTCTGAAGAAATCTCTGCAAAACTGAAAGGAGTTTCTTAATAAATACCTGTAGGGTTTTCTAAAGGAATTAAATAGCTCATTTTCTGAAGTCAATAAATTCCTGAAGCATTCCATTCCATGCTGGATTATCAAAAAATAGTATTTGGTAAATTTTCAAATGAATCTCACTGGTACTACTGAAGGAATCCCTAGATGAGTTTTTAAAGCGATCCATGAAGAAAATTTCTAAGGAGATCGCAGTAAGTCGTGGTTGCGAACGGTCGCGTTTGTCAAATTAGCTTAAGTGTTTTTTTTTTCTTTCTAATCGGATGCCTCCCAGCAAAAATATTTTTGAATATTTTGTGATATTTTTAAGAATTCAAAGCTTTATCCATGCATTGTGTGAAAAAGCAGACATTGGTGTTGGTTTCGGAAAAAGTGGTAGAAAATCTTGTGAAATCGTGTAAATGGTGTAAATTGCTGGTCATAATAGAGGAACAGAACGATGGGCAGGTTCGACACGACGGGAATTACCAATCTGGCAAAAACTGCTTTGAAGAAGGCCCCTGAATCAAATTGATAAACTGGATATCAAGGACGACGAGGAAAAAGGGGGTGGGCCGATAGGAAGCGAAATGCTGAATGTCGAGGTGAAAGCAAGATGAAACCGTGTACTCCAGTGATCGGTGAAGCAAAAGGGGTTGTTATGCGGTGAAAGGCCAGAAGGACATAATCTGGAAATCGTTTACGGGGTCATTTTTTAAGCAACCAACGAAAGCTGTGCATTTCCAGGATAGCGAAAGTTCCGGCTGGCGTAACCAAAGCAACAGCAGAAGAGAACATCGTCACAAAATTATGGGAATGAAATTAAAACGGCGAAGTCATCAGGTATTGAGTTCATACACGACCTGAGCGAAACGGAAAAGAAATGAGAAGAATTCCGAAAATCTCGGAGATCCTGGAGAAGAGGAAGTTCCGGTTGTTGAATCTTGGAAAACAGCATGCAGAACTTCATGAACACAATTGTCAGTTGAGCACTCACAAGGTGTTCCCATTTGGTGAGTTCGCTCCATGCTTTTTGCTTTATAGCTACATTTTACATTACCATTATATCGAACCAACATATAATTTCATATTAATCCATTACTTAATTATATTAAGTCCCAGACCATTCACGTATCAAAATCCCATCTTTCTATTCACGAGGGCGTCGGTGAGTCGCTGGCATCTCGATGAATAGATATCATCCTCTTCCTAACTATGTATCCCTTCCCATCCACAAAACGCATTTCTTATTGTTTCAGAGAGCGAGTAATGGCGCTTAAACCTAGGCTTGTTAGCCAGGACACAGTGTAAATGCCTGTGCCCCATCCCTGGAGCAAAAAGGCCCAAGGAGTGACAAAATCTTTTAGCTACGTCACTCCCAACGTTGGTGTTTAAATATACTAAAACATTTACACTTAAGACTAACACATTTACATGATACAAATACAGTTACACAATCTAAATCTTGTCGCATCACTCGCTTATAGTGAATCCCCAATCAACCCAATCCAAATATCCAACTCCTTGACACCTATGGGGGTGCCGGTGAGTCGCTGGCCTTTCATAAAGTAGGTGTCATATCATCACATCCTTTCCTATCCTCGTAACGGAGAAGATGGGCGTGGCCGGCAATGGAAGTTTTCATGTCTTTTTTTTTTTTTTTATTTATTTCACCGTCTTTGGCTATATGCCACACAGACTGTAAACTTAATATTAAAAATAGACATAACAATAACTTGATCTACCACAAACAACATATTCTATAAGCAACACTGTATACTACTTAAACCATTACAGCTTTCTTACAAAATCGATTTCAATCGGACATACAAAAAAAAAACAGTTATACAATGAACAAGAAAAAAAGATCAATCACACGAAAAAGTAAGCATTAATTCACATGAATGATTTGCTCCATAGGGCTCCAAGTATTCCGTCGGTTTATGAACTCCCTAAACTTCACTCCCTTTGGCCAGGTAGATGCAGTCATCGCAATTGGTTTCAGGCTTCGTTCCAACACAACCTTGAATGAAGCGTAGTCGATCGTACTGACATTCTTCCATTTGGGCATGAGGCTCACAACGTCCAAGCATTTCGATAAAGGCACACCGAGCTGTCGAGATACCATCAAGCCGATGTCGTTTATTGTAGCGCATTTGTCTATATTGGTCAAATATAACGAGAATACATCGCTATCCGGAGAATCAGTGGATACTTCGAAACTCTCGTTTTGCGTTGAGCTGCTGCAGTGTGTTCCATTAGTCCCATCGAAGAGATTGAGTGGTGATATAGGTGTTGAACAAAGATGCGTAGCAGTAAGTTCAGGCTTTTCAACGAGTTTTGAAAGCGGGCATGCAATGTTTGCAACGGTGGTTTTCAGCTCGTTAATTTCATCTGTCATGGATTTTGGCTCATCGGCTGCTGCATTGGTGTTGGTTGCGGTATTGACAAAACTTTTTCCTCGCTTTTGGCAATATTCCTTCATGCATGGGTTGCACATCCAAATAATATTGCATGACAGTGCACACACGTCTGATTCGGTTAAACCAACACATTCTGCGTGAAACGATTTTGCACATCTTCCTTCACACACTGTGAAAAGTTCTGCACGAACGTCGATGGTAAGGGAGCACTTCTCGCAGACACAATCCATTATGGAAAGACGAAATATTATTTCTTGAAATAACAACCGTAGGCGCAAAGAATCCTTTGAACTCGTTCAACGTCGATTTGTTCCACAGTTAATTTGAAGTTTTTACAGTTATTTTCTTCAACCTCTGATTTGCTCAACCTCTGTTTTGCTTCAACCTCTGATTGGATAGCTGTTTCTTCCCAAATAGCATTCCATAAGCAATTAGAAAAGAAGTATTAAAGCTTTAACATGACAACTTCCAGTATGCAATCTACGAATTACTCTGTTACCACGCAACGCAACGCAACGCAACGCAACGCAACGCAACGATCCATGAAGAAAATTTCTGAATGTATTTTTAGATTTTTTCAAGGAATCATAGGCGCCAACTTAGGGGGGGCAAGCATGGTTTTGCCCCCCCAATATTCGACGATTTTTCGATTTTCCCATACAAAAAATCAGAAAAATCAGGCTTTGCCCCCCCAATAATTTGACCAAGTTGGCGCGTCTGCAAGGAATCCATGAATTCCGGAGGGAATATCGGGAGGAATCGTTGGAGAAATTTCTGTAGGAATCCACAAAAAAAATACAAAAAAACCTAAACAAACTCTGAAAGACTTTTTGAAGGAATTTATGAAGGATTTTGTAAAGGTATCCTTAGAGAAGCTTTGCATGCATGCCAAGATGAAGTTTTAAAGTAATCCCTGGGTGAATCTTGGAAGAAACTGTGGAGGAGTTTCTAAAAATAACAAAGCAACATACATGGTAACAAAACAGTCATGGCAGCGTATGTAAGGGGTGCACAGAAGTCACTGTGACTAACTGCGCAACCATTACCTGTGCTGCCGTGACTGTTTTGTGAGCATGTGTGTTGGTTGCTTGGGTTCTTATGCAGGACTATTGTTGTTTTCTCAGTCTTCCATAAACACAACTACTACGAGCGATACCAGCTTTTCTGCTGCGAAAGGGTTGATGGATATTGTTTTATTATAAATGTTGAGCTTATAAATAGGTATTTTTAAACAGTGGTGACCTGATTTTGTCAGCCTTTTTTGAACAAGTAAAATAAAAGTGTGTTTAACACAGAATTGTCATTTTATAATCAATATTAATTCAGTTTTCAGTTGATGTCTTTCGGTGCCATATACAAATGAGGAATCGAACAAATCTCACATAACTTTTGAAAACGGTCAAACATTGTTTGCAAATTAACACATTTGTGCTCTTTTAACAGCTAAGGCGGCCTAATCCTGTCCAACCTTTAAAACCATTATCGTTCCAAATTACTGAAAGACTCTTCTTCTTGGTTACCTCTGGAACAGAACAAACGTCGAACGTTTCACACACGAACACGAACATCACATCAACAGACAGATGTGATTACCAATCAGACATCTCCCAATATGTGAGGTAGAAATCACTTGTTCAACTAAATCTTGCCACACTAAGGAAAAGTGCAAAATTTGCATCTTCTTTCCAGACATGCTTCCAATAATTGTAATTGTAATTATAATTTACTAGCTGTCCCGACAAACGTCGTACTGCCTGCCTACTGTGTTTTTTGACATACAGCTCCATAGGGACTGATGGGGCTTACCCGTTCCTGATCGAAGGATTTTCTTCCGCCGGGGAATATTTACTGGCGGTCCAGAAGCTCCGCTGCGTCGAATCACACCAACCTGGTGTATTGGAGATGGGTGTGCGCTGCAACCAACAACGATGGAACTTGAACTTCAGCACACAACACTTTATGGCCTCTTCGCTGCTGGGCAGCTTGCTAACACAAGTTTTGCTTCAAGCACTCGCGCGCGTCGAACATAACTACGTGTTAAGTGTTTCGGACTATGGATTAGGGAATTCACTTTGTGGGATATAACTATTAAAGTTACCACGACCGACCGAGCACTACGAGAACCAGTTGTCTTCGCGATATAATTTCAACTGACTGCTATCTGCCTGGATGTATTGTCTCTTACCCCTATCTATGCACTACTCTCCGATGACCAATACATGCCATCGGTCAACCGTGCTCTTCTACGCACTCTTCTCTCACATCCACATTGTATAGGGTATATAAACTTAATATTAGATCATTTTCTGGTACAAAATACATTACAACTCTCATCAGGGACATCCCCCGCAAAGTTATGGGTATGGGAGCCCCCCGTTCCAAAGACCGGAGAGGTCTCACACAAAGCTAAGAACCTTCCCCGGCCCCGACAGCACCCAAATACAAAATTTCAAACCGATTGGTCCAGTAGTTTCCGAACCCATAGCGGTCAGACAGACAGACAGACAGACAGACAGACAGAAATTCATTTTTATATATATAGATAGATTAGCAATACGATAATCTATTAGCTTTAGCTTTACATCGGGTCAAGGAAAGATTCCTCCAGGACTATTTGGAGCACACAAATTATAAATTTTATGTTCGAACAAAAGTCTACGAGGGCGAAAGGGGTCGAAGATAAACAACATTTGGTCTACTACGTGGTTTATGAATGACACCACCAGATTCCACCATAAATTTGTGTTGGTATTTCTTACATAATTCCTATTGGAAACCTTTCCGGAATTCATTGTGGTATTATTTCATTAGTTATTGCTGTAATTCCTCCGTGAATTTCCGCTGGTGTTCCTCAAAGCATTTTTTTTTATAAGAATACCTTCAGATATGTCCTTAAGCTTTTTTTCCATGCATTCCTTCTGTGGTACCTCAAGATTTTTTTCTTGTAATTCCTTAAGAAAATCCGGCTGGGATGTCACCACAAATTCTTGCTGGTAGTTCTGCAGGGCTTTTCCCAAGAATTTCCACAGGACCTCCTCCAGGGATGTATCCCAAAATTTCTGTAGGCATTTCTTTATTAATTCCTCCTAGGATAACTCCATGGACTCATGCAGAAATTTATCTAGGATTTTTTCTTAAGGTACTTTCAGAATTTCCTCTCAGTATTCGTTCAGAAATTCTACCGGGGAATCATCTAACGATTTATTTTAAAACAATCTATGGATGCCTTCTGTTATGTCTCCAGAAATTACAAAACAATTTAACAGGAATTTCTTAGTGAATTTGTCCAGGATGTCTCAAAAGACTTCCCTAAAGGGCTTCTCCCATGAATTTTCTAAGGATTCCTTCTGAGATTATTCCAGGATTTCATCGTGGTATTCCTACAGGAATATCTCTAGGTATTGCTAAAGAAATTTCTCTTGTAATTTCGACTATTTCGAAATTTATGCCAATGAATTTCAGCTGAGACTCTCCAGGAATTGCTGCTTATATTCTCCTTGAACTTTTTTTTCAGAAATTCTTCCGCGAATTTCTCCATAATTTTCATTTGGAGTCCTAACATGGGTTTCTTCAAATATTTCAAAAGGAATTTTTCCTATGATTCTTCTAGGAATTACGCAAGAAATTTTTCTAGGAATCTAGAAATTTTTCTAGGAATCCTCTATAGGAATTTCTTCAGATATTGAAATAAGGATTACTTTAAGAACCACTCAATAGATTTATCCGAGAACTTCTCTAGAGCTTTCTACAGAAATTACATACGGGATTTCTTCAGGAATTCCCAAGGAAATTCCTGTAAGGTTTCGTTTTGTTGATTCTCGGGTTATTTATCCAGGAATTATATAAATTTCTCCAGTGATTCTTCTTGGATATTTTTGAAAGTTTCCAGGGATTCTTCCACAGAGATCCATCCAAAAATTTGACATGGGATTCCTGTATGAATTTCTCCAGGTATTCTTTTAGGAAATGTGCTTGCTAATATGATAAGCGTGCTTCCCAGTTACTGGCAAAGCCGCTCCCAGTATTGAGGGAATGGAAACGTGGCAGGTAATGTTTTCGGCTTGAAACACATTGTAAATTGAAACAGAAAAGCAGTGGAAACAGAGCCAGACGCGCTAACCGGTTCCGCTTCCGGTGCCATCAGCTGCTGCCTTTTGCAGACCACAATTACATTAAGCTGCGACAAGGCTATGGTCCAGTAAGTAAGAAGAAGAAGTAAAAGATTTGACAATTCTGCTATAAAATGCAGAAAACACACATTTCTTATGATTAAGCGCCGTTTAAAAAAAATCCCTTTTATCCTGTGGCCTTAACTCCCACTTAAATTTTTGAACACTAAGCAACCCCTCTCCCTCTCCATTAATCTCCGGCACTTATAGGGCACTGCATGAAATTCTCTCCTTCTCTTTCACTCTTAGAGAAATTTTGTAAACAACAAGGCCAAGAAACGTCAAAATCCCATACAAAATCAAAACAGTGCAGTGCCCTATTACACACTGTTACTATGTTTGACAAGCTCATTTTTATGAGGAAAGACTTGATTTTAAAAAAATGTCCCGATTTTGCCAGGTGCCCAATTTTTCCAGCCCAACATGCTACCAAGGGCTGACAAAATCAGATCCTTACTGTATTCCATTGTATGTGATTCTTATATTATATTGTATTATTTTTTTTTTATTCTTAATCACTTAACCTAATTCACAGCTCTATTGTCCACTAGGGCACTACGTGAGCGATTTCAATTGACAGCTGTATCTACAGTATTACAGAGCCTGAATGTATTCTATTATACTTTATCTAACTGGTTGCCTCTCTGCTGCTTTCAATTTTCTACTCTACATGGTAGAATGATGAGCACAAGGATGATAGGTTGCCGTTGTTCCTTTCCAGTCCGATTGGGGGTCCATTATGAGTAGCAGTTCGCCAATGTCCAGGTATCCGGGTCCGTTTGAGCCATGGGGCTCAGAAGAGGGTCAGTGTCAGCCGCTTTCGGTGAAGAACAACTGACGAAAAATTGCAAGTGCCGGGGCTGGGAATCAAACCCATGACCATCCGCATATGAAGCGAACGTGTGACCAACTACGCCACGGGCCCCGGCATTATATTGTATTAAGTTTCTGAAAAAATAGGGGTTTCAGGCAGCCAATTAATCGTCCCATAAAAAATTGAAAAGTTTTCATAAATTATTCGAAAATTGCCAATAAATAAAAAGGGGTGAAAGCAGTAATAAACTATAAAACTTCCATTAACAATTCAAAAAGCGCATAAATAAATCAAAACTTCCCATAAATAATTAATTTTTGAGCAATAAAAAATGTTACAATTTCCACAAATGAATCACCAATTGCTGTAAAAAAAATTCGAACATACTACATTATAGAACTATGATAGAAATACTGAAACTATTGTGCAATTTAACAGACAATCGCTTGCTGGCCGAACTCGCTAACGCTCGTCGGACTTTAAAAAGGGATAACATCTCTGTTCACATTATACCGGGCAAATTATTGGATCTGTGGATTGCCTAGAAACGAATCGACGCAGTTACAGCGCATCGGATTTCGGAAACTTCGGCGGCCTTCTGCCGACTCAGTTCCTCAATCCTCTATGCGGCTTCGCCGCATGGCTCGGTCGGTTCTTTTACTTTGCTCATTGATTCGTATTTATTGCTAAATTTTCAATTGCTTTTTTGATGTTTTTCAATTGGGAATTTTTAAATTATTTATGGGAAAATCCGGTTTATTTATGGAAAATTTACACTTTTTGGGAGGAAAAAATGTAGTTATTTATTCAATTATTGAAATATTAGAGGAAATTCCGTCGTTTTTTATTGCTCGAAAATCAATTATTTATGGGAAATTTTGATGTATTTTTGCACTTTTTGATTTGTTTATGGAAATTTTGTAGTTTTTTATTGCTGCCACCCCTACTTCTTTATTGGCAATTTCTGATTTTGTTATGGAAAATGATCACTTTTTTATGAGTCGTTTATTTGTGGCCGGGGTTTCAATTCCTCTTAAATTGGGCTTGGTGCGTTTAACCTTCCTGATGCATCACTTTGGGAACAGCTTGCTGACGTAGTGTACGGTTTGAGTCAAAAATGACCCTAATGCACAAGGAGAGTTAAAAGGGCTTATCTCAATCTTAATCCTCATTGAAGGTAAAGCCAGATGAGGTTTAAATAAATGGACAAAAACAAATAAAAGAACACGTTGGGGAAATTTAGAAGGAAATCGAGAAATTTATGAAGAAATTCCTAAACAAAATTTAGGAATGTATTTTAGGAATATTTTATAACAGAATCCATAAAAGAATTTCTGGGAGAATTTCATGAATAAACGTTTTAAAAATTCCCTATATCTTCGGAAATTCATCCAGCGATTGCTTCGAATATTTATTAAAAGATTTTTTGAGGAAATTCTAGCATGAAGTATAAAGATCAAAACTTAAAAACTCAAAGCTTAGAGAATGACTTATTGAAGCATTAGTCAGATACACTAGGCTTTTTGGAGAAGTTTTTGAATTGTAATAGAGAGTAATTGATCTACTTTTTTGAGGATACAGACCAATTACACTTGTGAAAGCAAAAGATTTATTGAATACATTCAAAGTATTCTGGTTTGAAGGTAAGAGAATGTCAAAGCAACTTCGCCTAGAACAAAACTACTATAAAATATTGTAAACACCATGCTTTATTAAAACCATTACAAAAAATATAACAATCCAAATTGAGTTCAAATTGTTACTCGGGTTGAAGAATCTTTGAAACAAAACCTTAAAAGGAATTCGCGAAGGAGTTCTTGAAGGAAGGTTTGCAGGAATTGTTGAAGAAAAGGGAGTTATTTCAAAAGAATTCTAATCTCTGGAGAAATGTATGGAAGAATTATAAGATAAATTCCGTATCAAAATAGTGAAGGAATTCCTAAAGGAACTAGAAGCAATAACTGAAGCAATTCCCGGAGGAATTCCTATAGGAATCATTGGAGGAGTATCTTAAAACATAACCCTAGAAAGAATTCCGGAATAAATTCTTGTAGGACTTTTGAAGGATTTTTGAAAAAGCCCTCGAAGAAATTATTGAAGGAACTCTTAAAAGATTTACTTCAACAATCATTGAAACGATTTTTGTAATAATTCTGCAAAAAATTACTGAATAAATTGTTCAAGCAATCCACGAAAAAATACTTGGTGCAATTTATAGAGGAAACTTAAGAGAAATCGGCGAAGTATTCCTTGGAGAAATGCCTGAAGAAATTCTTGTGGTAAGTTCTAAAGAATAGTAGAAGGAAATCTGGAGTGGGTGTTTAGTGTGGTTTTCGAAGAAATTTGAGGAGTTGTTCCAGAAGGAATCCAATCCCGAAGGAATAAAGAAATTCTTGCAAAAACCTTTGGAGGAATTCCTGAAGGAATCCTTGGAAAATTTACTTAACGATTCATTGGAGGAATTCCAGAAGCAACATCGTTGCAGGAGTTTCTGAAGGAAAACTTTAAGTTATTATTTCTCAGGAATGCAGAAGGATTTTATCACGAAATACTTGGACGGATTGCTTAGGAAATCTTTTGAGAATGCTTCAAAATAAGGCATGAAAATATGTCTAAAGGAATCTTTTGAATACATAAAGTGATACCAGAAGGCATTTATGATAGTACATGAAAGTTTTTTTTATCTCGTTATTCGGGGATTTTCTATCGTAGGCAGGTTCATTACGGATGCATTGGATGAATTCATAAATACATATCAGGGTTTTATTTTCAGCCACTCAAATATTCCTGCAGGAAGGGTCATCGAAGAAACTCCTAAATGAAACCTTACAGAAATTCTGGAATGAGTTTTTAGAGGATTTCCTGAAGCAATCCTTCAAGATATTTCTGTAAGACTAATAAAAGCAATTCCCTGAAATAAATTTCTGATCGAATTCACGCAGGCATTCTGGAGTGAGGGGAGGTATTTCTGCATACTTGGAGAAAAATTACTGAAGAAATCCTTGGGTGTAATTCTTACATGAATCCTTGAATACATTTCCAGGAAATCTTTTTAGAATAAATTTCTGAACAAATATTTGGAGGAATTTCTGCAAAATCAGAGCAATTTCCGAGGGAATCCTTGGAGAAATGTTTGAAGAAGTTTTTAGATAAATGCTAGATTGAATACTTTGAGAAATAGTTCAAAGGATCCATACTTCAAAGGAGGTACACTTAAAATATCCTTAAGTACACCCATTGCATATATGATGGGTTTGTTGGAGGAACTTTTGAAGAGTTTCCTGGAAAAATTTTTAAAAAAATTGGAGGAATATATAAGGGAAAAACTTCTATTAAATTTCTTGGAGAAGTCCTTTGACGAACACCTGAAGGAATGCATGTTGCAAGAACGCTGGATAGCAACCCTGCAATGATTGTGTTCGCAAGAGATCTGAACGATTTAGGATATAAGTTTTTTAAGGTGAAACGGGATGCCGTGTTATTTTTCCTATCTTGCCTCTCTTTCTAACAATTTGCCTCGCGATTTTGAAGATGGTAATCAAGGTTATTGTATATTGCAAGGTTGAGCACGACGTTTAGTTTGTGAAGAAAAGGAGAGGAAGCGAAATTTCAAAGGAATTCGTGGAGGCGGGGGATTTGTTTTCAGAATTCCTCACGGAGAAAAAATAATGGCCGCTCAGTCAGTTTTGACATCTAAGACAACCTTACAATATATAATAACCTTGATGGTAATCTCGAGTTCTATCGCACTAAAGATGCTGAAAAACAATCAGCATATGCACTGCAAGTGAGCATACACAATGATAGGTTTTTGTTGCAAAATATGAAGTACAATCTGAGCTTACCATCTTAGTAGCAACAGAACAATGGCGGATATTTCCTCGACCGAGGGCAAACTGGATCCTTAATGAACCTTATTGGTATCCCAATCAATTTTTACATTCATAAATTTAAACTAGGTGTTCTGTGTATTGCTACAAACTATCATCCAAATTTGGCATAATAAATTTATTAAGATAAAAGATCCTTATCGTCTTTGCACAGCGATTAAGAAAGTTATCAATGACGAGAACCATCTCGTTAGTTTAAGATTTTTGCGAGGCTGCTTTTTGCGATTCGCAGCAGCTGCGAACCGAGTTTTGAGGCCAACAATTGCCTCAATCTTTAACCACTCACTCATCTTGAGATCCTCTGGGGGTACATAGGGCCATCGTAAAAGATCTCCTTACTGGGTGGTTGGTCGCTTTAGCCTTGACCTGGGCCCAGATAAGATTCCTATCCTATTCCTTGATTACCTTGTTGAGGCTTCGTCGCCACGAGCCCCTGGGTCTGCCTGTCCTGCCGGATTTCAATCCAGCGCTTGCTTGCAGATTTCATCTCCGTCCTTTCGTAGTATGTGGCCGACAAACCTCCATTGACGTTCTCTAATTTCTGTTGATATTGGTTTCTGATGGCATCGTCGATGGAGCTCAGTATTCGATACCCAGTTGTGAGGCCACCAGGCTCGAAATATACACTGATAGGCAAAATAAAGTGCCCACCTTTTAATTTTTTTCAATTTCTCTCATTTACTTGGTTCAAATTAAAGTAAACACACTGTAGTTTTTTTATTATCTTCACAGATCGAAAAGATAGTATAAATTTCTATGACATATAATGCACATAATTAGAGCGTGGGATATCACAGAAATTTACATGACATATCATGTAAAAGTCATAAAATATCATGTAAACTTCCATTATATGTCATGTAATTCAGCATGACTCTGAGTTTTTACATGACATATAACGCAAATTTACATGATATATCATGTAAACCATCATTACACTAAGTTTGCATGACTAAACTGAAGTTTACATGACGTGTAAATCTCATTATTTTTATCTGTGTTAATTTTTATATTCTTTTTAAGTTTCACTTATGGAATACTGAAAAAAAGGAGTTTTACTTAAAGAAAAAAGGATCAATTTGTGTTGAAAAAAAAAGTGACAAAAAAAAGTGCCCACTTCAAAAATCGATATGTTTTTGATAAGTTTCCATTGGAAGACCCCTCGATTGTTTATGTTTTGATATTTTGACATGTTTTGAAGCAAACGGCTTGACCTGGTGCATTTGTTTACGTGATCGCGTTTGATTAAGTTGAAAAAAAAATGGAGAACGTAGTGGTTTCGAAAGCAATTCCGTTGTGTATCCGAAAACTGGTAGTTCGTGATGTGCAAAACGGTGAATCGCACCAGGCTGTCGCTAGGAAGTACAGTATCAGTAAGGCAGCGGTTGGCAAAATTCTTCTGAAGCTTAAAACGTTTGGATCGGTGGTGGATCGCCCTGGCAGAAACAGGAAGCGGAAAACGGATGCGAGAACGAACACCAAGATCATGCGCGAAGTCAAGAAGAACCCGAAGGTAACTGTCCGCGAGATTCAGGAAACCCTTCAGTTATCAGTTTCCGGTCGAACTGTTGGTCGCCGTCTCGTAGCACAGGGGTTGAATAGCAAACTTGCCCGGAAGCGCCCATTTATCAGCAAGGCAAACAAAGCCAAACGGCTTAAGTTTTCTAAGGAGCATGCTGATAAGCCCCTAGAGTTCTGGAAAACGGTTCTCTGGACGGACAAATCGAAATTCGAGCTGTTTAACCGAAAGCGGCGGGTTCGTGTTTGGTGCAGATCGGGAGAGGAGCTTCATGAGCGCCACATCCAAGGCACGGTGAAGCATGGCGGAGGAAATGTAATGGTGTGGGGATGTTTTTCGTGGAGTGGAGTGGGTAGTCTCGTGAAAATCGACGGGATAATGACGGCGGAATCCTACATCAACATCCTGCGAGAAAATCTGGAGGTTTCGCTGCTCCAGACGGGCCTTGAAGAGAAGTTCATATTCCAGCAGGACAACGACCCGAAGCATACTACCAAGAAGACCAAGTCTTTCTTCCGATCTTGTCAGATCAAACCGCTGGAATGGCCTCCAGAAAGCCCGGACCTCAATCCCATCGAGAATTTGTGGGCGATTCTCGATGCCAGGGTTGACAAAACTGGTGTTACCAATAAAAATAACTATTTTGAAGCCCTGGAGCGCGCCTGGGAAGAGCTAGATCCACAGCACCTAAAAAACCTGGTCGAGAGCATGCCGAAGCGCCTGCAGGAGGTCCTGAAGGCCAAAGGAGGATACATCAATTATTGAAAAGCTTTTGTTTTACTTTAATTCATGTTTTCTGTAGCCTAAATGAAGTGGGAACTTTTTTTTGTCATTTTTTTTTTCAACACAAATTGATTTTTTTTTTCTTTAAGTAAAACTCCTTTTTTTCGGTATTCCATAAGTGAAACTTAAAAAGAATATAAAAAAATGATAATAAAAAAAAAAACTACAGTGTGTTTACTTTATTTTGATCCAAGTAAATGAGAGAAATTGAATAAACGATGAGGTGGGCACTTTATTTTGCCTATCAGTGTAAGCTACAGACATCGAATGATGTTCTGTAGCTTCTGTGTGGTCTCTACTGTCACGCACCACGATTCCCTGGCGTACAACAGCACAGATTTCACGTTGGAATTGAAAATTCGAATTTTGGTACGTTGATTGAATTGATTGGATCTCCATATATATCGGAGCTCGCAAAAGCAGCCCTAACGCTCCTAGGTCGATCTTGGTACCGCCATCTGGCGCGATCTAGCTGCCAAGATATTGACGACAGTTTTCGGCCTTTTCATCTGCTTGCCCACCTACTGTAAAGTTATCCATGTTGACCAACGATTTGGTCTTGTTGACATTGATGGTTAGGCCCACCGTGCAGGCTGTTCGGGCTCGTTTGGAAGTTGACCATCAATGTTAACTTCTTTTCCCGATCAGCCTAGATAGCTGTGTAGTGTCGGTAGCGGTTGTCTCAATTGGCTAAGAATAACACTACGGATCGCCTGATCCAGTGGTAAGAGTCCACTAAACAGGTGACCCCTAATTCATGGTGTTATACGGCTTTACGCTTACCGTGCCTAGGAATGAATGGTTAGGGGGGTCTAATAAAAACCTAACTAAAAGCGGAGCCTGTGGAGTACTAGGGCGCCCTTCCCAGTATTCTGCCCTTACTGCGCTAACCGGAGCAATGGTGCAGTTGACCTTGTGTTTCTTCGAGATAATCTGCTATCATTCTTAAGCCTCAACTGCGAGGCTCAATAAGGGTGGGATTACTAGTTTGTTGTTTATTAGCTTTAATTATAACCTATATGGCTCTTCGCATTATGCGTTCTTCACAGTGTCCTCTGTGTATGTTCGTCTCTGGTGCTCTTCAATCGATACCAAATTGGTTTTTATCGCTGCTCTTTTTTCTTGTGTTGTGATTGTACGAGATTGATCGTGCCTAGTTTGGGTAGTGGCTATGGTTATGACAGCTCAGATCAATCTTCAGCATAAAAGAACAGCTTTGGTCCAAGAACCTTACTTTCGTAGGGAGGATTTCTATGTAGATGTAATGTTTTAATTAACACCAATATGGTTTCGCATTTTGCGTTTGACCCGATGTTTGTTACTTTTAGTAAAATTGAAATGACAATCTCGAGCCCCAAAATATTTTGAAAAAAATACTAGTTTGCAGCCTTTGCCATTCCCAAATCTTGGTGGGATTATACTGTCAAGTTTATTCCATAAGTGAATAATGTCTTCGTATGAAGGTCAAACCTATCAATTTGACCTCTTTCTTTTGAAATGATTAGCACGCTTTGTCGAGCATCACACCCGTGATGTTTTTCTAGCAAACATGCCTCTCCATGGGCACCAACATGCTTACCAAAATGGAAAGTCCACTGTGATTTGTTTACACAATGTTGTTTACGATATCGGAAACGCATTCTTTCAAAAATAATTTTGTTTGGGTGTTTTCTCGGATTTCCAGGATACTTTTGAACACGTACCTTTCGATTCCATATTGGAAGCCGCATGTCCTATTTACCTTTCAATGATTTCCAATTGGATTTACCAAATGCTCAAAAACCAACATCTCTTCTCGGCATTACGCCAAGCAGCGATTAGGAAAGCGAGTGTTTGTGGATGCCCCTCGCATGATTTTTGAGGAATCTCGTAGCAGAAACGCAATTGAGACAACTCAATGTGGTTTTCCTACTTATGATTTTGTCCATCACAAGCCTCAACAGGCTGCTTCATATGTATATCTTAGCTGAGAATCCGACTGTGGAACTTTGCATCATTTGATATGTAACTACCCAGTTTTTACGCAACTGCGTTTCCGAGCACTCGGTAAACACTTGATTAAGTGAAACTGACCTAAGAAGCCTGAATCTTCAGGATGTTCTGTTGTTCTGAACCCGTTGTGGCAAGTAGCTATAGGCTTACTTTACGCTTTATGCGTTTTTTTACAGTGTCCTTTTCAGGGCGCTGTTTGAACCCGTTGTGGTACGCTTATGCGATTATATCGACCCTATCCCCTTACCTTCCCTTTCCCTATCCCATCCCTTATTCCTCCCTTCGCTCTCCCTCAGGTAAATGATGAATAGGCTCGATGGCACAAATTTCCCAAATGGAGGAGAACGTGCCTCTTGAGCCGACCTACTGATACCTGATAGGCCCACCGTAGAGGAGCGCTCGGTCGAAGTCGTTCAGATACTCCAAAGTGATAGGCTGCCAAAGTAGCCCACGATTCGGTGCACGGTCAATCGACCCCACCATGATCTAGTCGATTACGATGAGAAACAGGAGCGGAGATAGTATGCATCACCCTGATGGGGTCAGACAAAGTTGTGTGGCTTCGTGGTCGTGCGGCAAGTGTCACCAAGCATTTAGTCGCATCGTGCTAGGAGCGCGGGTTCGATTCCCGCCGCAGCTGTCAGGAAAAGTCTTCGGCTGTGCCACTGGGCGTTGCATGCTAGTCCGTTGTCTAGTGTCGTGCTTCCTTCAAAGAGCAAATAGTTCACTGGAAGTACTAAACGTGTTCGTGTAAAAGTTCCGTTCTGCAGGACTCTGCATGTAAAAGCCTCGCTCTGTGCTTCAATAAGGTTGACGATTTTATTCAGCACTCCATTGCATCTCAGGGCAGCCTGACAGATTTTGGTGGTTCAGACGAGCGAAAGCTTTTTTCGCAGTCAATGAATACCAAATAGAGGAACGCTTGGAAACCGTAACCTGCTCCATGATGATACGGAGCGTGCCAATATGATCCACATAAGATCTTCCGTAAATAAGTGATTATTTGACGTCGCATACCCAAATTATGGCAACGAAATGTACTCTCTCTATGAAACATTTTTATTGATTTGAATCTCAATGTAACTACCTTTGCATTGTTTTTGTCAGTTTCCTTCTTCTATTGATGTCACTTGATTACTTCACCATACCTCGAACAACTTTTTAATCCCAAACGCTTGCCGGACCGGAAACTCGTCAGGCAACTTTCAAGCCTCCGGGCCGTTGGACAGCTTCGAAATGTCACACTTCATCCGAATGGGTATGTATGGTTTCCGCACTCGATAAAGCGAGCGGTGCTTAAAAGCCAAAATTTGAAACTGAGCCGCGTTGTTCAAATATAAAAGATACGAAATCAACACACAGCATCAACCGCCCGGCAAAGAAGCGCGCCGAATCGATAGCGGATGGTCCCCTCTGAAGTCATAAACCAGTAGCACATATTCCGCGTTTGGCAAATTATTCGCAATGAAGGCAATGAACCGACACGGCTTGCGAACCAAAATTGCGCCTTCCACTGAAGCGTGAAAATGTGACGTGTGAAATGTGTAAACGAAACAAAAATGGTAAGTGCCAAAAACCCGGTGGCAGCAATTGGTTTTCGTCGTTCGCTTCGGTTCGCTGCCTACCTACAGACCTACTGCATCGAAGAGCCGTCCGTCGTCCGTCATCATCTCGGTGCTCTCTGTGTCGGTGGTGGATCATCTCACTCACCCACATTTTGGCGCTACATATTCCGACTGCTGATGCTGCGGTACAATTTGTTGGCCGAAGCATTTCTGTCGGGAGTTAAGTGAGTGAGTGCGTTATTATAGCTAATAATGCTAATCTTTTATTTGCGTAATATGATTGCTTGGAGCATCATCGCCGGCTGGCACGAGTGTAGCTTAGATGATAGACATTTTCGGGGAAGTATCATTGAGGGGTGTAATGATATGTGGCATTTTTGGTAATGCGATTTGGGAGGTGCTGCTATTATAGTCGTACCATCATTTGAAACAAAGTAGGAATGTTAAAATAAATTGCAATGTAGGTCATAAAGCTGGTGTTGATCATGAGAGTAAGACACTGGCCCTATTCATCGTTCATCAAAATAAAATGAAAAACATTTGCGTTGGAAGGCATTTTCGAAACACAGTCAGAAAAAATAGGAATGGTTTAATATGAAATGTCTTGTTTGTGTAACTAAAACATGTTTAAAAATTGCATTCACATAAAAAAGTATCATCTACGCGATTACTCTTTTGCTACTTGTGTGTGATATACATCTCGCCGAAAACAATTGATAAACGACCCACGCATGAGTTTGCAGTGCATGAACAATCAATAGCATGTTTTGACCCTGAGTAATATTGATTGACAAAGAAATAGACGTAGGCTTTATACACGGACACGTACTTCCAGTATTTAAGCTACATAGGGTCTGGGACCATTTGGGCAGCAGCACCTATTTTGGGCACTTGCTTCTATAACTCAGTCAATTTCAAACCAATTGACTGGAATTTTTGAACATGGATAGATACGGCGACTATCTGATCGTGTCTCGAAAATCAAGTCAATCGGTTCAAAATTGACTGAGTTATAGCAGCAAGTGTCCAAGTTAGGTGCTCCTGCCCTAATGGTTCCAGACCCTATTCGCTCTTGAAGAAAGTACGACACTAGACAACGGATTAGCATGCAAGGTCTAGCCGTTAACTTTTCCTGACAGCTGCGGCGGGAATAGTATCCGCGTTCCTCAGCGCGATTTGACCAAATGCTTTTAAACAATTGAACTTCTTCTTCTTGGCGTAACGTCCTCACTGTGACAAAGCCTGCATCTCAGCTGTGTATATCGTGTGGCAGTCCACTTTGGACTTTGTCGGTGTGGTATCAACACTTCCGTTTTTTTTTTATAAAATACTAATTAATTTTGTTTCTTTTTTTTTCAGGTACGTCTAACAATGCATAGGATCATTACATCGAAACTGGTTAAGTATTTTTTTGATTGGAAACAACACATTCTATACCGTAAAATGGAGTAGATCAAGGATTTACATATTACAAGTCGATTGATCCTGAACCTTAGAAAAAAAAAACGGATTAATCAACCTAGTGGTGATAGTGCCTTTCTCTTCGAATATGTACTCATGATCTTCGACGTAAGCATCCTGAATCCTGTGAATATTTTATTTATTAAAGCAAAAATTTTATCCAAACCATCATCGAGTTGGGAAGCTTATTGATGGCACATATTTCCGACATTATGTTCAATGTACAGGCAGAGCTGAAAAATATCAGACCTCTTTGTTGAGGCCGTAATTTACAGTCTTCGATAAACTTTTTCCTGTACACTTAACTGATTACTAGATTCATGAAATTTGACCAAAAAAATGGAAGCAAGTGAAATTTGAACCATATCACAATGTGCGAGGAGCAACCAGTCGGATCAAAATTTTTCGCAGTAAAATGACAGAAAAATAGCAAAGGGCGCAAAAGGGAATTGAAATATTTTATTCGATGTTGATGCGATTAAATTTCAATTTTCCCATGCAACAAAATGGTTACTGTATATTCACACCTCAGAAATTTGAAAAGGTGTGATTTGATGAGCCTGCTTCAGTTTTGTCAAGATTTTGTCCTCTTACACATATTTATCGCTTGTTAATAATTTTCACTGTTTGTACCACTTTCTAAGAGATACCCGGAATCGAGTCCAAGACTGTTCCTGATGTCTCAAATATGGTCTGAGACTAGTTTCTTGCTAAATGTTCAACAGGTTTTCTAAAAAGCCAAAAATTGATGTGCATGATGGATTTCTCGCGTTTAGTATCATACAGGCGTATCTACAATGATCGATATCTGTTCATCGATTTTCTCTTCGGATTATTCCGGCAAATATGACCAATATTCGGATGATCTCTCGGTGTGTTGGCGCGAGTTTCCTCTGGATCAATGAAACACATATCGAAAGCAGCGTTTTCTTACGACAGCTTCAATGCTATATTAAATAGAATTCATTTTAATAGTTTTACAACGTGCTTTAACTTAAAATTACTTACATGATAGTTTCTCAATCTCTAACGGACTCTCCAACTCAACGCACAACCTAACACTAAATCTAATAACAATTCAAATACACTTAATTCAAATAGGACAGATCGTTGAAGTACTAGATTTGTAGTAATGAGCTGAATTTTAGTATGGTGAGAAGGTCAATTCTCCGTTTCAGCAATGAAATGGTGCAAAAAGCGTGGGTATTATGATTCCTTGTCTAATTTGATGCTGTTTGAGCAAAACTTTGGGCAACAGTGCTGCTGTTTTCTCCATTTCTAGCAACATAAACAGCATAGTTATCCAAAGTTTTGCTCAAACAACATCAATTTAGGCAAGGAATCATAATACCCACGCTTTTCGCACCATTTCTTTGCAGAGACGGAGAATTGATCTTCTCACCATACAAAAATTCAGCTCATTACTACAAATCTAGTACTACACCGAACGTGCTCCATTGGATAATGAAAAGTTGCCAGTTTCACCCAAATACAAAATTGCCGTCGCAACACGGTGTGTTTCAGTAAAGGACGACTTAGACTAGCATCTAAAACAACAAAAACAACCGAAAATGATTTGCTGGCCAAGTTATTAATTAAAGAGAAAATCGACGATGAGAAATCTATCAATGTAGATACGCCCGTATGATATTAAGCGCGAGATTTGATTCATTTTACATTTTGGTCATTCTGGAGGGACATATAAAACAGGTTCTGGAACACTACCGGTAGTCTCTAATGTGATCTGAGACTATTTTCTTATAAACTGTTCGTCAGGTTATCGAAAAAGCCGTGGTTTGATGTGAACTGCTTCTGGAACACTACCGGTAGTCTCTGATGTGATCAAAGGCTGTGTTATTGCAAACCGTTCATCAGATTATCAAACCAGCCGCGATTCAATGTGTCGCATGCATGGGTTTGACTCCCATATTCATTTGACCACTTCCAGCGGGACACCCGGAACCAGTTCCGGAATACTGCTGGATGTACCATATATGTTCATAAACCATTTTCTTGCTAACCGTTCATCAGGTTATCTTAAGAGTGTCGCATGCATGGGATTGGTTCACTTCCGGCGGGACATCCGGAACCGGTTCCTGAGCACTACCGGTAGTCTCTGCTATGATCTAATGCTATTTTCCTGCTTACCGGTCTTCAGGTTATTGAAAAAGCTGCTATTTGATGTGTCGCATGCATGGGTTTGGTCTAGGGTTTGGTTCACTTTTATATTTGGCCATTTCCGGCGGGGCACCCGGAACCGGTTCCGGAACACTATCCGTAGTTTCTGCTGTTATCTAAGGCTATTTTCCTGCTTACCGTTCTTCAGGTTATAACGGGGCCAGCCTGTCGCGCTTCCGTTAATGGTTGGATGGCTTATGCGCCACTCCGTTAGGAGACCATCCAACAAAGATAGCGTTGCCCGGCTTGAGACCTTCTTAAGGGAAGGGTCAGTTTTCTTGATGAGTAAGCTGACGGCTGACTCTACTAAGGCCGTCGTACTTCTCGTTGCCGAGTGGATACGACGAACTCCAAAGAAAATTACAAATAAATCCCTCCAATATCCGGCCGGGAACAAGCCACCAATGCGGGGGTTTTCTTCACGGGCCCAGTCCAAAAAGTTCACCTGTCCCAGTCCACGGAATACTAGAGAACGGTCCAAAATCGGATTCGGGCCGACTACCCAGTAAATTACACAAGAAAACTCAAGAGACTCTACAAACGGACGCGAAGCAACATAAGACCTTAGGAAAACATCAACTAACTACATTCAAATTGGACGATGCATTTCCTACCGTGTATCGGATCAATCTGCAAAATTTGCAACGGCAACAATTATAATGTTCGACCTTCTGACCTTGCGCATAGGGACATCATACATGGGAAACCAACTACATGGGACTCTGTTTACAAAATATACATGGATTTATTTTTCACTTTTACTTTCTATCGCCTAGGCCTAAGCTATCTCCAGTCCCTCTACCTTCCCTCTAGCCGCGTGATCGACTTCCAATCTCTTCTCCTACCTGCGCATGCGCAACGCTCTTTCTCCTCTCTACACTGCTCCGAACTCCGACATGCAGATCACTCGCTGTCTCTCACTCTCGGGTGAGTGGGTACGCTATCGCCGTCTGGGTTTGCGGAGACGGGTTAGCACAGTGGCAACTTCGATACGGGAGGCGATCTCATACACTCGCTCTCCGCCGGTTTCTATGCTAGAGCCGTCGTGGATGGAAGTGACGGACTAGCAACAAAAATATGTATGTTGTGCCTCTATTGGGTCACATGGCCATGGACGACACAAACATAATATTGCATGCAATTGTACTCACGGTAACCTAGGATTTCATTTGTGGGTGGGGAGACGACGCTGGATAGGGAGCTCACGTCCGGCCTTTGCCGGGGGCTCTCGCCTCGGGAGGCGATTGATGAAAACGACGACGACGGTGACGATGGGTGTCTCCGGAACGCGGTTTGCGTCTCGAGCGCGGTACAAACGCTCACTCTCCTCCTGCAGCTGGCGCGAAAAACGTTGAGGCGTCGTCGGCGCGTGGTAACTGCTGCGCAACGGTTGCTTGCTGGACGGCGTGGTTGGCTTGTAATTCGGCTTGATGATGCTCACCACGGATGACGCTTGATGCTGGGTTGAACGGCTTGCCTGCCAAGGCGCGATTTTTGACGATCGCGTCCTTCTCCGGCCACGTGTACCCCGGGTTCCTTTGAAGCCGTAACGTGGGGTCAAAAACGGTCTTATCGGTAGGTGTAGTGTGTCGGCTTCGCCTATAATGCCGCGAACCTATTTCGAGACAACCCACGTGGGCACACATAATGGTTTAACAATTGCTAATCGCAGTTTAACACAATTTCGGTTTACCTTCTTTTCTTTCGTTCAACGCACACACACACACACACACACAACTTCTTCGCTTCTAATCAACTAGCGCTTGCACTAACTGTCGACTGTGCACAACTAAAGGGAAATCAATGAACATAAATTAGCAACTATCTACTAAGGACACTATGTAACTTTTCACCTTCCAAAACACACCACGGCACGGTACAAAAAATGACCGTTCTTGCCTCTTCCACGGAACGGAACAAAGTGAACGATTCGAAGCTGGGAGAATCCTCAGATACCGCGAAATTTCTGGGCTTTGTCCCACGACTTCGCGAACCTAACCGAAGGTCAAGTTTGCGAATCCGAATATTAAAGAAATTTATTCGCAATGTTTCCCGAAGTCGTGCATCTCTTTCCAACGGCCTATTCAAATCCTCCAGTCAACTTCCCCTCCAAGGTTCGTGACAGGCGTGGAATGCCGAAACAAGAAAGGTCAACGCATCTTCAATTAATTTGCATGCGGGTCGTTGGCCGTGACCCAAGCGACGAACGGGCGGCATCATGGCGCGAAAAAGGCATGCCAAGCCACGCGCTTTCTTGGTAGCTGATTCGAAGGGAACTCAAGGTACTCATATTTAGGCGTCGGTAACTCAGTCGAATATTCTTACGGAGTGCTTTTGGCGGTGATTACATTTTGAATTAAATATGAAAAACGAATTAACATGAACTTGAATAAATTAACAAAGAACAATTAAGAAAATAACGAGTAACATAAATAACTTAAATTTACCAATGAACATATTAAATTATAAAGCGTACTTGCTACAAGGTTATCGAAAAAGCAGCTATTTAATGTGTCGCATGCATGGGTTTGGTTCCCATCTACATTTGACCTCTTCCAGCGGGATACTCGGAACCGGTTCCGGAATACTGCTGGCTGTACCAAATATGTTCTTAAACCATTTTCTTGCTAACCGTTCATCAGGTTATCTAAAAAGCCGCGATTTGAAGTGTCGCATGCATGGGTTTGGTTTAATTTTATATTTGACCACTTTCGGTGGGACATCCGGAACCGGTTCCAGAGCACTACCGGTAGTCTCTGCTGGATCAAAGGCTATTTTCCTGCTCACTGTTCATCAGGTTATCGAAAAAGCTGCGGTCTGATGTGTCGCATGCATGGATTTGGCTCACTTTTATATTTGGCCACTTCCGGCGGGACATCCGGAACCGATTCCGGAACACTACCGGTCCAGATATGGCCTAAGATTATTTTTCTGCTTACCGTTCGATAGGTTATCGAAAAATCCGCGGTCTGATGTGTCGCATGCATGGTTTTGTAGCATTTTCATATCTGGCCCCTTCCTGGGGTACCGGTTCGGAACACCTAAATAACCATAACTCCGGAACGGCTGAACCGATTCGAACCATTTTCAATAGGAAACAATGGGGCCAGATTCCGCGCCGAATGAACCGTCGGTCATTAAAATCGGTTGAGGTTTACTGTCAAAATGTGATGTGAGTTTGTTTGTACACACACATACTCACACACATACATACACACACACAGACATCACCTCAATTCGTCGAGCTGAGTTGATTGGTATATGTGACTCGACCCTCCAGGCCTTCTACCAAAAAGTCATTTTTGAAGTGAACATATAGCCTTTCCAGTACACTTAGTGTACGAGAAAGGCAATAACAGAATGACATGATGGTGCATGTTATTTTATCAAATTACATATATCTTGGGAGAAACATCGGCAAGAGTTCCTGAAGGAATCCCGAAAGAAATTCCAGGGGTAAACCCGAGAGCAATTGCTTGAGAAATTTGTGAAAGAAAAAAAAATCTTCCCAGTTGAATAGCTGGTGACATTTCTAAAGCAATTCTTATACGAATTCCTAGTTAAAACGGAAGCGATTCCTGGAAGAAATTTCAAAGGAATTCTCAGATGATTTCATAGATAAACAACCGGTAGGAATTCGTGACGAAATCCCGGAAGAATTTTCTGAAGGGATCCCGGGAGGAATTCCTGAAGCAATCCCGGAGGAGTTCACGGTGGTATCCCCAGAGAAATTTCTAATGAAATCCTGACAGCAACTCCTGGATGATAAATTCCGGGGGGGGGGGAGGTCTGGTGATTCCTGAAGATATTCTTGTAGGAATCCCAGAATAAATTCTTGGAGGAATCCTGGAAGGAATACCCGGATGAACCTCAAGATGAACACCTCGAAGAATCCCGGAGAAGTTCCTGTTGAAATCCCGAGAGAAATTCCTGAAGAAATCTCGGGAGAAATTCCTGGATAATTCCCGAGAGAAATTCTTGAATGAATTCCGAGAGCCACTCCTGGAGAAATCCGGATGAATTTCTTGGAGGATTCCCGCCCGGTAGGCATTTCTGGAGGGATCCCGGGAAGAATTGCTGGAGGAATACCAAGAAGAAATTCTTGAAGAATTCTGATACGAATTCCTACTTGAATCGCTAGTGAAATATTTGAAGCAACCTCGGGAGTAATTCCTGGAGGAATCCCGGAAAAATTCTTGAAGGTATCCCAGGAGGAATTCCTGGAGGAATTCCGAGAGGAATTCTAGGAAGAATACCGGGAGTAATTCCTGAAGGAAAACTTGGGAGGAACCAAGAGAGGAATCCCGGGATGAATTCCTGGAAATATCTCGGGAGGAAATCCTGGATAAATCCCCTGTAATTCCTGAAGGAATCCCAGGAGGAATTTCTGCAGGAATAGCAGAATCCGAGAAGGAACATCTGGAAGAATCGCGGAGGAGAACCTGTTGAAATCCCGAGAGGAATTCGTGAAGAAATTTCATGAGGAGTTCCTGTATAAATTCCGAGAATAATTCTTGGATCCATCTCGAGACTAAGAGATGAAGAACTCCCCGATGAATTTCGTGGAGGAATCCCGGTAGGGATTCATGGAGGAATCCCGGGAAGAATTGCTGGAGGAATACCGGGAACAATTTCTGAAAGATTTCTTAAACGAATACCTACTTGAATCGCTAGTGTGATTTCTGAAGCATTTGGAAAGAAATTCCTTGGGGAACCCTGGGAGGAAATCCTAGAGAAATCCCGGAAGAAATTCCAGGAGGAATCCAGTGAAAAATTCAGGGAGAAATCCTGGGATGATTTCCTCGAGAAATTTCAAGAAAAGTTCTAGAGGAATCCATGGAGAATTCTCGAAGAAATCTCGGAAGGAATTCATTTTCATTTCATTTTCATTTTGCAGCATTTGGTGGGGCAATAAGAGCGCAAGTCAATCCAAAGCCGAAGATCAAGGAGGGGTAATGGCCGTAATAGTCCGTGCGGACCACATGAACACCATCGGAGGGGTAATGGTATGGGTTGGGGGAAGGAATTGGAGTGGACTTGACACAATTATGCAAATAATACGGCGAAATTCAATGAAACATGGGTTTAACCCTCCACTTCCCATGGTTGTTCTAGCTAGAGAGCACCATCGATTTTCGACGAAATCTGTACAAACGGAATTAGATAAATATGAAGCAATAATTTTTAGAATATGACTGTAACCTCATAAGTTTTTACCCAACTACTAACTAGTTGTTTCAATAGTAAAACTATTGATAAACAATCAAGGACCTATTGGTTTACAACAAAACAAAGTTCATTGATTTCGAAAAATTCAGCCAATTTGCAATATTTTTTGTTCAAGCGCTTCTTTCGGAAACGCTTTTTTGGCAAAGAAATAGTCGTTTAAAGTCGTGGGAAGGGAAGGGTTTGATTGGTTATGTTTAGATGAAAAATATGCAAATCAATTTTGACTTGAAAATACATAAACAACAAAACAATGAAATCATTTTAGCTGTCTAAATTTAAAAATTAAAAAAAAAATGAAAATTCAAAGACTAAACCTTCTTTTCTAGACCCAAGAAAATTCAAATCCCAATTTAATAAAATGTGTTGTAATCCTGGCATGTCATTAACGTCTTTATATCCTAATTCCTACCTGTTACGTTATGCCACAATAAGATCTAGGAGATAATCAAAAACACGTATGGTCTTTCGGATGGCTATTACGTTGAAAATTATAGAAAATACAGTACAGGTCGGACTCGACTATCCGGATTCAAACTCTGAAGCCTCCTTAAACCACATCTGGCAAACGGAATGATGTACAAAGCTGTAATATTTACTGGCTACTAATCAAAATTAGCTTGACAAAATGTCAAAATTTTAGCTTTATACATACAACATTTCGTTCCCCAGACACACGTTTCCGAAGCTTCAGAACCCGACTCCGGACAATTGAGTCCGACCTGTACAAAAGTATTACGTGGTATTACTAACACTCGAAATAGGAGCTCCTGCTCAAACGGTTCCAATCTCTATGCACCCGTTTGGAAGATATGTATAAATAATAATGAAAAAAAAATCCATGTTAATACTGTTATCCTGCCCATAGTTTCCTATTACTATCTACTTTTGTCTAGGCTCAAATGGTAGTGCAATTTCTAGCGCCAATAGGGTCCTAAAATTAAAGACGAAATCTCGCTTATATTGAATAATACGATCAAGCATGGTATTCTAATCGGAATTGTACTTTACTCGAACTTGAAAAACAAAGGAATAATGAGAAAATTCGAAATAAGAAAAATGGTAAATAGTTCTACTTTGACATTTGAGGTCAACCTTGTGTGACTGAGCTCGACATTTTTCGCACTGGGATTTCAAAAATGTTCCTATCTGACATACACGGTGAAAAAAAATCACTCAAAGTATGTGTAATAAGCTAGGGACGAGACAAAATGCTAAAAAAATAAAAAATATATATTTTCAACTACGGTTAATAAAAACGTAAAAAAATGAGTAAATATGTACTCTTGAACCATATATTGTGGTTTAAAACAAGAATCCCGATAGGACTTAAGGAGCCTATTGTCTTCTAGATTCCTAAAGCAATAATGATGAGTAGTAAGTGTAACGCAGATACCACCCACACCCAATTTTACGTAACGCTCCTCAAAATCTAACTGCAAATTCCTAAAATATTGGGTCTATGCAAGCTGAACTATGACATTGCTTTGGAAATTGTGATAGGCTCACTGCGGATACTCCTCTGGTCCCCATTAGCATTTACGGCCGATTTTTTCACCTCTGCTCAGCTCTTAAACCAGATTCACATCTATCTTAAGGCTGAATCAGAACTGAATAAATTGGCGCACAAAGTGCTAATGGGTTAAGCCCTCCCATCGCGTCAAGATCGAATATCCATGGGGAGATCGAATATCTCGGAAGGAATTCGCGGAGGAATCCTGATATAGATTCCAGGAGGTATCCCGTGAGGAATTCCTGGAGAAGTCTCGGAGGGAATTTCTGGAGGAATTCTTGGAGATACCGGAGATCAGGCTGAAAATTCCCACAAAAAAAAGTCATTGAGTAATAGGAATCCCGGGATGAATTCCTGGAGAAATCATTGGAAGAATTCCTGGAGGTATGCTCAATTATGGTGTAAGAACCATACATTGCATTGCACACCTGCCTGCAGTCCGTTGAACCCTCCTTAGATGTTAGGATTTTCGCACCACGATGGCGTAGTGCACTTCAGCGTGCTTGTCTGCAGACCCATGGGTCATATTGACCCCAACATCCTTCTAGGGTTAAGCTAAACAATGTATGCTTATATGGTATTTTTTGGGTTATTATGTCATTTTGAAGTTTTATTATTGCCTTAACCCTCTATTATCCAAATTTTTAATTTTGATCTAAACATCATTTTTCGTCATCTAAAATCGATTTAAACATGTTTTGGAAGATGATTCTTTTTAATTCTCGATTTTGTGAATATTCACAGAACTCAACAAAAAATTTGAATTTCTCTTCTATGCGATTAAATACAATGCAAAACCTTCACATTTGTTACATAAAGTAGTTTGTTAAATTTCAGGATAAATGGATATAAAAATAGAACCTGTGACAGTGGCACTCTTCACTTATTTTTTCGTTTTCGTGCCAGAGGTGCAGAATCATGCAAGAAATCGATATACAAATTGTCGCACAATTGTTTTGCGATAATGATGTTAGTAAAAATGTCACCCCAAAAAGTTTGAGACATCCTGAAGACCGGGAGTTGACAGTAATGATGGCGCAGTATCATAACGTCCGAGGCCATAAAGTCCCAGGACTTTATGGCGCATTTTTTCGGGGCAAAACATCCGAACTTGCACATACGCCACGAAGTCCAAGGAAAGAAGGCACATAGGTTATTATGGCGCATCCAAACTTTTGGATGCTATTTCGCAAAAAAACGCGACTTAATGTCCAGGACTGTTTGGCCTCGGACGTTGTGATCCGGCCCCGTAATGATTCTGGAAAGAACTTAAAAAAAGTCCTTGAAATCTTTTATGTTCGGCTATCTCAGTCATACACTTAATTAGACGTTTTTACCACTAGACAAAACCCTGTGACAAATAAGCAAAAGTGTAAACGGAAAAATTTGTACAATTAAGCAAAACCATGACCACACGACAAGCAGAACAGCAAAATCTTTAAGACGAATACGAGAAACCATTTTTCCCTTGAAAAAGGCCACACCCAATGACCGAAACGTCGGGTAAAATAAACATATAACGTCTAATTAAGTGTATGACTGAGATACCCGAACATAAACGTTAACATCAAGTTCCAGTTGCAACTACCATCGAGTCCTTAAAATCTTTACTTTGAACTGGAGGGGTGACACTAGTTTTCACAAGCCTAGAAATATCCCACAAAAAAGCCGAAAAATACTCGTAAAAGCTTTGCCGTTTTTTCAGTGGTTATGCCAACTTTTCGTGAGATGTTCCGTCTTCCAAAAAGTGAAAACTTGAGCCGTCCCCCCTGGCTTTTAATTGCAAATTATTGATAAAATCGAAAACTAAGATCGATCATAAAAAGTCCATACATATAACCACAGACAAACAGACGTAACTCTTAGGGGAAATTCATCAAAAACTTTTGCCCGGTTTCATTTTTATGAGCGCACTGTCACCTGTTGGTAGAACCGCGCGCGACATTGTCGGGCATGATGGATTTCGATTTGACGTTTTGCTGACACGCACACTACTACACGAATTGCCTGTAATTTTCGTTTGCATCATTCAGCAACGTGTACACTGGCAAACGTCAAAGTGATCGAACACCAGCGCCTCTGGTGGAACGATCGCGCAAATCAATTGAAATTTGAATTGATCGTTAAATGCATGTGCCAAGCCGTTTGGAAGAGTGTTACGTCTGTTTGTCTGTGATATAACAATATCAGAAGCTTTACGAACAGTTTCGGTACTCTGGAAATTTAAAAAAATGTTCAAAATCTTAAAGTTACATGAGGATATTAGAAATCACAGTCGTAGAAAATTTGATGATGTTGGAATATTTTTTTAACTTAAAAATAAATTTTAAAAAGCCCAGCTAACACAAAGTCTAATATGACGTTGAATAGGATGCAAAAGTGGATACCGTATGCGTACCTGCTTCCATTTAACCGCGTGTAATGTGTGCGTATATCGCCTCCACTTTTGCATCCGATCCAACATCATATACGATCATGTGTTGACTGGGAGGAAAACTTCGGAATACAATAAGACAGGCTGTGAGGCAACAATAGTCTTATTGAACAAAACAAACGATATTTCGCGTTTGGAATAATAAGAGTTTTGGCTCAAGAGCCTGCGGCGCACCAGGGAGCCGCGGCTTACAGTTTGGTATGTATGTACTGCGTTAACACTTTTTCATACGAAGAATTTTTTTTATATTTTTTTCTACTTCTTTTTTTTTGATTTATGTAAGGAAAGCTTTTGTTTCACTATGTACCTATTATTAATTGGCTGGCCCAAATTTTTGATATTCGCAATAAATTGAATGGGCCTTTTAATTTGACGTCGAAAATCAGTTGATTTTGGGGACCTTTGACAGTTCTTTTATGAAAATGACAGTTTAGCGTTTGCGCCTTTGTTCGGCAGTTGTAAACAATGGCATACACGGACCTGTCAACTGAAAAGGCATATACCGTCAAGTCGCCATTCACCGTGGGGGCTCCATTCACCGTGGGCCTTCGAATATTTTTTCATTATTTCTATATTACAATGGAATGGTATGACAATTTCACTTTAATTTCACCAATACAACACTAATGGATTGTTACCACGTCAAAACGCGGGTAAGAAACTTTTGACACTAAAATGTGTTTACATGAAGAAATATTTTGCAATATTTCGTAGTAAAAAAACAAAAACTGCGCTTACGTGATTAAAGCGGTTAACTAACCGGTTTTTCTAAATAAATCTTGCAAGTTATTACTTAAACTGAATATAAACGAAGAAAATTGATTTTGCTAGGTGGTTTTGATCATTTTAAAACAAAAGAAAAAAAATCTTCTGATACACGGTGAATGGGTACGTACTACCACGGTGAATGGTAACCTACCACGGAATCAGGCGTCCTTCCCAACCTCTACTAAATATACTATATCATCAATATTTGTGAAAATGTTTCTACTTTTGTGGTTATTACTTTAATTCTAACCTATAATTAAGGCAATTAACAGCGGTACCAACAATATTTATAAGATTGGTGTAAAACGACAGTCTTTATTCGCCTCAAATTTTCTTAGATCCACGGTAAATGGTGACGTGACGGTACTCAGTTACTGAAATCACCTGAATTTGATGCACCGTTTGAATGCAAATGGTATAGATGAGCAATACATACCTGAAAAGATAGGACAAATGTAGGTTAGTGCATGATGTCAAGCAACAATGACTAAAATTATGAAGTTTTTTTTTTTTATTTTTTTTTTATTTGTATTCATGAGATTTTTAGTCATCTCGGGTCCCACGCTCTTCTTCCCTTCCGAAGGAAGAACTCACATTCTCTTGAATTTGGTGGGAGTGGGATTCGATCCCACGTCCTCGGCGTGATAGTCACGGGCTATAACCATCACACCAGGTCCGCTCCACTATTATGAAGTTTATTGTAATTAATTGACCGTACTTTTTTGATAAAAAAAAGCCAAAACTATAAGAATTCTTATGCTGCGGAAGAAAGCCGAATTAAATATGCAAAACGTATGTGTAAGCTATTATTCAACATTAAAGCAAAATGAGCTTCGGTTGCGGTAACAATTGAGTATTCATTATTTTGCAAAGGATATTGGTCTTAAATACCCTCTTCAGCCAACAACACAAACAATGTATTATTAATCCACCCGGATCCATCATTATCAATAGGATGCTGCGGGCGGGGTTTCGTTTCATCCGGGATGCGTAATCCATACCTGCATCCTGTTTGTATTTCAGTCTGCCACGGCCACCGAAAAGCCCCGGTCGCAGGTGAAAAGAAAAATGTTTATTTTAACAAGCGGCGAAAGCACACACAAAAAAAGCACAACAATGTCAACAAAGCACTGGATTGGGTCACCATAAAAGAAATTTTAACTGCGCTGCTGTTGTTGCTGCTGCGGCCATGAATATCCGGACGCTCATTCCTTCCACACGTGCTATTCGCGAAATTATGGAAATTATTTTGTTCGCAAAACGCGGGACCGCGGGATAAATGCCGTAACAGTCGTAAAACATCACTTTCACTTTCGGTCACATATTTGACGAAATTTGTTGCTCATGTTTTCCTAGCAAATTCGCTGAAATATTCACTGCAAAAATTAGCATCTCGATAACTTTTGCTGCAGAGCAGTGACACCAATGGTTATTTGCTTGCCAACGTACAGTGATTCCATTTTATGAGTGTACCGATGTATTCATAGTAGGATGGCTCATTGTTCGAGCTTGTACAAACAGCTAGAGAGTGTCCAATTGTTATGCCCTCAAATGTAGACACCTCTAGTAGGAAATTATTTTGAAAATATGTAAATGTGTTCAAGTGTTATTTCACCAACATACTTAATAAGCTGTTGTGTAAATCAAATCATAAATTCAACAATGAGCCTCGAGATTTTACGCTGAACAGGTCAATTGAACATTTTTTTGTTATGCTAATTGTTGCTAATAACGTGATAGCTCATTCAATCATTTCGAACTAAAGTGGAACCGCACAAAAATGAGTAAATTACATTTCCAACGCTAGTGCTGGCCTACCCGGATAAAAACTAACCATAGGGTGTTTTGTGAAAACCATTCCTGCACCATACAGTGTATCAGCTACAATAAAGTGTATTGTAACGGAATGGTTCGCTAAAAGCTTTGCACATTGTAGCTACTATACATTTACATCAGATCTTTATGTAACAATATATTTTACTGTTTTTCTTACGTTCTTACGTTACGGAAAAGTGAATGGTTCTTTTCCGAAATATTATTTTCCCGTGCATTTTTATTTATTTATTCAGTACTAGATATTTTTCGTGCTTTGTTTTATTTATGTTCGTGACTTTTTTGGAACTTTGATCCTCCTACGGCTTTGCAGAATTCCCTCTAAAATGGTCTTCGGAATTTCTCTGGCATTACTTACTGTGTTTCCTCCAAGAATTTCGTCTGGAAAACTTCTTTTTTTATTTATTCGTTTATTTGGAAAGCTCGAGCGCCACATGGGCATAACTGAGCCGAAATCATTTGTTTTTACAATGATTTTACATTTTACAATTTATTACTGCCTTAATACTATGTTAGTTTGGGAAGCCGAAGTACTTGCGGCTGTTTCGAGGTTAAGGATTGAAGAAAAAAATGGGAAAGACGGATTTATGGATTTAAAACTAAATTATTTGCTTCATACATACATTTATTTGTTCAACATCACATTTAAGACAAGACAATCAACAATAGTACGCCACAATACTCGGTTTGTGGCTGCCGCTCTCCATCCTCGGTCGCGCCCAATGCTCGCTAGGTCACGCTCTACCTGGTCCGCCCATCGTGCTCTCTGTGCTACACGCCTTCTTGTGCCAACCGGATCAGTTGCAAACATCAGTTTTGCAGGGTTGTTGTCCGGAATTCTTGCAACATGCCCTGCCCACCGGTCTCGATTCGTATTATTCTGTTGCAGATTTTCCGTTACAATGTTTTTTTACGGCTGGCTCGTAGGGCCTGACACCAACCGCCTGCTTTCCGAAGGTCCATAGTACACAGTTGAACTTAGAGTCCTTCCCTGGCACTCGAACGTAGATCAGCCGCCCCTAACATGGGGATCAGACGATGTTGTGAGCCGCTCCTCCTGTAGAACAGACGCTAAGGTTTGCCGAAGCAATCCCCCCTTCCCTGTCAGCCTACGACCAAAGTTCCCACCGGGGTTGGTTACCCGATCTTCCCTAAATGATTTGCTAACTTAGATATACTAAAAACATTGATGGGACAAATTTTCCAGACCTGTAACGGAAACAAAAAGAAAGGACTTTATCGGTAGACAACGTCAAGAAGAGAACAAACGGAAGGGGGACGACGACAGACAGGGGTGAACAACAAAACCAAATGGCGGACAACGAAAACAAGGGACGTACTACATCAAACTCTGACATTAACACGCTTCAAAAATTGATAAATGAGATTCATGTATTCCAAATCAAGGTCTGCCAACACTTCTCTAACCATGGCTTATTCGACACCTGTGGGATGATAGAATGCAACCATCTACCCATCTCTCCATCTCTCCATTTGTGTTGCCAGCTGATAAAGGTCTCCAGACGGGATGGAAAACTTCTAATGCAAATTATAAAGCAGTTTCTTCAGGGAATTCTTTCAGATTTTATTCTAAGAATACTACAATGGTTTCTTCTGGGAATTAGAGGGTTCTCCTAAGTATGCCCCAAATACCTTCTGATAATCCCTCTTAAGAGGCTCTGAAAATCCAACAAAATTTCCCTCTGGGATCCTTTCTGGTGCTTCTTCTGAAAATTTTCCCGGAACTTCTCATATGAATCCTTTGATCGTTTTTTTTTTGGTCTGTGATTCTCGCAGGAGCTGTTTCCAGGAATCCTCTAGGAGTTTTTGTTAGAAGTCCCTTCAAAGTTCCCGGAAAAATTCGTTGATTCAACTCGTAAATCGCAAATTAAACTAATGTAGGAATTTTTAAGGAGCCTATGCAGAATTTTCGGAGAGATTCCAAACAAAATCTATAAAGGAATCTGGAAGAAACCACAGAAGCCATCCGTGGTAAATCAAAAGGAATTTGTTAGAGAAATCCTCAAATGGAATTCACAAATGAAGTTCCTGAAGGAATCTTTAGCAGGAGATCCTGAATTAATTTAAGATGGAATAAAGTAATCGACGGATGGGATTAGTAAAACTTCAATTGCTTACAAAAAACCTTTTTTTTAATGACATGTGTGTTACTCGTGTCTACGGATTCCTTCATAAAGTACCGTCATTTGGGGTGACATTGGGCCTAGAGGGTAACATTGGTCCATTGATCCTACGGATTCAATATAAGTCAGAGAACTTGACGGTGGATGCCAAGCATTTTAGAATAATGTATTCTAGTATATTAGCACATAAAATGCATTCCCGTCGTACTCTAAATGTGCGGAATCCCGGGTAGAGGAAAAGAGCTCAATAACAGCATATTTTGATATTGAGAACAAAATGTGATATTGGTTTGATTGATATAAGAGATAAAAGATCTGAAAATAATATCTAAAATTTACTCCTGGAACATCATCATCAGATCATAATTAGATCTTGTAAGATCTAACCAATAGTAGAAAGCTATTCGTTTGATCTTGAAATATCAAATTTTTATATTGTTCTGATGTTCCAGGAACATTTTTCAGATATTATTTTCAGATCTTTTATCTCTTATATCAATCAAACTAATATTACGTTTTGATCGTCAGTATTTCACCTCTACCCGGCACTATAGTGGCCAAATGTCACCCCACTTTGGCCCAATGACACCCCGCACGACGGTACTTCAAGAAATCCGTCAGATACACCTTAACAAAATTCTCCAAGGATTCCAAAAAGGAAGCTTGCAGGAGTTCCTCATGGAAAATATCTTTGATAAGTTTCTGGATCATGCTTGGAGCCATGGAAGTCTGAATGGATCTTTGGTAGAATCCTTGTAGAAATACTTGCAGAAGTTTTTAAACGAACCCTTGAAGAATTTTCTACATACATTTGAAAAGAATCTTTGAATGGCATTCTTCAAGGATTACTACAATGAAAACTTTATGATATCTAGCATAACATGTAAACAGAACCCAAGAGCGTTTTAGTAAATAAACATGTTTTGGGTGTGGTAGGTCTCGTCTCGCTCCGCCCTAGCACACCTATTATAATACCTACTGCTAACACATACCGTAATGTGTCCCAAGAAACAATTTTTGCTTTAAGAATTGTTTCTCAAAGCAACGCTATTAAGCGGCAAGTCGTATTATATTTGAATTGTTTTGAAATAAAACTGTTCTTCAACTCTTGTTCGCCCAAGAATGAGAATCTTTTCAACATCAACCGTTCTATAAGTACGATGAAATGAATGTTTATCCAATGACCGTACATTGGTTGTGCAACTTTTGCTCAACGTTAGAACCATCAGCTATTTACACAACCATCATGAACTTTTCTTCAACGTTTATTATACAATGTTATAAGACGCTATTTGTTCAATCGTTTGAGAATGGTTTCAGAAACCATTATTGTGCATTAGCAGCATAAAGCATAATAACAAGCTTTTTTCGACATTTTTTCCACCATAATACAATCAAAACATGCTGGTTGTTCGGAAGGTCATGGACATCATGATGACAAGCAGTTTGGTTCGCAATTCTGCCGCTAGGTGACGCTAATGAGCATAGAAAAATTAGCTAATTAGCATTTTTACCTAGTTCTATTTCGTGATCCTGATGAGATAGAAAGTTCAAGTCTTCGGCAAAGTTGTTCGGAAGATCATGGCCAAAATGATGACAAGCAGTTTGATTCGCAGTTCTGCCGCTAGGTGACGCTAGTGAGCATAGAAAAATGAGCCTTTTTAACTAGTTCTATCTCATGATCCTGATGAGATAGTGCGTTCAAGTCTTCGGCAAACTTGATCGGAAGGCATGGACATCATAATGAGAAGCAGTTTGGTTCGCAAATTTTGCCGCTAGATAAAAGTTGTTCTGAAGGTCATGGACATCATAATGACAAGCAGTTCATCCACTTTATATTCAATAGGTTTAGGTCTGGTTCACTTGATATTCATGTGATTCAGGTGTATGTCATTTTAATACGAGTGATTCGGGTCTGATTCACTAGATATTCAAGAGGTACAGGTCTAATTTATTTCATGTTCAATCGATTCACTTTATGTTCCAGTGATTCAGGACCAAGTCACTTCATAATCAATTGATTTAGATCTGAGTCTTTTAAATTCAAGTGGTTAAGGTCTGATTAAATTCATACTCAAGTGATTCAGGTCTGATTCAGTTGATAAAGGGCGAACACGATGAAATTGCCACACAGAAAATATTGTATAACTTTTGATTGCGTTCGTCAAAATTGCTTATTTTTTGACCATGAATAGTATATTATGTGTAGCTAATACCATAAAATTTTCATTAAAATCGGTTGAGTATTGGCGCATATATTGTCGATATCATAAAATGAGATTTTAGAAAACTTGTACACCCATTTCAAAAAATTACTTAGGCTATAACTTTTTTGTTACCTTATCAAATCGTTTGAAAATTTCACTCGATATTCTTAACATAGTATCAATTAAGTGGTAAACATTTGATCGAAATCGGTTCAGTACTTTTTCTAGTAAATATCCAAAACTCAAATCGCTTCAAGGTAAATTTTAGGTACCTTTTGACCATTTTTAGTTCCGCGTGCACTATTTTGACTGTAGAACTGGTAACACTGTCCCGATTTTTATAAAATTTTGACAGTGTAAACTTGTTGTGTTAAACTGTTTACAGTGAAAATTTCAGCCATTTTTGTTGAGTACTTTCAAAGTAAGAGCAGTTTGAATTTCACTATACCAAAAACCACATCTGCTTATTGTGACATAGTGCGACATATATGGCTATAACTTTTAACGGTATGATCAAATTGAATGAAATTTTGACAAACTACTTCTACATACATACTTTACGTACAAAAAAATTTTCATTGAAATCGGTTCAGTGTTTTTGGCGCCAGCGTTAAAACGGCAAAAAAGTGATATTTTCCAAAATGTTTGTTTGTACAAGATTCTCAAGTGGCAATTTCCTTGTTTCAACGATATCTCCGCCATGACTCAATTGATTTTAATGAAAATTTTATGGTATTAGCTACACATAATATACTATTCATGGTAAAAAAAATAGCTATTTTGGCGAACGCAATCAAAAGTTATACAATATTTTCTGTGTGGCAATTCCATCGTGTTCGCCCTTTATACAAGTGAATCAGGCATGATTTACTTCATATTCAAGTGATTCATGTCTGATTCACTTTAAATTCAAACGATTCAAATCTGGTTCACTTGATATTCATGATATTCGAGTGATTCAGGTATGACTCACTTCATGATCAAGTGATTAATCTGATTCAATTCATGTTCAAGTGATTCAAGGCTCATTTACTTCATATTCAAATGATTCTGGTCTGAGTTAAAATGACTAAGTTATTCAGGTCTGATTCACTTCATATCCAAGTGATTCAGGTCTGACTCATCTTAATCCAAGTGATTCAGGTCTGATCTAGTTAATATTCAAGTCGGATTCACTTTATATTCAAGCGATTCAAATCTGATTCACTTGATATTCATGTTATTGAAGTGATTCAGGTCTGATTCACTTCATATTTAAGAGGTTAATGTCTGATTCACTTCATATTCAAGTGATTCAGCTCTAATTCACTTCATATTCAAGTAAATCAAGTCTTATTCGCTTCATATTCAAGTGATTCAGATCTGAGTCATTTTAGTACAACTGATTCAGGTCCGATTCACTTCATATTCAAGTGATTCAAACACTCAGTTTTATTTCACGAGCCCGGCTGTGCAAATCTCGATTTCTGAGTTTTAACCGAGATTCAGCTAACAAGATGGAAGGTTGCTTAGCAACAGGGCGTGTTACACTAGTTTACAGCATTTTTGAACTCGGTAAGCTGATGAATGTTTTTGGTGTAGAATCATGCCCTGAGTTCGAAAACGCGAAGGAAAAAAATTACAGTAGAGCGGAATTTTTTTCGACTTTCCATACAAGATGATTTGAAAATGATTTTTGTTCTATTTTTAAGCAAAGTCGCTCACTTCACACATCTCATTCTCCATAATCAATGCTCCGATTGAGCTGAATTTTTTACTGTGACTCGCCTACATATGATATGTCAAATAAACGTTGAGAAAGAATTTTTAAATTATTTTTTTCTTATCGAAAAAAATACATTTCTTCATATAATTTTGGAAATTTTGCTAAAATTTAAGGATGTCGTCCTCAAAAGTCGCCAATATCTTGAATTTCATCAATCTGACGCAGAACCTGTATTAAGATGATCGAATGGTATTGGGTTCAGCTTTTAATTTATGGAAAAAGATTTGAAATTGGTTGGACAAAACGCAATATATTTGAATTTTAGTAAATTACATATTTTGAAAAGTTGCAAAACTCGAAATTAGGCTAAAACTCAAAAACTGTTCTACTTAAATTTTTTTAAAGGTCGGTTTCGAAATCAGCACTAAATTGTGCTTCAAAAATTTTGGTCGTTGACAGAAGTTCACGACTTTCGTTTTATTTTGTAAACTTGTGTTATACTCAGGCTTGACAGAAACTCCCTCGCGAGAGAATGAGGAAGTGATTTTTACGATTTTCTGAGGAGTGAAAATTAAACTCAGAAATCACAACGCAAACCCTCAACAGCACCGAGTGCGAAAATTTCATGTTCAAGTGATTCAGGTCTGATTCACTTCATATTTAAGAGGTTAATGTCTGATTCACTTCATATTCAAGCGATTACATTCACTTCATATTCAATTGATTGAATTCTGATCCACTTCATATTTAACAGGTTTAGGTCTGATTCACTTTATGTTCTAGTGATTCAGGTCTGTGTCATTTTAATCCAAGTGATTCAGGTCTGACTCACTTTATATTCAAGTGATTCAGGTCGGATTCATTTCATGTTTAAGTGATTTAGATCTGTGTCATTCTAATCCTAGTAATTCAGGTTTGACTCACTTGATATTCAAGTGATTCAGTCTGATACATTTCATGTTCTAATAATTCAGGTCTGAGTCATTTTAATCCAAGTGATTCAGGTCTGATTCACTTCATATTCAAGTGATTCAGGTCTGAATCAGTTGATATTCAAGTAATTCAGGCCTGATTCACTTGATATTCATGATATTCAAGTGATTCAGGTCTGACTCACTTAATATTCAAGTAATTCAGAACAGATTCGCTTGATATTCAAATAATTCAGGTCTGATTCACTTCATGTTCAAGTGATTCACGACTGATTCACTTCATATTCAAGAAAATCAGGTCTGATTCACTTTATATTCAAGTAATTCAGCTCTAATTCACTTCATGTTCAAGTGGTTCATGCCTGATTCACTTGTTATTCAAGTGATTCAGGCCTGATTCACTAGATATTCAAGTGATCCAGGTCTGATTCACTTCATATTCAAGTGATTCAGGTCTGATTCAGTTGGTATTCAAGTAAATCAGGCATGATTCACTTGATAATCAAGTGATTCAGGTCTGATTCACTTTATATTCAAGTGATTCAGGACTGATTCACTTGATATTCAAATAATTCTGGTCTGATTTACTTCATGATCAAGTGATTCAGGACTGATTCACTTTATAATCAAGTAATTCAGTTCTGGATCACTTCATGTTCAATTGACTCATGCCTGATTCACTTGATATTCAAGGGATTCAGGACTGATTCACTTGATATTCAAATGATTGAGGTTTGATTCATTCAATATTTAAGTGATTCAGGTCTGATTCTCTTCATAAACTGCTTGTCATTGGCAAATGCTCATTTTTTCATGCTCGCTAGCGTCACCTATCGGCAGAATTGTGAATTAAACTGCTTGTAATTTTGATGTCCATGACTTTCCGAACAACTTTGCTGAATACTTGAACTGACTGTCTTATCAGGATCACGAGATGGAACTAAGAATTGCAAACCTAATTGCTTGGCATTATAATGTCCATGACACTCCGAATAACTTTGCCGAATACTTGAACTTTCTATCTCATCAGGATCACGAGATAGAACTAGTATGAAATGCTCATTTTTCCATGCTCACTAGCGTCACCTAGCGGCAGAATTGCGAATCAAACTGCTTGTCGTTAAGATATCTTTGACCTTCCGAATAACTTTGCCGAAGACTTGAACTTTCTATCTCATCAGGATCACGAGATAGAACTAGTTAAAAATGTTCATTTTTTCATGCTTACTAGCGTCGCCTAGCGGCAGTATTGCGAACCAAACTGCTTGCCATTGTGATACCAACGACCTTCCAAACAACTTTGCTGAATACTGTACCGTTGCATATTATCAGGATCTCGAGATAAAGCAGAACATATTTAGCTGTTTTCAGGTGATGCTAAACTTTTTCGGGGGTGATGAGTGTTGCAATACTTTTTTAAGTGAATCCGTTCAGACAGTTGAGGTCGAAATACGTATCTGTCAAAGGATGCAAATTCTTAGTGGAATTCAAAGGAACAGTACTTAACGCGATTTTCTTTTTATTTACAGATATTCCCCTAACAAGCCCAGGTTAATCATCATCAATATAATTACCATTTTGAATTTTGGAATGATGTTGAAATTTACGATAATTTGGTGTTATATCAGAAAAATAATCTAAACGCTATAATTTTCTTCCGTGTTATCAATTTTAGGTTATGTCAAAAGTTTTTCAAAGCTTATCATATAATTCATAAACGTTCAAACTTTCATTGCATTTGGTTAATTGAACCCGGAGATATAACAGCTCAAAGTTGACTATCGGATAATTATGACTTTTTCTAGAATATTCCTAACTTTATGTAGAATAGCCCGATCTTTCTCAAATTTGGATCATTGATACACATACACAACTACTTGACGAATTTACAGAAAATTCTTTAGATTTTTTTATACACTTTTCAAAAAGATACAGCTATTTGACCATTTTTTTTTAAATGTGAAAATTTTGCCTGTCCCGATCATTTTGTCTATCCCCTGTACTTTTTCAGAATGAAGTACGACTGAGTATCATGGTCCATCAACCTCATTTAATATGCAGTTTATCCTACTATTGATTACACACACGAAAATGAATGAAACATTCATGTTACCGTCATGCGGGGCTTCTTTATACACTTTTTCATGGTTTTTCAACTTTATGACATTATAGCTCCCAGAGTAGTGAATGGATTTCCACAATTTTGACACATAATAATCGTGAGTATGTATGTAGGATGCATGCAAAATTTGAACTAAATCCATCAATAAACAAAAAAGTTGTCCATACACCAATCGGAGACATCTCATATAGAACCAGTGGGGGGCTTCTTTGGACATTTATAATTAAAACAAAACTGCAGTTAAAATTCCAGGTTTATTTAAAATACTACTTTGTACCAATACTGTTGTATACTATAGCATACATGATTTCAATAAATATATGCGTTTTTAGGTGGTTCTGTGCTACCTTTGGTATTATGAGCAGCGTGATATTTTAAATATAGACTTGAAGGCTGTCTGGGGGCCATCAATCCTTTATTTAGGTGAAACGGTAATTTATAATGTGAATCGATACAAATATTCGATTGTATATTCTACGTCGATACTTCTTGCACGAATTGAGCAACCCTTTGAAATTTATGAACTGTAGAAACAATGCTTACAGAGCCAATGTTCTGATACGTTATGTATATTTTTATGATTTATTCGATGTTTTTTCGCATCCTGACAAGCAATAAAGGGTTTGTTTGAAAAACAATTTCCACCAAATGAAAGGGAAAATATTGCGTCATAATAGTCCCAAAGACATCAAACAGATTTGAAGCATATTTTAAATTCAAAAAATCCATATTCAAAAGTGTCCAAAGAAGCTCCGTATTTCATTTTATTTTATTTTTTTTTACCGCACGACGGTACTAAAAGTGCCAAAAGTTCTACTTTTCAGCACAAGTTTCGAAAAGTAGTTTCGGAAATTTTGTTTTGCTGAAAAATGTGGGCCGTTCTGTCGTTCTTTAACTCAGTGTAAAGTTGGCGTTTTGGAAATCAATTTATCAAGATATTTATAAATAAAAATTGAAAATCGGTTGCAAGTTGGAAAAGTTATGACAATCAAAGATTATTACTCAAAAAATGAACTTCGAGGCGTTCACTTCCAAATCTCAATATTTCTAGCTCAGAGGTATCTATTTATACCTACACGCAAAACTCGATGTACACAGCGCAACGAGTAACTTTCACGCAGTGACCGAAAAGACAAAAGAATTGTCACGCAGATTTGTGTAACACCGGATCAGCATATTTTTTGTGTTGATCCAGTACACAAATATGAGTGAAAATTCCTTCACCCTAAAACCGATCAGCACTGAAACTCGCAAAAAAAATGTACGGCAATCTAGCTAGGTTTACTAGTGACCTTGGTAAACAAAAAAATCCACATTTCGCATCTAGAAGAGTGTTCGAGCTGTTTTTGTGAATTTGTTACTGTTACACATTTTTGGTGTAGTTTGTAAATTATGCAATTATGAGTAGGTCTTACACATTCTAGGTGCTGAGCGGTCTTAGCGTGTTTGTCTTTTTGCTCGCTGCGTGAAAGTTACTCGTGCGCTGTGTTGTTTCATTCAACGAATTCCAGTTTTCAACACATATTGAAAAATAAGCCGCACCCTACGGGGCAAATTCAAAAGTGAGCCACTGTAGATCTTCGAATCTGCGGCCCGTTCAGGTGACGCAAACCGCGATATCATCAATCACCGCGGAGAGAGATGAAGCCATGTGCGAAAGCTAGATACCAAGGTGCCTGCTAACATCTCTCTTCCCATGGCACGGCCCATCCGCCGCACACCGACTCGTGACAAGGGGGCGAAACGACGTTTATGATTCATAATCGCACTCTCTTGGAGCGATGAAGCTTGTTTTTGCTTATCTCCTTTCTTCGTTCAATTTGGTGCTTGATTGCATGCCGGGTTCGCGTTTTTTGGCGGACTTTAATTTTGTTTCTTCTGTTTCTCCCTGGAAGGTTCACCACAGAAGAGTGAATGAGGAACTAAGGAAGAGATTCCGTCATCGAACAAAACAAAAAAAAAACGACACCGAAGATTACACCAGCGATAATTCGTAACGCAACGCTCTGTCTGAGGTAACTTCGGAACAGCTTGTCTAGCCTCCCGTCCCGTGCCGATGAAATAAGAAAGGCAAATTGTTAATTGAGATGACCGGCCACCACAGCTGAATGACGGTGTGAAAAACTGGAGCTGGTAACTGCCCTACCTTACTGAATGGAGTGAACACGGGCAGCCAGAGAGATGCGACCTTTATTCTGAATGGGAAGCGAAAGTGGTACGTGTGATTGTTTCTTGAGAGCTTTTTCCGTGAAAGAATTATTTAGTGATGTAATTGTTTCCGGTGGACAAATATTCCGCCTTTAAATGCGGTCAAGAGACAATGGATGGTTAACGCTGTGGATGTTTACTATTGCGTAAGTACACAGAAATATGTGCATCTTCTGGATTTCAATAATCAGAGACTTGGAATTTCAATTTTGAAACCTGATAAAATAAACTAAATACCGGTCTGTTTAATGATCTCTTTGGTTGGTGTTTGCTTGGGTTTAATGTTCAACAAGAATATATCTTACAGACGAGCTTGGTGGTCTTATTACTAGACTATAAGGAGTGTATTGTAAAGTTTACAAATGTTTATAACAGTATAACAAATAATTTGATTCGAAATTTCATGAATTGTATTATTGAACATACTGTATAAACCCTTGAAAAAATATATGCCAGAGTTTAATTTTTAATAATCAACATTTAACCAAGACTTTAATGAAAAAAAATGAACCCGTAATTTTAAAAATTTTGCACATCTTTTGAAAAATAAAAAAAAAAGTGCTTTAGACAGAGTGTCAAAGTATGAACTAAAAATAGTGGCTTTTAGGGATGGACCATTTTTCTATATGTTGAAGATTTTTCTATTCAAAAAAATATTAATAAAATTTTTTCCCTAAATCTCAACTTGGTCTGAGACGTCTCCCCCTCTGTAATGGGGAAATCCAATACAAAAGATTTTTCAGGGTATTTCTCTCTGGAGGTGTATGTAAAAAAACGCAGTATGACGTTTGCCGAGACAACTAGTAACTAATAAAAATATGTTAGGGTCCGGTGCTATGTTCTTTTACGGCTTTTAGCCCGAACGCCAGTATCCCGAAAGTCTTTACCCCGATTAATTCAGCAGATCGCCCTAAAAGTGAACAACTTATTAAAAGTTGATGAAAATTAATCAGTTAGAAAAGGCAAATCCTTGGGGTAATCAGTAACTAAGTAAGGCAAATGCAATGCATTTTAGAAAACTGTGACGAAACGAGAGGTTGCAATTGCAGATTCAAACAATTTGCTTGATATTCAGTCTACGCCCAGGCCGAAGACTATGTACGTGTATATTCAATTATTGATCCTAGAGAGCTCAGCATGCTTGTCTAACAGGACTATCTTTAAACTATCGTGTTCTTTTAAAATACGCTTGCACAATTGTTGTTGGCACTGACCACAAATAATATTTTAATCATTGATTTTCCCTTCTTTTTATCTTGACTATTCTTTGGAGCTATGTCGCTGTAAAATTCTGTTGCAATATAGCTGTTGAAGTTTTTATTTAAGAATTCCCCTTTTTTTAAGCTTCAGCTGTTCTTTCGAAGCCATAGTTATTGAAAGCAATAAGTATTTTAAACTGATAATACCCCTTCTTTTAAAACGTTGGCTGTTCTTCAAGTAATCAATCTTATATTATCCACAAAGCTTGTTTTCATCATAACTCATTTTGTACCAAATACTTGCCCCAGACCTTGTCAACTGCTTAGCTTTCTGATGACTGAGGATATCCGAAAAGAAAGTCATTAGAATAAATGCTAAGTTGTCTTCAAGAAATTTGGGATAAATTGAGTTGTTTTTAGCATAACTGAAGATTCGAATGTGATGACTTTCCCTACCAAGTTATCACATTCTTCAAGACAGGCTGCTTGAGCTACTTGAATACACTTATATACACGATCACGAACTGGCAGCCAAACTGCAAGAATTCTCCACTTCTTCTAATATTTGCCTTCTTTAAAAAATAGGCTGTTCTTTCGAGTTTGCAGTGTCCAACCGGGTACTGTAGCAGAGTTGTTTGGCGGCTAAACTGTTAATTTCTCCATGAAATTCCCTCCTTCTTTTCGTCAGAGACTACTTTTTCGAGTTCGAATGTAGTTGCAGACGAACTACTAACTCCATGGGAGATAAGTCCTTCTTTGAATAATAAGCTGTTCTGTCAAGTTAAGAGTTACACCAAACTAGCAACTATATCAGATATTTCCCTTTCATTAGAGAATAAACTGTTCTTTCGAAGCCTGCTATTCGAACGATCTATCATTTATTCGACATAATGACAAATCCTATTATCTTGATTGAGTCTGCCAGTAAGCATTGACAGTGGCCCTACTATAAAGAATTGTGTATTTTATCACTAGTCTCTGGGATAGTCGCGCTCTTTGCTAACGCACGTTTTTATTCTCACATAATGTGTGTCACATTCACTTTATTTTCTTCTTCTTCTTCTTCTTTGTGGCTCTACGTTCCCACTGGGGCTTAGCCTGCCTCGCTTCAACTTAGTGTTCTTCGAGCACTCCCACAGTTATTAATTGAAGGGGCTTTCTTTGCCTGCTATTGCATAAATTTGTATATTGTGAGACAAGTACAATAAAACACTATGCCCAGGGAGTCGAGAAATCCCTACATTTTTTAAGAATTCCAAAATAAAAACTATCAAATTTCGAATAATATCCAACACAATCATTTTGTATGGTGACCTGCATTATATATCGACTTGTAAATCATGAATTTGATCGTTTTCAGAAGTGTTGGCATATTAATTTTACATGCATCTTATATAAGTAAGTTATAATATTGAAATTGTTTCCAAATTGAGATTTGTTTTAGTTATTTTCATCGGAAGCATTTTAAAAGATTCCAATAAAAGTATCACGACGAGTGCAGGTTGGAAATTTACGAAAAACAAAGTTTTTAACAGAAAAAAAATGCAGCAAATTATCAAAAAACACATGTTTTGATGAAATATGATAGTTTAACTTGTATAAATCACAGCGTTTACTACAATTACATCTTCTTATAGCTCCCAATATCTGCTAGACTGTATTCTGGCTGAAATAACATACATTGGTGCCTCACATTTTGAGAAATGGCGCAAAAGTATTCAAATTTCTAATTTAGACGTTCTTTTCAAATATATCATGTTAAAAATTAATGTTGAACCACATTAGACTCATTTATAATATATTTCTTCAGATTGAATGAAATAAGCCAATTTTTTGACCATGTCATGCATTTTTGTATTAGCAATTATTATATTTTTGAAATACAGGTATTCTTCGATATAACGTACCCTCGATATAGCGAATTCGATATAACGTACATTTTGCTTCGATATAACGTACAACATTGAACATTTTAATTTTTCCCAGGAATAACCCTCAGATAAGCAACGAAACCACTCAAACCAATGTTTTCTTGCAGTATTAACCTTGTTACCTGGAATTAGCGCAATTTGGGGAAAAATTTAGTGTACGTTATATCGAAGCAAAATGTACGTTATATCGAAGCACAAAAAACGAAATAACTTTTTCGTGAAAACTCATGTTTTTCATTATTGCTTTTGTGAATTTCACCGAAATCATTATTTGGAATTAATTTCACGTCGATATTAGCATAATTAGCATAAAAAATATTATTTTTTTCTCTGCTTCGATATAACGTACACATCGATATAACGTACAAAGAGAAAACTTTTTTGTACGTTATATCGAAGAGTACCTTTATTTCTTTGAATTTTACAAATAAATAAACTTTTAAGATGTAATCAGTTTCGAAATACGCGTATCTGTCAAAGGAAAAGCAAAATAGGGCGGAATTAAAAGGTACGAAACTGATTACACTCATTCGAAGAGGGTATTTTACTTAGAGGGTTCGAAAAGTCGATATAAAGAAAATTAACTTTTAAGGTCAATTATCTTGCTCACACGTCATAAACTAAATGCCTTGGCGTATATCCTCGAAATACACTCACGAAATTACAAAAAATGCTGATATCTAGACCTGAATTAAGTGTGAAGGGAAACGGTTTTCTTCCAATTTGTTTTGATTCGTTGATTGTTTTTTCGGAACATTTAGTTCTAAACACTTTTCATACTTATAATGTCGAGGAAAATATGAAAAATTCCATATTTTCAAAATTTAATTAAACGCTTAAAATGAAAAGCACTTTTTTTGTGTTTTCACCACTGAAAGATAAGAATAAGATCCCATTTTCTTCCTACTCAGAACAAAAGAATGAAGCACTGTTTGTTTTGTTTCTTGTTTTTGTATTTTTTCCTTTTTTTGGTAGAAGTGAGCACGCACGATAACACCGTTCTCTTTTTTCAATTGGTGCCGCAACCGCTTCGTTTCCGCATAGGGAGAATATGGGACTATGGGAGTGTAACATTAAAAAGGGCACGGTGACCCTATAAAAAGTTGGCGAAGTAAAAACTTTTTTCAGGTGTAACCCGGACTTGAAAAAAAAAAACAATATATCTGAATCCATAAGAGATAAAAATATGGTTTCTTCAGAAAACTTGTTTAGAATTATGTGTTTTTCAACCGTGTGAAACCCCTTGTTGTTCCTGTGACCTGTGTCCTGCGAACGACGTGTTTGATCGCCTTCCAGGTAGCAATTGTTCTTCCTCTACAAGTGGTTGAGGAAGCGGTGCCTGCCCTGTATGATAGGCATACAGTTTCAAACAATAAACAAATCGCTTTCGCTCTTCGTACATATGTACAACAGAGATGGTTATATTAGCGGTTTAGAGGAAGATGATATAGATAAATGAGATTAGAATTGAACCTTATGACAACTAAGTTGCCGGGTCAGTAATTGGCTCGGTAGCTTAGTTGGTAAAGCACTTGTCTAGCGAATAAGGGTCATGAGTTCAAATCTCACCTGAGCTGAGGATTTTTTCCCAATTTAACCAATAATTTACCCATCTGTACATATGTACGTTGAGTAATTTGAAATTCATAATTGACCACACGAATTGGTATTACCGAAAATTTGCACTTTGAGTGAGACATTAAAGACTTTTTTAAGCAATCCTAGGATAAATTTGTGAAGAGAAATTGTGAAGTAACCACTAAAGGAATTTCTGAAAGAATATTTGGAACATTGATGATTCAAACAACAAACTACAACGACGTTCATTTCATTCATGCGCGTCCATCTGCTGTGGCTCGGCAGGTGAGCAAGACACTGCCAGCGTGCGTCAGTTCTAGTGGCACAGTATGCAAAAAAGTGCTTATCTTCACTGTTGAAAATTTGTGATCTGAACTGGGAGTGTTCAAATTGAAATCAAAAGTAAACGATAAGAGCTAAAAGTTTGCTGCCAAAGAACGAATTGTAGAGCGGAACAGGAGCCACAACTTTGCCTAAGAGAGAATTTAAATTTATTTCGCATTTTTTCAAAGATAATGTACTACGTAAGCCGAAAAAAGGGAATTAAAAATGGCTTTACATATTTACAATATTATAAAATTTTCCTCATTTTGCCGCACTTCAACATATATAATACCTTTCCAAAATCGTTTTTTTTTCATACACATGTAGAGGAAGGATTAAGGTATCTTTTATTTTTTTTCCTAGTGGAAACGAAAGTTTGAATGAAATTAAAAAAAAAATGGTTTGAATAATATTTTTCAAGAGGAAAAAAAACAATAGATACCTTGATACCTTGATCGACTTTGAAAATATTACTCCTTTATTTATTAAATAAAACAAAAACCAAAAAAATGATTAAAAACTTCCAGTTTCGTGGGCGTTTTTGAATAGGATTGCTCAAATTTCAATGATTAGATAGATTTTCTGAAGGAATTCTAAAGGAATCTGTTTGGAAACTCTGGAAATTTTTTGAAGAAATTTACGAAGGAATTTGCGAAGCAATCTATGCATGATTTTCATAAAGATCCATAGGAAACGCATTTGAAGGAATCTGCGGAAGATTTTCAATGAGCAATTTCTAGAAGACTTTCTAAGGGTTGATTTCTTCACCTCGGCTTAACCGGTAAGCCAGGCTTACCCATATAGTTAAACCAGGTTTAACGCCTTATTAGAATCCCAAAATGGCGGCCGACTTTGGCACCTACTCATGATTTCGATCACACAAATCCTTCCGTAATCAAAACTACCGCATGACCTTCTCATTTCAAGCGTATAACAAGCGAGCAAGAACAGAATAGTGAAATGCACTGTTGTTTGAAGCTTGCTTCTTGAGATTTGTGCGTCTGAAGTTCTGATGCGGGATTTCAAGAAGTTTGTCCTTTGTGAAGAAATCGTCCCTGAAGGTATCCAATATCCATCCAGGTCCCAATTCTGAAAGCAATCCAACTGCTAAATTAATTCTTGGAGAAATTTCTGCAGGAATCTTCAGTAGATTTTCTAAAAGAACCTCTTGAAAATTGGGTTCCTTAGGGGTATCCAGATTATTTCATAATCAGAATCTACATCCAAAAATTAGTCGAAATCCAAAATTTCATCATTTTTGATGCCCAGGAACTATTATTTTGAAAATTTAAAGTTTGTATGGGAAAAATTTTTTTGTTCAGGAAAAACTGTAATTTTATCGATTGAACTGTTATTCTATCTACGGAAATTAAAACTGTTTTGTTTATTTTACCATCAAAACAAAGGAATTGGAACGCAATAAAATCACGTTATACTCAGAAAAATGATCTCTTCCAATTAGGCTATAGAAAACAGCAATATTTTATTCACAAAACAACCCAATTGCTACAGAAACTCATATAAAGGAAAAGGAAACTTAAAAAAAATCTTAAAGAAACTGGAGAAAAATGCTGAAAGAAATCTATAGAAAAAAAAGTTATAAAATAATTCCTGGAAGAGTGCCTAAAGGAATACCAGGAGGAATTTCTAAAGAGCCGAGAGATTATTTTAGGAAGAACTGGAAAAACTTCTTAAGGCATTTGAATTTAAAATATTTTTAGAGGAATCACTGGAGGAATTGAGGAAGGGATCTCTGGGAGATTTTCTTGACAAAAAAAATAAAAAAGTCTTGAGGAATCTATGGAAGATTTCGTATCTCTCAGATAAATTTCTGGAGGAATCTTTTTTTTTTTTCCTGTTGGGTACATTTTCCACTGCGACCAGTTTTTTTATCTATTGTGGACGGCCCCGTTTTAATGTTTTTGCCCATATCAGTGTGTCATATCACTATGAGTTTGAGTGATTTCCACTTGCTGACGGTAGGCATTATCCCAGTACGGTATAACAGATCGAATGAAATGTATTACCTTTCTAGGAGAAGTCATCCATACATCTGATGGTTTTATAAAACCTTTATCGAAAAATGTGCATCTTTGTTGGAAAAGTGCTTCACAGGTACATAACAAATGTTCAGAATCCTCCTTGTCCCTATTACAGAAACGACAGGTATCATCTTCGAGCATACATAGTTGTTTCAAATGGTATTTACTTGCACAGTGCCCTGTTATAAGCCCACAAAAAGTATTCAAGTCTCTTTTTGACAGGCTGAGAAGTTTTTGAGTTATAATTTTGTTAGGTACTATAAATCGTTTCGATTGTCGTGCTGTTGTCGTTTTTTGCCAGGTATCATCAATCATCTTCTTTTCCCAGTTCTTTAATTCCATTTTGAAGGTACATTCTGCGGCCCCACAAAATGGCTCTGGACCTAGGAAAGAAGTTGATGACCCAAGTCTTGCTAAACAGTCTGCTTTTTCATTACCTTCAATTCCACAGTGCCCAGGTACCCAGAAAAGGTTTACTGAACATTTTTTAGATACCTTCTGTAGTAATTGAACGCATTCCCAAACTAATTTAGAAGTACACGTAAAAGATTTTAACGCTTTTAATGCAGCTTGACTATCAGAAAAGATACATATGTTTGCATTTCTATAGTTACGTTTTAAACAAATATAGGCACATTCAATAATCGCCTGTATTTCTGCTTGAAATACAGTTGGCCATCTGCCCATAGATATTGATAAACTATTTCCAGGGCCACTGACACCAGCTCCAACATTGTCACCCATTTTAGAGCCATCTGTAAAGAAACTTACTGAACCTGAACGAATATTAGGCCCCCCTGATTCCCATTCAACACGATTCGGAAAAGTCACATCGAATAGTCGTTCAAAGTTATACTGCCTCTCCATCCAGTCTTCATGTGTAACTAGAGTATTGATTTTAAAACTTTTCAAAATACTAAGATGACCCCTAAGATCTCCAGCAAACAAATTTTGTGTTCTTTTCAATCTTAGTGCGTTTTTCTCAGCTTCAAACTGTACGAACAAATGTAGCGGTAGAATATGTAGCATTGCGTCCAATGCTTTTGTAGGCGTACTACGAATAGCTCCTGTGATAGAAGTTGTAGCAAGTCTTTGTAGTTTTTCCAACTTTTTTTGGATGTACTTAACTTTAGTTTTCGGCCACCAAATCAAAGCTGCATATGTTATTCTGTGCCTTACAATAGCCGTGTAGATCCAATGGATCATTTTTGGCTTAAGTACCCATTTATTTCCAAAAGTTTTCTTGCTTACCCATAATGCGTTCATAGCCTTATTTAATATTTGATCAATGTGCGAGTTCCAATTTAGTTTGTTGTCAAGAATTACTCCCAAATATTTAACCTTTAGACAGAGCGAAATTTTTGATCCATCCAAGTAAATATCTGGTATTTTGTACTTCCTTCTTCGTGTAAACGGAATGATAGCAGTTTTAAGAGGGTTTACTGGTAACCCCGCATTTTTACACCACGCTGAAGTCAATTTTAGAGCATACTGCAGTCTGTCTCTAATTACTTGTTCAAATTTACTACGTACTATAATGACTATATCATCTGCAAATCCGATTATTTCAAATCCTTGAGCTTCAAGATTCGATATTAGTTCGTCAACTAGTAACGACCACAATAAAGGTGAAAGAACACCTCCCTGTGGACAACCTTTCACAGTCCTAACCACAGTTGTTGAATTACCATAATTACAAGTTATTTCTCGTTCTTGCAACATTCCAAAAATCCAATTCACTATACACATATCAAATTTACGCTTGATCATCGCTTTTTTCATTGAATTATGAGAAGCATTGTCAAAGGCTCCTTCTACATCAAGAAATGCAGCTAACAAGATCTCCTTAGCCTCAAAAGTTTTCTCAACTTTTGTTACCAGTGTATGGAGTGCTGTTATTGTCGACTTTCCGTGCTGATACGCAAATTGGTTTTTACTCAATGGAAACGTTACTAAATATTTTGATTTGATGTAGTAATCTATGATTTTTTCCATCACTTTCAGCATGATTGACGAAAGACTAATTGGCCTAAAAGATTTTGGATTCTTTTTATCTTTTTTATTGGCTTTAGGAATGAATACGACACGAATTTGTCGCCAGCTTTTGGGAATATAATTCAACCTTAAACTGGCTTTAAACATTTCAGTTAAACATGGGATCAATATGTTTTTGCTTTGCTGAATCATTATTGGACGAATTTCATCTGTGCCCGGTGATTTATATGGTTCAAAGGAATCTATAGCCCATTCAACTCTTGCTTGAGTAAAAATGCGACTTGCTAGATATTGCATGTCTGTCCTGGTCATTTGTCGCCCAGTACTTTTTGCAATTTCATTAGCTTCCTCAAATATTCTCAACCTGGTCATTTCAGGCCCAGTTTGAATATACCGAGAAGTCGCTTCTTCACTTGATACAGGCATCCTGGGAAGTGTACTTGCATCATCAGATTCAAAGTTTCTGTTGCGTTAGAAGTAAAACAGCCGTTATCGTTCCTAAGAGTACCAAGCCCATTACAATGATCTTTTGATAAAACCTTTTGTAACCTAGCAGCCACCGGAGTACTTTCAATATTTTCACAGGTGTGCCTCCAGTTTTTGCGTTTAGATTTTCTTATCTCTGAATTATATAAGGTTAGTGCTTTTCTATATTCATCCCACTGTAAAGTACGCTTAGCTCGATTAAACATTTTTCGAGCTTGTTTTCTTAAATGTTCTACACACTTAATTTGAAATGCCGGGATCTCAGCATTTTCTCAAACTTTCGCCGAGATCCGCACAGCCGAGCGCTCGGCAAACCACAACATAACCGAGATCTCAGCAACTTTGACAGCTCATTACTGAGGTTCGGCAACTGTTTTGCTGAGAATCAGCTAACAAATGTAGTTTAAACTGAGATATCAGTTTTTGAGTTTGCTGACTAGTCGGCTGTGCGCGGAAAGCCGAGCCCGTGAATATTTTTTAAGTGTGTAGTCTTGTATTCCACCAAGGGACATCCCTGTCCGTTGATCGTTCCTTTATTGGACAGCTGCTATTGAATGCATGAATGATTCTATTTGTTACCTGATTAGAAGTTTTCTCAAGATCCTCACATGTATTGATAGCGTTTTCAAGAAAGCTACCTCCAGCTTCAAGATTCGTGTTGAAAAGTTCCCAGTTTGTTTTCCTGGGATCTCTGAAAGTTTCTTTAATAATGTCATTTACTTTATATTCAAAAATTATCTGTTTATGATCCGATAGCGAGATTTCATCGGAAACATGCCAATTATGTATTTTTTCTGAGATTGTGTTACTACAAATAGTTAGATCTAGGACTTCTTGTCTTATGGAGTTTACGAATGTAAAATTATTACCTTGATTACAAATATCGATATTATTATGAGTTAAATACTCTAGTAAACACTCACCTCTTATGTTGATATCAGTGCTGTTCCAAACCGAATGATGCGCATTCGCATCGCACCCAATAATGAATGCTTTGTTCTTTGCTTTGCAAAAAGTCACGAATGATGAAACTTCCGGGGGAGGCACATCGTCTACATCCCCAGGAAAATATGCAGATGCCACGTAGATTTCCGTTTTTCCACGCGTAGTGGGTATTTCTATAGCTACCGCAACGATATCTCGTTTCACAAATTCTGAAATAGGAATTATGTTAGCATTCCCATTGACAAGAATAGCAGACCTTGGGAACTGCTCTGTATTATCATATATCAACTTACACGATTTAGTGTTGATACCCAATACTTTTCCATTAACCGCCCACGGTTCTTGTATAAATGCAATACCCATTTGATTTTGTATAAATCTCCTGCAAAGTACAGCACTGGCACCCTTTGCATGGTGGAGATTTATTTGGATGAACTTGATGGTATTTTGTCTATTGAATGTAACGATTTTGTTCTTGATTTTTGGGTACTTTTGGTCGTTCCCCAGAAAAAGTTATGCAGTCGTTCACCAATTCCTTGATGCCTGCTGAAGTTTCAATCTTTCTGTATTCACGTTGTGGAAGAGTTCTTCCAGTAGTTTGGACACCGCTTGGCCCTGGGACATGTTGATTTATGGTGTTTCCGCCCATATTATCGTCTCCAGTTCTTTCGTAGGTCCTCTCCTTACTGTTAACCTCTTTAACGTGACGCTTAGGCCCTCCAGAATTCTGGACTTCTATTGATCCTGGGACTTTCGGATTAGTGATGGTCACATTCCCTTCATCGTCACCAGTATTACAAGTATTTCTGTTAGCCTCAGAACTTTCACCAATGTCTACATCCATTTTGTCACTATCCGGTTTCTTTGGGAGTTTTTTCCTGATGGGAGCATTCCCAAATTTATAATCCAGAACAAAGTCACATCCTTTCAAAGTTTTCATTGAAACTCCATCAACGCTGAACGTCAATTCTACATGACGTTTATTTATTATCTTTCTCAAGAATATCTTCCAGCTGTCAACTATTAAACCATCATTTTGAGCTTCAAGAAGAGCAAGAATATCTTCATTGCTATCTTCTGCGCTCATGGGAAAAAAGCCAATCAGTGTTTCTGGTTGTGGGATTTGATCTTCATCAACTGCAACAAGATTTGCTCCCTCCCATGGACGGATATTGGAAATCGTATTTTTCAACCAGTCGGATGTTTCCTGGTTTTTACAAATTATTACCAGATAACCTGGCCTAAGCAAACAGTTGCCAAATTTTGGCTTAACCTTCTTTTTGCGTTGGTGGACAACATTATTCAGAACAGCTTTTTGCGTTGCAATCAGCTGCTCAAATGTAAGTTCTGCGTTCGGGTAGTCTTTTGGTAATATGCCTACCTTCACACTCGTTAACACTTCCTTGAAGGATGGTTTGACTCTACTCTCTGTAGGAATCTTTAGACTAATTTCTGAATAAATCATTGGAAAACTTTCTTAAATTCTTTCTGGTGGATTTTTTGGAAAAAAAAAACTGTTGTTTTTTAGCATCCATGAAAGAATTTCTGAAGACATCCATGGTATGTTTCTAAAAGAAACCATTGATAATTTTTTGGAGGAATTTATTGAAAAAATTTCGGAGCAAGCCATTGTGAAGGAATTCGAGGAGTGATTTGTAAAGCAACCTACGCAACATTTCCGTTTATTTTTGAATAATTTTCGAAGAATTAAAAAGAAACCCAGGAGGAATTTCTGCAGAAACGTCAGAAGAAAATTTTCGAATGAATCCAAATCCAATGATTCTCTTAGAGCAAGAAATAAACCCCTACTTCACCTGAAGAATTTCTGATGGATTTTCCAAAAGAATCCCAGGAGAAATTTTTGCATAAATATCTAGAGAAATTTCTGAAATCCTTTGACGAATTTCTGAAAAAAATCTCGGAGTTATTTTCAAACGAATTTTTGGAGGAGTTTATGACCCAATTGATGCAAGAAAAAAATCTAAAGCAGTCTCTAAAAAATATCCAAATGAAGCCTTGGCAGATTTTTTGAAAGAATTAGTACAGGACTCCCTATGGAAAATTCTTGAGGAATCTTTGGAGAAATTCTAATGAGCTCTGCAATATTTTCTGAAAGACTGCCTAGGGGACCGTTCATAAAGTACGTGGACTTTTTGGGATGGGGCGGGGGTTGGTTGTGGCCAAAGTCTTCGTTTCATACAAATTTCATTTTTTTTTTTATATTTATAAACAAAAGTCTACAAGGGGAGGGAGGGTCTGAGATGGCCTAGATTTAGTCTACGTGGTGTTCGTAAACCAGGCCCTAGGTATATTTCCGAATAAACATTAGGGGAATTGCTGTAGCAATCTCTTAAAGAATTTTGTGAGAGATGGTGTGTGTGATTATAGGAAGCTCATGGATGATTGGCTAAAATAAAAACGACTCATAAACAAAGTGACCATTTTTGTGAAATGTGAAATATTTTTTTTTTATTTTACGGCTTTTCTTCTACCAAAACAGAGTGCAGCAACTTTAACAATTATTACCAGTGAATGTGTTATGTTTTAAAAGAATAACGCTCCTATAAGTAGAAGAAAAAAATAATCAAAAATTTGATCTTAATACACTATTCTATCGGAAATTTACAAAGAGGTGGAGGAAAATACCTATTTTTTCAAACAGTTTAAAAAAATGGCTTTAACTAATTTTATGTATTTTATTCATGTTTTACAAGTAACATACTCCCACCGGCTTGCCTATTGAAAACCAGTTTGCTTGTTTTTGTTCGCAGAGTTCCTTTTCCTTTTAACCTACATCGCCAACAAGTCGCCCGGTCATCGTCAATATATATAGACTCGCTGTGATTCTCACGCGATCGATCTAGCATCCGATCGGAAAGCTCCCTAAATGTACCTAGCCGAATCGAAATCTCAAGAATGCATCGCATTCGCAAGATTACACAACCGATCGACATCCGTTTGATGTCTGCCGAATCACGCGTGCATGTAGGTTTTTCGTGCACGCGTGTGAATGATACCTAGCTACTACCTAACATCAGACATGGTTGTGTATGAATCCACGTTAGCTTTGCCTCAGACACGATTTTTTCTCAGCTACGGCACGAAAATGGAAAAGATTAACAAAAAGCATTCGATTACACACCACCGCACCGCCGTGAGACGTTGAATTCGAAATTGCATTTGTCATGCGGAGCTCCGACATAGGTCGTGTGCCAAAAGCAGTCCGATCGGCGATCAGGGCTCGATGTATGGGGGCAATTAAAGGGGCGGAAAATCATCTCATCGAGAGATTGGTTCGGTTTCAGCTTTCAGCACGATTCGATTGATCGTCGCGCGGTGGTCACGGTTTGGCATGTAGTTGATATGATTCCGTGTGTAAATTGAATACGTGTAGGTACTCACTTGGGGGGCTACGATTGACGTCAAACATTAGGTTAGACTCGCTGTTTGTTATTGATGTGGGTACAAAAAGGTATCATTGCATTTGATGTTATGTAAACCTTGGGCAAAAATTATTGAACTAAGTTATGTTCATGTTATAGTTATAGATGAAAGTTTTTTTTTCAATTCGTTTATTTGAAAGGCTCGTTTGTTCAATTAAAAACTCTACTGAGCCGATATTCTTATTCAGAAAATTTGTATTCATAAAATAAAACTAATAGAAAGTTCTTCGGCGACCCTCTTTTTAGATTGCGATCCAGAACTGGACCCTGCATTTGCAAAATGTGCCCGCCGTTCCTTTGAAGTCTGGTTACATAGAAGAATCATTGAAATTGAAAATTCAACATATGCACACATATTTCAGAGAGCGACAAGTTATTCTTCTTCTTCTTTGTGGTTCTACGTTTCCAAAGAAACATGGCCTGCCTCACTTCAACTTAGTGTTCTTTGATCACTTCCGCAATTATTAAATATAGGGCTTTCTTAGCCTGTCATTACATGATTTTGTATATTGTGAGACAAGCACAATTATATACTATACCCAAGAAATCGATTTTTTTTCCTGGAATGGAATGGGAATCTAACCCGTCGTCTCCGATTTGACGATCCATAGCCTTAACCCCTAGGCTAACTGGAGACCGACTGACAAGTATCACTTTGATGAGATGAGAACTTATGAGAAGTCTGAGAAGGGATGTCAGATCAGCCGTGGTTGGAAATCCAGGAATAAAAAAATTAAAGGAATCTTGGCAATCCAGAAAGAATCCTGGAGGAATCCCTGATGAAATCTCGGGAATAATGCATGAACGAATCTCGGAAGTACACCTATGAGTAATCATTGAAAGAATTCCGGGAGCAGTCATTGATGGAATACGGAAAATATCCATAAATAACACAGCGCAACATTTTTTTGTCTCAAGAGCAAAATAATATGTCTCTGACTGATTTCAGGCCGCTTAATCCGAATCCGGGCTCAGATTTGCTCCAGCACGTCACAATTTTGAGCTATACCTCAATTTATAGGCCAAAATATGCAATTTTGGGCCTTTTTTTACTGCAAGCCATTAAGCATGGAAATATATTATTTAAGTAATCGAAAGATAGATTGGTCAGTTTACATCTAAATTGATGAAAATATTTCGTTTTTACAAATCAAATTTCATAGATTTAAGCATTTTGTGTCAGTATGTAAACTTACATGCAAGGGTAGCTTGTATGGGAAATATCGTACCTATCAAAAATCGCTTAAAACCATCAAATTTGATTTGGTAAAACAAAATATTTTGTATGAGTCATTAATTTAGATGTTAACTGACCAATCTATCCTTTGATTGCTTAAATAATGTATTTCCATGTTTAATGGCTTGAAGTAATAAAAGCCCAAAATCGCAAATAATCCTTAATAATCTTTACAACATGTGCATTTCTTTGCATTAGTCGACCAAAACTCATAAAAATTGTTCAAAAAAACACATTCCTGTATGTTTGTAAGCTGAATTATTGTTGTACTGTAGATTAATAGCATTCAATCTTGCTTACAGATAGCTTCTGTAGTTTATGGAAAATTTTACCTATTATATTACCCAGGAAAACTAAACTCGCCCATATCACCCTAAAATTGATAAAACTCATGTCAAAATAAATTTCACGAGTCAAAAACATCACAACAGCATAAACCAAGAAGCAAAAAGTGTGAAAATTTGGCGAATTTTTTAAGTTTCAGAATTAATTTGTGGAGCCTCTTAGCCGTGCGGTTAGGGTCACCAAGCTTATAATCGCACCATGCTATGGGGTGAGGGTTCGATTCCCGCTTCGGGCGTTGAAACTTTTCGTGAGAATAGTTTCTTCCCCGTTTCCACTGGTGCATGCTCCGTTGTCCGTTGTCTAATGTTAAGTTTAAAACAGTCTGTACAGCCGAAAGCTGAAGACGTTGTCCGTGTATTTTTTATATTAATTGCTAAGTGGATCTTTTTTTCTGTCATACCCAATTTTTAAGAAATTTTCCCAAACTTATCAGAAATTATTTTTTTTCCTCAAAAACCAATTAATTTTCAACACAGATCACTAAAACAATGTAAAATGAATTTAGTGCATTCATTGAAAGATATATTTTATCATTTTTTAATGTATTTTTCACTAGAAACCGGTCACTGTACCTACAAACTACCAAAGGCGTAGATAGCTTTTCAGTCAGGGCTTTTATAACTAAAGACAATATGATGAAATTGAATATAATAACATTATTTTAAAAGAATTATATAACCCTTCAGCAGTCACGCTGTTGTATTTTGTACAATACGTTAAAAAAATTCTTCCAGAAATTCTTGAAATAATTTAAAAAAATCATCAGGTGATCCTGGAGAAACTCTTGGGTACATCCCTGAAAAAATGATTGAAGGATTTCTGGAATTTCCGAAGAAATTCCTGCATGAATTTTTGAGGAGAACCTGATAGAAATTTCAGAAGAAATCATTTGAGGAATTCCTGGAGCAATCCCTGGAAGATTTCCTGGATAAATTCCTGAAGAAATACCTGTATGAATCCCTGGAGCAATTCCTACAGGAATACCTGGAAGAATTTCTGAGAGTCTACCTGAAGGAATTCCAGTATAAATTATGGGAGGAATACCTAGAGAAATATCTGAAAAGATCTCATGAGGAAATCTTAGAAGAAATCCCAAATAAGTTTCTAGAAGATTCCTTGAAGGAAATTCTTGAGAAATTTCTGGAGGAATTCTGGAAGGAATCCCTGAAGGAAATGCTGATGGGAATCCCTGGAGCAATTCCCGGAAAAATCTACAGAGAGAATCCAGGAAGAATGCCTGAAGAAACTTTTGAACAAATTCCTGACGTAATTCCTGGAAGAATCCTTGGATGAGACCCAGCAGGAATTCCTGGGGAAATGTAATGGATGAATATTTTCAGCAATCCCTGAGAAAAATTCCTGGAGAAATATGCAGAGAAATTCAGGAAGAAAATTCTGAAAAAAATCCCATGAGAAATTCCAGGACTACCAGGTCCCGTGGCGTAGTGGCTACACGTTTGCTTCATAAGCAGATGGTCATGGGTTCGATCCCAGCCCCGGTACATTCATCAGTTGCTCTTTCCCCCTGAGAGCAGCTGACACTGACCTTCTTCTGAGCTCATGGCTCAAATAAACCCGGATACTTGGACATCGGCGAATGGCAATCCATAAAGGACCCCTAATCGGACTGGAAACAGGAACAACCAACAGCCACACATCAACATCCTCGTGCTCATCATTCTACCATGATAGGGTAGAAAGTGCAAGCAGCGCAACGGCAACTAGTTGAATATAGTACAATTAAATTAGAATACATTTAGGCGCTATACAAAGTGTATGTACAGCTTCCACTTGGAATCGCCCACGCAGTGCCCTAGTGGACAATAGAGCTATAAATTAGGTTAAGTGATTGAAGAATAAAAAAAAAATAGGAGTATTTCCTGGAAGAACCCTTGGAGGAATTTCTGGGAATATCCCTGGGGAAATTTGTGAAGAAAACCCTGGAGGAATCCCTGAAAGAATTCCTGGACGAACCTCTGGATGGATTCTCCTGGAGGAATGTCTGGAGGAATCCCTGAAAAATTTCTGAAAGTGTTCCTGGAGAATTTCCTGGAAGAATCTCTGAAAAAAATCCTGGAGGAATTGCTGACATAGTTTCTGGAGGATACCCACGAGCAATTCCTGGAGGAATTCCTGAAAAAAAAATCCTGGGGTATTTCCTGGAGGAATTTCTGGAGAAGTTCCTGGAGGAACTCTTGGATAAAATCCTGGAGGAATGCTTGGAGGAACTGCTAGAGTTATTCTTGTGGGAATTGCTGGAGAAATCTCTAAAGGAATTCTAGAAAGCATTACTGAATGAATTTCTATAGGAATCTCCAGAGCAATTCTGAGAGATTTATATTTTTATTTCTGGAATTGCTAGTGGAATTTTTGTGAGGAATTCCTGGAGAAAACCTTGAAGGAATTCCTGCAGGAACCTCTGGTGAAATTCTCGAAGAAATTTGTGAAGAAATCCCTGGAGGAATCCCTGAAAAATTCTTGAAGGTATTTCTGGAGAATTTCCTGAACGAATTTCTTAAGAAATCCCTAGAGGATTTGCTGGAAAAATCCTTAGAGAAACTTCTGGAGGATTCCGTGGAGGAATCTTCAAAGGATTTCCTGGTGGAATTTCCTGGAAAAATTCAAGGAGAAATCCCTGGAATAATCTCTGAAAAATTCCTGAGGTTATTCCTGGAGTATTTCCTGGAAGAATTACTGAAATCATCCCCAGAAGATTTTCTGAAAAAATCCTGGAGAAATTGCTGACATAATTTCTGAAGGATGTCCAGGAGTAATTTCTGGATCAATTCCTAGACAAATTGCTGTAGACATTCCTGAAATAATTCTTGGGGTAATTCCTGGAGGATTTTTTTTTTAATTTTTATGTCTGTGTATTTTAACTACTGCTAATTCTACACTATTTCCTGGAGGAGTTTCTGGAGAAATTCCTGAATAAAAGCCTGGAGGCATGCCCGGAGGAATTCCTGGAGGTTTTCCTTTGGGAATTGCTGGAGGAATCCTTGAAGCATTTTCTGGAAGCAATAATTACTGGATAAATTTCTGTGGGACTCTCTAGAGGCAGAAATTACTGAAAATATCTCCGGAAAAATTCCTGGATGAAATTTTAGAGAAATTTTTGGAGAAATTCCTGGTGAAATCCCTGGAAAAATCGCTTAAGAAAATCCTGGAGGAATTCCTACAGGAATCCCTGCAGCAATTCCTGGCGGAAAATCTGAAAGAATTCTTGGAGAAATTCCTGAAAAAAAATCTAGAGCGTATTCCTAGAGAATATCCTGGAAGAACTTTTTAAGGATTTTATGGAGAAATTCCTGGATGAGTTGCTGACATAATTTATGATGAAATCCCTAATTAATTCCTGGTGGAATTCCTTTAGGAATTGCTCGAGGAGACCCTGGAGAAATTCCTGGATGAAATCCTGGAGGAATGCCATCATGTATTTCTGGAGGTATCCCAGGAAGAGTTCCTGAAGCAATCCCAGGAGAAATTTCTGCAGGAGTCCCTGAAGCAATTCCTGGAAAAAATATCTGGTTGAATTCCAGGAGGAATCGATGGAGAAATCTCTACAAAAATCCAAAGAGGAATCCCTGGAGAAATGCCTGGAAAATTTCCTAGAAAAATGCTTAAGAGAATTCCTGGTGGAATTCTTGGAGGATTCCCTAAAGTTATTCCTTGAGAAATCTTGGGAGGAATTCCTGTAGGAGTCTCTGGAAAAAAATCCGTAGAAGAGTTCCTGCATAAATTTAACCAGGTGAAGCGACGCCTGGAAGAAGCGGAGTGCGAAGAAATGGAACTGCTGTGCCGTTCCATAGAAATCATCTGGAATGGCCGGTATTGCAGCTGAACTCATCAAGATGGGCCCAGAAATGTTGGCCATCTGTCTACACCGGTTGGTAGTCTGGATCTGGTAAACCGAACAGCTACCGGAGGAGTGGAAGGAGAGATAATCGGCCCCATTCACAAGACAGGCGACCATTTAGAATGCGAGAACTTCAGAGCGATCACCATTTGAAATGCTGCCTACAAAGTTCTATCCCAAATCATCTTCCATCGTTTGCCGCCCAAAACGAATGAATTCATGGCAAGTTATTAAGTTATTGGCTTCATCGACGGTCGGTCGACAACGAACCAGATCTTCACCGTATGGCAAATCCTCCAGAAATGCCGTGAATACCAGGTCCCAAAACACCACCTGTTCATCGACTGGAGAATCATGGACGAAAACAAACAAAGCAACGATGGACGATGTGCCAAACTGCATAACGGTTTCGGGTGAACTATCTAGTGCATTCGAATCTCGCCGGGGACTGCGACAAGGTGAAGGATTCTCATGCTTACATCGCTCTAAAAGGTGTAATGCGACGAGCCGGGCTCAACAGCCGGGGAACGTTTATCACAAAACCCGGTCAATTTGTGTGCTTTGCGGCAGAACATTTGGAACGGTGGCAGATATGTATACCCGCCTGAAACGCGGAGCAGCAAAGGTCGGACAGTTGGTGAATGCGTCGGAAACAAAGTACATGCTGGTAGGCGGAACCGAACACGACCGGATCCGTCTGGGTAGTAATATAGACGGGAATACTTTCGAGGTGGTGGAGGAACGCGGATCCTTACTGATGGCTGACAAAAATGTCAATCGTGAAATTGAAAGGCGCCAACTACGAGGTCCAGAAGAAGCTGCTATCAAAAACGATTCACTCTAGCGTCAAATGCACCATGTACAAAACGCTAATGAGACCGGTGGTCCTCTATGAACACGAGACATGGAGCATGCTCGAGGATCACCTGCAAGCATTCGGAGTTTTTGAGCAACGCGTGCTAAGGACGTTCTTCAGTGGTGTGCAAGGTTGTGTGGCGGAGAAGGATAAACCACGAGCTCTCTACACATTACGACGAACCCAGCATCCAGAAGGTGGTCAAAGGCGGAAGGATACGGTGGGCAGGGCATGTTGCAAGAATGCCGGATAACAACCCTGCACAGTTTGTGTTGGATGGTTGATATAAGAAGGCGTGGAGCGCAGAGCGCACAATGGGCGGAGCAGGTGAAGCGTGACTTGGCGAGCATTAGGTGTGGGAGAGCGGCAACCACAAATTGAATATTGTGGTGTACTATTGTTGATTGTATTTTATCTTAAACTAGCTGTCCCCGGCAAACTTTGTCTTGCCTACTGCGTTTTTTGACGTTCCAAGTCCCTAGCCAAGCACCCAAGTCCCCGTTCAAAATGTATGAAAATCCGATTTTCAAAAACTCTCAATTTTTCCATGTTTTATGGCTCATAAACCTACCTTGGGTAAAAACTAACAGAACAAAACTTAGACGACCAAAATTGGACCTTCCGTTCGAAAGTTATGCGCGGTCCCACGTATGCCACTGCATTTTTATATATATAGATGTAATGTTAAGCAAATTAATAAATGTATGTATGGATGTACTAAACGATCAAAATTGCCGATCGTGTAATATCAATGGGTGGTACTAACACTATCACAACCTGACAATAAGCGTATCTCATCGAAACTCAGATTGAACATTCAGTTTATGTAGAAAAAATATTCACACAGTTTCAGCATTTTACCGCTTGGTTGCGTTGGTAGCGTTTAATCATAATTATTTTTGGTAATGTTAAAGGGAATTCTATGCACAACAATTTTGTATTAGGCAGTATAATGATCGTTTGCTGTTGTTTCCCACGTTTCTGAACGTGTACTCATATCGTAACAAACATAATTGGATTGAAAATTTTTGTTTAGCTTTGTAATTAATAGTCTATTCCTCTCTCCATTTCCTGTTTGCACAAATTATTTCACGAGAGTGCAGAACTTCCAAACGATTGCGAATAATTTGATAACCAACAGTCGGGAAAAAAGAGCTTAATGATATATAACTGACGAATTCCGATAGAAATCATCCCAATTTGCTTCACACTTATCTAATTATCAAGTTATTTTGCAATTTGTTATTGTTCCGCTGTCCGTCGCCACTGGTGATCCACTTCCGAGATTACCCAATCCTCGTACCCCAGTGAATGAAATGCGGTAACCGAATCTCGGACAAACCCCAAAAATAGCGAAAGAGGGGCGCGGAAATGTAGGATTTTTCACTGGCCACGCATTGCGGGCCTCATTTCGGGCGGCCTTACCGCGTCAGGGTGTTGTGCAATTGGATCGTTGTGATGGACCACCGATGGAAAAGATGCAAACCGCGATATACCTCGTAGCTTACATACCTACATCGAACGGAGAGTGTTCGAGACTTGACGAAGAATTGGTTGAACAACTCGATAATTCAGGAAGTTTACAGATCATTACTGTAATTTCTATAAAAGCCTTTTTGCGCTTGCATCAACGGCAGACCGAGCTTCGTGGAGAATGGAGTAAGAGAGCATCCTCCCCCTTATTATTTCGATTTTTCTTTCATCGTATTTCTGTGAGCGTATGTGAATACGTTTTGACTCTAATAAGAGCACGTGTTTCGGCTCGTTTCTCGATGATGATGGTGATGATGCTAATGATGATGCAAAATAATTAGATCTATTTGATGTTGTCCGGCATGTGGTGGTGGTTTACTTTTGATATGCAATGAAAGCTAATTGATGTTTCCTGTTTGATTCTCTTTTCAGAACGTGTGGCGAATATTTCTTCTGCTTATGGTATTGAATGATTTGAGTTTAATTAGTTCGGAGCCGCAGTATCAGCAACAGCAGATCCAATTGCAACCGCAGGGGAACTATAACAATAATGTGAATAACAACGTGAACAACAACAACTATTATGGACCTCAACAGCAATTTCAACAACAGCAACAACAACCTCAACAGCAACAGCAACCACAACAGCCGCCTTATCAGTATCGAGCGCCACCTCCACCAACGACGGCTGCTCCAACATTTTTCCAGAGACTCACAAGTTGGTTCAACTTCTTTGGAGATGATAGCGATGACAGGCGTCCTCTGCCGCCAAGAAAACCACCGGCTCCAAATCCACAAGTAGCCCAACAACCTCTTCCTCCACCCTCTCCTCCTCCTCCTCAACTCCAACAGCAATTTCAACCTCAACAGCCACAGGCATTTCAACCTCAGCAACAACTTCAGCCTCAACCAAATTCTCAGTATGTCCAGTTTCCACAACCACAGCCAAATGAGCCCATTCAGAATGGGAGTAGGATTGGGATTGTCAATACCAACTACGGACCACCAGGTTTTAATAGTCCACAACCAAATGGGGGATTTCAACCTATAGTTCATCAAAACAACAACTATCAAGCAAGTGGAAGTAACTATCATCCAGTGGCAAATGCGCTTCCTCCGAGCAATAACATCCAAGGTCCCGGTTATCACTATCCACCCCCAGCACAGGCAGTACAACAACCACAGAAGCCATATGTTCCATCGACATTGCAACAGCATATTGTTGGTTCTCAACAGGACCCAAGGATACTGAGGCCGTCACAACCCTATCATCAGAACCATCAGTATCGTGATCCAGAACCAACGACCATTTCTCCTGGGGTTGTTCCAATTCCTGGTGCAGTGCCAGTACCTGAAGCTCAGAACCCCAATGACTTTGACTATCATCCCTGTAATAATGTGCCATGGGTTCCTTTGGAACCGCCACCTGGACAACTCCCCGTTACTCAACTGCCTCCAAACGCTATACCTGATATTAGTGCCCCCACCAAACGTCCTATAAAACTTGAGATCAGACCCAAAGGTCAAGTTCACTCGGTATCTCATTATCCACCTTCCTTACAAAACCATGAACCACCGATCATCACAGCTGCTCCTCCACCGCAACATCTGATTCAACTACAACTTCAGCAACAACAGGCGCAACTCCAAAATCTCCAACTACAACAACTTCAGCTCCAGCAGCAGCAACTTCAGCAACAGCTCCAGCAACTTAAGGTTAGTACAACAGCAGAGCCATCGTTACTTCCAACGCCGACGACGACACCTTTCATACAAACAGCAGCCCCACTGGCTGCTCATTTTGTGACTCGAAAACCTGACGCGCCACAACCAAGCTCAGCTCCGATAACCTTCCGACAAGTCTCTGCATCGTACTTCACCAACAAAGACTACCATCCTCCGGCCAAAATTCTACCAATTCAGGACGAAGACAAGCCTCACGCATCAATCTCACTTCCAAACTTGAGCGCATCACCTGCGCCTCCTCTCTATACAGCAACCTCTTTCCATTCGGACCCGTACAAGTTCTACCGACCGTACAAACCTCGTGACAATATCATAGAACTGGGCTACGGCTACCCACAGTCACTGAAATCTATGTCTGACAGCTACATACGATACAACAGACCGCCGTACTCTGGAAACAGGCCTAACCAATCAATTTTCGACGTTGAACAGGTTGCTTCATCATCCTCCACGGTATACACAACGGTAGCCTACTCGAACGAGGACTCCAAACCTGCGGCCTCGGAGCATCGAAACGTAACCATCACCGGCACTAATCAACTGTCCGCCGAAGACGAAGATTACTCTTCGGAGGAAGACGATGATCAAATTAAGGGTGTGACAGTCACCTTCCCGGTGGAGGTAACTAGTGTCGTGCCGAAAACTCGCTACTATTCCTCAAGAACGACTACTACTGAAAGACCTACCACGTTACCATCTTCACTACCTCCGCCAACAGATCCAGATGAACTAGGAAATGGACTTCAAATAATCTACTCTGCCAATCTACACACCAGTTCGCCACTTGGTAATAAACATTTCCAAAGACAGTTACCTGATTCGGACCTAGACCATCCGGATCTACGTCCTCCAGTGAATTTATTCAGTAACATACTCAGCGAAGAGGAAGACTCTGTACCCAAAGAAACAATCCCTACAACAGTATCAACTCAGGCTCCGCCCACCAGGTCGATAGATAGCGTACTGACCACACTAAAGGTCACTCCCAACCGTCCGACACTCTTCCAACTTTACAGAAATACCGAAGCTCCCACCACAGAAAATACCACTCCAATTCCTCGTACGGTAACCACCGTTCCTCCAACTGCATCATCTCATCTATCCTCTATGACGGCAGCTATCGGCGGTCATATCAACACTGCTTCAACCAAAAAGCCAAAACAAATCCAGATCATCATCCCCTATAGCACCTACAAAAAGCCCGAGCCGTTCAAACCCAAAGACCGAGACGAAATAGATCACTCACCGGCTGCATCGAACATTGTGACGTCCACTTCTGGAACATCAATAACTACTGCTCCGACCAAGTCCCACTTTGTCACCCGGGAATCCATGAAGTACTTCCATTCCTCAACCAACATCAAAGACATCCTTCGCAAGGAAACCACTCGTCCCTTCTCTCGACCACCAACAACCGTCCCGGAGAAACCAACCAAGCTCAAGAAAGTCGAACCTGTCAAAGTATCCAAGGACTCCAAACCCTTCACACCGCCCCGTGTCCCCAAGATGACCCCAATGCCTCCGGTGTTCAACCTTACCGGACTGTCCGCCGACCAACGGCTAGAACACACAACAACCTTGCCACCTCGAACCTTCCGACCGACAATCATCATGGCGCATCCATCCAGGTTCACACCGAACTACATCAACATCACTCGGATGCGACCTCTACCAACCAGCCATACCTACTCCCCGCGAACCACCATTTCCCAGCTACTCCGCACCACCAAAATCCACACTAAACCTCCGAAACCCCATCCCAACGAAGACCAAGAACTCCCCTCCCGATCGCTCCCTCCCATTGTATATCGACGAACTACAGTCCCAACGACCACGACCACAACCGAACAGCCCCTAACAACCCCCATCCCGATCTACGAACGCAACGAGTGGGACATCGACCCCCTCCTTCTCCAGCGACGAATCGACACCTGGACCGAACAGCAGTACGCCAGCGAAGACTACCTGTTCAAATCGAGCACCATCCCGTTGCACCGGGTCACCAAAGCCATCCCGTGGGAGTTCCTCACGACCACCATGCTGCCATCGCTCCGGGACCGTACCAAGGGGCGGGACAGCTGGCGCAACGTCAAAATTGCCATCTCGCCGCACACCAAGGAGAAGGTGTACGTGGTGACGCCCCAGCCATGGACGGCCATCATCAACCAGGAAACGGTATCGTCACCGCGGTTCTCCATAAGGCCGACGCCGTTCTACCAGAAGGGTGCGATTAGCACCGTTGGCGGCGTGAGCAGTAGCAGAAGTCCAACCAGGAGCAGCAGTAGTAGAGGTGGTAGTAGTAGCACAGGATCGACTGTGGATGTTTCACCGGAATCAGGTATTTATGGTGGAGGGTGGGTGTGACACCTGGGGGTTTGTTCGATGCGAACAAATTTTCTTAGTTCTTGGAAAATGATTACTGAATTAGTTATTTTTTTAATTCCACAGAAGTAGTATTGTAAATATTGTAACTTTTTTTTTGTAAAATTCTTGTAAATATTTGAAACGACTTTTCTAAAAATTAAATCCTTTCTTGAACCTTCCTATGCTATTCACTCAAATAACGCTATTAGTAGACTGAGCAAATGTACTTCTCCATTAGAAATATGCTTTTGTACGTACGTAGTGTATACAAAGACTCTTTAGATTTATCATTTGAATTCTTCAATACTTACTAACATCAAAACGTAGAAACTTACCTGAAAAAGAAAGAAAGATAAAGATATCATTAATTGTCATATAAGATGTACGAAAGTTTTCGTTTTGATAATTTAGAACACTTAGAACTGAACTGAAATTGAACTGAAACTGAACTGAAACTGAACTGAAATTGAACTGAAACTGAACTGAAACTGAATTAAAACTGAACTGAAACTGAACTGAAACTGAACTGAAAATGAACACTGAATTCTCCACGACATTCCAGGTTAAATCACCGCGAGATTTCAGAGAGATCTCCACAAGATTCCAGATAGCATCTCCATAAGATTCAATGGATAAACTCCACGAGATTCCAGTGAGAATCTCCACGGTATTGCAGGGAGAATTCCCACGAGATTTTAGGGGCAACCTCCACAATATTCCATATCAAATCTGCAAAAGGATTCCATGCAAAATCTCCACAGGATTCCATGCAGAATTTCAGCAAGATTACAGGGTGATCTTCACGAGATACAAGAGAAAATTCCAGTGGAAATCTTCACAATATTCCAGAAGAGATCTTTGCAAGATTCCAGAGAGAATTCTACGAGATTTCAGATAGAAGCTTCACGATATTGCAGGGGAAAACTCTACGAGATTTCAAGAAGTATCTCCATAATATTCCAGAGAAAAACTCCTCTAGATTCAAGGGAGAATCTCTACAAGGGGGAACTTTAGGAAATTTCTGGTAGAATCTCCGCAACATTCCAAGGGGTATCTGCACGAAATTCCAGGGGGAATCAGAACGAGATTTCAGAGGGATCCTCCACAATATACCAGAACAGATCTTGGCGAGATTCCAGGGAGAATCTCCACGAAATTCCAGGGGGAATCTTCGCAAGATTCAAGAGGAAATCTCCACGAGATTTCAGTGGAAATCTCCACGAGAATCCAGTGGAAATCTTTACGAGGTTCCACGGGGGATCTCTGCAAGATTCCAGCGAGAATGTCTACGAGATTCCAGGTAGAATCTCCACGATATTGTAGATTTCAAGCGGTATCTCCTCGTAATTCCAGGAGGAATTTTCACGAGATTTCTGTGGGAACCTCCACAATATTCCAGAGATAATCTCCATGAGATTCCAGGGGGAATCTCTACGATATTTCAGGGCGATCTCCACGAAATTCCTGATGGCATCTTCACGAGATTCCAAGGGGTATCTCCATGAAATTCCAGGCGAATCTCCACGATACTTAAGGGGAAACTTCACGAAATTCCTGGTCGAATCTCCACGAGATTCCTGCAAGTACCACCACGACATCCCAGGGGATATCTCTACCGGATTACAGTAGGAATCTCCACGAGGTTCAAGTAAAATTTGCACGAAATTCCAGGAGGAAATGGTTCCTTGTCGACTGTGGAACTTAAGCTGGGAAACGTGATATTCTCGGCCTTTGCAGTCTAATAGAGTAGCGAGAACGATATTGTCTCTACATCCGACGGTTTCCAGGAGGAATATTCATAGGATTTCAGCAGGAACCTCCTCGATATTGCAGGAAGCTCCACGAAATTTCTAGTAGAATCTACACGAGATTCCAAGGGGTATCTTCACGCAATTCCAGGAGGAATCTCCACAAGATTTCACGGGAACCTCGACAAGGTTTCGGAGCCATTCTCCACGATATTTCATGGGGGAACCTCCACAACATTCCAGATTAAATCTCCACGAGATTCCAGGGGAAATCTTCACGAGATTAAAGAGGGATTCTCCGCGAGATTCCAGTGGGAATCTCCACAAATTTTTAGGAAGAATCTCCAGGAGGGATCTCTGCAAGATTCCAGAGAGAAACTCTACAAGATTCCAGGTAGAACCTCTACGAGTTTCCAGAGAGAATCTCTACAAGATTCCAGGTAGAATCTCTACGATATTGCTGGGGGAAGCTCTACGATATTTCAAGGGGTATCTCCACGTAATTCCAGGGGGAATCTCCATGATGTTTCAGGGGGAACTCCACAAAATTCCTGGTTGAATCTCTACGAGATGCCAAGAAGTATCTCCATGACTTTCCAGGCAGCTTCACCCTTGGATTCCTGGAGGAATCTCCACGAGGCTACAAGTTAAATCTCCAAGCAATTCCAGGGAAAATCTCTACGAGACTTAAGAGGAAATCTGAACGATATTTCAGGGAGAACTCCGCGATATTCCTGGTAGAATCTACACGAGATTCCAAGGGGTAATTCCTCGCAATTCCAGGAGGAATCTCCACGAGATTTTAGGGGAACCTCCAGAAGATTTCAGAGCCATGCTCCAACGAGACTCCAGAGAGAATCTCCACGATATTGCAGAGGGAATCTCACGATATTTCAGGGGAAATCTCCACGATATTATAGGATGAACGAAATTCTTGGTAGACTCTCCACGAGGCTCCAGCGGGTATCTCCACCCCAGCCAACCACATATCGTAAATCATTGTGTGGAAAAAATCGTATATTTTCATATATTGAATTAGAATTGTATAATAGTATGTATATTTGTTGACAATGAATGCGTAAAATCGCATTTCATGCCAAATTAAAATTCAATTGCGATTTTGTTTCATATAGTCGTCTCCGATCATAAAAGGTTCGAGATACTATCGGTAGGATCGCACAAAATCGGATAGAATCGTGAAAAAATATACATTCTAAGTGTCAAAGCTGCAAGTTCGCTAGCATCGTATATATGATTTCATTGAATCGTGGAAATCGTCGCTTCACATCATATATGAATCTGCTAAATCGAGCTTGCTACCTAAAGGTATGATGAAAATCGGTGAAATCGTATACAACTTTAACAATGTTGTCTATCGATCGTTTGCGTCACACTTGCGTCGTATACGAAGTAAATGAAATCGTAGAAATCGTATATTCATTTTTACAGTCGCATATGATTGTTACTGCACTTTTAATAGTCCAATCTCAATCTGGAAAATCGTAAATGGTTTTGTTTACATATTTGTATTATGGAGAAAAAGAAAAAAAAAGTTTTCATCACGAATTTGTATTTTTGTTGTTGTTGACACATTTCAACCATGGTAGCAATAATTTCAACCAAATATAAAGGTTTTCATACTAGCAGGTGACTTCCAATAAGTGATGTATAGATTCCAACAACGATGTGAATTCCGGGCCTCTTGCACGGCACCACTTTTGGTGCCACTCAATGCACAATAACAACGCTCCCACCACAAGTCTCACACCGTGTCATGCTTATTTTTATTCGTTTCATGCCATTCACTTTGAACTCTCTATTTTCAACTTGGCAATATAGCCAAAAGAGATGACGCGCAGTTCTCATTCAAAGGACCTAAGTTCGATTCCCATTGAACATCAATTGTTTTTTTTATTTGAAAATCTTGAATCGTATATTGGTACTCTCAATCATAATAAGATCATGCATAATCGTATATTTAGACGGATAAAATCGGCGAAATTGTAGAAATTTTTCGAGAAATCGTAAATTATGTTGGATGGAATCGCAGTAATCGTATATATGTTTCGATATGGCCTCCACTTTAGTATGTATATGCCTGTTTCGTGCATTGAATACGATTTCTTTGTTGCTATATATGTGTGACTATTTCAGTTGAAATTTCGATATAGCCACCAAATTGCTGGCTGGGACGACATTCCAGGAGACATCTCCACCAAATTTCAGGAGGAATCTCCACGATATTTCAGGGGAACCTCCACAATATTCCAGAGCAAATATCAACGAGATTCCAGGGGAAATCTTCAGGAGATTCAATAGGAAATCTCCACGAGATCCCACTAGGAATCTCCACGAGATTTTAGGGAGAATCTCCACAAAATTTCTGGTAAAATTTCCACGATATCGCAGGGGGGAGCTCTATGAGATTTCAAGGGGTATCTCCACGAAACTCCAGGAGGAATCTCCACGAGATTTCAGGAGGAATCTCCACAATACTCCAGATCAAATCTCCACGAGATTCCTGGTGAAATCTTCACGAGATTCAAAAGCAAATCTCCTCGAGATTCCACTGGGAATCTCCACGCGATTTCAAGGAGAATCTCCACAAAATTCCTGGTATAATCTCCACGAGATTCAAGGAAGTATCTCCACGATATTCCAGGGGAAATCTTCACGAGATTCCAGTGGGAATCTCCACGAGGCTACAAGTAAAATCTTCACGGAATTCCAGGGGAAATCTGAACGACATTTCAGGGAGAACTCCACGAAACTCCTGGTAGTATCTACATGAGATTCCAAGGGGTATCTCTTCGCAATTCCAGGAGAAATCACAACACGCTAAAACTGCTCAGCACTAAAATGTGTAAGACCTACTCATAAGTGCATAATTTCCAGACCACACAAAAATGAGTGACAGTTACACATTCTCAAAAAACAGCTCGTACACTCGTCTAGATGACAAATGTTGATTTTTTTTTGTTTTCCAAGGTCACTAGTAAACCTAGCTAGATTGGCGTACAAATTTTTTTGCGAATTTAACGATTTTGCGGACACTGGAGCTGATTTTGTAAATGTGCAAGGGTTACACATTTTTGGTGTAGTCTGGAAATTATGCACTTTAGTGCTGAGCGGCGTTAGCGTGAACGAGTTTTTAGGAGAACCTCCACAAGATTTCAGAGCCATGCTCCACGAGATTTCAGAGAGAATATTCACGACATTGCAGAGGAAAACTTCACGATATTTCAGAGGGAACTTCCTTAATATTCCGGAACAAATCTGCACAACATTCCAGGGAAAATCTTCACGAGATTTCAGTAAGAATTTTCATTTCACTCCCGGGGGGATCTTTGCAAGGTTCCAGTGAGAATCTCTACGAGATTTCAGATAGAATATCCACAATATTGCAGGAGAAAGCTCCAGGGGTATCACCACGGCATTCCAGGGGGAATCTCCACGAGGAAATTTCAGAGGAAATCTTCACGAGATTCTAGAGCAAATCTCCACGAGATTCCAGGGGACATCTCCATGATATTTCAGCGGGAACACTACGAAATTCGTGATGGAATCTCTACAAGATTCCAGGAGGTGTCTTCACGATATTTCAGGAGACATCTCCATCAGATTCCAAGAGATATCTCCACGAGGTTACAAGTACAATCTCCAAGAAATTTCAAGGGGAATCTCGACGAGATTTCAGGGGGAACTTCCACAATATTCCAGAGAAAATCTCCACGAGATCCCAGGGGGAATCTACGATATTTCAGAGGGAACTTCACGAAATTTCTGGTAGAATCTCCATGAGATTCAAGAAAGTATCTCCACGACATTCCAGGGGACATCTCCACCGTATTACAAGAAAAATCTTCACGAAATTCCAGCGGAATCTGCACGAGATTTCAGAGGCAACCTCCACATGATTCCAGTGCAAATCTCCAAGAGATTTCACGGGACATCTCCATGATATTTCAGCGGGAACTCCACGAAATTCGTGATAGAATCTCTACGAGATTCCAGGAGGTGTCTTCACGACATTCCAGGAGACATCTCCATCAAATCCCAAAAGAAATCTCCAGGAGGTTGCAAGTAAAATCTTCACGAAATTATAGGAGGAATCTCGACATGATTTCAGGGGGAACCTCCACGATATTGCAGAGTAATTCTTCACGAGATTCCAGGGAGAATCTCTCGGTATTACAGGAGGTAGCTCCACGAGATTCTAGGAGACACCTCCACCAAATTTCATTAGGAATCTCCACGAGGTTACAAGTAAAGTCTCCACGAAATTCCAGGGGAATCTCCATTAGATATCAGAGGAATCCTTCATAAGATTCCAGAGCAAATCTCCACTAGTTTCCATGGAGAATCTCCACGATATCGCAGGGGGAAGCTCCATGAGATTCCAAGGAGTATCTCCACGACATTCCAGGAGACATTTTCACGAGGTTACTTGTCAAATCTCCATGAAGTTCCAGGGGGAATTTCCACGTGATTTCAGTGGGAACCTTCACAAAATTCCAGAGCTTATCTCCACGAGATTCAGGGAGAATCTTCACGATATCGCAGAGTGAAGCTCCACGAGATTTCAAGGAGTATCTCTACGGTTGATTGATTGATTGATTTGTCTTTATTCAAGAGACTTTCAGCCCTTGGTTTCTCTACGAAATTCCAGGGGGGATGGGAGAATCTCCACGAGATTCAAAGAAATCTGCACGATATTTCAGGAGGAACTTCACGAAATTCCTAGTAGAATCTCCACGATATTCAGGGAAGTATCTCCACGACAATGATAAGCTCCACGAGATTTCAAGGAGTTCAATTTGAAGAAAAATATAAGGGGGTCCACTGTTGGTTAGAGGTCCACTATTGGCTAAAATACTCTATATTGTAAAAAATAAGGTTAGAAATTTGAAAATCACTCTCAAAACTACACGTAGTTGAAATCTCCGGTGTGAATAGTGTTGTAAGATTATGTTTCTTCTTTATTCTCTACTTTCCAAGAACTAACCAAATTCAACTGTCCTTATCTCTTTCAAACCAAACTATTGCAAATCATGTTTTTTAATAACCTTTCTCTCTCTCTCTGTTTTATCACTTTTCTTCTCGAATCATCACATTTCTGTGCTGGCGCGCATCGCCGAACTTGTCTCGTTTCTTCCCCCCCAAAATCGCCCTTCTTCTCTCCACAGTGAACGATCTGGTGGAACACAAATCGAAACTGCACCGAGCAACACTAAGTCTGGCCAAGCTGAAGCACCGCAAGTACGTCCGCCAGAAAACTTTTACCCGGGCGCCGTTCCGTCCCTCCTCCTTGTCACCGTCCCGATCGAGCAGCTTCACTAGCAGCAGCAGCTTCAGCAGTAGCAGCAGCACCAGCAACGAATCGGCGTGACGCGACGCCTCACACACCCTAGAAGACTATTAGCAGCTCAACATATTAGGCGCCATTAGACAGCAAGCAAGCAGCAATATCCGAACAGCCAAAGCCACCTCCACGATGATCCACAATTTTGCCTAATTGTGTCCGTGTGTAGATAGAGATAGGTTTAATGCGAGCTCATGGGACAGCTCCGTCTACAAGTCAGGTAACAACTCCCTAAAAATCCCCCCGCGAATAGCCAGCCGGACAACGCAACGCCAGAAAACGAGCCACCACGACTCGGCGGTAGATAGGTTTTAATTTAGACCCCCTGAAAACGCGGTCGGTGTGTAGTTTTCGTTTTGTGAAACAGGAAACAAGCCAGGCAGCTACCTAATAACTAGAACCTAGAAGTATCCGACGACGTTCCGTTGGTCATAGGAAACCCGTGTGCGGTCCAGTATTAGCAAGTAGAATGGTGAGAGGGAGTCGATTCGTCAGTCTCTTTTCTGCAGAGACTGATTGAAATTATGCGCTTTCCCCAGGGTAGGCGTTCGCGCACTGCTTGGGAAAACGTATCTCACTGCACCCTTCGAAATGTGCGGGCATATTAGAGTGTATTTATTCTAGAATTGTGTAACTTAGGCAGTAGTTTAGCGTAATTTAACTGGGGGTTGTGAGAGTTGGTTGATGAGTGCGAAAGAGTGGCGTTTCATCTTTGCTTTCAGCAATTTATGGTAACAATCTTTTTCAAAAGATTTTCCTGATTTATATCAGTTTTTCAGCATGGGTTTCACTCAAGACCGCATTAGGCCCTTTTAGAACTAATCAAGTCAGATAATCAAACCATGGCACCTTCATGTCATACAGAGATAATTAAATCCAATCAATATCTCGCAGTCGAACAGTGTTCGAGCCATGATTTGTAACCTCACTGTTGTCGAGCTCATCAATCAAATCCTGCGGCCTTCGGTGATGCAACCGAGTGAAAGACTTACACCTAGGATGAAGCTAGTGGCAATCGATTATAGCATTATGGTAAATAACCAGTAGTAGCCAACACCAGAAGTCTGTGTGCTGATGAGTGCTCTTTCATACAATCCCGCTTGAACGAGCCTCCTCTCACTGACTGGCTGGTTGATGCCCATGAGAGAGATGATAATGAATTGATAATGATGATGAATGCTGTGGTTGTTGTTCAGTGGAGAGGATTGATCGGTGTTAGATAGGTTAAATTCGCCCAGCCAGTGTGTAATTCTAGAGATCATTTCCCCCCGTCTTCATTATTGTGTATATGTAGCACTCGTTCACTCAATCACTTCACCCTCGTTTCCCTTGCATCAATATAGTTGTAATAATACCTAATGCAGTGTTGTAACTCTGGGGACCACCAGCAGCAGTAGATTGTGCGCGAGAAAACAAGAAGCCTTTCAAGAAGCCTTCCCCAATCATTTGCCATCGGCAATCGGAGATGTAGGAAGTTAAGAAGGTAGAAAGGTTTTTGCGACGATTCGAAGGCGCTTTTGCAGATTAACAAAGTGAATAGTTGTTCTTTAGTAGAAAGATTTGTACCACTAAAATGTACAATAGTATTTGTAATTTACGAAAACAACTGCATAAATAAAAAGATTTTTCTAAAATCGTAATGTTTAGTAATGACACATATCAAAAACTATCTGAAGAATCCGATTCGATCACTTCACAGAAAAAAAAATGCAGTGTACCAGAAAAAAAAACGAAATGGTATACACTCCCGATCAAAAGTTTGGGGTCATCCCCTCAAAAACATGCCATTTTTTAAGGCCCATATCTTCGCCAATTTGCGTCCGATTTCAAAACCCTAGGTTCCATTCAAAAGATAATAAGTCAAAAGCACTTTGAACATGATTTAAAAGAAACCTTTTCGAAAAAAATTGTATGTAAACTTAACCCAAAGTTGCCAAATTTTCTAAAAAATGAATATAAACTTACGGCAGTGTCGCTGGAAGTTGGGTCGACGATATTTTAAGATGAGAGCGGTAATATGACCCATTTTCTATTAGCTTTCAAGTGCTTGTTACAGAACTTAGCTAAAAAATCTAGAAAAAAGTTATTAAGTAAATTAATCCTTGATGTCATCGGCCAAAAGTTTGGGGTCACTATCGTAAAACATGGAAAAGTGATTTGTTGATATCTTTGTCATCTTTCATTCAATTTTAATTCTTCTTGGCTTATTTGAAACAAAATGAATGATACTTACTGCATAGGCATTGAACTACACATAGTTGTTGAAATTTACATACTAAAACTTAACGTAAAGTTGCCTCATTTTTTGAAGCGTGATAAAATGTGCTAACTTTACGTAACATTTTTATATACAAAAATCGTTAAATACGTTAAGTTGAAGACATCAAACGTAAATTTAGTTAATTATCTTTGAAATGAGCCAAAAATAATTAAAATTGAACTATAGATGACGAAGATATCACCAAATCACTTTGCCATGTTTAACGAAAGTGACCCCAAACTTTTGGCCGATACATCATATTGAGGGGTGACCCCAAACTTTTGGTAGATGACATGAAGAGTCAATTTATTTAATAACTTTTTTTCTAGATTTTTTAGCTAAGTTCTGTAAAAAGCAGTTGAAAGCTAATAGAAAATGGGTCATATTACCGCTCTCATCTTAAAATTTGGTCGACCCAGCGACACTGCCGTAAGTTTATATTCATTTTTTAGAAAATTTGGCAACTTTGGGTTAAGTTTACATACAATTTTTTTGAAGAAGTTTCTTTTAAATTATGTTCAAAGTTTCTTTGACTTATTATCTTTTGAATGAAACCTAGGGTTTGGAAATCGGACGCAAATTGGCGGAGATATGGGCCTAAAAAAATGGCATGTTTTTGAGGAGGCGACCCCAAACTTTTGATCGGGAGTGTACAGGGAATACTCAAAATAACTGGGACAGGCAAAATTTCCACTTTTCAAAAAATGTTCAACTCGTTGTACCTTTCGAAAAGGGCATCAAATATTCTCAAATTTTTACTGTAAGTTCATCAACTATTTGCGTATCAGTGGTTCAAATTTGGAAAAGATCGGGCCATTCTACACGAAGTTATAAAGATTCTAGAAAAAGGTATAATTATCCGATAGCCAACTTTGAGCTGTTATATCTCCGGATTCAATGAACCGAATGCATTGAAACTTTGATCATTAATGACTAATATAATGAACTTTGAAGAACAGTTGACTTAATTCGAAATTATTAATAAGAAAAAAAGTTAGAGCGATTTCATCTATTCTATGTTTTTTTAGTAAATTAATCTATTTTTCACATGCATCCCATTACTTTTTCAATTTAATGCCGGCTATTTGGTTCCTTTCCTTTGAAACAATAATATATTAAAGTCAATTAGAGGGAATTTAAATGAACTATAATTACTATCTCGAATTTTGAAACGATGATGAAGTTTTGGATAAATTGATGTTATATTAGAAAAATAATCTAATCGTTATAATTTTCTTACGTGTAAAGAATTTTAAGTTTAGTCAAAAGGTTTTAATAGCTCATTATATAAGTCATAAATGATCAAAATTTCATTGCATTCGGATCATTGAATCCGGAGATATAACAGCTCAAAGTTGGCTATCGGATAATTATACCTTTTCCTAGAACCTTTATAACTTCGTGTAGAACAGCTCGATCTTTTCCAAATTTTGAACCACTGATACAAAACTAGTTGATGAACTTACAGTGAAAATTTGAGAATATTTGATGCGCTTTTCGAAAAGATACAGTGCGTTGAACATTTTTTGAAAAGTGGAAATTTTACCTGTCTCAGTTATTTTGAGTATCCCCTGTACATAACAACACAAAGACTCACTTATCCAGCGATCTTCATACTTGTTCAGTTTCAATTTCTTTACAGCGGGCTCATGCTATTTTCGGCAGTTTTGATGTTTTCGTCATGGGGTGTTTTCTGAAACCTGTTGTACACAAAGTAGATCTCAAAACTTCTCTTTTCAAACTGAATTTTGCAGTCAAATGTCAACGAAATGTCTGCGAAACAGCATTTGTTGTCATACGACCAGTGATGCCAATTCTTTTTTTTCAACACAAATTCCCCAGGACTAAACAATGGTAAAAGCCGTAGATGCTCAAACGAATTCAAATTACTTACTTATTTACTTATTTATTTATTTTCATTAATTCAACGGACTTATTTTAGTCTAATTGAATGAACTTATTCTAACTGGTATTGAAGGCTCAGGATAGGCTACGTTATTTCAATAATCGTATTTTAACATTTTAACAAACATTTTAACAAACATTTCAACAACATTCACGCAAACTTTTTAAAACACTAACAAAACAAGGGAAAAACAGTTCAAAATAAATACAATTACAACAGCATAAACCTATCTATAGAATTTAAATAATGTACAGTAATGAAACACATCACAAATTATCGGGCTTCCAAGTGCATTCTCTTCTCCTAAATTCACGAAATTTTACATATCTCGGCCATGTAGTAGACATCATTGCAGCCGGTTTCCATTTACAATGCAAGATTATTTTAAACGAAACGTAGTCAAGCGTACTACAATCAACCCATCGCGGAACAAGTTTCTTAATGTTTCTGCACTCGGCATCAGAGGCTCCTAAACTTCGGGCGACCATCAATTGGACATCCTCCTCGGAAACGTTCCCATCGATGTTTGTCAACAATAATGCGAAACTCTCATCTACAGCAGATTCCGTTAATCGTTCCGAAGCCGCAGATACACTTGGAGTTACATTGCATGCGTTTGTTCCACTCATTTCTCTACTGAATTGCCATGATGAGTTGGGAGTTGAGTGCCGCATCATCTCCGTGTTTGGGAGGCAGCTCGCAGTAGTAGTTAGCGTAGACAGTATTGACTCTATAGAGTATACTTTCCCCTTCAGCTCTTCGACATCGCGTTGTAGTGCAGATTGTTGTTCAGAATTGAGCGAGAGCTCGGGTCGAGAAGATAATTCCTTCGCATTCGCGCTTCGATCATTTCTCCAGCAAACAAATTCGTCGATGCACTCGTCACACAACCAAAAGCTGTTTTTATATGGAGGTGATACAGCAGCAAGATTAGGTGTCTCCAACCCCACACAAGCAGCGTGGTGTATTGCAGCACACAACCCATTGCAGTGAATGAATGGTTGAATACTCGTTTCTACTGGTAGGGCGCACTTTTTGCAATCCATGGCGGTTGACTGTTAACAATTTTCGCTTAATTTCACCACAAAACCGACAGGGAATCGGCAAGATAGACTATACAAAGACTGCACTTTGAACAGGACCGCGTTTCCAGGAAGTTAAGCGAATTTCCAGGAACGATTTCAATAGAAACTTAGTCAATTTCGTTAGCCGCTAAAAGAATGCACAGCACACAGATCGATCGACAACCTCACATTACGGCTGACTTTGTATGATTATCCAGTTGGCCATAAGACCTCATGAGAAATAACCATGCAAACAATTGTAAGTATCCTCAAAAACTTACACTGAAAGGGGTTTTTTGGAGAGTATTGCTGGTGAATTTACCCGACGAAATGCAGAAGTTTTACATAAACTTTTTGTGGAATTTAGGTTAAAATTTCCGGTAATCATCCTGAAGGTCTGGATCTTAACGGTGTTCCTGTATGACCTTCTCAATAATTTCTAAATGAATGTTCTGCGTAAGGATTTTGGCGAATATCTTGAAAAATTGCATGTGGATTTTTACTTTGTGTAGCAAAAATGTTTAAATAGTTTTTGACGGATTTTCTGAATGATAATCTGTCTCAATTCCTGGGAGAAATTCAAGCAGGTTTCGTAAATTGTTTCCTAATAAAATACTCCCAGGAATGTCTCGTAAACGTGGTCGTATGTTTTTAATATCTGGGATATTTTCTGCAATAGTTACTATAGTTGTTGTGAGCGAGTAACTCTCCGCAATCAAAAACATACTAGTTGGTAAAAATTGATCAGAATGCTTTTGTGGAATTTCAGAACGATTTATGTCAAAATTTCTCGAGATAATTTCAAAGTGATGTCGTCCAGTAATGTGCATTAATTGTGCCAGGAATGTTTTCGGATGGTGAGAAAGAGAAGAACCTAGGGTTTTGGACCATTTGGGCAGGGGGACCTATTTTTGGCACTTGCTGCTATAACTCAGCCAATTCCAAACAGATTTATCTACGCTAGCATATCAATTATGTTGACCAATTATTTTGGCAATACCGAGGAGTAGTTCTCTAGAACCTTCTCGAGGACTTAGAATTCCTTAGAAAATTTGTCTCCAAATTCTATTTTTATCTGTATTAACGAGATTTTTAGCCCTAGGCTAGTTCATCTCTGGTCCCACGCTTTACTTCCCTTCCGAAGGAAGAACTAACATATTGCGAGTTTGTCGGGAGTGGGATTCGATCTCAGGCCCTCGGCGTGATTGTCAAGTGTTTTAACCATCACACCAGGTCCGCTCCAAGATTCATCCATGAACTCCTACCGAATTTGTACCGTAATTTATTCTTCTTTAAATCCTTTCGCAGTTTTTCCTCAGAATTCTTTTCGCACAGAATTTATCAAAGGCTTTTTTCTGGTAGGATTTCCAGAGTTTTTGTCTGGCTTTTTCCAATTCGCACAAGCTTCCAATCAGTCTTTTTACGTGTTTGCTCCCATAAATTTCCATCTGAGATTTTTTTTTGGTGTTCCTTTTAGATGTCTGCGAGTTGGGATGTCTATCAGAGTACCTTCCAGAATTTCTGTCGGAGTCTTTTCATGGGGTCTCCTACCGGAATTTCTTTCAAAAATTTTCCCGATTTGCTTCCAGAGTTTCTCCCTGAGAATCCTTCCAAAATTTATCGAAGGTTACTTCAGAAATGTCTCAGATTTACGAGATAGCTAAGCAACTTTTTTTTCTGGATTTTTGCGATATTTTTGCAGTAGTTATTCCAGCGATTTTTTCCAGAGAATTTTCCGAATATCTCTTGATGATTTTCAAAATTCCTTCTTGAATTTCCTTAACCCTAAAAGGGATACCTGGGATCCATTGGACCCCAGGCGCCTTTCAGAGCTCGTCTTTGACGGAACACACTCAGCGAGGTGACGAAACTGAGGCCATGAAGGTATCCCTTTTAGGGTTAATATTATCACCTGGAGGTACTCCCGGATCTTTTTCTCGAGCCCCAGTTTCCCAGAATTTCTTCCAAAGTTCCTCTGTGGAATTTCTGCAGCAGGTCTTTGTAGATTTTTCACGAGATCTCACCTGGTTTCTTTACGATATTTCTCCGAAAATTTCTTACAAGGAATATTGTTAGTCATCCCAGGAGACATTTCCAGAGAAACTCCTGAAAAAGTATCTTCTAAAATACCTAGAACAACTATTAAAGAAATCCCAAAAGGAGCACCCAGAATCTTGGGACAATTTCCTATAGTAGTTCCGGGAATAGCTTATTTTTTTAGAAAATCTGTTAAAAACCTCGGAAGTATTACTGCAAAAAATCGTTAAAAACTATAAGGAAAAGCCTGAAAAAAGCTCTAAAAGAAATAACGTGAAGAACTCCATTACAAATATGTGGAGATTCGTAGCCGTGCGGTTAGGGTCACCGCTTCTAATCGCACCATGCTATGGGGTGAGGGTTTGATTCCCGCTCCGGACGATGGAACTTTTCGTGAGGATAGTTTCTTCTCCGTATCCACTGGTACATGCTCCGTGTGTCCCCTGTCTAGTGTTAAGTTTCTTTCAGTCTGCGAGAACCTCTAGGAAATATTCCGTCTGAAACTCCTGCAGAAATTCGGAAAAAAAAACTTTGAAAGACAGCTTACGGACCCTTTTGAAGAAATTTCTGGCGAAACTTCCGAAGAAATCACAGGAATAATTCCTGCATAAAATTTGTGCAAACTCTTTAAGAAATCTTTCGAAATTACAGAAATAACTTTTGTAGAAATTCTGGGAAAAATTCCGGAAAGGTCTCCTCAGGAAGTCCCAAGAGAAACACCGGAAGAAATCGGAAAACTTTTTAAGAGGAATCCCTAGAAAAACAATTGGAGAAATTCCGCGACATCTGAGTCACCTTAGAGAAACTGTTGTGGAGATATCGAGATTAATTCTGGAAGAAATTCCACGAAAATATCTGTGGGTTAAACGCAGTAGGAACTCCGGTAAAAGTTTCACAAGGGATTCCGGGAGCAATAACGGGCAAAAGCTCTGAAACATCTTCTGGAAGGGAATTAAGGAATCCTTAAGAATCAAGGAAAGAATTGTTTGAATCTGGGAAAAGTGCTGAATCTAGAAACCCGGGAGAATTTAAGAAGGAATACCAAGAAAAATAGCGTGAAAAATACAGAAGGATTTTTTGTTAGAAATCCTGAAAAGTAATAACAAATACTTCAAAACTAGTTCCAGAAAGGAACTCTGACGGCATTTCTGGAAAAACCGTTCTAAAGGAGTTTCTAGATCAAATGGAACTTTCCAGATACGTCCACGTCAGAATGGAATTTTGAGCAGCTCCAGAAATAAGCTTCAGCATTACGGAAAAATAATTTGTTTGAAAGTTCTTACTGCAAAATGAAAGCACTTGTTTGGAAGTAAACAGTGTTTACTAAACACTACTTTCGCAGAAAAAGAAGTAAACACTAAATAAACACTAAGTAAGAAACTCTAAGTACATTGGAAATTTTTTTTATTCCTTCCATGAGTATTCCTAGTTTCCCTAATGAATAAAATTCCCTAAGGATTCCTTGTTTTCCATGTTTTTCCAGGTAGTAGACACCTTTCCAGCATCCTTGTTGAATTCTTGGACATGTTATATTCCAGAAATTCTCAGAATTTAAATTCAAGGTCCTCCGTAAGATTCAACTGAAGTTTTCAGTAGAGTCTGAATGTCTGAATTATAATTCTGAAAAGGGTAAGAGTCCTCGTCTATGGAATAGTCATAGTCAGAGTAGTTTTCCACCAAAAACCATGTTGGTCTTTCGGCGTGATGAATTGTGGACTTTTGAAGGAGTTATGTTTAGCTAAGGCCTTCTTATATACCAAGCAGATGCAGATGGTTCCTGGTTAGTTGGCCGAATGCCGTTTGGCTGAATGCCATTTAACTGAAAGAATCATTTGGCTGAATGCCGTTTGACCAAAAAAAAAAAGAACGATGAACATAAGTATCATTCAACCCTTCTGAATTCTTTTGATCATTATTCGGACAAACGACCCTTTCGGCCAGATGGCCAAATATCGCTACAGATATTGATGTCAGATTTCTCTCAAAATTCTAAGCGATGGTAAAATTCCCCATATATTCATGCCGGGGGTATGAAAGATCATTGGTAAATGAATGATTCCTGACAAGTCATTTCACAGATATTCAGAGTAGATTTAGTAGACCCTGATGACAAAAAAAAAAGTTTGCCCATTCTAATCCTCAGAAAAAGGACCAATAACTCCAAAACGTCGAATCAGAATAAACAAATAACGTTTAAGCAGGTCTTCCGACTGCAAAAGCCAAAAACCATTCCAATATAAGTTTCCACAGTCGATAGCCCCCAATCTACAATTTGTTTAATGACTCTAAATGGAACTCTTTGAGGATTTCTAAATATGTTTTAAATAATTCTTATCAAGAGTTTGGAGTTTTTTTTTTAAGAAAGTAAGATGCATTTTTGGTAAGATCGTTTACGTATGCACGGTCAAGTTATTGACAGGTTCTGCCAAGGATCTTCAAGGAATTTTCAACGGAGTGTTGTTTAGACCCTCCATACTTTTGATGTGCGGCTGTTCAAATCAGTCAACAATAAAGTGAACGCATTTGTAGGGTCCCCAGTTAGCCTAGTGGTTAAGGCTATGGATCGCCAATTTGGAGATGGCGGGTTCGATTCCCGTTCCGGTCGGGAAAACTTTCTCGACTCCCTGGACATAGTATATCATTGTGCTTGCCTCACAATATACAAATTCATGCAATGGCAGGCAAAGAAAGCCTTTCAATTAATAACTGTGGAAATGCGTAAAGAACACTAAGTTGAAGCGAGGCAGGCCAAGTCCCAGTGGGGACGTAGAGCCATAAAGAAGGAAAAGAAGAAGAAGAAGAAGAAGAAGAAAAAGGGAACCTTAGAAGTTCAATTGCTGTCAAATTGTTGGGAAGACTATGGACAAGATTTTTGAAAAAGGATTGCACAAGATCTTCTAAAGATTCCTGGTGAATTCGTTGGCCGATTCTTAGCAAGACTGTTGTCAAACTCCACAGGAAACCTCAGCATTACCATGGCATATTCTTTTAAGATTCTAGGCAGAGATATCAGATTCTATCTTCCAGATATTCTTAGTTATTAACATTTTTTGAATGAAAAATATTCTCTTCAAACGCTTTAAACAGAAGAAACGAATTTTATTTTTTTCCCATCGAAAAACAAGAGAGAGATCTTCAAAATGAGACAAAAAGATTAAAAATTTGCTAACAGTTTTTTGAGAAATTAAATGTCAAAAATGATCAATTTTTAGAAGGTTACAATTACTTCAAATTAAAAAAAAATCGTTGGTTTTTTTTTCATTTTTTTAAGTTTGAACTAATTGTAACGAGTAAAACTTTTTGTCAGTTATATACAGTTTGTGTATTATCCCTACAAATTTGGAATTTTCTATTCTGACCTTTTTCAGTTTCAAATAGGATTCTTCAAAAGATCTTGGGCAGATTTGAGCGTTATTTTCAGTATTTTATCAAATATGCATAGAGGTTTCCTTACAATTCCTTATGATATTCTTAGTATCGTTATATTCTGTGCCCATGGAAAACAATTCCCATCTTGGAAAAGGTTCCTTAAGTGGGAAACAGCCCAGAGACACTCATTATTATCTAGCTTACCTCGGTTTTATGGGTTCTTCTAGAGCATTTCGTTCACCTTTAAATTCTACCATGATGTTACAACGTTTTGACGTTTTTGATCAGATTTTCCACTATAACTCGTAAATACGACGGTAAACCTCAAACCTTTGGATATTCGTATTCCTTGTAAAATTTGCAATAAATATGATCTGTTGGACAGTTTTCATTTGAAGTGTGCACAAAATGGGAATTAATAGCATGACATTACAACGTTGTAACATCACACTACTCATTTTCATTTTCAATCAGCTTTTCCAATGAAAACTATATGTTCAACTGATCATATTTACTGCTAATTTTACAAAGAAATCGAATATACAAAAACAGTCAAATCTGCATAGGAATCGCAGCAAGCATTTAAATCGAACGCCAGAGTTCTTATCAGCAATGATCATCTTTTCATTTTGTTAAGTTGCATTCTGCGTATTCTTCGAACGCACAAAACCGGCTACCAAATCGAAGCCAAACAACAGTGGCAAAAAATAAAACCAAGATGTTTATCTCCGGCTTCGAGTAGTCGTACACGATAAATACCCACTAGTATTAAATTAGCTTAATTGAACCTACCTTTTGTATAGAATCGAATAAATAATAAACCGCAGATAACCGAGAGAAAGGTTGCGTAAACTCTGAATCGACGGATCGCACGCTCTATTGTTACGCGACCGCGATGAGAATGTACAGTCAGAAAAAAAAACAACCACAACAATCAACCTGTAAACTACTTAGCAAGGAAAGAAAAAAAAAAGAACAGACCGAAGTCAAATGTAAACAAACTTTTTTCTTCGAACCAACAAGACAACACACTACCTTTAGTCGCAACAAAGAAGAAGCTCTACTTAGGCGCAAATACACACTCAATCAGAGATACCGAGAGAGAGATGAGGAGGAAAATAAAATTTATAATTTGAAATTAATGATAAACTGGTTTTGAACTGGTGGAAATAATGAGAAAATAAAGAAAAGCCCCTCCCCCCGTGGATCCCACCCCTCGCTTAGATCGCGCAAGAAACACAGTCGGTGCAGTTTGTGGTCTGAGATCTGAGGATGCATAACACCCTGCTTGCTAGTGTAAGATCGCGGGAAAGAAAGTGAGAAAGGTGCCCTCAAGATTCTCACGCGTCGCGCATCGTATTGTTTTCGAACTTTCAACCTTATACCGCTTCTGGTGGTGGTGGCTGGCGGCCGGCCAGCCCGAGGTAAGTACCCTAATACAGCGGCGGCGCATCGGCGCGGCGTAAGTTAAGCACGTGGTGACGAATTGTTATGCCATAATGCTGCGGACTGGCCCCGGGGTTCATCTGCTTTTAGCTATGGTGGACTCCCCCCGAGTTACGTGAGTATGACGTTTGTTGGTGTTGTTGTTGTTGTCGTCGAGAGGGGTGTTATGGGAGGAGTGGGACTGTGATAATAATGTAAACGAGTAAGAGTGAAAGTTGGCGTAATGAGTAGTAATCATCATCATCAGGATGGGAATAACTATAGACAGAGTTGACGAAGGAAAAATTGAGGATTTTTTGGGATATTACCAAAGAAGAAAACATATCTAAAAAGATTCAAATATTTCAAATATCAATACTGTTTTTGGACCTCAGCAATCGTTTCTACAATAAAACCAGTAGTTCCATTTAATATATTTTCCAATATTTTTCCAGCATTTTTTTTTTTCAAAGATTTGTCCAGTAAACCTACTGTCTACAATTCGAGAAGTTTTTTTTATAAATATCTCTCCAGATACTTACCCAGAAGTTTATTAACAATTTCTTCAAAATTTTCATTATCAAGTTCCATAAAATTCTAGAAAATACCCAGATCTTTGGCTCATGTTTTTATTCCATATAGAGATCTTCAAAATAATATTTTTGGCAAAATCAGCATGATAAGAAACTTCAAGAATATGAATTGGTAACATAATACCATAGAGAATAATCGTCTGACTTTTTGTATGTGACCCCCAAAATGTTTGTGTGAGTCGTCACACTTTGCTGAATCAAACCCCAAATCGTGACGTAATTTATGGACGATCCCTTTGCAATCATTGCTGACATGGTAAAATCAACGCTGATTACTAAAGTTGTAAGATTTTCATTGAAAAATAATTCATCAACTTGGAAAAAAATGTTTTTATTTTTTGTGTCAAACCTACGGTTTGCGGAAGTTCACACTGGAGGTTCATCAATAAGGGTGACAAAGGCTATTACCGGCAGGGTTGTTCTATTGGTCATGGGAGGGTTTTTGTGGGCCAAACTGTCTGAAATTTGGGCGTATTACTCAACTTGGTTGGGAAGGATTTGAGGCCAACTCTTAGATCGACAGGTTTCAAAAACCCCCATAACGAAGGAAACAAAACCTCCAAAAATAACTGAGTTCCACTATATAAATTTTCTGGTTTTCTAAAAAAAATGCCATGATTCCATTGATGTCCTCCAGATACTATTTTGTACGATTCCTCTTGTTATGGCACATATTTTTTCAGTAAGGCACATTTTTACTCTGAGATTGTTGGACATTTCTTACAAAATAAAACCAAAATGAGTATCATTAATGCAATACTTTCAGAGATAACTCGATAAATTACTACAAGGAATTTATTATTTCGATTGATATTAGATTCCTCAACAAATTCAAGAGTTTTAGGTAGCCCCCCGACAAGGGTATCAGTTTCACTGGGGTACCAAAGAGGCCCAGGACTAGAATTGGACAGGATGCTATTGAACGGTTGCATGATTTCAGAACTCAACCATTACTGTAACCTAAATTGATATTTTTAACATCCATATCCTTAAAAGTTCTACAGATTTGTTTAAAATATCCTTGAAATGTTCGCCATGATTCTTTACTGGGCAGTTATACAGTTATTTTTCGGAAACTAATCCTAAATATTTTTCACAAATTGTCAAATTGTGATGCTTTTAAGGAAATTCACCACATAGGAATCATAGAATTAATCAAGAAATAACTAAGGATTCCTTCCGGATCTTCTTCTGACATTCCTAAAAGGTTCCATATAAGATTCCTCCAGGATCTCCTGTGGGAGGAAATTAGAAGGAACTTGCTAGAGTATTTCCTCAAATAATTTCTGTAGGAACTTCATGAGAAATGGCATAAATAAAAAACAAATGAAGGAAAATTGCTCAAAATACTCCCTAATAAACTATGAGAGGATGTCCGTTAGAAACATCTGAAAAAATTCCAGAATGCACTTCTCGAGGAATTCTAGAAGGATGTGCAGGAAATTCAAACGGAACTCTTGGAATGAAATACCTGATAGATACCTGAATTGAAGAGATTCTGGTTGCTGGAATCCTAGAATTTCCTGAAGAAATCACGGAAGCAGTTGTCAGCAGAATTTCAGTAGAACTTCCAGGAAAAATCCCGGCAAGAGTTCTTGAAGGAATGCTGGAAGAAGCTCCCGAACGAATCCACGAAAGAATTCCTGAAGAAATCCCAGAAGAAATTCCCGGATTTTTTAAGCAATCCCAGAAGTAGTTGCTGTAATAATCCCGGAAGGAGCTTCTAAGAAGAACCCTGGAGAAGGTATTGGAGGAATACTGAAAGAAGTTCTTGTAGGATTACTGGAAGATCTCACAAAGAATTGCTAAGGAAATCCGAGAGCAATCTCGCACGAAATTCCTGGAAGGAATCCCAGCGTGAATGAAATCTTGGCAGGAATTCCAGAAGCTATCCCTGAGAGAACTCCTGGGGGATTCCCGGAAGAAATTCTGGGTGAAATTGCTGGAATTATTTTTCAGGAATACCTTCTAGAATTAACAAAAAATTCTGAAGACATTTCTTAAGAATGCTTGGAGGATTCCCGGAATTCCTGTAGAAATCTCCAAAAACAATCTCTGAAGGAACCCCAAAACCAATATTAGATGGAGCTCCCTGAGGAATCACATTAGAATAACTAGCCACAGAAGTCCAATATCGCGATTGTGCCCAATGTCCAGAGTGTGATTCCTGGAGATTCCTGGAGGAATCTCGGAAATAATTTCTAGAGAAATTGCGGAAGGAATTTAAAAGCTCCTGAAGTAATCTCTATTCCTTGGGGTCTCAAGTTAGCCTAGTGGTTAAGGCTATGGATCGCCAATCCGGAGACGGCGGGTTCGATTCCCGTTCCTCCGGTCGGGAAAATTTTCTCAACTCCCTGGGCATCCAAATTCATGCAATGGCAGGCAAAGAAAGTCCTTCAATTAATAACTGTGGAAGTGCGCAAAGAACACTAAGTTGAAGCGAGGCAGGCCAAGTCCCAGTGCGGATGTAGAGCCAGAAAAAGAAGAAGAAAGAAGAAGAAGTAATCTCAGAAGATATTTTTTAAGAAATCCTAGAAAAAATCTCGGGAGTACTTCCTAAAAAAATCCTGGCAAGACCTCTGAAAGAATCTCAGACGAAACCTCTTTAAGAATCTCAGGAGAAACTTCTGGACGAACCCCAGAGGAAACTTCTGGAAGAATCTTCAATGAAACCCTAGAAGAATATCATCAAGAACTCCCTGGGAAGTCCACAAGAAACGCTTGACAGAGCCCTGGAAACTCGAAGGATGTCGTGGAGGATACTGCCAATTCATTCGAATGGGGGCGTCTCAGGCCTTGCTAGAACCCTCCCGGCACTAAAACCGCCCACATACAAAATTTCACGCCAATCGGTCCAATTGTTTTCCGAGTCTATAAGGGTCAGACAGCCAGACAGGCAGAGAGATAGGCAGACATAAATCCATTTATCTATACATACATAGGTTTTGGTGATAATTTTCCTTGAATGCCATAAGGCTTTTGAGGGAAGTCAGCGAGAATCCTGAAGTTAATGAATTATGACTTCATCATCAGAGATGTAGCAAAACCTTTGGCAGATGTGATCCTAACCAACCTAAAGCTTCGAGAATAAATCATGAAAGATCTTTAAAAAAAATAATACTGTAATAATGCGCCAAAATATCGTTAAATACAGATTGTTTAAAATTTTTTTAGCTCTACAGGTATGAACTGTATTTTTTTATGTGCTGGCGAGAAAAATAAAATATGAAATTTTGTTAGGCGGCGTGGACAAATTTAAACAGCAGGGCACCAGGTCAATTCGAGTAGCGGCAACGCGTGGGGAAACCTTGGAGAAACCCCTATGAAAATGACTTCAATATTAAACATAATTAACGAATAGTTTAGAATGCCTTCCTGTCCATGATTTTCTTTGAAAATTTGTTCAAGGGTTTCTCCAGAGATACTTTCAAGAAGTTCTCCAGAACTTTTTCCTGGGTCTTCTGCAGGAGTTGCTTAAAAAACTTTTCGATAGATTCAAACATTGCCGCGGAAACTATTTCTTGACATTTTTTTCAAGAAATTCTTCTAGGAATACCGGCAAAGGGTTTTCCAGTTCTGCCAGGCATTCTTTCGAAGATTCCTTCAAAAAATATATTTTCTCAGTTTTTTTTAGTTTGCCTTTAAAAAATTGATCCAGGGCAAAAATGATTGTTTGTGCAGGATTTCCTTCAGATTTTTTCCAGGAATTGTTGTGTGTTGCTTCATCCAGAGATAGAATAAAAATTTCTTCTAAGAGTTTTTCCAGTGTTTTTCAAGGTTTTCTTCAGAAAATCCCCCAGGAATCCATCAGAAATATATTGAAGCGTTTCTTTAAGAATTCCCCCAGTGTTTTTGTCCATTTTTGCAAACATTTTTAAAAGTTTCATTCTGAAATTTCATAACAGTTTTATCCAGGAATCCCTCCAGTAATTTTTCCTTGGAATTATTTCCAGAGTTCATACAAAAGTTTCTAAGGTTTTTTTTCTAGGACTTAAGCAGATATTTTAATAGTTTCTACGGGGATTTTCCCAGGAACTTTTCCAGAGAAAATTTCAGAAAAAGATTCTGAAATTTTATTTTGTCCTCCAGAACATTTTGAGGTTTTTTTTTCTAGAAATCTTCAAAGATATTACCAGTAGTTTTTTGTTGGGTTCAATCGTACAATCCTTCAGAAACTCTTCAGAAATTTTTCCAGAAATTCTTTCAAGCAGACTTCCAGTATTATTTTGAGCAATATCTGGAAGAACTTGTTACGGATTTTAATTTAGTTTTCTTTTTCAGTTTGTTATAAAAAAATGTAAGAAAACATGTCGTTTTATATTATCTAATAAATGTATCACTGTTGGTAATTTGTAGTGTTCCGGAATAGATTTGGCTCCTGAAATGTAGCCAAAATGTGATCACCCATTTCCAGGACATTTCGAGCAATGATTAACTGCAAGTGAAGAAAACCGTTCTCTAACAGGAACATCAAAATGCCGACTGCTAATATAAGATCTCGAATCAGGAGGATCAATTGATGTAAGCAATCCTTGATAAAAACAAGCTATAGAAGCAGTAACAGATGCTGTGAACTAATAGGCGAACTGCCAAACGAAACACAATGCCGAGGATTTTTTTAACAATGTCTTGAGAAAAATCTCTATTGAATTGATGAAATTTGAAAGAAAATGATGAAAATTTCCATAGAAGAACTTTTTAATGAGTGCCTGAAATTCCCGAAGAAATCCCCAAATTTCTGCAGAAGTCTTTGGATATATTTTCGAGGAATCCCATATTCATAACGAACACGAGCTTCTGAAATCTCTAAAGGGTTTTTTAGGGAATCTCCAATAAAATTCTTGTAAAAATCTCAATAAGTATTCTTAAATGAATCACAGAGAATTCATGAAAAAAAACTTCAATAAATCCCTGAAGCGAATTCTGACAAATTTCTTGGGAAAAATACTTGGAGAAACTCCTCCAGAAACCCTTGTTGGAATTTCCGAAGGATTTTTATACGATTTCCTAGGGGAATTTCTAAAGTTGTCCATGATGGAGCTTCAGAAGGAATCCATGGAAATCTACCGTAATGAATTGTTTGGAAAAATTCTTAAAGAAGCCCTGATTTTTTTTTCTCATATAATTCCTGGAAGATTTTATTATGAATCCGTTGGAGTTTTTGAAAGAAACCTTGCAAGACTGAATTCCAGGAAGAATTTCTGACGGAATCCATGGAGCAACTGTGGAGAAAATTTTGGAAACTCAGAAAAAAATCTTCATATGTATTTCAGGCAGAATTCTTCAAAATTCTTGTGATTTTTTTAATTTGATTTCAGAACGAATCTCTGAAGAAATAGCTGTTAGAACCTGTAGGATTTTTTTCAAGAATCCATAGCAAAATTTCTGAAGATCATCGTCCTGATAATTTTCTAAATCTTCAATTAGTCTTTGAAGAACTTTCGGCGGAAAATCAATTTAAATATCTCTCAGAAGAAATAGCTGATGAAAATTTCAGAAACAATATTTGATTGATATTTTTGAAACAGGAACTTTTAGAGAAATTTGAACAAATTTCTGAAGAAATCCTGGGTTCAATGATACATATTGCCAGATGCATACCAGATTTGCTGGTATGTCTGAAACATACCGGAAAAAAAATTTTAATAAGAAGGCACGAAATGTTTTATTTTTTATTTTTTTTTTTACTTTTTTACCCTGTCCTTGGTAAAATGATGAGCACGATGATGGAATGATGTGTGGCTGTTGTACTCAGCTATCCTACAATCTGAAGAGTACATCATAGAAAGTCACATCAAGTCCATTACACAATTGGAAGATGCGTCCAAATCCATTAAAAACAAAATCCTTAATGCCTACCAAGAGAGCTGTCCAACTAAATCAATTAGTTCGAGCAGAGACGTTCCATGGTGGAATAAAACTCTTGAGAAGCTTAGGAAAACTGCGCGTAGGGAATTCAATCGTGCCAAGCGAACCGGCGATTGGAGCCTATACAGAAAGGCCCTGACGAACTACAACAAAGAAATAAGGTCAGCCAAACGGAAATCGTGGATTCTAATGTGTGAAAGCATAGAGAATACACCCGTAGTGGCCAGACTCCAAAAAACTCTTTCAAAAGACCACTCCAATGGTGTGGGTAGCCTCCGAAAGACGGATGGTTCGCTCACTGTAGAGCCTAGCGATACACTGAGCGAATTGTTAAAGATCCACTTCCCTGATTCAATCCCTGAGTCGAGCATCGGCGACCAAGACACTGGAATTGCTGTCTCAGATCCACAAGAGATCCCATCATGGGTTTCTGGATCTAAAAAAGACGCAATAAAGGTTGCAAAGGAAGCTTTCACTCGGGCCAGGGTTGAGAGGGCTGTGAAATCTTTCGAGCCATTTAAGTCTCCTGGCATGGATGGAATATTCCCAGCGTTGATCCAAAAAGAGGAGAAAACACTGGTTCCACCCTTGGTTGAGATTTTTAGGGCGAGTCTGATTTTGGGGCATATACCCAACGATTGGCGTCAAATCCGGGCTGTCTTCATTCCGAAGGCAGGAAAGAGGGATAAAACCAACCCCAAAGCATTCAGGCCGATAAGTTTATCCTCTGTAATGCTCAAAATTTTGGAAAAGGTACTATGCGAGTACATAAATCACAAATTTATGAAAGCAATGCCTTTGTCAAAAAACCAATTCGCTTATCAAAGTGGAAAATCTACGATCTCGGCACTACATACGGTAGTTCAAAAGATCGAAAAAACACTCAATGCAAAAGAAATTGCTCTTGTAGCATTTCTTGATATTGAGGGCGCATTCGATAACGCTTCTTATTCGTCAATAGGGTCAGCAATGTTGAGGAGAAAATTCGACCCATGCATTGTTACCTGGGTACATGCTATGCTAGCTAATCGAAAAATCTCCCCTGAGCTTAGCGGTTCATACATTACTGTTAAAGCAACAAGGGGATGTCCGCAAGGCGGAGTGCTTTCTCCTTTGTTGTGGTCACTGGTGGTGGATGAGCTTCTACTCGAAGAGATGGCTTTCCAGTCTTGACAAAAATAAAATAGCAGTATTTTTATTTTTGTCAAGACTGGAAAGCCATCTCTTCGAGTATCAACCATACAGTCGAAATACGTTTAGCGATGAGCTTCTAGACAGCTTAGAGAGAAGAGGCTTCGAAGTGGTTGGATATGCTGATGACGTTGTCATTATTGTACGAGGCAAATTCGAAAGTGTTATCGTGGAAAGAATGCAATCTGCCCTAAATCACACTTTTTCCTGGTGTCATAAGGAACAACTAGGCATAAATCCTACAAAAACTTCCATTATCCCTTTCACCAAACGGAGGAAGGTCCAACTGAAACCCCTTTTCTTGAATCATACACAACTAGTTTATTCAAGCGAAGTAAAATATCTAGGTGTCATACTCGACGCAAAACTGAATTGGAACTCTCATCTCCAATCAGTTGTGCAGAAAGGTCTCAATACACTTTGGGTTTGTTCAAAAACCCTGGGTAAAAGATGGGGCCTAAAACCAAGTATGATTATGTGGATATATAAAACCATTGTTCGTCCCAGGACCTCGTACGCTTCCCTTGTCTGGTGGCCTAAAACTAATGAGGCTGCTGCAAGGGCGAAGCTCAACAAAATCCAACGCAACGCTTGCATAGCGATCACAGGTGCAGTTCGTAGTACACCCACTTTGGCCCTAGACGCAATGCTTCACCTGCCCCGGTTAGATCAATTCATAAAGCTGGAAGCGGAAAAAAGTGCTCTAAGGTTAAAGAGAACAAAAACGCTGCTGTCGGGAGACCTTACGGGTCACCTCAGCATATTAAATGAATTTGCCATAAATCCCGCAATAGGAATTTGTAGTGACTGGATGGAAACGGTAGTCAATTATGACTTACCTTACGATGTGCTCATTCCTTCCCGCCAGGAGTGGGAAGGAGGTGGACCCAGCGTTCCAACAGGCTCTATAAATTTCTTCACAGATGGTTCGAAAATGAATAATCTGACAGGCTCCGGAATCTATGGCCCTAGAACAACAATCTCTGTCCACTTAGGACAGTGGCCCACAGTATTTCAAGCGGAAATATATGCAATATTAGAATGCGTGTTATTATGCCTGAGGAGAAAGTATAGGTTTGCAAAAATATGTATTTTCTCTGACAGCCAAGCGGCACCCAAGTCGCTTAATAACTACACTTGTAACTCAAAGCTAGTGTGGGAATGCATTCTGGCTTTGAAAAACTTATCCATACGCAATCGAGTCTACCTATATTGGATCCCAGGACATACGGGTCTAGAGGGAAACGAGATTGCTGATGAGCTAGCCAGAAATGGATCTAATGAAAGGTTCATTGGCCCTGAGCCCTTCCCGAGCAGGAGAAAATAGCTGAAGAATAACAAACTCAGGTATGGAAATCCGAATACCTACAACCTGAATGAGGTATTAAGAAGCCCTGCATAAGAGGTAAAATACCTAAAATAATAACTGATGTGTTTCCTGTGCATAACACGCGAATAATGACTTCAGGTATGGTAATACCTAAAAAATAATCGGTGTTTTTTCCATACAAATAGCGATTTTTCTATAATTGAATAATACCTGAATCAGTCCTCAAAACCAAAATAATAACTCGTTGAGGTATTCTATCAATACCTACAAAATACCAAAATAAGTTATTTTCAATACCTGGACAACCGACCAATACCTCGTTTTGGTATGATACCTGACTTTGGTATGCTCCAGTTATGTGTCAGTTATTCATTCCTGCTCGGGTTCTGCGGGATCTCAGACTGCTCTATAAAAATGGAACTGAACAAATATATGGTCAGTCAAATCACATCAAACTGGAATGCACTTCCCCATACGAGCCAATCTAAAAGGCTCGTAACGATAAACCCCAAGAAAACCCAACAACTATTAGGTCTCAACAAAAGGGATCTCAACATCTACACCGGTCTAATAACTGGACACTGCCCCTGCAGATACCATCTACAAAAGATCGGAGCAATCCAAACCTCAAATTGCCGCTTCTGTGACGAGGAGAGGGAAACATCAGAACACATCCTCTGCTATTGCAGTGACTCACTCAACGTAGGTTCAAAGTTCTCAGCAAGCCCTTTTTAGGGCCTGCTGACATATGGATCTTATCTCCCAAGGACGTGGTTGGCTTCATAAAGCTAGTCTCGCCAGAATGGGGGAGTCACATACTGTAACTCAGGATCTCTATTCATCAATAATAGATGGTCTTGAGTTCAGTCGATACCAAGGTATCTCAGTGACAAATATGTTACTGAGATAACTTGCGTACCTCACAGCAAAAGGGTATATCACAATAGTTCTAAAATCTGGACGCAGTGATCTTCACCCGACAAACGAGAGAGTGGCTGTTGTTCCTTTTTCAGTCCGATTGGGGGTCGTCCATTATGGGTTGCCGTTCGTCGATATCTAATTATCCGGGTCCGTTTGAGCTATGAGAGCTCAGAAGAGGGTCAAGTGCCAGCCACTCTCGGGGGGAGAGCAACTGACGAAGTGCCGGGGCTGGGATCGAACCCATGACCATCCGCTTATGAAGCGAACGTGTAGCCACTGCGCAACGGGCCCCGGCAGCACGAAATGTTGCTAATTGTCAAATTGAGAGATGAAACTTGTAAAAAATTACCACTTGTTTTGGTGAAATTCGAACCCGCGACTCCGTAATCGCTAGACCGGCACATTAACCAACTAAGCCACAGAACAGGTTATGATTCTGCGGAATAGAAAGCCAAACTCCGAAGCCACACCGTGAACACTCCTTTTTTACAAACCCATCTCTCTTTCGGCTTAGATGCCAATACACAACAAACTCACGTTTGTGCCCACTAACTACAAGGGAGATCGATCCAGGAACTTTTAACAGAACTTTAACAGTGGGGACGTTACACCAAGAAGAAGAATAATAGAAGAACCACATGTTTTGCAGATCCTTCTGAATCATATTAAAAATAAGTCCTTTTATGAAAAAAAAACAGCAAGAGAAATTTCATACATACTTACATGGAATGCCATGGGTCAATAAAATCAGTAGTAGATGAAGAACTTCAACAAATTATCGAATAGATAATTCAAATTCACTTTCTCGGCTCCCGGATACAATCGTTTCTCGTTCCAAATTATTAGCCATCGCAGGAGCTACCATTTATATTTCCAGCAGCAGAATTCAGCCTGTGTGGTAGGTAGCGAATGAAAACAAATCTGCTCAACACTTTCGATTTCGCCGCCGCCCGCTAAGCTCACCCAATAATTAACAGCACTTTAAATCTAGCAATGCACTGCACCACGGCGAGGCGGTGATGCCTTTTGCCCTTAATCGCACAGAGAGACTGCTTCTCCCGATCCGGGGATGCCTCGAGCTACTACCGAACAGACCATTTATTTCAGTTAAAATTAATCCAATTTGCCTTCCCACGACCACCGACCGCCAGCAAGCGACAAGAAGCTTCACGTCTTTCAGTTGGAGTCAGTGCCCAGGAATAAAACTGTTCGAGACCCATCTTTCCATATTAACCAGGTAATTGGCACCAATTTTCCGTTTTCTTGTGTCCTACCATCATCATCGTAACGTAACAACAAACGGCACGATAGCAAACAGCAGAAGGAGCCAAATAAAGTGACAGAATGTGCGGTTGAGTTGGAAACCTTAAGTCGATTAAATTAGCAGACAAACAACGAAGATGCAGATAAACAACAATCATTTGGTGTACTGTTTTCTAGCGTTGGCATTCGAATTGTTGAAGTTCCACAAATTTGTAGTTTATACCATTCGTGATTGCTGAACAAGTCATGTACTAATCCATTTGGTACCAAAGACAAGGGTGTAGGACTAACTGTTGCATTTAAGCTTGGAGACGGAGTCGGTAGCGTGGTGGCTACTGCTTTTGCCTACTGTACAGAAGGTTCGAGTTCAATGTCAATCCTTGCCTAACTTTTGAACACGTTCAATGTTATGCTGGTTTTATAGTTGTATATTGCGCCTAAGCGAGTCTGGACACAAGATGAAGACATGACATACGTGGGCCCGCGCATAACTCGCGAACGGATGGTCCGATTTGGGTCGTCTCAGTTTTGTTTTGTTAGTTTTCACCCAAGGAAGGTTAATAAGGCATAAAACCTGGAAAAAATGAGTTTTTTCTTTTTTTTTTTTTTTGAAAAACGGGTTTTCGTACATTTTGAACGGGGACTTGGACTTAACCAGGGACTTGAAACGTCAAAAAACGCAGTAGGCAAGACAAAGTTTGCCGGGTACAGCTAGATAATTATAAAAGGTAAAATGAAATAAGCAATCGATATTATAATTTATTCTAAACTATGTATTAATCCATTCGGTACCATAGACACGAATGTAGCATTAGGGCAGTTCAGACTTCAAACATGTTAAAATTTCAAATATGTTCATTACAACAAGGATTGTTGCAGAACTAGAGTCCTGTCAAATTGTCAGCCATATCGGTGGTGATTCAATGGGGGCCCAAAAGCGAAATAGGTTTATGTGGGAATTACTATGGAAAATTTTCAAAGCAAAGCAGATTCTCGCAAATTTCTTAGAATGGTTTTAGAAAGAATGCATGTTAAGACTCTTCGTATCCCTTCAGATGGCATTCCCGTCCATGGATTTCTTTGAGAATTTCTTCAGAAATTTATTTAGAGTTTCTTTCAGGAATTGTCACTGGGCCTTTTTCAGGAAGTTTTCAAGGACATGCTTAAAAGATTTATCCAGGTTTTCTCAAAAAAATCCATTCGAAATACCATACGATGTTTCTTGAAGAACTCTATAGGAAATTCCTTCAAGGATTGTCAGATTTTTCACAGACGTTTGCTCCAGGGATTCCAGAATATGATTTTTTTTTTCAAACGGTTCTTCAAAAGATGCAATTGCAGGAGATTTTTTTACAATGATTCGAAGATTCTGTCAAAAATTACACTACGGTTTTCCATCAGAAAATCTGATTTTTTTTTTCCAAAAACTTTCCTGAAATCATTGCTAAAATATCTTCAGAGGTTCCTTTAGATATTACTCCATTTATTCAGGGATGTTCTCGGTTTTTTTTTGGAAATTCCTCTAGAAATTCTTAATAGATTCTTTTCCAGACATTACTTTTGATTTATTCAGACCTTCCTTCAAGGATTTTTAAATTTTATTTTTATTTTTTTTTTCATAGATTCTATCAACAATTGCTGCAGAAATTTATGACTTTTTTGAGAATTCTTTCAGAGATATCTCCAGCAGTTCTTCCAAGGATTGTTTCAGAAAATCCTTCAGAGATCCCCAGAAATTTATTGAGGGATTTCTTCAAAAACGCCGCCAGAACCCATGTCTGCAATTTATGCAGACATTATTTAAGAGATTTCTTAAAAATTTCCTCTACGAATTTGCCAGGAATCTCTCCAGACATTCCTCAAACTTTTTTTCGTTGAAATTATTTACAGAGTTCTTCCAGAAGTCTATTAAGATTGGGTTAGTTGAAATTTACGAATGAAAAGAAATTGAAAAAAAGTCTCTTCAGATTTTGTTTTCTATCAGAGAAGTAAGAAAGTATCCGAAGGTGTAACTTCAAGCATTATCCTAGGCATTCATGCAGGAATTCATCAAAGCATAACTTCGAAAATTGCCGCAGAAATTTTCGTCCAACAATTCCGCCAAAAATTTCAAAGAATTTGTCCTTGAAGATTCCAAAGGTATCTCCAGGAATTTTTAACGGATTTCTTCAAACAATCCTTTGGGAATTGCTCAGAAGTTGCTTCAGGGATTTTTTGAAGAACTCTTTTATAAGTTTTGTGCTATTTATGGAAGATTTTCTGAAAAATCCCAGGAGACATATCTGAACAAATGCTGTAGGGATCTCTATAGACATCCCAAGAGATATGTCTGATGGAACTAGAATTTCTGCAGGAATCACTGAAGGAATTTTTCAAAAAGTTTTTGGAGAAACTTCTCGGGAAACCCTTGGTGGAATTCCTGAAAAAAAACTGAGATAAATTTAAAGAAAATTTTCTGTAGAAATTCCTTGGAAAAATTTTGATAACTCCTAAGGATATTTTGAATCAATTTCTGGGTTTATACATGGAGAAATTACTGGAGGAAAACTCGAGGAAATCACTGTATGAACTCCTGCAAGAATTTTCGGGATGAATCCCTGAAGAAATTTCTAGACATATTAATGTGGGAATTTTCAATGGAATCCCCTCAAGAGTTATTGGACAAACTGCTTTCGATAGAAATTGGGAAACAGCAGGGAAAACCTCTAAGGAATTTCAGGAAATTCCTGAGAAAACTTTTGGAGGATATCTCGATTGAAACCACGAGGCCGTACTCCCCTTACTAGAACGTTACGTAATTTGTGGTCGGCGCCTAAGAGATTCCTTGGAGATATCTAAAAAAAGCGGGGAATTGCGAAGAAGAAAAAGAAGAGCATCGAGGAGAACACCGGGAAAAGCCACAAGAGAAACTCGTAGATAAATTTCAAGAGCAAATATGAGAGCAACCCAGAGAAGGCATTCGAGAGGAAACTAGAGAAAACCTCTGGAAACTCTGGAAACCTCTGGGAACTCGAGCAGAAAACCTGAGTGGGGCTGTACAGTTCATATACCACGTAGACCAAATTTAAGTAATCTCAGACCTCCCCCTCCCTCTCGTAGACTTTCGTCCATACACAAATTTTGAAAATTTGTATAGAGCGGCCAGACTCTCTCCCATTCCCAAAAAAGTTCACGTGGTTTATGAATGATCTTCGATGAACTTGGGTCTTTGGAGTTTCGTGGCGATATTCCTAGGGGGTTGAAGTGTCAAGTTCAATATCCAAAGAGGCTCCGCAATGTAATTTGTCGATTGTTTAGGGGGTGGGAGACATTCCGCTTAAAGCGGGATCTAAGCCCCGTACTGCCGTACTAGACTTATTTTATTTACCACTCTACAATTTTCTTCAAAAACTGTAGAAGATAACTGTAAAATTTCTTAGAGGAATCACAGGAAAATACCATTATCAGGTATCAGAAGGCCGGCTCTAGAGGCACGTTATCCTCCATTTGGGACATTTGTGCCATCGCCATACATATAAGCCTATTTCATCATTTACCTGAGGGAGAATGGGATAAGGGATGGAATGGGACTAGGAAAGGGAAAGGTGATGAAATAGGAAGGGGTACCCTAGAAGAGGGAATGAACGCATAAGCGTAATGAGAGCTCATAGCCCATACCACAATGGGTTTATTCAGTGTCCTGAAAAGGACACTGTAAAACGCATAAGCGTAAAGAGAGCCTTTAGCTTATTGGAGGTAGCTTGTGACGTCATGCGACTTTCAATATGACATTGAAAGGCACGGCATCGAAAGCATCCTCAATATTCAAGAAATTACCGCAAATCGTACGTTTGAGCGAGTACTTTCTTGAAAACGTATACAACTTTGTGTAAAAGAGTCACTGCGGACATCCCAAATTGGGAGGCATGTGAGTTCACATGAGTAGGCATGTCAGCCAGACGAACATCACAGATGTGATAATTGACAATGCATTTCAAGTATTTCAGAAAGAACGAGGTAACCAGATAAATCTGAAACTCATTCCATCTTTATACAACGCACGCACCCTTTCGGGATAAAACTACAGAGTAATTTCACGCCATGAAAATACCCCATAGAAACTACAAGAGTTCAAAACATGTTTGAAATACTCAAATCCCTCCGCAGAAAAATAGGACAAAACCCCGTTTCCTCCTGAAGATTTGAATTAAGCAGAGCTTTTTAGGGCCCACTAAGTCGATCATATAGCTATAATTCTCAAGCGGAAGCTAGAGATTCGTAACTATACAAAAGAATGCTTTATCCGAAGATATTTTGAACTTGAACAGATCAGAGTTCCATTCAGGAATACCTCTTGCAGTTCGCACAGACCGCAGAGGACAAGCTTTTTCAAAGCAATAGTCACAATGGAGGGCGTTGTAGGTACAAAACCACAATGAAACCCTCTTGGAGTAGCAATGGAAGCGAGTTATCTACAACATGTGGTCGCAACCAATACAGGTTTCCTAGTTCGTTGAGCAGGGACGCCTGAATACGCAAATTTTGCGAAGGAACACTCAAAAGTGCAAAGAAAGTCAAATGGAGACTCCTCATCCGACACATGCCAATCAGTCAACTCATGACAAATTCTGCTCATGCAGAGATTGGTTAAGTGCAATTCTATGTTAAGTTATCCATGAACTGTACTACCTAAGTAATCCATCAAACTGAAGCACCTCAAATTAATGTTTGAGCTACTTCAGATGATGTAATCATCGTAGCAATACTGCCAAATTTAAACGAAAAAATGCTGAATACAAGAGCTTGCTTGAAGGCATCCATAAGGAAAGGTTGACACATACTGTTAACGTTATTCTAAGATATAGCATGCTTGAGGCACGGCACTTCATTTATAATGAAAGAAGCAAAACTGGGTTCACAAGGTAGCCTATACAGAAGTTACCCTACGAAAATGAACTTTTTGAAGTAGAGCCACTTGGGCCACGCACGCTTTTTACGCTGAAAATTGATCTGAGGTTTCCTAGCCGTAGCCACTACCCAAACTAGACAGGATTACACTCTTCACAATCACAGCACAAAAAGGAAACATAGGGAAACATCAACGACAAACCAAATCGGTGTCAATTGATAAAACGCCAATGGCGAAAACGCATTGAGCGAAACCGTATAGGTAGTAATGTAAGCTAATTTACAACATTTGAATAATCCCGCCCTTATTTAGCCTCAAATTTGAGACTTAAGAAGGGCAACTGATTATCTCGGAGAAACGCAAGGTCCACTGCGCTATTGCTCTGGTTAGCGCAGTAAGGGCGTAATACTGTGGAGGACGCCCTAATTCTCCACAGGCTCCGTTTGTGGTTAGGTTTTTATTAGACCCCCCTAACCATTCATTCCTTGGCACGGTAAGCATAAAGCCGCATAACACCATGAATTAGGGGTCACCTGTTTAGTGGACTCTTACCACTGGATCAGGCGGTCCGTAGTGTTATTCTTAGCCAATTGAGACAACCGCTACCGACACTACACAGCTTTCTAGGCTGATCGGGAAAAGAAGTTAACATTGATGGCTAACTTCCGAACGAGCCCGAACAGCCGACCAAAAACCAAAAACTGTAGAAGATAACTGTAAAATTTCTTAGAGGAATCACAGGAAAATATCATTGGATGAATTCTAAAAGGAACGCAATTCTACAAAATATACTGCAGAATATACTTGGGTGTTAACCCAAGGAGGATTCCAAGGAAAACTCTGCAAGGAATCCTGGGCAAAATTTCTGGGAATCGTTGGCTCCGTCTGAGTCTCCCTAACAAGGTATGGCAGAATCTCTAGAATAACCAATGGGAGGAATCCCGGGATGAACTATGGGAGAAATCTCGATCTAAGCTTCTGCAGAATTTTAGGAAAAAAAAAATGGCACAAAAATTCCAGGAGAATCTCTGGTTGTAATCCTGAAAAAAAAAATCACTTTGAAATCCTTATAAAATCTCAGGAAGGAAAACAAGCACAAATTTTTGAAGAAATCGCAGGAGGAACTCCTGAAAATTTCTCTGGAGTAATACTGCAAAAAACACCAATGGAAATCTCAGCAGGAAGAGCAGGAAATACCCGGGAGAACTCTGGGAGCAGGTCCTTGAAAATTTCTAGGTATGTTTTCAAGAGACATTCTGATTAATTCAAGAAGGAACTCCTAAGTAAATCGCAGGGAGAATTTCGGGAAGTATTCGGGAAGAAACTCTGTAAACAATAGTGGAACGATTTCAAACAAGAATCCCATAAGGAACTCAAGGAGGAATCTCTCTCTCTCTTCTTGGCATAACGTCCTCATTGGGACAAAGCCTGCTTCTCAGCTTAGTGTTCTATGAGCACTTCCACAGTTATTAACTGAGAGCTTTCTCTGCCAATGACCATTTTGCAAGCGTATATCGTGTGGCAGGCACGAAGATACTCTATGCCCAAGGAAGTCAAGGAAATTTCCTTTACGAAAAGATCCTGGGCCGACCGGGAATCGAACCCGTCACCCTCAGCATGGTCATGCTGAATACCCGTGCGTTTACCGCCTCGGCTATATGGGCCCATAACTCAAGGATGAATATTATTTAGAAATTCAGGAAAAATCCTAAAAAATAAAAATAAAACCCTAGTTAATCCACCTAGCGGTGCTGGCCCCTCTCTAGTGCTTTCGAAAACCCATTTCTACAAAACTCAAGTCACATGTTGATGAATACAGTTTCTTACCGGTTTTGGCAACACGAGGTGAATTTTATGTTGCCAAATGGGGTGTTGAGAAAATCCTTTAAAAAATGCGATTTTACAACTTTTATGCGTTAATTTGACATATATTATCAATATGGACTATTCACAAGTTACAAAACGCTCCCCTTAGGTGACGTTCATAAATTGCGTCAAGATTTAAAAAATTATCGTTTTTGAGAACTTAGTGATTTTTTTTATTAGAGTTAAAGCTAAACCATGTATTTAAGATGATTTTGCGATAAACAAATTTTGTCAAAAATTTGTGTTGCTAAAATCGGTAAGAAATTGTTGCCAAAAACGGGTGTTGCCAAAATCGGGAAAAAAATGTTGCCAAAATCGGTAAGAAACTGTATAGCACTTTCATATGTTTAAGGCCGCACGGGACGACGTGTAATTTTTCCTATCTTCCCTCTCTTTCTAACAATTTGCCTCGCGATTTTGAAGAAGCAAATATCAATTTCCACTGCACTGACGTAGCTGAAACTTTAGTCGATTGTGCACCACAAGTGAGCAAATGAACGATCAAATTTCTAGTCAATAATATGAAGTAAAAGTTGAGATTTGCATCTTACTAGCAACAGAGCAATGGCGGACGATTCAACCACCGTCCCGTCCGGCCTTAACAAAAATCTATTTTGTGGCACCAGAAATCGTATCGTTTATATGGCTTTTGATGTTTCAGCCTCAAAATCTTAAGAAAAAGCCGCTATCTTGAATTGTGAGCCGAAATCTTGGATTTTAGACCGCCATCTTGAATATTCCGGTCGTCATTTTTGGACTCCGGACAACTTCCCCATACCAAATATACCCATAAATGCACGGTTTTACGGCCTAAAACTTCTTTGGACAGCCGTCATCTTGAATTTTGAACTGCCATCTTGGATACACTGGTCGTCATTTTTGGAGTCCAGACATCTTCCCCATACCAAATATACCCTACCCATATTGCATGGTTTTAGGGCCTAAACTCCATTTAACAGCAGCCATCTTAAATTTTGAACCGCCATCTTGGATTTTAGACCGCCATCTTGGATATTCTGGTCACCATGTTTGGACTCCGGACATCTTCACCATACCAAATATTCCCATGTTGCATGGGTTTAGGGCAGAGGTTCCCAAACTTTTTGCTACCGCGGCGCCTTTTGACATTTTCCAAATTGGCGCGGCGCATCAACAACTATTTACAAAGAAATTTAATTATTTTAATACTTTAACGTTTAAACGTTTAAAAGCCGCATAAATTGTTGCTGATTTTTTTTACGATAAAAAACCAGCTTAGAGCTGAAAATCTTAATAATAAAGAAAAAAAAAACACGACAGTGATGTAAGTAAAAAATCGCCACGAATCGTTTGAGACAGTTAAAAATCGGGAGATTGACAGTATTTTTTGTGGAAAGAACTTCCAAAAAGTTTTGAATTATTTATTTTGAATTACAAGTAAGTTATTGATTAAATCTAAAACTTAACATAAAAAAAAATCAAAATAACAACTTGAGAGTCTCAACAAAACTCCGGAATTACAGAACTTCGATTTTTTTTTAATCTAAGAGTTACATAAGGATATTAGATATTCCGCAAAACATTCGAAAACTTTGGGATATATACTTCTTAATTGATAATTTGGAAGAGGGAAAATCTTTTGAGTCATTTTCTTTCAAAGTCTTTCCCAAAACGGCAAGACTTTGGTATGGAATAGAAAAAGGCTGTAAGACGATTAAGTTTTGCTAAATAAAACTGAAACTACAAAAAAAGATTTTCCGCCTTCAATAACAAGAGTTTGTTCTTGGTGTTGTGGCTCAAGAGCCTGTGGCGCACCTGAGATATGTTTACGGCGCACAGTTTGGTCCACTAAAGAGCCGCCATCTTGAATTTGGAGCCACCATCTTGGATTTTAATCCGCCATCTTGGATATTCTGGCTGTTTTTTTGGGACTCCGGACATATTCTCTTTACAAAATATACCCATATTGCATGGTTTAGGGCCTAAAACTCCATTAAACAGCCGCCAGCTTGAATTTGGAGCCGCCATCTTGAATATTTGACAGCCATCTTGGATATTCTGATGGAATTTTTGAGTTCCGGGCATCTTCTTTATACCAAATCAGTAACAAATTTTGAAAACGACGTATAATCAATGCTACACCATTGATTATACGTCGTTTTCAAAATTTGTTACCGAAATATAACAATATTGCATGGTTTAACCCTCTAATACCCAAAATTTTTATATTGATCTAAATATCATTTTTCGTCATCTAAAATCGATTTAAACATGTTTTGGTAGATGATTCTTTTTAATTCTTGATTTCGTGAATTTGAGTTTTTATTTTTCTAATTTTTATTTTTAAACATCCTCACAGTTTTATATTTTCCCTGGAAGCCTATTTAGGGTACGGATTTTTGAGATGCAAACATTTTGAGATTTTATGATTATTGTTGAAATATTATTATTTTGATTTTTTTTTTTCATAGAAAACTTTTATTTTCCGTGTAATTTTAAGGAAAATAATTTAAGAGTGTATTCGATTCCATTCAACTATAAAATTAGGATAGAACGATTTGGGAAAAATTTAAAATATGTTAATTGTAGCGATTTAATACAAAATAAACAATGACTTCTAGAAGGTTACTAAAACATCAATTTTTCAATGATTTTTTAAACATGTGAATACGCTTTAAAATACACCAAAAACCAATTTGAGATATGCAAAACAGTCCTAAATATCAGCCAAAAATATAAAAAATTTGATTTCCCACGAAACAAAAATTACAAAAATGTTCAAACTATACCCCGTCTAAAGGCGGGATTGGATCTTAGAGGGTTAAGGACCAAAATTTTCAACCGCCATCTTGGATTTTAGACCACCATTTTGGATATTCTGGTCGCCATATTGAATATTGGGTCGATAATGAGGATTTTCTGGTCTCCAGTATTAATTTCCGCACAAAATTCGTCAACCATGCTAAAGGTTACAAAAATCGGCGCAGCTTGATGTGTCGCATGATGCTTGGTTCTGTTTTATATATGACCACCGGTGCTGGTCCGGATTACTAAAATGTGTGGTGGATACGTGGATTGATCAAGAGCTAACGTGCGACATTTTTATAATAAACATCCGCTCAGCATAAAGTGTAAACAGGCCACCCGGTCGGTGACTGCACTTTATGCTGAGGACAGCGAAAAGGGTCACGTAGTCACCAACGCGCCCAGCCTAGCGATAAGTTAAGTGAGTTGAATAAAGAGAGTCTACTTCCAACCATCGTGGTGTCCGCGTCGTCACTGGATATCACAGCCGGCGTTTAGCCTCCCAGAAACAACCAGTGATAATTAAGTTATTACATGGCAATCCTGCCAGTGATGCTGAAATAATTGTGGAAAAGTGAAGTGCTGGGCATAGAAACAGTGAAAATGGGTTGGTTCTCGTCTGACGAGATCGTCGCCACAGCAGCAAACAGCCCCACCACGGAAACAAATCTAGCCGGAACGGTTGCTTTGTGTTTGATCGCGGCGGTAGCAGTTGGCTACTTGCTTGTGAAAAGTTTGGCAAAATTGAACAAACACCAGACCGAGAGAGTAGCAGAACGTACTACGCGACGCATGAACGCACAAGTATGAACAATTTAGAAAACCCTTTGAGTGAGTGATTGTGGACAATTCAAGAAGAATATTACTGAGAACTTTACGAGTGATTCTGCATGTAAGTGCAAGTGATTGAAAAAATGAATAAGGCTACATCCCAAGACATTCTCTTTACGTTGTGCATAGACTCTTATTTACAAAGAATGAGGGAAGACTTACGCCAACGCAGTGGTTTCTCAAGTGAGGAAATAGCGGCACGGCTGAAACTAATGGAACGAGTTTATGAAGCAGCAGCCGGCGTCGCTCTACAGAGAGAAATTAAGAAGGAGAGCTTGGAGCTGTTGAAAAACCTGGTCGAGGACATCGAAGACACTCTGCAGTGGAACAGGAAATAGGTAACTATCCCAGAAGAAATATTGTGTTGAAAAAAAAAGGAAAAAATGATGATAAGTGTTTTAAGTGCTAGCGAATGGAGCGTAAAATCCAGGAATTAATTGGTTATTTGATTATAAATTTAAACAATTTGAAGAAAAGCCCTAGTCGGCAATATTTAAAGAAAAATCTAGAAGCAAAGAAAGCGTTTTGTTTAACCACTTACAATGAAGCGATAAATTTATTGTCAAAACCAGACATAGAGCTGGTAGAATTCAGTGAAAAACATTACCTTGCGAAGCTAGAAAACACACTAAAAGAATTGTGCCATATCATCGACATAAAACTATTAGCCTTAACACGCAAAATGGCTAAGCCATTGGATTTGAGCATAGCTCTAAAAGTCGTTGAAAGATTTGACGGTGAAAGCCTGCAATTAGGGCATTTCATTGAAACGTTGGATTTGTTAAAAGCTTACTCTGAAGATGTGCCCGAAGCAACAATATTAGCATTTTTGAAAACCCGTTTGATTGGGTCGGCACACGGTGCCATAGAAGGAGTGACAACACTAGATGCAGCGAAGAAAGCCCTTCAAGACAAATTTGCGGTTAAGTTAACGCCCACCGCATGCGAAGCCGAATTGAAATTGGCTACGCAGAAAAAATTAACAATCACAGAATATGGAAAGCAAGTGGAACAACTTGCTGCACGTCTTGCAACGGCGCATGTGTCCACGAAGACTTTCCCAAATGAGGCGGCCGCGGATGCTATTGTACAACCGGCAGCCATAAATGCCTTCATTACTGGATTGAGTAATCCGCAAACAGCTTTTTTCGTCCGGGCAAGAAATCCGCCAACATTAAACAGAGCGATTTCGGACGCATTAGAAGTTATGCCAGCAAAAGAAGAAGTGAACTGGTACCAATCACACACTTCTACTAATTACGGCCGTGGAGCAGGAAGAGGAAGTAACGCTTCGCGACAGTTTCGGGGAAGAAATAATTTTCAAAATAGAAACTTCGGCAACGGCTACAACAACAACAACAATTACCAGTCGCAGAGAGGCGCTGGCCGAGGAAGGGGCAATAGAGGCCACTTCCGAGGAAAGAGGAATAGCAACAACAGCAACAACAACAACCATAATCAGAACACACGGGGAAGACAACATACATGCAACTGTACCCAGGTGGGTCAGAGTGCTGATCAGGTAGAGCAGCAAAGCCAACCTCGTGAGGAAGCGAATACTTTACAAGAGCTTTTTCGTGAATAATCCCATAGTGGCATCACGAGCTTGTTTCCGATTAAATGCTAATAACAAACTAATTGAATTTGTAATCGACACAGGGGCATCCTGTTGTCTGATTAACAAAGTTTTATTACCCGATAATGTGAAAATCAATACCCTTGAAAGGTTACCCATAAACGGAATCGGAGGAGGTATTACTTCAATAGGTACTACATTTTCAATACTTACAGTGAACAACATGAAATTTTTATGCAAGTTTCACGTTATTAATGGTGATAATGACGATTTCAGTACATCGGTCAACGGAATTTTGGGAAATGATTTTTTGATCAAATACGGTGCACGTATTGATTTTGAATTAAATAAATTGTCTTTGGGAACTGTACAAGGAAGAACTAGTATTTACTTGCGGAACACTGCTTCGGAGATACTTTCAATACCTTCGAGGAGTGAATACATCGCACATATTGGAACAGATGTGCAAGGTGATTACGTAATTATTCCAAACGAAATCGCCAACGGTGTTTTTATTGCATCAACAATTGTTAGACCAAAGAAGGGAAAAATTCCAGTAAGAATTTTGAATACACGGGAAGAAATGGTAAATATAAAACAATTTACACCACTTAATAAACCATTATCCGAGTTTAATTTATTAGAAAAAACTGAGTCTGACAATTCTGAATCAGAAAGGGAAAAGTTGTTATTTGAGAATTTAGATCTGAAACATTTGAAAGGTAATGAAAAAGCTAGCGTTGAAAACATTTGTAGAAAATTTTCCGATTTATTTCTACTACCAGGAGACAAACTTACATATTCTAACGTGTTTGAGCAGAGCATTCCTTTAAAACCAGGAGTGGCTCCTATTTACAAAAAGCCATATAGGATACCCCATAGCCAACAACGGGTTATCGATGAGGAAATTCAAAAAATGTTACATAACGATATAATTGAAGAAGCATCATCGCCATGGTCATCACCAGTTCTGTTGGTGCCGAAGAAGGCTGATGCGAATGGACAAAAGAAATGGAGATTAGTAGTGGATTATCGGGCTATAAACGATAGTTTAATAGACGATAAGTTTCCGCTACCGAACATTACAGATATTCTAGATTCATTATCCGGAGCTGTATATTTTACGCATCTGGATTTGAATCAAGGGTATTACCAAATGCTGATTGACCTAAAGGATAGGGATTGTACTGCATTCTCTACCCACAAAGGTCAATACCGGATGAAGAGATTGCCGATGGGATTGAAAATAAGCCCTTCAGCATTCTCAAGATTAATGACAATTGCAATGGCTGGATTAAACTACTCTCAGTGTTTTGTTTATTTGGACGATTTGATTGTATTTGGCAAACATCTTGAAGATCACAATAAAAATTTACATGACGTTTTTTTAAGACTGCGTGAAGCAAATCTAAAATTGAATGCTAAGAAATGTGAATTTCTTAAAACACAAATGTTATACTTAGGATACGTAGTTTCAGATAAAGGAATATCTCCAGATCCCGCAAAAATTGAGGTTGTAAAAAATTTCCCAAAACCAACAAATGTTAGTGAATGTAAGCGTTTCGTTGCATTTGCTAATTATTATAGAAGACATATAAGAAATTTTTCGCAAATTGCAAGCCCATTAAACAAATTAACTCGAAAGGGAGTACAATTTGAATGGGGCGAAGAGCAAGAAAAAGCATTTGAAACACTCAGACAAAAGTTAATTGGGTCTGAAGTGTTGGATTTTCCTAAATTTGAACCTTGTAATATTTTCGAAGTGACTACTGATGCGTCAAAATATGGATTAGGCGCAGTGCCACATAATGGTAACGGTAAGCCAGTAGCATATGCGAGCAGAATGCTTAACTCAGCAGAACAAAACTACTCAACAATCGAAAAGGAACTGTTAGGGGTCGTATGGGCAGTTCGTCATTTTAGACCATATTTATACGACAGAAAATTCAAAATATTTACCGATCATAGACCATTGGTTTATTTGTTCAGCATGACTGATCCTTCTAGTAGGCTGACTAAATTTCGGTTAGCATTAGAGGATTATTCATTCGAAGTATTTTATAAGAAGGGAACGGATAATGTAGCTGCAGACGCATTATCGAGAATCTCTTCTGATGAATTAAAACAAATTTCCAAAGTACATGAAGTTGAATGCATGGTCACCGGCCATAACTCCGGAACTTCTTGACCGATCCTAACCATTTTTAATAGCAAACAATGCGGTAAAATTCCGGTTCGATTCGTGCTAAAATCCGTAAAATCTGTCAATAGGAAGTACCTTAAAAGTGAGTGACCTTTTTTGTACACAGCCATACTTACATACATACACACATACAGACATCAACTCAATTCGTCGAACTGAGTTTATTGGTATTTGTGACTTGACCCTCCGAGCCTTCTATCGAAAATTCGTTTTTTGAGTGAATATATAGCCTTTCAGTACTCTTTGGTGTACGAGAAAGGCAAAACGAAACTGTGTACAGATTTTCAAGAAAATTCCAGAACGTATCTCTAAAGATAAGCCCTGTCTCTGGAAAATTTCTCGAAATCCGAGATCATTTTCAGAGTTCAACTGCATCCATCAGAATGGGTTAGCTTCGAAAGTCACGTAAGGACGAAATAATTTAAAGCAGAACACATAAGTCTTAAAATATCAAAAGCTGAAATTGAATAAAGCTGAAATAATTATTCAACTAGTTTTAAAAACTATAGCTATACGATCTTCAATAGGCTTTTTCCTATCAGGCTTTATTAAGACTCACAGTCAGATAAAGCATAAAATTAAAAAAAATAAAAAATAAAAAAGAAAATCCTAACTCAAATGCATTTATGCTAAAGATAACCTCATCATAACGAAGCCCTTATTGATCGCCTACATAAGTGTGGCAATATATCTCAACGGAACAGCCTCTGGTTAAAAGTAGAGAAATCTCTTATGATATTTAAATAGTTGAAAATCTAATCATCAGTCAACCACGTAACTTTGAATAATGGCCTAATAAATAAATAAAGCAAACATGACTGATAACAATAATACCAGTTTAAGCCTTCTCAATTTTAGTTTTTTGTTATTTCAACCTCATCCAATAATACCATACTTTCAGTCTTTCATGTTAAGCATTATGAGCAGTCAGTCTTTTGAGATTCAGCCTGGCATTGAATGCTCTTGAGTGTACCCTAGTTAGTTCATCAGTTTTACCCATTTTCGATCAAAATTACTCAATTAACATATTGATTTCCGGTTATCCATTATTTAAAAATATATATATTTAGATTTTTTTTAAATAACGGAGTATTTTTTTTATTTTAGAGATTTTCAGCCCTGAGCTGGTTCGTCTCTTTCACGAGTAATATTTTAAATTCGGTTTCCTTTCACAATTAGAGGAAGATCTCTTGACTGCATCAGTTCTGCAGAAACCATTTTAAAACTAAAGTTCGAAAGATAAATATGTTTTTGGAAAAGTGATTAACATTTTTCACAGGAAAAATTCAGGATATATCTTAATCCTTATTCTAATTGTGTATAGAAACCAATTTTGAAAATATTGCTCCGTCATAAAAAAAACCAAAACACTTGAAAATCATCACATCATACTACACCGTCAGTACATGCTGAAAAACCTATTGTATAAAAAGAAGAAATATTACGTGAAGAAGCAAGTATTACGTAAGTCTCGCAAATACCAATTTTACTTGAAATAATTGTTGGCTAGGGCCGTCGTCTAGGGTTTCCTGAAAGCCAAGACAGTATTATAAAACAACAATCCAAAATTTAACAACATTTCTAGCATCTTGAATTCAAGTCTCACATTGCAAGTTCGCTTATCTCCGGTATCACAGCTGTTATAGTATAGCTGTTTTTTGTAGGCATTGTTGGAAAAAAAAATGCGGCCTCCAGAATGACCCCTAGCGGTCGTCGATAAGCCTCTTAGTTTCGTTTCGTTCCAATCGGAGTAGCAGCTCAATTATTCCCATTTTTGAGCCTCGTCCTGTTTTCCGTGACAACACAAATTGATTACATTAATGTTGATTGGCCGCCATCGAACCAACGCTGTTCGATTCCACCGATTCCAAACTAACGTCTTTCCCAAGGGAGCCTTTCATCCTTTTTAAACCCACCAAATTTAAAACCTTAATTTTGTCACTGTTTCAAACCATGGATGTCGGAAAATTGTAAATTCAGCATAAACGTTCATACTAATCAATTCTGCGGGTAAGCTCTCGAGCTTTCACAGCACACGCTTATGATAATTTTCGCATAATTTTCCCAACATCAAAAAGCCATATATTTAATTCCGAAACATCTAGAGAGCATCATAATGGTTAGGGTGGTTCACCGTGCAAGCACTGACGGGCGGTGCTTTCTTTTTTGCAACCGAGCAGTGTGGTGCTCTTCGAAAAAGCACAACGCGTCAACAACGCAACGGTACGAGCTGTTGCATAATTAAAGGAGATTTCACGAAGGCGTCGCATCTTTTCGTCGCGAGTAGCGAGAGCGCGTGGTGAAAGCACAGCGGGAAATGCTGCTGTTTTGCCTTTCTCGAACACATGCAGAACGGTTGAAAAGCTATGTGACTGTAATAGGCATTAGAGTAGCAACTGTAGAATAACCCGATCTTTTCCAAATTTGGACCACTGATGGAAATTTGAGAATATTTCACACACTTTTCAAAAAGTTACAGCTAGTTGAACTTTCTTTTTTTAAGTAAAAATTTTGCCTGTCCTGGTCATTTTGTTCATCCCCTGTATGTTAATTACAAATCTGAACTACTGAAAACAAATACATCTAAGGAACGTCCAATTCTGAAGGAAATAAATCCTACGTTTTATGCAGTCAACTCAGACTACGATGTCTGATCGAGAACTATCGAATTCGATTTGATATAACGAAATATTTTGCATGAGTCGTTAATTTTGATGTTAATTGACCAATTTACCTTTTGATTGCTTATAAAAAATATTTCCAGGCTTAAGGCTTGCAGTCAGATGAGGGCCCATATAGCCGAGGCGGTAAACGCACGGGTATTCAGCATGACCATGCTGAGGGTGACGGGTTCGATTCCCGGTCGGTCCAGGATCTTTTCGTAAAGGAAATTTCCTTGACTTCCTTGGGCATAGAGTATCTTCGTGCCTGCCACACGATATACACATGCAAAATGGTCATTTGCAGAGGAAGCTCTCAGTTAATAACTGTGGAAGTGCTCATAAGAACACTAAGCTGAGAAGCAGGCTTTGTCCCAGTGAGGACGTCACGCCAAGAAGAAGAAGAAGAAGAAGCTTGCAGTCAGAAAAGCCCAAAATCGCATATTTTGCCCTATAAATTGAGGTATAGCTCAAAATTCTGACGTGCTGGAGCAAATCTGAGCCCAGATTCGGACTCAGCGGCCCAAAATCTGTCAGAGACACATAAGTTTGCTCTTGAGTCAAAAAAATGTTGCGCTGTGTAATTTACACTTTTTTGATAAAAAGTATAAAACAGTAAAAAAAAATTCGAATAAAATTTCACAAGGTCCCACACATTTTTCCTATTTTTTTTTTGTTTTGTAAGTTAGGTATGATTAGATATAGGAAGGACGATTGAGCCCAAATTAATGAACTAGTTGGAAAAAGATATAGGAAAAAAATTATGAATAGTATTGGAAACTGTTGCCGTTCTACGCATAACTGTCCCATGTTGAAAAACTTGAAACTGAGAAAAACGCGAATAAAGTTTCAAAACGTTTTTGCTTAGTTTCGGCAAAACGGTGCAAAAAATTGAATTTTAGTTTTCATAGTAATATGGGAAATCACTGATATTTTCATGCCTGAGATACTTTGAATCAAAAATTTATACACATATTGTCTTTTTTACTAAAAAAAAAAAAAATAGTGGGACTGTTATGCCTAGAAACGTGGTCCTGTCGGCTAAATTTCTGCACATATCAGTCCCACAAAAATTAATCGTCTTTTTTATCGCTTAACGTGGTATTTTCTGCACGATTTCGACTAGATTCTTTTAACAAACACTGTTACTTTCTCTTAAGGCATTACAAAACATTTATTCATAAGGCTCAAATGTCTCAAATCAAAACGGAGCCGAAAGACAACATAAGTGTGGTTTCACACTTTAACACATGCTTTATGATTGGATAGGTAAAAACCAGGTGAGTGAAGGAGTTGGTTAATGAGTATAGAAATTAGTGAATTGGGTTTTTAAATTTTGAAAAATATATTGATTTTTTATTTTTATACGAAAGAGCACCTTTTTCTGAGCCACTATGATTTTTTTCAGATTTTTAGAACTTTATTTTGATACCTAAAATTAATTTCGAAGAGATTTTTTGAAATTACATTTTGACAGCTGAGCAACTGCTTGACAGCTCCACCCAGTACAAAATGCGACGAGGGGTGATTCGACAAATCGCTCCCATACAAACTGCAAATTGATTTTTAAATAGGTTCCCGGGCACCGAAATTGATGAAAATTTGGATTTCGGCTCAGTTTGACATGCAGATTCCGAATATGGAATTATCGCAATACCGCTAAAGAAGCCAATTGGTAAGTGTGTGAGTGTGAGCTGCCCCAAGATTGAGTGAGATAGTGAGTGAGTCAGTTGCTGACTGAGGAAGCTATAGAGCTTTGGGCAAAGAGCAGTTTCGTGAATTTGAGTATGTTAGTAAGAGAATATATGTGAGTGTGAGTAAGGGTGTTTTAAATCAGTGAGTCAGTGAATGAGTTGATGAGTTAATGAGCATCCGTCGTGGGAATCAGTATATTGATGAGTTAGTCAGTAAGTGATTTATTCAGTGAGTTAATTTGCGAGTTAATTAGTGAGTGAATGAATGAGTTAAATAATAGGACACGTTCGGTGTAGTACTAGAATTGTAGTAATGAGCTGAATTTTTGTATGGTGCGAAAGTGAATTCTCCGTTTCTGCAGAGAAATGGTGCAAAAAGCGTGGGTATTCCTTGCTTGATTTGATGCTCTTTGAGCAGAACTTTGGGTAACTGTGTTGTTGTTTTCTTCATTTCTTGCAACTTAAACAACACAGTTGTCCAAAGTATTGCTCAAACACCATCAAATTAGACAAAGAATCACAGAGAATTCACCTTCTTACCATACAACAATTTAGCTCATTCCCGGGTAGAGGTCAATACTAGACGAACATTTGAAAAGGGCCTATCTGATTTGCGTAAACAAACATGTTTTTGTCTCTGTAGGGCTTATCTGCATCCACCCTCGCACATCAACACCCTTATCAGAAAGAGTGTTCTTCAAGCTGTCTGTTAAGGGTGTTGATGTGCGTGGTTGGATGCAGATGGGCCCTACAGAGACAGATACATGTTTGTTTACAAAAAGCAGATAGGCCCTTTTCAAATGTTCGTCTAGAATAACAAACAAATAACTAAAGAATAACATATTTTGTCATCATGTCCAAATTTGCAATTCTATAGTTTTTTTATGAATTCCGGGAGGGCTGAAAGTCTCTCTAATAAAGACAAATCAATCAATCAATGAATTCCGGGCAGAAAATAATTATAAAACAATTGCAAGTTTTAACATTCAAAATGAATTACTGAACGGTAAAATTTGCCATTGGTTGTGGGCTTCGTGGCCGTGCGGTTAGCGGCGGCAGTCGTCTAGGCGTATCGTAAGCCTCGGAGTGTGGGTTCGATTCCCGCTCCAGTCGGTGGAAACTTTTCGTCAAACGAAAAATTCATCACTGGGCCACTGGGTGTTCTGTGTGTTGTCCGTTGTCTAGTGTAAGTAATGTGTTCAGTCTGTGCAGCCTCTGGCTGAAGACGGTGTGAATTGTCTTTTTAAATAAGTGACAAAAGGGCAAAAATAATAACTGACATTGTTCGATAAAATAACTAAAGAATGAAAAATTTCGACATTACAATGGCAAACCAAGAACAAAAAAAATAAGGTTGAGAATTGCAAAATATACCATTATTGAGTTCGGGATTGAGTTATTGAATATTAAACAATATCAAAATTAGTTATTCACTTGTTAACCAAAAGAAGGGTAAATTAAGTTTTTTATTCCAATAACAAAATGAAAACTTATAAGTTTTTTGGATAGAAAGTAATTGCAAACAAATATCAAAAGTTTCTATTAGAATAACCAAAATTCAAATTTTGTCATTATGTTGTTCTTGATAAGTGCCAAAACTGCAAGTTCATCAAACACAACAATATCTTACCAATTGCAGTATTTGTTATGATAGCAAAATAAGACATTCAGTAGTTATTCTTTCAAATTGTATAAATAACAAGCTAATGGCATATTTTGATATGATATCATATTATGCTATTGACATGTTGTTTCAAACACTTCATGGAGAACTCATGAATGGCAAAATTAGTTATGACAATAAAATTTGTTACTCTTTTGTCTTTGGTTTGCCATTCACCTCTACCCGGGATAGCTCAGGATGACACATAAATAACAAAACATGCTATCATTGTAAAACTTGTAATTGACGAGTTATTATTGAATATTAAAATAACATAATAAAAACAAATATTACTATCATACTATCAGCCATCATATCAAAACAATAACATAATTTACCATCACATTAAAATTTGTTATTATTTTGACATTATTTTTGCTATTATTTTGTTATTACAATGGCAAAATCAGTTATTCTTTAGTTGTTATGCCATAGAAATTTAGTTATTATTTTTGTTAATTTAACTCTTATTTCAAACAAACTAATGGCAAATATTGTCATTCAAACATTCTATTTTAATGGTAAAATTTGCCCTTCATTTGCCATTTCGCTCTACCCGGGTTAGTACAAATCTAGTACTTCACCGATCGTGTCCTATTAATAAGGTGTTAATGAATAAGTAAGTGAGTAAGTTGGTAAAAGATTAAGTTAATAACTTCAGGAGTGAGTAAGTTGGCAAATGATTGAGTTGATGACTCAGTGAGTTAGTGAGTGGATGAAAATGAGTGAGCTAATAAATAAGCAAGTAAATGAATTAATGGGTGAGTTTGTGAGATGAGTATGAGAATATGAGTATGATTATGAGAGTTAGTGAGTAGGAAAGTTGATCAGTCGGTTGTTGAATTTAAAAGGCTAGTGAATGATTTACTGACCTAGTAAGTGAAGTAATGAATTAATAAGTATATGACTGAGTGAGCTAGTGATTGAGTGAATAGGTGAATAAGTGAGCTTGTTAGTGAGTGAATGTGTGGTTTAATGAGTGAATTAATAAGCAAGTGAGTAAGTGAGCGAGTCTGTTAAAGACAGAGCCTGTTAGTTAGTAAATGAGGGAATAAGTAAGGTAGTGAGTAAATGAGTGTTAATGAGTAAATAAATTAAAAGATTTGGGATTTTGGAACTGGATGTTATTGCGTAGAAACGGCTATCTCAGTCTTAATTTTCGACGATTTATTTTATTCTACTCGACGTTTTGGCCATGGGTTTTGGCCTTTTTCAAGGGAAAACTGTATCATTAGTTATAAATTATTTAGTCTAGTCTAGTTTGTCTTACATTGTCTATCGTCCTTCAAAAAACAGTCGTTAAATGTGTAAGCAAAACTCTGTTTTTTTGAAATGCTTCCAGCACGCAATAAATCAGCAAAAGAAATTGCTGAATTTCAGCAACATTTTTGATGAATTTCAGCACAACTTTGCTAATCAACTGTTAAAATTGCTGTATGGTTCAGCAAGTTCAAAAATAATTGCTGATACTCAGTAATTTGTATTGCTGAATGCAATCTGCTGAAATCAGCAAAAAATCAGATAAGTTTGCTGATTACCAGCAAAAATATTTTGCAGTGTAGATTGAACAAATTTCATTTGCGTGGAATTTTAAGTTCAAGCTAGTTCTTTACAAACAAACCAGATAAAAAAATCTGCAGCATTCTCCTAAATGTACAACCAGTGAAATCTATTACGAAGCGCACTTTACAAAAGGTACCACCAATGAAAAAGCATTCCATATTCTCTTTCTGTTTTACAAATTAAGATGGTCTGTCGTGGCACTCGACCTAGAATACGAATCATTTTCCATTTGCATTTCGGCAAATATGTGCTTGGTATGCGGTGCGGTATGGAGAAGCTAAAAACTAAACCTTACACTGAAGGGATTGTACTAAGAAATTAACTCCAGACGATAATTCCCGGGATTAGGGTTGCCAATTCTTAAAATTGAGAGTTTGATTTTGGATAGTTAAAAGATATATAGAATATGCATTTCCAGAAAAAATCCTAGAGAATCCTTTAAAAATACTCTTGGTAAAATCTTCGCTGAAATTATCGGAGAAGTTTTAGGACGAACTTCTGGACAAATGATTACAGGATTTTTTTAAAGAATTTCTTGGAGGAACTCTGGGGAAATTTCAAGAGAAGCATCCAAATAAATCCGTAAAAGATTCCGTGGAAGAGTCCTCAGAATTTTCAGCAAGATTTTGTGGTATTATTCATGGTAAACTTATGAAGGAATCCTCAAATGAATTTCCTGATAGATTATTGAAAAAATCTGAATCAATCTTCGAAAAAATCCCTTGAGAAAATAGTTAGGGAATTTCTGCCGAAATCTGTAGAGAAATCGATGAAGTTTTTTTTAGGAAAACCTTGCAGGAGTTATATATATCAGAGAAAGTTCCGGAAAAAAATAATTAGTTTTTTGGAAGAGTCCTCACTGAATTTTCGATATAATTCTTGAGTCCAGGGAAAAATCCTGTCGAACAGGAAACTCTAGAACATTCGCAGGCTTTATTTTCAATCAAATCTGCTTCTCCTAATTCTGTTCTGACAACTCTACCCGAACGTATCTTCTATCGCACCCAGTACACCCGGTACAGTAGATAGGTACCCGACCAGAAGCTCCTAACAAGATTATAACAAAATTATTACAACCGTTGTTAGAAATAACAAAATTTCATATAATTTTGTTGTAAGGGTTCATATATGTGAATAACCATAACAAAATTGTAACAAAGTTTGCTATTATTTTTAAAACAAAATTATAACAAAACTTGTATTATTTATTCAAACAGATATATAACAGCATTTGTTACACTGTGCATATTGAAATAATTGCCTATAACAAAATTTCGTAACACATTTATTGTTGTATTTGCAACATTTTTTGTAACAAAATAATTTCAAAATTAGTTGGGTTTTTTTTTGCACTGACGCGAAATACAGCATTGTTCCGATTTTATCACGCCCCTTTTCAAAAATGCTTTGAAATATTCTTCAAAATCTATACGCATTTTCAATATTTTTAACGTTGCAAAACAAGCCATCAACATTCATCTTGAAGAAAAGGGGAAACAATAGTTCTCAAATGTAAAAGTAAATTTATGAAAAATAAAGGACTGGTGCGCGGAAGGCGTGATAAAATCGGAACATTACTGTAGTTTGATCATTTTTGTAATATTGTCCACTCGAGCCAAAAGCCATGAAACAAAACTTATAGCATTTATTTAGAACGCAACGCTAGAATCGTCACGTTTTAACACCCCCTCCTCTTCCGTTACGCTTTTTTAGATGAAAGTCCTAAAATTTTTGTATGGATCGTATCGTAACGCTCGGTTGTACATTCCCCTCTCCCTTTAGCGACGTGTAATTTGGGGAGGGCGTCATATTTGTTAAAAAAAATCCAACAGAACTTGTTATCATTTAGTTATAATCTGCCAAATTCTTCTCAAACCAGCAGTGCTTTGAAGCTAATCCGAAACCGGAATAGTTCCCGGATGATGTGCCAATCGAATAAGAATCCTCCCCAACAAAACAGCTGCTTTCATAGAGTACGTTTTGGTACTGTTATAGCGCTTTGTAGCGTTTTAAAGAACATTATTTCTGCTGGAAGCTGTGGCGAAGAACCTGTTGACGCAACAGAGCACAGTATTTTCTAGATGATGTTGGGTTAGTTTTGTGGCACAATTGTAATGTCTTGTCTGATGTGAAACAAAACAAATAAACATTGACAAACTTCCCCTTATTCAGATCATTAGGTTTTCTTCCTTCTCTGTTAACCTTAGTTTTGCAATCTTACGCGATAGATAGTCGGTGCGATAACTGTAAATTTGTTGCACTTACCGGACTTGCAGTTCAAAAGCATTGCAACCTATCTGAAAGTAACCGTTTCCGAGATATTCGAGATATATTCGGAATTTAACTTCATGAGTCTCTCAATATGTAAGAAGATGCGCTATTTTCATAAGTTATTCGATGCTTCATCAACAACATTATGTTATGTCCAACACATTTGTATATCCCAAAAACAATCACTCACTTGATAGGACGAACAGTTTGAAAGATATAGGAAGATTGTGAACTTCATTTTGTAGAAACAAATGAAGTTTTTAACGATAAATGATGATAATGTGTTGTTTTTTATCGATAAACTCTAAGTATGAACAAAGAAATACAACTTTGGAAAAATTAAATTCTCAGTTTGTTTATTGTTTTAAACAAGCGTCATATCTGCGTGGGCATCCGTATCAACCGGATTCGGATTTCCTTTATAGTGCTTTATCTGACGATAGCGATCGCCATCGATTCAATACAAATCGATATCGATCGATATCGAAAATCTCTCACTGGTTGACCGGGATGTTTCAGGCAATTTGGCTGATGAAACCCTCAAGACGAAGAGAACAAACCTGACGATAATACCCAGAGTCTTCTTAAACGACGGATATTGCATGTGCTGCAATTTGCGACCGGACGAACAATGTTTACATTACATGGAACTACGGATTGTATGCCTTCCAATACTTTTGAGTTGAATTTTCCACAAATGACGTATCTTTACACGCGAAAAAACATTAGATCGATTACAATAAATACCAAAACAGTACTGCTGTTCTGTTTTCGCCAGAAAGTATACCTACCAAGTAGTGAATGTTATTGAACATGGAGAAAGCAAAAGTGGAACTAAATCATTATAACATGAAATTTGTTTATTCTACTATTTTGTTTCGACCTGAGGGAGCATCTGTAAAGTACGTCACGCTAAAATTGGAAATTTTCAACCCTCGCTGCCTCCTCCAAACGTGACGATAAACTTAATGGATGACTCCTTATATGATAGATTCCATTTCATTGCTTAAAATTAAAAAAAAAAAATGTGTAATATAACTAAATTATATCTACAGCTGTTATCATATCTGCATATGATATAATTGTGATAGATTGAAACAAAATCACTAACGACAAATCAAGTCTATTATACGTCAACGAGTTCTATGTGACGTCATACTACCCCGCTCGTGTGCGTCTGACAAACAAGGATTTGATTGAGGAAACTGGCAATACGTAGAACCAGTAAAGCTTCTATCACCGCCCTCTTCAAGTGTTGTGATGGCCTCATTGGCAGAGGCGTCAGATTGCTACCGATGGTAGGTGTCTTGGTTCAAATCCCGTTCGGATCCGAAAATTTTATAACGTACTGGAAACTTTTTTTTATGTCACCTACTTTTTCTAAAAATAGAATAACACACAAAAAAATATTTACCCAAAAATGAGTATAAAAATGAGTTTTTACCCTAAAAGGTTGTCAAGGAATTATAACACAATTTGTTTTAATTTTGTTAAAGTCTACCATATTTTATGGAACAAGTCTTGTAATATTTTTGTTATGATCATAACAAAAGTTATTACATTTTTGTTCTTTTCATATGGCAACTTTGTTAGAATTTCTGTTATTTTAACTACTAACGGTACATGTTTTATAACAACCCTTGTTATAAAAATTTATTGTAACAAAATAACACAGCTTGTTATAATTTTGTAACGTCCATCTAGTCGGGTATCTCTCCAGCCAACTAAAAGGTCACCCGTTCAGCATTCCTCTGATGGTTTCCTTTTGGTTCCCCCAGGCAACGCACCGCCGCGCGGTGGTACAAGTGGTATGAATTCACTCTTTTCATACGACCTACATAGAGAGTTAGTAGAGCCTTGCTGCCGGTGCCTAGGTACCGCACTCATGCGAGGAAGTACCTCTGCGCACACAATGTCCGGGTGTGCATAAAACGGAAAAATGCATTTCCTTTCACATGGAGCATGGAAATGAAATGTCATACTGTGGTGGTGGCGGCGATGGCGGTGAGCACATGCTAGACTGGCTTCTAGGTTGGCTAATGAGTAGCTCGCTCGGTGAAACCAACTCCTCCTAGCGTTTGAAGTCACTTCTGGGCCTTTTCCCACATTTCTGGCTGCATTAGTAGGAGTCACCATAATTTAGCCTGAAATAGTGAAAATTCTCAAAATGTGCACTATTTCACATTCCACATTTTGCGGCACCATACATCACCGGAACAATGCATTCTAATGGTGATGCTGTGTCGTTGCGTCAACTAGGAACCAATAGGTTGTGGTGCGTTGGCCGGGGTTCTGCTGGAAGCCACAGGAATCACATTAGGGGGCATTCATATCGATGATGTTCATGGCGAACGATGTCCTGTAAGCGCATCACAGTGCTGCATCGGGTCAGCAGCTTCCAGCTAGTGCCAGTAGCAAGGTTCTGTTTCCAGCCCCGCGTGGACTGTAATGGACAGATTCAATTTAGCTCTCATCACTCAGTTGTTTTATCGCAAACGGAGAGGTAATTGGATTTTCTTTCGTTGTCAACATACTTTTCGACTGCTGCATCGGAACCAGGAAAGTTGTTGGTGAGGTGTAAAGCAAATTCTAACGAACCCGTTGTTTTTTGGCATTGTTGACCGTCTTGAAAAGTTTGATTTCTCTTGGTAGGAAAACAGTTGCCAATCGGAAAAAAGTCCTAGAAGTTCAAGATTAATTTCTTCAGTAAATCAGTGCAATAGGGCAGTGCATGAAATTATCTCCTTCTCTTTTACTCTTACAGAAATTTTGTTAACAACAAGGCCACGAAACGTCAAAATCCCATACAAAATCAAAACAGTGCAGTGCCCTATTGCCGGCAGAAACGAAATGTCTCCATCAATATTATTCTGATTGAACTTTGAGCCATTGCCTACCCGAGCAGGAGAAAATAGCTGAAGAATAACAAACTCAGGTATGGAAAACCCAATACCTACAACCTGAATGAGTTATTAATTAGCCCAGCATAAGAGGTAAAATACCTCAAATAATAACTGGAGTGTATTCTGTGCATAACTAGTGAATAATGACATCAGGTATTGCAATACCTAAATAATAATCGGCGATTTTTCTATACAAATAGCGATTTTTCCATAATTGAATAATACCTCAACCAGTCCTCAAAATCAAACCAATAACTCGTTGAGGTATTTTATCAATACCTACAAAATACCAAAGTAAGTTATTTTTAATATCTGGATAACCGATCAATACCTTGCCTAGGTATGATACCTGACTTTGGTATGCTGCAGTTATGTGTCAGTTATTCGTTCCTGCTCGGGTACCTTGTTGGCTACAGAGTTACTTTACTAAAACGCTGAGTGTATCCCGAGCCGAAGAGAATAACAACAGCATAACAAAATGCGTTATTTTGGCAAAATAACTGCATAATGGAATTAGTTATTTTTATGTTATTAACATAATATATTAAATTATAAACTTGTCTGTCATAAACGGCAAAATAACAAGTCACATAACAAAAATTTGTTCCTGGAAAATCAATTTAATAACAAGTTTTGTTAGTGTCAATAACAACTTAAAAACAGTGAATTTTGGAAATATTTCAAGAACAAGTTTTGATATTAAAGAGTTATTGATAACATCCCGAAAGCAAAATTAGTTATGATATCAAACAATCGCACATGCTGTTGAATAGGATGCTAAAGTGGAGGCGATATGCGTACACTTTACTCGTGGTTAAACGAAATCATGTACGCATATGGCCTCCACATTAGCATCCTTTTCTACATCATATATGACTTCGTGTTGGCTGAGAATGCTACACCTGTTTAGACTAGCATGTGAGAATGGCGGAACAATCATTGCGAACTTCAGTTTCTCTCTTCCCTCATAGGCGTATTTTCAACTATTTATCAAGTATTTATGTAATCTTTTACCACAAATAGGTAGATCCGACTTCATCCTCTGGAACGACAAGGAAAACATGTGAAAATATAACATATTTCTCTTATATTTTCAGCATTCGAATTTCGGTCCCCATACAGAGTACCTCGGATCGTTATCATCGTTTGACGAATTCTTTTCAAGATTACGGCTCAGCTGGATTATTTTCGGAAGAGCCTTTATTTAGTTTTAAATATTGTTTATAATGTTTTTCGAAAAGATAAAGAGGTGTTGTGCCTTTTTGAGAACGATTTCACGCATAGTTTTCTGAAGCATATTTCTGAAGCATAACTCGCGAAATACTGTAAATAACGTTGTTGAATGACGTATCAGAAGGCCGGCTCCAGAGGCACGTTATCCTCCATTTGAGACATTTGTGCTATTAAAATTATACATTTTAAATATATACATTTTAAATACATTTTTGCTGTATAAGAATGGAATCGACCATTCTTAAGCAAACTTTAGCTTAAGAAACTGTTAATCAGTCACTTTTGTTCCTTGGGATAGCATAAAGTATTAGTACACTCTCAATAATACAATAATAATCAAACTTGTTCCACAACAAAATGTAATATTGAAATGTTATTTAATGGCTGTATACCAAGAGCTTGGTCATAACAAAATAAGATTGTCCAACAAAACATGTTATTGAAACGTGATGCCTTGATGATACAATAATAACAAAACGAGATATAAAAACAGGTGTTGTAATTTCGTAGTTATTAATTTGATATTACCCTCTGCTCGGGATAGAAGAGCACCATCTTCGTCGGCCTTGCGCGATCTTTCTTCAGTTTTCCTCAACGTGTAGATCTTTTTCGTGTAGATCTTTTTCAACCGCGTGCAGCCAGCGCGTTTGCTGCTGCCCACGGAATCGCTATCCTCTTCCTTGTTCCATGCTGAATACTGTTTTCGCAATTCTTTCATTCGACATTTGCACAACGTATTCAGTCCATGGTAAAATCAGACCTGGTTACTCAAGGTTTCCAAATTTCAGCGCCCCCCAATACCGGCACGCCCCCAAGGGAATGACTTCATTATTGCGCCTAATTAAGAATTATTCCGAAAAAAACCCTTCCATGCATGATATTTTCACGAAATGTTTATGGAAGAATTATTCTATTTTGCAAGAATTTTTCTTAAAATTTCTGGAAATTTCTCCAGATCACACGCAGGAACACCGCCAGACATATGGGCTGAATGACCGTAACAAAACAAACAACCGCCAGACATTCCTTTGCGGATTCTTTGAGGATTTATCAAAAATTTTATGGAATGTTTCAAAAAATTTAAGCAAGGATTAAAAGACTAAAGATTCTTCATAGTATCCCTACAAAATGCACCCTAGTCCATGGGTTAATATGAAAATTTCTTCAATGATTCGTCCACAGATTCTTTAAGGAATTTCCCCAGGAATTTTCTTTGGCACCTCTTCAGCAGTTTTCAAGAATTTTCTCACAATATTCCTCTTGTTACTGGTCCACGGGTTTCCGCAGAATTTTCTTCAGAGATTCCTCCTGGGATTGCTTAAGGGGTTCTATAGGAAATTCATTCAAGGATTGCTCCATATGTTTATGCTTGTATTCCTTCCATGTCCATGGGCGTAGCCAGAGGGGAGCAGGCCCCCTCCCCTGGCCACCAGAATTATTTTTTTTAATTCGAGCCAACTCAAAGATTATCAATGTTTCAGAGTTCCAGGGAAATTATCTCAATAAATAAACTTCTTTTGGAGAATTTCTTGGCTTTTCAATCCAATTGTGAGATCAAAACCATCTTATGCTCTCTTACTCTGACGTTTCGATCTGTATCGGATCTTTATCCAGGAATCGTGTTTTTGATCGTTTTTTTTTTCGTCATGTCATTACGTCATGACGAAAAAACGGCCAAAAACTTGATTCCTTGATAAAGATCCGATACGGATCGAAACGTCGGAGTAAGAGGACATAAGGTGTTTTTTTTATCTCACAATTGGATTGAAAAGCCATTAAATTCTCCGAAGAATACACAAAGAACAGTCGTAATCAATCAAAGAAATAAACTTTTCTTAAAACTAGATTTCAATCCATAATTATCAAACCTTTTTACTCGAACACCACAAGAAGTATTTCTCCAAGAGAACTACTTCAATCTTATCATAGAATTTTACCAAATAACAAGCTTGGTTGAATGGCTAAATTTTGTGATGTTTATTCATGAAATACAAAAACAACATGTCAAATTTTCCAGATATGCCGGAACCGGTTCTGGTAAGGAAAAAAAAGAAATTTTCAGAACCATGTGCTGCCATAGAGTGTAATAGCACATAATTCACGAATTGTCACTAGTATACTATTCAAACTAACTTCATGCTTAGAGCAAAATATCTGAGATTTCTTTATGAATTCTTTAAAGGACACCTTCGGAAATTCCTTCGGGTATTTCTTCAGAAACTTCTCCATGGATTCTCTAGGACTTCATCAAGGGACTTCTCCAGGAATTTATCCTTCGTGAATTCTTCCATGGGTATCTTGCAGGGTTCCGATAGTGATTGTTTCAGGATTTGTTCCTAAAAATGCTTCAGAAATTCCTCCCACGGTTCTTTTACAGATACTTCTGCAAGAGCGCATCGACGAATCTCTCCCGGAATTTTTTCATTGCTTCCTTCAGTGATTCCATCATGGATTGCTCCAGAGATTTTTTTCGTAAATTTTTCTAGGGGTTTCACCAGACATTCCTCCGGTCATTTCTCCTGGGATATCTTCAGAGGTTTCTCCAGTGATTGTTGCAGTGCTTTTTTTCGAGGATTCCTCCAGAAATTTCTCCAGGGATTTCCAAAGGAATGTCAATAGAGATCCTTTTAGGTATTTCTACATGTGTTCCTTCAGAGATTTCTTCAAGGATTTGTCCGTATATTCCTTCAAGAATTACAATAGAGATTGCTGCAATAATTCAATCTGGAATAATTTGAAGGATTTCAGCAGGAATATCTTCCATAAACCCTTTTACAAAATTTTACCAAAGACTATCTAAAAATTAATCCAGGAATTCCTTAAAACATTGTACAGTAACCCCACACCAATGAATCACCTTAATTTTGTACACTATTTATGAATCACCGTGTTCATCAAATGAGTGATCCATAAACTGTGGTCATTTTCACCGATTCATAAATTGTGGGGTCACTGTACAAAATATTTTTTGAGAGTCCATCCAAAAGCTACAACAATTATTCGTCCAGAAAATATTGCAGACATGGATTCATTCATATTTCTTTTTCTAGGTATTCATACAGAAATTCTTCAAGGAATTTGTAAGAAAGCTTTCCTGGAAGTTCCTAAGAAATTCCTCATGTGCTACCGGGATTCCTCATGGGATTTCTCCAAGAACTCCTCCAGAGTTTCCTTCAGGAACTGCTACAGGGGTTCCTCAAGGAGCTCCTCCATAAGACTCCTTCAGGATTTCTCCAAGAATTCTTCAGGGATTTCTCTAAAAATGAATCCTGGAGTTCTTCCAGAGATTCCTCCAGAAATGCCTCTATAGATTTCTCCAGGAGTTCCTTCAGGAGTTCCTACAGGCATTCCTCCAGGGATCCTTCCAAGAATTTTTCCAGGGTTTCCACCATGCATTTTTTTTTCAGGACTTTCTCCAGGCATTCCTCCATGAATTACTTCAGGGATTCGTCCATAATTTATCCAGATTTTTAAGGGATTCTGCGCAGGATTTTTCCAGAGACTCTTACAGAAATTCCTCCAATGATTTCTCCAGGACTGACTTCAGGGACTGCTCCAAGAATTTAACCAGAAATTCTCCTATGCGTTCTTTCAGGAATTTATCTAGGCATCCTTTCAGCGATTCCTCCAGGAATTCTTCTAGGAATTCTTCTAGGAATTCCAGGAATTCTTCTAGGAATTGCTTCAGGGACTCCTCCAGGAATTCTTCCTGAGATTGCTTCAGGGACTCCTCCAGGAATTCCCAAGAAGCTCTTCCAGGAGTTCCTCATGGGATTGCTTTACGATTTTTTCATGGGATTCTTCCAGCAATTTATGCAGGCATTTCTTCAAGATCTGGCCGAGGAATTCCTCCAGAAATTACCCCAAGAATTTCATCAGGAATTTTACCAGGAATTTCACCAGATATTAGAAATTCTTTCATAAATTCTGTCAGCTGTTCATCCAGGATTTTCTCAAGGAAATCAGTGATTCCTTCAGAAATTATTCCAGGATTTTCTTTAGCAATACCTTCTGGATTTTATCCAGGGATTCCTTCAGGAATTGTTGCAGGGATTCCTCCAGAAATTCCACCAAGAGTTCCGCTATGAATTCCTCCAGGAACTTCTTCAGGATTTTTTTCCATGGATTTCTCCTCGAATTTATCCAGAAATTGCTCCTGGACTTCCTTCAGAAATTATGTCAGCATTTTTTCCAGGAAATCCTCTAGGGATTTCTTCAGAAATTCTTCCAGGAAATTCTCCAGGAGTATTTCAGGAATTTTTCAGGGATTCCTCCACGTATTTCTCCAGGAATTTTTCCAGAGATTCCTTCCGGAATTGCTTCAGGGATTCCTCCAAAGATTTCTCCACGAATTTCTCCAAGGATTCCTTCAGGAAATCCTTCAAAGATTCCTCCAGGAAATCCTCCATAAATTCCTCTACAAACTTGTCCAGGAATTTTTGATGGGATTTTTTCAGATATAGAAAAATAATTGGAATAGATGTAAAAATCTCTCAGAATTCCTCTAGAAATTCATTCAGGAACTCTTTCAAGAATATCTCTAGAGATTGCCACAGGAATACCTCTAGGAATTCCTCCAAGCATTTCTCCAGGTATTCCTCCGGGAGTTTATCCGGGAACTTCTCTAGAATCTCCTCCAGGAATTACTACAGGAATTTCTTCAGGAATTCCTCTAGAATTTCATCCATGAATTGCTCCTGGACATGCTTCACAAATTATGTCAGCGATTCCTCCAGGAATTTCCCCAGGAAATTCTCTTGGAATGTCTTCAACGATTCTTCAGGTATTTTTTTCAGGGATTCTTTCGGGCATTCCTCCTGGAATTGCTTCAATGATTCCTCCAGGGATTCCTCCACGAATTTCTTCAGTGATTTTCCCATAGATTTCTCCAGAAAATCCTACGAAGATTCCTCCAGGAAATCCTCCAAGGATTCTTTCAGGAAATTCTCCTGGAACTTCCCAAGGGATTTTTTTTTGTCTGTATTAACGAGATTTTTAACCCTAGGCTAGTTCATCTCGGGACCCACGCTTTACTTCCCTTCCGAAGGAAGAACCCACATTTTGTGAGTATGTCGGGAGTGGGATTCGATCCCAGGTCCTCGGCGTGATAGTCTTGTGTTCTAACCACCACACCAGGTCCGCTCCCAAGGGATTTTTTTTTTCAGAAATTTCTCCAGAAGTCCCTCCAGGAATTCTTCTAGGGATTGCTCCAAGAACTCATCCAGGAATTTCTCCAGGAAAACCTCCAGGGATTACACCAGGATTTTTGTTCAGAAAATCATCTAGGCATTTCTTCAGAATTCTTTCTAGAGATTTTTCCAGGAATTACTTCAGGGATTGCTACAGGAATTCCTTCAGGGATTTTCCCAAAAATTCCGTCAAGAATTCCTTCAAAAATTTCTCACAGATTTCCTCAAGGAATTCCTCAAGAGATTTCTTCAGATTTTGTTTCTAGGCATTCCTTGCAGAAATCCTCCAGGAATTTCTCCAGAAAATTCTTTAGGATTTCTTCTGGGAATTTCTCAAGATATTTCTTCAGAAATTTCTCTAGAGATTTCTCCCAGAATGTTTCCAGGAATTTCAGGTATAAAACTCCTCCAGGGATCGCTCCAGGAATTCTTCCAGGGATTGCTTCAGGAATTCCTGACGTGATTTCTTCAGAAATTCCTCACAATTTTCCTTAAAGAAATCATTCAGTAGTTCCTTCAGAAATTTCAAAATTCTCTCAATCATATTTTCCAGGGATGTGCCGTAAAATTTCTCCAGAATGACCTGATCATTTTATTTTAGAATAACTTCAAGATTTTTGGGAAAAATTCCTCTAGCGAAAAGTATTAGAAGATTATTTGAAAAAGATGCATACAGGAACCAGGAAATTATCCAGGGAGTCCATTAGGAATTCTTACAATAAGCGAGGCAATAAGTCCTCCAGGGATTCTTCCAAGCAACACTGTGACTTATACTTTGAACATATACGTACTTAAATGCTAAAAGTGCTTTCAGAATTTCTCCAGGGAATTCTTCAGGAAGAGTTTTCCGGAATTGTACCAGTGATTCCTCCCGAAACTTCTCTAGGAAATACACCAGGAATTCATCTAGGAACTGCTTCTGAAATTCCCCCAGAAAATTCAGGATTTTTTGAAAAATTCCATTATTTAACAGTTTTTTGGTAACACCTGCAGAAAATTCTTCAAGAATTTATCCAGGCATTCGCACAGGAATAGCTCGAGGGTTTCCTCCAGTGACAGTTTCAAGATTTTTACGAGAATACCTTCTAGCAGATTCCAAAGGTATCTCTTGGAGTTTTAAATAGATGTCTTGAGACTATTTTCCAAGGATTTCTTATAAATTTTCTCTAAGAATTCGTTAGTATTTTTTGAGCAATTTTTGAGAGAATTTCTGAACATTCCCTGAAGGAATATCTGAACAAATTCTGCAGGGACCTCCAAAATCGTCCGACGAAATATTTCTAATTAAGCCGCAAAAGTATTTTCAAAAAAAAAATTGTATGAAAAATATAATAGACACGGCCTATTTAATAAAAAATAGGAAAATATCGAATTAAAAATGTCAATCTCTTCTTGTTTTGGACTAGAAATGCTCTATACTCAATGAAATTGAAAATGATTTTGATGCTGTAAATTTTACTCACTGATTGGTGATGTTGATTCTTGAAAACTTACCTGAAACGAGAGATAAGAAAATCATTAGATTTTTATTTTATTGTTATTCAATGTAAATAGATGAAAAATGGCCAGTAGATATTAACAGAAAAAAAGCCAACAGAAGCTGACAAAATAAAATCAATTCCAGTAAGGCTTAGTTTAGACCAGTCCCAGGTAACCACTAAGCACTTGAATAAGCCGTAGAGCAGCTCGTATTAAGCATTTGAACAGCTTTGCTGCCCTACGTTAGCTTTGAATTAGCATTCGGTGTGCTGCTCAAAAGCTTTCGGCGTTAATTGGCATTGCAATTGAGGCTTTCCACGGACCAGCACGAATCCATTTAAATCGATGTTTTTTAATCTACTTGATATTTTTGTATTCTATTCCTTGTTATGTGAGAAACCATTTTTTCATATCAAAAGTTCATATTTTGTCTCGACTAACTTTCAAATAGGGCCTATGAAAAAATGGAACACAAGCAAATAAAAAAATATATCACGGAAACGGCTTGTTCAATCGGAAAGGTGTCTTCGGCAAAGTTGTAGAATAATATATGGCGGCTCTCAGAAAAATACACATTGAAAAATTTATTTAGTTTTTCTTCTGAAGAAACTGAATTTTGCTACTAAAAATTAAATATCTCAAAAAGTTATTTTTTTACCTTCGTGTTTTTTCGTGAGAATAAAGTTCATTCTGTTAGCTATCATCTGTAAAATTTTCATAGTGGTAAAAAAAAAAGTTTTGGCACTTTGAACATTTTTGATTGCGTGTTTTTTTAGAGTGCATGACGAATTTCCCGCAAACTAGATTTTGTGGTTGGCAGCACCCTCTCAGATTTCAATGGAATTGTGTGGGTATGAAGACTATGTACTTTAAAGCAACGTTGCATACTTGTTTTTTTTTAATTTATCTACACTAATATTTGAAAAGGGCTTTAGTTTTTGACCATTTTTTTATACCAATGTAACTTAAAAATAACATGACCTACAAAAAATTCTGGTATGTGTGACTTTAAGGAATTTGTGTGAACTTTCAAAAAATTGAAATATTGGAAAATCGATTCCTTTCCTACACGCTAAAAAAAGTTAAAAAATAATTTGAAGTCAATTTGGAATACATGCCCAATTTGCGAAATTAAATTAATCCTATTCCGGAGAACCAAACCCCACACCAACCATTAAGATTAGAATTCAAAATGGATCAAAGTAATTAAATTGCTATTATCTGAATCTAACCCATCACAAAATGTTTTTTTTTTTGAGTCATACCAATTTTTGGGTATTTTTATACGTGGATTTTCACATATTAATATTGAACATAGCATTATATGTTTCAATTATAAATCTATCCAATACAAAGAATATAATTAAGGATTCTCTTTTGAACCAGAACACCAGATCTGTTAGCGTTAGCGTTAGCATTAGCGTTAGCGTAGTTTTTTGAATCAGAACACCAGATCTGTTACACATAAATTCAGATTATCAACCAGAAGTCGAATTTCAACTTAAAAGTTTCCTTATTCATAGGAGAATAAAATAAATACTTTGCATTAGATAGACTTGTGAATCAAACATATGGAGCTATGTTTACTTTAATATATGAAAATATCTGTAAAAAACGCCCTGGATAAAAACTTTTTTTCTACCGACGAGAAACACGCAAAATAATGACATGAAGTATTTGTTGTTAGGAACCGTCCATTAAAGACGTAGCATTTTAAGGGAAGTTTATGATATTGCTAGGAGCCTTCTATTAGGTATGGGAGAATATACTTAAGAGGGGAGGAGTTGTCAAAAATTTTCCACTAATGCTACCGTGATTTCGAATGCAGCGATATTGTCAAACTCAAACATTACAGAATCCTTGAAAAAGGTCCAATAAGAATCGAAACGTCGGGTTAAGAAAACATATAGATGTTTTTGATTGACCAAATTAGACTGAAATGCCAATTAACGTACAGTCGATCACCCAAAGAAAGTTGAACTCAAAGCAATAAAACAAGTACGACCACGATTCTCATCAGTCAACGAGATTGAAACTTTTACTACAAATCATTTTATTGCAATAGGTAAATATCATTTAAAATAAAAAATCAATAATTTTGCTTTGGGGATGAAATTGATCAGTAAATGAAATACCTTTGCATGTGCCAAAAATATGTTTTCCACCTGAATTAACCACCCCAGAATGCGAAATGCTACGCAAAACTTTTACGAGTTTTCTCAATTTTTTAATTATTAGGGGGATTAGGGGCATAATGGACACCCTAAGCCAATGAGTATGTTAGGCCTGTATAACAGACAAAAACTTAACATATTATCAGTTGGCTTACAACTTTAACTTGTTTCCTACGTATTTCAATCATTTGCAGCAGGTAGAATGTCATTATTGTGAAGAAATAGTGTATTGTAAACCGTGTGTTTTTTGGGATTGGCAGGAAAGGTACGGGGTGAAATGAACACCCATCGGGGCATAATGGACATCCCTGCATATTTCATGCTATATCTTAGATAATATCGACCAGTTAAGTAATTTGCCTATAGAGATCCATACCACAAGTATAATACTCCATCTTAGACGAGTTTACATATCATCAAAGCTAATTAAATAAATTTTAGGCTAAATTAATCGGATTGATTTTTTCCAAACTCTCTAAAACGCCTAACAGTATGCAACGCGCGTACATCCATTCATAATTGCCAGTGTTCATTTCGCCCCGAATGGACTACAACATTGAAATTGGTGTTTTGAATAAGTTTTGATCAAACATATAATACTTCATCCATTGCTAAGCCTGCGTATACATGTAGTTAAGCTAACAATTCATTGGTTTTTATGGTGAACACACTCAAACACTCGTAATACCTTATTTGCCGCTGCTTCGAAATTATAAGAAATCCACCATATGAAAAACATACTTCAATTTCAATGATATTTTGGTTACTTTGAAGAAATATAAATGGTACTTTTGAAAAATAGAACAATTACCTGTTCCTTTACACTTATGCATTAAAAGTTTTACATAAAAGTCAACGGTTTCGGCAAAAACAGGGGTGTCCATTTCGCCCCGGGTGTCCATTATGCCCCTAATCCCCCTAAAGATTTAAATTTAATAAATTTTACGAAAACGCCTTAAAGTATGCACTTTCATATTGAAAAAGTGATTACTTCCGGAAAAGTGCAATTTTATGTATAAATTTGAATATTTATAAAATTTTTGATGATGAAATCGTGTTTAGCAAATACTTGGCAGCTAAAAGCATCCATTCGAATATTCATTACATGTGCGATACAGCCACGGTAACAAAAGTTTGAAAGGGTATTTGAGATTCGCCAGACACGCAATTACGGAAAATATTGAATTTTATACAGATATATGTGACTAATTGACTGTAAAACATGTAACTCATCATTCAATAATCCTTTAGCCGGATGATGGTAATTTTCTACAAATTGTTTTAAGTTTAAAGCAATATTTTTAACAAATGAAAATGACCCTCACGTCGATCAATTTCACCCCACTGATCAATTTCACCCGAAATCACGGTACCTCAGAAATGATTTTCTTCAAAAGTGCCCATCTTGCGATATATGGCAAAACTTTCAATAATTACAAAAATGTCATGTTTGGCAAATTGAAATAATTTTTCTTATTTGCATTTTTTTGATTTTAAAGTGTATTGACATTTTTCAATGTTATGAAAGTTCACATGATTATCTAAAAGTCACTCATACATAACTTTTTTGTAGGTAATGTCATTTTTAAGTTATATTGAGTAAAAAACGGTCAAATACTTTAGCCCTTTTCAAATATTAGTCTAGATAAATAAAAAAACAACGCATGCCATCTTGCTTTTAAAATACATAGTCTTTAAACCTAAGAAATTCCATCGGGTTCTGAGACAGTTTTGCCAAACCCCTACGGCGAGTTTGCGTGAATTCGTCATACACTCTAAAAAACACACAACCGAAAATGTTCAAAGTGCCATAACTTTTTTGTACATTTTTTTACCATTATTAAATTTCTACAGATGGTAGCTAACAGAATGAATTTTATGCTCACAAAATATCACGAAGGTAAAAAATAGCTTTTTGAGATATTTAATTTTTAGTAACAAAATTCAGTTTTTCTAGAAGAAAAGCTAAATAAATTTTTCAATGCGTATTTTTCTGATAGCCACCATTTATTAATCTACAACTTTGCCGAAGACAGTTTTCCGATCAAACGAGCAGTTTCAGAGATATGATTTTTCATTTGCATGTGTTCCATTTTTTCATAGGCCCTCTTTGAAAGTTAGTCGAGACTCAATAAAAAGCTTTAATATGAAAAAATGGTTATTTATATTGATTAGAACAGCTGTGCAAAATTATATGCAAATCAAAAATGCAAAATAAAAAAAATGGATTTTTTTCGTGCTGCTTCGTGGAAAGCCCCATTACATGATGAGGTGTTTTCGCTTGGGAGCATTCAGCATGCTTTTCAACTGCTCTTCAAATGCAAAGAGCAAAGAGTATGGGAGATATGTTGTGTATCTGACAGCACATGTTGTCTCTCTCTTACAGGGCCCATGCCTCTGTTTACAAATTGCTCATCCGATTTGCTTCTTTGTTTTGTCCTTACTTATCCGAAAGCTCCGAAGCAAACATTGCTGCAGCTGATTTGGATTGGGAACTTGGCCATGAGAAAATTTCAGATTCTCATTTCGACGTAGAGTGTGTGCCGAATAGTTGGATGCTTTGTCGGATCATAAGATTACTCAAAAGAGAGATGAGGGAATCATATCCTGCAGATTAAAGAAAGATTGGAATTGTTTTTTACACAATAATATAGGGTAGAGAGCCCCTTGGGCAGTGGCCGGTATTTTGAGCACTCTTCGCTATAACTCAGTCGATTCCAAACCAATTGACTGGAAATTTTGTTCCCGGCTAGATACTATACGTATCTCACCGCGTTCCAAAAAATATGTCAATTGGTCAAAAAATTGGCTGAGTTATAGCAGAAAAGTGACCAAAATAGGAGCCCTGCCGAGAAGGTTCCACTTCCCTATTATTTTGGAAACAAGTTATTGGTGTTGGAACTGCAGCTCCTTTCCAGATCCTTCATGCTTTACCTAAAGTAGCAAGTCTGCTGACGACGATTCACAAATGACCCCAAACTTTATTCAATTTGTTTGATATACCCTATTATTTTCGAGATGCTAGTACATCGCACCCAAGGAGCCAGTTTTTGCAGTAAGGATATAGCCCGAATCACAAATGCTGCAAGTGAGATTTCAGATTGCAGTAAATATACCCTGCGAGAGTGGTTTGAGTTTGAGGGTGGCGTTAAAGTCATTAAAGATCTCTGTTTTCCCCAATCCCCGCTGTTCAAATTTGCATTTTGAGCAAGCAAGCTTGTTGTCGCCGTGGGAATATCTAGAACAGAACAAAAAGCGATGTGCTCAAACACTACTGACTGCACTATGACTTGGTGGCGGTGAGAAGGAATGTTTTAAGTGGGCATTTCTCACAGCAGCCTTACGAAAGAGCAATTATTCGGACTTGCATGATGGGAAGGTATGCGAAAATTGCGGATGTTTCCTAATGCTAGTGTAGGGTTTTTGATGTACCAAGTTACCGGGAACACAGGAGTTCCCAATTTTGAGGACTGCCCGTTTTGGAAAAATATACACTTTAACATGGATCCTTATCAATAATGGTGAGAACAGTTTGTCGTTATTTGAAGGGTTTCAAAACCCAATCGGTGATTACATTGTCGATTGATTCCTCGAATTTATTATAATAAGATTTATTAGGTAGATTTTCAGCCCGAGGTTGGTTCATCTCCAAGGTTACTGGATCACTATACCAATTTGTGGACCGTGCAGCACTGATTGATAAACAATGAGTTATAACCGACACCTCTGTGACGTCAAGTGAAGCACGTTCCAGACGTCTGTGCTCGGTGTGATACTCCAGGCACAGTTATTACTGTACGATACACAACCGGCACGGCGAATCGGAATCTTGCCTTATTGTGTTATACGTCACAACGGGTCACGGGGTGCCAATGATATACTAGAGGAGAACTAAACAACCATAGAGAAAGACCTATCTACCAACATCACTAACTGCCGCAACCACCACCGGCCGGCTAGGTTATAAAATTCTCTAAAACAATTTACCGGCAAATGTGACGCGTTGTTAATTGCCAGTTAACACGCGCGCGCTCGCGCGTCCAGAATCGTTTTCAGAGACTTAATTTGTTGTTTGATGTTTGCAAGCAAAGTGTTCGATTTAAGCCCCGCCGGCCGCCGACAAGCGCGTTTCTATTAAACGCAAATAAACGATCTGTTTTACAACGCTCGTTAAATATCGTCGGCACGAAACTAACTACATTGCGCCTGTACTGATGGATGATCCTCTTCAGTCAACAAATCATTCAGAAATGGATTTCCATTTGCATTTTCCGCTGCATACTTGCACCGGCGTTGTACACAGGGTACGACCGGTGAAATTTCCTCCCTTATTTTTCCGATTCAAGTACCTACAGGTAAATCAATTTCCAGGAAAATTGCTCAGTCCCGGTGCTTTCCGTTCACCGGAAGTCAACAACTGTCTTGTAAGAAAGCAATTGAAATATGCGTCTTGACTTTGAAACGGGCTGCATTCACCTGTTTGGATACTCAAGTTTTCTCGAAGGATGCTTCTTTCAGAGTTGATATAGTTCTCATACTTCTTTTTGTTTTTGTCGTAATGATTTGTATGTTTGTTTGTTTTTATGTACCTATTCTTATCGTTATTCTTGTTTCTTTTCCAATATCTGTTGTGTATAAGTATTATAGGATACTAGCTGTACCCGGAAAACTTTGTCTTGCTCACTACGTTTTTGACGTTTCAAGCTTATATCTAAAACCAAGTCCCCGGTTACAAAATATATGGAAGATCGATTTTCAAAAACTCTCATTTTTTCCATGTTTTTTGCCTCATAAACCTTCCTTGGGTGAAAACTAACTGAACAAAACTAAGACGACCAAAATCGGACCTTCCGTTCGCAAGTTATGCGCGGTGCCACGTATGCCACTGCATTTATAGATGAATTTCGCCCCAAATCGTATTCGGAGTTGGCAGCAACTCCTAGCTAAACCAGCGAAGGTCATAATCATCTCAGAATCCAATGAAACACAATTTGTTAAGAGATTTTGTCTCATTTATTCAAGCAGATTTTGTCATATTCATTCAATAAATACATTTTTTATATTTAAATAAATACTTTATTACAAGTGGTTTCTCTTAGGAAATGGCGAATTTCGTCCTAAATCGTATTTGGAGTCAGCAGCTCCCTCTCAGATTACAATGAAACTTTCTGAATATGTAAACCTTGACTTAAGGGCAAAGTCTTCGGTATACCAATCCGTGTGGTCAATTAATGATTTTTAATGAAACTCAACGTACATATGTACAGATGGAAATATTATTAGTAAAATTGCGAAAAAATCCACAGCTCAGGTGAGATTTGAACTCACGACCCTTATACGCTAGACAAGTGCTTTTCCAACTAAGCTACCGAGCCAATTAATGACACGGCATTTTGGTTGGTACAAGGTAATTCCAATCTCATCGATCATGCTTCATCTTTCCCTTAAATTTCACCGCAAATATATCCATCTCTTATGTACACATGCATGAAGAGCGATGCGATTTATTTACTGTTGAAACTGTTTGCCTAACTTTCAGGCGTCTCTTCATCACCGACTGTGGTGAGGAAGAACAATTGAAACCTGGTAGGCGACCAACGTGTCGTTCGCACTCTTTCATATACGACAGATTACTACAGAAGAGGTAGAAGCTCGAATATGACTTAAGGGCAAAGTCTTCGGTATACCAATCCGTGTGGTCAATTAATGATTTTTAATGAAACTCAACGTACATATGTACCAGTACCAAAATGCCGTGTCATTAATTGGCTCGGTAGCTTAGTTGGAAAAGCACTTGTCTAGCGTATAAGGGTCGTGAGTTCAAATCTCACCTGAGCTATGGATTTTTTCGCAATTTTACTAATAATATTTCCATCTGTACCTCTTTGGTCCAGAGACCATAAAAACGTGAAAAACTAATATATTTGCATATTTTATAGCACAACTCTTTACATTTTAGCCCCTTTAACGTATTTTTCCTGGAAACTACAATTCAATAGCTTTCAAAAAAAAAAAGAAGTTTAAAATCGGTCAACTGGTTCAAAAGTTACGATTTTTTGAAAAATTTTAGTTTTTAAAAACCTTAATTTTTTGAACCAGCCTATATGAAAACTGGTCACCCTAATGACGAAATAAAAAAATACGGGTTTAATTATTTCTGAAGAACTACAAGCCCACCAAGTTTCACGATAATCGGAGATGCACTATATCGTTTTTCTATGGAATGGCTGTATATATAGATTATAGATGATTAGAAATCGATTTTAATTCTATTTTAAGCAAAGTCGCTCTCTTCACACATCTCGTTCTCCGTAAGCAATGTTCCGATTGAGCTGAATATTTTACTGTAACTCATCTACATATGATATGTTAAATAAACGTTGAGAATGATTTTTTTAATTGATTTTTTTCTTATTGAAAAAAAAAATACTTTTCTTCATATATTTTGAAAATTTTGCTAAATTTTAAGGTGATCGTCCCCAAAACTCGCCATTATCTTGAATTTTATCAATCTGACGCAAAACCTGCATTCAGATGATCGAATGGTATTATATTCAGCTCTTAATTTATGTAAAAAGATTTAAAATTGGTTGAACAAAACGCAAGATATTTGAATTTAATTAAATTTCATATTTTAAAAAGTTGTAAGACATATTGAGCTAAAACTTAAAAACTGTTCTACCTAAAATTGTTTGAAGCATGGTTTCGAAATCAGCGCTTAATTATGCTTCAAAAGTTTCGGTCATTGACAAAAGTTCACGACTTTCGTTTTATGATGTAAGCTAGTGTTATCATATTTTTTTAAACTTTACTATAACTTCAGATTGCCGAGATTCTTTTGATTTGTCTGATTCTTCCTAGTCTATTATTTCTGGTCCTTATGATTTCTAACATTCACCCGATTCATGAGATTCTGCTGCTTATCGTTATTTTGCGGGCTTCCCTTGATTTATATGATTACCCTCTTAATCACCTAGACTCATGTGGTTAGTGTCTTGAAGACGTTGGTTCTCTTAGCTATATTCTCTCAACTCGTTTATTTTATTCCTCAGGTGCTCATGATTCGTCTAACTCGGCTAATACTCCTGATTACTAATTGTGATGCATTTTTCAGATTCAGATTCTCCAAATAGGCCAGATTCCAAGAAGGTACTGATTATGTTCAAAAAAAAGGGAAGAACCATAAAAATATACAATATATAATATTGAAATATATCGACTGTTGTGTATCTATCCTGATAACATTGAGAACTTATTCACAAAATTCTCCAGGCTCCCTAGTCCTCGTGACTATTCTTCTACAGTGGTTTTTCGATTTTATCACGATCAAAAAAAATACCGTGAGAGAAACTAAACCGAGAATTTGCCGAAACGAGAAATAAATACAATTTTTTAATTTAAAATCGATCATCAGCAAAATTTATAAACCGTAGTTCATATATTCTAACTGTTTTAGTTGGTTGGGCTGTGTTATATTGATTATTTGTTTATTTCGGAATGTTTTAGAACAAGTGTGATAAAAACGAAATGAAAACCGTGATAAAATTGAAACGAAAAACGTCAATTTGCGCTAGTAATGATAAAGCCGAAACGCCACTGTACTCATAATTTTCCCGTTTTATTTCAAAAGGGCGTAACTGCGTTTGCGACCAATAACTTCTCACAAAGCTGTTGATCGTATATCATTCATCTCACGCAACCCACATCCTTCAAACGAAAGAGGAGGATTTTATCTTTCTATACGTGCTAGTGAATTGCTCGGGAGGGATGAGATACGATCCATAGCTTTGTGCACAGGCATTGGGTGTAAAATCAGTTATGCTCTTTTGAAATGATGGTTCCGTTTTACCTTGCTTTTAGAATAGTCAGATTTTCTGAATCATTTCTCAATATTTGGGGATCCTTCAGACTTTTCCGGATCTGCTCGTTCTTCTACATCTTCTTTTTGACGATTCACCTAAACGTGTGACATTCCTTATTTTTCTAACACTTTAAGTTCTCTCGATTCTTTTGATCAAGCTAATTCTCCTAACTTCCCTTATTCTTCTAAAACTATTTATGTACAGAAAAATTTCAATTTATTACAATTCTTGTAATTAATGTTATTCTCCGAATTATTGAAATTGTTTTAAATATTTTTCCAGATTCTGTTGATACAGGGGATGGCCAAAATGTTTGGGATAGGCAACTTTTTTTTCACTCACAAAAAAGTTCAACATGCTATAACTTCTCATAGAGCGCATCAAAAAATCTCAAATTTTGTCTGCTTGTCAACCTATTATATGTGCATCATTGGTACAAATTTGGGCTCGATTGGTTAATATTTCGCAAAGTAAGAACCGTTCTGGTAAAACACCTTTTTTTAGACAACTCATTTTTGAGCTGTCATATCTCGGAAACCAGTAAACCGAATTGAATGAAATTTTGAACGTACACTAACAATATGTAAATGCTTCACAAACTATAAAAACATAGGTACTTTTTAAACGTTGAAAAAAGTTATCATGGATTGACACTTTTTGGACTTTTCTCGAAAACATGTAATTTTTTTACATCAATGTCAATAAATTTTAGTGTTGATATCCAAAGATTTTCCACTTCTGTTCTCAAATTATCTCTAATCAGATATATTAGAGCCTATTTAGATTGAAGGAAGAACACATTTAATAATTTTTGTGTGGTATTGTAAATTTTACTTATTTTCCTCTATATGAGCAAAAATTTCAACCCAATATAACTTAATTCGCCGTGAGAAAATATTGCATTTTATAACGTCGTATTAAGTATCAATATATTGTTGATAAACGTTAAAAAAATCATTCAATTCGGTTCACTGGTTTCCGAGATATGACAGTTCAAAAAATAGTTGTCTAAAAAATAGTGTTTTACGCGAACGGTTCTAACTTCGCGAAAAATTTATCAATCGAGCCCAAATTTGTACCAATGATGCACACATAATAGGTTGACAAACAGTCAAAATTTGAGATTTTTTGATGCACTCTATGAAAAGTTACAGCATGTGGAATTTTTTTGTGGGAGAAAAAAAGTTGCCTATCCCAAACATTTTGGTCATCCCCTGTACTCTGATTTTTCTGAACCTCCAAATTAATTTCCCTAATTCTCTTGATATTTCCATGTTCGAACTAGGCATTAGTAGAAAAACTTTCTCTGAAGCGGTTTAGGTCAATTCGCTCAAAACTGAAACGATAGGGAAGTGGAACCATCTCGGCAGGGGTCCTATTTTGGGCACTTTTCTGCTATAACTCAGTCAATTTTGAGCCAATTGATACAATTTTTGGAACGCGGTGAGATGCATATAGTATCTAGCTGTATACAAAATTTCAATTGAATTGGTTTGGAATTGACTGGGTTATAGTGGAAATTGCCCAAAATACCGGCCACTGCCCAAGTGGTTCGCTACCCTATATTCCTTTAGTGTTCAAATTCATTATATGATACATATCAAATCCCCCACATTTATTGTTCCCCTTGCTTCGGATTGCGGTTCCCACTGAAGATATCAGTGCATAACATATTATGAAGACTAAATTGCAAAGTAAACTTACGGTATAGAAGAAAAAATAGTTTGGGATTTGCAAAAGAGGAGCAAAAGATAGTTATATATTGTTGCTATAAGTTCCCCTTTCTACAGTTATCGCTCACTCTTTAGCCACTACCATTCGCCTAGTTACATTAGAACTGAATTCCACAATCAACTCAATAAATTTATCGGTTTTATTCAATATTAAAGCAACGAGGCCGTATATACGGGGGTTGGGTCTGAAATAGACAAAATTTGGTCTACGTGGTTTATGAACAGCCCCTAAGCACATCTGCATCTCATACAGCGCTCATGTGCTATGGATCTACAGCATGTGTACAGATTGTGTACAGCATCTCATATTATGTATAACTGCAATTGTAGTTGACGTCTATCTTTTCACAATCGTTGAGGGTAAGCTAACGAGAGATTCACTATTATACAGTAAATTCCTGATGATCCAAACATTTGATTTCTCATCTTTCTGGCATACGTGGGACCGCTCATAACTCACGAACGGAACGTCGGATTTGGGTTGTCTTTGTTTTGTTCTGTGATTTTCAGAAAATCAATTTTCGATGCATTTGATCAGGGCGTTCGGCTTGGAACGTCAAAAAACACAGGAGAGCTAGTAATCTTTATTTTTCTGATTCATTCTTCAGATTCCCCTCTCCCCAGAGGGGAAGAATTGTGAATCACTTGGTTCTGCTTTTCTTCTGGTTTTCCTGATTTTTCTGTTGCTTCGTTTCTCCTGATTCCCATAATTTTACTGGTTCTCGTGATTCTTTAGATTCTCCTGATGCTAGATTCCCATATTTGTTTATACTAGATCTTTTTATTTTTTTATTCTCTTGAATCTCTAGATTTACCTATTTTACTGGAATCTGTTAGTTTTTCAGATTTGCATTAGTTTATCTTGATTGTCTTTCTTTTCCCCACACTCCTGATTTTCCTACTTGTCCAGATTCAGTCGATTCTCCTGGTTCTCTTAGTTTCCCTGATTCTCTACATGATCTTGATTCTGCTTACTCCTGTCAATCTGCAGATTCTTCCAAAGCCATTCCAGATGCCTAGTTTCACTTAATTTTTGTGTCTCTTTCGAACCATTCGACTCTGAACATCCAAATTGTATGATTATCTTGTTTTTTTTTCCGAAGATTTTGATTCTCCTCTCACACAAAAGTGGTGGATTGCGGTCCGGGTTCTGACTACCAAATCTGTTTTTTTTTTAATTTGAAGGTTTTTCGGTTTCAAAAAACGGACAAATTTCTAAAACAAGGAATGAAAGTTAAAATATTTCAAAAAACAACTACTAGACGAAGAAACAACAATTTATTCGATCCCTGAAGAAGATCCCATAAGGATCGAAACGTTGACAATAGAAAATATATACACGCAGAAAAATATTTAGTAAACGCAATTGAATTCTAGTTAAAATCAACCGATTTTTCAGTTTGTTATAGCGACAAACTAATTTCTAGTTTAAACTGAACTGTTCCATTGTTTGATAATACAAATATGTTCATTTTCCGAAATTTTTGACAGTTTGTTAGAACAAACAGAGATTTGGTAGTTTCAACATAAAATAACAGATTACGACTGCACTTTTGCCACTAACAAAGCCGGGAAGTGATTGTGTTGGTGACGGCAGCTCCTGTGGCAGCTCGGAAATCTATTTTTAGACACTCGACCAGCGGATGGGAACGATAACGAATAAAAAAAGGCAAAAAATCGAAACCGACCAACTTTTTTTGGATGCAGTCTTAAGTACCTGCGCGTTATCCATCACGGCCAAAACTGCACTTGGAAGTTGAAGTGGTGGATTTGCTACACTTTCTTTGTGGCGATGTTGGGGTAAGAATTTTGAAGAAATGTGAGTGCTTCCGGGCCATGTTTATGGTCCCCATTTTGTTGAAACAAATGCAGATTTTAACGTTATATGGGATGATGGGAATTGGTTGTTTTGATCGATAAACTCTAAGTAAGAACAAAGAAATATAAATTTGGAATAAGTAAATGCTCAGTTTGAAAATCAACCATGCGTTTTATTGTTTCAAACAAGCCTCATTTTTCTGCGTGTAGCTGTTTTTGATCAACGAAAAGACTGAAACGCCACAAAATACCCAAAAAGTCTACCAAACAGTCATCTTCAAATTTGTGAATATACTAATTTTTCATTACTCTTTCAATACTTCTGAATATTCTTGTTCTATATATTTTTTCAAATTCCAGATGCTATTGATTTTCTTTATTCTCACAATGCACCAAATTCGGTTTGTCTGACTCTACTAAAGCTTTGCTTTTGACATGTTTTTAGAGTGTTATGGTTTATTTTTTAGATTCGCGAGATAACCCTGACTCTTCCGATTTTCCTGATTCGTCTGATCCTGCTCCTAAAAATTTTCATTCACTCATAAGATTATTCTAAATCTGCTGATTTTCCTAACCTGATTTATTCTCCAGATTCACGTTATTTACTTGATTTGTCAGATAGTACAGATTCTCCTCATGTTATTGATTCACCAGATTCTTCTGAATACCCGCCTGATACTCTCGATATCTTTAATCTCCTGATCTGATAATGCAGATTCTCCTTATTCAATCCATTCTTCTGAACCCGTTTATTCTACTTTTAGTCACAAATCTCTTGATCTATCTGATTCTTCTGATTTCCGTAATTCGCCGAGCTCTAGTCTTCTAGATTCTCCTGATTCCCTCGAATTTTCTTGTTTTCCAATTTCCCGTTTTAATGATTAACCTGTTTCTTTGTTCACCCTCCTGATAGTATCGATACTCCAGATTATTCGAAATCTCCCAAAAATCTTGATTCCCTTTCGTTTAATTCTTCATATTTTCCTGCTTTTTCTTCTTCGTTTTCGTTTATTCTTGGAAAAACTCATAAATGAACATCCTCCTCTGTCACTTGCATTTTGTACATCGTGTCACAGGCACTAGAATACTTTGTGCTCAAGGAGGTCTAAAAAATTTTCATTCCGAAATCCTGTACCAACCGGTAATCAGATCCGTCACTCTCAGTAAGCATGGTTCTGCTTAACACCCTCGCATTTACTGTTTCGTCTATATTGTCCATTCTGACGAATTCCCTAATTACTTGTTCCTTCTACTTCTCTCGATTCTCCTTTTTGTATCAATTTTCCTGATTCTTCCGATTCCATCTTCAGATTCTCCTAATTGGCCTAATTAATACGGCCCTTTTCATTCTCCTTTCAGTTCTTCATCTTCGGATTTACCTGATTCTTATACTTCCTGAATTTTAGTGATTTTATATGTTCTTCTGATTTTACAGCGAAAGTGGAAGTGAGCCGGCCACACTCTACGCAGGGGTGGAAACGAAATCTGCAAACAAGCGTTAGACTGGAACCCAGCAGGACATCGCAGCAGAGGCAAATCCAGAGGTTCATGGCGGCGCAGCCTCAACAACGAAATCAAGCAATCGGCTAGCAATCGCCCAGGATGGAAATCTTTCAATTCGGTCTTCTGCACCACCGTGGGTGCCCAGGACTGAAAGTAAGTAAGTAGTCTGATTTTACTGACTTTCCTGATTCTTTCGATTCTCGTGATTCTCGATTGTAGTTTCAATTTGGTTCCATTGAAGTATAAGAAAGAGTGACGAAAAGGAGAATTAAAGAGGAGGCATTGAGACAAGAGTTTCCAGAGTGTAATTAAGAGTAGAATAATAGGATCCATGAAAAATTGATGGAAAGCCATGCATGGTTTAAGGGAGTTCAAAGCTGATCAAACGTGAATTCAGGGGAAAGGACGGATTAATGATGCTCCAGGCGGTTTCAGGAGGGACTCTGGTGAGTTTGGGGGCTCCAGTACCGGGGCTATCGAGGGTTTCATGGGGGCTCAAAAAATTTCATGCAAGTTCCAAGGGGTTTAAGATCGACTTCGAAGGAGTTCAGGGGTTCGAAGGGTTGACGGAAGGTTTCAGGGAGAATCCAAAGTTTCAGAAGAAGGTTTCAGAGCGTTTAACGTTTACGAGGACGGGTTTCAGAGCGTTTTACAAGGACGGGTTTCAGTGCTGTTTAACCATTTGGAGCCGGAGGGGTCAATATGACCCCGGCAATGAAACCGAGCATAAGAAGTGTGTTCGAGGCCAGCAAGGTTACGGTAGCGACGGTAAAACAATCCGGGTCCAAAAAGTTAAGGGAAGTTTCAAAAAATTGCATGCAGTATTAGGAGGTTATTCATTATACTACGAGAGAACTTTAGTTGATCTCGTAGATTCAATTATACATATGCTTGAGGAAGCTTTACAGCGCCGGTATTATTAGTAAATCCAAGTAGCTATGATCAAGGGACTTAATGGTGACCTGAGCAGACATCAAACTGACCATTTGAGAGAGCATAGTGACATGCGGCTGTGTAAAAATGGAATTTGTTCCTAATTCATCAAATAATTACAAGTTACCTTTGTAGTTCCGATGACCAATACTCAAGAAACTTCTTGTCCGAAAAACAATAAATTCATTACTTTAAAACATAGATATTAGAGTGGGTCATCGTTTATATGGAAAAAATGAAAAATTCAATGGAATCCCATCAGATCGAGGCTTTTATGATCTCATTTTAGGACCCAAATAAGTGTGCAAAATTTTGGCACGATCGGTTATGTTTACCTTTTGCGCATCGCGTATGAAGTTTGTATGGAGTTTTACATGGGAAAACACACTTTTTTGCATTTCTCTCATAATAAGCTCGATTTTTTCTAAAACCATATAACCGATAAAGTGAAAACATAGCCTAGGGTGTCCTGAAAAACTTTGTCGAAGATCGCGAAGTGATCTGATGCTTATGAAAAATGTTATAGTGTTGGCATTGCTTGGCGAAACAACATGATTTTGTTGCTATTGTTATTGTTATTGTTATTGTTATTGTTATTGTTATTGTTATTGTTATTGTTATTCTTTTACATGTTAAAACATAAACACATGCATGCGGTTCGTTAGTTATAACTATTTTCACAAGCATCGGATCGCTTTGCGGTCTTCAACCAAGTTTTTCAGAACATCCTAGGCTATCATTTTACAGTATCGGTTAAGAAGTTTCAGACAAACTTTTTCAACTTATGACAAATATGCAAAAAAGTATGTTTTCCCAAACAAATTTCAATTGCAATGCGCAAAGTGTAGACGCAACCGATCGTGCTCAAGCTTTGCCCAGATACTCAGGACCCAAAACGGAACCAAAAAAGCTTTGATCTGAGAAAACGGTTCGGATGACGCACACTAATAGATATGTGTGGGCTGATGTAAGTAACTAATATCTTAATAATTCAGCGTATAGATTCGATGACCTATTTCAAAAGATTTCTTGGAGGCCCTTAGAGATTCTCATAAGCTCCCCTCATGCTACCTCTCCACTTTACTTCACAGCCATCTTAAACGCCCATTAAATCTCCTCACCACTTCTTAAACCTCTAATCAAGATCGTAGGAATCACAATATTCCCTCAGCTTTTATTACACCTCAATGTCATACTTTTCCTGGATCAACCCAAAGGTAAATATCAAATCAACAATGACTCCCGGTGTACGCCGGTAAAATATCCGCCAGAAAGTATAAATAAGCATCCGCTGAACGGCTCCCACCATACTTACGATTATAATCCATTTTGGTGCACAGCAGCAAACTCAGCTTCCGGATTCCAACAGCAGCAAGCAGTACAGCTAGCTAGTAGTGTAGTGCGCAGAACTGTTCAGAGCAGAAACTTATTCCATTCACAACAGTCGCCGTTGATATCCGCCGCGTCCTTCCGTGTGGCAAACAATTGGACTCAGCTGCCGTTGTTTCTGCTATTGCTGTTTGCTGCTGCTATAACTGATGATGACGGTAATGGCTGGCACTCTTGAATTTGCACTGGAAGTGTTATGATTTCCGCGGAAAACAATTATCGTTTCACAACTTTGTGTTGGGGGCACAGAATACGGGATCGTCGATGCGGAGGGTGGTTACGCGGGAACACTTTTCCATACGCTGATTTTGAATCCCCGTCTGTACTAATGCACTTGTTTTTCAAGAGGAATAGATTTCAGTTGAATTTGAATATGATATTTCCCCATCATATAAAAATACGAGATTAATTATTTACGACGAACTACAAATTCACGAAGTATCACGACATTCAGGAATCTTACTGTATCTCTTTTTAGAAGGGAAACCTGTATAAGAATATGTATAAAAACAATATTTTGATTTTTCAACTTTACCTAGTTGGTGTGACACCAATGTTGATGCGTACACAAGTTTAATGAAAAAGTGAGATTGAAATTTCAAAAAAAAACCCCCACGTGCTTCAGTGGGAATCGAAACTTTGACTCCCAATTCTCAAGACGGGCGCTTCTTTCCTCCAAGCTACAGAGCCACTTGACCATCTCCATCTCCGCCTTCAGGGGACAGTATAGTGATTTCCAGTGAAATTCAATGTTTCCAATATACTCAATGCTACAGTATGAGGTAAGCACCCAAACGTAGAATGATACAAAAGGAAACGAATCGGATCTTCCATTTATTGGAGCTGGAAACAATGCATATCGTTCTGTGGACAAACTTAAGTTCAATCGAAAGAACTATACGTCCCATCAAAGCTTTGTTTCGATACTCAATTTGTGAAGGGACGGATACTAAGGATGGTAGCATTCAAACGAATGAATACGTGCTAAGCGGAAAGTGGAAACAGCACTACGAAAAACATCTGAATGGCTTGGGAAACCTGTACCAGAACCGATTTCCGGATTCCTACAATCACCGGTAATTGATTCAGTCACTAATTAAATGGTGGATCTTTTCTCATAACATTCCTGTATAATCATAAAGTTTCGCAGTTTCCTAGCATTCAGCGAGAGACTACACACATGTACACGCCAACTGTTACTCAGAATCACCAAACATTTCACACTCGTTTCCTAAAACACAGAAAGAACCGAGTGTTCGTTTTCACACCATTCGTGTTTCGATGATTTGCTCATCAGACACAGTGCCGCAACAGCCAATGTGCATCGGAAAAGAGGAGGGTCGAACAAAATGCCCCGTTTGCAGTTTAGATTACTTAGATATGTCAGATGGAGGATTTTTTAGAAACATTTAAGCAAATTTTGATTTGAGATTGCTAACCATAAATGCTGTAAGATGTCTGTGCTACCGCTTCTGATTCGTATTCAAAAGGTCCTGGGTTCAATCACTGGTCCGTCCCTTTTCTCCTACTTTATATATTTCTATAAGCTTTCTCCCTCCTTTCTACATATACAACTCATGTATAAAATATGTTCATAGCCATTGCTAGAACCAGAAACGGTTGAAAAGCCGTTTCCATTCCATCCAGCTTTCGCAGCACAGTTTTAATCTATTATATAACGCTTATGAGTTATGCAATCAAACGAACTGTGCCGCATTAGCTTCATAGTAATAATCACAGAAGCCTATTCCCCTTACGCCTGGCATCCACGCACCAATGCGTGAACCTTCCGCCAACCATATCCGATCAACACTCCGACACCCGCATGAATTTGTGCAGAAGCAGAAGTATATTCGGTTTGCTGTGGATACAAACGATTACAATCGAATCATCACTTCCTTCTCCTTCCCCATAAAAAAGAAGATCACGAACGCTTACAATCTGAAGTAGTTTGCTAGTCTCCAGCAGAGATCTCATTGGTTCCATGTGTGAGTGTAGCTAGTCTGACGGTACTGGAGTAGCATGCACGAGCGGTCAATTATGCTCAAGCTGAAGCTGAAGGAAGTTATTTGTGCTATTCATACGTTTGGTCATAACTTCACAATTCATGCATATAAAAGGCACATAAAGGCATATGATACTGCATGAAAAATGTTCCTATTAGTTTTGTCACAGTATTTGTTGTTGATAAGTAATTTACTTTTGAAATGTGATTGATCTCTACAATGTACACATGTTCTCCGAAGAAATTACTGAAGAATCATAATATACTAACATAAAGAGAATTTCAATTAAATTTTTACTTTTTTTTTTTTTTCATTTGGGGTTCAAATACCCGAAATTGCGATGATGTACTCTACAATCGCAAAGAATACTTTGCAGCACCTTCCCCTCCTAGCTATCATATTTGTTTTGAGCCGCTTGTACTCGTGATGTTTACATTTATAGACTCTCTTCTAAGCTTCTTTATTGCGGCCGACGGCGGTGGCGGCAGTGGCGGCGACCAGCTACGTTTCAAAAGCACCTACGACAACGACGACGACGATGACTTCGTCATCATATTTTTATTGGTATTATGTAACACGAAACCCGTTGACTTTGTCGTAATTGCTTCAAGGCATACTGGCTAGCTGGCTGGCTGGAGCAGAACACACCTCACAGGTAAAAGGTATAAGTACCTACACTGCCTTCGACAATGTATGCCGAGCGGATTAATACTGAGTGGTCAGTGGCTTATACTCACAGAAAATCAACCGATGGAATTTGCTCCAATGGATCAACCCACTGACTGTGACTGGGATATTTGGAATTTGCACTCCATTCCATTTGTTCATTATTTGCCATCAATTCATTGCAGATTGTCAGCTCCTAAAATGTGTGCACCCACGCGAATCGATGACGATAGAGCGTTCCAATTGGGTCCGATCAATTACTGTGAAATTCCATAACTGCTTGCGCGGAATACAGTATCGGACAAATATATGGAGCCTTCAGATAGCATCAGTATTACTCAAATGATTTTCCCCAGAAAAAAATTAGAGCAACTTCTAAAAAAAAATCCAAGAGACTCTTTACGAAAATTATACAATTCGAATACGAGGGAATTTGGAGAAACCACCTCAGTTATTGAAGGAGGAAACCATATAAGAATACCTAACTGAGTTTTTGCAGACTATCATGAGAAATCTCCAAGAGACACAACTCAAACAAGTTTCTGGAGGAATCTTTATAGCTTTTTATGGTGAAAACCCAAAGTTGTTCTTGTAGATTTGAAGGACTTCATTAGAAGACAGTTTGGCGACCCTACATGACCCAAAGGTTTATAAGTCTTTCTACTAGAATTCAGTTTGGTTGAATATGCAACGTTACTCAGTACTCAGTTTAGTAGATATGGCCTATAGTGTCTCTAAATGACATTTGTGAGTTCAAGAGCTTCACGGATCTCAGTAGATTATGCAATGGTATTATTTATGGCGAAAACACATAAAGTTATACTTGTAGATTTGAAGGACTTCATTATAGGACAGTTTGGACAACCAGTAGATTATGCAGTGCTATTATTTATGGCGAAACACAAAAAAAATATTCTTGTAGATTTGAAGGACTTTACTACAAGGCAGTTTGGAACACTTAGAACATCCCAGAATATAAAACACCTTTTGATATTCTTGACGAAGGTTAAATGAATACATATGAACGTAACCCAGATCCAAATTCAGCTCTTTTCGTTTCTCCATACTTCATGGTGTTCAGGATGTTCTAGGCTGTCAGTTATGTATCAAATATGAATATTTCCATCATTTCTTCCTCAATTTTCAACAACTTTGCTGAGGACAATATTATGTTTGATTGAATGTGGGAATTTATACAGCCGTTTCTATGTTGGGGTCATATATGACCCCTCCGGCTGCAAAGGGTTAAGTAATTCCTCCAGAAATTCTTAAATAGAAGGATTCAATTAGAAAATCGTTCCGAAATTCCTACAGCTGTGCAATTCTTTCCGAAAATCTTTCAGGGAATTTTCAAAACATTCGGCAAAGAACACTTCCGAAGGTTTCACTTAGAAATTCTTCAGGAATTCCATGGATTCTTTCAGACATTCGTACAAGAATTCGTGAAGTAAATCACCCACGGATTTATTCAGAAATGCTCACAGCGATTTTTCAGACGAAGTTCAGGATTTCGCCATAAATGTCTCCAAGGATTTCTTTAGAAAATTTTGCACAGACTTCTTCAGAATTTTTTAATGGTCTAGCGTTGGGCAATTTTGAATTGATGTTCACAACATCGATGTTTTTGTTCCGATTATTCGATTTTTTTTAATCGATGTTGAAGCCCCACGAAATCGACCAAATCGATTTTTTACATTCGATTTTTCTTTCGATTCAAAAATATTAAATTTCTTTTTTTTAGAATGATTCCGAATGGATTCTGAACTTTTTTTTTGTTCAGAATCCCTCTTAGGATTCTAGATGAATGTTTCTTAACTCTCAGGTGGCGGTGCTAAAAAAATAGCCTCAGAAGACTGTGCCTACAAAACACCGTTACACTAATTTTTAGAAACATCATATCTTCTTCGTTTTAAACCCAAATGTAAAATTTTTTATATTGCCGAAAACCTTGGGGCCTCAGCTTTCATAATAATTTTTCATACATAGTCGTAGCGAGGAAAAACGATAAAAAGGGGCTCTTCAAAGAGGGGCACCTCCTTAAAAACAGCGTTACACTAATTCAAATGCTTATATCTTTGCTGTTAATCCACATAATTACAATTTTCTTCCATAATTGGAAACCACCAACACTCACCTTGCTAGAAAAAATATCGAACATAGTCGTAGCAAGGATAAGGGCAAATGGGGGGCACCCCATTTATGTGTTCGCCAAACATATAAAAAATTATATCAGCCCCGTTTTGCAAGCAAATCATGATTTTCTTTTACGGTCAGAATCTTCAGGTGAGGTACTTCCAAGAAAAAATGCAAATCATGGGCGGAGCTAGGAAAAACAGTAATAAGGGGCAATTCTTTCAAAATCGTCCAAAAATTTCAAAAAAATCATAACTTGACCATAAAGTAACAAACAATCAATTTTCTTGCGCTAATTAGAAGCTAAGAATCTTGCACTATCGAGAAAAATAACACACAGGCGTAGCCAGTGATATGGGCTCGCAAGGGGCACAGAAATTGAGTTTTCAAATCAGTACACATAATCAATATTCCATACTAATTTCTCAGTCATCAAATCTAAATTTATTCTTTCTTTTTTTACCACTGTAAGCCACCAGAACCCACCTTGAAAGGATCAGGCATAGTCGTAGTAAGGAAATAATAGAGGGGGGGGGGGAGAGAGAGAAAGGTGACTTTAAATATTTCTTTAATATTTGCCGCTTCGCAGGTTAATGTCTTTCTTCCACGATAAGCATCATGAGACGATGAACTTTATTGGGAAAAACAAAATACAATACATAGGCGGAGCTAGGGAAATTGTAATGAGGGGCAGCATCTAGAAAAGTATACACACATTTAAGAAAGCGATAGCTCAACAAATTCTCATTTTCCTTCACAAATAAAATGTTAGGAATCTTTCTTTGATGGAAAAAAATATCACACATAGTCGTAGCCAAGGGTTCATACGGAACATTTAATTTTAAATCAGTTTACTAACATGCACTATTTATTTTTCTATTACCAAATGATCTTCTAAAAATGGGGTGGGAAGCTAGTTTTAGGTGTTCTCCAAACCTTTTCATTTCTTTCACAATTCCTTATGCCCATTTTCGTGTTCAACAGGAATCGCTCAAGATATTTCTCGATGGATACTGGTAGAAAGTATCAACAGAGAATATTATTTGAATCATTTCTGAACAACTGCGTACTGCGATGCAAGATAAACGATTACTTAGGAAATACAGGGAATGAATTTCCTATGCATCAAAATAGGCCCATATATTCCTACTGAACTGCAAATAGCCTTTCGGTAAAAAAAAAACATTAAAATAACACTAAAAATAGACAAAGTTTAGAAACAAGTAATAAGGGGCAACCACTTAAATCAATTACTCCTACGGAAGACATAAAGAATGAAAAAAAAGTTCAAAATTAATAAAAAAAACTCTTTAAAACTCTTCCAGCAATTCCTACTAGGATGTCTCTAGAAACACCTTCTATGAAATCTCCTGAAGTTCTAGAAATTCCTCCAGAAAATTCTTCAAGAACTTTTTGTGGGATCATTCAATGCAATATTCCATGAATTATTCCAGAAGTTCCTCCAGTGATTTCTCCAGGAATATCTTCAGAGATTTTATCCAGAAATTTCAGCTGTGATTCGTCAAGCAATTGCAACTGTGGTTCTACCAGCAATTCCTTCTAGGACTCTTCCAGAAATTCTTACTGTAATACCTCCAGTTTTCTCGTGGGATTTCTTCAGGATTTGTTTTTCTAGGATTAAGCATGGCAATATTCCGGACATTCTTATAGAAGTTCCTCCGGTGAATTGTCTAGAAATTCCTTCAGAGATTTTATCCAGGGATTCCTCCAGTTATTTATCATGGGATTTCTCCAGGAGATCCCCGTGGCCTTCCTCCAGAAATTCCAGCATGGATTCCTCACGTTCTATTCCTGTAGTTCTTCCAACTATTCTTGCTTAGACTCCTCCAGAAATTCTAACTGTGGTTCTTCAGAAATTCTGCAAGGGGTTCCTCTAGAGCTTTCTTGCTTTGACCCTTCCGTGCAATCTTCCTGTAATTCTTCTAAAAATTGCTTCGATTGTTCTGCCAGGGATTTCTTCAAGGACTCATCCAGAAAATCGTCCAGAGATTTTATCCAAGAATTCCTTCAGTTATTTATTCTAACTACCGTACCTCTAAGAATGATTTTAGTGATTGCATTTATCCTGGCATTCTTGCTGGAATTTTCCCGGGAAATCTTCCTGAGATTTTTTCAGAAACTTCTCCTGCGATTCCAGGGCCTTGGGTCTTCTCTGTGGAATCTTTCAGAACACCTCTACCAGTTCTTTCAGGGACTTGTCGAAATATTTATGCAGGTATTTCTTCAAGAAATTTTTCTTTTTATTTTCCAGACATTCCTGATAGGGTTTCTTTAGAAATTTCAGAATGGTTTCCTCCTGTAATCCCTAGGATTTCTGTTGAAATTTCTACAATGGTACATTCCAGAATCCTTCTAAGATTTCCTACAGTGATTTTCCCATAGATTCTTCCGGTGATTCCTCCAGAATTTTTATCCACTAGATTTTATCCAAAGATTTTCCCATGAATTTCTCATGATATTCCTCCATGAACTCCTCTTAGCCTTTCACAAGCAATTTCTGCTGTGGTTTTTCCAGCAATTCTTCCCATGACTCATCCAGAAACTCTTACTATAATACCTCGCGGCATTATTCTAGGGATTCTCCTGGGATTTATCCCAAAAATCTCTTGCTGGGATGATTTAACGCAATCATTATAGAATTCTGAAATCTCTAGAAGAAGTATTTCGGGAGATAATAAGTCTCTGAAATCCCATCCGAAATGGCTGGAGGAATGCTAAAAGAAGTTCCTTGAATATATGCCAAGAGGATTGCCCTACTGGAGGAATCGGTAGAGGTGTTCTGGAGAAATCCATGGAATCGTTGGAGAATTTTTTGGAGGCATTTCAGGAAGATTGCTCGAAATGATCCAGCAAGAATCCTAGCATTCTATGTCAGGATGGGAATTCCATACACCAGTATAGTGACAGCATTGAATCATTTTCAAAACATGGCCCTGGAAACATGATTCCGGAAAATCGGTAAACGGATTCCAGAATACCCAAATATATTCATATGCTACAAGTTTCAAAATCATGAAGCTTGATATGTGTTTATTCATCTTCGAAAAATGGACCGCGGAACCACCGGTACCGATTTCCGTGAAATCCACATATGGATTCCAAAATGGACAAATTATTTCGAATATCACAAAAATAGCTCAGAATGATATATCATAAAAAATCAAGAAATTTGAGGTGTCGTATAAGGTACTGAATTATATTCAAAAATTGACCCCGGAAGCGGTTCCTCGAAACATCCGTCAAACTGGTTCCAAGGCACTTAAGTGACCAGGATAAAATTTCAGACATATTTTTCTATCATTTTGAACTAGAATACGTCTGAAAACTAAACTTTTCTCATATCGAAATTCACTTTTCCCAATATGGATAATTCCAATGACCCATTTTTATTCCGGAATAACTCCGGAACCAGGTGTTCAATCCAAAAATCCCCATCAAATCTATAAATTTGAAGGATATGCGCTACTTGTGTTAAAATTTGGTTGAAAAATATTGAAAAACAAAAAGTTATCGCGAAAAGAGTGTTTTTTCGAACTCTTCTTAGGGGTTTTTTTTTATTAAAGTCGAACGAAAATTTGACAATCCATTTCAGAGATTTCATAAGAATTTTTCCAGGGATGTTTAATAGAAATCCATCGATGATGCCCTCAGCAATCCTTTCAGGGATCCCTAGGTACGCCTTTGGAAATTTGTCCAGAGACTTTTCCGAGAATTACTCTAGAAATTCCGTTGGAAATTATTGTAAGCAATCCTGTGGGAATTCCTAAAACGACTCAATCAGGTCTTCTATCAAGGTTTCCTTATGAACTTCCTCCATGCATTCCTTTGAAATACTAAACATTATTCCGGGAATTCCTCCAGAATTATTGAAATTTTCTCCAGAACGATTATTTAAGGCATCTTTGGGGAAATTCTCCAACTTTGTTTTGGGGAATTGCTATCAGGATTCCTTGTTTTATTTTTCAAGGGATTCGTTAAAATTATTTTTCCAAAATTGCTTAAGGACTTCGTCGCGAAATTTCGTTCGGAAATTTCCCTTGTACCATTTGAGAAGGACTTTTTTTTACGAATTCGTTCACGAGTTTCTTTGATGAATTCTTTCAGGAATCCTTGGAAAACTACTGCAGGAGTTTATAATAGAATTCTTGCATACGTTATATCAGGAGCTCATCTTGGTTTCTCAAAATACCCACTGAAAGACTTTATTTATGGATTTTTGATGATTTTTTGCAGGGAACCTCAAAAAAAGCTTCAGATATTCTGATGGGAATTCTTCTAAGGGTTCTTTCGGGAGTTTCCTCCAAGCATTATTTTGTAAATCCTATCAGAAAATCATAGTAAAATTCTCCAGAGATTTCATTGGGAGTTTCTCAACAAGTTGCTCAAGCAAGTGAGATTCCATAGTGATTCCGGCTTTGTTGTGCCCATACAGTGAAGAGAATTGTTAGACAAAAGATGCACAAAACAAGCAACAAAGAAAGCGTGGGGATTACTCTTTATCCCAACTGGTTACAGAAAATGACATGATCTCTATTTTTTATTGCAGACAAAACGGAAGCTGTATTTGTTGCGAACTTTTCAACTTGTGAATAATCAATTATTACTAGGGTAGGTAATCAAAAGTTGAACCAAATTGCGGCTTTCCGAAGTAGCGCAAATTTTGAGTGATTTTTTCTCCCACATGGAAATAATTTACTATGGGAAAATCTTATGTACATGAAAGCCATGGGTATAAGCTTTCTGTTAAGTGGGAAATAGTTTGTATTTGCACCGAATTTCAATGAAAAATTCGATTATTCGTCAACAATGATTTTAATCTTAATTTGAACCATCGTAATCATAATTTGAACCAATTTTAATCTTAATTTGAACTACTGGCGGCAGCAGCTCGAACATCTCCCACAACAGCCAATTTCGTGCTGAACAATAGAAAAACACATGGAGCTACTAATTCCCATAACTATTTTCCACACGCTCAGAAAACCGTTCTGATAAACGTGAACAAACAAACGCAAATTTGAGAACAAGCAAATATACACCGTGAACTGGAACTAGTTCCAGCTGTCAATATGGGTGTTTTAGAAACCGTGACATCTAGTTCACGGTGTACATTTCTCATTGTTGTTATCGTTGCTATGCATAGTTCCCGTTTGTTCCCGTTGCCGTGACTGAGCGTGCACGTATATCGGAACGGATTTTTTTGCGTGCATTAGGCAGTGGAATTTCAGAATGTTCTAAACTCTTCAGGAACTTGGAAACTAAATTTGGGTTTTTTCATCCCCCAAGAGTAAACAAAACAACCACTAGCGCAGTCTGCAGGCCAACACTGGAAGCTCGCCCCCGTTTATTAGTTCAAATTTAGATTACAAATGGTTCAACTTAAGGTAACATTCTCCAAGTAAGAATTACTTAAATTTGATAAATTTATGACAAATAATGCGGAATATTATTCGGTTGGTCGATGCTACGATAAATAAGCTTTCATTTGATGTGTTCACATATTGCGTGTGATACAATGCATGAGCTGTACGAGTGCACCAAAAATGTGCTTTATCTGGGGGGGGGGGGGTGTTCGAGAGGCTCTTGAGAAAACCTTCTTACCGAATTTCTCCTGGCATATCATCGAAAATTCTTTTAAGATTACACTAGTTTACAGCATTTCCCGAGCAGAGGAAAATATCAAAATAATAACAACGGAATCACAAAACCTGTTTTTATATCTCGGTTTGTTATTATTAACTTATTAAGTCATCACCGTTCCATAACATGTTCTGTTGGGCAATCTTATTTTGTTATGATCATGCTCTTGGTATATTTTATTCAAATTACATTTTAATATCATGTTTTGTTGTAGCACAAGTTCAGTTATTATTGTGTCATTGAGACTGTACAAATATTTGATCATTAATATTACAACATAACTAGCTTTGCAATCAAAACTACACCATTCGAGATTTTCGTTGTTCACACCATTCCGTGAGGAACTCTAAGAGAAAATATTATTTTGTCATCAGTTCATCTTCTTTCTGACATTACGTTTTAACTGTGACAGAGCCAACTTATCAGCCTTTTGTTTTATAAGCACTTTGAAAAGTATACCTGTTTTTTTGTCCCAGCTTCAGTTAGGTGTGAATACGAATATAGAGAGTGTTATAGAGTGTTAGCCATTTTATGAAACATTTTGGATCAACTGGTGGAATTCCAGGACAAACAACACAGTTTCGACAAAAATGTAAAATAATAAGTCATCAAGAAGAAGAACTCTATTCAGGCCAAACATGTCTAAAGGTCCTATCTGCAGAAGAGCGGCTCTCTTTGGTTTCCCTCTCTTTCGTTAATATCTCAGCTGTTCATATGAATGATGATTGTCTCCTTGCATAGAAAGATGGTCAAATCAATCGTCTTTTGATTTGTACTGCAAAAGTAGTTGAAAAGTTTACCATTACATTGCAATAATTGAAAGAGAAAGTGAATAAAGAGAGTCTCTCAATTGCAGATAGGACCCATTGAAATGTTCGGCCTGTATTGATTATTTTTAGACATTATTTTTATTGATTTCACTGCATCGAGTCCACTTAGATTCACTTGGATAAATGTGTCAATCAATGAGGTAATAATGTAAATTAATCTTATAGACAATGAACCACCTAGTAAAGGGCGTCAAAACGTCGGTAGTTTTTCATCTTAAGTTGTTTTGAAAATAAACGAAAACTATTGTTTCTCTCTGTTTTCGATAATAACTCGCTTGCGACAATAATAGCGTCCCAATTATGAATGAAACATTTAACAATAGATCCTATTGTTGCGTATCTTGTTGAATTCATATGGGATTTTGGAGGAGTTCCTATCCGCAACAGAAAAAAAGCAAATTTTGTTTTCAGATTGTTATCAATAACTTATTCATATCAAAATTTGTTATTGAAATATTTTAAAAAATCGCTGTTATTAAGTTGTTATTGAAACTAACAAAACATGTTATTAAACAGGTCTTCCAGGAACATTTTTTTGTCATAATTTTTGTTATTTTGCCGCTTATGACAGACAAGTTTATAACAGGATATGTTATGTAAATAACATGAAAATAACTCTTTCCGTTACTCAGTTATTTTTCCAGAATAACACATTCTATTATGCTGTTGCTATTCCCTTCTGCTCGGGTTTTGAACTCGGTAAGCTGATGATCGTTTTTGGTGTAGAATCATACTCTGAGTTCAAAAACGCGAAGGAAGAAATATACAGTGGAGCGGATTTTTTTCGATTTTCCATACAAGGTTGATGATTTGAAATCGATTTTTGTTCAATTTTTAAGCAAAGTCGCTCACTTCACACGTCTCATTCTCCGTAGTCAATGCTCCGATTGACCTGAATTTTTTTACTGTAACTCGTCTACATATGATATGTCAAATAAACATTGAGAAAGAATTTTTAAATTGTTTTTTCTTATTGACAAAATATATTTCTTCATATATTTTTGGAAAATTTGCTAAAATTTAAGGAGATTGTCCCCAAAACTCGCCAATATCTTAAATTTCATCAATCTGACACAAAACCTGCATTCAGATGATCGAATTGTACAATTATATTCAGCTTTTAATTTATGGAAAAAGATTTAAATTTGGTTGAACAAAACGCAAGATTTTTGAATTTTATTAAATTCTATATTTTAAAAAGTTGTAAAACTCGATATTGAGCTAAAACTCAAAAACTGTTCTACATTAAATTTTTTGAAGCACGGTTTCGAAATCAGCGCTAAATTATGCTTCAAAAATTTTGGTCATTGACGGAAGTTAACGACTTCGTTTTATTTTGTAAACTAGTGTTATTTGAGCCATTTCTCCAGGGATTCCTAGTGGAATTTTGTAAGGGATTTCTTGGAGAATTCTTTTAGTGATTCCTTCAGAATTTCATCCACGGATTTCATTAGCAATTTATTCCTACTATTGTTCCTAGCTCCGCCTATGTATTGTATTTTGTTTTTCCCTATAAAGTTCATCGTCTCATGATGCTTATCGTGGAAGAAAGACATTAACCTGCGAAGCGGCAACTTTTAAGAAATATTTAAAGTCACCTTCTCCCCCTCCCTTTTATTATTTCCTTACTACGACTATGCCTGATTCTTTCAAGGTGGGTTCTGGTGACTTACAGTGGTAAAAAAAGAAAGAATAAATTTAGATTTGATGACTGAGAAATTAGTATGGAATATTGATTATGTGTACTGATTCGAAAACTCAATTTCTGTGCCCCTTGCGAGCCCATATCACTGGCTACGCCTGTATGTTATTTTTCTCGATAGTGCAAGATTCTTAGCTTCTAATTAGCGCAAGAAAATTGATTGTTTGTTACTTTATGGTCAAGTTATGATTTTTTGAAATTTTTGGACGATTTTGAAAGAATTGCCCCTTTATACTGTTTTTCCTAGCTTCGCCCATGATTTGCATTTTTTCTTGGAAGTACCTCACCTGAAGATTCTGACCGTGAAAGAAAATCATGATTTGCTTGCAAAACGGGGCTGATATATTTTTTTATATGTTTGGCGAACACATAAATGGGGTGCCCCCCATTTGCCCTTATCCTTGCTACGACTATGTTCGATATTTTTTCTAGCAAGGTGAGTGTTGGTGGTTTCCAATTATGGAAGAAAATTGTGATTATATGGATTAACAGCAAAGATATAAGCATTTGAATTAGTGTAACGCTGTTTTTAAGGAGGTGCCCCTCTTTGAAGAGCCCCTTTTTATCGTTTTTCCTCGCTACGACTATGTATGAAAAATTATTATGAAAGCTGAGGCCTCAAGGTTTTCGGCAATATAAAAAAAATTTACATTTGGTTTTAAAACGAAGAAGATATGATGCTTCGAAAATTAGTGTAACGCTAATTTTAAGCACCGTCGCCTGAGAGTTAACTATGTTGAAGATCCCCTCTTAGGATCTCTCTCAGGGTTATGGGGCAATCTCTGGGGATTCTGATGGGATGTCTTTCAATACTGCAGGAGAATCCCTCTCATGATTTTCATAATCCATCAGGGAGTTCCGAGGATATCTATCTAAGCATGCTGGGAGAATGCCGAGGAAAAGCTTCTCTCAGGATTCTGAGGGAATCCATCACAGGATTCCGGAAAGTTCATCTCGGGAATCTGAGGAAATACATAAGGATTCTGGAAGAATTCCTCTAATTCTGAGAGAATCCATGTCACAAAACTGAAGTAATCTCTCCCAGAATTCTAGAGAAATCCTTAATAAAATTCAGGGAGAATGCCTATCGGAAGAGTTTTTCTCTCTTTTCTGAGATAACGTCTCTCAGGATGCTGGTGTGATAATTTTCAGCATTTTGAAGGAATCTCTCACAGAATTTTAGAGAAATCCTCAGAAATATGGAAGAGTCCCTTTAATTTTTTTTTATCTCAACTGTATTATTTGGGAATACCTATCATAATTCTAAGGAATCTCTGGATTCTAAGGGAGTTCATTTCAAGATTTTGGGGTATTCCCTACCAGGGTTTCCTATCAAGGAAGAAATCCCTTTCAGGATTCTAAGAAATGTCTGGATGATCTGGGCTGATTCCTCTAAGGATTCTGGAAGACCCTCACTTAGGATCCCACTCAGAATTCTGAGGAAATCTTTCTCAGCATTTCCAGGAACTCCTCTCAGACTTCTTGGAGAATCATACTCGACATTCTCAGAATTGTGACGAAATTCCTCTCAAAATTGTGGGGTAATATTTCTTTAAATTCCGAGGGAATATCACTAAGCATTCTGCAGGTACTCTTTCCCCGAAAATTCGGCATTCTGGGGTAATCCCCGTCAGGATTCTGGGGAAATATCTCTCAAGATTCTGGGGAACTTGTCTCATGATTCTGGAGAAATCCTTGGGATTCTGGCGTTATATTTTTCAAGATTCTAAGACATTTTCTTTCATAATTATTAATTATTGAAGAATCTCTCACGAGATTCTGGGCAGAATTCTCTAGAGAAATTTGGATTTCAGAGAATCCCTCGCATAGATTTTGCGATTCCTCTTAGGGTTCGGAAGAAATCCTTCTCAGCATTCTACGAGAATCCCAGTAGAATTCTGTTTTCTGTGTTCTGGAACAGTTGCTCCCAGAAATTTCTTCCAGGATTCTGAGAGAATCCCTTTTAGTAATCAGGGAAAATACTTGACAAGTTTATGAGGAAATTTTCGAGATTATGGTGTAATAGTTTAAAGAATTCTAGAAGAATCACTCTCAGAACTCTGGGACAATCCTTTACAGAGTTTAGGGGAGTCCTTTCAAATATTCTAGGGAAATGTCTTTCAGGAATCTGCGGTAATTTTCTGTTTTATGTGAGAATACCTTTCAGAATTCCAGAGAATCCTTCTCAGGATGCTGCGGAAGTCCAATCCTTATCTGATTTTCGGAAAAATCTCTCTTAGGTTTCTAGATACATTTCTCTCAAGAATCTGGAATTACCCCTCTTATGATATCCCTCTAGATGCTGGGGCATCACTCATAGAGAGGAATACCTTTCGGGATTCTTGCACAATTATTCTCAGCATTCAATGGATTCCACTCAGGATAATTTGGCAATTCTGGGAGAATACCTATAAGAATTTGTAATATTCTATAATACCGAATCGATATGAAAACATCGATTCAAAGCATTCGATTAAATCGGTGAATCGATTCTGCTGATCCGATTCGAATCGATTCACAAAAATCGATGTCTCAGCCAGATTTGCCCAATGCTAATTTCTCAAAGAATTTCTTCAGAAATTTATTTTTCCTTCACGAATTTCTCTAGAATTTTCTTCAAGAATTTTTTGAGGTAGATTTCTATGGGGTTTCTTCTGAAACTCAGTGAGGCATTACTTTTGTTAATTTTGTGTTTGTTAATTCTTCTTGAGATTTCCGAGCAGAAGGGAATAACAACAGCATTAGGACTTGTGTTATTTGGGTAAAATAACTGAATAATAAAATCATACATAACATATTATGTTATAACCTTGTCTGTCATAAGCGGCAAAATAACAAATATCGTAACAAAAAATGTTCTTGGAAAAACATTTTAATAACTTGTTTTGTTAGTTTCAATAAGAATTTAATAACAGTGAATTTGAAAAATATTTCAATAACAAATTTTGATGTTAATATGTTATTGGGGGTCATTCAAATATGACGTCCATCGTTTAGAGGGGAGGGGGGGTTTGAGAAAGTGTGATACTCCATGTATAAGGTATACAAAATAGCGTGACAGAGGGGGGAGGGGGTCTAAAATTTCCGAAAAATGATGGACGTCATACTTGAATCGGCCCTTGATGATAATCGGAAAGCAAAATTTGTTATAATATCAAAATCGTTACTAAGTAAATTGTGATACTTATTATATAAAATTATTCACTTTGTCTCAAAAACCCACCAATAACATGGGTAACAATACTTTAAATGATCGAAAAATACTATATTCAGTTTTTAATTCATTCTAAGAGCATGTAAAAGTAAAATCTTCCAGAAATTTCTCCGAGAGTTCTTCCACAAAATCATTCACAGATTTTCAAAGACAGCTCTAGAAATTCCTCCACAATTATGAACAGAATCTGTTCAAGGATTTCTTCAGAATTTCTCGTGATTATTTGTCCCGAATTTCATCTTTTCATTTCTCTGAAAATTTCTTTGAGAATTTCACCAGGATTTTTTTTCCGAAGAGTTCTTCAGGAGTTTTTCAAAAGATTTTGCCAGGAGTTCTAATAATTGCTCAGTAGAATTACTTTTAGAATTTCTAAGAAGATTGCGCCAGAGTTCTTTTGAAGATTTCTCCAGGGTATCGAAGGGTTCCTCCAGAACTTCCAAGTGTTTTTCCGAATATTATTACGAAAATTCCTTATTTCAGAGGAGTCGTTCAGAAATTTTCGTCCTAACAGAATACAAAAATGGAACAAATCAAAAGGACAGGTCATTATTATTGAATTGTTGCTTTGATTTCAAAATTTGTTACTGTTGTGCTGTTGTTGATAAGTTGATCAATAGTACAACAATAACAAAACTTATACTTCAACAAAACATGTTATTGAAATGTAATTGAGTGAATGTGTATCAATAACTTGATTATAATCAAATGAGATTGTCCAACGAAACTTGTTATGGAAAAGCTATGCCTTGATAATTAAATAATAATAAAACCTGATATAAAAACAGGTTATGTGATTTCGTAGTTATTAATTTGATATTCTTTTCTGCTCGGGTTTGTTTAAAAAATCTTCTTAAAGTTCCCAAAGGAATCCTTCAGATTGCCTATCAGAACATAGATTCCTTTAAAAAAAATCACAAAAATTCTTTCGTAAATTATTTTAGTGGTTTCTTTAGTATGTTTTCCAGATAATTTTTTAGAAATTCGTACTACCGTGTAAGCACCAAACTTTGCGCAGAGCCGAACATTACGCATTTTAGTGTGCACTAAGACCTTGGGATGTAATATTGTCTAAACTTATATTTTTTACATATATCCACGACCACTTTATGTCTTCTATCGGAAAAAAGTTCACATTATGAACCAGCAACGTGTTTGACGATGTTTTGCAAAGTGCACAAAGCTAGGCCCTAGGGGAGCGTCCATAAATAACGTTACGCTTGATGGGGGGGGGGGGGGTGGAGGTTCAGTAAAGTGTGACAACTCATACAAAAATTTCAGAGGTCTCACACAAAAAGTTTGACATAAGGGGGAGGGTGGTTGAAAATGGCAATTTTTTCGTGACGTAATTTATGGACGCTCTCTAGGTGTGGAAAGTGTGATGCGTTTACGGTACTGATATTTCTTCAAAAAGTTCACCTGAGATTTGTTGTTCTAGGTATTCCATTGAAAATTTCTACAGGAATTTCTTCTGACATTCATCCAGAAAATCATACATGAGCCCCTCCAGAGATTCTTCCATTATTACATTCAGTGGTTCAGGTGAGAAATCCTCCAGATATTTCTGCAGGAGTTCAAGCAGTTCCTCTAAAGACAACTCTTAGAATTTCTGCATTCTGATTCTTTAAGGAATTATGTGAGAAATAATTCCTAGGAATATCTACAGGAATTCATTTAAAAGTAGGTATCTCAATATAAATATCCAGGGATCATTACAGAAGCTTTTCTAGGTGATTCGCCAAATATTTCTAGAGGAATTTCTTCAAAATACGTCCACAGATTGCTTCAGGACTACTTTCGGAAAATATTTGAAGAACTCATGAACAGGTATCTCCAGGATTTTTTTTCTAAAAATTACGCAATAAACTTTTCTCTAGTATTTTCTTGTGATTTCTTCAGTTATTCATCCAGATATCCATTGTAGACTTCCAGAGATTTCCACAGGGATTCTACTGGAGATGTCTTCTGAAATTTCTTCTCATTTTCCTTCTAATGTTACTTTACCCATAGCTTTGATGATATCTCAAGAGACTTTTTCAGAATTTTGGGAATTTCTTCAGGAATATCAGCAAGGGATTGCTTCAAAAGTTCTTCCATAGATTTTTTCAGAAAATCCTCGGAAAATTTCTGATTTTTTCCATTTTTCCTTGAGGAATCTCTAAAATAAACTCCTTAAAAACCAATTGAGGGTTTCAGCAAAATTTTGCTGAATTTTGCCGAGCTGAAGGTTCCACCAAAAAAATGCTGAAATTCATCAAAATTTTGCTGATTTGTTCCGTAAACTCTTCTGATAACCAGTAACGTTTTGCTGAAATTCAGCAAACTTTTCTGAAAGTTCAGCAAAAAGTTTTGCTGTGCCCTACAGCTCAGCTAAATTTAGCAAAATATTGCTGAAGGCGTTTGGTGTGTACCCTTAGAGACTCCTAGAAGAAATACTGGAAAGTCTTTGGAGAGATTGCTAAAGCATCACTGAAAAAAATCTGGAAGAATCCTAGAAGAAAGATCTGAATTAATCTTAAGAAAGCCCTAGGTGTGAATAAATTCTGTTGTTTAGGATTCATTCACCGTAAGGGATAGGTTTGGTATTTCTTGACAAACCTTCAAAAGAATTTCCAGAAGAATCACTCGAACAAGTGCCTAAGAGAATCCCTGAATATATAGAGCAAAACCTGTAGAAACCACTGGAGAAATTGCAACAATTATCTTTAAAAAGGGTTCTTGTAAAAATAGCTGAACTTCTTAAGGAAAATCCTAGAAGAATTTCTAAAAGAATCTCCAAATATAGTTGAATGAAAAAATCCTAGAATTACATCTTTTGAAGAAATCTTTGAAGAGAATTCCGAAGAAAAGATTCTGGACAAGATTCGGATAATATTCGTGTATGAATTCCTTTTAACATTTTTGATAAAAATGCATAAAGGATTCAAAGATTGCTACAGTTTGTGTATTCGTAACATACACGAACTGTAGCAATCCTTGTAGAAACCCCAGGACCCAAGCAACCAACATGTTTTATAAGAAATAAAGCTGCGCAGGTTTTGGTTAAATAGATGTTAATTTGACGTAAGGACTGTATCGGAAATTAACTATAAACATTCAAAATGCTCTATCTCGACACACGGTTGGTCTTTTCATTCCGGTTCTTCTATGGAATCTTCACAATATAGTTAAGTTTAGAACAGCTTGAAGAATTTTGGAAAATGTTTAGCATTATTAAAAATATGGGTATATGGGTATACCACACAAAATAACAATCTGTACAAACAGTTTTTATTTTATTTTTTTAACGTTTCAAACATTTGTAACGAAAAAAAATTGTACGGGGAAAAATCTGGAAAATAATGATTATTACTAGTTATGTACACATAACATATCACTCAAAACCGACTTTTAAAATTCTTATTTTAAATAGAAAAACCTCCAACATTAAGAATATGGGCTATCCCAAAAACACACCTACTTTTTGGTCGAACTTTGACGCTCTGTTTTAAATATCTTTAGATGTTATAAAATTCCGTTCTCTGGTAAAACTACCTCTTCAATAGATTTAAATACATACCCAATCGAAAAAAAAATCAAATTTTCTACTCTATGTATTTTTTTATTTGCGTAACCGTTGTATGAATACGCATAAAAAAGAGTTCCTCGAAAAATGGCCTTTTTTCATTTTTAAGAATTGCCCTAAACTGCGGAGGGAATTTTTCTTGATAAAAATAATTTTCCTATATCTTGAGCATTCTGGAGAAGAATATATTTGCGCAAAAATAAGAGAAAAAATTGAATATTTTCCCACAGTTTTCGCAATTTTTAATTTTTAGGAGGTGTCCAAAATTTTAAAAACATTTGTGCAATCATTGAGATAAAAGTCCAAGTTGAATGATTGTTTTTTGAAAGACAGAACTGCCATTCTTTATTTAAGAGATTTATATAGTATCTCCAAAAATAAAGTTATGTTTATTTCGAACAGATTATTTTTCAGTCAATTGTGAACGTTTATAGTTAATTTCCGATACAGTCCTTACACTCCCGATCAAAAGTTTGGGGTCACTCCCTCAAAAACATGTCATTTATTTAGGTCCATATCTCTGCCAAGTTGCGTTCGATTTCAAAACCCTAGGTCTCATTCGAAAGATAATAAGTCAAAGTAACTTTGAACATGATTTCGGTGAAAGTTTTTCAAAAATATTTGTATGTAAACTTAACCCGAAGTTGCCAAATTGTCTTAAAAACGAATATAAACTTACGACAGTGTCGCTGGAAATTGGGTTGACCAAATTTTGAGATGAGAACGGTGATATAACCTATTTTCTATTAGCTTTCGACTGCTTTTTACCGAACTTAGCTAGGGATTTAAAAGCGGACGCAAATTGGCGGAGATATGGGTCTAAAAAAATGACATGTTTTTGAGGGGGTGACCCCAAACTTTTGATCGGGAGTGTAAGTTTTACATTTCGTTAGAATAACGTTCTATACAACCTGAACTTACGCTGCCAAAACACTCATATGACATGTGTGTTTCTTGGGGAGGAATTGCTGAAGAAACCCGTAGTCTAGTTTCAAGATGAATCTTTTGAGAGATTACTTGAGAAAGCTCAAAAGACGACCCAAGGAAAATTACTACAAAGAATCCCTGGATAAATAATCAAAGAAATACATGGACAAGTATGGATTCTAAAGGGATACCTGGAGGAATATTTAGTGGAAATTTTGCAAAAAATATTCTACGGAATCCTGTGCAAATCGTCTTTATATAAAAATTCTGGAAAAAAAAATGACAAATTCTGAAAGAAACCCTGAAGATATTTCTGTCAGTATCGCTGGAGATAATCACGGAGGAAATGCTGAAGAGCATGGGATGGAATACAATCTTACTTTTTTTTATCGGAGAAATCTTCAAAAAAGTTCATGCCGTACTCGTAACAAAAAATTCCAACAAAAATGCTCCTTTCGCGGTAATTACAGGAAAATTTCGAGAAAAAATAATTCAAACAGGGGGTTTCCCAAAATAACTCCTGATTTGGCGCAATATTGAAGGCGTTAAGAGAAGCCTGAAATTCTGAACTCAACCAGTTCTGATTTTACTATAATAGCACTGATAGATTCTGTCAGAAACTCCTATGACTGTTTGACAATCAAGTTTCTTGTTTCGGAAATAAATACTTCCAGTGATTTCTCAATAAATTTCATTATAAATTATTGAAGACATTCTAATAGAAATTTATAGAGAATCACTGAAGGCAAATCAAAAAATTACTTACTTCAAACTTGAATGTCGAATTTCTGGGAAAAAAAAACTTAAAATACTACTTCTGATTAAAAAAACTACAAAAGTTAAAGTTTAAATTTTTGGATGAAGCAATGCAAACATCTATCCAATATTCCTATCAAAATCTCTAGCTTTTATTTTTCCAATATTTTAACCAAAAGTAAAAACTTTTTTTTTCAGTTTTTTTATACATATTATAATATCCTCTTACGAAAATCATAGTAAAATCTTTACGGGAATCCCAATATAAATTCTTGGAGAACCTGTCAGACAGAAATAAGTCGAAAGCTACTGAATTGCAAAGTGTCCCAGCTCGTATTCAGTAAGATTTCAGTACAATTCATACCAGATCATATCAATCACGGAGAAGCAACCATTGACATATACAGTGAATTTAAGCTAAGCTTTTTTTTTAATTGTTTATTTGAAATCAAATTCAAACTAGATACCGCTCCTATCAAAACTTCACAGTCATCACATCACAAACTTTACGTATTCTTCAAGCTTTCACTCACATAGATACATTTAATGATTCTTCCAACTTTTACAACACATCATATCACTTGATCACATTCATTTGTCCGGCACTGTATGCTTCGGTACGTGACGAACGTGAATGCCAAAACAAATAACACCGACCGACCGACCGCGCCGATCAAGTCAAGCGCGCGGGAGAACGATGACGACACCCGGTCAACGATGCAATAGACGACAACGCGACAACTCTACGCGACGTAGGGAATCTCGCCTTCTGTACTTCGGTAACTGCGAACTGCACGACCGCAAACTATAACGTCAACCGTCACAACCAACCGACCGACCAAGTGCGGCGGATGAGAAGCGGGATTCTTTTATCACGCTACTGAACCAGCTGAACGAACGATTCCAACTGACGACGGCAACGACGACGACGACGAATGAAGTAAGGGCTATGGACCGACGACGACAACGACAACGACGACGTTGTCGGCGCTGACTCTATAGAATCTAACCGACCGAGCGACTAACGTGACCGTCGGTTAGAACTGCATATTATCAAAAAATGAGCGCAATTTTTTTCCCTCTCGGAACCTAGGGCCTCCACATCGCGATTGGAGCTGGAAGCGAATTGCAGGCAGGTATGTGGAGTGATATTCGAAATTGTGCTATCTTCAGGGACTGTATTATAGTATACCAGGAAATGCGAACGAGAGTATTCTCACAGATTCCAAGAGACAATTTGAAGATATTCTAGGTCAGCAAAATTATTCTGGAGTCCTCAATAACTGATCTTGTAACACTAGCCATTTTCGCTACTTTGAGTAATGCTAAATAATCTAAAGTTCTGCTTAGCGTCCCAACCAACACTAGGACGACCACGCTGATGGGGCTATCACCTTGGATCTAGCTGGGCGTGATGCTGCATTTCTTACTCAGCCGCTGGATGCTAGAACAGACGCTGTTTGAGCCACACCTTCTTGGTGAACAGACGTTCGAGACGTACCTCCTCAATCTAGCTGAAGTCAGAAGGATAACAGTGCCCAGGCTGCACTACCAGCTAAGCACACAACTCTTAGTTGGCGGTCTTTTGTCATCGCTGGAAGCATGAGGTAGGAATTTGTGAGGAACAGAGCTATGTTTAACGCTCCTTGCCGTCTCATCACTTTGTAGCCATAAATGCTTTGATTCAAAGCACTTTATTTTGAGTTCAATATAATTTTCTCTGCTTGTTTTGCCTGTGATCACATATCAGTCCCATATTTGCTGGGTTTCCCATTCGTATGGGACAGTTCTTTTCGCCATGAAGTTTACATAACATTTATGAATCTACCCTGGAGTGAAGAACTTTCTACACTTGCGACAGTAGCCATTTCCGCTACACTGAGTAAAGAGGCTCACATAATGCATACGTTCTCGTTGCGGTGGCAGTAGTTAGACATAAAACCCATAGGAAAGCTATCAAGTAAACGCATCCAGGTGGTCGTGAGGAACAGCCGGATATTTTACTGTAACAGACAACAAATGAGGGAATTTCTATGATGGGTCGCGAAAAGTACATCTGGTGGCAAAAGGGGGTCGAGCACCTGAAAGTTTGGGAACCTATGCATTACAGTCAATTCTCCGGCTCTACCCCATTTGGCATAAAGGTCATTTTGCATAATGCCGTTTGGCAAAATACGAAGAACAGCCTTCTTGGTAAGAATGTGGATAATCCTTGTTGTGCCAGATGGCCATTGTGCCAAATGGGGTAGAGCCAATTCTCCCCATCGCTTGCGATGCGAATGTGGACGAATGTTTAAATTCCATGTATGGCTTCCCACCGTTCGCCGGTGTTTGCTGTCGTCGCTGACAAGCAAACACACAAACTAAAGCGATAACCGATCGCTGCTGCCTGTATTCGAGTGTGGAAGAAGATAAAAAGTGGAAATCAGGAACCCTGGTCTCAAGTGTCGAAGGAAGTGGAATTACACTCAGTAGCAAACAAAAAGCCTAGCCGATTTTTTTCACAATACCCGGCAAATTTAATCTTCTGTAACTTTGGCAATTATCAATATTTTTGGCTGAATATATTTATGTAACGCTTTCTGCGTAATGCGTAACACACTATGTGTCACGTGTGAGATATCATAAACAACTAGCATACGAAAATTTATGAAAATATGTCGTACAATATTGATTATTTATAAACTGTGTAATGTGTTGGTTTGTAAAACGGAACATGAACAAGAGTATTGATGACCATACACTTCGTAGTCGCTACTCCATGATTGATCTGAGCTAGCGAAATTACGTAGAGAACCAATACATGGATCTTGGGGGTAGAACGCCTTCCTCAATATATACGTTATTAGGTCAATTACGGCGCCAGTCACTAACTTTCGATCTTCTGGGTATGGGGAGGAATGTTAGTTTGGCAACCGTTGTTCCTAGATGTCGTATGTACCGTCATGCGGAGTGACATTGGGCCACTATTCCGCACGTTCAGAATACGACGGGAATGCATATTGTGTGCTAGACTACTAGAGTACACAATTCCAAAATACTTCGCATCCACCGTCGGAATCTCTGATTATATTGAATCCGCAGGTTTTGATGAACCAATGTTACCCCGAACGATGATACTACTGTGCCCTCCGTTGTTTTTATGGCCGATCGTACATCATACATAGTAGTGAATTCCGTATTAAGCTCGGGGCATATACAGGCTGCTGGAATTAGAATCAGAACGTGCTAAACAATCTATGATATCGGGACTTATTTCAGAGATAATTCCACAAATCACTCCAATTGTAATGAATATTCTAGGAATTTAGTCAGGAAATCATCCTAGGGCAGCGTTTCTTAAACTATAGGTCGCGATCCACAGGTGAGTCGCGGGCTAATTTTTGGTGGGTCGCAAAGGCTTTGGCGATATTGTAATACATTTCTTAATTAACTCATGTCAAATGGTAGTGCTAGCCATTTTCTAATTTACAAATACTCCCTTGGAGAATCAGCAAAGTTATTTCTAGAAATTGGGTTCCTCTTTGATTCTATTCAAAATATGTTATTATAAGTCTTAGTCTGGAGCATATTGAATATGTATACTACTGCGCTCTGAAATCGGTTCTGCAACTGTGAGTTTTCAATCAGAAGCTTTAATATTAGGGAAACAATTTGAGATTTTACTTGAGTTCAAGTAATGAGTTCAAGTTGTTGCTTGCAGTTTGCACTTTCAGGATTTACACGCTAATTTCAGCAGTAAAAAAATAGAAATACTAAAAATCTGCATAAAACTATCAAACTTCGACTAAAAAACCTAACCTTTTCAAATCTTCAGTAAAGCCAAACTTCGGTAAAATTCTTCCAAATGTCAATAATCTGAACTTTTACGGAAATCAGAACAACTGAAAAGTGTGTTCAATAAAAAATATATAAAATAAGTTTGTGTGAAGGATGACTACAAATTTCAAGAGTACAATTCTTTTGAGCATGCAGCAGTAGTATACTTATATAATCATTCTACTTGATATTCACCCAGTCGCTGTAAATATGCCTAGCATTTTCAACCATAGCATTCATTTTAAAGTAGATTTGAAAGTTCAGCAGTAGCATAAGTTTGCAACCTAACCCAATACCCATTCTGTAGTGTTGCATTAAGCCAGACCGGTAAAATATATGATAATCTATTAATGGTTTTCTAATTGCATTCTTTAAAAAAATCGCAGTAAACTCTTCACGAAATCCACCAATTGTTTCCCAAAGAAACTCTCTAGATATTCCTCCAGATATTCATTCAGAAATTATTACAGGGTTTTTTTTCCTGGAATTTATCCATATATTTCTTCAGTGAGGATAAACTTTATTGTTGTTTTTCCAATGCATGTGAAGGAATAAAATCAATAATGAAATCTCAATACTTTGCCTCACTTTGCCTAGGGTATATTTTTTTCACAGCCGTCGGATCACTTCGCGGTCTTCGACAAAGTTGTTTGGCATATAGTCACCTACAATAATACCAAAGGGTTTGATAATTGAACGCTTACAGCGTCACCTACCGGCAAAATTCGAAAACTTAAAATTTCTGCATACATTTGGCCAAGTTTTCCCATACAAACTTCAAACGATTTGAGCGCCTCCTTAGGATCAACCGATTTTGGTCAAAATTTGAACGTAGCTTCTGGGAGTCCAAAACAACTGATTAAGGAGGTAAGACTCGGCATTTTTCAAAAATTTTGTTCTTTATGTAAGTGTGGGCCACCCTAATAACTATTCTTCATCAATTTGTGGTTTTAAGAACACCTCCAAGTCCAAGAATACTTACTTGAGATTCAATCCATAAAACCATAAACACTACAAGAACTGTTGAACTTATTTTCAGTTTTATAAGGCTCTCGTAGTTATCTTCAATCAACCAATCTTCAGCAAGTGCAACTGTTCTCGCATAAGAACAGTTTGATACATGAAAAATATTAAAAAAAAACAAGCATCCGTTTTTTTTTTTTATTTTCATATTTCCATTTGGCAGCGATTATCAATCAAGAACACCTATCCGGAAAACCAACCTCGACGCGGTGCAGTACCAAATTCCTCCGGTTGCAGTATCCAAAATGAGGTTGTTCAGTCATCTTGGAAAAAAATTAAGACGTTCTTGAAGGAGGCCATTATAGCTGCATTGAGAACGCTATAAATCCTAGTATTTCTGAGTTATGCTTCTAACTCTGGCATGAGTTGAAAGAAATTTAAGACGATCTTATGGTGATGCTGATTGAAACCACCGATAATGGACCGACCACCGACCTGGATTCCAATGGAAGCCATGTTCATAAAACTCATTAACAATGTTCTCATTACCTGGAATATTATTTTTAAATATTTTATTAGTGCATTATAATGGAAGCGCGTTGCAATTTTTGGAAGTATCTTGCAACATATATACGATGAATTTTGCTTGGCATTTGGCATACTTGTTACACCACGGATGTTACGGTAACTTTCGAGGTGGTTTGAGCCGATTTCTTTTCAGCAGATCGCAAACTCCGGTTTTTTGGGTGCGAGTACAGCTTTAAGCTGAAATTTTATTATTTAATTAGTTTATGCATTTCGTTTACAAATTCAAGGCAAAATACTTACATTAATCGGTTTGAACATCACGTAAGAAATGATTGCATGTTAATCCGTAACATATGCGATACATATCTGTGATATTAAATTTAAGGTTAGAATAATAAATTGGATTCACTTCACTGAAACTTACTGTGATAAACATTGTGATAATTACTAGTTCATATTTTAATTACTATTCTAGTCCATAATTCAACTAACTATAACTGTAAGTAGATAATAGTTTAGCTTCATTCCAATGTAAATTAAGACATGTACACTTGCATGATTCTACACTTCTGCACACTTTTCCTATCTCATACTCTATCATTTGACATCTATCCTGATTATCGTGTGACGTGAGGCATTGTCCAACAATCACTTCGTTGCTGGCCAGTGCTGCCAGTAACATTCTCCCCCCCCGTAACACTGGCCACCGGTCCCAGTTTTACTATCGTATAAAACATCTGCTTTGACGCCGTATGCCTAGAAAAACATTTCCCATTCACGTCACATCTCTCGTATTTCTAATAATGTCCAGTACTCTGCTTCAACTGTGTTATCTTTCTTACTGTCATGACTTCAATATTTTGTAAGATTGTAATCGCAAACGTATTACTTCCATGTCTGTTAAAATTACAACTGTCCCTGACAAGCTTGAAAATCTTTAATCGTTCTAAAGGCGACCTATCTTTGTTGCCGTCATCAATACTCCACAGGTTCCCCAATTCGATACATTTATATCCCAACATAGACAGCTCCGTAAACATAAGCACTATCATCTCCGTTGTGGCAATCTGTTCCACAAACTTGAGCATCGAAACTAACTTGATCCTGCAGACTAACTTCCTCACAATTTCCACAGAAACCACTACAAATGTTCCCTGTTGCTGAGCTCTATTGCTAGTAATTGCTAGCGCTATTAGCTTCGAAACGTTTACAGTGGTCGCAATAACAACTAGCGATTGTCCACCTTCGCGCACGTTCGAATATATTACGTTGAATGGCAGATCAGACCGTATTTCACCAAGCCTGACATTCATCGGAAACGAAAACGAATATCTCTTATCGATTATCAACATTTTCGGTGGTGTAGCATCTGAATCCCAGGGAAATACGAAGCGCCCTGTCGAAAGCAGCTGAGGATTACCACCATCTGCTGTCCACCGGAGCACGAAAATGTCCATCATACTGGGCTCTACCGTATCTGGCGGTGACGGTTGGGCCGCACCTAGTATACACAGCGCACCGTCCATACACTTATCCCCTATTTCCCATCTCGTTATGTTGGCAAGCATACCGTAGAATTCACAAACAGCTAGCTCGTATATATTTAAAGTTTTCGCTTCGACGTTCTTATGCCTGCTCGATGGATTCGACAGATTTTTCTGCTGAGTTAGTTTGGTCGTGCTACGAAGACAGAAAGTACCACTGTAAACACGTCCACACGCTTTCTCGATCATTGATAAATCGTTCATCTGCTGTTCTCTCTTTTGCTTCTAGCTGCCTCGATCTCTATCATAGCGCCGTAGTAGTGTTCGCCTACCCCGATCTTGTTCTCGACAATATCTTTCGCTTACAGTCCACCGGATAGACAACAGTAGCTTATATTGAACCATGGAACGATTCAGGAAATGCCCAATGCATTCACTTATACGCGCTGTTGAATAACATCGAGCATAGTCTACATCACGGATTTGTTTACATACAAGTTCGCCAAAATCGTATTTCCCGAAAGTACAATGACCACTACTACCACGTAAACTACAGCAGCAGCGTTCTCGACTCTGAAGCATATGAACTACTTTCACACTTATTTCTGTAGTCTCTTCTTGGTATTCCGGGTTACCCACAACGACTTTTGGCGACCACTCAGCACTCATTCTCTTCAGCTTCATGGTGATATCTGCTACCTCGTATCCCTGTCTATATGGCAATAACTCGAAGTTCACACACAGCTGATTTTTCTTCACCAACACTAATAGTAGACAGCCTATTCGTAAGCCGAACTTTTGATTTGTATCCTGCACACGATCGAAAAAACTACGAACGTCTACCGCTAACTCGAAGAGTGTCTCGTCGGCTACGTCAGCTGAGGTTGACCATATAAAAGCCAGTAGTGATGCATTCAGCGATTGTCCAGAAAATAATTTCATTCCATTGGTGAGAGTGATGATATCTGCACAGTCAAATCGATTCAAAGCAGTGGTATCATCGATATAGGTCTGCGATGGAGGCGGTGCTGGATCGGGCGGTTCAGGTACGACAAGTAGCGGAGGAGCCTGTTCACCCAACCTATTCTCATTTCCTCTGGTGTATAGAAAAGTGGGAACGATAGGGTAAACATCATCTTGGATACGACCCGTAGTCGCGAGCACCACGAAAAGGTTCTCAGGTTTGACAGTCACACTAATTGCTTGAACATTTTTGCATGGATCATCGACTGTTCTCCAGAAAATTTCCGAATGTTGGTGTTTATGCATTCCTGATTCAGCTGGTGGTGTGACTATGGGAGAAAGATTATAAACGGTTTTATCCAAACTATCATCACTGATCGAATTTCGTTCGTTCGAAGTTTTTGTGAGAAACGCGCTGTAGCTTCGCTGCTGAATCTCGTCCTGTAGTGATGGTGATGGTTGGTCAGCTGGAAAGACCATTTTCGCAGGCTCCATCAACAATTTTGATTGCCTCTCGGACTGTGCCACTGAATGTTCGTTGACCGCTGTCTCATTAAAAGGTGGTGCATCGGTTGTTGGCATTACCTCATCGGTTTCTGCGATTCTGCGCTTCCCGCCGGCGATGAGTCTTGCAGATTTTGACGCCCTTCGTCGTTCCGCTAATTGCTCCTCAAGCAATTTATACTTCAACTGCATGGTTTTTCGCTCTTGTTCCAAAGCATTCCTCTCCAGTTCCAACTCGCGCTGTTGGATCGCGTGCTCTTCATGTAGGTGCTTCAAACGGAGGGCATAATAGGCAGATTTTGCTTTTGATGTTGTGGCTCTTGTGTATATCCCTGGATGAATGAACGAATCGGGGCGCGGTTTATTATCGCAGCTTCCCGTTAGAGTTTCACCGGTAGATTCGGGGCGCGGATCTTTGTCGCAGCTTCCCGCCTGGGCTTCGTTGGGCGATTCGGGGCGCGGATGTTGATCGCAGCTTCCCGTTTGGGCCTTCTTGTGCGAAACGGGGTGCGGAGTTTTGCTGCACCTTCCCGTTCGGGCTTCATTAGGCGATTCGGGGCGCGGAGTATGACCACAGCTTCCCGTTCTAGCCTTTTTGTGCGATTCGGGGCGCGGAGGTTTGTCGCAGCTTCCCGCTCGGACTTCATCAGGCGATTCGGTGCGCGGACTATAATCGCAGCCTCCCGTTCTGGCCTTTTTGTGCGATTCGGGGCGTGGAGATTTATCGCAGCTTCCCACTCGCACTGCAATAAGCGATTGGAGGTAACCGCGCATCGCTACGATTAATCTTAAAGTTATGTTACGGTAACTTTCGAGGTGGTTTGAGCCGATTTCTTTTCAGCAGATCGCAAACTCCGGTTTTTTGGGTGCGAGTACAGCTTTAAGCTGAAATTTTATTATTTAATTAGTTTATGCATTTCGTTTACAAATTCAAGGCAAAATACTTACATTAATCGGTTTGAACATCACGTAAGAAATGATTGCATGTTAATCCGTAACATATGCGATACATATCTGTGATATTAAATTTAAGGTTAGAATAATAAATTGGATTCACTTCACTGAAACTTACTGTGATAAACATTGTGATAATTACTAGTTCATATTTTAATTACTATTCTAGTCCATAATTCAACTAACTATAACTGTAAGTAGATAATAGTTTAGCTTCATTCCAATGTAAATTAAGACATGTACACTTGCATGATTCTACACTTCTGCACACTTTTCCTATCTCATACTCTATCATTTGACATCTATCCTGATTATCGTGTGACGTGAGGCATTGTCCAACAATCACTTCGTTGCTGGCCAGTGCTGCCAGTAACAACGGAAATATATCCAATTTGTGTAATAAATTAATCCCGATTACAATAATGTGTCATTTTCATTGTGTGTGTGTTTTTTTTTTCAATTTAATTCACCAAACTTTTCTGTCGACATAAAAACTGCATCAGCACCAACACTGACAAATTTATTATCGTTTTATCGTGCACTTGAAGAATTCTACAAGGAGAGAGCAATTCGCCTTGAGGACAACTTGGGAAGTACAACAAGTTTTAAGAGAAATTTTAAAACAACTCTCCAAGAGCATCTTAGGATGGACCCCTTTGGTCTTATGGCGGGTTTATGGTTGAGTTGATGTCGTTTTGCAGAGCAATTTGGTTTATGCATGGTTTTGAAGAATAGGTGTTGAAGAATACTTCAAAAGCATTATAAAAATAATTTTGTTACTTGAGTAAGGATTTAGAAATTTGTCGATTTTAGCGTAATAAAGGGATGCTGCCTCACGTGCACCAATGGATGCAAGGAAGAAACATTTCATCACTTGGAGCGGTAATCGAAGCCTCACCCCATGGCATGAAATGGTTGTACGTTTGGTGACGCTAATCGTACGGCCACGAGGCTCGACATGGAATCCTTGGAGGAATTTCTGATGGAGCATGAGCTAGCATGACCATTGAGCATAGACGACCGTTAAATTCGTAGTTGCTTCTTTGTGATCGACTAGAACAATCGAAATTGCATAAGGAACCAACAAACGAAGCTTAGATAGAATCCTAAAACAAAAAAAATCCGAAAATTTCAGCAGAAATTACAGACAGAGGTAGTGCAGGAATGCATGAAAAAATCTCCAAATAACTTTCTGAAGAAATTTGCGGAAGCTTTTCTGAATGAACCCTGAGAAGAACTTTTGTAGTTGCCTCTGAAGAAATCCTCCGTAAAAAATCTTGTACAATTTCTGAAAAAAAAGAGTGGACAAAATCCTCTGAAGTAATGCCTGAAGGAATTTCTGAAGCAATCTCAGAAAGAGTTTTTGCAGGCAATCATTAAAAAAAAACAAGATGTCAAAATAGTCATCGGAGATGCAAATGCGCAGATCGGCAGAGAAAGTTTCTTTCGGCCTGTCATTGGAACGGAAAGCCTTCATTCTGTTACCAACGATAATGGTCTGCGCCTTGTGACATTCGCTGCTGCTAGAGGGATGGCAATCAGCAGTACCTACTTCGCACGTAAGAATATCCGAAAACACACCTGGCGACACCCGAGTGGTGACACTTGCTCCCAGATAGACCACGTGCTGGTCGACGGGCGACATTTCTCGGACGTCATAGATGTGAGGTCCTACAGAGGCCCGAACATCGACTCGGATCATTATCTTGTAGCCGCTAAAATTCGGGCGCGATTATCCAGCGTCACGAGTTCAAGAAACAACAGGACGATGCGTTTCAATATCCAGCGTTTGTCAGCCGAAGGGGTTGCTGCACAGTACCATCAGAAGCTAGACGAGAGGATAGGAGAGACCAACGGATCTGGAGATGTCAACAGCTTATGGGAAAGTATCCACGAAGCAGTGACAACAACAGCGCAAGAGGTGATTGGTACCGCTCAGCGACGCCAACGTAATGGTTGGTTTGACGAGGACTGCCAACGAGCGACGAACGAAAAGAATGCCGCCAGAAGTCGAATGCTAGTGGCCGGTACCCGGCAGAACAGAGAGCGGTACAGGGTTGCAAGAGCAGAAGAGAAACGAATCCACCGCAGAAAAAAACGGCAACACGAAGAGAGTGTTATTGCTGAAGCGCAGGAAAGTATGGATAGGAACGATATGCGGAGATTTTATGCAACTGTCAATGGCGCGCGGCACAAGACTGCGCCAGTGCCCGCCATGTGCAATGACCGGGAAGGAAATTTGCTGACAGACAAAACAATGGTGGCACTTCGAAGATTTGTTGAATGGTAGCAGCGAAGGAGCACCCAGGAACAGGATTAACATAATGGATGACAGTCAAGCAGTGGAACCACCAACACTGGATGAGGTTAAAAAGGCCCTTAAGGAGCTGAAAAACAGCAAGGCTGCTGGGAAGGACGAGATCCCGGTCGAACTTCTTAAGCACGGAAGCGAGCAGCTTCATCAATCAATCCATCGGATTATTATAAAGATTTGGGAGGGAGAAGAATTTCCCACCAGTTGGTTGGATGGCCTCATATGCCCAATCTACAAGAAAGGGCACAGACTGGAGTGTGCCAATTACAGAGGGATTACCCTTTTAAATTCGGCGTATAAGATACTGTCGCGTGTCCTGTTCAACAGACTGCGACCTCTTGAGGAGTCCTTCGTCGGCGAATACCAGGCTGGTTTTCGTGAGGGCCGATCAACGACGGATCAAATGTTTACCCTGCGGACGATCCTAGATAAATTTCGGGAATATAACTTGCAGACTCACCATCTGTTCATTGATTTTAAAGCAGCGTACGATTCAGTGAAAAGAAATGAGCTTTGGCAGATAATGTCAGAACATGGTTTTCCGGCGAAACTAATTAGGCTGATACGCGCAACGCTGGATGGATCAAAATCAAGTATTCGGATCGCGGACGAAGTGTCTACGTCGTTTGTGACCTTGGATGGATTGAAGCAGGGGGATGCTCTTTCAAATTTATTGTTCAACATTGCACTCGAAGGAGCGATTAGGAGGTCAGGCGTGCAGAGGAATGGCTCTATCATCACACGGTCGCACATGCTCCTCGGTTTTGCGGACGATATTGATCTCATCGGCATCGATCGTAGGGCAGTGGAGGAAGCTTATGCTCCTCTGAAGAGAGAGACAGCGAGGATAGGCTTGACGATTAACTCTACCAAGACGAAGTACATGATAGCGGGTAGAGACAGAAGCAGGCCTAGTGGTGTTAGTGCTGAGGTAGTGATTGATGGGGAAGTGTTTGAAGTTGTTGAAGAATTTGTTTATCTTGGAACACTTGTGACATGTGACAATGACGTTTCCCGTGAAGTGAAAAGGCGTATTGCAGCTGCGAATAGGGCCTTTTACGGATTGCGTAGCCAGCTTAGGTCCCGTAACTTGCAAACGCAAACAAAATTCGCTCTGTACAAGACGCTGATTCTTCCGGTTGCCCTCTACGGTCACGAAGCGTGGACGTTAAAGGAGGTAGACCGAAAAGCTTTTGGAGTTTTTGAGCGCAAAGTGCTGCGGACAATTCTCGGTGGGAAACAAGTAAATGGAGTGTGGCGCAGACGCATGAATCACGAGTTGTACCAAGTGTACGAAGATGCGAATATTGTGAAACGTATAAAATACGGCAGACTTCAGTGGGCTGGACACGTAGTGCGAATGTCGGAAGAAAGAATAGCGAAAACAATATTCAGCAGAGAGCCCGGTAGAGGTAGGCGACTTCGTGGGCGGCCGCGAACTCGCTGGCTGCACGCGGTTGAAGAAGATCTACGATCCCTACACGTTCGGGGAAACTGGAGGAACATCGCCCAAGACCGACGAAGATGGAGCTCTACTATACGCTCGGCATTGGAGTAAAGTTACTTAGTAGCCAACAAGGTATCAAGGTATCATTAAAAAAAATTATAAAAGATATTTTGCACAAATCTAAAAAAAAAATGCTGGAGGCAATTTTTAAGAATCATTGGGGACATTTCTGAAACAAAACATTTGGGGAATATTTCTTGGCATTCAGTCTTATATACTCAGTCAAAACAGATTAATTTTCTACTATCCGACGTTTCAGCAACTGTATATTGCCTTCATCAATGGGAAAACTAAAATTGTTTGTTTTTTATATCCTATTGTTTTACATAGTGGTTTGTTTAATTAAACTTTCCGTCAAAATTGTCTGTCGTAACATATGTCCGTCTTTGTGTTTGTTTCGTATCACTATAATAATATTATAAAATGGAATTAAAATTTAGATTTACTAAAAGTTTACAATTTTTATACTAAAATGTCAATTAAAAATTTCTATATTTGTTGGTCTCTCACTGTTCTTGTTTGGTACACTCTTAACTATTTACTGTTGGTTCCTGTCTGTTTGGCTAAGCCTTTTTTTGGTTTGTGTTTGTGTGTGTATTTTGTTTATAGTTTGTGGGTAGTTTGTGTTTAGCCCTAGTTAGAATATTCGTTAAAAAAAAAAACTTCTAGTAGGTAATCCTTCAATAATTTGTTGAAAAATTACTGAAGAACTGTCTGGAGTAATTTATGAAATAATTCTCGAGAGGATCCGACAAGATACTAGACTAGAAAGAACAACGGAAAATATTCAGAAAGAAACACTGAAAAAATAACTAAATTCATCTTAAAAGGAATTTATGAGGCATTCCCATTGACGACTCCTGAAGAAACCCCTGGAAGAATTTGTGGAAACAGCTCTGGAGAATATTCAGGAAAATATGTGGAGAAATGTTTAGGAATAATTGCTGGAAAAACTACGGAGGAATACTTGTAAGAACTTTTTGAGGAATTTCAACAAAAATGCCTGACAGTTCAAAAAAAAATTCCAGAAAACAAAATCTCAAGAATCTTTGAAAAAATCTATGAAAGAATACTGCAGAAATAGAAAAAGCTGGTTGAATGAAGGGCTACAGCTTGAAGAGGATGGCAGTGAATCAGTTTCACTGTTCGAAAACATGAGTAATTGTTAGAATGCCGTGTGAACAATGAATTTTCGATTGTAGGTAGACCCTTACTCTGCAAGTATTAATGAAAAATAAATAAAAAAAAACTGGAGTCAGCTGCTAGAACTGCTGGATTTATGAAGTATCTCCTGGAAGAAATCCACTCAAGAAAAGCTCCAGAAAACAACATTATACTTATCCATGTTTAACAGTCATACGTATACAATGTCAGAAAAGCCGTAAAACTCGTGACCATACTGTTGCCGCACTATGCCTGTGTAGTCAGGTTTGCTCCGGTTCGGTTAGGTGTGCTTGGCCCGTTTTCCACAATCTCGTGCATCACCGGCGGCCCAGCCAGCCAGTAGATAGCGTTTGAAATGAGAGCGAGAGAATGCTGCTATCACTACCATTCTGCACTGGCACTGCACTGACTGCTGGCAGGTAGGTACTGAGTAAGCGAGTGGGTGAGCGAGTGAACGATTAACTAAGTACAAGGAAATCAGGAAGTGTGCAGTACCTACCTACTGTACAGGAAGTGCCCTGCTGGATGTAGGGAGCGAGTAGGGAAGCAAGGCGAATTAATTCAAACGTTGAAATGGCCAATTAGGATCAGGTATAACTAGAAATGGTGTACCTTTTAGCTTGATGTGAGAAATAGAAGATGTAGTTCGTTCATCAGAATATTGAAACGAATCAACTGATGTATGCACTGCCTTACACTTACCCTTAGGTTCTTTCTCTCTCTTCTTGGCGTAACGTCCTCATTGGGACAAAGCCTGCTTCTCAGCTTAGTGTTCTATGAGCACTTCCACAGTTATTAACTGAGAGCTTCCTCTGCCAATGACCATTTTGCATGTGTACATCGTGTGGCAGGCACGAAGATTTTTTTTTTACTTAATCATTTATTTAAGGCTCATGCGCCAACAGGCATAACGGAGCCGAATCCAGTTAAAACTATTTACAATTTCATGTTTTTGTCTTATAAACTATGTTAGTTTTGGGAAACCGAAAAACTCGCGGTTTGGTCGAGGTTAGGGGTAACAAAAATATTTGAGGAAAGGATAGGGTGATGGGGCTTTTCATTGACACGTGGCAGCTTGGTGTGGCGTATTGCTGCTGGTCAAACGTAGAGTGGACATACAACCTGTAACGATACATACAGACGATTTTCGAAGGGACACGAGGTGGACAAGTGGAGCAACAAGACTGGGATATCAAATAAAGACACGAGGTGGACAAGTGGAACAACAAGACGGGGATATCAGACGAAGACTTCAGCTTGCTTCAAGAAGTTGTACACAAGCTTCATATACTCAAGATCAAGTTTACCCAACACATCTCTAATGTCTTCCTTTTCTGGTTTCCCTCGGGCCCTGAGAGATGCACATAAATCGGATCTGGCAATACCGTATTCGGGACATTCCCACACAACATGGTTGATATCTTGATAGCCTGCACCACAGCTACAACGATTGCTATCTGTGAGCCCTATTCGATAGAAATGCGAGCCCAGAGAGTAGTGATTGGACATAAGTCGACACATTATCTTGATAAAATCTCGACCCATATCCAACCCCTTGAACCACGCCGTCTTCGATACCTGTGGGAGAATTGAGTGTAACCACCTGCCCAACTCTCCTGCATCCCATTTTTGTTGCCAACTAACCAAGGCATGCTGACGAGCAATCGAAAAAAATTCATTGAAAGCGATATGACGGTCATAAATATCGCCTTCCATAGCGCCCACTTTGGCGAGTGAGTCCGCTTTTCCATTGCCCGGGATCGAGCAATGTGAAGGGACCCAAACCAAAGTGATGTTATATGCTTGATGCGATAAAGCACTCAGAATTGATCGAATTTCGCTCAGGAAATACGGGGAGTGCTTCACCGGCCTCATTGAGCGAATAGCCTCAATTGAGCTGAGACTATCCGTAAAAATGAAATATTGATCAGAGGGAAGAGAGGCAATTCGCTCTAATGCGTAGTGTATAGCCGCCAATTCTGCGATGTATACTGAGCAAGGACTTTGAAGTTTATGGGCGGCGCTATGAAGCTCATTAAATACACCAAATCCAGTGGAATCATTTGTTTTTGACCCGTCAGTGAAAAACCTTCTGTCGCAACTGACTTGGCCAAACTTGTTAGGCACGAAGATACTCTATGCCCAAGGAAGTCAAGGAAATTTCCTTTACGAAAAGATCTTGGACCGACCGGGAATCGAACCCGTCACCCTCAGCATGGTCATGCTGAAAACCCGTGCGTTTACCGCCTCGGCTATATGGGCCCTTAGGTTACAAGATCGCATATTTGTATTAGGAATCTATAGGCTGAACCGAAAAATTCCCATTTTATCGAATTTGTAATAAATAATAGGATTTATATTATGATTAAAACTCAATATAAATAAAAAAAAAAGTTGGGATGTGGAAAAAAAACAACTTTTGATTGCGTTAACATAAAATTTGATAGGTAGAAAATTTGACATATAATTTTGCATTTTTAATACCGCAGATCATTAAATCTCGTTGAGAATATCGCTCTAAGCTGCAGTCGAACAGAATTCTCTCTCTACACAATCATTCTAGTTGATACACTTGAAATCCTTTACTATATCACACCCACATTGCAGTTCCATCATCAGTGCTGCACTGCGAACAGATGTATAACTCGTCTGTGACGACACTGCATTGTAGTTTAATGATGCTGCTTTTGCGAGCCTTCTATATCATTATTGTATTACAGCAAAGCAGCACGGAACCAGTATATCACCGTCGTATCACACTCAGCAGCAGAGGCTTGAAAGACAGAGAGCCGAGGATAACATCACAATTCCATCAACGGCCTTCCTCCATCAGAGGGACTATGGCAAGGGGGGGGGGCGTTGGAGGGTGAGTGATTGATAAAATCACGCTAATGGCATTGGAAAACGGGAGCAAATCGGCGACATCCTGAATGCCTTTCCCGTTCGGGTCTGTGACTAATCTATGCTATATCTCGTCACCGGTCGATGAATTAGGTAAAATAGGGGGTTTGATGATGCTTTTGCAAGAATTCCTGATTCGGTGTAAAGCTATTTTCTAATTGAAATGTGGTCCATCCGAGGTACACCCTTGTTTGCTATTATTTTATTGATCGGTCAAAATGACAACTTAAGGCGAAACTGGTTGGTTTACGTGCGTTACGAGCTATTTTATATTTTCTTGTTAGAAGTGAGGTGCTTGAAATACGAAAATGGGAAGTATTGTAATCAAAGTTATCCCAAATTCATTCAGGGATTCACCTCAGAAATATTCTGTGAATTGTCCAAAGATTACTTCTGAGTTTCTTCCAGAAAAGTCTTTTAAAATTCTTCCAGGGATTCATCCCGAAGCTTTTAAAAAAAATTATGCCAGAATTCTTACAAAGATTCTTCTTGGAATTTTCGCAGAGGCATCTTCCGCGATCTAGACATCTCCCTGACAGCCTAGGGCTGAAAATCTCTATAATAAAGAAATAATAATAATAATCTCCCTGACATATTAAGGCAACATTTTCTCAGAATTTTCTCCTTCGATAAACTGTTTGGCTTTGTTCCGTATTTCTACTCGAAAGTTTCTCAAAAAATATTTTCAGAATTATTCTAGAGACTCTTCCAGGAAGTTCCCAAAACTTTCTCCAAGCATTCCTTTTGGTATGTTTTAACATTTTAGTTGCCTCTTCCTTGGATTCTTCGCTGAATTATTTTAGGTATTCATCCTGGAATTCCTCAAGAAATTCCTAGCAGGATTTTTCATGGAATACTCGAAATTTCTTCCAGAAATCCACGGACATTTCTCCAAGAACTCAACCAGGAATGTTCCAGGGACTTCATTCCGGAACCCTTCTACGGTTTCTTGCAGCAACAACTTCATGCCTTCTTCTCAAAAATCCAAATAAGATCCCTCTAGAAATTGACAAAAAAAATCTACCAAAATTCTTTCAAAGATGTCTCTAGCAATTCTTCGAAGGTTTTCAAGGATAATTCCCGGTATTTTTCTAGGATTTTCTCTTGGATTTCTCAGCTGTTCCACACGGAGTTTTTCCATGATTTCTTCCCAGCATTATTTCAGATTGTACACCCGCCCTTAACCCTAGACTTTGAGCCAGGGTACTCGAAGTAAATATCTTTGCCCCATCCCAGGAAGTGCTGCCATTGCCATAGAGTGCGCAATAACCTTCCTAGCTACGCCACTCCCACCGATTCTATTTACAAGTTCCGACCCCCGTATGAAACAATTGGTACGATTGCCCCCGTTTCTTCAATAATGAAATTCAAAAACTTGCATTAATTATGTTATTCATTTTAAATATTTGTATTATATCATATAAGATATGCTGCAAATATTAATGTTGGCAAAAAAATATCAGGAGAAATGCTTATATTTCCAAGACATTTTCAATACTGGCTGTGCAAGCACTAGAATAGAATTGAATAGAAATATCTCTCGGAACATTTTCGAGGATTCTTCTCAGAACTTTTCTAAGGTATTTTCCAGAATTTTTCCAAGGATTTTCTTGTGGAAATTTTTTTCCCTGAATTTCCAGTCTAAGTAAGACGCACATACTATACATATTCCAGAATTCTTCCAGGGATTTCTTCAGGAGTTCTTCTAGAGATTCATCCCCGAACTATGTCCACAAATTATTCATGTTATTTTTTCAATCGATTTCTTCCAATATTATGTCCAGACAATTCCACCGGATTATTATAGAGATTCTGCAGGAATTCTTCCAAAAATTTCTCACGCGATTCTTTCAGGAATTCTTTTTGAAATTTTCCAAACGAAGCCTTTAAAAAATGATCTACCGATTCTCTCTGGATTGTATTTCTGTGGTTCATCATGGAATTCTTCCTTTTTTTTTTTTTAAGAGGAAACTCACTCGGAAGTTTGTCGGATATTCTTACCAGCATTCTTTCAGGAACTCATTCCGAAAAAAAAATCCAGGGATTCTTTCCGGAATTCTCCGACATGTTGTTTCCCAGGAATAAGTCTTCAATTTTCTTTCACCATTCTTTCAGGCATTCTTTCCGGAAACCTTCCAGGTTATGCCCAAAAATTGGTTCACCGATTCTTTTCGAAATATTGATCAAAGATTTCTCTAGTTTTCTTTTCACATATCTCCCGGAATTCGTCCATGGATTCCTCTCGTAACTCTCGCGCATGTTTCTCACAATCTTCGTAAGATTTTTTCTTAGAACTATTCTAAATTTTATTGTTTATTCATCCGGTATTTCTTTCGGATTTTTCTAAGGATTTGTTTCACAATTTTTTTCAAGATTTCTTACGGATTTTTTTTAGGAATTTTCTCAGATTTTTTCTTGGCTATCCATTGGAAATTTCTTCGAAGACTTTTACAAGAACCCCTAAAAAATTTCCGCCTGAAGTATGCACAAAGTTTCCAACTGGATTTTTCGAAATTGTTACTTTGTTTTTTTCCCGATTTTTTCCAGGCATTCATCTCGGAATCTTCCAAAGATTCCTTTTGAAATTCTAGCAGATTTTTTCTCAAAATTCTTCCAGAGATTCCTCCCATAAACTTGCCGTAAAGTCTGGAATTGTTCAGAGATATTTAAAAGGTTTTCCCTTCTTTCCGACAATTTGTGGGCTTCGTGGCCGAGCGGTTAGAGGCGTCAGTCGTTTAGGTGTCTCGTACGCCTCGGAGTGCGGGCTCGATTCCCGCTCCAGTCGGGGAAAACTTTTCGTTTAACGGAAAATTCTTCACTGGGCCACTGGGTGTTATATGTGTTGTCCGTTGTTTAATGTCGGTTATGTTCAGTCTGTGCGGCCACTGGCCGAAGACGGTGTGATTGTCTTTTAAATTCTAACTGAAACTTTTTTAAATAAATAAAAAGTAATAAAAAAATAAACCAACAAATAACTGTTTTTATTTTTGACCAATTTATTATTATGCTAGTACTTCACACAATCGGGAATCTTCAATAATATACCTAAAAATACTTCCGAGGACTAATTTCGGAATACTTGAATAAATGCTTCCGGAATTCTTTCAAGGTTTCTCCCGAAGTTCTTTCGGAAATTTCTCTCCGATTTGCCTCCTGGGTTTTCCAGGAAATTTAGCGAGAATTTCTCCTAAAATTTTCAAGGATTGATTCCCGAATTATTTGGAAATTTCTGTCGTTAAACTTCTAGGAATTACTTCCGGAATTTTAACGTTTGTCAAAATAAGTTCCGGTCTTCGGTAACATTCATCATTGAGATGCGAAAAAATCAATTTGGCTTTGACCCTATGACTTTATCCATGTGTGCAAGCTCTACAATGTGGAGAGCTTTTTTTGAAAATTCCCATACAAACATATTTTGCTCTTGGGCCACCATTAATTCACCACCGAAATGGCTGAAAATTTGACAGGACTTAAGTTTTGCTCCAAAGATTGTAATGAACATATGAGAGGTTTGAATTTTTAACATGTTTGAAATCTGCACTGATTTCTTCTGGAATTCTTCCAGCGATTTTACACGGTTTTTTTTTGCAAAGGCATCACAATCGGAATGTTTCCAGGGAACCTTCCAGAAACCTTCTAGTCATTCTTCCCGGAATGTTTTCAATATTTTTCTCCACGGATTATTCCTGAGGTTTCTTTTACCATTCTATAAATTCCTCTAGCTATTCTTTCAGGGACGCTTCTCGCTATTTTTCCATGACTTTTTTATTATTCTTATGAAATTATTCCGGTAAGTTCTTTCCGATATTTTCCCGAATCCTTCAGAAAATTTAGGGATTTTTTTCGAAGATTTCCTTCGTAATTCTTTCAGAAATTTCTATCGAAATGTTTCCATGGTTTTCTATCGGAATCCTCAAAAGCATTATTCCCAGAAGCTTTCTAAGATTTCTTCTTTTTTTATAGAGATTCCTTCGGAAACTCTTCTACCGAATCTTCCCGGAATCCATCCATGCATGTTTTCTGAAGCTGTTCTAGGACTTACTTCGGGACCTCATTCCAAAGGTTTCTTCTGGACTTTCTTCCTGGAATCTTGAATTTCTTCTGGAATCTTCATGAATTCTTCCCGGAATTTCTTAAAAATTTCTCCCTGAAATCTTGGGGATTTTTTCCGGAAATATATTCAAGGACGCTATCCTGAATAGAACGGTCTCAGAATGCCTGAAAGTTTTTTTTTTTTGAAAATATTTGAAAGAATTCTCAAAAAAATTCCTTCCAGAAATCTTTAATAAATTTATTCCGAAATTATCTCTAGCATTTGACCCGGTATTCCTCCAAGATTTCGTCTCGTAATCTTTCCAAGATTCCCTAGATTTCTTTGGAGAAATTTTTCGTGTAATTTTTCCAGGGATTTTTCTATGAATCCTTGTGAAGATTCAACCCAACATTCTCTTAAAATTTTTCCAAGTTTTTGTTATTCTTTCAGAAATTCATTTAAGAACTCTATCAACGATTTACCCAGGAATTATTCCAAAGATTTGAATCTGATTTCAATCTGGACTTCCTCCGAAGTTCTGCCAGAGATTTCTACCAGAGCTTTTTCTAGGTTTTATAGCGGAATCCCTACGGCTATTCACATGACCTTTTTTTTCAAGAACTCTTACTCGGAAAATATTCCGGAGGAGATTCTTCTCGGAACTTTTCTAAGGTCTTGATCCGGAATCCTTTCAAGGATTCTCTCGGAATTCTTGGCGAATTTCTCCAGCAATTCTTCCTGAATTTAGTGTCTTGTTTCATTTCATAAATATTACTGAGGTTCCTTTTGGAATCTTCCAAAGGGTTCTTCCAGAAATTCTTTCCAGAACTAGGTCCACAAATTACCCACGTTGTTTTTTGAACGATAACTCCCGTTTTTTCCAGAAAGTTCTCCCTGATTTTTACAAAGACTCTTCAAAAAATTCTTCTAAAATATTTCTCCCTCAATTCTTTGAGGGGTTCTTTTCGGAATTCTTCCAAGCAGGTCTTCCGAAATTTATTTATAGATTCTTTCTGGATTGTATTCCAACGGTTCTAAATGAAACCTTTCCTGGATTTTTTTCCAACAGTCACTCGGAAACTCGGAAATTTTCCAATGATACTTTCATGGAACTGCTTTCGGAAAACATCCAGGATTTCTTTCCGAAATTTTCCCAAGTTTTTTTCAGGAATTTTCCCTTTTACCATTCCTTTGTGTCCTTTTACCATTCTTTCAGGCATTCTTCCCGAAAATCTTCAAGGGTAATGCTCGAAAAAAAAGTCACGCGGATTCTTCCCGAAACTTTTACTAAGGATTTTCTTGTTTTTTTTTTTTAATATCTTACATGGATTCCCGTCGTAATTATCTCTTCCTTGCTTCTCGCTATCTTCACAAGATTTTTTAGAACTATCCCAGTATTGTTTTCAGTTTTTTTTTCCGGAACTTCCTTCAGATTTTTCTAGGGATTCGTTTCACATATTTTTTCATAGATTGGAAATACATTCGTAGACTTTTACAAGAACTCCTTAAAAATTCCCTTGAAGACAAAGACAAAAAAAAACTCCATCAACAATTTTCCAATGATTCCTTCTGAAATTCTAGCAGATTTTTCCCCAAAAATTTTCCAGAGATTCTTCCCTGAAACATGCCGAAAATTCCGGAATTGTTCATAGATTTCCTAGGATTTTTCATAGACTCACCCTCAGCATGTTTCCAACAATTTTTCTTAGAACTTTTTTAAATGAAAAAATAATTTAAAAATAAACAAATGATAAAATGTTTTTATTTTTGTAAATTTTGAGCTTACGCTAGTTATTCACACAATCGTAATTCTTCAGTAATATCCCTAGAAAAACTTCCAAGGACAGGAAATGCTTCAGGAATTTTTCAAAAGTTTTCTCCCCATGTTCTTTCAAAAATTTCTCTCCGATTTGCCTCCGGATTTTTTCAAGAAATTTTGCCAGCATTTCTCCTAACATTTTCATGGATTGATCCCCGAATTATTTGAAAACTTCTGCCGTAAAACTTCCAGGAATTTCTCTCGGAATTTTACCAAGATTTTTTTTAAAAATATTCCTGAGTTTCCTTTCTTTATTCTTTCAGACATTCCTCCCGGAATTCTTCTTTGAATTGCTCTGAAAATTGTTCCAGAGATTCTTCCCTGAACTTTGACCAAGGATTTCTTATGGTTTTTTTTCACTAATATCTCCCAGAACGTTTTCATGGATTCCTCTCCTCATTCTCTCTGGGACACTTCTCGTACTTTTCCATTTTTTTCTTAAAATTATTCCTGAAATTGCTTCAGTTGTTTTTCTAAGAATTGTTCAGGTATTTCTTCCAGTTTATTTTATAAGGATTTCTTTCGCAATTTTTTTTTTTTAATTGTATTCGATTTTTATGGGATTTTCTTTGATTTTTTTCTCTCTAGATAATACATTGGAAATTATTTTGGGGACTTCTACCATCTTTTCTCAGAAGATTCCTTCAGAAATTTCAACAGAAATTTTTACCAAAATTTCCAAAATTCAAAGAAGTATATTTCCTAGCTTTTCCCCAGGAAATCATCTCGGAATCCTTATAAGGTTTTTTTTTCAACAATACGTCTAAAGAATCAACCTGTAAATAATTCAAATATTCCTGGATTGTTCAGAGCTTTTTTTTAAGAGTTTATTTTAGCCCCACCTTAGCATTCTTTCAAAGATTCTTCCTGGACCACTTCAGTAATTTATCAGGAAATACTGCCAGATACTCATTCCGAAATCATTACAGGAAAAGCTTTTGGAATTCTTCCAAGGATTTCTCCCGCAGCTCTTCCAGAAAGTTCTCTCCACTTTATTTCAGGATATCTTGTAAACATTTCTTCTAGAACTTTTTCAGGGATTGATCCCGGAAGAGCAATCGCAGCACTTGAACACTTTGAAAAAATCTCGCTTTTTGTATTCAGCATTATCGTGGTGCTATCGGTGGTGTCCAGCCGCGCGAGTTACGGAAGGTTAAAGATACCTTCCGGATTTCTTTGTAAACTTGCTCTGGAGTTATCATAGTTATGCTTCTAGAAATCTTCCCATTTTTTTCGAAAATTTTTCAGAGATATCTTTCTAAAATTCTCTTATAGATGCATACTAGAATTCCTATAAGATTCCATTATAACTCCAGGGTAATATTCCAGATTAATTCAAAGAATTAAGGCGAAATTCTCGAAAAAGTATCAGTAATTCTTTTGTTTTTGAAAGATTTACCAATGTGATACAAAATTACCTCAATTTATACTCGATTTCATAAGAAATTTTACTGAGATTTTTTTTGTATTTGTATCAATATCTTGACTTTTGAGTTTCCTACAAGTAATTCTATAATAATATGTTTCGTTAGAGGGTATATTGCTGAGTTTTTAAATCTCAAAGTTGACTGAAATATTTTAAGAATTCCAAAACACAATTGTCCGTACAGTAAAAAGCTGAAATTTTGACCAATCATGAATCATATACTAAAGCTCCATTGGTAAAATTTCAAGCTTATTCGATCTGTTTTCTGAAAGTTATAGAACTTTTAGAAAAACTTATAAGATTTAAGTACTTGATTGACGTATAAAAATGTTATGACCATTTGAATGAAAAATTATTTTGACCAAAAAATTGCTGTACGGACAATAGGAGGCAATCAGTGAAGTACTAGATTGAAAGTAGTGAGCTGGATTTTTATATGGTGAGATGATCAATTCTCCATTTCTGCAATGAAATGGTGCAAACAGCGTAGGTTATATGATTTATTGGCTAATTTGATGCTATTTGAGTAAAAGTTTGAATAACTGTGTTGTTGTATTATTTTTTCCTGCAACTTCAACAACACAGTTATCCAAACTTTTGCTCAAACAGCATCAAATTAGTCAATAAATCATATAACCCACGCTGTTTGCACCATTTCATTGCAGAAATGGAGAATTGATCATCTCGCCATACAAAAATCCAGCTCACTACTTTCAATCTAGTACTTCACTGATTGCATCCTATTGTTTGATACACTGTAGTTGCGGTAAGAGAAAGAAAATGACATTTTACAAGCATTGAAAAGAGGGCATATGTCGAAATCAATTGAGAACCCCTGACTCACACTTCAGTGAAAGTAAGTACACATCGAAGAGCCCCCGAAAAGCAACAGGCGGCATACACCACCGACCACCGCGGTAAATCAAACACAATATCGAAGCACTGAATGAGGAGAACCGAAAGCCGAATCAATGTCCTACTGTCGAGTTGTTGCGGGTGGGTGATTTCCGATAAAATTGCAGCTATCTATTGGAACGTGAAACGATAGATAACGGCGGCGGCGGTCGGTCGATAGTCGCAACATGGTTTTACTAGGGATCGTAATTAAATCGAACCCGTCGCCGCGTAGTCATTGCTGCTGAGTTTCGGGCATACCCCGCATGGTGCATAGCTGTGAGTGAGTGAAAATACCAAACAGCCAACAGGTGTTGTTTGTCACGTTTTTCCGAGGAAACATTGTTTTGGATGAATTGGCTTTGACGTAGTTGCGTTAAGAAGAATCGGCGAGGACATTGAAACAGTTCTGATGAAATGTTTAACACTTTTATCTCTTTAACGTGTTTTGTGAACGGTTCTGAAGACATTATAATTATAAGTTTTTAGTTTATGCCTACCAGATTAAAATACATTGACTAAAAGCTTTTTAATTAGGAGGCAACTACTTCGTCAAATGAGTTAATTCTCACCATACATTCTGAAAAATATACAATAAGGGAACATACAGGGGGTGGCCAAAATGTTTGGGATAGGCAACTTTTGTTTCTCTCACAAAAAAGTTCAACAAGCTGTAACTTTTCACAGAGTGCATCAAAAATTCTCAAATTTTGGCTGTTTGTCAACCTATTATATGTGCATCATTGGTATCAGTTTGAGCTCGATTGATTAACTTTTCGCGAAGCTAGAACCGTTCTCGTAAAACACTATTTTTTAGAAAACTGTTTTTTTGAACTGTCATATCTCGGAAACCAGTGAAGTGCATATTTTGCAATGCATAATGTTCAACATTACGAATGCCTCAGGCCCCAATAGCTTAGTAATTCGGCAGGGTACATACTGTGGATAGTCAATTCAGATTCTGAAGTACCGTCGTTGGGGGTGAGAATGGGTCCAAAATGCATACTTCCACATACATTGTCCAATAACTTTCCTGTCCATTAATTACGTAAGGGATTTTTTTGCGATTTTCTGTCACCCCCTCCCCCCCTTGTAAGATTTTTTGTATGAGAACCCAATATTTTTTGTATGGCGCGTAAGATTTCTCAAACCCCCCCTCCCCCCAAAAACCCTTACGTAATTAATGGACAGCCCCTAAGCATGAAAAATTCCTTTGATCACTGGAATGTGATCTTTTGGAATGCATGCACAAATGATGAAAAAATGCTTGGAGTTCGTTAATTTTCCTAAAAACTACAAGTGTAAAATTCACCCATTCTCACCCCTTCGAGGGGATGAAAGCTCACAAGTTCCAGCTGCAAGATAAAAGAAGATTTCCTCCATCAAAAAACGTTAAATTTTCCGAAAAGTTTTCACGGAATTCTGTTGTTCTAGGGAGCGAATGTGACCTGCATGATGTTGGCATTGGAAGTGCCACGGGGGAGGTGGGTTTTCCCAGCGAAGGAAAGGAATTTGTAAAATTAATGGAAAAATAAATATTTCCGCAGGGCCGACCTCCTGCAGAAAACAAAAAAAATGCATTCATTTCTAACATAACCCGTCAGAAATGAATGAAAGGTGCATGTTTGTTTCAAACATGGATAGTATTTGCATCAAATATGACGTTTGATTTGTTTCAAACAGTTTTATTTTTGTGGCCTAAACAAATTGACAATTTGTTTGTTTCTACCACAAATATTTTTGATTCTACCATATTTTTTCCTGCGTTTCAAACGTTTCTATCGGAATGTTGGTATTGAGTTATTCTCGCTGAGATCGGCCCACTTTTTACATCTTGTCTTCAAAAATGTTTCAGATGGCGATTTTCTCAAATTTCTCGCTAAAAAGTAAGAAAAATGAATTTGATTACTCAAATTGATGGACTTCCCGTTGATTTAAGCCACAACATTTTTTGCAGACCCCTCGATTTCGATCAAATGGTGGCTCATTTAAACCGTTATAACTCGAAAGTTTCTCCAAAAACCACTTCTAAACAATATGTTGTTGTTGTACCGATGTGTTGCTTATCCTTTGACAGATACGCGTATTTCGACTACCACTTGTAATCCTCCTCAGTATTAGTTATCCACTGGATATTGTAAATAGTAGCTGTTTTGAGGTGGTTTTTGGATAAACTTTCGAGTTATAACGGTTTAAATCAGTGTTTCCAAAACTTGTTGGAGGTATCGCCCCCTTGAAGCTGAAGGAATATTTTTTCGCCCTCCCTAGGCAAGGTTTTATTTTTTCAAATAAAAGACTGAAGTTGCAAAATTTTACACATCTTGGCATGTAACGTATTAACATTTATATTTATCTCTTTTTTGTTTGTTTGCTTTTAAAAAGGATTCTTTTTTAAATCGTGTTGTGCTTAGTCAGTAAACTTGTTCATGAAACACTGAATAATCGAAATTTATGGACATTTACTATCTTCAGCAGTGTTCTATTTATAAAGGTATTTTACTGCATCCGAAAGCCAACAATTAATCATTTGTAATCAAACAAGACTAGTGACAAAATGAAAATCAATTTAATAATTATGGATAGCACAAACATAATGCTCAAGAAAGTCTCTTAGATGAAGACAAATCAATCAATCAAATGTTCAAGGAAATTTGACACAGCCTAGATATGTATTGCAGGGATTAAAAATAGTCAGCAGTGATAACTTTTCATGATGGTTGATAATTGAAAAACCGCTGGTGGGGTCCAATTTATGGGACTTGCCCACAATAACTCATCCAATGACTGAAATTATAAAATAAATGTGCCCAAAATTGTATCCTCTTTCCATAATAGTCCTGCATCCTACGGTTTCAGCTAGTTAGAACGAAACTAGGGGGTGGTAAGTTTTGATCACTTTGCAAAGATTAAATTCTTCGTAAAAATCAAAACGCTTCTTGAAGGCGTTTCTGAAATACTTCAAAAACTTGACAAATTTCTGGAAATAGTTAATCAAAAATTTGAAATTTTCCTGGAAAGTCAGAAATTGTGTGACCAATTACACTACAAAAGTAATCATAATTTTCTTCCCACCAAAAACTCCTTCAGAAATTTCCTAACCAATATCACAAGCAACGTGTTTATGAAATGTTCTTGAAATTTCTTCATACATATTTATTAATGCAATCGGAAACAAACCACCTTCGAGCTGAAAGTCTCGATAATAAAGATAAGACAAAAATAATACATTTCACCTATAAATTTCAAACAAAATTTTCTGATAAGATGGAAAAAACTAACTTTCCTACATACATTTTGATAAAGTTACTTCTGATTCCGAATGGCAACCAAACAGTGTGTTCTATCGTTCGCTAGGAGCTTCGCAAAAGCTCTTTTAGATTCCCACGGAATGTGTCTGGAAACTCTTGTATTGTATGAAGGTTCCCAACATTTCCAACAAAACACTCAAAAATTGATTGTACACACTTACATTGGAATAACTTTGACCCGGTTTTTCAAAGGATTTTAACTTATTTGTTCATATTATTGATGGATATGAGACATTGAAAAATCGCCCCCTTTATAGTATTTTCGCCCCCCAATTTTCATTTTGGTAATTTTCGCCCCCTTGAACTTGATTTTCGCCCACTAGGGGGCGATTTCGCCCACTTTGGGAATCACTGGTTTAAATGAACAACCATTTGACAAAAATCACAGTTGAGGTCGAAATACGTATCTGTCAAAGGATGCAAATTCTTAGTGGAATTCAAAGGAACCGTACTTAACCCGATTTTCTTTTTATTTACAGATATTCCCCTAACAAGCCCAGGTTAATCATCATAAATAATTATGTATCTGCTCAGTGAGAGGCCCAAACAGAACTTATTAATTTGAGTAATCAAATGCATTTTCCTTACTTTTTAGCGAGGACTTTTGGAGAATCGCCACCTAAAACATTTTTGAAGACAAGGTGTAAATAGTGGGCCGGTCTCAGCGAGAATTACCCATGGCAATCTTTCTGGGGGGGGGGGGTTGGGGCGGAAACACTAGTTCATGATTTTTTCCGACATTTTGAACTGTATGAGATCTTTATCAAGGGTTCAACCCTTGGAAAAGGTCTCATATGAACCGAAACGTCGAGAAAAGTCATAAACCAGTGTTTTCGATTGCTCTAAAGACTGCAACGCCAATATTCCGAAGTGAAACCATCCCAGTCGTATTTCAACCAAGCATATGTTTTCCTAAATTCATTACAATTACTGAGTGTTTCCGGTTAATTCGTTAACATCTGTGCTGAAAAGGTGAAATTTCTAGAATTTAACGAAATGAAATACAGATTGTACGTCGTTTCCCGGAAAACCATTTCCCGGAAAGCCATTTCCCGGAATGTCCCATTTCCCGGAATGACCATTTCCCGGAATGACCATTTCCCGGAAAACATATTCAATATAAAAAAAAAACAACATTTCTAATACTTTCTTTATTTTGTAAAGATTTTTTTGCATAAAAATAATAAAAATATGTACTACTCTCAATTTGTATTAGTTTTTTTATTAGGAGTATTATGAATAATTGAAAGCTCTAAATTACGGTATGCCTCCACATTAGGTTGTCCCAAAATTGCACATGGTCAAAAAGCTTGGGGGCTCACCCTGCAAATGATAGCTAAGGGTGTTAGAAACAAACTTTTGTATGACGGCAACTTTCAGAAATGACGTTTAGAGGTCGCCCCGGCGAGATTTTTGAAAAATGGCCATTTTTCATAATAAATTTCATACAAATATGTTTTACCGTACAAAAATTGGCAATACCCACTATTTTTATATTTTTTACAGCTTGATATGGGTCCAAACTTCTTGCGAAAAATGATTAACGACATGTTTTGCAGGTAACTTTTTGATACTGAATTTTTGTATTTACTAAAATTTGTCATTTTTTGATATACTGTGTATTTTACCCATCATAAAAAGTATCTGAACCTTATGCTAATTTAAAACAATTTCCATAAAAAGATCGGAAATTTTATGAGGAAAAACTTTGCCGAAGACATAATGGCGTTTTTTCTATCCGTTTTAGAGTTATTCACAATTTGCTATTTGATGAAATTTGAATTATTAGGTATTTTTCTAAAAATGTCACATAAGAACTTCCCAGAAACACATACAAAGTAAAAAATCACGTATGCTCAACAAGTTTTTGTCCTGATTGTGTTATGGAATTATGGTGACATCATTGATTGATTTTGATTTTTTGTTATTCAATCCCTCCATATAGAAATTACTTACAAAGATTTAAAAAAAGCTAGCTCTATCGACAAGCTTCGTACTGCCTATTGATTTTTTAAAGATATTCTCCACAAAATGTTAAATATATTTTTGCGTTTATCTTACTTTCCTGTCGATATTCTCAATTATTTTTCTACACAAAGACGTATGAGTCCTGGACCAGTGAAACAGCCCAGGAAACAGTGGCAAAGTGAATAAAGGCGAATACGTTGCTCCATACCAAATTCAAATCGCGATTACGAACATCTTACGTAAGAATACCAATATGTATATCAATTCAAGACATTCTCAAAAACAGAGCATGTCTTTTTTGACATTTACTGATTTGAACTATCTTATCAACACCGAAAATAAGATACACCGAGGCAAATTGAAACGGGTGGGATGACATGAACCAGTGAGTTAACGTAATGTTATCCAAGGTTAGAACAATTTGATTACCATAACACATACACGGCATACAATAAGACAAGGTAGGCTATTATTGGTAAACAACATTTTTGGACATAAACAAGTGACGTCATTTTTATCGTCCTATATGTTGATCAAAATGATAGGGACTACTAGAACGTTTTATTCATGTCTTTGAACGATTAGAACAACATCATTGAACAATAAAATCAGCAAGTTTTGCGGAATGTATCACCTTCTAATTGGTATAGAAAATGTGCCGTGCGTTTGATTGTGTATTATGCTCGTATAAACCATTGTCAGTACATAACCGTTAAAAATGCCATGGCCTACTGAAGCATCTCAAAATGGTTCCTAATGATAAAGTTTCTCGCTAGTAGGTACCTTTCTGTATCAATGAAAATGGATTTGTCAACGGAAACGAAAATTCAATAAATGATGCCACCATAATTCCTAAACACAATCAAAACAAAAACTTGTTGAACATACGTGATTTTTTACTTTGTATGTGTTTTTGGGTATTTCTTTTGTGATTTTTTTTCAAATACCTAATAATCCCAATTTCACTAAATAGAAAATCGTGAAACGCAATGCTGTCTTCGGAAAAGTTTTTCCTCATAAAATTTCCAATCTTTTTATGGAAATTGTTTTAAATTAGCATTAAGTTCAGATACGTTTTATGATGGGTAAAAGGCACAGTATATATTGGGTTTCTCATTAATGTTTAGACTACTGTGATAATTTGAGAATCCACTGAATCATCATTTCCCAGCGACATTTCACACAAATCAAACTTATTTTGTTTACCTGTTGTGCATCCGACTCCCCTGTCATGAACTCAACCGAACTTGTGTATGCCAGCCGCTGCGAAGTCGTGTGCGAAATTCGACTGTGATGATAATGAATTTCGGCCGAGTCTAAATGGGTGCAAATGTCGCAATAAAAAAATGACAAATTTTAGTAAATACAAAAATTTAGTATCAAAAAGTTACCTGCAAAACATGTCGTTAATTATTTTTCGCAAGAAATTTGGACCCATTTTTTTTTTATCTAGTTCATTTATTTGGGGCTCAATCGCGTATAACGCTTTACGGAGCCGAGGATCTTTCTTTGTACTTAATACTATACATTATACAGAGTAATAACTTTTTAATGATATCTGTTAGTAATGGGTGGAAGCCAGGGTACTCGTGGCAGCTCGAGGTTAGAAGGTCACATTTTGAGGGATGGACAGGGTAAGGATTGGGCCAAAGGTTTCACTGCTGCTCATCCGGGGGTGAATCGCATCTTGCTAGCGAATTCGGTGCCTTGTGGTGTTGGTACCAACTTGTTGTGGGACTTGGTCTTCCGGATGGCCAGGAGTAGCTTGGTAACACAAAGAGGACAAAACAGAGAAAAAAAAACTGGAGAAGAAAACACAAGCGAATTAAACTTTTATACCAGCAGAGCGAAGAAAGTCGAAAATACATCCCATATATGTGACATCGCGGGTCCCCAACACATCTCTCACAAGAACAAAGGGTTGTCTACCTCGGGCCTCAAGGGTATCCAATAGTAGCGCTCTGGAGGCGTCATTATCCGGGCATTGCCAAACTACGTGGTCGATGTCATCATAACCGGAACCGCACTTAGTACAAACATTGCTCAACGCGAGGTTAATCCTGTGTAAATGCGCGTCTAGCGAGTAATGGTTGGACATAAGTCTTGACATCACGCGAATGAAATTGCGACTTACATCCAAACCATACCACCACACTCGCAAAGAAACATTAGGAATAATGGAATGTAACCACCGTCCCAGCTGGTTATCTCGCCAATCATTTTGCCAACTTTGAAGAGAACTCTGGCGAACAAAATGGAAAAATTCATCATGTGAAATTCTTCTATCATAGATCTCACCTTCCTGTGCGCCCACCTTTGCGAGAGAGTCCGCCTTCTCATTGCCATAAATTGAGCAATGTGAGGGGACCCATACAAAGGTAATCTTGTATGATCTTTCGACCAGTGCACCCATCTGCTCCCTTATTTTTGTAAGAAAGTAAGATGAATGTTTTACAGGTTTCATCGACCGGAGTGCCTCAATCGAACTAAGGCTATCCGAGAAGATGAAGAAATGGTCTACGGGCATGTTTGAAATCATCCCCAAAGCGAAATTGATTGCTGCCAGCTCAGCAACATAAACCGAACAAGGTTCCTGAAGTTTGCGGAAGGCGGTAAAATTTTCATTGAAGACACCGAAACCAGTGGATCCATTTATGCGAGACCCATCAGTGAAGAATCTCTTACAGGAATTGACATTTTGGTACTTTTCGTTAAAAATGCGAGGAATAGATATACATCGAAGTTGATCTGGTATTCCATGAATAGCTTGTTTCATGGACAGATCGTATTTAACAGAGGTACTGTCATTAGTGAAGTGTACACGGGGAGGATTATAACTTGGTAGGCTTATGTCAGATGACATGTAGAACAGATAAATTCTCATGAATTTTGATTGAGTGTTCAGACTGAGCATTTCTTCGAAGTTTTCAATGACAAGTGTGTTGCTCACTCCACACTTGATAAGTAACCTTAGCGAGAGCTCCCAGAATCGGTTCTGGAGAGGTTTCACCCCTGCCAGGACCTCAAGGCTCGCATTATGCGTTGAGTGCATACAGCCGAGAGCAATACGCAAACAACGGTATTGAATTCGTTCCAACTTTATTAGGTGGCAGTTTGCTGCTGAGTGAAAGCAGAAAGAGCCATACTCAATAACAGAGAGAATAGTCGTTTTGTAAAGTTTTATGAGGTCTTCCGGGTGAGCACCCCACCATGTTCCGGTAATTGTGCGTAGAAAATTGATCCTTTGTTGACATTTTTGCACCAAATACTTGATTTGGGTACCCCAAGTGCCTTTTGAATCAAACCAGACCCCAAGGTATTTCGAAGTCAAAGACTGGTCGATTTCTATTCCCAAAAGATTGAGTTTCAGTTGGGCTGGGTTCCGCTTTCTAGAAAACACAACCAATTGAGTTTTTTGCGGAGCAAACTCGATCCCTAAATCTCTTGCCCAGATTGACAGATTATTTAGAGAATTTTGCAATGGTCTTTGCAACATTTCTGCATGTGGGCCTTTTAGAGAAACCACAGCATCATCTGCAAGTTGTCTTAGCGTGCATTGTCCTTCCAAGCAACTATCAATGTCTTTCACGTAAAAATTATAAAGCAAGGGACTTAAACATGAGCCTTGGGGTAGGCCCATGTAACTAATTCTGGAAGTTGTCAGTTGTCCGAGATTGAAACTCATATGTTTTTCTGACAACAAATTATACAAGAAATTATTTAAAATTCCTGGAAGTCCACTATTGTGCAGTTTTTCTGACAATATTCCTATGGAAACTGAATCAAAGGCGCCCTTAATATCCAAGAAAACTGAAGCCAGTTGCTCCTTTTCCGCAAAGGCCAGTTGAATATCTGTTGAAAGCAACGCTAGACAATCGTTTGTTCCTTTGCCCTTGCGAAACCCGAATTGTGTATTTGAAAGCAAGTTATTCGATTCGACCCAATGATCGAGTCGTGATAGGATCATTTTTTCCAACAATTTCCTTAAACATGATAACATAGCAATTGGGCGGTATGAATTATGATCAGACGCTGGTTTACCAGGCTTTTGAATAGCTATTACTTTGACCTGTCTCCATTCATGCGGAACGATGTTGTTCTCCATGAATGAGTTGAACAGGTCCAGTAATCGTCTTTTCGCGATATCTGGGAGATTCTTTAGAAGATTGAACTTGATCATATCGCTTCCCGGAGCAGAATTGTTTGATGAAAGAAGAGCCATAGAAAGTTCCAGCATAGTGAAGGGTCTGTCCAGAGAACCGTCTCTTGGGGATGTTTCCCAAGAAATCGGTTGTGCTGGGACTGAGTCTGGGCAGACCTTTTTCGCGAAGCTGAATATCCAACGGTTGGAGTATTCGTCACTCTCATTAGAAGAAGAGCGGTTTCGCATGTTGCGAGCCACTCTCCAAAGCGTTGTCATTGAAGTTTCTCTTGAGAGACCCTCAATGAAGTGTCGCCAATAACTACGCTTCTTCGCTTTCAGCAGGTTTCTCAGCTGTCTTTCGAGCTTTGCGTACTCTTGATAAAGATCTGAGGTACCGTGCCTACGAAAAGTTTTGAAAGCATCAGATTTTTTAAGATACAACTGGGTGCAATCATCATCCCAGCCTAGTGTGGCTGGTCTTCTTTTGAAGGTTGCACTTGGAACACGTCGTTTTTGTGATTCTAATGCACTCTTATATATCAGTTCAGACAGGAATCGATACTCATCCAAAGGTGGGAGGGGATTGAATGATTCGATGCCAAAAGATACCGCTTCTGCATACTTTTGCCAATCGATATTCCTTGTGAGGTCAAAAGGAACCTGAATTGGATGGTCTGACCTTTCACTATTATGCTTTATGGTGGTTATAATGGGTAAGTGATCACTACCATGAGGATCCTCGATTACCTTCCACAAGCAATCGAATGATAGTGAACTTGACCCCAGTGATAGGTCGAGACGACTTTCTTTGCCGTCAGATGCAATACGTGTCACTTCACCTGTATTTAAAATGTTCAAATTGAAATCGTCGCACAAATCATAGAAAATGGCCGCTCTATTATCGTCATATGGTTCGCCCCACCATGTACCATGCGCGTTCATATCACCCAGAATTAGAACTGGATGTGATAGTGCAGAAACCGCATTCCAAAGATGACGGCGGTTAATTGAAATTCTTGGAGGAATGTAAACGGAAGCTACGCAAAGTTCTTTACCCTTTACGTTTATTTGGCAAGCGACGATTTCTACGCCAGGATGAGTCGCGATTGGAATTCTATAAAATGAGTAAGTCTTTTTGATCCCCAAAAGAACTCCCCCATAATGGTCACCTCTATCCTGGCGTATAATGTTAAAATCGTGGAAGTTGAGTTCATCTTCAGAAGAAAGCCATGTTTCACAAAGGGCAAATATATCACAATCAGAGTTGTGAATCAAAAACTTAAACAGGTCTAATTTAGGTTTTAGACTATGACAGTTCCACTGTAGCACAGTGATCATATCTTGTACCTCACTTGATGAATTATCCATCGAAAGATATGATCGCAGCAAGGAGGGGCCATGATTGTGTCAGATTCCGAAGATATTCTTCTACTGTAGGTATAAACATATCAATAATGCCTCTAAATGTTTCTGGAAGGCTGAGGGCATCATATAAGCGATCCACGAGAACCCTAAAAGTAAACAGTCCTCGCTTGGGTCTAGGAGGCTTGCTTGAACTGCGAGGAACTTTGGTAGCTTTTTTCTTGCTACCTTGTCGATTATTTCTCTTTGAAGTGTATTTAACAGGCGGAGACGGGGGTGACAGGTTCTTGCTACAACATGGATCTGAAGCTAGAGGAACCTGATTATTCGGAGTTTTTAAGTTTACCCCGTCCCCTTTGACATTTGGCAAACTTTTGAGGGAAGACTTCAAAAAGACCTTTCGGCGCAATCCCGGGGAAGATGATGACTTCCTTTTTCCAGGTGCGTGTACCTCCGAAAGAGATCCACCCTCATCAGTTTCGCCATCGTCCTGATCATCGGAAGACAACTCCTGATAGGGATTTTCAACTGGGACAGCTGATTCAGACACGGATTCTGGTGTTTTAAAAGATTTCACCATCTCCGCATAGGTCTGCTTGGAGCGCCTTATAATAGAGCGACTCTCATTTCGAATGCGTCTTTTGTAAGCCGGGCAAACTTGCAAGTCGTGTGGATCTCCGCCACAGTAGCTACATTTTTCCGCTTCCTGTGTGCAAGAGTCCTCCAAATGAGCTTGGTTGCATTTGCCACAACGGGGCTTGTTGTCGCAAAAGCTATCACTGTGACCAAACTGCTTGCATTTGGTACAATTAAAAACCTTCGGCCTAAAAAGATGCACTGGGTAAAAACCACCATCAATTACAACAAATTCCGGGAGGACGGAACCTGGAAAAGTCACTCGAAAAAACGCTGAAGGCGAGTACACCTTTTTATTTCCTTCCATGGAAACCTTAGATAAGCGTTTACAGTCTAGGATAGCCACATCAGGAATTGACCTATTTTTGAATCGACCAAAGCCGGTCTTGATGTCCTCACATGTCAGCATTTCGTCGAGGATCTTCCCCTCCACCTCCACTTCTCGTGCTGGCACATAGACCGCGTATTCAACAGTAAACGCTTCGTGTTGAGCAATTTCATTTGCTGCTTTGTAGCTAGGTGCGGTTACACGCAGCTTGGATGCTTTCACTTGGTGAATAACGGTCCCAGGATACTTACGCGTCAGCTCTCGAGAAATCGAAAGCATATTCAATGGTTTGCATTTGCGCCGGAAATAGACAACCCAAGGTCCAGGCGAAGATGGCTGATAAAACCGCGTACGAGCAATGATATCATTGGGAGGCGTTTCGCCTCCAATCGAATCGTCCATGTGGAAACAAATTTATGGAAAATAACTCAAAAGTGCAAAAGAGGAAGAGAAAAACCTTAAAGTATTTACAGTGCACTTTCTTCCTTAGGACGACAACTGTTTGGTTTGTAAACCAAACAATGTTAATAATATATAGAAAAAAAAATAAAGCAAAAAAAAAAAAAAAAACTTGTACTAATAATATACGAATTCAATTCTTATGTTTATTTTAGCGCACCCTGTAGGATGCAAAAAAACGGTATTGAAAAAAAAAGAAAAAATAGCTAATAAAAAAAAAAAACAAAAAAAAATGTTCTGTTATTTACAGTTTGTACACCCTTACCCGTATACAGTAGTTTGGGAACCACTGTTATGGATGTCAAAAAAAAAGCACGTGGTCGAATGTGGACTGGGGATACAATAGACAAAAGCGATCAAAACAAATTGGGCGGACAAAAGAGTGTATCGAAAGAGTGATACTTATCTGACCGAAGCAGGTAGATATTTATCACAGGCAGGTCGATGGTAAAGCTGTCCGTCGCGTCTGCCTTCGCACCCGTCGCCGCCGTCCTCTTCGATGACGGAGGGGCTGATGATGGCGATAAAGATGACTTTCTTGGATGCGATGCTTCTTCTTTGATGTACGATGATGCAAGCACCTCGCTTCCCGGGTTGCGCTGGATACCACCTTGCGACACTACACTTCGCACAAGCAGGAAAACGTACGATATAAAAAACCTTCCGCACTTGCGGGGGAAAAAACTCCACTTATACGAGGTCTATCGCGTGGTGAGATACGGAGCACACGTCCGACTCGTCCAAATGCACAACTGGGAATGAAATTTGGACCCATATCAAGCTGTAAAAAATATAAAAATAGTGGGTATTGCCAATTTTTGTACGGTAAAAAATATTTGTATGAAATTTATTATGAAAAATGGCCATTTTTCAAAAATCTCGCCGGGGCGACCTCTAAACGTCATTCCTGAAAGTTGTCGTCATACAAAAGTTTGTTTCTAACACCCTTAGCTATCATTTGCAGGGTGAGCCCCCAAGCTTTTTGGCCATGTGCAATTTTTGGGACAACCTACTCCACATCTAATCGGAGGGACAAGAACATTGCCATTGTCTCTTTTCCAGTTTTTTGATCCTACGAATGTCAAGGACTCCTTGTTGGTAGCCTAAAAATTCGTCGTTAGTCTTCTTTGAAAACTAAAGTTTGTTCCAAATAACTATTATATCAATATAACGATATAACTTTAAAGAACAGCCTCTGTTTAAAAGACGGGAAAATATTCGATGAAATAGTTAGCAGTTTGATCTCGATAAACACGAAAGAACGGCATATGCGTAAAAGAAGGGAATACATCATATGGAAATATTGCTAGCTTAATGCCAACAACTATTCTAACAGTGTAACTAGAAAGAACAGCCTATGTTTAAAAGAAGGGGAAATATTTGATGAAAACATGGACAGGTTAATGCCGAAAACTGTTTTGAAAGATAACTTGGAAGAACAGCCCAGGTGTAAAAGAAGGGAAAATATCGATTGTATAACATTTCGCCGAAAACCATTGCGCGGAATTCCTTTTCGCGGTGTTCACAGAATAACATTTGGCGGAATGAACCATTTCGCAGAATGCACCGTTTTACCGAAAGTCATTTGGCGGGATGTACCGTTTTGCGGAAAATCGTTGATATGATACAAAAATTTAACTGAGACCACATCATTATAAGATCTAAGTTTCAAAACTCAAAACAGCAAATGAAATATGAAATGTTTCATATCAACCATTAATTTTTTGTTAGGCTATACTTCGAAAGAACAGCTTATGTATGATAGAAGGAAAATTCTTCGATAATATTAATTCAGAAGTTGTTATTTTAAAATCAGCATAACGCATAATATTTATCAAAGAACAGCCTTTGTTGAGAAGAAGGGCTGATATCTGATATCTGATTAATGGCATATCTTTAAAAACAGCCTATGTTTGAAAGGTAGGAAATCCTCTGATACAAAAATGAGATTTGTTTTGATTTCTGTTATAACAGTACAAGCTAGTTGGAACATCAAAAAGAAGAGAAAGCCGATAAAGTTATCCCTAAGGAGTGTTACTTGACTTAAGGGTTACGCGGTCACTTGGTTTACAAAAAGCAACATTTTAACATATAATGATTTCAGTCAATAAGGGCGAACGTGTAGAAGCTGAGAAGTAGGCTCAATGCGAAAATTATGATGCTGGGAGATTAGGCTCAATTGACATGAGGCGATTAATCACTGAGCTGAATAGATGTTAGACCAATTGGATTGAAAGATCTGCCTATTATTAAAAGAAAGGAAAATCTCATAAGAATGAGTTAGTTGCTGGCTTACTAAATAATACAGTAGCACTGCAACTTATAAGTTAACAACTTAAAGACCGGTCCAGAAAGTATGGACGCAGTAACAAAATACTGGCATATCAGAACTATTGATGACTAGTTCTTTTTGAAAACTATATCCTGTTGGTCAACCTATTTTCTCAGCATTTGTATAGCGGTTTTTGCGATTCCAACAGTGTGTTTCAAAATACATGAACTATGAGCGGAACATCATTGAAAAAATGTGCACAAATGATGTACAAAGTGTGAAAGATCACTTAGGAAATGAACAAAATATGGTGGGAGTAAGTGAGAAAATCGTGCAACCAACGATCAGCAACTACGGTGGGGATAACACGTTTAAGCATAGGCAAAAATTGGGTTAAAAATTAAGATCCTGCAGACCCTCGTTTGGATAAACAAATTATGAAGTTGTTTGAGCACAAGAAAAAACCTTCTAACTAACACAGAGCGGGGTATGACGATAGAAGTTACCATTTTGAATACCAATGTTCATCGTTACAAAGAACGTTTGGGTTTTCGATCCTATAGTAACCAGAAACAGCCAAAACGAAGCCCGAAACTAGAACTATCGATCAGGCCCAGACAACTGAAGACTAGGTGCGTCCATACTTTCTGGGGCAGTCTTTATTCTTTAAAGAAGGATTTTTTTTAAATGTAGATATTAGTTTGGTCACCACACGATTAGAAAATCATATCAAGTTTGTATCATATTGTGTTATGATGTTATAATATTTTTCTCATACTTATTATGTTATAAACTAGCTGCAGGATGATGTTAAAATAACTAAAATTGTAACAAAAAGTACACTGGTATAATCAAGATTATATTCTATTTTGTTATAATCATATCAAAATTATAACAAAATGTGATATGAATTTTAGCCTCTGGATTACTGGTTTCTATCATAATTTGATATAATTTTGTTACATTATTTCCCAAATGTCGAAGATTCAAAACTAAATTATAATACAATGAGTTATGAAACAACATTTATAACATAATATGATATAATTGAGTTATAGTATTTTGAAAACACCAAGGATGTTGAACGTGATTATATCACAATGAGTTATAAATATCATGATTTGTTAGGATTATGTTATATTTTTGTTACAATTTTCTAGTCGGGTAACAAGTATTATTTGAAAGGAGCGCACATTTAAAAAGAAGGACAAACGTCCTACGGAGTTAGCAGTGGACCACCAATAAACAACATATCTGTGCAACTCGAAAAAAAAACCTCGATTTAGAGAAGGATACATTTCAGGTAGGGTCAGCAGCCTGGCCACCAAAAAAACACACTAATAGTGTTACTCTAAAGAACAGCCCATTTTTAATAGAAGGAAAAATGTTCATTTGATTAGCAGTTTGATCGCGGGCCGAAATTTTCAACAGTGTAACTTGAAAGAATAGCCTATTATCAAAAGAAACTGAAATCTTCTATAGAGTGTCGAATTTCATCGCCGCAAACTTAACAACACATATACAGTGAGGATTCGCTAGTTGGGTCACGACTGCGCCCCGATTAGCGAATCGTATTCGTTCGTTGGGGCAACTGACAACTGATCAAAATGCACTAGACACACGCAAGTGACGAGAAATACGTCACGAAACACTCACACACTTGCGTAAACGGTCTGATACAGGAGCTACGATGCGACGACGGTCAGACGTCAAACTCGTTTTGACATCGATTTTGACATTGACAGTGCTTTTTAGTTGGGATTTGCACCAACCAGCGAACATTCAACCATGGAGACAGCCCATCTAACGAGCCGCCAACGAACGAATCGGGACTGTACAGACTTTGATGAAGAAGACAAATGATGGAACATTTAGCATTTCGGTTGCCAAACTATAATTTTGCTGGAAAGAACAGCCTTATTTGAAAGAAGGAAGAATTTCTGATGGAGTTACCAATATAAGCGCTTGAAAGTACAATCTATGTGACAACGATTGCTTATTGATTATTACGCCTAATGGCCTTTGGACTTACGTTCGAATAAACAACGTTCGAAATTCTTGAGAACAGATTACGAATCAAACAAGGCAAATTTTTATTCAGGAAGGTATTAGATTTACAATCAATTACTATAATCGGAGAGCTAATGTTAAGCAGATTTAAAATTAAGCAGTGAAAATAATTTGTCATTTTTGTCAAATGTTAATTTCCGGGAAATGGTTTTCCGGGAAATGAGGGACAACCGAAATATTAAAAAAAATATTTCAAGTAGTGGAATTCCGTGGAGCTCCGTGTACCGAGGCGCAAATTGGCAAAATCATTCATATTACCGTCGTGCAGGGCTTCTTTATACACTTTTTCATGGTTTTTCAACTTTCTGACATTATAACTCCCAGAATAGCGATTTTTTTACACATAATAATCGTCAGTATGTATGAAGGATGTACGCAAAATTTGAACAAAACCCATCAATCAACAAAAAAGTTGTTCATACACCAATCGGACACATCTCATATAGAACCGGATGGGGGCTACTTTGGACATTTTTAACTATAACAAAATTGCATTTAAAATTCCAGGGTTATTTAGAAATCTACTTGATACCATTACTGTAGTATACTATTTCATACACAATTTCAATAAATATATGCGTTTTTAGATGGTTCTGGGCTACCTTTGGTATTATGAGCAGCGTGATATTAAAATATAGACAGCCTTAAAAAAGGTACCATCTATCCTTTATTTAGGTGAAACGGTAATTCATAATGTAGAACGATACAAATATTCGACTGTATATGTAACGCTGATACATCTTGAATGAATTGATCAACCCTTTGAAATTTATGAACTGTAGAAACAATGATTCATGTTCTGATACGTTATGTATATTTTTTGGTTTATTTGATGTTTTTTCGCCTCCTGACAAGCTTTATTGCTTGTCAGGAGGCTCAAAAAACATCGAATAAACCAAAAAATGTATATTTGAAAAACAATTTCAACCAATTGAAGGGGGAAATATTGCGTCATAATAGTTCCAAAGACATTTAACAGATTTGAACCATATTTTGAATTAAAAAATACATATTCAAAAGTGTTCAAAGTAGCCCCGCATTTCAAAAGTAGCCCCGCACGACGGTAGCACATACACTTTCAAATGTGACTTGAAGTTTCTGGATTCCAAAAGTTATCTCAAACCCAATATTAGAAGCAATCGCAAAATTAAATACTTTAAAAGGTATATCTCCAGCCTTGTATTATTTTAGAAACACCAATATTACGGAATGCGCATGCAGCTTTCCAAAATTTTTGAAGATTGAGTAAATTCAAAAAATTTTTGCTTTATAACTTAGGAGGTTATGATTACTTTGTAACTTTGTGCATCTCGTATTTTTAAATTGAAATCCAGGGTAGCTCCTTCAGGAACGTCGTTTCAATTTTTTAGATTTATATTAGTTTCCTTTCCAATATCATTTACCACATACTAGTTGTAAATTATCTGTGAGGATGAATTCGCCGCCAGTTGAAAATCACAAGTTTATGATAAATAGTAGAAAATCTGTGTCATATTTTGAATCGGATTAGTTAAAATATTTGTATCTATTAGGCGTTCAAACCAAATGAATGTAAAATGTTCGTGCATACTAACCAGGTGATTGCGACAGCAAACTCTCAGATCCATCTCCGTCCCCGTTGCTGTCCATGGCAACATGTTCGATGCTGAGGTCTTGTTCTTCCGTCGTCCGAACCGCTTCTGTTGCCACTATTGTCGCCGTTACCGAAACTTCCATCGCCGCCACCGGTGGAGACGTCCCACCGGGTCCTCCCGATCCGGGACTTCTGGCACCAGAAGTGCCATTATTAATCTCCTCAGTCACGATTATCATACTGACTGGCTTCCACTTTCTTCTTTGCCCTCACAAAACTACACAGAGATGTATCTGCACGTAACTACAATATTTGCTTAAATTTTCTTCCACTCAGGTAGAACTTTCTCGCCAGACCCTGGGGCCCTCAACTTTTGCCACTCCGTTTTGTTGAACTTTATCTTTTTGTGCCACTTCTGCAGGACCACATCAATACAAAAACCATCCGCCTCCTCTCTCTCTCTCTACGTCTGGAGAGCACTCACTCGTTCAAACACTTGAAACGGCTCACTTTCTTCTTGCTTAAGAATCCCCCGATGGAAATTATCACACGAGCTTCTGACACCAACACGCACCGTTTAACCACATCAAGAAAGCGAAAAAGCGAACTTGCTAAAAACTCGTCACTTTGGGGAATACTTTCATGCCGACATGAGCAGCTTCACAGAATCAACAACAACAATTTTCATTCGTCAACAGGCGTCGTCGTCCCGGGGTGTGTAATTAGGGAGCGATGGATCGGTAGATGGTACAAGTGACGACGCGTATCTACGACAACGACGAGGTGCTATCGCTTTACTCACTACTGGGCTGGGGTGCCCAGGTTCCGATTATCATTTCGTGGCATAGGTTCTACCAGCAGCCACTGACTGGTATCATATATCACTCATTTACTGGGGAGTATGGTGCGGTGCGGGGGTTATCGCAGAACTAGCAGTTAGATGAGGAAATCAATATCTATATTGCGTTGCGTTGTTCGTTGGAGCGTGGTGCGTTAGGTGCCGGAACTGGGATGCTATCTCCTGCAGTCAATGGAAACGAGAAGTAAGTTTGAACTTTTGCTGACTGGAATTAATCAAAACCGTTATACACGTAAGGTTCATTAGAGGCAGATGCTGACTACTGATGATGGTGATTGCGACTGAAAGTTCTGTTTTTTTTCTACCATATGCCAAGGTTGTTTATCAATCAATATATGTTTCATATTTTTTGTGAATATTATAAATTTTCGTTTCAGCATCACTGTTAAAAAACTGGCAACAAAGGCAAAGAAAGTAACTATCAGTGAACAATTAGGGTTTTTATTTATTTTAAATTTTACACAAAAGAGCACCGTGTTCTGAGCCACTGTGACTTTTTCAGATTGTGGAACTCACATACGAACGTATGATTGATTTTTAACTAAAAACTAAACACTAAAATTGATAATAATGCGGATTCTGGAGTTTAACGTTCAGATTCATAATATGGAGTAATGATGAAGGCTGGCACAGCCATATAGACCTCTTGAAAGGTGCTTCGGCTACCTGCCTCTAAACCACGATCTTCCCTGCTAGTTAGCTACCGGCCAGGATACAAGCAATCTCAGGGAAAATCGCGTAGCCAACCCCGGTGGGAATTTTGGTCGACAGGGACGGGTGGTTTGCTTCGGCAAACTTACTGGGGCCCTCCGGACAGTAAACCGGGAGCCCTGTAAGCCATCCGTCAAAAACCAAGCAGCAAATAATCAACGAGTGAGTACAACCCGATACAATTTGCGATGACCTAAGCGGCCTAATAGCGGCTGTTCGGGCTCTAATGAAGTTGATCATCAATATTAATTTCTATTCCCTATCAGCCTAGATAGCCGTGTAGTGGCGGTAGCAGTTCCCTCAATTGGCTAAGAATATCACTACGGATTGCCTGATCCGGTGGTAAAAGTCCACCAAACAAGCGACCCCTAGGAATGAATGGTTAGGGGGGTCTAATAAAAACTTAACCGTGAACGGAGCCTGTGTAGTACCAGGGCACCCTCCACAGTATCTTGCCCTTACTGTGTTAAACGGAGCAATGATTCAGTGGACCTCATTTGTCTCCGGGATAATCGACCACTTTTCTTACGTCTCAATTTCGAGGCTTAATAAAAGTGGGTAAATGCAATTTTTCATGACAGGAATTAAGTTCATACAAGTAAACCTTCATCACGCAAAAGGTGCTTCTGCTGTGTTGAGTCGAAGGTTTGAAAAAGAAGGACTGGAAGTGGCGCTTATTCAAGAGCCATGGTCCAATAAACGAAAGATTCTTGGAGTTCTGACACAAAATAGTAAACTATTTTATGATGAGCAACAAGATTCGCCCAGAACGTCTTAGTACGCAAAACGTTTTAACGCTATCCTATTACAGAGGTCGTCAGAAAGGACATTGTTGCGGACATGGTAGAGGTACCAACCACTGAGTAAAACTGAGATCGCTGTGGCTTCAGCTTACTTTCCTGGTGATGTTCCTGAGGTACCTCCTTCTGAGATCGTATAATTTGTTCAATTCTGTAAAGAAAACAACAAATCGTTTATCATTGGCTGTGACGCCAATGCGCATCACACGGTTGGGGGTAGTATGGATATTAACAGTCGGGGTGAGTCACTATTAGAGTATCTGTCTTCCAACAATATAGACATTTGCAATAATGGTGATGAACCTACTTTCTCAAATGCAATCAGACAAGAGGTCTTGGATCTAACACTGTGCAATGCTGCAATCTTTGACAAGATCACAAACTGGCACGTGTCAGATGAGATTTCTCTACCTGATCATAAACACATAATCTTCAATTGGAGTGGTGGAGATTATTCTAGAATCGCATTTAGAAATCCTAGGAAAACAAACTGGGATAAAAATGTAGAATTGTTGAATACGCATTCATTCACAATGGGAGAAACTATTGATTCAGCCCAAAAGTTAGAATCATTTTCTCAAGGGGTTTTAACAGCAGTTGTCTCACCACACAATCGTCTTCTACTAGAGACGTGCCATGGTGGAAATTTAAACTGGATCGCCTTAGAAAATTTTCTCGTAAAATATTCAATAGAGCGAAACAAACGGGAGATTGGACTCAGTACAGGAAAGCCCTGACTGAGTACAACAACAAACTACGAAAATCTAAAAGAAAATCGTGGATGCTAACATTTGAAAACATAAACAGCACTCCTGTAGTTGCAAGACTACAGAAACGCTTGTTAAAGATCATTCAAATGAATTGGGAAACCTGAAGCGCGACGATGGAGCTTTCACCAAAACTCCTCGAGAAACTTTGGATTTAATGATGGAAACACATTTTCCAGGTCCGGTTCTAAGTGTGGATTCCAATGATACTATATCTCTAGAAGGTGAAGGATGTCCTAGTATAAACTCATCGGAGTCAACTAGAACAATAAACACCGCCTCAGATTTAGCTGATGAAATCTTCACGAAGGCCAGAGTGGAAAATGCAATTAGATCTTTTCAGCCTTTTAAATCTGCAGGAGTTGATGGAATATTTCCAGCACTGATTCAAAATGGAGAAGCGGTGTTGGTTCCATCACTAATTGAGATGTTCAAGAATAGTTTAAAATTGAATGGAATCAAAATGGAGACTTGTAAAAGTTATCTTTATACCAAAAAAGGGGAAGCGAGACAAGTCGCATCCAAAAGCATACATAAAAGAGCATCCCCTATCTGACTTCCAGTTTGCATATCAATCTGGTAAGTCAACGGTTACAGTATTTCATTCGTCAGTAACAAAGGTGGAAAAACGTTTTTAGCAAAAGAAACAGCTCTATGCGCCTTTTTAGACATAGAAGGAGCATTTGATAATGCCTCCTATTCATCTATGAAGCGTGTCATGGAGAACAAAAACTTCGACCAATGTATCATACATTCGATTTATACTGAGCTTGCAAAAAGAAGAATCACATCTGAGCTGGGAAGTTCTTCTATAACAGTAAGAACGAAAGGTTGCCCTCAAGGAGGAGTTCTCTCACCACTAATGTGGTCCTAAGTTGTAGACGATCTTCTAAGAAGCTTGCAGGAAAAAGGTTACGAAGTTGTGGGCTTTGCAGACGATATAGTCATAATAGTGAGAGAAAAGTATGACGAAACAGTTTCGGAGAGAATGCAAAGGGCCCTAAACTATACACATTCATGGTATATTAAGAAGGGCCTTAGCATCAATCCGTCAAAAGTCGTAATTGTCCCTTTCACTAGAAGGAAGATCAACCTAAAAGCTTTTAGGCTTGGAGGGATACAAATTCATCCCAGTGATCGAGTCAAATACTTAGGTTTGATACTGGATGGTAAACTGAACTGGAATGCTCAAATGGAGTCCGTAATCGGTGAGGCAACAAGTGCGTTCTGGTTATGCTCCAAAACTATTATTGACAGGAAGTGGGGCTTAAAACCAAAAATGATAATGTGGATTTATACTACCATAATCCGCCCAAAAGTGACGTATGCTTCGTTTGTCTGGTGACCAAAAACAAAAGAGTCTACCACGCAATCAATGCTTGCGAAAATTCAACGTCTTGCGTCCATAACTGTTACAGGACTGATGCGAAGCACTCCATCAAAAGCTTTAGATGCGATTCTCAATCTGCTACCTTTGCACGAGTACGTGCAATTAGAAGCAGAAAAGGAATTGCTGCGACTTGAACGAGTTGAAAAGTGTATGCCAGGTGATCTTGTGGATCACCTGAGCATTTCTCAATACTTCCAAAACAGACCAGTAATGAAAATGATTAAAGACTGGATGAAACCTGTGTAGAACCATAATGTTCCTTACAAGTTGCACGAAACAGCTCGCGCAGATTGGGCAATCGGAAGTCCCACTGTTCGTCAAGGGTCAATAAAATTATTTACAGATGGCTCAAAAGTTGGAATAAGAACGGGAGCAGGAATCTACGGCCCTGGAACACAGATTTCAGGGGCGATGGGACACTATCCTATGGTTTTTCAAGCAGAGATTCTTGCTTTTTTGAAATGCGCAAATATCTGCCTTGAGAGAAAATACAGATATATGCAAATATTTATATTTTCTCAGATAGTCAAGCTGCACTATAAGCATTGTGCGCTTACAAATGCACTTCAAAGCTTGTCTGGGAATGCATTCTTTCACTGCGCAGGCTGTGCCAAGTGAATTCAGTAAACTTATACTGGGTTCCAGGTCACTGTGGCATTGAAGGGAATGAAATGGCAGACGAGCTTACTAAAAGTGGTTCCAATTTACAGTTTGCTGGCCCAGAACCATTCTGTGGTATATCAAACTGTACAATAAAAATGGACCTGAAATGCTGGGTTGAGCAGAGGGTGATATCCAATTGGATGGATGTCAAAAATTACAATCAGTCAAAACGATCTATAACTAAATGCTTTTAAAACCAAAAAGCTCTTAGAGCTCAACAAGAGAGCATCATATGCATTGATTGGCCTAGTAACTGGTTCCTGCCCGAGTAGGTATTACTAGAAAATGTTTGGTCAGATTCAGCGTGACATCTGTCGTTTCTGTAATATATCTGCTTTGCAGTGGTGGTGCTTTATACACGCCCAGGCAAAGATTTCTAAATTGTGATTACTGGCAACCCAGTGAGATCTGATCTGCAGAACCTGGGAAGGTCTGGGAGTTTATAAATTCAATTACTTGACACATGGTAATTAGCTAGCTGGAAAGCAAAACGGGACATGCCGCAGAAGATCAGCTTACCCTACGTCTCCAGTAGACAGAAATGTCTTGCCATTTTGCTGGGCATTTTTAATTTACCTCAGTAACGAGAAAAAAGTACATTCCAAAAATTTCAGCGATCGAAGCTTATAAAATTACATTCCCAAAAATATTTTTTTGAAAATTTTCCACGAGTTCGGATATATTTTTTCTGGCTTTTCTTTATGAATTTTCTCAACGGTGGAAAATTTTATGGAAAACTTTTTCCACTTCATATTTATTTTGATTCCTGGGAAATTTTGCTTTCATTTTCATTAAAAAACTTTGTTTCTACGATGCTTCGTTCTTGAGTTATGATTTTTCAAAGAAAAGGCTTTTATGGCACATTTGGACATTTTTCAACAAAATTGGCCATAATTCAAAAACGAAAAAAAGTGCATTCCAAAAATTTCAGTGATTAAAGCTTATGAAGTGAACTTCTCAAAAATATTTTTTCGAAAATTTTCCATGAATTCGGGCATAGTTTTTCCGACTTTTCTTTGCGAATTTTCTCAACTGTGATAAATTTTGTTGGAAAGCTTTTCCAGTTCATATTTTTTTTTTTGGATTTCTGGGAAAATTTGCTTTCATTTTCTATACAAAACTTTGTTTCTACGAATTTCAGGCGACCCTGAATTTTCCTCATTTTTTATTGTTCATATATCCATGAACCCTGCCTGTGGAAAAAGTTTCATGAAAATCTGAGACCCTTCGGCCCAAACCCGTACGGTAATAAAAAAAATCCCCTGCTGTCAGAAAAGAAAACGTAACAGAAATGATCAACACCGCTGCTTTCCATACAAACAGCAAGAGAACATTTCTGTCATGACACATCTGTCCAACATAATGGCAAGACATTTCTGTCTAGAGGAGGCGTCGGGTTATTGGACGCAGTGGCTTAATTAAGCTCATATTAGAGCAGGAAGTTGAAGATTCTGGGAAGAAGCAGATGAATCCTATAGAAGTCGTGGAAAACCTCAAGAAATTAAAAAAACTGGATATTCTGGAAAGCAACCGAGGGCTCTAGAAACATGCAGGTGGTTCTGAGGAGGAAGTGGTGATTTCAAGGAAACTAGAAAAAATTCTAGCTAGGATTGGATAAGATTGAAGGGAACAAGGGTTTCTTAGGGACAGCTGTTTGTGTTTGAATAAACTGGCGAATAATTGTGATATGATATCACTGATATCGAGAGGCACAATAGCAAGCTATGTAGGCGATGTGGGGACGAATATCATAAGGCGCAAGGAAGATCAAACCATCCCAAGTGCTTGATTTGTTGCGGGAAATACGCGAACAACATGTACAGCGGTCCTAGTCTTCAAAAGAACTTTGTTGATAAGTCACAGTACAAACCTGAACTACTGTGACGCAAACCAGCAACTTCTGATTCAGACAGTCGCTGAGTGGGAGATCGATATCGCCGTCATAACCGACCACCCATACCGAATACCCACCGATATCGGCAACTGGATCGGCGATATGAACAACGGGTGAGTAGCTGTTGGAACAGTTCACTCAGATACTGGACTGTATGACCGCTGAGCGGATAGGGCAAAGACCGGGTGACAGGTGATTCCAATGCCTGGATCGTGTAAAAGGAATGCCGTTTCACGAACCAGCGTGGTCAGACTCTGCTAAAGGCTCTGATCATACTAGGTTTCGCACTGGCTAGTGTCGGTACTGAAATTTTTGCTGAATCTCGGCAAACCGATTGCCGAGATTGGCACCGCTGAGTGCTCGGCAACCAGCTCGTCAAAAATTGGAAATGGCGGACCTCGACAATCACAGAAATGACAGCTATTGATAGTTTGCCGAGATTCTCAGCAAAAATATTTGCCGTAGCTCGGCAAAATCATTTCCCAGCATAATTGGATTTGCTGAATCTCGGCATTTGATTTTGTTTTTTTTTTTTTTTTGAGAATTGCACAAATAAATAAAATTAAGAGTTCTTAACCCACATGAAAACACAATAAACAAGTTGTACTTTCGAACATTTATTTTTCATTGGTCCATAAAATTGGAATGAAAAATATACAATTTGTTGCCGAAAGCATTTACTCCTCTCGGGGTTCCTCCATTCATCAAGATTGGCTTCCGCAGAGCCGTACCGCTCCTCGAAAAACAGCTACTAATGGATGTGACTGACTGCTATTCTAGAATAAATTGAATGACGCTAATTAGCAATAATTTACTTACAGAAGGTCTTTAATTCTTACATATTTGAACTACTTAATCGCTTGGAAATGCACTTCATGTGGATTCAGCACCACTACCACTGATCTGTTGTTTTTTTTTCGCCGAAACATGGCGGCGGCAAAAGTGACAGTTGCATTGCCGAAATTCAGCAAAGGATTACATGATTGCTGATATCTCGGTTATCTCGTTTACTGATTTCGGTAAAATTCGTGTTCACCGACACGTTCAGCTAAAAATGCTGTCAGTTTTCCAATTTTTATAACAGTGTGCTGATATTTCAGTAAAATGTTTTGAACCATCTCGGCAAAAACATTTTGTTTGCTGAAATATCAGCAAAATTAGGAATTGCCGTTCGGAATCAGCAAATATTTCTGCCGAGCTCGAGAATCAGTTTTAAGTGTGTAGTCTCAAGCCCCTGCTCCCTTCGATCTGGGACGAGCCGGGCGATCAAGGCCCACTCTTCCAAGCTTGCCGGGTTAAAAACCGGCCTTTCGAACGCCGCCTGGTAGCACCTCTCCTGTCGACTGCGCAGCTACGTCCATTTTTCTGCACTCTATCCATCCCTATTTTTTATAGCCTTCATCAACCATGATTTATCCATGACCTCTCCCGCCATGCTAGTCAGGAAGAAAATGGGGTTCCCTATACTGGCACTTCACACACAGCTGCGCGAAGGAATAATTTTCATAGCATATGATGTTATTTTTGTACTTATTGCGATCTGGAAAAGTCGCATAAGAATACAAATCAACTTTTATATTTTTTTTTCAAATCGTATCAAATAAATTAATAGCATACTGCAATGATTACATATACGATTTCTCTTGGTACTTGTCTTATTATGCCAGTTTATCTCGCATTGGTGTACGCATGAAATCGCATGAATGAAAAATAAACTCGTTAAAGGATGCATAACAACTCGCATAAGCTAGAAACGTTTACGTCGACATAATGCGATTTGATATGTGAAAACATTGTAAGCCGTTTCTTTCTAGACATACATTGAGATATCTTCCATTAAACTCCACATAAAATACTTATTTCTCGCATGCACTATTTTCATGCCTCTGAAGGGTTGGATCAAGAGTAAGGCCAAGATAATTGAAATAGTCAGCTTCGTCCATTTTAGCTGAATTTATAACACTAGTTTACAAATTAAATCGAAAGTCGTGAACTTCTGCCATCGACCAACATTTTTGAAGCACAATTAAGCGCGGATTTCAAAACCGTGCTTCAAAAAATTTTTGAGTAGAACAGTTTTTGAGTTTTAGCTCAATATTGAGCTTTACAACTTTTTAAAATATACAATAAGCTGAACATTATACCATCCGATCATCTGAATGCTGGTTTTGCGTCAGATTCATGAAATTCAAGATATTAGCTAGTTTTAGGGACGATCTCCTTAAATTTTAGCAAAATTTACAAAAATACATGAAGATTTTTTTTTTCGATAAGAAAATAAAACAATAAAAAAATCTTTCTCATTGTTATTTTGACATATCATATGTAGGCGAGTTACAGTAAAAATCAGCTAAGTAAAGTATCAGCTAAATCGAAGCATTGATGACGGAGAATGAGATGTGTGAAGTGAGCGACTTAGCTTTAAAATAGAACAAAAATCGATCTCAAATCATCAACCTTGTATGAAAATTTGAAAAAACAATCCGCTGTATTTTTTTTTCTTCCGCGTTTTTGAACTCAGGGCATGATTCTACACCAAAAATGATCATCAGCTTTCCGAGTTCAAAAATGCTGTAAACTAGTGTAATCAGGTCCACCATTGCTTTGCATCTCGATATATGTAAAACAATTATAAACTTTACTTGACAACAAGCACCATCTGGTGGTAAAATCATCAATTAATTGCTGTATCATCAGATTGCTCTTGCCTTCCTGAAAAACTTTGCCGAAGACGACACATTCCTCACGCAGAAAAATAAATTGTAAAAACAATTAAATTATAGTTCAAATCAACCAATTTTTCAGTTTGTTATAGCGACAAACTGATTTTTAGTTTAAACTGAACTGTTTCATTGATTGACAAATATTTTCATTTGCCGAAATTTTTGACAGTTTGTTTGAACAAGCAGATATTTGGTAGTTTCAACATAAAATAACAGATTGTTTTAAACGATTGTACTTTTGCAACTAACAAAGCCGGAATGTGATTGTGTTGGTGACGGCAGCTCCTGCGGCAGCTCGGAAATCTATTTTTACACACTCGGCAAGCGGATGGAAGCGAGAACGAATAGAAAAGGCAAAAAATCGAAACCGACCAACTTTTTGTGAATGCTGTCTTGAGTACCTGCGCGTTATCCATCACGGACATAACTGCACTTGGAAGTTGGAGTGATGGATTTGCTACACTTTCTTCGTTGTGGCGATGTTGAGGCTAGAATTTTATAGATGTGTGAGTGCTTCCGGGCCATGTTTATGGTTCTAATTTTGTTGAAACAAATAAAGATTTTAACGTTATATGGAATGGTGGGAGTTGGTTGTTTTGATCGATAAACTATAAGTAAGAACAAAGAAATATAACTTTGGAATAAGTAAATGCTCAGTTTGAAAATCAACCATGCGTTTTACTGTTTTAAACAAGCCTCATTTTTCTGCGTGCTAATGGCTTTGTATCCCGAGATGGCAGATTTAAAGCTTTACTTAGCTACAAGCGCTACTTAGCGGCGACAAACTTACATTATTATTGTTTTTCTCAACAATGTTGCCCAAAACAACACTTTTCTGTCTTCCTAGTGTACATTGCAACTACGGCTGCATATGGCGCTATCTTGGAATACACCTGAGATATTCGCATGCACTCCTATTTAGGTGAAATCCAATTAGCTCTGGGATTCCTACAAAAACGGTTTTTATAGCAGCCCCGAACGAACCGTGTAAAAGTAATTCCTACTGTATGAATAAAATCACCATCATCAGTAACAGTTCAGAAACAATCTGATACAACACTTACAACACACTATTGTGGCGTTAGCACTAAATTGGTTTCCGAAAAAACTTCATTGACTTCCGCTGCCTTTCCTATGCGTTAAACATTACGTCAGAAGTAGTGCGCTGTATAGAACACCAGATTTACTGTACAGCGCACTACTTCCGACGTTATGTTTAACGCATAGGAAAGGCAGCGGAAGTCAATAAAGATTTTTCGGAATTCAATTTAGTGTTAAACGCACAATAAATATACTACATTAAGTAGAGTTTATTCCACGAAACTACCACTTAATTTAAGTGACAGTTCGAATCTTCCAGCGTCGTAATTTTCCCGGAATTGGTCCAGTTTACAACCCTAGAACGTTAACTTCACATTACACTACACTTGATTACATATGTACAACAATCGCGTCTGTCTTGTTGAACCGGTAAAACCTTCGCGACCCTATGGCTCCACACTGTCCGTCTAAAGTAAGCAAAAATCTTCTTGTCACGAGAGCGTCCTGTGTTACCTCATCCTCTCGTGTAGCTATGCTATATTGCCATAATCATGACAGCCACTTAGCACAGCGATCAAAACAAACACAAAAATTAAAGGGCCCTTTTCTGCGCGGCACCGGATCTTCTCGCTCACCTCAGACGAACCAGATAAAAAAAAACACAAACACTTTGTGGTCACTTTTTCTCGCTGCTATTGCCTTGGGCCACCGCAAGACCGCACCACCAACAAATGACCGTAAGAATAAGCTAAACCGCAAAAGTGGTGTTCAGATCAGATGATTTCGCGCAAATTTGTCACCACATGCTGTTTAAAACAAATCAAAACACACTAAACATCAATATGCTTCTCATTCGCAGAGAATGGGGAGGCCGACCGTCATTCGATCGTTTGTTGATCCTTTGGTATTCACCGACTTTGGCACGGCAACGCGATGCGTGCTCACCGCCGCACCTAATCTAATCTTTGCGTCACAACCCAGCCAATAAATTGCACAGTCGCGTTAATGACGGCCTCAACCAGCAATAACAATAACAAGAGCGGCAAACACAGAAAAAATATGAAACGAAACGCATGCCGCAAAACGTTCACTCTACATATCACAACACGACAAACGGAACGAACGAAATTCGAATGCGCGCGCGGGCTCAATTTTGTGACGACCGACGACTTCGACAACGAGAGCACAAGTTCTGGGCCCAACAGGCCAAGCAAGCGCAAGTGCTCTGCCACCGGAACACCAAAGAACACGCGGCGGCACGCGGACGAACGACAACAACGACGACGACGACGCGCTTTTGAGTAGACGCCAATAATGATGACGACGCGACGAAAACGACACCACGACGACGACGGCGATCCAATCTACCATACGGTCAACGGTGAACTAGTTGTTGTTTATGATTGTTTGCTCGGTTCGGCGCGGGACTCGAAAAAAAAAATCGCCAATAAACTATATGACCTCCTCCAAAGCAGCCGACCGACCGACCGACGACGAACACCCTTCTCTCTTCTAGGCTCTGGCTGGTGTGGCAGCGGCGGGCCTATAGCTTCTGAGGGTGTAACAGGGTGTAGCAGTAGGTGAACGAGGTTGCTCTGAAGTCGCGGCGACACACTGTGGTGTGTCTACTAGCTGACTGGCGAAGTTGTTCCAGCCATCTGATTCTCGAAGAGGTCAGTGGTGTAGCTAGAACAAAGGACGGTATAAGCTTGAACCGTTAAGTATAGCTCTTTTAAACCCTTGAAGCAGGAATTTTTCCGAGCGTTATTATAGATTTCTTTCTACGTATTTCTGTGGTTTTGGCACTCAATCGCATAGAAAGGGTGGAATATGATGCAGAATATTTTTTCTGAATATCCTAAGTTATCCAAACTATTCTTGAATTTAAATCCTAAAGTCTACGGGTATAACGGTAACATCTTTCATTATTCAAAACTACAATTTGTAATCTTTCATGTCCAGTATGTCTTCTGGAAGTTCAAAAAGCAGTATCAGAATATTTGGAATATCCTACACTGCAAAATATTGTTGCTAGTAATCAACAAACTTTGCTGATTTTTGGCGTGCTGATTGCATTCAGCAATACAAATTACTGAGTATCAGCAATTATTTTTCAACTTGCTGAACCATCCAGAAATTTTGACAGTTGATCAGCAAAGTTGTGCTGAAATTCAGCAAAAATGTTGCTGAAATTCAGCAATTTCTTTTGCTGGTTTTTGGCGTGCTGGAAGCATTTTAAAAATTTTGGTGTGTAAGTAATCCAAACTGTTCTTGAGTTCAGATCCTGAAGTCTAGAGTGTAACGGTAATTTCTTTCATTATACAAAGCTACGATTTGTAATCCATCATGTCCAGTAAGTCTTCTGAAATTCAATAGACAATATCAGATCAGCCGGGTTATCCTAGGACATCCAAACTGTTCTTGAGTTTAGAACCTAAAGTCTATGCGTGTAAAGGTAACTTCTTTCATTATATAAAGCTACGATTTGTATTCTATCATGTTCAGTAAATATTCTGAAAGTGCAATAGACAGTATCAGATCAGTCGGGATATCCTAGGACATCCAAACTGTTCTTGAGATCTGATCCTGAAGTCTACGGGTGTAACGGTAACTTCTTTCATTATGCAAAGCTACCATTTGTATTCCATCTTGTCTAGTAAGTCCAGTAAGGAAGTTCAAAAGAAAGTGTCAAAACAGTTGGGATATCCCAGGTCATCCAAACTGTTCTTGAGTTTAGATCCTAAAGCCTACGAATGTAACGGTAACTTCTTTCATTATTCAAAGCTACGATTTATAATCTATCATGTACAGTAAGTCTTCTGAATGTTCAATGAGCATTATCAGATCGGCTGGGGTCATCCAAACTATAATGATGTTAAAAATCATCTACAGCAATTGAAGTTTCTGTTTTGACTACATAGAGGTATGTTTTATAATCTATCATACTTACTGTAGCTCACAGAATACTATCAGAGACTATGACCTAGCTTCGGGATATACTGATACTCAGAATCGTACACACTGTCCAGCAATATGGACAACATGCAACATGGAGTCTACAGCCGTAATGATATCTTTTTTTGGTGTTTTGATTTACACAACATTACCAACCGTATAGCCGAGGCGGTAAACGCACGGGTATTCAGCATGACCATGCTGAGGGTGACGGGTTCGATTCCCGGTCGGTCCAGGATCTTTTCGTAAAGGAAATTTCCTTGACTTCCTTGGGCATAGAGTATCTTCGTGCCTGCCACACGATATACGCATGCAAAATGGTCATTGGTAGAGGAAGCTCTCAGTTAATAACTGTGGAAGTGCTCATAGAACACTAAGCTGAGAAGCAGGCTTTGTCCCAATGAGGACGTTACGCCAAGAAGAGAGAGAGAGAGAACATTACCAACCGTAATGATTGTATCTATTTTGTTTATTCAGCGTTAATCACAATTATGTTAAAACTGAATCAACAAATCTTCACCACAACACTCGATTCGTGGCTGCAGTCCTTATCTTCGACCGCGTCCCACATTTGCCTTCACAAGGTTCATTATGTATCATTTTTTAGTGCAGCAGGCTAGCATTGCAAGTGTATATATGAAATTGTATACTCCATGAAAGATTGGATGTCCTAAATTATCACATATATTGCATACAGTGACCCTTGAGAGTTAAAAGGTTCAAGGATCTTATTTGGTTGTGTAACGTTACTATCTAAAACGAAATCACCTCATGTTACAGTAGTTGATTTAATAAAACTAAGCTCTATAACAGTAAGGAAGGCCCATAATATCCCAAAAATGTATAACAACGCTTATTGTTCTTCGAACTACTTTGGTAATTACCGTGGATGTAACACTACTTAACGTACCGACAAAAGCTATCATTAAAAGCGTAGAACTGAAGCTATGGTCTTCGTAATAGTTTGGTTGATATGGAATATTTCAAAACTATCTTCGAATGACTCATGAAATGCCAGGGAGATTATAGAATCCAGTTGGATGTGTAATGGTATAGCCCACTGTGAGAATAACTACTGTTACTGCCAAGAGTTTAACTTCAGGACATGTTGGACGACCCGTAATGTCCCAAAGGTTCATAATGATATATAGTAGACTTCAGGTTGGTTCAGTAACCGCGATTGATTATGCAACATTACTCAATATATCAGATATGGCTATTGTTACGAGTGTTGACCTAAAGTTTTGAACTCCAAGGCAGTTTGGCTGACCTGGGATATACCTTTAGTGTCTCTAAATGACATTTGAGAATATCAGCTTCACAGAACCCAGCAAATTAAGCAATGCTTTCATTTATAATAAAACCACAAAGTTATTCTTGTAGACTTGAAGGACTTCATTATAGGACAGTTTGGACAACCCTGAATGTCCCAAAGGTTTATAATAACATCAGGTGAACTTCAGATTAGTCCAATTCCCATGGTTAAATATGCAACGTTACTCAGTATAGCAGATATGGTTGCTGTTACGAATGTAGACCTGGAGTTCTGAACTCCAAGGTAGTTTGGCTGACCTGGAATATCCCTATAGTGTATCTTAATGACATTTGAGATTTCAAGAGCTTCGTGGATCTCACCAGTTTATGTTATGCTATTTTTTATGGCGAAAACACATAAAGTTATTCTTGTAGATTTGAAGGATTGCATTGTAGGACGGTTTGGACAATCCTGAATGTCTCAATGGTTTCAAATAATACCAAGTAGACTTCAGATTGGTCCAGTAACTGCGGTTGAATACAACGTTACTCAGAATAACATATATGGCTACTGTTACGAGTGAACCTGAAGTTCTGAACTCCAAGATAGATTCACTGACCTAGATATATCTTTATAGTGTCTCTTAATGACATTTGAGATTTCAACAGGTCTCTGTAGATTATATAATTCAACGGGTCCCTGTAGATTATATAATGCTATTATTTATGGCGAGAACAAATAAAGTTATTCATGTACCGTAAAACGGGGTATCTTTGATAATGCGGGTAACTTTGATAGTGCGGCAGGCATTGTGTAATTTATCTTATTACTATGATTCCTTCAACCAGTTAAGAAAAAGGTAAACGTAAATCAATTCTATACATATGAAAGTTCATCTTAGACGTATTTTCATTAAAATCTAGTTTATATACAACTTGTTGGACAAAAAATAAAAATTGTTGATATTTTTGTCATTTATCAACCCCTTCAAACAATCTGCTATACGACTTCGTTACAACTATTTTTTCAATGAATGGACTCTTGTTCTCGATAGATTCATCATAGTAGATTCCAAATCTGGCCTTGAATCTCTTAACGAAGTGTGTTTCTACGAAATGGAAGCAATTTTGTAAATTGGGATATTAATCTCCATACATTGATAAACGCCTAAAAGTATGCAATGCCCTTGTAATTTCATATAGATAAATGTGTGTTGTTCAAAATTTATTAATAAAACATTAAAAAACTACCCAAAAAAAAAGAAAACTAACCACGAATAGCATAGAATCATATGTTGATGTACCGTTAAGCATTTAGTATTACAACGATAATGATTTTTGATAGCTAAATTTATTGTGCTTTGCACTCAATACTCCACAAACTCATTTTTATATGTAGAATTTAGTAAAAAATCAATGTTTTGCTATGAAATTATGTAGGAATATTGTGGCATGACCCATGTTTGCTTTAGTGCTTATCAAATATCCTGTCACAATTGAGATGCGATGGACATTGGTTGATGTAGCACTTGATCCCAACTAGGCTCAACTCGTTTTATGAAGTCGATTACCCTGTTCGGATTAAATTGCCAAATTTCCAAGGGCTCCAATAACCCTTTCCCTAATATTGACGACCTTAAATTATATAGTACTCCACATTTGCATAGAATGTGTTTTGTTCTTTGCTGTGCATGCATCGCTCCTGTAAGGGGTGAGTAAGGCAGCATAATCGATCGCGTTCGCTATTGTCTCGAGTGAAAACCAAAACAATAGATGCGCGGGTGTTTAGTGTTCAGTATTGTGTTGTTCTTTGCTAAGTATTGTGTTGTTCTTTACAGAGAAGAACATTAATCAAGACAATTAGATGATCGGCATTGAACCACACAAAAACCCCACGACAATTGGTGAGATCTTTCCAATATTATTTATTTATAAATAATTCTACTTCAGTATATTTACTTTATAACTGCATATAAGTTGAAAATTCGCTATTTTCAACATCCTTTCATCTATTGGAAGATGCTTCAGTTCTGGGCTCTTTCTAAGTTGATGAAGGGATTTATAAATGCTTGCAAGGACTTGGCCAGGTGTGTGGAGCTGAGTGAATCTATGGCATTGTAGATAGTAGCGACATCAGCAATGTCAATGGAAATATTCAACTTTGCAACTCCATCCAAGATTTGTGCAAGTATTCATGCTATGCTATGCTATGCTATATGAAAAACTAAAAGTTATCCAAAATATTTCAGATTATCGAATCTTTTAATTGCAATTGATAACTGATGCCCCAGTACTTGTTATAAAAATATAAAATTCGGGGAAATACTGTTACATGTAAAAATATTGAGAAAATTCGCTGAAAAACTATCAAAGTTACCCCATTTTACGGTACATTTGTAGGACTTTACTACAGGACAGTTTGGAACACCTAGAACATCCCAGAATATAAAACATATTTTGATATTCTTAACAATGATTAAATGAATACATTTGAACGTAACCCATATCCGAATTCAGCTTTTAAAACAACTGGTATGACAATTAGTTCATTTCTCTAAACTTAATGTTGTTCAGAATGTTCTAGGTTGTCAGTGAAGTCTCAAATACAAATATTCCCATTTTTCCTTAATAGAGGAACCAATTTTCAACAACTTTGCCGAAAACAGTATTCTGTTTTATTGAATGTGTGAATTTATACAGCCGATTCCATGTTGGGGTCATATATGACCACTCCGGCTCCAAAGGGTTAAGTTAACGACCCCGCCGCCGATTGTGTGCTATGCACTCCACGTCTTGTATCAACCAATTCTGCAGTGTTGTTGTCCGGCATACTCATAATATACCCTGTCCACCACATCAATCCAGTTTTAGCCACCTGCAGGGCCACATACCGTCTCCCTGCATACCCGGGTAGAGCGAAATGGCTAATGAGTGGATAACTGACAGTGAGGAAGATTACAAGTGATATCTGTCAAAGGATAAGCGAAGTAGGACGGAATTAAGAGGTACAAACTGATCACACTCATTCGAAAAATGGGCAAATTTTACAATTGAAATAGAATGTTCCCAAAGGGATTCTAAAGGAAATTTCTTCAAGAATTGTTACATAACTGAATGCTTGTATTCTTTCATGTATTTCTTCACACGTTTCTGAGGGGATCCTCCAGAAATACTATCAGAATTTTCCAAGCGATTTAATTTGGGATTTCTGCGAAAATTCTCCTAGAAATTTCTCTACAAATTCATCTAGGAATTTTTCAAGAAATTTCTCCAAATTCTTCAAAAGATGAAATTCTAGGAGATTTTTTTTACAATTATTCTAGGATTCTTTCAGTAACGGAGGAGTTACTTTTTTCCTTTAAGTTTTATCTTATCTGTTTTTTTTTTCAAGAATCTCGCAACAATTCCTGAAATTCTACAAGAGTTATTGCGAGATTTCTAAAATCTATTCCTCAACATTTTTCATGAAACTTCTCTATGAATACCTGCAAAGGGTTCTCCAGTACTTTTGAATGAATCTCTGAAGAAGTATCCAAAGAAATTCTAGAGCAATTTTGAAAGGAGCCCCAGGAGGAACGTCTTAAGATCTCCCTGGAGAAACTTCTCCGGAAATTTCTAGAAAAAAAAATGAGCGGTTTATAGGTAAACTTCTGGTGTCTGCAAATATGCCCAGAAAAAACTCTTGATATATTTCAAAAGGAATTTTCGTAGATTTTTCTAGAAAACATTTCCAAAAAAATTTCTTCAAACATCCATGGAGAAGTTATTGAAGTTATCTTTAGAGGCAATGCCGGATAAGTTTTTGGGGCATAGATCGAGGAATATCTGGAGGAAATCCTAAACTCTTGCAGAAATCTCTAAACCAGTCACTGACTGAAAACCTGAATGTAATAATTCAAGTACCTCTAAAAGAATTTCTGCAGGATTTTCTGAATAAATTTATAGACAAAATTATGTGAAAATTTTCAATGAAACCCCTATAGCAATTTTAAACACATGTCTGGTTAAATTGCTGCAGAAATACTTGAACGAAGATCTGAAAGAATATTTGAAAAATTGTCTGAAGAAAACAATGAAAGAATTTATTAAAGGTTGTTTGAAAAAAATTGTAAAGAAATCCCTGTAGAAAATAGTAAAGGAATCCCTGGAGAAATTTTCGATGAATATTTAAACGAATCTCTAGAATAATTTCCATAGTAATTTCTGGAAGGAAGCATAGAAATCTAACTAAAACATTCCTTGGAATGGGAATAACTGAAAGCTAAATTTCAGGAAGCTATAGTAGATTTTAGACCCTAATTCTTGAGTAATTTCTGAAACAAACCATGGATTAATTTTGCAAGAAATCCATAGAAGATTTCCTTGAACTTGCAATCCTTGAATAATTTCATGGATGAATCTCATAAGTGTTTTTTGAAATAATATCGCCAGAGAGATTTCTAAAAGAATTGGAATGAGTGTAATCGGTGTACTGTCGTGCAAGGTGACATTGGGCTACTATTCCGCACGTTTAGAATACTATGGGAATGCATACACCGTTGGATTCTCTGACTTATATTGAATACGTGGGATCGATGGACCAATGTCACCCTCTAGGCCCAATGTCACCCCAAACGACGGTATCAGGTATCAGTAGGTCGGCTTCAGAGGCACGTTTTCCTCCATATGGGAAATTTGTGCCATATGAAAAGTGGGTACCATATCTAAAGTAATCCCTGGAACAATTTCAGAAGGATTATTTAAATGAATATCTGAAGAAGTTTGTGGAAGATTTTTTGAGAAATCTTATCACAAATTTCAGGAGATAGCTATGATTATTTAAGAGAATCGTTCAATGCAATTCTCAAGAAATTCGTAAATAATTTTCTGAAACAATTCTCGAACGGATCCCTAAAAAAAATCTATGAAGGATGTTTTAGGAAAACCCATGAATGCTTTTATAGAGATACTTCTGGAGGGTTTCCTAACGAAACTTTCATAGGAGTTTCTGAAGCGATGCAAGGAAGATTTTCTAAAGAATTTTGAAAAGAAATCCGTGATAGAATTTTCCTGAATCAAAGGAACAATTCCAGACAAATCTCCGCTTCAAAATAATTAAGCTTTATTTTACAAGATTAGGAGGGCAAACAAAAATTAAAATATGTATCACGAAGGAAGTTTTTCATTTGTGGGTGCAACAGTATTGAAAAATCAAGGATATTCCCTGGAAGAAATATTCCGAATTCCCTAATCCAAAAAAGAACTTTTTGACACCTACGAGGGATTCCAAATTTCGCTGAGAAGCTATTTTCTAACTAGTATGGAAGCACAACAATAAAAATAAAACTTGTTTTTTTTTTGTGCTCATACTGAGAGTTATTTTTTTACCTCAAGGGCTCGGTACCCCGTGAGTAACTTGGAGCAACCTCGATAACAGCACTGCGTTTTTCTCCATATGTTTACCATAAATATACGATCCTACTTTTGGGAGGCTGGCCGTTTGGGGTACATGCCGTATAAATACTGAGCGGATATAGATTAACCCAGCCCGTCAATTCTTATGCCAACAAATAATGCATCCAGTTGTTCCATCACGGAGGCCTCCATGAAACTCCACAATGGAATTTGTACAGTATATTTTGTTTTCAAGGAGTTGCAACAAAACTCCTAGAAATCTCAAAAAGTTTGCAAGAAAAATTCCTACCGCATGCAATAAATACTAATGCAAAATACAAATTTAGAAAATAGAATCTTAATTTACATCTGTAATTTCTGTTTTCAAAATGAATGCATGTTGTGAAGGACCATATAATGCTGATCAAATATAGCATACGGTTTAGAATAACGTCTTTTTCTACTTGTTTTTATAAGCCTAGCAGAAAATTGCCACTTGTTCTAGCACGCAAGGCAAATGTTCGAAAAGTGTTTCATGCCAAGGTAGCATTATTTAGTTCAAAAGGTTAATTTTTTAGTTTCTATCCCTGGTATTATACCAAATGGATAGATAAAGAGCTAAACAATTCTGTTTCAGTGGTGATATGGCAACATATTTGCAAGTAAAGCCAACTTAGGCTTGTTTTATCAAACTTTCCTTTGTATTGAGTTATACATCATAAAAACAAATTTAGAACAATAACGATACAAAGATGTGTTCGAAGTGATTATGGCGTGAATCAACAAGATATTTTTTTATTTCTATTACATTTATTAATTATTACCTTAAGGCAGTGTATTTTTTAATGTTACAAAACATATATTAAATAGCAAGTGGCCAGAAATTGAAGATCGACACATCACAATGGTCCACGAACCAGATTTACGAGGAAAGATGCATTCAGCGCCTTCAAATGATTTTCTAGATTAATACGGTCTTCTAAAAAGTTGTTCCTAAGAATAAGGCCCTCTTTTCAAAATACATGAAAATTAGGGTGGTCCATATTTTCAATGAAATTGGGAACCAACCTTTTTTATTTGTAAGAATAACTATATACCTTCTTCGGGATAGTTGTAGATCTATCAATTTTGAGCAACTTTGCAGAAGACTTTTTTATGTAGCTTTAAAGGTGACCGATCTAGAGGTATTTTTCTGAATAAGCTTAGGGTGGTTCAAGAAAAACCGGTTTTCTGGCGTTAACTTTTTCATTTTCGATTTTTCATCAAAGTCGCCCAAGAAACACTTGTAGAGTATTTGAAGACGCGTCGTTTCGCGCGCTGAGATGGTCGTTATCTCTTTTGGTTAAAAAGTTACAGGCTTTTTTCTAAAAAATCACTAGACTTTTAAAAAGTTTCAATTTAATATCAGTGCTAAAAAATGAGCCCCAAGCTGAAGATTCCTCAGTTTAGCGAAGTTTTTTCCACACTGTGCGCAAAACATCAGGATGCAGTCATGCTACTTTAAAACAATAAATCTCCTTAAAACTGGTAAATTTACGTTTTTGTTCAATCTTTGTTTTATGTTGTACAAGATAAAATGGCTTCTTACTTCACTAATACACAATCTTATTATTATTCTATTATGTTCATAAATGCTACTAGCAATGGTGAGGACAGGAACCCAATTGGTTTCAACTTAAAATTATTACTTGATGAAAATGAGACAGAACATCAATGAAAAGGTTTGCGTGCCGGTTGAAATGTACTTGCGGCACATAACCGGTTTGCGGAGGAGGATGAAGGACAGTTTATCTCAAAACATTTTCTGAATTTGATCAGTGTTATGCGGCCTTTCAATATATACATTTACTTAAAAATCCCATTTACAGAAGTGAAATGAATTCAATATGATTTTGTATGAGAACTTATTAGACACGGCGGTGTAGATTATTCCTTAGAATCCCTCCATGCACAATATAAAAATTATTAAAGAATTTACTTTCATGATTTTATTAGAATTCTCAGTTTTCCGGAAAATTTTACTAGAGATGTCTTGGGAAATTCATCTGTAAGTTATCAATCATCGATTGGAAGAAGGAAGTAGTAATAACATACAGGGGATTGACAAAATGATCGAGACAGGCAAAATTTTCACTTTTTCAAAAATGGTCAAATAGCTGTAACTTTTTGAAATATGCATAAAAAACTGAAATTTTTACTGTAAGTTGATCAACTAGTTGTGTATAATTTTGGGAATCCAAATTTGGGAAAGATCGGGCTATTCTACATGAAGTAAGAAAGATTCTAGAGAAAGTCGTAATTATCCGATAGTCAACTGAGTGTAGAATTAGCATTTAAGTTAAAATACACATTAATAAAAACTTAAAAAAAACGATAGTCAACTTTGAGCTGTTATATCTCCGGACTCAAAAAACCGAATGCAATGAAATGTTGAGCGTTAATGAAAAGTGAAAATTTTGCCCGATCATTTTGTCTAAAAAAGACAATTACACCGTCTTCGACCTTGCGGCCTTTACAGACTGAACAATACTAACATTTGACAACGGACAACACATATAACACCCAGTGGCCCAATGGAGAATTTTTCGTTTGACGAAAAGTTTTCCCCGACTGGAGCGGGAATCGAACCCACACTCCGATGCTTACGAGACACCTAAACGACTGACTGACTGACTGTCAAGCAGTTGCCCAGCTGTCAAAAGGTGATTTCGAAAAATCTCTTCGAAATTGATTTAAGGTACTAAAATAAAGTTCTAAAAATCTGAAAAAAATCAAAGTAGTTCAGAAAAAGGTGCTCTTTCGTATAAAATCGAAAAATCAATACATTTTTCTTCATTTAAAAACCCAATTTGGCACCCCTCATTTCACCCACCCTAGCTCCGTCACTGTGTACCGGTTTCGCACCGGTTTGGTTCGATCTCGACCACAACCACTACCGAAAGTGTGCCAAATTGGTCCGAGAACTATAGTAGGTAGGCATAATCAAAACTGCCACTACATTACTAAGACCAGTCGATCGGTCTGTCGGTGAGTGTCTGCTGTACGACAGCTGTTCCACCACCGCGATCCGGTGCGGCGCTTTACTATACTATACCTACATGCTGACGAGGTGGCCGGCCGCCACCACTAGTGAGCATTTAGTATAATACTCTTGTCAGAGCTTATTGGTCTACTTTTTAACATATGGCTGTGGTATATGTAGCCCTTACGTCGTCATCGGGGTAGCTCCTCTTATCACTGCTTACGTTCAACCGAACGCAGGCAGCTCCTTCCACAATGCAACGAGCTTAATCCATTCGTTCTTGCTCTCGCCATAATGCATATGCCGAAGCTACTGATTTGCGTTCGTGTGGTATTCGGAAGGCAGACAATTAAACGTTCCATAATAAATACAAAATTTCCCATAAATAATTAGAAAAGTCCCAGTGAAGAAACAGGGGTGTAAGCAGTAATAAATAACAAAAGTTCCATAAACAAATAGAAAAATGCATAAATAAATCAAAAGTTTCCATAAATAATCGATTTTTGAGCAATTAAAAACGTCAAAAATGCAATGAATAAATCAACTGTTGCAATAAAAAAAGCCAATTTTCCCACCAAATAACTTCAAATTTTCCATAAATAAATCCGATTTTTCCATAATAAAATAGAAAATTCACAGTAAAAAAATATTGAAAAAGCAATAAAAAATTCAAAAAATGCAATAAAAAATGACGAAATTACCCATGAAAAACAAATGCAGAAAAGTATGAGACAGTGAAATGCTGAATCGCACTTGTATGACTGAACCGACTGAAAAGCTTGCGTAACTATGATTGCAATTTACGGAGCAATTGCTTGCTGTCCGAACTCGCTATCGCTCGTCGGACCTAAAAAAGGGATGACATCTATGTTTGCATTATACCGGGCAAATTCTTGAATCTGTGGTTTGCCTAGAACCGAATCGATGCAGTTGCGGTGCATCGGATATCGGAAACTTCGGCGGCCTTCTGCCGCCTCTGTTCCTCAATCCTCTATGCGGCTTTGCCACATGGTCTATGTAATTTTTGGCTCAAAATGCATTTACGTTTATTGCTCGTTTTTTGACATTTATTGATTATTTATTTTTTAGTTATTGCACTTTTTGAATTATTTATTGCTTTTTCGATATTTTTTTATTGTGAATTTTCTAATTTATTATGGAAAAATCGGATTTATTTATGGAAAATTCGAAGTTTTTTGGTGGGGAAATTGGCTTTTTTTATTGCAACAGTTGAATTATTCATTGCATTTTTGACGTTTTTAATTGCTCAAAAATAAATTATTTATGGAAACTTTTGATTTATTTATGCACTTTTCTATTTGTTTATGGAACTTTTGTTATTTATTACTGCTTACACCCCTGTTTCTTCACTGAGACTTTTGGAATTATTTATGACGAATGATCACTTTCTTATGAGTCGTTTATATTTTAGCCGTATTCGAAAAATAGTTATTCACCTTTGAGTTTTATAGCCTTTCTCTGACGAAGTTAAGAATATTTATATAAACTGAACTTGTGTACCTTCCTTAAAAACCCCCAGTTAGAAATTGCTGTAAGTCTTGTGCCTTACAAAGTTAACCATAGTGAAAACATTTAACATTGAACCTACAAACAAAAACTTTATCACTTGGAATGATTTTTTTATATATTTTTTTATTTTGTTTATTTATTTATTTTTTTTTAATTTATCAAATTTGAAATCAATCATCAAATCAACGAGATTTTTAGCCCTAGGCTAGGTCATCTCGGGACTCAAGCTTTAATTCCCTTCCAAAAGGAAAAATTCACATTTTATGAGTTTATCTGGAGTGTGACTCGATCCCAGGTCCTCGGCGTGAATTGATTTGTTTTAGTCTGACGAACGAATGTTATGTTGGCTCACCTGTTTATTATCTTATCTCGTCAAATAAAATGATTAAGTGTATGATTTCAACTTTAAGAGTTGTTAATCTTCCTTGATACTATGTTGGGCGGATATTTCTGCAGCTTCTCGGAATGTTTAAGATGTTTTCATAATTTTTAGTATTAGAATGAATATATAACCTCTCGGTAGAAGAAGTTGCATGAGATACACAAACAAACAGATCTTTTGTCCCACGTGCTCGACGAGCGCCACATAGGTGATAATCAGTCTACCATACGGGCTCGGATCTTAACCCATCTGTGTTGTTGAATATTGATATGTCGATTGATGATTTTTTTTTTCACTCTGGAATGTTTCTATTTTGGACAAATCTAATGACGAGGTACTTTTTGTTTTTAAAAGTTTGCATCGGTATCATGGTACATTTCAAGGCAGTTTTTTCGTTCGAAGCTGAAATTTTTGCAATGAAAATGGTATTTGCAAGAAAAGTTCACCTTCATAACTTCGGCAAACAAATCATACAATAAATTGTAGGAATATGCTTCGTGATCGGAAAAGGTCTAAATAGAAGTCATGAATGAAATCAGCGCCCGAAAAGTGCAAATCAACACACAAGAGAAATGTGTTGTCGTGTGATGTTTGCCATCCCTATATTGACTGTCACCACGTGTTTGACGCGATGTGTAAGGCCAGTAGTACACAGGGTCAAATATTTGACAAAGAAAGAACTCAAGAAACAACATCAGTTTGACACTAATGAAAATTTGATCGAGTCAAACAAGATGTTTGAGCATTGGTTTCTTTTCGGACAAATATTTGACCCTGTGTACTAGCAGCTTAAGTTGATACCCGCTTGTCGACAGGCTCAGACAACAATGCAACCGTGTGGTGGGACATCAATAAATAAGATATTGTGATAGCTTCTCTGCTATGGTGACTATTGGAGAAACGATATTCGAATTGAAGGAAGTTTCATTTGTGCCAGCTACAGCAATGGAGGGTCCACCATTTGTTTCCGGAAATAAGAGCCTATGGTGTTATCGGTACAATCTAATTGTTGTGATATGGTAACGTCTATATCGTAAGAAAGCAAAAAAAAAAACAACTCGTTTAACCCATCTATCGATTAATTCAAACTGGGACTTGAGAAGATGAATTTCATTGTATATCTCAAACTATGATAAGGAGAAGTAGTCCAAGTTGGAGTGAAATTTGCAAAAACATAGTGATTTTTAAATTTAAATGGTGTCCACGATAAAATTAACACACAGAAAATATTATATAACTTTTGATTACGTTCCCCAAAATAGCTATTTTTTTCGACCATGAATAGTATAATATGTGTAGCTAATACCATAAAATTTTCATTAAAATCGGTTGAGTATTGGCGCAGATACTGTCGATATCATAAAATGAGATTTTAGAAAATTTGGGCACTCGTTTCAAAAAATTGCTTAGGCTATAACTTTTTTGTTACCACATCAAAACGTTTGAAAATTTCGCTCGATATTCTTAACATAGTATCAATTAAGTGGTAAAAATTTGATCGAAATCGGTTCAGTACTTTTTCTAGTAAATATCCAAAGCTCAAATCGCTTCAAGGTAATTTTTAGGTACTTTTTGTTCCGCGTGCACTATTTTGACTGTAGAACTGGTAACACTGTCCCGATTTTTATAAAACTTTGACAGTGTAAAATTGTTGTGTTAAACTGTTTACAGTGCAAATTTCAGCCATTTTTTTGAGTTACTTTCAAAGTAAGAGCAGTTTGAATTTCACTATACCAAAAACCACATCTGCTTATTGTGACATAGTGCGACATATATGGCTATAACTTTTTAACGGAATGATCAAATTGAATGAAATTACTTCTACATACATACACGTACATTTTCATTGAAATCGGTTCAGTATTTTTGACGCCAGAGTTGAAACGGCAAAAAAATGATATTTTCCAAAATGTTTGTTTGCACAAGATTCTCAAGTGGCAATTCCCTTGTTTCAACGATATCTCCGCCAATACTCAGCCGATTTTAATGAAAATTTTATTGTATTAGCTATACATAATATACAATTCATGTCAAATTAGCTATATATACAATATTTTCAGTGTGGCAATTCCATCGTGAACACCCTTTACGCTTTAAAAACAGCATTTTTTTATCATATAAAACCAGTTTTGTAACTTTGGATGATTCTGTTAGTTTGATGCTAATTATTTTATTACGTAGGTCTAAATGATTTTTTTTATTCCACGACAAGTAGAAAGATTTGGTTCAATACATTTTGAGATTTACTCGCAGAATTTACGCGCAAACATGTTTTTTTATGGTGCTACGACGAAGCAGCTACTATTGAGATATGGAAAAATAGAAATATTTCAAAAAGAATTCAGCAATTTCATTTTTTATCTTCTAGGAAAAAAATGCAAAATATAATATCGCTGTTTTTTGTTAAATTGCTGAATTTATTGACAATTAATTAATCATACAAGAAATACATTTGCAGGAAAACTCGAAAGATCTCCTGAAGTGATCTTTGTATGTTTTTTTGGGAATCTGTGGGGTAATTTCTGTGTGGAAAATCGTGCAAGAATCTGTGAGGGAATTACTGCTATGATTTCTTTAAAAAATAACACTGAAGAAATTTCAGGGAACATTCATACGGTAAATTCTGATGGAATCTCTGCAGGAGTTTTTGACGGAATAAATGTATGAATTCCTTTATAAAATTGCATCCCTGGGAGAATTTCCGAAGAAACTACTGGAGATTTTTTTGTAAGAAACCTTGTAAGAATTTCCGTAGACATCCATTATTACGAAAAAATAATGAAGCCCTATAAATGCATATTGATGTATAGCATATTGTAGTGGAACCTCACAAATGTGTAATAAAATAGGTCATCACACTTGGACAAACACAACACATAACATAAATTTTGCCCTGTAAACCTAGTGGATAACAATTTCCGACGACAGGATGACGAGGTTTCATAAATGTTGTTGGTCCATCAGTCAATCCTGTAATCGTATTTACTCTGACTGGTTGCCTTTCGTTCGCAGCATTAGCTGCTTTCATAGCCTGAGTTTTGCCTAGTAATTTCTAATCCTAAGGGGCATCCTGAATCAGATTTTAACCCTCGAGCGATTGCGCTGTTGTATTTTGTACAAAACGTTGAAAAAATCTTGCTTTTTGTATTCAACATCAGCATGGCGCTGACGGTGATGGCCAACCACGCGAGTTGCGGAAGGTTAATGTGAGACGTCTACACTTTGATGTCTCTGTTAAGGAAGTCTTCTAGTTAATGTCAGTGCCCGAAATGACCTAAATGTAGGCCATCAATAAGCGACAGATGATATCTCAAGATGCTCTATTGCTCTAGAGCACTACAAATGTGCATTTTACTTTGGAAAATATTAGCAGGTTAAAATAAAAATAAAACTTGTAACACCATGCAGAAAGCTTTGAGGGATGTCTTAAAAAAATGTCTAATGTAAATACTGGAGGACGTTCTGCAAAAAACTAGAAATATTTTATGAAGGAATTCATGAAGTAATTACTGAGGGAATTCTCAAAATATTTTCTGAAAGAATTCATGAAAGAATTTCTATAGGAACCCATGTAGCAATTTTGGATTTTTTTGGTTTTACTTCTTTATATTCATGAATTTTAAGATAGTGCTAATTCTTCACACTTTTGAAATTTTTTGGAAAATTTCGAAAGTATTTTTGGTTCAAGATCTGGAAAAATCTCTGAGAAAGGTTTCGAAAGGAGTCCCTAGAAGATTTTGTGGAGAAGGAATTGTGTATTAAATCTCTGAAGAATATTTATCGGAAACCCGTGGAAGAATAAAAAAACCTTTTTAGAAATTTGTGAATTATTTCAGAATGTTCGATTCACTGAAAGAATCTGTCGAAGAGTTTTCGAAAGACTCCCGGTAAATACAAGACCGGTAGAGAAATTGCTACAGAAATCCACGGAGAAGTTTCTGGTTGACAAAATTTAGGAACAATTTAGAAGAAATCCATGGAATAAATTATGTATTAAGCAAACAATGAAAGATTTTCTAAAAGATTCCTTGGAAAAACTCCTGAAGTAATTTTAGTAAGATTGTCTTAAAGAAATCCGTGGAGATTTTTTTAAAAGCATTCATGGACCGATTTAGGATGGAATCCATGGAAGATAACCATTATTTTGGAAATACATATCTTGAGTACCCTCAGAAGAACTTTTAACGGAATCCACGGTCGAGGAAACTGGTTTCTCGGAAGAATGCTACGAGAAATTTATGTAGAAATGAACGTTTTTTTATGAATCTGATGAAATCCATAAAAAAAATAAAATGGAAGCGATGAGTGGAAAAGTTTCTCAAAGAATCTCTCGTGATATGTCTGAGGTGAAGAAATTCCTAAAGAAAATTTGTGAATCAAAGTTAATTGGAAGAAATTATTGATTTTTTTGTATTAAACACCTGGAACAATGTCTCGAGGTATCCCTGGAAAAATACCGTTAGGAATCACTGAAAGGACTTGTAGAGGAACATTGAAAGAATGTTTATAGGAATCCACGGAAGCTGTTTTTGACGCAACTCTCAGCGCAATATCTAGATAAAATCCTGCAAGAACTTCTTAAAGAATCCCGAAAATATTTTTCTTTTTTTTTCGAAAGATTGCTTGCAAAAAATTTTGAAATGGAAAATTTGCTATAAGAATTCCGCAAAAAAATCCGAAGGAATTCTTTGATAAATTTCTGATCTTCAAGAATTATCGAAAGATGTCCTAAAGGATGTTCTTGAGAAATCCAATGAAGATTTTCAATATTGGAGATATATTTGGTAGAGTCCCTTGAAAATTTTCTTGAAGCCGCTCTGCAGGAATTATTGAAGGAATCTTGGATGGTTCTTCAAAGAATTTCGTAGAAGCATTTCTGAAGAGATCCATGAAAGGTATTCTTATCAATTTCTTCTAACAATTTCTTGAACATTTTCAAAAGAATTTCTGAAGAAATCGCAGAAATATTAATAGTTCGATTTATTCCTTGAAGATATTTCTGAAGCAATCACTTGAAGATTTTCTTGAGAAATATCTGGAATTCATTTTAAAGGAGCCCATAGAAAACTTTACAAACGATTACTTGCAGACATTTCTTAAACAATCATAGAGGAATGTCTGAAACTCCTTGAAAAATAACTTCTAGGATATCAATGGAGCAATTTTGGAATATATGTCTGGAAGATTTTCCAAAGGAATTGTAGAATGAATTTCAGGAGGAATTTCTGTAAGAATTTCTGCAGGAAGCTTTGGGAATTCCGATAGAATTTATAAAGCAGTCCATGACGAATAAATGTAAAAATTTCTTAATTGAGTTATATTCTTGGAAGAGTTTCTGAAGAAATCCATGGGGGATTTTCTGCAAAACACCTTTTAAAGTTTCCGAAGGAATGCAGACGGTTTTGAGAGAAGCCATGAAGAATTTCTGAAGGAACTGCTGGAGGCATTTCTGAAAACATTCATGGAATTCCTGAAATAATTACTAAGGATGTTCTTCAAATGTTTTTTCAAAAGGATCCATAAAGGAATATCTGAAGGAATCCAAGGAAAGTATTCTACAGGAATCAGTGACAAAATTTCAGGAGGAAACTCTGGAGAAATTTCGAAAGTAGTTTCTAAAAGATTTTGTGGAGAAGCAATTATAAATGAATCTCTAAAGGTTTCTGATTTTCTGAAGAAAAAGTCCCCGGATGAATTTCTACAGAAATCCAAGGAGGAGTTGCTGATGGAATCTCTAGAAAAAAACTTCTAAAGGAGAAAAAATGTCTGAAAAAAAAACTATGGCGTAGTTTATAAAACAATCAATGAAACATTTTCTAAAACAATCGTTGAACAAACCTCTGAAGTAATTCTAGAGAGATTTTCTGGAAGGAATCCCTGGAGAATTTTCTTAAGGCATGGAGCAATTTCAGATGGAATTCATAAAATATTCTAAACAAGTTTTTGAAAAAAAAAAGCAACAAGAATGTTTGGAACAACTACAGAAGAAAACGGGAAAGGTTTCTACACGGAATAGTTCGGAAAATTTGACGAAATCCATAAAATAATTATTGAAGCAATGAGTGGACGACATTCTAAAAAAAATATGTAGAGATGTTTTTGAGGTGAAGAAATTCCTGGTAAAAAATGCGAATGAAATCCATAAAGCTTTTTAATGAACTATTAGTATATTCTAAAGAAACCCCTGGAAGATTTTCGTAAGGAATCACTGGATGAATTTCTAGAGGAAACATTGAAGAAATACTGGTATATACAAAAAGTAAACCCAGGGAGAATTTTTGGCATAATTCTCAGAGGAATTACTGACAGAAATCCTAGAAGAACTTCCTAAAGAGTCTCTGGAATCTTTTCTGAAGAAATTGATGCAGAAATTTGTGAAGTAATCATAGGAAGATTTTTCAATGTTATCTCTGTAGGAATTTCTGAGGAATTCCCAACAGTTTGTTATTAGAAATCCATAGAGTACTATTTGGGGAATTCTGAAGATGGTTTTTCAAAGTAATCCTTGAAGAAATGTTTAAAGATAACCTGGAAAGTATTTCAGCTATCCAATCTATGGAAGATTTTCTTAAACAATCCCGCAAGAAATTTTTAAAAGAACACCGCTGGAGAAATGTCTGATCCTCAGGGATTACCTGAGCCATTGAATCCATCGAAGCTTTTAAATTTTGGGTGAAACTTTTGAAGGAATCCCTTTGAAACCTCCTGTAAACAGCTTTGATGGAATTTGTAAAGAAACATTATAGTATTTTTTTTTAAGAAAGGAACCCTAAAGAGATTTACAGTTGGTATACTGAAAAATTTCTTCAAAAAAAATTTTGAGTAAGAATTTCTGAGAAAATCTCTGGAAATATCAAAATTATTCCTAAAAGCAGTTCGTGAATCTCAAGCGGATTTCCTGATGTCTAGTAGATATTCTGATGAGATCCCCAAAGATTTTCTGGAGATATTCCTGTATGAATTTCTGAACTAACGATTTTATGAACGAATATTTGGAGTCATGTCTGAAGAAACTCATAGGAAGAATTTTTTGAAGAATTATCGGAAAAATTTCTTAAAGCAACACTAAAGACAACTTTTGAAAGAATTTTTAAAAGATTATTTACAGGAATTCCAGAGGCAATTTTTAAAGACACTATGTACACCGTCTTCAACCAGAGGTTGCACAGACTTAACGTTCACAGATATGAGATAACGGACAACACACGAAACACCCAGTGGTCCAGTGGAGAATTTTCCGTTTGACGAAATGTTTTCACTGACTGAAGGGCATTTTTTTTATTACCGTACGGGTATGGGCCGAAGGGTCTCAGATTTTCATGAAACTTCTTCCACAGGCAGGGCTCATGGATATATGAACAAAAAAATTGTTTTGTTTTCTCCTGACACTACTTACTTTGAAAAATCATAACTCAAGAACGAAGCATCACAGAAACAAAGTTTTTTTAAGAAAATAAAAGCAAATTTTCTCAGAAATCCAAAAAAATATGAACTGGAAAAAGTTTTCCACAAAATTTTCCACGGTTGATAAAATTCGTAAAGAAAAGCCGGAAAACAATGCCCGAACTCGTGGAAAATTTTCAAAAAAATATTTTTGAGAAGGTTATTTCATAAGCTTTAATCGCTGAAATTTTTAAATACACTTTTTTCTTCGTTTTTGAGTTATGAACAATTTTGTTAAAAATGTCCAAATGTGTCGTATAGGTCTTTTCTTTGAAAAATCATAACTCAAAAACGAAGTTCGGGCATAGTTTATCCGGCTTTTCTTTATGAATTTTCTCAACGGTGGAAAATTTTGTGGAATTTTTTTTCCAATCCAAATTTTTCTGGATTCCCGAAAAAAAAATGCTTTCATTTTCACTAAAAAACTTTGATGCTTCGTTCTTGAGTTATGATTTTTCAAAGAAAAGGCTTATATGACACATTTGGACATTTTTCAACAAAATTGGCCATAACTCAAAAACGAAAAAAAAGTGCAATCCAAAAATTTAGGAGATTAAACCTTATGAAAAAGCTTCTCAAGAATATTTTTTTGAAAATTTTCCACGAGTTCGGGCATTGTTTCCGGCTTTTCTTTACAAATTTTCTCAATTGTGGAAAAATTTTAAGAAAAATTTTTACAGTTCATATTTTTTTTAGATTTCTGAGAAAATATGCTATCTTTTTCTATGATGCTTCGTTCTTGAGTTATGGTTTTTCAAAATAAGTAGTGTCAGAGGAAAACAAAAAAAACATCTGAGTTTTCCGGGAAAATAGGCGACTCTGAATTTTTCTCAACTTTTTTTTGTTCATATATCCATGAACCCTGCATGTGAAAGAGGTTTCATGAAAATCTGCGACCCTTCATCCCAATTTGTACGAAAATAAAAAAAAACCCTGAATCGGGAATCGAGCCCACACCAGGAGGCTTACGAAATGCCTAGACGGCTGGCACCACTAACCGCACGGTCACGAAGCCAACAATTTCTAAAGCAATCCCAGGTTTTTTTTTTCAAATACTTGGAAACATTTCTAAAGGAATCAGTGGAGCAATTTAAAAAGAAATACCTGAAAGATTTTCTAAAGGAATTCTAGAGAATCTGTAACAATTTCTGGAGGAAGCTTTGAAGGAAGTTTTTTTATGAACTCATGGAAGATTACTCAAGGAAGTAATCTTTGGAAGATTTTCCAAGAGAGTCTTTGAAGAAACTTCTGAAAAATCCTAGGAAAATTTTCTAATGGAGCTATTTAAAGTCTGAAGGGATACTTTAAAGAACTTTGTGAAAATAAAAAAAATAATACCCGGAGAAAATTGTCAAGGAATCCAAGGAAATTTTTCAAATGAAAATTTTAGACAAACTCCTAGAGGGATCCTTCGATCAATTTCAAAACCAATTCCAGGAAAACGTCCTGAAGGCCGCTCTGGAAGAATTTCTGAAGCTATCTGAGTAAGAATATCTTAATGAATGCATGGAGAAATTTCTCAAATTTTTCAAAGATGATTTTCTGAACATTTTTTTTTTTGTGAAATTTTTCGAGAAATCTCCAGAAGAATTTTCAAAAATATCTTATAAAACTCATGAAGAAACTTCTTAAACATCTCATGCAAGATTTATCCAAACGATTTTTTGAAAAGTTCGTAAAGGAATCTGGAAGGAATTTTTGAAGCAACCCCCGAAGAATTCATAGAATAGGTATTAGAGAAATCATTAAAGAAATGTCCGAAGGAATTTGTGGAAGTTTTTTTACGAATCCCTGGAAGAAATGGTACAGAATCTCTGAAGGATTTTCGAAAAAAAATCCCAACACAAATCGCATAGGCAATTTTCTTTTACATGGGAAGACAAATTTACAATATCATGAATGAGATTTTTTCTTACAAGTACGGAAGCACTGACACATAGGTTGTTATTATTTTATTTATGAATGCACAAACACATTTGTAAAATCACATGGATGTTTTTATTATATTAAGGAGGAAGGAATGAAAACTGTCCCAGCTCGATATAGGAACACTTTTTACAGTTTGAGAAAATACAAAATTTTGAAAAATAGCAGAGGTTTTTTGTTTAATTATGAGTTCACAACAACACGTGGGCTATTTTTATGGAGTATGGAATAGAAATTTCCAAAATGACAAAACGGATTTGTCTTCCATGTGATGCCATATGTGTAATCTCAAAAAAGGAAAAATTAGAAAGGAACATCATATCATATCCAGAAAAGCGGAAGAAAACTCTCAGTTTCAGAATACTCACATATAATATGAAGGCGCAAAAGATTCTAAAAATTAGGAAGGCAATTTTCTTATTATTAGCAAACCGTAAGAAAAATTTCCAATATCTTGTGAAGTTTCTAGAAGTGTTTTTAGAAGAATGGGAGAGCAAAATTTCGCGTATTTTATGTAATAATATGGAACGACCTTGGACATATTCAGTTATACAGTCTAAACGTACTGAAACATCAGAGTAATAATAATTGTTTATATTACATTCAGGACAGTTACTCGTTACTCGACAGCTGAGTGAGTCTGCAAGTCTAGTCTAAATGCACGCCCTAGGACCTCATCCACCAGAGTATCGCCACCTGCCAGAAATAGTCGCAGCCAGCTGACATCTCGGAGACATCCGATTGACATCATTAAATCGTGAACCACAACGTGACAATGCATGGATGTTAATTTTCCGTCGCGAGAGATACGACCGAACGAACGTCCGACTGACTATCCCGCATCCCGTGCGATACTATCAATCAATCTTGACATTGACACTTGCTGCCAACAGCGAAGCAATATGGCACTGGGAAATCGAGTGATTGGGGGCCCTTTCATTGCTGGTCGTCGTCGTCACTGGCAGTCACCCTTCCGGAGCACGAACTCTCCCCAGCAGCCGGTCCGCCGAATGCCACACAGGTCGATCGGGTTAATTGCGACTTTTAACATGAGCAATTTATGTTCGACACCGGACCTCTTGGCAATAGCACCGCTGGCCAACACCCAACAACACGTGAAAAGTCGTGATTTGGCCAAAGAGAACTAATTACACGCACTGTGCCTTGCGGACTAGTCGACCTGCAGCAATCAAAGCGCCTGGAGCAACCGTTGGTTGTCGTTGACGTCCATCGGTCTTCGTAACTATACAAGCCGGGTAGGTAGGTAGGTACGTGCTTGACCTTTTGGGGCTTGAGCCACCATCGCACCGTCGTCGTCGTTGGTCGTGGACAGTCAGTGTGCTGAAGCCCTAATTGACCCAACTCTCGCTCGATAACATCAGGCAGTGAGACACCAATCACGTTGGTCCTTCGCAAAGGATCGTAAATTTATGTCGATATTAAAACGATTATCGCAAATTATCACCGAAGTCCGACGGCTCTCGACTGGGCGCTCGGTCATCATCATCAACATCATCAGCCGGTACGGTCCTTCGGGTTGACCCAGTAACTAGGCTTGTGTGGTGATTGGCGAGCAGCAGGGGGTGTCAAGCGTTTCAGTGGATCTAAGTCGTGTGGAGTTGATACCATATTTCGAAAGGTCTGAATTCGTCAAAAGTTACCTCACGGATTCTTTCAAACAAACTCCCATGGATTCATTCGAAAATTTTCTTCAGGGATTTGTTTAGACACACCATCTATTCTAAAAATTCCACAAAAAATCTTTCAAAGCATCTTTTTTTTCTTTTTTCTCCATTTTTTTTTTCTAAAAATATCCATGAATGTGAGCAGAAATTCCTCCAGGGATTCTCTCAAAAATTCATTCAGAAATTCCTTTAGGAATATTTTTCCTCAGTCATTTATTCAGTGATTTCCCCTGAGATTGTTTTAATAAAACTTTCAGCGATGGCTACAGAAACAGAGTTTTCCAGAAAATGTTTCAAAAATTCCTTCAAAAATTTGTACTGGGGTTACTTTGGAAATTCTTCCAAGTATTTCACCAAAAATTACCTCAGCAACTTCCAATTTCTCCAGAAAATCCACTAGGGATTCCTCCAGAAGTTTCACAAAGAGTTGTGCAAGAAAGTTGTGTTTAAGTTTCTGCAGAAATTCCTCCTGGGCTCTAATGGCTTTTATTATAAATTCGACTAATAATTTATTCAGAAATATCACCAGATTTTCCTCCACAGATTTTTTACAAATTTATCCATCATTACTTTGAGAATACTTTCACAGATTTTTCGATAATTCTTTCATAGACTCCTGCTGAAATCCTTCTTGGGATCCATTAAAAATATCTTTCACGTGTTCCTGAAAAAAATCTCCCAGGGATTCTTGAACTTCAGGGCCTTCTCTGGAAACACGTCGTAGATTTACTTTAAAAAATAATCCAGGAAATCCTCAAGAAACTCAGTCAAAAATTCTTTCATAAAACTTACTAGGAATTCCTTTAGACTTCAAAATGTTCTCCAGAAATTTTCAAAGAACTGGTCAAGAAAGTTTTGCACGACTTTCAAAAATGTTGCATGTATTCCTTTAGAAAATACATCAATGATTTATTCCAAATCTTACACAGCTTGTTCCAGAAATTCATCTACGAATTTCTACAGTTTTTTTTCATTGATATTTCTCCAGAAAATTCTCAAACATTCATCTAGAAAACCTTCCATGGATTACCTAAAAAATATTTCATGGATTTAAAAAACAAAATTCACGAATACGTTAAGAATCAGAAACTCAGAACTACTTCTTGGAAGCTTTCTAAAGAGTTTTCTCCAAGGATTGCTTTTGAAATTCTACAAAAGATTATTAAAGAAATTCCCAAGATTTCTTCACATTCCTTGTGAAACTCATTCAAGACATTTCTCTTCCAGATATTGCTCCAAGTATTTCTTAAGAAAGTCTTAGAAAATCTTCCAAGGATTCCTTCAGAATGTTTTCTACAGATTCTTTCAGAGATTCTTATAAGGATTCTTACGGAATGGCTAGAAGACATTCTTACAGAGATTCCTGCAGAAATACACACAGAGATTTCATCAGAACTTCCACCGGGTTTTCTTCTATGTATTTTTTTTAGAAAATCTTCCAGTATTTTCTCCAAGCGTACCGTTTTGAATTTCTGTATAGATTTTTCGGTTCGGTATTCCACCAGGATTTTACAGGTGTTTCATCAGGTATTGCCTCTTGAATTTCTTTAGAATATTCATCTACGGATTCTTAAAATATTCCTGTTTTTATTCAGAAAATCTTTCAGGAATTTATTTAGAATTTTATACAGATTTTTTCTGAAGTTTTTCTGCGATACCTTCGGAAATATCTTCAGGGACGCAGAGTGCTCTCGGTCTCTAGTAGCAACAACCAGTACACTCTAACATTCCCTTTCCCAGCTGACTGTAAGGACTTCGCCGGCGCCGTTATTGATCAAATATGCATGAGCTGCTAAAATTGCACTTTGAGAATAAGTGGAATGTCCCAGCCCTTATTCAGTTGGATCTCAGTGCAACTGGTACCAGTTCAGATCAATCACGGAGGAGCAACTATTGACATGTATAGTCAGAATTGATCGATGATCGATTTGATCGATACCTTCGGAAATATCTTCAGAGATTTCTTCAACAATCCTAGAATTACTTCAGAAATTTCGGACATTCCTTCAGGAATTGCTCAAGCGATTCTTTCAGAGATTCCTCCAAGAATTTATCCATGGGAATGTATTACTAAAGAGGCGCTGAAATCGAGGAACCTTGACTAATTATCTCTGATTTTATCATGACAGCATTAGAAATAATTGATCACATATCTTGTTTGTAATCTGCCGAAGCATTATTTACAATGAACTTTTATGGAATTGATTTTCCATACAAAATAATTATGTTTAAGGATCAAAATCTCTTTTTCTAGCGATTCGATTGTTATGGAATTTTGTCTGCAACCTTAGAATAACTAGAATTTTGGCTATAAATATAAATCATCATCCATGAAAACGTTTATATCGACTTTTCAGATTCAAATAAATATAAAGAAACGTATTTCCATATAAAAATGTGTCTTTATATTTATTTGAATCTGGAAAGTCGATATGAACGTTTTCATGGATGATGATTTATATTTCTAGCCAAAATTCTAGTTATTCTAAGGTTGCAGATAAAATTCCATAACAATCGAAGCGCTAGAAAAAGAGATTTTGATCCCTAAACATGATTATTTTGTATGGAAAACGGCTCTGTCTTTATTCTTATTTCTCGCACTGTATAAGGCATCTATAAAAACTAACAGGTATATACATAAAGGGTGTCCACGGTGAAATTGGCACACAGAAAATATTGTATAACTTTTGATTGCTTTCCAGAGTGTTTTTCAAAAATATCTGTTATATTTACTCCAGAGGTTCCTCTGGGTATGACACCACTGATTCGGGGAATTTATCGGCAATTTATTCATATTTCCAGAAATTCCTGGACATATTCGTGCGGAAGTTTTAAATAGAATCTCAAGAGCAGTTCCTGAAGAAATCTCTGGTGAATTTTCAGAAGAAATTACTATAATTAGCATATTTGGCATATTTCAGAGAAATTATTGGCATTAATTTCAGTTCTATAGAGCGGCGATGAAGAAATACCAGAACGTATTTCTGAAGGAATTTCTCGAAAGTTTTCTAAAGGAACCATTGGAAGAATTTATGGAAGAATCTTTGAAAGATTTTTTAAAAGAATCCCTGTATAAATGTTTGAAAAATTTTGATGATATTTCCAAAGAATTTTGTAAACGAGTTCCTCGAAATGTTTTTATAAGAATTCCTGAGTAAGTTTCAAAAGAAACCCATTGAAATCTAACTAAAATATTTTTGGAGAAAAACATAAAAGAATATTTAAAGGTACCCCTGGAAAAATATCTTGAAGAATCTCTGCCAGCATATCTAAACAAAAATACCGATGGAGGTACTTCTGAAAGAAGCCTTGTAAGGAATCAAAACCAAATTGTTGAAGTAGTTTACGAAGTAATCCTTGGATTTATTTTGGAAGACATCCAAGGAAGATTTTGTGGCTTCGTGGCCGTGCGGATTGTGTCACCAAGCATTTAGTCACGTCGTGCTGGGAAGTGCGGGATCGATTCCCGCCGCAGCTGTCAGAAGAAGTTCTCGGCTGTGCCTCTGGGCGTTGCATGCTAGTCCGTTGTCTAGTGTCGTGCTTCCTCCAAAGAGCAAATAGCTCAAAGGAAGCATTGGAAGAAATCTCTAGGGACATTTCTAGAAATATCCTTGAAAGAACTTCTGAAGTAAATTTTGGAAGAACTTCAGATGAAGTTTGTGGAAGATTTTCTGGAGGATCTTTCGATTTTTATTTTGAAGGATTGTTAAAAGCTCTCTTGAAGGAATCCGTGCATCATTTTTGGGAAAAAAAATATCAAACGGATTTCTGAGAAATTCTATAAAGGAATTTTGAAGGTTACTCATGAAAACTTTTCCAGAGAAATTCGTGGAAAAATTTCTGGAGGATCCTCTAACGGAAATTCTGATGCATATTCTAGAGGACATTCTAAAGCAATCCATGGAAGATGTTCTACAACAAATATCGCAGGTAGACTTTCCTACCTTCTAAGGAAAGTTTAATGAAAAAGGTAATTTCAGGGATAATCTCCAGAAAACTTTGGAAAAAAAATCCCAAAGCAAACTAAGATTCATTTAATGAAAGCAATGGAATTCCTGAAGGAGTTCTGAGATAAATCTCCGGAGGAATTTCTTGAAGAATTTCTTAAAACTTCCCTGGAATATTTTCTGAAGGGAGAACTGGAGGAATATCTGGAGAATTTTTAGAGAATTTGAAAGAATTCGACGAAACGAAATGGCGTTAAAAAAATCTATTTTGCCTTTTTTCTAAAGAAATTCTTGAATGAATACCTGCAGAAAATCCTTGGGAATCCCCTAGAATTTCTCAAGCTAATTTAGAAAAATTCCTGAAAAATCGCTCAAAGAAATCCTGGAGGAAACTGTGAACGTCGAAGAATTTCTGAATAAACCGCTAAAGAAATTTCCAAAAGAATTCTTGGAAGAATCGCTGAATTGTTATTTTAAGAAATCTAAATGTCGCAAGAAATTTCCAAAGGATTTCTAAAGAAATCACTTGAAGATTTTCTGAACAAACCCCAGGAGGAAATTCTGAAGGTATCCACTAAAAACTGTCCCAAGAACTCTTGTAGAAATTTCTGTAGCAATTTTTCGAAGATTTTTCTGAAAGAATACCCGAGGAATTTCTGAAGAATCCATATAGAAATCATCACATGAATTTGTGGACGGATTTCAGAAGCGAAGGGGTTAAAGAGTTTATGGAAGAATAATTCGAGGAATTCCCAATTTTTATAGTTTTATAGAACAATCACTGTGGGAATTTCCAAAAAAAAATCCATGGAAGATTTTCCGAGAGAATTCCCAGAGGGGTTTCTGAATTAATCTGAGGATGCATTACTGTGGAAATCCTTGGAATGGTTTCTAAAGGAAATCTTAGAAAATTATCTCAGTCTCATAATTTCAGAACTTAACTCTGGAGAAATTTTTAAATTTTACGAAGGAGTTTCTGGAAAAAAAACATGCAAGACTTTCAGAAGGAATACCTGAAATGAAATTGTTGAAGGATTTTAATGAAAGATTTCTGAAAGCAATCCCTAGAGGGTATGCGAAAGATCTCCGTGTAGCAATATCGGAAAAAATTCATTCAATATTTTCTAAAAGAGTTCCTGTGGAAATTTATCTTGACAACATTAAATAAAATTCCGGAGGAATCCTTGGAGGATTTGCTAAAACAGTTGTTAGTAGATTTCATGAAAAAACCCCTGGAAGATTTTTTTGAGGAATCTCTGGAAGAACTTCTAAGCAGAGGTATTTCCCAAGGACCCTTGGAAGATTTTAGAAGCAGATCTCTGGAAGAAATTCTTAAGAAACTCTAAGAGGTTTTTCTCAAAGGAGAGTTTCTTAAAGAACCCCTGGAAGATTTTTTAGAGAATTTCTTGATGAATTTCTTATAAAATCAGTGAAAGCTTTTCAATAAGAACCAGTGCAGTGGAGTGATTTTTGACGGTATCCCTGGAGGATTTTTAAACCGAATCCATGAGACTCGCTAGAGGAATTTCTGCAGAAAACTCGCGATGAATTTTTTAAACAAAAATCTTGTATAAATTTGTCATGAAATTTTTAAAGGATTTTTAAAGGATTTATTGAACGAATCCTTGAAGAAAATTTCCGAATGAGTCCCTGAAAGAGTTTTTGAAAGAATCCCTCAAAAATTTCTGAAATTTCTGGATCCTAGGAAGATTTTTTGGTAACGATCTCTAAAGAAAACTCTTAAGGAATTCATGTATGATTTCCAGATCGAGTATTCGAAGAAACTATACCCCCCCCCCCCCTTCTCTCCTCTATAACGCAGTTTTGTATGGAAATCCCTAAACTTTTGTAACGCTTGGCCCTTTGTGGCTGAAGAAATTTTTAAGTAAAATCTGAAGAATGCTTCCAAATGATTCAAAGGATAAATGTTGAATGAATCCGTGTGGATAACTAGAAGAGTCCTTGGGAAAATTTTCCCCTGCAGAAACTTCTGGAAGAATATTTGAAAATATTTCTGTTAACCACCAGAAAAATCCATGAAAAGTTTTCTGAAGGAGCCCTTTGAAAAAAAAAATATATATAGAGAAATTACTGAAAAAAAAAAATCCCTGGACCAGTTTCCGAACGAATTCTTGGAAAGACTTCACAATTTTCCCCACGGATTTTCTAAAGGAATCCCTGGATAATTTTTGAAGAAACATCGGGAAAATATATGAAAGTATCTGTAGTAGAACTTCAGATGGAATCTGATGGAAGATGGAAGACATCCCACTCACATAATTGTTCATACCTTTAGAGGGGCAAAGAATAATTCGAGATCACACATATATATGTATTAGGGTGGGTCAAGGTTGTAAGGAAATTTTTAAAATGGGTCAGAATCTATCAAATCAAAGTTTTAGGCACCATTTGTGGTCCTCAATACCTGTAAAAAATTTGGGCTTGATTGATTCAGCCAACATTTTGCACATCGCGATTAAAGTTTGTATGGGATTTTACATGGTAAACATATTTTTTTTTTTTGTCGGATATGTCGAATAGCTTTGCCGAAGACCACAAACCGATCCGATGCATGTGTAAACTTAGGAGTACTAAGGTTCAACTAACACTCTAGGGCATTTGGGGAAATACTACGGTCGATTGAATGAAATACATCGTTTTTCCATAGTAAGTCCCATACAAACTTTGAAGGGCTTGTGCAGTCTCAATTTTCAATCAAATGAGCTCAAATTTTGGAAGAATGCTTAGAATCTGATTACGAATCGAATAAGCGGTGTGGAGCAAAAACGATTTTTTGAACCACGCTAATATTCACTTCCCCAGATACATCTGGTTTGGGAACCACTGGCCCCGATAGAGTGCGTTCGAATCTTCACGACCAGCCCAGCCAGTGCAGTGTGTGGCTGTGCCCAATCAACATATCAATTTCCATACCAGGCCGCCGCGTGCGGTTCGGCAAGGTACTTTGCGAATGCTCAAGAGCGCCTCACCGACCGTCGCGTCGTCCGCCCGGACCAAGTTCAAAATGCGTCAAGAATTTGCAATCAACTGTCATATTAAATCCATCACTTTTACGACCAACTGCTGAGTGGTGCGTCATGTGGGGTGGCACCTAGGTAGCAAGTAGCAACCTGCAGTAAGGTACCTACGTGCACGTATGAATTGGCTTTGGCCAGTTTTTTTTTTTCGTTTTCGTTGGAACAAATCTGATCACTGAACCGAGTGAGCTTAGATAGAAAGAGCACGCTTCTCGCTTCCACTATAAAGCTAGTCAGTCGGATCGGCGACGGTGGCGGTGGTCAGTTCGTTATAAAGTTAGATCAACTAAAGTGAGTGCGGTGCGGCCGGTGAGACCGGGGCTCGCTCAAGGTGAACGGTTGCAATATTATATGGGAATACGCGTGAAACGCATGCATGCTAACGAGGTTGCACTTTAACGAAGAATGAAGTTGCAACGTGATCAACGGCGACGACGACGACGGCGTGAAATGATGCATACAAATTTGCGTGTTTTTTTTTTTTTCTTATGGCACTGCTGTGGCTTATGGTAAGGTTCACATGGGTGATTTGTATTCCGATCGAACAGGGTAGGAACTTCAATGTGAGATATGCGAAAATGAAGGTGTGCTGCTTGATCATTCTAGGTTGAGTGCTGCCGTCACGATTTATGTGCGAATAAGATTTACTAAGTCGGATCGAGAGAATTAACAGTTGAGAGTTGTTTAACAATTTTATTACTAGGGGAATGACTGACTATACCTTCATTGAATGAAATTTATTCCCTCAGTTAGTAATTGGTTCTGCAGCTTATCTTCAGTAGTTACAGTGACCCCACACCGATGAATCACCTTAATTTAGTACACTATTTATGAATCACCATGTCTCGCGCTTAGTATCATACGGGCGTATCTACAATGATCGATTTCTCTTCATCGATTTTCTCTTTCATTAATAACTTTGCCAGTAAATCATTTTCGGTTATTTTTGTTGTTTAAGATGCTAGTCCTAGTCGTCCTTCACCGAAATACACCGAGAGATCATCCGAATATTGGTCGTATTTTCCGGAATACTCCGAAGAGAAAATCGATGAAGAGAAGTCGATCATTGTAGATACTAAACGCGAGATGTTGATCAAATGAGTGATCCATAAACGGTGGTCATTTTTGCCGATTCATAAATTGTGGGGTCACTATAATTACACTCTTAGGGGCTGTCAATTAATTGCATATGATAATTTTATCGACTTTTAAACGCCTTCTCTCCTTCGAAAGAATGTTTTGAACATAAGTCTCTCATTTTTATGTATATCACGTTAAAATCGGGTAGATGATATTGACGACCTGAGTAATACTCATGTCCTACATGAGCTTATAACTAAAGTTGGTCATAGAGAAGTTGTTAAACTCATGTGTTAGCTGTGTGTAACTCGGGCAACAACCTCATTCACGACACCTGGAAAATGTATTCACGTTTACCCTGCTGAAGGGCTACGCTAGGGTTAATGCATCCGTTATGACCGATTTTGCAGTATACTATAGTGACAAACTGATCTCTAGTTAAAACGGAACTGTTCCATTGTTTAATAATAAAAATATTTTCAGTTTTCGAAATTTTTGACAGTTTGTTAGAACAAGCAGAGATTTGGTAGTTTCAACATAAAATAATGGATTGTTTTGAACAACTGCACTTTTGCCACTAACAAAGCCGGACTGTGATTGGGTTGGTGGAAGTAACTCCTGCGGCAGCTCGGAAATATATTTTTAGACGCTCGGCAAGCGGATAGAAAGGAGAACGAATAACAAAAAATACAAAAAGGCGAAACTGATCAAATTATTGTGAAGCCAAACCACCTGTGAGTTATCCATTACGGCCAAATCTGCACTTGAAAGTTACGGTGTGGATTTGCTACACCTTCCTCGTTATGGTGATGTTGGGGGAGGAGTTTTAAATATGGACGAATTTTAAATGAATTTTAAACGAATGAAGTTCCTGAAGTTATATGGAATGATGGTAATTGGTTCTTTTCGTCAATAAACAGTAAGACAGAACAAACAATATAACTTTGGAATAAGTCAATTCTCCGTTTGAAAATCAACCATGAGTTTTGTTATTTTAAACAAGCATAATTTTTCTGCGCTTGGGTATCGTCTATAAAAGTGTACTTAATATAAATTAATGCAGCAACTGCTGATGAAATGTTGTGACTTTACCTTTTTTGATTCAGTCAGAAGAAGACCACATTTAATATGGATTTTTAATGCATAATACGTACCTGAAAATAAAAGCAGAAGAAAAACGAACATAAATGGTTTATTTCAATCTGTCACAACGTGGGAAAAAAACTGTGGGTCATAAACTTAAGTTATTATATAAAAAAACTGTGGTGATCTATATATTTCGACACTGATTTTTCATTTGGGCCTAACTGACATTTTCGAGTTCTCTTCATCGATGCTCTCTTTGTGTTATCACAGAATGTGTATTGAGTTTTCCAAAGATTTTTTGGTTGAAATGCGAAGAAGACGACTACATGCTGCTATAGAAACAAAAAGAATAATGATTTTGTTTGTTTTGATCAAGTTATTAGCGAAAGAGAAAGTCGACGAAGAGAAATCGATCAAGTCAGTTAAGCCCTTATGAAAAATCATTGTCGATTTGTATCCCTTTCGAAATAAATAGTTTCTTTTATATCAGCCATTACAAAAAAAAAATCGATATAGCACAGACTTACAGACGTAACACCTTGAACGGTTTTCATGGAAATACATCGCCCAGTTCACACTATCAGGGCCCATATAGCCGATGCGGTAAACGCACGGGTATTCAGCAAGACCATGCTGAGGGTGACGGGTTCGATTCCCGGTCGGTCCAGGATCTTTTCGTAAAGGAAATTTTCTTGACTTCCTTGGGCATAGAGTATCTTCGTGCCTGCCACACGATATACACATGCAAAATGGTCATTGGCAGAGGAAGCTCTCAGTTAATAACTGTGGAAGTGCTCATAGAACACTAAGCTGAGAAGCAGGCTTTGTCCCAGTGAGGACGTTACGCCAAGAAGAGAGAGAGAGTTCACACTATCAAATAGAAATACACTAGAACTCCAATGGCGCTGTAGTCACTTTTCCTATTTAATTATGTTAATAACTTTAATTGCAATAATTTATTATTTTTATGTGATCAGCTTGGAGAGGAGATTTTGTTTTGGTAAACAAAATTTATTTGACACTTCTAGTACCACTACTGACGCTGTAAGGACGTGGCATACTAGATGTTAGTAACACGAACAGTCACGACATTGGACTTCTGTGGCTAGCTATTCTAATCACTATCATCACCTGGTGGAAAAGTTGCGAATCACTGTGTTGTGCAATATCGTCAACAGAAGGCGCTTGTGTGAAACGTCAAACGCATAGAAAAACGAAGCGCGCACCTCTGGTTGTGAAAGCCACAACAATGAAAATTTAAAGTGATAGTTAAATGCGTGGTCGATGTAAATTTCACAAGTGTTACGTCTGTTTGTCTGTGGATATAGTGTGTCTCCGAATATCGCTATCTAAGGGTTTGTAGTTAATCAAAAATAATCATACCCGTATTTTTTTTATTATGTAAAGATTCGACTGGAAGATTCTTTCGATTTTCACTGGCTCTCACAGTCTAGGGGATCACAACGGATAGTTTTGTTCTGCCCGACGTTTCGGCACTTTGTATTTGGCCTTTTTCAAGGGTGGAACTGTCTAAGTGCCGAAACGTCGGGCAGAACAAAACTATCCGTTTTGATCCCCCAGACTGTAAGAGCCAGTAAAAATAAAAAAAAACGTATTTTTTATTTCATCATTATTAGGGTGATTAATTTTATGGTAGCGTGGTCCAAAAATCAGGATTTAAAAAAAATCATTAAAAAAACCTGTTGACCGATTTCAAACTTCTTCTATGTTCAAACCCCATTCCCTTAGAACGAAACGGTTGGTACGGTTGGCCCCGTTAGCTAAAATTGTTATTGCTGCGATATTCTACGAAATGTTATGAGAACATCACAATAACAGTTGGGGGTATTTGGGCAGAGTTTGGTATTGATGTAGTATTTATTGGTTTAGCAGCTGCTAGTGCTAGTGCTAGTGAAAATAACCGAAGAACAAGATTTGCTATTACATCATGAAGTCATCGAACAAATGAAACATTTAATAACAAGAAATGTTATTGGTTTGGTTATTGGTTATTGGGATAACAAATACAGCACTTGAAATTTTAGGTATGCATTCATTATTGAAATAACAAGTCATGTTATTTCCTAGGTGTTATTTATACAAAATTTTGGTATCCGTTTTTGTTATTTTGGTATGGTGGTATTTAAGATTAATACTTTGATATGTTATTCACTTGTTATTTTCTTCTGCTCGGGTACCGCCTGAGACCCTCATTAGACTGAAAAGCCTCCAAAAGCCCCTGAAACCCTCTCATGAGTCCTTTCGAAACCAACCAAAAATGCCCCTGAAGCCCTATCTCCACCTGAAACTTCGTGAAAGCTTTCTGAAACCCCACATGATCCACTTTAAATCTCCTAGCCAGTCGGCGTTCTCAACTTCTTTGCAACCTTAAGATCCAGTTAAGTAATGAACTAAAACAATTTGGGTAAAAAATATATTTAGTCTGTCTAGATTCATTACCTTGACCCTTTATATGTATTAATTTAACCTTTGGCAAGAGTATCAAAAGGCGTTTTATATTCTGGGATGTTCTAGGTGTTCCAAACTGTCCTATAGTGAAGTCCTTCAAATCCACAAGAATAATATTATGTATTTTCGCCACAAATAATAGCATTGCATACCCTACTGGGATCCGTGAAGCTTTTGACATCTACAATGTCATTTACAGACACTATAGGGATATTCCAGGTCAGCCAAACTAAATTGGAGTTCAGAACTTCAGGTCTTCACTCGTAACAATAGCCATATCTGTTACTGTTATACTGAGTAACGTTGCATAATCAACCGCAGTTGCTGGAGTACTCTGAAGTCTACTAGCTTATTACAAACCTTTGGGACATTCAGGATCGTCCTGTTCTATAATGAACTCCTTAAAATCTCCAAGAAAAACTTTATGTGTTTTCGCCATAAATAATAGTATTGCATAATCTGCTGGGATTCACAAAGCTTTTGAAATCTCAAATAACATTTAGAGACACTACAGGGATATTCGAGGTCAGCCAAACTACATTGGAGTTCATGACTTCAAATCTACACTCGTAACAACAGCCGTTTTTGCTATACTGAGTAACGTTGCATATTTATCCGTGGTTACTGGACCAATTTGAAGTCTACTTTGTTTATTATAAGCCTTTGGGACTTTCAGGTTCGTCCAAACTGTTCAATAATGAAGCTCTTCAAATCTATAAGAAAAACTTTATGTGTTTTCACCATAAATAATGGCATAGCGTGAAGCTCTTGAAATCTAAAATGTCATTTAGAGACACTATGGGGATGTTCCAGGGCAGCCAAACTACCTTGAAGTTCAGAACTTCAAGTCTACAATCATTACATCAGCCATATCCGACATACTGAGTAACGTTTCATAATCAATCGTGGTGACTGAATCAACTTGAAGTCTACTATATATTATTATGAATTTTTGAGGCATTGAGAGTCGTCCAAACTATCCTGAAATTCAGCTCTTGATACATAGTTCAGTAGTTATTCTCACAATAAACTTTAAACTGTAACCTGTAATCGCCCTGGCATATCATGAGTCATCTCAAGATATTTTTGAGATATTCCAGGTATACATCACTACTCCGGAGACCATAGCTTCAGGTCTACACTTGTGATAATAGCTTTTGCCACTACGTTAAGTAGTGTTACATAATCCACTGTACTTACCAAAGCAGTTGGAGGAACAATAAACGTTGTTATATCTATTTTTGGGATATTAGCGGCTTCCTTACTGTTATGAAGTTTAGTTGATAAAAACAACCACTGTGACATGAGTCGATCTCGTTTCAGATAGTTACAAAATATTTTTTTGATAATTTAGCTATGTCGTTGTCCCTGGTTGTATTCTGTGAGCTTCAGTAAGTTTAATAGGTCATGCAGCATAACTCTATATAGCCAAAAACAGAAACTTCAATTGCTGTAGATGCTAGATATTAAACATCATAATAGTTTGGATAGCCCCGGCTGATCTTATGATGTCCATTGAAGATTCATTGGATATAATAGGTCACAAATCGTAGCATTGTATAATGAAGGAAGCTACCGATTCACTCACAGACTTGAAAGTGTAATCTCAAGATCGGTTTGGATGACCTAGGATATCCCAACAGATCCGATACTGTCTCTTGTACCGACTTTTCGAACCCTCTAAGCAGAATACCCTCTTCGAATGAGTGTAATCAGTTTCGTACCTTTTAATTCCGCCCTATGCTGCTTATCCTTTTACAGATACGAGTATTTCGACTACCACTTGTAATGCAGTGGATAACTGACACTGAGGAAGATTATAAGTGGTAGTCGAAATACGCGTATCTGTCAAAGGATAAGCAACATAGGGCGGAATTAAAAGGTACGAAACTGATTACACTCATCCGATACTGTCTATTGAATTTTTAATAGACTCACTGAACATGATAGATTATAAATAGTAGCTTTGCATAATGAAAGAAGTTACCGATACATCCGTAGACTTTGGGATCGATACTCAAGAACAGTTTGGATAACCTAAGATATCCCGACTGATCTGAAACTGTCTATTGAATTTTCAGAAGACTCACTGTACATGATAGATTACAAATAGTAGCTTTGCATAATGAAAGAAGTTACCGTTACATCCGTAGACTTTGGGATCTATACTCAAAAACAGTTTGGATAACCTAATATTCTACCCCAAGTACCGTAAACTGGGGTGTACTTGATCAGTGGGGTGAACCTGATCACTCAATTATTCGCGGATATCGAATTTCAAGGAAGCAACAATTGCATTTTAATCATTCGCAATCCAATAACGTAACATTAAAATGGAATGGTAACTTCCTTGAAAGTCGATATCCGTGGGTAATTGAGTGATCAGGTTCACCCCACTGATCAACTACACCCCAGTTTACGGTAACACAATTTGTTATAAGGACTGTATCGGAAATTAACTATAAACTTTCAAAATTGCCTGAAAAATAATCTGTTCGAAATAAACATAACTTTATTTTTGGAGATACTATATAAATCTCTTAAATAAAGAATAACAGTTCTGATTTTCAAAAAATAATCATTTAACTTGGACTTTTACCTCAAAGATTGCACATATGTTTTTAAAATTTTGGACACCTCCTAAAATTTTAAAATTGCGAAATCTGTGGGAAAATATTCAATTTTTTCTCTCATTTTTTCGCAAATATATTCTTTTCCAGAATGCCCATGATATAGGAAAATTATTTTTATCAAGAAAAAATCCCTCCGCAGTTTAGGGCAATTCTTAAAAATGAAAAAAGGCCATTTTTCGAGGAACTTTTTTTTAAACGTCTTCAAAGAACGATTACGCAAATAAAAAAATACGTAAAGTTGAAAATTTGCATTTTTTTCGATTGGGTATGTATTTAAATCTATTGAAAAGGTAGTTTTACCAGAGAACGGAATTTTATAACCTCTGAAGATATTTAAAACAGAGCGTCAAAGTTCGACCGAAAAGTAGGTGTTTTTTGGGAAAGACCGTATTCTTAATGCTGGAGGTTTTTCTATCTAAAATAAGAATTTTAAAAGTCGGTTTTAAGTGATATGTTATGTGTACATAACTGCTAGTAATAACCATTATTTTTCAGATTTTTTCTCGTACAATTTTTTTCGCTACAAATGATTGAAACGTTAAAAAAATTTCAAAAAAATGCAGTTTGTACAGATTGTTATTTTGTGTGGTATACTCATAGAACCATATTTTCAATAATAATAAACATTTTCCAAATTTCTTCAAGCTGTTCTAAACTTAACTATATTCTGAAGATTTCATAGAAGAACAGGAATAAAAAGACCAACAATGCTTTAAGATAGAGCATTTTGAATGTTTATAGTTAATTTCCGATACAGTCCTTATTACTGTATATAATACATGTTTCATACAAACGCCCATGTTTTGTTTCGAATATTGGAAACGTATTTTCATACACTTATATAACCGAAAAAGCGCAAAAAATGGCGGCTTATAAAACATCTTTGATGTTACTGAAGATGTTTTTCAATACATTCTTATAATATGAAATTATGTATCGAATATGTTCTCAGCAACATCATAACAACTTACTTATTGCTGGCACGAAATTAATATTTATTAGCCACGCACAGCTAATAAATATGGCATCTATTATAAATGCAGTATTTAGCGATGGCTCAAAATAATTATCGGGCCTTACATTTCGTTTGTAATTTACCATCTCGATGTTTGGGCACTATGACTTAATTTCATGTGCCGTTCAAAATTTATGGTGAAATAAGCACTTTTCGTCGTCATAAATTCATTCATTTTCCATCGGATTGGAAATAAGAAGAAAGTTTTTTGACATCTCTGTGATTTGTATGAAATTTTCAAACAAACTTTCAGACATACAACATGGTGGATTCTTGACAAAGTACCGTCAGAATGTTTTGGGATGTTATTTTCAATTATGATGTATTACTGATGTTCTTTTAGACTGTAGATTTGGTCTTAGTTATTAATAAGGAAATTATATTATTTCATTACATATTTAAAATTTTCCAGATGGATAATTATAGGCAGAAACATCAGTAGATGAACAAACGGATATATAAAAATGGTAGTGTGAAACTTTTTAGCAGGCACTGTAATTAGTCTGGCCTGATATACGGAAAAACTCAAAGTTCTAGAAATACGTACAAATTACGACTATTATACATCTCAATAACATGTTTGTGGAATACCATTAGAATCAAATGAAATACATTGAAAAAACATCAAAGCAACGTATTTTGAACATCTACTTCCCAATAGCATACGACGATGTCATTTTTGGTTTTGGATGACCTGTTTTGAACATAGGTATAACAATAACAAAGTTGGAGTGCGTTTCCTAGAACGAATACCAATTAGTTGTTTCAGTATGTTAGGCGGGATCAAAAATAGTGAAAAAACTGTGCTGGTAAGTGAGATTCAGCCGCCACGTAAGTACCCCCAGTGGTTTTTAGGTGACGGGAGGCCTGCCGTGCAAATAAATTTGAATGGTGGCGCCCATCTTTCGAGCCATGGTGACTGTGGTCTGCTTGGTGGTCTGCGCCAAGTTTTCTAGAGGCTATTAACATACCCATTTGTTACCCCGTTTAGCATACTTGTAGCGGAATCAAATCGCAAAGCATAAAAATAAAGTTGCTATCGTATTTGTATTGCCTTAATTTTTTTAGTGAAAGATATGTTTCTTAAATAATGATCAAGTCAGTGAGAAAAAATAGAAAACTGATAATGTAGTACATGAACGTATTTAGTACGTGAAAACAACGTTTTAATAACATGTTTGAGCTCAAAGGTTGTAACTATGTGCTACTGATGTTATACATATCATCTTCAATTGAAGGTAAACGATGACACAAATATCTTGTGTAACCAACGTTAAATTTACGTTATTTTAACTTGTAGTGAGGATGATAACATTTTTCAGTAACTTGTTATTGCCAAACACAGTTAAAACATGATTTCAACATAACATGTGTACAAATACGATTATAGTACTATACTATAACGTCTTTTTTAAAGTTTATTCTCAAAGATGTTTTCAGTGTTACTTGGGTACATGATATTCTACACTTTTTGTGCTATTGAGCCCCAAAACAACAAAAAAATGTAGAAAAAATTTCAAAAAACGCTTGGAAAAATTTCGGCATCAAAGGGTTAATGAAGGTTTGGATGTGTACTAAAACCTCTTTTTATGCAGTTTATTTTTTTTGCACTTTTAATTTATATGCTACTTTTTATTCCCTGCATGAAACGAGGGAGAGCTATTAAGAACCACTATCTATTGCGTAGCAGTAACTACAGGAGTAGTAAGAGCAAAAGGAGGTCTCATGAGCGTTTAAGGGTATCTCAGGATCCTCTCAGGAGCTTCAAGGAATTCCGAGAGATCTCAGTGGCTTTTAGGGGCATTTCAGGGGGTTCCAGAGGTGGTTCCAGCAGGTACCTGGGGTACCTGGAGATCTCATAGGCGTCTCAATGGTGACTCAAGGGGTCTCAAGGGGTTTCAGACAACCTCAGGGGCGCTTATGGTGTCTTAGGGCGTTCAAAGGGATCAAAGGGTTTTTCGGGGGGTACCTGGAGTCTCAGGAGCATTTCATGGGAGTTCGAGGGGATCTCTGGGGACACCTCATGCAACCCAACGGAGTTCATCTTCAAATTGAACTCTATGGCACCATGACAGTAACACAAATTAAGATGATGAGAATGTGAAATGACAGTTTCGCAATGTAGACTTGGAGTTGCAGGTTGCAATGGATCAGAAAACTGAAAATTCATGCGTGTAACTCGAGAACAGGAAGTGTGAGAATGTAGGACGTTGATTTTCGGAGCAGATTTCAGTGGCGTTTTCGGGGGTCTCAGGGGAGTTTAGAAGGCATTGCAAAGAGTTTCGGAGGATTTGGAGGCGTTACAGGTGCGTTTTTTGTGGCCTCGGAGGGCCTCAGGTGCGTTATATGGAAGAAGAAGGAAAGAAGTGTTTAGGGGATTTCGGAGGTATTTCATGAAGCTTCAGAGAATTTTGGGAGCCCACAGACAGAAATAATGAAAATTCAACCACACGTAAACTAAATATCTACTGAAAATTATAGCATTTCCAGGAAAAAAAAAACTCCTAAAGAAGTCTTATTTGTCGTGAAGGTTTTCCACAAGGCAAAACAAATTCCAAAGAATTTCTTGAGTGATTATCATATGGAACTTCTGAAGGATACCTAGAAATAAGTCCTGGGAGATTTTTATAAGTAAATCAGGATGATTTACAAAAGGAACTTCTGGAGGATTAACATAAGAAACTTCTGAATAATTCCTGGAGAATTCCCAGAAGAAACTCCTGGAGGACTCCCAGAAGAAACTCCGAAAGTATTCCATCAATAAACTCCTGGAAATTTCCTGAAGCACCTCATGGAGGAAACACAGCAAGAAATCTTGGAAAAAAAAATCCAAAGTGAGAATCCAGCAAAATCAGGAAGTATTCAAAATCAAATTCCCGTAGGAGAATCGGAGTAACTCCTGTGGGAATTTCGGAAGGAACGTCTTGATGAATTCCAAAAGGGGCTGTTCATAAACCACGTAGACCAAAATTTGGTCATTTCAGACCATCCTCCTCAAACGATGGATCGAACACTAAAACCCCTAGCCTGCCAAGGGCTGAAAGTCTCTATAATATAGCTAATCATTCAATCAACTAAAACCCCTCAATTCAACAGGTGTCCATGTATTACATCATTACATCATTACATTACATCAAATTTACCCATTATGTTTACTCACCACGGCTCATTCGTGCTTTCTCAGGCCAACAAGAGGACCCAAGCAACACACATGTTATATATTAGTTACGACAGCGCATGTTTTGGTTGTATAGAAGTTTATTTGACGTTATTCCAACGCAATGAATTACGTCTAATTAACTTCTATACAACCAAAACTTGCGCTATCGTAACTCTTATATAACATGTGTGTTACTTGGAGATAAACATAATCACGGAACACGCGTACTTTTACCAATGATATCATCCACCTGAACCATATTTGCTTACCTATCCTTTTTAGTGATAATTGGGCGATTCCTAATAGATTCTCAGTTACTGAGCATGGAACCTAATCCGAACACAAGTCTAGAAGTAGCACAAACAGATGAACTCCGTTATTTTTACTGACTTGTAGCTGGGTAAATTGGCTTGCGACTGTTCAATTAAATCTTGATTCAGACAACTTGCGCATTTCTATCGACCAGTCTTGCTGTGTTCCAGTCTCAATCAAATCGCTACTTAATGGGAATGAGGCTTCCCAGTAGTTTATTGAGCACGATGCGGATGGCGACAATGCCGTCACACTTGTTTAGCTACATTTGAATTGATGGCGGCAGAGGTCAATATCTCACTCGCCAAAACAACAGAAGAATGTATCTATTTGAGCAGAGTTGGATTGTTTTTGGTATAGGGGCCTATAAGCCAATGTGACAAATGCAAAACTATTCTGCAATTCTGGTGTCGGCTAAGCAAACTCTCAGTTGGGACATGAAATGTAGGATTTCACTATTTGTCGTTCGGACTAATATTGTACTCGCACCTGGAGCAGAAAAGCAAGCATTGTCTTTCTTCAGAAAGTAGAAAACAAAGTAGAAGAAGAATTGGAAAAAGAAGAAGGAGAAGAAGATGAGAAGAAGAAGAAGAAGAAGAAGAAGAAGAAGAAGAAGAAGACGAAGAAGAAGAAGAAGAAGAAGAAGAAGAAGAAGAAGAAGAAGAAGAAGAAGAAGAAGAAGAAGAAGAAGAGGCCATATTCCATAAACTCTATTACAAATTTGTTACAATACGAGTATCTTCTAAGAAAGAGGACTCCAAAGAATAATAATTGAGAGAATTCAGAAGTAATGAAAGCAATCAAAAAGTTATTTTTATGTCCACTTCATAGAACCGTCACCTGACAACGAGTCATTCAACACTTCTGCCACAGAAGCCTTTCCATGGAGCACCCCCATAAACTCGTGAAAAGATAATCACCAGCCTCTTTGTTGTGACACTTTACGACCGCAGTCAACCTACATTGTTAATTGATTTGTCACACACCTTGACCTTGATGACCTACCACCGCCGAAACCACCGTCACCAGCAACTTCCAGTAGGTAAGGCCTGGGTCGGCTCGGCCTGCGATAATCGAATCGAGCGATCAAAGAGAGGAAATTACGCCGAGTTTGTGCAGTTTTTTTTATCACCCCTTTTGACGTTTAATAATCCAACCCGAGTCACAACCTCTCACTTGAACTTCATCTCGTCAGCCAGTCGACGGCGACGATGCGACGTCCTCCTTCCGAAGCCGGTCCTGATGGCACAAGGTGGCCACTGTATGTGTTGAGGTCTACATACTACACTTTGTATTTCGGTCGTGCACAGCGACACGATTTGCGTGTGGTGCGCGTCTTGCCGGCTGGCTAGCTGGTCTGGTAAACAAGATTTAATTGACTATAATTGATAACCGTAGGCTCATTAATTGCGATCGATCAATTAAATTTGAAGCTTGGCCTATAATACGACCTCACGAGCGAGCGCCGAGGCAACAGATGTGATACTTTGATCGACCGACTAAAGCTCAGGAATAGCGAAATACAGGTTATCGCTTGATTTGCTGATTTATTTGGTATGTGTACTTTTTGTTTTGGCCCAAAATTTTTGGGTAACAGAATCAGTATTTCCATAAAACATTAAAACAAAAATGAGTAGCATTCAACCGTTTATCATACGTTTATTAAATTTTTATTTTAACTTTAACGAATTTTGACGAACATTTGTTTTGTAATAACTTTAGTAGCTATTACAGGAATACCTCGATTTAGTGGACCCTCGATTATATAGACTCTCGATGTACATTTTTGAATGGTATTTTTTTTGATATCCAATCAGTTTAAAATTTGCGGTTTGTATTATGATGATGGAGCACTTCATATCAATAAATTGTTTTAGAGAGCGCCAAAGCATACCTCATGACATAATTAGTTTTATATAATATAATACTCACTAAACAGATGAAATGGCTGCGTAAGCCATGATTTTCTGCTTATTTGAAATGTTTCATGATTTTGCGAATGCAATAATCTAAGGTTGCCTTGGTGATCGCGACGTTTAATCAATTTAATCAGTTTACGCTGTTTAGCGAATCTCCTAAATATTTTTTACCATAATCCTACACTTCCCTTTCTGACTTCATTTTCTTTATAAATACCTCTCGCTTTGTCGATGATCACGATGAGCAGAGCGGGGTATATGGGGTGATTCTTTTGCGATATTTTTTACAGATTCCTTTTAAATGATACCATGATTCGAATGGTAATGCTTCTAACTAAATTGTTTCAAAAATTTTTAATTTTCATCGATTTGGTCCGGTTACGTGGGTAGATCTACGGCGTAAGATTAACCACATAAAATTTTGCTCTTGATATTTTCCTAATAAAGCACCCAGATTCCTATAAGAACATTCCAGGATCATGATGTATTGTAGTTCTTTTATCTGTGTTTATGTTTGTTTTTAGTGTTTACTGATTATCAAAATGTATTCGGGAGAAATCAGGTAGGTTTAAAGGGCGAACACGAAATTATTGATACACTACAACTGGCTGTAACTTTTTTCCCAGTGGACAGAAACTGACAGAAACTAATCAAATTGTTTTACAGTTATTCTTTCTTAGTCGTGTGTTTTATTGCGGTCAAGATGGAAGTGATTTAAGTGAAAATGAGTGAAAAAATGTTCTAAACTCTATAGAAGATCCAGAGCTTTTCCATCTTGCTTTGAAATAACATATGGTCCAAAGACTGGTTGACTTTGGAGCACAAGCGCGAAAAAGAAAAAAAAACGAAAAATATTAAGGGGACTCACTAAACAGTTTAAACGGCTGCGTAAGTCATGATTTTCTGTTATTTGAAATATTTCACGAAATTGCGAATGAAATAATCAAAGATTGCCTTGATGATCGCGACGTTTAATCAGAATAACCTTCAATAAACGGTTTACGCTGTTAAGTGAATCCCCCTATTGAAAAGTTGAGGGGTACCAACCAAATATTTCAAGCTCTTATGGATGGCGTTAAGAGAATGTGTCGAGAATTGTACCATACAAAATTTGACCTCCAGTTGTCTCAACATAACCAAATAATATTCAGTCCGCTTGAACATATACCAAACGTATCCTTTGGGGTTAATACTTTCTCTAACAACACCCAAATTCCCATGTCACCTAGGCCTGAAAGAAATCGTAAAGCTGTCTACATCTTTCATAGGTGTTAAAAAGTAACCATCCTTTCCCATCCTTCAGCAGGACGTGGCCAGAACAGTTCTCGACCATTGGAGGATTGCGTCAGTCTTGTCAAAGAGTCAGAGTCAAATCGTTGTGCTTTGGGTTCGGGCTGGAAGGAGGCAACCCTCATAACAGCGGTCTAGGACTGTACCACCTAAGAATTTGTACGACTCTCTTAATGCTTATGCTTATACTAATATTCGATTTTAAAATAACCAAATGCAAACAATTTTTGAGATTTTTTATTTCAAAAATATATTCTACATACACTTAGGTTCCAAATAAAAAAAAACAAGACATATGGGTAATTCTCGCTGAGACCGGCCCACTATTTACACCTTGTTTTAAAAAATGTTTAAGGTGCCGATTTTCTGAAAGCCCTCGCCTAAAAAGTAAGAAAAATGCATTTGGTTACTCAAATTGATGGACCCCCCGTTAGTTAGAGCCACAACAATTTTTGCAGACCCCTCAATTTTGGTCAAATGGTGGCTCATTTAACCCGTTATAACTCGAAAGTTTCTCCAACAACCACCTCAAAACGAATTGTTGTTGAAAAGAGGAAAGATAGAGCTACTATTTACAATAATAAAAAGTTGGGTCGGCCATATTGATTTTGGCCACCATCTTGGATTTTTATACCAAAACATTTTTTTCACCATGAGGGCAACCACCGATTTTCAAAATTTTTGCATCAATTGAAAGCTGGGACATTTATACATAACATATCAAAAAATTAGAGATGTCTTTTTCTTCTTTCAAAAGTTATCTGCAGTTTTGTAAATTAAGTCACGTTTTCTCCATACATTTCCATGCGCACCAGCAACGACATGCAACAGCATCCGAGTTCACGCCTGCATGTATACACAAAGGCGCGTGTCGCAATATTTGACCAAATCGGAGGTTCGTTTCCGTTTTTGACTGTTTCTCAATGATGTGGGCAATGTTTTTATAACTTTTTTAGTGTTTTGAAAAGCCTAAACCTTCAGCTTTCCATTAGTGGGTTCAGAATTTAAATTCGTGTTCGTAAACACTGCGAAATAACGCTACATTTATGTAAACGGCCGGCACCGGGCCCAGTGCGCAAAAGTGGCATGATCTACAAAACGGCAGATAACTTTTGAAAGAAGAAAAAGACATCTCTAATTTTTTGATATGTTATGTATAAATGTCCCAGCTATCAATTGATGCAAAAATTTTAAAAATCGGTGGTTGCCCTCATGGTGAAAAAAATGTTTTGGTATAAAAATCCAAGATGGCGGCCAAAATCAATATGGCCGACCCAACTTTTTATTATTGTAAATAGTAGCTCTATCTTTCCTATTTTCAACAACAATTCGTTTTGAGGTGTTTGTTGGAGAAACTTTCAAGTTATAACGGGTTAAATGAGCCACCATTTGACCAAAATCGAGAGGTCTGCAAAAATTGTTGTGGCTCTAACTAACGGGGGGTCCATCAATTTGAGTATCCAAATGCATTTTTCTTACTTTTTAGGCAAGGGCTTTCAGAAAATCGGCATCTTAAACATTTTTGAAGACAAGGTGTAAATAGTGGGCCGGTCTCAGCGAGAATTACCCATATTCTAACCTATATCCAACCATACTTATATTACAGCAAATTAAAAAAGAAACAAAAAAAAAAGAAAAATGTTTGTTGACTTTTTACTGTTTTTAAGTTTTTATTATCAAAAAAGGATCGATTGTTTCTCTGATATGAGAATTTTCAGACAGTCTCGAATAGCAGTTAACAAAGTCTAGTTTTTTTTTTTATTATTTTTTATTTTATTTTGTTTGGTTTTGATAGGAATTGTTAAATGTAGAAAAAAACAGGCACAGTTTTTCATATAACTTGTACGGAAAATCATTTTTCGATTTAGAAAAAAAACAAAAAATGTTCACTTTTATCCGTTTTATAAATCAATGAAAAATAGGAAATTCAAAAAAAAAAAAGTTAAGTGTGTTTGACCATTCTAGGCTACTTGGCAAATTTTGAGACTGGAAGTCAGTTTTCTACTGGAAAATAATAAAAGAATGGTAATGTTTTTGAAAAATTGGAATCATATCACATCTAATATAGACTCGCGATGGATGATTCTCTCAGCGTATTTTTGTTTATAAAAGTCCTTCAAATATCCTCGAACATCCCAAGTAACACTCATGTTATATAAGAGTTACGACAGCGCAAGTTTTGGTTGTATAGAAGTAATTTTGAAGTAATTTTGACGTAATTTTGACGTAATTTTAACACAGTGCTAGAACTACATCAAATTAACTTCTATACAACCAAAAACTCATTGCATAAACTTGTTGCAAAAAAATAGATTTTTCCAGCACTCTTCGTATTTATCCAACTTGACAATCCTCGTTGGATAAATGTACTACTGGTGCTAAAAAAATATTTTTTTTGCAACTCGTTACATAAATAACTATTTCGTCACTGATTTGAAAAGTCATAACAGCTCATTTTACTTTTGCACCAAGTAAATGAGCAAATTAGTCTTTCACTTTTGTTGAAGACTATGGAAAAGGTTTTGTAAGATTTAACAATTCTTTTTACACAACTAGAGGAGCATCCCCTATCTGACTTTCTACTTCGTCTAGGGTATAAATCTTCTTCGTCATATGCGCCTATTCCCGTCATATCAGATGGAAATAGCCTAAATTTCCGACTATTCCCTCATACCTTTGCCAATGGCTTATCATATGGAAGCAAAAGGATGTAGATTATCACTTACCATCCCCTAAAGAACTGGAAACCAAATAATTACGCGAAATTTAACTTAACTTACGAGTTGGTTTTTTTTCTCGTTTTGTGTATAACGAAGATAACCGCACCAAAACAGCAGCTAGCCGAATTGTTCTTCATCACCGTTCAGTTTTCACTTCTCCAGATTCACCTGTTGAACCAACAACCTTCAATTCACACCCCAAAAAAGCTGTGTGGCGGCACTTCAATGTTGGATCTCACTGCTGCAAAATTCAGGAAAAACATAAGTGTGTATCAACTTTCGCCATACGAAACATCGTGATTTCACAACCACAGAAAAAGATTTTGTACTATGATTTGGTGAGCAAAAATATAAACTGACATATATTAATCGTTATTGTAAAGCTACATTCATCTCAATTTAAAAGCATTTATCTCAAAAGTACATATGATGTGATTTGGATTGCGACGAATTTGATCGAATTTTCATGTAAACACCTACGGTCAATTAACATTTTTTAACCATCCGATGTACTATAACGTCACGTAGAAGGTGTGCCAGGAATTAAATTTAGGCAGTGTCCGAAATAGACGTGGATTAGACGGAAATAGAATTCGAGGGACAATTATGTAATCGTATAATTTTACGGAAATTTTACTTCTTTCAAAAGAATAAACTCAATCGTTATTGGTGAGAGTGAGACAGGCAAGAATTAGATAAAACCCCTAGAAACCGTTCCATGGAGAACAAACACTTTGACCAATGTATCATGTATTTGGATTATTATGTGCTTGCAAAAAGAAAATAAAATACCTCTGAGCTGGGAAATTCTTCAGTAACAGTAAGGGTAACGAAGGGTTGCCCTCAAGGAGGAGTTCTCTCGCCGCTAATGTTAAAGTGTCGAAACGTCGGGCAAACAATAAACCTCGTTTTCCGTATTGAAGACTGCGTAACCGTTCAATTCCTGCAGTTATCCTAAGCTTCAGACGATCTGAATGTTCACTTGGTTAACCTAAGCAAAATTGACATAAATTGACATTTGAAAACCATTTTCTAAAAAGCTTGTAGGAAAAGGTTTTGAAGTTGTGGGCTTTACAGACGGTATGGTCATTATAGTGAGAGGGATATATGTGGTAACTGTTTCTGAGAGAATGCAAAAGGCCCCTAAATTATACGCATGCATGGGTATTAAGGAGAGCCTTGGCATCAACCCGTCAGAAGTCGTAATTATCCCTTTCACTAGGAAAAGGAAGATCAACCTTAGAGCTTTTCGGCTGGGATGGATACAAAGTCGCCTTGATTTTTGTGTGCAATCTTCAGCGCCATATGCATGCACCAATGTTGCCTGCTGGGAAACTGAAGGATGACTGTTTTAACAGTTGAATACAGATCGATCGATGGAATAAGCGATGTGGAACAAAATCATTTTTTTGAACCACCTTACTATGTATCAGTAGAGAATGAATGACAAAATGTTTTTTTTTTTTCATATGGATTGAGAACCAACTTGCACAATAATGAAAATCAATGGAAATTAAATGAGTGCAGATTGTACACTTGTTCGTTCAGCTCCCAGCATGTAGTGTACAACAAGCTATCAACACGAAACAGTTGTGAAGTGTCAAACGACAAGCTGGGCTGCGAATTTGCGAAAACGTTTCACGAGCGGGCCGTTACTTCTCATTAGCACCAGGCGTCAAGTTTAATTAGTGACACCTAGCTGGGTGAAGAAACTCTAGCTACACATTGCATGATGACCTCACACTCTTTGGGGTAGTCAGAAACCAACCATGTAACAGAAGTCGTTTTCAGATGTTGAGCCACACTTACAGTGGACAACATTCCTATGCGTTTTCGGACGCTCCTTGTCAAGACCAAAAGATTGGTTGGATGGTCACTGTGTTGCATCTGCGGCGTATCTCTCCTCCACAAGTGGCGGTGGTCATACGAACACGATCATGGTATGGTGTGGTTGCCATAAAGAGTAGCAGATTGAGATGAAGTGTTGGGTAATCTACCGATCTGGACAAGCCCGCAGTTAGCCTTCAACCAACAGACAAACTATGTTTCGAATTTGGGCTCAGATTCTTTGTTGATATGCACCCGCAAATATTGAAACCTGATCAATGAACATTTTTCGCATTTTGAATTACATTCCTCCTTGACCTAGGACGACGATTCGCCACGGGAGTCATTGCACAATGCCCCATAAATTCGCACGTAATTCAATTCATCTTGCGGAGCCCTTCCTATTTGTTGTGGTACATAGTGCGGACAGCCTCCGGCGTGCTTAATTAAATTCCGGATCATGTCGGTTGAAGTGCTCTCGCTCTACTTATTGCGCTACTGACTGGTGGTGGTGCTGGTGGCGCTCACCACCATTCTCGAAGGTCAGCTTGAATTCGGCTCACCTTTAAATGGCAAGGCAAATAATTACTGACAGGGGCAAATGAAATCCTCCGCCGGCGCTGCCACTCGAGATAAAGCCGCAGTCCAGTCCTCTCTTCCGAGTAAGCTCTGATAAAAAAAAATACAGAACCAGAACCAGAAACCGAGAATGGAGCGGAGAGCCACGCGCGCCGCGGCCTAGCTTGATCCACCGCCATAAAAGGATATGAATTTATTATTAACTTGTGCGTAACTTTTTCACTCTGTCAGCTGGTCAGCCAGCGGTGAGAGGCATTTTGGGAACTTTGTGCGATCTTTTCGGTTGATGGTTTTTGGGGAAAGGACCTTCTCGTCTGATGGCTGATGGTTTATTGGTATAAGTTTATTGTTCGATAACGGAGTGGCCATCAAGTGAAGTGTACAATGAAAGAGAAAACGGTATGAACCTAATGATGGGATTGCCTCCAGGCACGCCATAACACAGGTATGCTTTTAGGAATGGAATGGAATTTTGGCTAAAATATCGCAGCCAGTTGGAAGGCTTCCACGAATTTATTTTGCTTGGAAAATTTTCTTCATGACAATCAGTTCATCTTTCTACTAAACTATTTATTTCGTTGATTGAAAATAAAGCTTTTCGATAGATATCTGACAAAATAGAAAAAATCGCTTATCTGAGTAAGAGTTATTTGAAAAAAAAAACGAAACAATTAAGAAATACTAAATATACGTTCAAACAATTTCTTGGCATTTCTGGAGAAGTTGGTGTTGGAGCAGCAATACTTGTAGGATTACTGCAGAAATCATCGAAAAATATCGTGAAGAAATTTTCTAAATAATTAAGACTTTAAAAAGTTTATAGATAAACAATGGAAGATGGAACATGTTTAAGGACAAACGTCTTGAAATCCCGCTTCAACAGTGCATCAAAACTTCAGACGCAAAAATCTCAAGAAGAAAGCTTCAAACAATAGTGTATTTCATTATTCTGTTCTTGCTCACTTGTAAGGCTGACACAAATTTCGATTTTCTCTAATGTCACCCCCCCCCCCCCCCCTTGGAAAATTTTGGTCAGAATTCGACATTTTGAGGGGGGACACAAAAAAATTATACAAAAATTTAAAAATTTTGAACTGAAATTAGAGTTGTCGAGAAAGTTTCTTAACAAATCCGATGAGTTTTACAATTTTGCCTAATTGTTTGGGTAATTTTTCAACAAATACTTTTATTATTTATTATCCACCCCCTTGACGAGTCAACGAGCAAAGTGACAAAAGAAGAAAATGAGATTTGTTCCGGCCTAATAAGCTTAAAAAAAAGTTCAGGTGCGCTGGTTTTGTTTACGAAAAGATTGTGAGTAGGTGCCAAAGTCGGCCATTTTGGGATTCTAACAAGCCTGTCCTTAATCTATTTTTTTCGAAAATGGGATCTTATTGAGAAAAATCAAGAAACAAGCGTAATGTATTATTACTTTAAAATTAATGGTCATATTGTGCACGAAAATCCCCAATTTATGATTTTCGAATAAAGTGTTCTACTTTGAACTTTCAGACATCAACACCCATGGTGATGCAGAGGGCCGAATTGAAAGATCTCCATCCTGAGCGATTGTCAGCCATCGACTTGACCTGTGGCCACGTCAAATTTCTGTCGACTAGCTCGATTTCGTTGTTGAGCCTGCGCCGCCATGAGCCTCTGGGTCTGCCTCTGCTGCGATGCCCGTTCTGCTGGGTTCCAGTGTAACGCTTGCTAGCAGATTTCGTTTCTGCCCCTGCGTAGAGTGTGGCCGACCCGCCTCCACTTTCGCTCCAGAATTTCTGTCGCTATCGGCTTTTGATGACATCGACGATGGAGCTCCACGTTGGAGATCCAATTGTGAGGCCACCATGCACGAATTGAATTATATACCACAGACATCTATTGATGAAGACCTGTAGTCGTTGAGTATTCTCCACTGATACACAGCAAGTTTCACTGGCGTACAACAGCACAGAATTCATTCGTGCGTCGATTAATCGTTTGATTTTTATAAATTTTCTTATTTCTTAAACTCCCAATAGCAGCCCTTACTTTTTGATCCGGGCATCTATGTCGAATGCCGATCTTGGTGTCGCCATCGGCCGCCGTTTGGCTTATCAGATATTGGAAGCTTTCAATATTTTCCCAGCTAACGTAGAGCTGTAATGGCTAACACTGTTTACAGTGTTTACAACCGACGATTTGATCTTGTTGAAGTTGTTGATAAGACCTGCCGCCGAAGAACGATCGGAAAGATCATCGAGCTTACTCTACATGTCAGAGCGCCGTTGAGCTAGAATAGTAACGTCATCAGCCAGTTCGAAGTTACATATTTAGATGCTTCCCACAGCTTCCCATAATTTGGTTCACGATCAACCGTAACTTTCAGGATCTCATCGATTACAGTAAGCAGCAGAAGTGGTGGTAGTATACATCCTTCCCTTGCCTCACTCCAGTGGAGACCCGGATGGAATGCCTCGTACTGTGCTTCAATGAGACAGATGATTTTCTCAGGGGCTAGAGTGCCCGAGGGCTGCCCACATATTTTCGTGATAAAAACAGCCGGAAGCAATGTTGTCATCGAGGTTACTCTAAATTACTTACTGAGTTACCAGCTCTTGAGATTAAAATAAAACTTTATACCAGTAAGAGCACCCAAGGATAACCCCACAAAATAACTCTACGGGCTTTTAAAAAAATCTATCTTAGATTCATAAGTAAATTTTCTCCAGGGATTTCTAGCATTTCTTTCAGGAATCCACTTGAATATTTCACTGAATATTTCTCCGAAATTTCTCAAAAGGTTGTTTTAGAAAATCTTGGAAGGATTGCTTCAATTCAAATCTTTGAGAGATTCCTTCTGAAAATTTTCCAGAGAATTGAAAAAAAATCTGCCAGAAATGCCGTCGGAAATTTCTTTGAGAATTTTTTCAAGAGTTCTATCAAGGATTCATTAATAGCACTCATAGTTTCCTTTCAATTTTTTTAATTTAGAGATTATTCTAGAAATGTATTAAAGAACTTTGATTCACAACGCGTCGGACTGACTTTAATTTAAAACAATCACTGTTTATTTAAATTTTAACGCGGAAACTCTTTTTAAACGGTAACGAACTTTTATTAGAAATTGATTGCGGATAGAATATTAAAACACGTGATCGACACGGGCGAAGTTCAGTTTTCAACTATTGTATATTTTGCACTGCTGTATGGTCAGTGGTTGTAGATGACCACAATGCTATTTTTTCAGGCACACATGCTAATCAACATCGAACATGTTCGTAGTGGTTATAGCGCCTACCAACTGATAGCACCGTTCTTATAACTGACCATCAGTATGTTTCTAAACAAACTTCTTCATAGAAAGCTTCCTTAGATTCCTTCCGGAATTGCTCTATGGATTCCTTTGGAAAATCTAAAAAAACATTCAGAAAGGTTTTTACGATTTCCTTCCGAAAGTTTTTTTTAGAACACCTGCCATGGAATTCTTCTGATATCGCTCTGGTGTTTCCTTCAAAAAAGCAAAAGCCCAGTGTTCCTCCAGAAATTTCTCCACAGATTTCTTTAGAAAATTTTCCACGGACTTCAGATTTCTTCAGAAATCATATCTGAGATACCTTTATGAATTTGTCCACGGATCACATCGAGAAATCTTCTATGGATTGCTTTCGAAATTGCTCCAAGCATTCAGATGATTTCTTCGAGAAATTCCCTTGAGAATTTCTTCAGCAATTTCTCCAGGAATTATTTTATGTAGATTTCCATGAGTTCCTCCTAAAACTTCTCCGGGGATTACTTTTGAAATACTTCAAGAACTTCAGAGTACTTCAAGGACGAAGATTTCTTCAGAGATTCATGTCTACAGGGATTACTTCAGAAATTCTTCCAAATATGCTTTCATAAATTCTTCCACAGATTCATTCGGAAATTTCGGAAATTCGTACAGATATTTGTTCTGGTAGTTCACCAGAGATTTGTTCAAAAATTACCCCAAGAATTCCATTAAAAATTTCCGCCAGAATGTGTCCAGGAACTTCTACAGCGATACGTCCAGAATTCTACCACAGTTTTTTGCAGGAGTCCATACAGAAATAACTTCAGCATTTCCTCCTGTTATTTTTTCCATGTATTTCCCCATAAATTTCCCTGGTATTTCCCTTAAGGATAACTCTAATAATTTCTCCTCGGATTTCTGTGAAGAATTTATTCAGAAATGTTTCCTAGTAATTTCTACAGGAGAGGGGGGTCTTTACAAAAGCTTATCTAGGAGTTTTTCAAGTTCTCCTACAGGAATTTCTATAGAAATATGTCCACAAATTGCTTCAAGCATACTTTGAAAAATGCCTTCAGCGATTCCTTCATTTGATCAAAAGTTCAGATTTTTTAATGGAAATTTCTCCACCGATTTCTTCCGCAGCTTCCTTTAGAAATTTTATTGGATTTCGTTAGGAATTTTCTTAAAGCTTTTCCGATGATTTTCTCCAGGTATTTCTTCAGGAAGTGTTTCCAAACTTCTTCAAGAACTTCCCTAGGTTGTTTAGGCATTCCACTAGAAATTCATTCAGAAGCACTTCCTGAGATTTCTACAATAAATTTACTGCAGATTTCTGCAAAAACATTCCTTCAGAGATTCTTCCAAAAAATCACGCTCGGATTTCTGCTGATATTTCATCATGGATTCTTTAAAAACCATCTTCAGAGACTGCTTCAGAGTTTAAGGGATTTCTTCGAAATTTCAGAACGGGACTTAGAAATTCAACGAAAAATTGCTTTAAAAATAAAAGAGACTTTTAGTAATTCTTAGATTTCCTCCAAAAATTAAATAAGAAGTTTCTTCTGGGATTCCTTTAGAGATTCCTAGTGGAAATTCTTGAAAATTTTGAAAATTTTCTGGAGCGATTGCTGGACGAAAATTCCTAGGAAAGTACATGAAGAAACTCCTCGAGATACCTCCTTAATTAGTAGAAAAAAAATCATCAGACACTTTTTTAGGAACTCTGAAAGTATTTTCAAGAAAAATTGCTTAAGATATTTCTGGAAGAATTTTTACAGAAATCCATAGAGAAGTTTCTGAAAGAATCTCTTGTAAATGTCTGTCAACCACCTGTAGAAATATTAAAAATCATTTCTGAAAGAATTTCTTAGAAAAATTACCGGAGATATCTTTGGAGGAATTTATAGAAGAATTTCTAATACAATTTCTTCGAGGATAATTATATGTATAGAAATCCCTGAAGGAGAAATGTTGGAGAACTTCCAAATTAGTTTAACGATCAACGATCAACGATCAAATCTGACTATACATATCAATGGTTGCTACTCCGTGATTGATCTGAGCTGGTACCAATTGCACTGAGATCCAAATGAATAAGGGCTGTGACACTCCACTTATTCTCAAAGTGCAATTCTAGCAGCTCATATATATTTTGGATCAATAACGGCGCCGGCCACGTCCTTATAGTCAGTTGGGAAGGGAAAGGAATGTTAGAGTGTGCTGGTTGTTGCTACTAAAGACCGAGATCACCTCTGCATCCCCACAACTAGCACGGACTGGGGTATTTGTTAGACGGAAAGGATGGGAGATCTGGGAGTCACCGTTGGGTCGGTGATGCGATCCATGGATAGGGGGTTTTATTTATAGTGTTCGTGAAGTGATAGATTGTGTGATGAATGAGGTGAATAAGGTCAAGCGGCACAGCACGCTTTGGTTGCATAACTTGTAGGCGTTATATACACTGTGCTGTGAGTGGGAATTAGAAGGGTGGTGAATAAGGTGAATAAGGTCAAGCGGCACAGCACGCTTTGGTTGCATAACTTGTAGGCGTTATATACACTGTGCTGTGAGTGAAAATTAGAAGGGAGGGAAACGACTTTTTTCCATTTCGTTTCTGGTTCTAGCGATGGCTATGAACATATGAATATACATGAGCTGTATGTATAGAGAAGAGAGAGAGAGAGATAGAGGAAGTGGCTAGAAAGATACAAAGTAGGATGAAAATGGACGGGCCAGGGTTTGAACCCATGACCTTCTGCATACGAATCAGAAGCGGTAGCCACTAGACCACCAAGCCCGTCAGTTGGAGAACTTCCAAATTAGTTTCTTAAAAAATTGTTTAAGCAATCTTTTAACGAAAAACTGGAAGAACAGGAGAACCCTCTGTAGGTATTTATAGAAGGATTTCTTGATAAATTCTAAAAAAAATCCAAGGAATAGACTCTGGAGTAATTTCTGCAGAATTTGATAAGAAAATCTTTGGATAAATTTCTGAAGCATCAGCGGAAAGTTAATGGAAGAATCCCTCAAGTAAGGTCTGAATAAACCCTAATTAGGGTTAGCTTAAGCAATCCCTGGAAGATAACCTGGAGGAACTTCTGGAGAAACCTTTGGAGGAACTCTTGAGATTTTTAGTGAAAACTGGCTGTTCCCGGAAAATTTTGTCCTGCCTACTGCATTTTTAAGATTATAAGACTATTACCAAGCCCAAGTCCTCGCTCAAAACGTATTAAAAATCTTGTTTCTAAAAATCTTAGTTTCGCCAGGTTTTTTGCCTCATAAAACTTCCTTGGGTGAAAACTAACAGAACAAGACTAAGACGACCCCATTCGGATGCTCCGTTTGCAAGTTATGCGCAATCCCACGTATCACACTGTTGCGGATGGCCTAAAAACGTGATCGAAATTGTTTTGACCATGAAAACATGATTTTTGATCTTTGGTGTCTTCGGCAAAGTTTTTCTATAAAATAAGCCCCAATTTATGGAAACATTAGTTTTGTGATCAATCCTCGTAAAAGTGAGAAACTTATGACATTAATGACATTAAAGAAATTTAAGACATTAATCAATGATATGAGTTAGTAATATCACATAAGTTATATTTTTCAAGTAAACAAATTGAAAACCATTTATAATCGAATCATTAGAATGCTGTTATTTCAACATTCTGAAAATTAACATTTTGGCAAAGTGTACATGGACATGAAAAATTTTATGAGCATTATAAAGAGCATTTCTAACAATATCGTTTATTTTGTGGAAGAGACTTATCGTACTACATTGAGAGCCACTGTTCATCTGAAAAAAAAAACTTCAATTTTATAGGAAATTCCAAGGATGTTTTCACTCAGTTCAAAACTCGATCAGTAACCACTCTTTCCCCACTCAATCAACAGCCACAGCAATGGGCCTAGCATCACCTATACGATTGAAAACTGGCGCAGTAACTCAAAATCTGAATGAATAATGAGTGATCTTGCACTGCTGTCATTTAAACAAGTGTTCATCATCGCATGTATTTGTTATGAACTGATAGAATCGTCTCTGCCAATCGGTAGTTCATTATCACTTTTCGATCCGATTGCGCCTTTCATGTTTTGTGTCTTGATCGAATCAATTTCTATCGCAGTCTGATAATTTTCGGAAGCTCAATTTGCAGATATTTGGCGACTGATTTTCAAAATAATCACATTAATCAACTGGAAATACCTCATAATTAATCAGACAAACGCCGATTTTTAATCAAAATTGTCAACTTTGAGATAATATAACATGGTTTGCTTTGATGAATTCAACTCAAATTTTGACACGGTACAGTACCGTGCAACTACGAATATGCTGAATTTGCTGAAGGAACAAAATGTTTTATTATTTTTAGCGGTACCCCTTAGTATTGCATAAAGTTAGTACATATTGCAGTAAGTCATTTGAACAGTAACCGATAAATCGTTTCACTTATGTTTGCTTCTAGTCATCTTAAAACGATTTCAGTCAACCAGAGCAACCATCTAATAGGGTATTGGTTCCCTTATTAAGCATGTGGCTCCCATTTTCATCCTACGAAAAACAAAGAATATAAGCGCTATTTGTTTTGTTTCTTATTTTTGTATTTTTTGTTAGAAGTGAGCATCCATGAAAACAAAAAGAACGGAATCAATCGGTGCCGTAATCGCTTGTTTTCGAATAGGATGAATATGGGAGCGTGAGATTAATGATGGAACACATACCCTAGGAAGCGATTCCTTGCCATTTGAAAAAAAATGTCACTCAAATGACTAGCTGAGCACGGAGCACAAACATTCCGCCACACTGAAAAAATATCGGAAGTCGGGTCAATTTTTACCGAATGCTGGGCCACTGCTGGACCCCCATCGGATAACGGTTGGGTCTATGTTTGGTTTGACGAATAGAGTTAATAAACTATAGAGGACGAATGTCGCTGGTGTTCCCTTTGTTCTCGCTCGAAAACATGCCGGGTATCTATCTGTCAAACTGCATACTTTTTCGCTTTGACACTTATATTCCTGCCTATCCCCGCCAGCAAGAGATGTTACGGCGTTGACGCCAGCGACATTCTTCCTCTATAGTTTATTAGCTCTACTGTTTGACGTCATCAATGATAAACAAACCTTTAAACCTAAGAAACCAGAACATATTCTTGCTAGCTGGGACAATTGAATGATATGTGCCGGTCGTTCGTCAGTCGTCGGAGAACCCACTGCTGCTTGGGTTGGTGTAAATTTAATTATCAGAGGCCAGTCAATTACCCTGATTGTAAATGGAAAACGCTTGATTCGTTCGTGTGGAAAAGTGCACTAATTTATGATTCAGTATTTGGCTTCTGCGACGCATTCGGGATTCAAGTGGTTTCCTTTTGGGGAAGGAAATGCTGCTGATATATTAGAGGACAAATGGTGGACTTGTATGAACATGCAGTGAAAATCTCTTAAATATTTAAACGAATATTTTTCACGCCATTTATTACATTATTGGAAATCTAACTGGTTACACCTACACTATAATGCAGAAATAGAGTGCTTTGGGTGCAACAAGAAGAAACGTGAAAAAAATGCCTGTCGATTGCTGCCTAATGCTACATTAACAAGAACTTTTGGAAGAAACTGATTCGATCAAAATGAACGCACTCAGCAATCTTCTGCGAAAATTATCGCCAAGTGATTGAGCGCCGCAATGTTTACAACCGACTTCGATCAATGCATGAGAGAATCACGGCCTTGCTGCCCGACTGTCCATTCGGTTGGTGCGGCTGAATGAACTTAGCCATTAAACGTGTAAACTTGTTCATTTCCCGAGTGGCAGTGTATGTAGGCTGTACCAACACACCGATCGAAACGGTTGTTTCAAACAGAGAGAAAATATCAGTTTCTCTCACTGATTCTCTCGGAACTCAACAACACTGATAGGAAAGTCATCTGATGCAGTTTCAAGCGATTCTGTGAAAATATTTTTGCGTGTTCATGTGGGAAAATCATATAAGAAAAGCACTAAGTACATTTTATGATATGTTGATCATTTTACAATGACACATTTTATAATGATAGTCATTTCTAGTATGTGAATTTTAATATACAGGCGAAATCAGGCTAAAACTGGCTATGTTTGCAATAGATAAAACTTGTTCCATATTTTCAAATGTGAAAATCCTGGTCTACGAAAACGTGCGAAAGATAACAAATGGGCATGTCAAACATAGGCATTTTTCAAAGTAAAATTTTCAATAACATGATATATATGAGAGAGAGATATATACATTCTTCGAGAAAGTTACGCGTTTCAATAAGGCAAAACATTTGCTAAAACATTTGGAAATTGTGAAAAATGCATAGAAAAAGTTATAAGCAAAAAACTGATTTTTAGGGGTGTTTCATAAAAAACGCCTCAAATGTACATACAAATCAAAAGATAGAAATTTTGTATGTTCGGCAAAGTTATTTCTAGTAAAATTGTCTACAACTTCTCCGAACAAACGTATTTTTTTAGCTTACAAATAAGAAAGATATAGAAATCGTTTCTCACTTTTAGGAGGATTGATCACAAAACTGATGTTTCCATAAATTAGGGCTTATTTTATAGAAAAACTTTGCCGAAGACACCAAAGATCAAAAATCATGTTTCCATGGTCAAAACAATTTCGATCACGTTTTTGGGCCATCCGCAACAGTGTGCGTATGCCACTGCAGGAATGAATGAAGAAGATTATGAAGTTTTTATGCCATTCAGCATCATAATTTTTATTTTATTTGACTCATTTTGGTATCATAATGACCAAATTTTCCGCACTGGCTCATAATACAACTGAAATAAGTTGCATAATGAAAAAAAGCTTTATTCGTTTGAGTTGCATAATGAACATTATGCAACCCAAATAAGTTGTATAATGAATAAATCATTGCATAAACTTGTTGCAAAAAAAAAGATTTTTCCAGCACTCTTCGTATTTATTCAATTTGACAATCCTCGTTGGATAAATGTACGACTCGTGCTGAAAAAATATTTTTTTTGCAACTCGTTACATAAGTAACTATTTCGTCACTGATTTTGGAAGTCATAACATCTTATTTCACTTTTGCGCCGAGTAAATGAGCAAATTAGTCTTTATTCACTTTTGTTGAAGACTATGGAAAAGGTTTTGCGGGATTTAACAATCTTCTTACATAAGTAAAGGAGCATTCCCTATCTGATTTTCAGCTTGCTCATCAATCTGGTAAGTTAACGGTTACAGCACTTGATTCGTTAGTAACAAAGGTGGAAACAACGTTATCAACAAAACAAACGGCTTTATGCGCCATTTTAGACATTGGCGAAGCTTTCATCTAGGGTATAAATCTACTTCGTCTAGGGTATAAATCTTCTTCGTCAAATGCGCTTATTCCCGTCATATCAGATGGAAATAGCCTAAATTTCCGACTATTCCCTCTTACCTTTGCCAATGGCTTGTCATATGGAAGCAAATAATGCCTGAAGGAGAAATGTCTATGATGGTTGAGAAATTTCTAGAACAACTCTAATAAACATTCCTGGAAGAAAGTCCTACAAAAATGTTTCAAGAAACACGCACGAACTTCCGTGGCAATCTTTGAAGGAATTTCCCAAAAAAAAATCGCTTAAGGAATCCGAACATATTTCTGAAAAAAAATTCGTGGACTGGTTTAAGGATGAATCTTTTGAGAAATTTCTTGAGAAACTTTCGAAGAAGACTTGGAAAAAAATCCTGGTGGAGTTCCAGAAAAAAATCAGTAACTAATCTCCGCAAATACTAAACCGATTTTGATGAAAATTTTATGGTATAAGCTACATATAATGTACCATTACTGGTCCAAAAATCAGCTGTTTTGGTGTACGCAGTCTAAAGTTATGAAAAAAATTGTGTGACCAAATTTTGACCGTATCACCCTTTATAATCTTCCAGTTTGTCACCCATACTACATTTTATTAATATCTCATCTTGATCGACCTCCATAGGATAATCGCAGTTGAGTTGAGATCCACCCAGCATCCAAACCGCTTCTGATAAAAATCTAACGACCTCTACGACAAGGTTACCCACTTCTAGCACCAACAACACCGTGAACAGCAAAAGCGTGCTCACAGTAGGTACAAGCACAGAGGGGTTGTTGTCACTGAATGTCGTCACCGCCGCGCGCGCCGTGCCACCATCGCCGTTGAGCTGAGCTGTTTGTTGTCAAGCTGTTATCTATTGACCTGGATGTCGAAGCATGGTTCGCAGCAGATACCCAGCGAAGATAATTCGATGATAATATATTCAAAATCGATAATTGTTGCAAAATTGTGAGTGGGGGTTGCCCCTCACGGAGTGCCAAAAGTAGTGCATCACAATGTGCTCCGTGTTTCACTTTTCGACGGCGCGGTGTAAGGACAGTGTTTCCGGTCGTCGTCGGCGGCGTCGTCGTCATCGTCATCGATCGGTTATGATTTAGAACCGGTTGAACTTGAAGGCGTGTAATATCTAGTTGTACATATATATGTAGCGTACATGTAGCCATATTATTACCTTCGTTGACGAATCATATGGCTGTCTGGCAGCCTCGGGGAGAAGGTGTGAGAACCCGCTGTCGGTGCAAGGCTTGACGCAATTTGCCGTTTTAGGGTTGAAGTGAACCTGTCTTAAAGGGTTGAAGCTGGCGAAGCTAGGGCATAAAAAACCGGCAACAATACACAAGGAGCGGCCGTCCGTCTACGACTGGGGCGGCTTGTCAATAATTATTATGTAATTGGAAGTCAAATGTGGTGCAGTGACGGCAGAAAAGGAAAATTAAAAAGTGCCATTGAGAAATATGAGCCAACCAAGCACGGTCAAAGGAAGCTCATTGATTGTCATGTTATTGTATGGTCATTAAAGTAATTCGTTTCCAGTAGCAGTTTTCCGTAGGGAACCCGATAGCGTTCGTTTTTTCTCTGACCCAAAGCTCATCTTACGAGCTCACACGGGTAATTGACGTAGAATTAAAACAATAGCTTTATAATGATTATTAGCGACTAATTAAAATTCGCCATTTCGAGCGAGGCGGCAACAACGGAACGACCCGGTTAAATTGGTCACGACGCCGATGGGTCCTTAAAAGGCGATGGGAATGCGTGCTTCGACAACTTGTTCAGCGTACTCACTCAGCTGGTCCTGTTGTACACAGTTTGTGGACGGAACGTGCCAATCGAGAACGGCAGATTAAATTGCAATTAGCGGAGGCGTTTGCAATTATATCGTTTGCTTCAGAATAAAGACACCACACAGCTGGATCGTATCGCGATCCGATGCAATGCCTTTTCCTCGGAGCAGCACGCTTTTGTCGCTCCAAATGCTGCTGCTGCTGCTTGGGTTCACAAGTCACATGGCTCGTGGACGGTCGCCCACACCTCGACTGACTGGTTGGTTGGTGAACGGAACGGCGGTATCAAGGTAGCAACAAGCGGACGTCAAGTAAAACGTCTTGTAATACAAGATTACCTCTCGAATTAAGGAACGGCAGAACGAAAGAAGGAACGGCCACTAACCATCACGTAAGCTTCTGCAGCGGCAGTCAGTCATCGCACAATTACGAGCTAATGAATGGGAAAATTATTAATTGCGGTTGCTTTAATGTGAGTTAGTAAACTGCAATTTGTAGTTGGTCATCGTTTGAAGATAAAGCAGTTCCATATGCAAATACCTGTCGTTATTTGTCAGGATCAATTAGTACCTACATAGGAAAAGGAGAGGCAAAATATCGGTAGGATAATCATCGTATTACAAGTTTGCTTTTAAACTTTACAACTTTACTAACTACGCGCAGAATCTCGAGGCCGCGTTGCTAGACGAGGGCGAGCTCAATGAGGCCCCTCTAGAGGACTGCTGGAGTACAGTGAAAGCAGCCATCAACGACGCAGCCGAGAGCACCATCGGGTACGAGGAGCGGAATCGACGGAACGAATGATTCGACGAAGAGTGCAGAACGGTTTTGGAGGAGAAGAACGCAGCGAGGGCGGTAATGCTGCAGCAAGGGACACGACAGAGCGTGGAACGTTTTAAACAGAAGCGGAAACAGCAGGCCCGCCTCTTTCGGGAGAAAAAGCGCCGCCTGGAAGAAGCGGAGTGTGAAGAAATAGAGCGGCTGTGCCGTTCCCAAGAAACACGGAAGTTCTATCAGAAGCTCAACGCATCCCGCAACGGCTTCGTCGAAATGTGCAGTGATAAGGATGGAGGCCTCTTGACCGACGGACGTGAGGTGATCGAAAGGTGGAAGCAGCACTTCGATCAGCACCTGAACGGCGTGGAGAACGTAGGCACGCGAGCCCACGGCAAGGGAGGAAACGACGACGCCAGTGCAGCGGAGGACGGAAATGAACCAACTCCCACGCTGAGGGAAGTTAAGGATGCTATTCACTAGCTCAAAACCAACAAAGCAGCTGGTAAGAATGGTATCGCAGCTGAACTCATCAAGATGGGCCCAGAAAAGTTGGCCACCTGTCTGCATCGGCTGATAGTCAGGATCTGGGACACCGAACAGCTACCGGAGGAGTGGAAGGAAGGGGTAGTCTGCCCAATTCACAAGAAAGGCGACGATTTGGAATGTGAGAACTTCAGGGCGATCACTATATTTACCATACGGCAAATCTTTACCGTACTTTACCGTACGACAAATCCTCCAGAAATGCCGTGAATACCAGGTCCCAACGCATCACCTGTTCATCGACTTCAAAGCGGCATACGACAGTATCGACCGCGCAGAGCTATAGAGAATCATGGACGAAAACGGCTTTCCTGGGAAGCTGACGAGACTGATTAAAGCAACGATGGACGGTGTGCAAAACTGCGTAAGAGTTTTGGGTGAACTATCCAGTTCATTCGAATCTTACCGGGGACTGCGACAAGGTGATGGACTCTCATGCCTACTCTTCAACATCGCTCTGGAAGGTGTGATGCGACGAGCCGGGGAACGATTTTCACAAAAAACCGGACAATTTGTGTGCTTTGCGGACGACATGGACATTATAACCAGAACATTTGGAACGGTGGCAGAGCTGTACACCCGCCTGAAACTCGAAGCAGCAAAGGTCGGACTGGTGGTGAATGCCTCAAAAACAAAGTACATGCTGGTAGGCGGAACCGAACAATACCGGATCCGTCTGGATAGTAATGTAACGATAGACGGGGATACTTTCCAGGTGGTGGAGGAATTCGTCTACCTCGGATCTTTACTGACGGCTGACAACAACGTGAGCCGTGAAATTCGGAGGTGCATCATCAGCGGAAGTCGGGCCTACTACGGGCTCCAGAAGAAACTGCGGTCGAAAAAGATTCACCCACGCACCAAATGCACCATGTACAAAACGCTAACAAGACGATGGTCCTCTACGGACACGAGACATGGACCATGCTCGAGGAGGACTTGCAAGCACTCGGAGTTTTCGAGCGACGCGTGCCAAGGACGATCTTCGGCGGTGTGCAGGAGAACGGTGTATGGCGGAGAAGGATGAACCACGAGCTCGCTGCACTTGACGGCGAACCAAGCATCCAGAAGGTGGCCAAAACCGGTAGGGTACGGTGGGCAGGGCATGTTGCAAGAATGCCGGACAACAACCCTGCAAAGCTGGTGTTTGCAACTGATCCAGTTGGCACAAGAAGGCGTGAAGCGCAGAGAGCTCGATGGGCGGACCAGGTGGAGTATAGCCTAGCGAGCATTGGGCGCGACCGATGATGGAGAGCGGCAGCCACAAACCGAGCATTGTGTCGTACTATTGTTGATTAGGTCTTGTCTTAAATGTGATGTTGAACTAATAAATGTATGTATGTAACTTTACTAACTCCATTACGGTTGCCGGCTTAGAATAGCACTACGGTAATTCCAGTTCAATGTGTGAAGGGATCCGTGCCGAAGAAAGAGATACTAAATATCAAACGGAACCTGTAAAGCACTAAGATTGAAATTTACTCCATCATATGCGCTAATTCCCGTCATATGAGATAAAAAAAAACTGTTAATTAAAGATATTCCAACTTACTTTTGCCAATGACTCATTAGATGGAAACAAAAAGAAGTAGACTATCAATAAACAGCCGCTACAGCACTCGAACTTACTTTATTTTAAGTCCTGGGCACCCACGGTAATGGAAAGATCTCCATCCTGAGCGATTGCCCGCTATCGCCTTGACCTGTGGCCAGGTAAAATTTCTGTCCACTAGTTTCATTTCGTTGATGAGGCGGTACCGCCATGAGCCTCTGGGTCTGCCTCTGCTACGATGTCCTGCTGGGTTCCAATCTAAGCCTTGCTTGAAGATTTCGTTTCCGCCCCTGCGTAGAGTGTGACCGACCCACCTCCAATTTTGCTCCCGTATTTCTGTTGCTATCGGCTTCCTCCAGATGTTTATCCCAGAAATGAACTTCTGGAGGAATTTCGGAAGCAACTAGTGGTGAATTCCCTAGAGGAACTCCTGGAGGAATCCAAGATGGAACTTCTTAGGAATCTTAGAAGAAATTTCTGGAGAAAACAGATAAAAAAAACTCTTGTACCGACTTTTCGAACCCTCAAAGCAGAATATGTACCCTTTTCGAATGAGTGTAATCAGTTGTACCTTTTACATAGGGCGGAATAAAAAGGTACAACTCATTACACTCATTTGAAGATAAAGAACTTTTCTAGGAATCTCAGAAGGAACACTTGGTAGAATTCCATACGGAACTCCAAGAAGACTTTCAGAAGAACCTCATGTAGAAACTCCGTAAGGTACTCCTGGAGGGAAGTGTGAAGAATTGGCATAAAAAAATCACGAATTAAAAGAAACTAAAAAACACTGGAGTGAAACTCTGAACGAATCGTGAATGAAACTCCTGGATATTTTCGGAAGCAAATCTAGGTGGTGTTCAAGCAGCATTTCCCTAAGAAATTCCGCAAAGTATTCCTGTGGTATTTCGAAAGAAACTCCATCTGAAATTCTGGAACAGTCACCCCTGAACGTTTAGAGCCCTTAGGTCCTCCTCAACTGCAAAAAGTCACCGTGTGCGCGGCCTGCCACGAAGCCGACGGCCCCTTCCTGGTTCTCAACTGAATATGGTTTTAGGTTGTCGTTTCTCCGGCATACGAGCCCAGCCCACCGTAGTCTGCCGTGTCTGTTCGCTCACTATATTCATATCTTTATATACTTGGTACAATTCGTGGTTCATGCGACGCCGCCAGATACCGTCCTCCAGTTTACCGCCGAGTATTTCACAGCACTTTAAAAAAAAGACACTACACCGTCTTCAACCAGAGGTTGTACAGACTGAATAAGCACTTACATAAGCCAACGGACAACACACATAACACCCAGTGGCCAAGTGGAGAATTTTCCGTTCGACGAAAAGTTTTCCCCGACTGGAGTGGGAATCGAACCCACACTCCTGAGGCTTACGAAACGCGTAGATGACTGACGCATCTAGCCGCACGGCCACGAAGCCCACATTCGCCGTCTTTTCACCTCGCTGGTAACATCATTATTGCACGTGACTAGCGTACCAAGATAAACAAATTCGTCCACGACATCAAACTTTTCACCACCTAGCACCCTTCGTCACCACTACCACGGCCGGACCGACGTTGACCACCAGGAATCATGTGCTTGGTCTTTGTGGTGTTAATCGTTAGTCCAATAATCGCAGTCTCCCTTTTCAAAGATATGAACGCCTCTTCCACGGCCCGACGGTCGATCCCGATGAAGTCGAAATCATTCGCAAAGCCCAGGAGCATATGCGACCTCGTGACAATTCTGGAATTAACTCATGAGCAAATGCTTTGAAGAACTTAGAAAAAATATCGAAGTAATCATTGATGAGATTCCTGGAGCTATATTGGTTGAGATTCTAGGTAATCTCTGCTGCATTTTCTAAAAAAAATTCTGACAAAAATTCCTGATGCTGTCAATGAACAAATATTAGAAAGAATTCTATGATAAATCTCAGGAGGATCTCCTTGAGGATTTCCACAAGGAAACCCAGAAAATGTTCCTAGAAGAATCCTAGATGTAATTTCTGGATGAATTTCAGAAGAAACTCCTGGAAATGCCTTAAGGGGTTATATATGTTGAGGTCGAGCAAAAAATCAATATTTTTTATTTGTTTATCCTAAGGTATGGGTTCCTAAGAATGTTCTGTCAAATTTTCATAGAGATCCAAGCAGTAAAAGCAAAGATATAGCGTTTTGCGCATCGCTCCCTTACGGGCGCGTAGTGCATACTTGAAACTTTAAACGCGATTATCTCGGAAGTATGTTTTCCGAAAGGTTCTACCCCATTACCCCGAATGCCACTACCCCGAACGCCATTACCCCGAACGCCACTACCCCGTAAGCCATTACCCCGAATAGGACATTACCCCGAAATCCGTTACCCCGAATGGGCCATTACCCCGAACGCCACCACCCCGAATGGGCCACTACCCCGAATGGGCCACTACCCCGAACGCCATTACCCCGAAAGCATATTTTTAGATGGGTTATTCTGATGATGGGTATTTTATATTTTTATTAATTTAATAACATTACTGACAGATTTAATACCAGAAGATATCATTGTATAGAATCACCTTAAACAAAATAATGGGATAATACGTAGAGATGATCTTCTATGAGATAGAGCTGTCAGCAAAGGTCCTTCAAATACTGGCTATCGATATTGGCTCATTATGCCGAAAAGTTAGAAAAAGAAAAAATCTTTTAAGGAGGAATAGACGATTTGGTAATAAAACTCTATAACAGTGCAACTTAAAAAAAAAATACATTCCTTAAATGTAAAAAAATGTGATTGATAGGTTGGCCGCCAATAAGGTCTGCAAGGATATAACTAGAAAGAACTGCATATAAATTAAAGAAGGGCAAATCTCCTTTGGGACCATTCATAAACTACGTAGACCGAATTTTGGTCACCTTGGTCCTCTCCCCCTCCTCATCGTAGAATTTTAAAAGACAATTACACCGTCTTCGGCCAGAGGCCGCACAGACTGTACATTACTAACATTAGACAATGGACAACACGTATAACACTCAGTGGCCCAGTGGAGTATTTTCTGTTTTGACGAAAAGTTTTCCTCGACCGGAGTGGGAATCGAACCCACACTCCGAAGCATGCGAGATACCTAAACGACTAACGCCGCTAACCGCTCGGCCACGAAGTCCACGATTTGTTCATACAAAAATTTGTAAATTTGTATTAGAGCTTAGAATTTGGATAGACCCTCTCCTACTTACATAGTTTATGCACGGCCCCTTTGCATAAATCTGCAAAGGGCAATATGGCTACCAAACAACTCTGTAACAATATAAGTCGAAAGAACAGCCCAACTTTAAAAGAAGGAAAAACACCAGATGGAATTTATAGAGATATGTCGCCAATCAACCCGGTAACGACGTAACTAGAAAGAACAGCCTATAAATTGAAGAAGGGCAAATCATATATACAGTAAGCAGTTTTCACTCCTAGTAAACTATATAAGTGCAGCCAGAAGAACAGCCTTTCATGAAAAGAAAAGCTACAGTTTAGTCGCCAGAAAAAAAATAGTTAATTTGGTCCAACGATGCTGGATCTACCTTGCTAAGTGAACTGAACTGAATATCTGAAAACCAGTCCAGTACTACAATCTTGAAAAAAATATTCAGAAAACAATTTTAGGGCTTGATGTTCTGGAAACTGATCATCAAAATCAAAAGAAAATCAAAAGAAATCTAGCTGCCAGTTTGACCGCAAGTCATTTCTGAAAAATTTTACTTGAAAGAACAGCCTATTATTCAAAGAAGAACAAATCCGCTATGGAGTTAGTTATTCGTCTGCAAATAAACTACGTAACACTCAAACTCGAAAGAACAGCTTCTGGTGAAAAGAAGGAAACATTTCTATAAAGAAATTAACAGTTTGGCTACCAAACAACTCTGCAATAGTACACGGTTGGAAACTGCAAACTTAAAAGAGCAGCCTATTTTTAAAAGAAGGCAAATATTTGAAGAAGTGTAGTTTAATAACCAGCACAATCGTTTGCCACCAGTTTAAAATCGTGCTTGAGGCCAACCAACTTTTAAAAGAAGGGAAAATGTCAGTTTGAAATACTTGTAGTTTTTATAGCCATAACTATAAGTTCAAAAGAGCAGCTAGTTTAAAATATGGAAAATTTGTCTTTACTTGTCTTCTTAATTTCATTGCGTTTGCTGCTTTCGTTTTCACGAACCTTACTTTTGCATGAAGCACAACATACGGAAACCTAAGGGAAACGGAACCTATCTTAAACAATGTGCTCCCATTGTCATGCTATCTAAAACGAAGTAAATAAGAGCTAGGGTAATTTTCCAATTGTTGCACGGCTAAAACTTTGCCTATTGTTGTACACTCCATGTTATTCTTATGGGGTGTGCAACTATTGGCGAATTTTTAGCTGTGCAACAATTGGAAAATTACCCTATTTGATTTGTGTTTTATTTTTATAGTTTTTTTTTACTCGTTACAAAAAGAAAACGGAAAAAATCGGTACCTAAATCGTCTGTTTAAGAATAGAATTAACATAGGGGCATAGGATGGAGAAGAGTATTCATACCTACACTAGTTACCGATTACCCTTTTCTAACTTATAACCACCTTCATCAACTTCTAATCGGTCACCACTTTTTTGGTGATCTCCTGAACGATTCGGGGTAATGGCTTTCGATTGAGCATGAGCATGAGCATGAGATGACCGTACAATTCGTAGTTGCTACTCCGTTACTGACCAGAACAGTCAACATTGCACAGGGAACCAAAAGGATGGGGCCTGGGTGTAGCTTTCCATCCTCAATGTGCAATTTTGAAGGTTCAAAACTTTATATTGTCAGTACCGGCGCCGGCCACGTCCTTACGGTCATCGGGGAAGGGAAGGAATGTTGGTGTGACATCCGTTGCTACTAGAGACCGTGTGTACCTCCGCATCCCCACGGTTGTCACAGGAAGGAAGTTTGTTAGTAGGAAGGGAAGGGATAGAAAGTTACATAGATCTGGATTCACATTGGTATGTGATATGAACTATGCAACCCTTGATATGATTTAGTCTTCCGCCAGCCGGCTGTCGGAAGAATACAATAATTTTATTGTATGTTTGTGTATTAAATTTAATTATATACCGGGTATGAATAATTTTTAAACCACGCTTATGTCGGATCAACTCGTAATAACGCACGTTTCTCAGTCAGAAAATAAACTGTATGCAATTCCGTTTAGTGTTACTGCCAATGCTGAAAAACCGAAACCCGCGCCGTAGCTTTACGAGAAAACTGGACAACTAAACAACTAAAATCGTTGCTTTTGAGTTTCACCTATGTTCTTGTATTACTTTTTTTTCGCGTCCCCGTGTTAATAAGATTGCTTATAATAAAACCGTTGTACATATTTATTATCCGCGAAAGTTCGCAACGCGTAATATAAGTTGAAGATGTGATGAAAAACAAAAATACATTATCGTAAGTGTTCGAAAAAGAAACCATAATTATGGAACTCGGCACAAATAAATCGACGCGGTCTACTTGTCACTGTATCGTACGGTAATCTTGACCTTTCTAAAGAAAGAGATAATTCGCCGCTTTGATCGCTGATTGCTTGCTTGTAAATCTGATTCGGGGTAATGGCTTTCGATTGCGGAAAAAGTTCTCTACCGATTTCAACCAAATTATTTTTGAGTGTTTGCTATTCAAGTGCCAGAGGATCATGGCGGCGCAGCCTCAACAAAAAAAAAATAAAGCAGCATCGTCTTCTCAGCATAGCAATGAAAAACGAGGACATCCTGGAAGAAAAGAATGGAATCTACAGGACGGCAGAGTTATACGGATACGATAAAGATTTTGTGGATAAAATTATCCGGAAACACGAACGAAAGAAGCATAGAAGCAATGTAAAAAAAGACAATTCACACCGTCTTCAGCCAGAGGCTGCACAGACTGAACACATTACTTACACTTGACAACGGACAACACAAACACCCAGTGGTCCAGTGATGATTTTTTCGTTTGACGAAAAGTTTTCACCGACTGGAGCGGAAATCGAACCCACACTCCGAGACTTGCGATACGCTTAGACGACTGCCGCCGCGTAGGCCGCCGCTAACCGCACGGTCACGAAGCCCACAACAACATTACAACCCGAGAAAAAAGAAATCCGGAGGGTCAGCCTGCCTTACTACCCCAAATTGACGAATTCGGTTCAGAACACTCTGAAGCATCATGTATTTCACTTTGTGTACAAAAGCCAAAATACCCTGAAGGATTTGTTGTGCAATCTTAAGGATAAGATTCCGGCTGAGGAAAAACCAGGAACCTACCAAATTCCCTGTAAAGACTGTGCAGTACATCGAACAAACTCGCCGCAAATTGAACATAAAAATGCGTGAACATAAAAATGCGGTGGAGAATGGTAGGCCGAACGAATCAAGTGTAGCAGTACATGCTTTGACTGAAAAACACGCAGTGGATTAGGAGCAAACAAAACTATTGAAAAATGTAAGAAAACACCACATCTGAATGCTTGGGAATGGATTTTCATCACCACTGCTGACTCTCCGCTGATGAATGAAGATGATGCGCCAATATTGTCACCACGCATCCATTTGACAAAGTTGAAAATAAATAAACATTTTATCTCCTCTCGGCATATACTGTGTAAAGTACGAATATGTGTGAGCGACTCTACGTAATTAGTCGGACATCATCCTGTCGATGGGCTGCATCGAGCCCGAAATCGATCGGCTAAAAAGGTAAATTAAAAACCCTTTAAATCGTTTTGTAAGAACAATACGTGTTGTGTCCGTTCTCGTATCGTGTCCCGTGGGAGCCATGTCATTTATCTGGCTTTTGATGTTTGATCCTCTAACTCAAGAAAAAGTCGCTATCTTGTATTTCGAACCGCCATTTTGGATATTCTGATAGCCATTTTTGGACTCTAGTCTTTTTCCCCATTCCAAATATACCCATATTGCATAGTTCTAAAGCCTAAAACTCCATTAACAACCGCCATCTTGGATTTTTGACCACCGTCTTGGCTATTCTGACCGGCATTTTTGGACTCCGGACCGGATATCTTCAACATATCACATATATTCAAATTTCATAATTTTGGAGCCTTTGACAGCCGCCATCTTGAATTTTGAGACACCATCTTAGATATTCTGATCACCATTTTTTAACTCCTGTCATCTTCCCCATACCAAATATACCCATATTGCATGGTTTTAAGGCCTAAAACTTCATTAAACACCCGCTGTTTTGACTTTGGAGTCGCCATCTTGGATTTTAGATCACCATTTTGGATATTCTGGTCACTGTTTTTGGAGTCCACGCATCTTTCCCATATCAAATATACCCATATTTCATGGTTCAAGAGCCTAAAATTCCATTAAATAGCCGCCATCTTGAATATGAAGCCGTCTTCTTGGATATTCTTGTCGCCATTTATGGACTCCGAAAATCTTACCCATACCAAATATACCCATATTTCAAGGTGTTGGAGACTAAAACACTCAAAAAACAGACACTATTTTGAATTTGGAGCCACTATCTTGGATTTCAGACCGCCATCTTGGATTTTAGACCACGATCTTGGATATTTTGTTCGTCATTTTTTGACTCCAGACATCTTCTCCATACCAAATATACCCATATTGCATGGTATTAGAACCTAAAACACTATTAAAAAGCTGCCATCTTGAATTTGGAGCCGCCATCTTAATCCCAGTAAAATACCAAATATACCCAATTTGCATGGCTTTAGAGCCTAAAACATCATTAAACAACCGCAATCTTGAATTTGGAGCCGGCATCTTGGATTTTATGACAAATATACTAAATACACCCACATTGCATGGTTTGAGAACCTAAAACACCATTAAACAGCCACCATGTTGAATTTGGAGCCGCCATCTTGGATTTTAGACCGCCATCTTGGATATACAGATCGCCATTGCTGGTCTCCAGACATCTTCTCCATACCAAATATACCCATATAGCACGGTTTTAGAACCTAAAACACCACACACTCAATCCTGAATTACCTGTGCAGTACTTTTTTGACGAAAATAGAACAGCAGAAGAATTTTGGTAGCTTCAGTTATCGATTTTATTGAGACTCAGTACATCACCTGTCAAAACCGGGAGCAAAAGGTAAACAATGCAGTATAGCTGTATTCAGCTGTTCTATTTTCGTCAAAATTTTATCGAACACGGTATTCCAAATTAAGTGGGCATGCATATGAAAACACATCTAAAATTTGAACCTAAAAGAAACAAATTATGTTGAAACTTGAGCACCCCTAGTATGAAGATTCGTCTCTGTGTAACAAGAATAATCAATCTCAATCAGAAGTGATGATGAGTAGCTACAGCGAGGAGGTGATAGAAGGAGTCAAACCACCGAATTTGTAAGCTTATTCATACATATACATATGTGTTAAATTGATTTATTCAATAAAATTTCTTTTTTTAGCTTTATAGCTGATCGCAGGAGAATTGAAATGGTTTCTTATACTGCTGAAAGAGTCGGATCTCGTCACCACCTCCCGCAATCGCAACAATTAAACAGTCGCCATCTTGAACTTGGAGCCGCCATCTTTAATTTTATACCGCCATCTTGGATACTTTGCCTTAAACACCATTAAACAGCCGCCATCTTTAATTTAAAGCTGTCATCATGGATTTTATACCGCCTTCTTGGATATTGCCACTTTTCCATGACTGGTACACTTACCGTATTTGTTAGAGTTTTTAAAAGTAAAACAATGTTAAAATTTAATACGAAAAAAAAATGTTGAATTATTTTAACGAGAATTTTCTGTAGGGAACTCCAAAGCCTCACTGACATTTATTCTAGGATTTCCTCCATCAGTGGATTACTCTTGAAGGCATGTCATTTAGGGATTCTTCTGAGAAATTTTTCTGGAGATTCCCCCAGAAACTCCTTCTAGGAATTTTTCCAAGAATTTCTGCCGTCCCCATGAACTCCTTCAGAGGATTTCTCCAGGAACTCCTCCAGAAGTTCCTTTAGGGATTCCTGAAGGGGTTCAGTCTGAGATTCCTCCAAGAATTCCTTCTGGAGTTTAATCTAGGAATTCGATTTAGAAACTTCTCCACCAACTTCTGAAGAATTCCCAGAAAAAAATTTACGTCCACTATCGAGGGGAAACCAAATTGGATGTAAAAAAGTCAGAGCACTTACCAATTTCCATTGAAATACGCATACTAGTTTATCTTATCCATGTGCAGGTTTTTATAGGGCTTGGTGGTCTAGTGACTACCGCTTCTGATTCGTATGCAGAATGTCCTGGGTTCAACTCATGTATATTCATATGATCATAGCCATCGCTAGAACCAAAAACGGTTGTAAAACCGTTTCTATTGCAAACCTGATCTCTTGCAAGTGATAAATTGACACTGTGCTGTGAAAGTTGGACACAGCACAGTGTCAATTTATCAGATAACGCCTACAAGTTATGCAATCAAGCGAACTGTGCCGCTTTAGCTTCATAGTAATAATTGCACTAATCTATCACCTTACGCCTGGCATCCACGCACCAATGAATGAACCTTCTGCCAACCATATCCAACCAAAACTCCGACATCCGCATGAGTTTGTGCAGACGCAGAGGTACATTCGGTCTGATATGGATACAAACGATTGCAATCATCTGTTCCTTCCCTTTCCCCACATTGACGTGGCAGGCGCCATTGTCGCCTACGCTCACACACTGAAGAGGCCTGCTAGTCCCCAGCAGATAATCTCATTGGCTCCTTGTCTGAGTGTAGGTCTGGCGATACTGGAGTAGCATCTACGGACGGTCAATCAAGCTCAAGCTCTTCATATGTTTTGCAAATTTTGAGTACTGATCGAGGGCTATAGCGTGTGTCCGTTCACGTTTTGGAATTATGACCTCAAATGGCAACACTTAGTGGTTAAGGCTATGGATCGCCAATCCGGAGAATTTTCTCGACTCTCTGGGCATAGGGTAGAATTGTACTTGCCTCATAATATACAAGTTCATGCAATGGCAGGCAAAGGAAGCCCTTCAATTAATAACTGTGGAAGTGCTCAAAGAACACTAAGTTGAAGTGAGGCAAGTCCCAGTGGGGACGTAGTCATACAGAAGAATAAGAAGAAGAAAAAGCTGGCAACACTGATCGATTTACATAACCATTAACGGGGGGTGTTGCTAGTTATCAAGTAACGTTTCGGATTCTCTGTCTCGGGATAGAAAGTAGATAAAAGTGTATCGTCTTCGGCAAAGTTGTTCAGAAGAACAAACACGTTCTGGCGAGTCTTCAATTAGTTAGTGATTTCGCTGCTAGGTGGCGCTAGTAACCAAGTAAAGTTTTAGACTTCTTTCCCGAGCAGAGGAGAACATCAAATTAATAACTACGAAATAACGACCTGTTTTTATACCTTGGTTTGTTATCATTATCTTATTAAGGCATTATTTCTCCATAACATCTTTTGTTGGGCAATCTTATTTAGTTATGAGCACGGTATTGGTATACATTCATTAAATAACATTTCAATAATATGTTTTGTTGTAAAACAAATTTAGTTATTATTGAGCTATTAAGTGTGCATAAATATTTAATCATCAATACCACAACGATAACAAATTTTGAAATTAAAACTACATTATTAGATTTACGCTGTTTTCAGCCTTCCGTGATGGGGAGCTTATGCATGATCTATAGCATGATCTATAGCACTAAATTATTAAGCTGAGAAGCCGGTCTGCTATTAGTTAGAATGTAAGGCCAGAGAGAAGAGGAAGGTGAACAGATGAGAGATCATGCATAAGCTTCCCATCACGGAAGGCTGAAAACAGCGTAAATCTAATAAAGTAGTTTTAATTTCAAAATTTGTTATCGTTGTGGTATTGATGATTAAATACACAGCGTAATAAAAATTAGCTTTTGGTCTGTCTCAAGAGCAAACTTATGCGTCTCTGACAGATTTTGGGCCGCTGAATCCGAATCCGGGCTCAGATTTGCTCTAACACGTCACAATTTTGAGCTGTACCTCAATTTATAGGGCAAAATATGCGATTTTGGGCATTTTTGACTGCAAGTTTTTAAGCACGGAAATATTTTTTTTAACAACCAAAAGGTTAAATGATCAATTAACATCTAAATTACCGACTCATGCAAAATATTTCGTGTTACCAAATCGAATTTGATAGTTTTAAGCGATTTATGCTAGGTGCGATATTTCCTATACAAGTCACCCTCCAAAAGTTGCATGCAAGTTTTCATACTAACTTAAAATGCGTAAATCTATCAAATTTGATTAGGTAAAACGAAATATTTTGCATGAGTCGTTAATTTAGATGTTAATTGACCAATTAACCTTTTGATTGGTTAAAAAAAATTGTTCCATGCTTAAAGGCTTGCAGTCAAAAAAGCCCAAAATCGCATATTTAACCCTATAAATTGAGGTATAGCTCGAAATTGTGACGTGTTGGAGCAAATCTGAGCCCGGATTCGGATTCAGCGGCCCAAAATCCTTCGGAGACACATAAGTTTGCTCTTGAGACAAAAAAATGTTGCGCTGTGATATTTATGCACACTTAATAACTCAATAATAACTAAATTTGTTTTACAACAAAACATATTATTGAAATGTTATTTAATGAATGTATACCAATACCGTGCTCATAACTAAATAAGATTGCCCAACAAAAGATGTTATGGAGAAGTAATGCCTTGATAAGATAATGATAACAAACCAAGGTATAAAAACAGGTTATGTTATTTCGTAGTTATTAATTTGATATTCTCCTCTGCTCGGGTAGTAGAGTCGACATTGATCAGAGGAGTTGAGCGACCTGTATCCAAAAGAACATGATTTCACGATTCCAACAACGCCAACAAGCCATTTTACAAGATGTTTTCGATCAGTTGGTAAAATTCCAGGAGAAACTTTTTGAAAGGTTTATTAGAAAAATACCATTAACTTCAGACTTGTCTTCTGGGGAAATTCAAAAAAATGGGTTGATTATGGTGGAGAGAGGCGGCACTCTATCTCCCTCGTGGCATTTACCATACCTTATATTAAACATAAGATACATAATTATTAATTGGGTTTTTAAATTAAGAAAAATGTATTGATTTTTCGATTTTATACGAAAGAGCATATTTTTCTGAGCCACTATGATTTTTTTCAGACTTTTAGAACTTTATTTTGGTGCCTAAAATCGATTTCAAAGAGAGTTTTTGAAATCACCTTTTGACAGCTGGGCAACTGCTTGACAGCTCAGCCCAGTACAAAATGCGACGAGGGGTGATCCGACAAATCGCTCCCATACAAATTTCAAATTGATTCTTAAATAGGTTCCCGGGCACCAAAATTTATGAAAATTTGGATTTAGGCTCAGTTTGACATGCAGATTCCGAATATGGAATTATCTCAACACCGCTAAAGAAGCCAATTATATTTCAGGTATATTATAGTCATAACTAATTTTGTTTTTAAATTATTATCAATAACATCGAAAGTCCAAATTTTGTTATTGAAATATTTTTAAATTCATTATTATTAAGTTGTTATTGAAACCAACAAAACATGTTATCAAATTGATCTTCCAGCAACATTTTTTTGTTATGATTTTTGTTATTTTGCCGCTTATGACAGACAAGTTTATAACATAAGGTACCCCGGGGCAAGTGAGAATCCGGGGCAAGTGAGACCTACAGCTATATTTTTTTTATTTTTTTTTTTTTTTTGTTTTAAGGCAAACATTCTTCATAGAAAACATAGGTATCACACCAACGGATACTTTCAATTCAAAAATTGTTATTGTTCTCACCATAAAGAAACCATATATGTTTTTGTTGTTCATATGTAATTTTCAATTCACTAAGTAAGATTAACGTACTCTACTATATTCGTCGTTTAAAAATAGAATAACAAGTAAAGTAAAACTTTTTCTGCTTCAGGATAATATTTGGAGTGCTTGCAAATTATTTTAAGCGCAAAAGCTGTAATTTATTACAGGGCCCATATAGCCGAGGCGGTAAACGCACGGGTATTCAGCATGACCATGCTGAGGGTGACGGGTTCGATTCCCGGTCGGTCCAGGATCTTTTCGTAAAGGAAATTTCCTTGTCTTCCTTGGGCATAGAGTATCTTCGTGCCTGCCACACGATATACACATGCAAAATGGTCATTGGCAGAGGAAGCTCTCAGTTAATAACTGTGGAAGTGCTCATAGAACACTAAGCTGAGAAGCAGGCTTTGTCCCAGTGAGGACGTTACGCCAAGAAGAGGAGAGAGGAGGAGCTGTAATTTATTCTCATTTATTACCTTTAGTTAACTGCTCTCACTTGCCCCAGTGCATTTCAGCATCTGGGGCAAGTGAGACCTATGAGAGTGAACAAACACAATTTCATAGTATGATTTCGCTTTCTTCAGCCTAAGTCGAAATGAACACAAAAGTGATGCAAAAATCGGCGCCTTAAGTAATCAATCGTTGAACTATACTTAATTACTTCTATTCTGATGATGAAGCTATTGTTTAAAATGGTAAAGTCTTTGGAAGAATATTTTTTTCGAAATCATCTATTTTTCATGTTTTTGTACAAGAACTTCTATTACTTTCTCGATTTTCGCTGCATAATGACCTTTTCCGGAACCGGCCATAAAGTATGAAAAATTGGAAAACGACTTATTCGAAGTTCACGTTTTTAAAATCTTTATTCAATAATCGTAAAAATATGTAAGGGAAAACATAACACCTGTAAACCTTGAAAAATCTTTAGGCGAGATTCATCAACTACGTAATATGAAAAAAAAAGTTTGAAAACCTTTCGGCATTGAACCTTAGGGCGCTATTTGCATAAACAAAATCAATTTGTTTTGCACGAGCTGCTAGAGTTAAATCATTTTTTTTTTCTCAGTGATTCGTTGTTATATGTGTTACGTAATTTATGCACGATACCACAAAACTTTTCCAACATAAATTGCTGAACATAGTTATTCGCGTAAGATATTTATAATTTATGCTACCTTACACATATGCAGCAACAATATTCAGCCATTTGTACAAAAATTCCGAATGGGTCCCACTTGCCCCGTGATACGGTGTAAATGAAGATCTGCTCCACTTTTCATTATATGCAGATCATACACAATTTTAAAAATTTGAAAGAGTTTTAATGCCCTTTAATAAGAAGAAATATACCAACATTGTCTTTTAGAACCATTGGAATTATAAAATTATTTATGTTTACAGTTTGTTGGCTTGATAAAACCAAACTAGCATTTTTTTAGGTCCCACTTGCCCCGGGGTACCTTAATATATTACGTTAATAACATGAAAATAACTGATTCCATTGCTCAGTTATTTTGCAAAAATAACGCATTTTATTATAAAGTTGTTATTTACTTCTGCTCGGGTTATCTCGGGATCGAAAGCAGATAGAAAAGTGTTATCTTTGGCAAAGTTGTTCAGAAGTACAAGAATATTCTGGTGATTCTTGAATTAGCTGGTGATTGTGCCACTAGGTAACGCTAGTTATCAAGTAAAGTTTTACACTTTCCTATCTCGGAATCCAGATAGAAAACAATAAGAAATGTGTCTTCTTCTTCTTCTTCTTTATGGCTCGACGTCCCCACTGGGACTTGGCCTGCCACGCTTCAACTTAGTGTTCTTTGAGCACTTCCACAGTTATTAATTGAAGGGCTTTCTTTGCCTGCCATTGCATGAACTTGTATATTGTGAGGCATGTACAATGATACACTATGCCCAGGGAGTCGAGAAAATTTTCCCGACCGGAACGGGAATCGAACCCGCCGTCTCCGGATTGGCGATCCATAGCCTTAACCACTAGGCTAATTGGAGAAATGTGTCGTATAAATGTCAAAAGGACCAATGTTTCCACTTTTAAATCTATGTATGAACTATTTCTAGATAGACTGTTGTTAGAACTATATTAATTTCCCATAGTATTTTCACGTAATTCGCAATGAATGAAGATTGGCAACTACAGTTTACAGTTTCTCATCCATTATTCTCATGCTGAAACGTTTTTTTTTCTCAACTAACCGTAAAACCTTGTGCACAGATCATGATCGCAGACAAAATTATTTGCGATATAATCACAACAGATCGTATCATGTTGAAAGCGCAATTCAAGAATGCGAATCAGTTGCAGCAGCTTTGGCATATTTGGATTGGAACGGTCGAATGTCAAACAGAACGCGGTCTGTCTATGCCGCACCAACCGTCTCGGCGACTGACAATCTGTCGAGTCCACATATCCTCATGATGCCCGGCAGTCATCTTGATTCCATCTGGCAGCAGCAGCAGCAGCAGCAGCGGCGGCAGTTTATTATTATTTAATGAGACGTAACTCGTGCGAAACCGAAACCACAAGCTCAAAATCACTGCTCGGCTAATGCCGAGTGACATATGAGAGCTGAGCTGTTTGACGCTGCTGAAACCATTTGGCTCCCCGGTCGCGGTCGATTTGTACTTTTTGTCGAATGCGAAATGTTTGTTTAGGGGAAAAAATATTGATGCGAATGCCAGACTATGATACAGCGCGCAAGCTCCCGCCAGGACGATGCACATTAACTAATGAATTGTGCGACGAAATTATTTTATAATTGAGCCCCAAGCTGCTTAGCGGCCTGCTGCTAATGATCTCCGCATTAACTACCCGTTTTGTGAGTTTATGGACATGCAGCTGTCGTCGCATGGATGATGACCTGTTGACTTTGCCTTCAGCCGTTTCTGTGACAGAACTAATAATTCATGTAGTGATCACAGTATTTGCTGCTGTCGTGTGGAGTTGAAATATATTTTGATTAAATAGCGGTTACCGTTTCCTGACCACATCATCAGTGTGAAGGAAGTAAACTCATGGAGACTCATGGTTGTGCATGGACAAAGAAATTCGAATGAAGAACCGGTACGTTTTGCACCCATTTCATTCAGTTCATATTGCTTCTACAACTGTTTGTGAAAACTATGGAAAAATCATTTCCATAGAACATCTATCGAAAGAAACATGCGGAGCGCCTGACACGAACTGATATCTTTCAAATGCGTCCTGAAAGGAAGTTATCTCCGAAACAGCCCAATAACTGCGTGCTTTCCAAAACACTTTCGTTTGGTGTCACATATTGTCGCCCAGAGCCGTTGACCAGCCATCCAACCCACTTGTCCGTCCAACATATGAATGTAAGCATGCAGGCAGAGGCAGTGTCTGCCAAAACACCCTCGAGCACACATTGCCATCAATATCGATTAACTTCGCATTGGGGCAATCGAATGTCATCGTCGTCGGTTCTCGTTATAAAAATAGCTTCTTCTCCATTTCTTTCTGGCGGCGGGGAGGAATTTACTACACCCATTACTGGAAGGAATCTTCGCCCGTTGATGTGTCTGCAGGCGCTGAGGCTCCATAGCAACATCGCACCATTCATCCTTTTCCGGACAATCGAGGTTGGCACATTTGGACCATGCGAACAACGTTCAGAACTATGGCATCAAAGCGTTGAAAAAAAAATGTGATGCTAAATTTGGAGGAAGCTTCTGATCTATCTGCTCTGGTGATTGTTCTCTGCGGACATATGCTCGTGGAGGATTTCTAGAGATTTTTTTCAATTTTTTTCCAAGGATTTGTCCATATATTACATTGAAAATTGCAACAGAAGCTTTTCTGACAATTTGATCGAGAATTACTGAAGAAAATCCTTCAAACCGGAAGGATTACTCCAAATCGCTACCGAGGGTTGTTCCGAAGGCTATTGAATATTTTTACCCAAGGAGGATTCTTCCAAGGATTCATAAATTTCTTAGAGGTGGACCATTGCGTTCCGATGGAAAAGAATCAGTAATTAGTAAAAAATGGTCATTGCTTGAAAATTCGTCTAAACCACCGCGGTTTTTTGTGTTTCAAAACTGCCAGAATTCATGATCTACCGCTGCTGTTTTCTCCAGTACTAGCGGAATGCATAATCGAAAAACAAAATCAATTATATGCCCGTCATTAAATTCGGAACATCCGTATAAAGTGGTCATTCCATGGAAATGGGATTCGTGATCTAAGAAAGAAGTCAATCGTTCTATCCTTAATGGACCGGAGTAGCCACTGGTCATTCACTGAGATTGTTTCTTATACCATCAGAACTTTTGATTCGAAAAATGGCCTTTTTATTAATACTCGTCTGGACCACTGCACAGTGGCCGGAAGCCGGACAAAACCTCAAAAATCGACTTCAATATTTTATTTATCTAACATTTTTCTTCCAATATAGATACTTCAACTAAGAAAACCCCAAATTTTCAAGTCATTTGGTCATAAATTGAGTCTTGTAGATTTTTTCAAAGTTGAGGTTTTGTGTGGTACTTTACCAGGGATTATTGTCTTTTTTTTATGAGCTTTCTTCATGACCTCGTTGTAAAACTTAGGAAGATTTGGATAATGTGACAATATTATTGGTGTTTTTGGGTATGAATGACCATGCCATTTCAGGGTTTGTTTGGAATCCAATCACAAAATTATTATGTTTTTACAACATGCAAAAATATTGTCTTTTATGAAATTTTGGAGAAATACTTCGTATTAAAGAGATCCAGTACTTGTTTAGGAAACATCAGAAAACAACACCGTATCCCGGATCTGACGTACGATTTTGTCTAGTTTTTGGCTATATAGGTCACTGTTTGCGCTTTTTCGCGCTAAGCGCGAATTTTTTTTCTATTATGGCACAATGGAGCCGCATGGTTGTGCAGGAAGTGATATTGTTTAAAGTTTATATCTAATCTTAACATAATTCAAATTGATATCAGAATACTAACAATTTAATGTAAACCTCATTCTAGTAAGAGACCTTCACTAAGTCAAGTGGTCATAAGGGGAGGGGGAGGGGGTGTTTGAAAAGTGGATTTTTTTTTAAATTTATTTTATTTATTTATTTTTTTATTTTTTTTTTTTGACAGAAAAAACACAAGAAGGTGCGTGCTCCAATTAAAAAGAGTGAGCTGGAGAGAAGGGGAGTGATGATTAAGAATGATTAAGCCTTTATTCACTTAGACGCTACCTACATCCCGCATTATTAAAGACCACTAAATATAACTAACTCTTTGATCTTTATTAAAAATAAAGACGAAAAACAATCGTGAAAAAAATGTTACAATAACTACAAACCATTGCTCATTGGTTTTCTTAAACTGATCGTTTTTTTGATTCCTCTCCTCTAGTTAGAATTGCTCAAATAGCTTAGAAGCAATCTCTTCAAGAACTTCTATCATAGTTTCAATATATAGTGACACAAATTCGTCGACACCTACACGCTTCTTTTCTACATGCACATTGTTACAGTTTATAGCAGTAGTCATCTATAAAATTTGGAAGGAATACACTGAACACTGAACGGCGTAAAACACTACGTTAAATATTTTTCTGCGTAACCCGAACAGAGGAAAAAAGCTCAATAATAGCATATTTTGATACGGAGATCAAAAAGTGATATTTATTAGTTTGAGATAAGAGGTAAAAGTACTGAAAATAATATCTCAAATTTACTCCTGGAACATCGCCATCATAGCACATTTAGCTCTTGGCAAGATCTAACCAATAGCAGTGAGTTATTTGATTGATCTTCAAATATCAAATTTTGCTATTGATTAGATGGTTCAAGAAATTTTTTTTTGCTATTATTTTCAGTACTTTTACCTCTTATCTCAATCAAACCAATATCACATTTTGATCGTCAGTACTTGACCTCTACCCGGGAAGCGTCGCGACCACCAAGGCAATCTTTAATTATTTTTCTCGTTTTTTTATTTTTTTCCAAAAACTTGAAGTTTTATTGTATGTTATTCATGCATTTTCTTTGAAAACATTTCTACTGAACGACACACAGAGTGATATAGATTTTGAAAATATTTGCTGGAGCTCTACTGTTTATCAATAATATTACCGATCTCTTATGATCGTTTATCAACAACTCCCTTCAATATTGAGAATACGTATTTCCAATTCTTTATATAGGTATAAGGTTATTTTGGTTGCTTCGTCAGAGATCAATGTACATTACAACATGTAAAACCTAAACTCGGACGAGCATATATGAAGTCGTTGAAACGAGATTTATGAAAAGCAGTTCAAATTTAATGCAGTTCACTATATGGTCGGCGTTAAGTCAGAGAGGACCATGTGTCTTTCACTTAATTTCTAGAAAAACGACTTTTAAGTTTGCAACTCTATCAGTTTTGAGTTTTTTAACAAATGTTCTTGAATTTTCGCCATAAATCTTAATAACTATTCATCACAGTATCGCTCTGTATTGATCGCGAAAAAACGTAAAATGAAGCTTGAAACCGAGAAATTGCTAAGTAATTGATTGTACTTAAGTCCACTCTGACTGAACGGTTTTTGGAAAATCTTCAACCAACTACAGTTCACACTCAAGTTTTTACATATTTGATGAAAAAATAATGCACAAGTAGGAAAACAGTTAATAGGAGTAGTGTGTAATGTGAGCAGGAAGTTTGAAATTCGATATTCCTGTTATTACACTGTTGATTACCATTTTCAATTTTTATGTTCAGTCAGTCAGTACAACAGTTCAATATCACCATGAAGGGTAGTTAATTAATGAGCTATTCAAGAATTCTTAACTTGAACATTTAATAGCTAACAACTTTGTAATGTATTTTCACAGTTCGGTACGTTTTTTGAAATATTGTAGTTACACAGTTCATAATAATATATTCACAGGACTGGCATTTTTCAAATTTTCGTTCAGAAAGAGTGAACCAAGTACACAATGCTGAAATAATCGGTAAAATAAATTTCTTCATGAAACGGGTATTGGCAAACATATTTTGATTTGGAAAGGATTACGAAGAATAAGGTAATTTCAATTATTTTTCTTAGAGACACATAGTCCACTCTGTCTGCACGCGAAATGCCACAATATGCTTCAACACGATGATCTGTAAAATACGATATTGACCATAATAAAATGGAATTTCACGTGCTTTCTTGATCAATAATCATCAGAAAATGCATTAGGGAGTCTTACGTATCAAAACGTATCAAAACGTATCACATTTGGATGATAAACTATTTTATTTATTGGATTTTAACCAATACCTATTTTTTCTGCTCTCTTGACATCAAGCATATGGTTCACTCTGACTGCACACTATTACCGATTTTTGCAGTTCAATCAAAAGAAAATTGTGATATAACTCTCGTTAATTGTAATATTAAGAAAATTGGGTGAATGTTCCAAGTAGCTTAAGCAATTCTTAATCAAATGCCCTAAAAATTTCATTTTCGTCAATTTTGTTACTTGGTCCCCTCTGACTTAACGCCGACCATATGAGACTATCTGAACCCATTTTAAATCGTTAATTTACCTCCGTGTGCCCAACATAAAACTTCACGTGGTCTAGAGAGGGTCCCTGAGAATAGACCACGTCTTTTCAGCCAACATTGTGTGTATCTGAATTAATCCATTGACAGAAAACATAGATAATCGAAGTTTTCTAATGATTTATATGATTTTAAAGATTTTGGACCACCCAAACAGCAAAAAATACACAATTATAGGTAATTTCAATGCCAATACATGATATAGGAACCCTACAATAGAAAGGTTGATCAAAATCTGCGTTCAAAACACGCATCGTGTTAGCTTATTATCGATAACTTTTTACATGCCTCCCATAATCAGCAGATTTCAAAATTTTGAACCACCCGAATACACAGCAAATAATTTTGTAATATCCAGGCGCATAATTTCTGGTGATGTATTCATTTTCGAACGTAATTGTATGGATGTAGGCATGGGGGTGGCATATCTATATATTTCAAATCGAATTTAACTTGTAAAATATTGAAGATGTCAACAGCGCTTAATCAATTACACAGCGCAACATGTTTTTATCTCAAGAGCAAACTTATGTGTCTCCGAAGGATTTTGGGCCGTTGAATCCGAATCCGGGCTCAGATTTGCTCCAACACGTCACAATTTTGAGCAATACCTCAATTTATAGGGCAAAATATGCGATTTTGGGCTTTTTTGACTGCAAGCCATTAAGCATGGACATATTTTTTTCAAGCAATCAAAAGGTTAATTGGTCAATTAACATCTAAATTAACGACTCATGCAAAATATTTCGTTTTACCTAATCAAATTTGATAGATTTAAGCATTTTATGTTAGTATGAAAACTTGCATGCAACTTTTGGAGGGTGACTTGTATGGGAAATATCGTACCTAACATAAATCGCTTAAATCTATCAAATTCGATTTGGTAAAACGAAATATTATGCATTAGCCGTTAATTTAGATGTTAATTGGCCAATCAACCTTTGGATTGCTTAAAAAAATATTTCCATGCTTAATGGCTTGCAGTCAAAAAAGCCCAAAATCGCATATTTTGCCCTATAAATTGAGGTATAGCTCAAAATTGTGACGTGTTGGAGCAAATCTGAGCCCGGATTCGGATTCAGCGGCCCAAAATCTGTCAGAGACAAATAAGTTTACTCTTGAGACAGACCAAAAGTTAATTTTTGTTACGCTGTGTTATGCACAACAGAGTTTTTACTTGTAGAAGTCAGAGGTGATGGGGAACCGTTTCTATTAGCCGTCTATTACAATCCCCCTGAGACTGATTGCTTAGATATTTTGAAAGATCATCTCGAGGAGTTCACAATTAAATACAACCACACCTTTTTTATCGGTGACTTTAATACGGACCTCTTGAAAACTACTTCGAAGTCAACGAGGTTTAAAGATACATTATCTGCGATGTCTTATTCTTGTGTGAATAATGAGCCAACCTACTTTCACACGAATGGCTGTTCATTGCTGGATCTTCTAATAACTGACTCTCCTGATTTGATTTTTAATTTAAATCAAGTTTCTATGCCATTTGCCTCAAAACACGATTTGATCTTTGCGTCTTTAAACATTATGAAAGGTAAACCTAAAGCAGTTGCGTATAGAGATTACAAAAATTTTGATGCAAATCGTTTGAAGGAGGCATTTCTAAATATGGACTGGAATGGCATGTTAAGTATATCTGATCCTGACATGTTCCTCGAAATTTTTAACAGTCGTTTGAAGTTCTTACATGATACTTTTATACCTATTCGAAATAGTAAGCCTAAAGATAATCCTTGGTACAACCATGAAATTGAAGTAGCGACTATTGACCGTGATATAGCATATTCGAATTGGAAGCGTAGCCGAGGTGAATCAGATTCCGCTCATTTTAAACGTCTTAGAAATAGGGTAAATTTGTTAATTAGAGATGCCAAGCAACATTATGATTGTAAAAGATTTAACGTGAATTTGCCTAGTAAAAAATTGTGGAGTAACATTAAAAAGTTAGGAGTTACTAAATCTCGGACCTCAGACCGTAGTTCTAACTTTAGCGTTGATGAAATAAACAGCTATTTTGCTGATAATTTCACCGTCGATAACACTTCTAGTTCCCCTACTTTGGGAAGAACTAATGGCTTTAACTTTCGTTTAATTGAAGATTATGAAATAGTAAATGCAGTTCACGAAATCAAATCCAGCGCCATGGGTTTGGATGATGTTTCGATTGTATTCATTAAAATTATGTTGCCACTTATTTTACCGTACGTCAAACATTTGATTAATATTATTATTTCTAACTCCAAGTTCCCGCAAGCATGGAAGGTAGTTAAAATAATACCAATTCAGAAAAAGTTAGGTAAATATGAAATTAGTAATCTTCGTCCTATAAGCATTTTATGTGCGCTCTCTAAAGTTTTAGAGAAGCTTCTAAAAACCCAAATTTCAGTTTTTGTTTCTGATATGAATTTCTTGCATCCTTTTCAATCTGGTTTTCGCAAACGCCATGGAACAAATACAGCTCTAAAGTGTAGAATTAGCTATAAGTTAAAATACACATAAATATAAACAAAAAAAAAATACAGCTCTTTTGAAAGTGCACGATGATATTGCTGGTGTTATTGACAAGAAAGGAGTTGCTATTCTACTGCTGATTGATTTTGCGAAAGCCTTCGATCGTGTGTCACATAAGAAGCTATTAATGAAATTGAATGATTTTTATCAATTTTCTTCTAGTGCTAATCAATTGATACATTCTTATTTAACAAATCATTCACAAGCAGTTTATTGTAACGGTAAACTATCGAGTTTCAAAAGCATTGAGTCTGGTGTTCCTCAGGGATCAGTGTTAGGTCCATTATTATTTTCATTATTCATAAATGATCTGCCATTATCTTTAAGATATTGCTCCATACACCTGTTCGCTGACGACGTTCAAATTTACTTGTGTGAAGCACATGATTTTCACGGTATGGCCGATAAAACCAATCGTGATCTCCATAGTATTCTTTTGTGGTCACGTGCTAATTTGTTGCCAATTAATCCAACTAAAACGAAGGCCTTATTGATATGCAAAAATAGAAACCCAATATCTTATCCTGATATATACATGGACGGAGAAGAAATTGAATTTGTTAATCAAGCCAACAACTTAGGGATAATTTTTACATCAAACTTAAATTGGGACGCCCATATCAATGCTCAATGCGGTAAGATTTACGGCTCTTTGAAAAGATTAAATTTAACAACAAGACATTTTAGTACTCAAGCCAAATTAAAACTGTTTAAAACATTAATTCTTCCACATTTCATATATGGCGATTTTATATTCTCAAATGCCTTGGTTTCATCGGTTGATAAGTTAAGACTAGCTCTTAATGCTTGTGTTAGGTACGTTTATAATTTAAATAGGTTTTCTATCTGATTGGCTGTAACTTTTCGAATTTTTATAAGTTCAAAGTATGTGTCACCCTATTTAAAATAATGTTAACCAAAAAGCCTGATTATTTGTTTAGGAAGCTAAATCTAATGCGAAGTGACAGAAATCGCAATTATCTTATTCCGCAACATCAATCGGTTTACTACAGCCAATCGCTATTTGCACGAGGCGTTGTATATTGGAACCAGTTACCACTTAGTATAAAAACCAATAATTCTATATATGGCTTCAAAAGGGACCTAAAGCAGCATTTGGCAGAGTAGGTTGGATAAATGGTAGGAAACATTTAAAATATTTAGATATTTAAGAACATGGTTTGATATCTTCAAAATACCTGGTATGACGATAAAAAAGGCTTTTAGCCTTATGTTATACGATTATAGACAATAAATAAATAAATAAATAAATAAATAATTTCACTCGGTTACATCGTTTTCCAACAATTATCACACTCAGCATGCACACCCTGGTTGGCACCGGAAAGTATCAACAAACCCATTCCAGCAGATACCTAGAAGCAGTATCATATTTATCACCTTCCTTCTAACTCGGTGAAATAGCTGAGAGGTAAGAGATATGCCTCACAATCAACGGATCAGTGTACGAATCCATGCCAATATTTTACTTATATATGATTCATCTAAAGATCCGGTTCTAGCGATTGCTAGACTCACTCTCAAGCTGCGGCGGCTAATTTGTTGCATGAAAATGATGTAATTGTTTACATCACTTTTACGACGCGACTGATGTGCAGTGAAAATGATGTGATATCACAAGATTTTTTTTTTGCTGTGTATAGTAAAATCAAAATATATGAATCAGAAATAGGTTTAGGGCACTTAAATCATCATAGCCATTTCGGTTAACATTTGAGGTTTTGTCCGACCTTTGTATGGAGGCTCGCCACTGTGCGCTGCGAACCATATTGCGAAAAAAAATCAGAACTCATGACCAAAAACCGAAATTAACGACTCGATCCTCTTACTGACTAGAGTGGTCATTTAAAGGCCAATCGAAAGATCCAAAATATTTGTAAAAAATGGTCACCTATTGGAAATGCATCGAAACCGCTACGATTTCGATAAGGGGTTCCTCCAGGAATTTCTGGAAAATATCCTTAAGGGATTCCTTCAGGAATTCCTCCGCGGGTTTCTCCTGAAATTTCTCCGGGGATTCTGCTAGGAATTCTTCACGAGATTTCTTCAATGGGTTTTTGCATGAATTTTTTCAGGGTTTCCTCCAGTAAAGTTTAAAAAGATTCTTTTAAGCATTTTTGCAGAGAATCCTTCCGGGATTCTTTAGAGGAATTTTCCAGGAACTCCAGGGAATCCTCCTAGGATTCTTCCCCAAAGATTCCTCCAGAGATTCCCCTAGGAATTCATCTGGGGATTCCTCCTGGAATTCCTTGTAGGATTCCTTCCGAAATTCTTCCGGGAATTCTTTACGGAATTTGTCCTGGAATTCCTCCGGGGATTCCTCCTGGAATTCCTCTGGAGACTCCTCCCGGAATTTTTTCGAGAATTCCTCTCAGAACCCCTCTGAGGATTCCTCCCGGAATACTTCCGTGGATTCCACCTGAAAATCTTCCAGAGATTCCACCCGGAATTCCTCCGGGGATTCCACCCGAAATATCTTCGGGAATTCTGCACGGAATTCATCAGGGGATTCCGCCCGTAATTCCTTTTTTATTGCTTTTCTTGGTGAATTTCAACTAATGTTGATTCTTCACAGTGTATGATTCCCCCGGGGATTCCCCTTGTGTGCGAAAGAGGACTTTGGACAGTTTCCTACAGCAATTATTAGAGGAATTTCTGAAGAAATCCCTGCGGGTGTACATAAATAAATGCTTGCACATCTTCTTCTTCATTATGGCTCTACGTCCCCACTGAGACTTGGTTTACCTCGCTTGAACTTAGTGTTGTTTGAGCACTTCCACAGTTATTAATTGAAGGCTTTCTTTGTCTACCATTGCATGAATTTGTATATTGTGAGGCAAGTACAATGATACACTATGCCCAGGGCGTCGAGAAAGTTTTCCCGACCGGAACGGGAATCGAACCCGCCATCTCCGGATTGGCGACCCAAAGCCTTAACCACTAGGCTAACTGGAGACCCCTGAACATATGCTTGAACATATTCAAAAAACCGTTCGAGGCATTGCTTAAAGAACGCTTGAAGAAATTAAAAAAAAATTAAAGAATTCCTGAATTCTGAAGGATTTTTTTTGGAAATTGCTGAAGGGATCATGTGGAAACCGTCTGTAGAAATCTTCAAGAAACTATTTATGGAATTTTTAGGAATATAACTGAAGAAACTCCTTCAGAAACGCTTGGAGGTGTTCCCGAATTCCTCAATGAATCGTAAAAGATATCCGAGAAAGAGTTCTTGGAGTTCCTCACTGGAAAAACGTTAGAAATATTTCTTAGAATTTTCGTGTAGGAAATCCGGACGAAATTGGTATTATTGCTGAAGAAATCTTTTAAGGTATCTATAGAAAATTTCCTGATGGAAACCTAGGGAGAATGCCTAAAGGATTCATTGAAGGAATTCCAATAGCATTTCTTGGAGAAATTTCAGTTAGAATTTTTAAAAGAGTTCTAGCATTTTTTGTTGAATTTCGTAATTTTATAGGAGGAATTCCTCAATCCTTGAAAGTCTTATTCTAGGAATTTCTAAAGCATATCTAGCAAAAAATGCTCAAAATCCTCTGGAGGAATTCCTATAGAGTTTTTAAAAGAAATTCGTGTAAGAATATTCGAAACAATCTTGCAGGAGTAATTATTTGAATACATGAAAAACCATTGCATGAAAGAATTTCTGAAGGATTTCTTGCACAAAATTTTTAGTAGAGTTCCTAGGGAAATCATTCATGAAATTTCTAATGGACAACTTTGAGAATGGCTTGAAGAAAACATTTTAAGAACTTCTAAAAGAACACTTGAATAAATTCTGGAGAGGCATTCTTGAACGAATCACAAGAGGATTTATCGGATGAACCACTAAAGAAATCTTTGAAAACGTTCTTGAAGGAAGTTGGGATAATTTCTCAATTTCTAAAGGTACTTTTGAAGAAATTGTTTTTAAAATTTTAAATAAAACCTAGGTAGAATTCCTAAAGCAATCCTTGGGAAATTTCCAAAAATAATCCTCAGTAAAATCATTAGAGAAAGTATTAAATAAATTGAACAAGGAATGCTTTATCTGATTGATTGATGAAACTTTCGCAGAAGTTTCTAACAAGACCCTTGAATAAATTCTTAAAGAATCTTTGGATACTTCTCAAGAGGTTTTTTGGAAGAAATATTAGGGAATCCTTGGGCAAATTGCCGTAGGAATTCCTGAAGTGGTTCCTTAACAATTCCCAACGACCAGCCTGGTCGGAAGAGCCCGATGCAGCCCGACCCCAGGACCCGAGCAGCTAGAAAAATGAAATGTAAAAATTGACAGCCTTGTTTTTTCCCGGGTGAGCCCTTCTGGCTCACCTCTTGTTTAGGATAGAGACGAACCAGCCAAGGGCTGAAAGTCTCTTTAATAAAGACAAATCAATCAATCAACAATTTCCGATGGATATCCTCTATGAAATCGTATTAAAGAATTCCTGAAGAAAATGGCATAACAGCCTTAGGAGCAATTCGTGAAGCAATCCTTGGAGAAACTTTTGAAGAAATGATTTGATTTTTTTTTAAGATAGGGTATATCCCATTTTCATCCTCCTTAAAACAAGGTAGTGAAGCGCTTTTTGTTTTTCTTCCTATTTTTGTATTTTTTTTTAGAAGGGAGCGAAAATGATTACAAAAAATACGGAATCAATCGGTGCCATCATCACTTTGTTTTCGAACAGCTTGAATTTGAGATCGTAAGATTACTAAGGGATCGGTGACCCTACCAGGAATCCTCAGATAAATTTATTGGTGAATTAATTATTAATCAATCCTGGATAAATTCTTGAGATGCTAGATGGAAATAGAATAATTTGCTAAAAGGTTTCTCGAAAATAATTTTGAAGGAGTCTCATCAAAAATCTTGAAAGAAATTTTAAGAAACGTTCCTAGCGAAATGCTTGCAAAAATTCATGAAGAAATCCTTGGGGTAGCTCCTAAAGTAGATGGATTTAAAAAAAATCCAGCATTCCAGGAGGATTTTTCGAAAGAGTTCTTATAGATTTTCTCATAGGAACTTATGTAGAAAGCTTTGGTGGAATTCTTCAATTATTATGCAACGGATTCTTTGGGAATTTCCTGGGGAAATACTAGGATGAATTTATCAGTGAAACCTTAGAGAATCTTTTTAAAAAAATCGTTGCAGTAATTCTTGAAGGATTTTTTAGAGAAATCACTGAAAGATTTATGTTAGGGATTAATTGATAAATCCTTGAAAAATCCTTGGAGAAATACTTGACTTTCGCGGGAAAAAAATTGAGGGAATATTTGTCCCCTAAAAGAAACCATGAAGATATGTTTTTTTGGAAGAATATCTGGTTCCAGAGGAATCATTGAAGATTTTTTTTGCAGATTTTTTTTTTTGAAATTCTTAACAATTCTTTGAATGATCTTCTAGAAGATGAATCCTCAGAGCTATTATTGATAGAATCCTTGGAAGACTTTCTGAACAAACATTTCGAGATTTTGCAAGAATCTTTTGTAGTACTCTGAAGTACTTTTGGAAAAAATCTTCGGAGACAATACTGCAAGAATTCCTGAAGGAGTGGTTAGAAAATTACTGAATGTTATCCTTGCATTAACCACTTAAAGGATTTATGAAGACGAATTATTCTTCACGCAAGATTTCTTTCTTAAAGAAAACGGTACAGCAATCTTCAAAGGAATTACTAAATAAATTGTGAAAGTTGTTTCGACATTATTCTTAGAAAAAACAATCTTACGCTCATTGATAGAACTCCGGAATGTATCCTTGCAAAATCTACGAAGCAATTCATACAAGGAATACGGATAATAATTTTAAAACTTCCCCGTTTTCGAAGTCGTGTATGATGTAGAATAGGATCTTAAAGTGGAGGCCTTATGCGTACATGCTCCCATTTAGCCGCGTGTAGAGTGTACGCATATCGCCTCCACTTTAGCATCCTATTCAACAGCATATGCTAGTTAGCCAGAAAGACGAAGAAAAAGAATTAAGGTTTGCTTGTATTGAAGTTACTTTGGGCCTTTTTACTTCAGGGATGGGGTATAGGCATTTTCAATGTGTTCTGCCTTTAACGACATTGATCGCTCTCTGAGAAGAAGAAAAAACAACACGATTTGGCCTACCTGAATAGACCTGCCAAGAGCGATGCATATTATCCGTTACTAGGGTGGGAAGGAATAGTAAGGATGGGATGGCATCTATTTAACTAGAGATCAGCGACTCACCGACGCTTTCGATTGTAGTAAGAAGCAAGGTTTTTGGTTGTGGAATTCATTAACATTAAGTATACTCAGTTTTTAAGCCGTGCAACAATTAGCGATTTACCCTATTGGGTAGTACGGTAGCGGTCTGGATGAATTCCCACGCAATGACCATTTTACGGATCTTCATGCAATGACATTTTTACGGATGGTCTGGATCCCTCGATTGTCCTTTGAATGGTCACTCTGGTCCATAAGAGGATATAACAATTGATTTCGTTTAAATAGTTTGAAAATTTTACAATGATATATTTCAATTCTCAGTTATTATGCCACAATGACCCCGATATTTTTCTCTTCTCTGGTGATTCTCTCATTAGCATTATAGCAAAGAGTCTATTTTGAACCCATTATTATGCGAAAGATTACAAATCTCTAAGGTATCAATATAACATTGATAACAGAAACATTACCATTTCTTTTCCATGTTCACGCACTATAGTGGATTACAAAACCCACCCTGTTCTCCCAGTAGTGCAGTGCGGAAAATTCCACCCGCGCCAGCAATCCGCGTCATTTGTGGCTTTTACCGAACCCAATTGTACCTAATTCGTAATTCGTGTCGATACGCTGCCTGAGGGGCGCGTCTCGTCATCCGATACCGTCATCACCATTCTCAACCACTAAGCACTGCTGGGATGGTTATAAACCAAACCCCCCAAGCCCACAGGGACGTTGGGTGTGCCTGCGAGCATGGCTGCGGCTGGTTCCACGTACCTACCTACCATGTTGATTTGAGGTTAACGGTTTGTTGGGGTAGTTGATTCCGTGGTCAAATGCGTCCAGCAGACCGTCAACGGTGATTGCGAGTTTGGGGGTTGTAATTAATTATACGACTGATTTATGGCTTAGTTGATGGGAGCTTGTTTTTCGACACGTGGATCCCAAATTAGGATTATGGTGCATTCCTGGAGGTACTAGTTAACTGGAATATGCCTGCAAACATTTTAAAAGCGAACCTCATTGCTAGGCACTAGCCAGTGAATGGCTCCCTATGTTTTTGCACCCTACACGGCAAGCACATCCGCTCGCCTATGTTAAAGCAAGCAATCGGTCTAGCAGATAATAAAGAACTGCTCGACGTGGTGGATATAACAGTAGAACGTGTTGCATATTGATAGGCGAAATAAAAATCGTTGATAATGAAACTAAACATCCGCTCAGTCGGAATCTATAGAATTGTATATCGTATAGAATCGTATAGAATCGGAATCGTATACGAAATCACAGTACAGTGGCGTTTCGGTTTTATCACTAGTCGTTTTAATCACTACTCGTCCAAATTCACGGTTTTCTATTCGAATACCTATATCACGATTTTCATTTCGTTTTTATCACACTTGTTCTAAAACATTCCGAAATCAATATAAAAGCAACACAGCAATGTCCAGTCAACCTAAACAGTTAATAAATATAAGCTAGGGTAATTGATCCGATCATGGAGGAGTTAAGCGCTGGGTTCATGTTTAAACCACAATTGTATCGCCCCAAGCAAACTTTTTACATGGATTGAATTGAAAATAATAAAATCCATCCTTAATCTACGGGAAAATAACGAAATATTGCCACTTTGATGTTGTTATGAGCATTTTATTCGTTTTTATCTGAAAGATCATTGTGTTCCTAATGTTGCGGTATGTGTTCCTAATGTTGCGGTATTTTGTTCCTATTGTTGCGGTATCCCATTGAAATCATATGGGATACCGCAACATTAGGAACACTACCGCAACAATAGGAACACAGCAGCAAACACATTTGAGGAATTCCACGGAGTCATGTCAGTCGATCCTGAGCGACCATTTCAAAAATATCTGAAACTTTGCACAGTTTTTCAATTTCATCTAAATCGCCATTTTTCGATATCAAACCTTCATATTCACTCACGACTAACTTTTCAAAAGGGTGTATGCGTAAATAGTTCAAAAATATTCTAAAAGCTGTACAGCAAAAACGGATTGTTCGATTGTTATGAATTTTTCAGCAAAGTTAGATAACTAAATGATGATTCCTTAGAAAATAAACACTGCAAAAAAAATCTTTTTTTACCTTAAAAAAATATGATCTTTGTCACAAAAACTCAAATATCTCAAAACCCTATCTTTTTACCAACGTCAATTTTTTAGGGAAAATGGCCCATTATATCAGCTATCTACCATAAAATTTTGGTGATGGTAAACTGATAAACAAAAAAGTTATGACATTTCAAACATTTTACAATTTTTACATTTAGTAACAAAAAAAAATTTTTTCTGTGTAAATTATTTCGAGAATTATATTTTGATGCTGATTTTATTGTAAAGGCTACCGTCTGAATTAAACAAGTTGTTTTCATGATATTTTTGTTTGATTATTCATAATTACTATAGTATCTATTTGAAACTTAGACGCGATCCAGTGTTGTGATCAAAAATATTGAGAGTGTCATACTTTTTATTGTGCGTGACTGGTGGAAAAATCCCTTGATAGTGTTGAAAAGCTGTTGATCATAAGAAAAATGGAATTAAACTTATTTTTAAGACGAAAGCTGCATAATAAAAGTTTTATATATACGCGTATACGTCTAGTTGATCTGCAAAAAAAAAATACCTCTTAGAGAACAGACTTTATGATCGGAAGAATGCGAGTAACTTCAACAACAACAAATGCATGAGAGGTACATACCACAGACAAACAGACGAAATGCCTAGAACAATTTTCGTGAAAATCCATCGCCCATTTTACACTACCACCACCTGGTGGAAATGTTTCACGAAACACTGCGTTGTGCAATATCTTCATCAGAAGGCGCTAGTGTGAAACGTCAAACGCAAAGAAAAACGATGGGCACTTTTCTGGTTATGAAAGCCACAACCAAGATTCAAAATGATCGTTAAAGGCGTGGTCAATGAAAATTTCGTCAGTGTTACGTTTGTTTGTCTGTATACATACCATGACAATGCTCACGAAAATGCAAAAAATACTACCGCTATGGATATTTGATTTGAGACCGTTTGATGAAAAAAAAAAAAGGTTCAAAAGAGTTACGAAATCTCACCGAAAGCACCATAGATAAACTGAAAGAGACTGGTTATGCCCAAATTGAATACAAATTTACGCATTTGCACGTCCTGCCGTCTAGACTTTGACAAACGAGCCATCATCGGTAAAGCAGGGCGCAGGAAGTTCGAAAACGACAACAACTGAGAAATTGCCAGAAGTGCTAAGGGGCGATTTCTTCACCCTGGCTTAAGCTTTAAGCCAGGTTTAACTGTATGGGTAAGCCTGGCTTACCGGTTAAGCCGAGGTGAAGAAATCGGCCCTAAGTGCAGAGAGTCATGCCACCATTTTTTTTCCTCCCCTGTTGGGGAAATTAAGCCACCGCGTCCAATAGGCTGAACTTTTGTGGCATGTCCCGTTTTGATATTCGCATCTAGCCAGCTAATTACCATGTGTCAAGTAATCAGCTACTGCCACGACGCGTCGTCTCCCAGTCAGGTGCAATGGAATTGATAAACTCCAAGACCTTTCCAGGTTTTGCAGACCAGATCTCACTGGGTTGCAAGCAACCACTATTTAGAAATCTTTGCCTGCGCGTGTATAAAGCACCACAACTGCAAAGCAGATGTTCCGAGGTTTCACGTTCCGTACAGAAACGACAGATATCACTCTGAATATGGCCAATATTTTTCAAGTGATACCTGCTCGGGCCAGTGTATGTACATAGAGCTCTCTTGTTGAGCTCTAAGAGCTTTTTGGTTTTATAAGCATTTGGTGTTATAAATCGTTTTGACTGATTGCAATTTTTGACATCCATCCAATTGGATATCACCCTCTGCTCAGCCCAGCGTTTCAGGTCCATTTTAATTGTACAGTTTGATATACCACAGAATGGTTCTGGGCCAGCAAACTGTAAATTGGAACCACTTTTAGCAAGCTCGTCTGCCATTTCATTTCCTTCAATGCCACCATACCATCAGCGACATCTGTTTAAACAATTTAATCATGCCCCTTTTCAAAAATGCTTTGAAATATACTTCAACATCTATACCCATTTCAATATTTTTAACGTTGCAAAACACGCTTTCAACATTCATCTTGAAGAAGAGGGAAAACACTTGTCCTCAAATGTAACAGCAAATTAATGAATAAACGACTAATGCGCGGAGGGCGTGATAAAATCGGAACATTACTGTACATATAATATACATAATACATAATAAAAACAGCTAGTTTTACTCACGCAAGGCCATTAACAATAAAATCAGCATCAAACTGCGATTTCCGGCCGAAATAATTTACACAGAAAAAAAATTTATTACTAAATGTGAAAATTGTGAAATGTTTGAATTGTCATAACTTTTTTGTTTATGGGTCATTCCATACGAAGTGACCGAGAAAATGTGAAAACTTGCAACCGACCATCACGGATTTGAACCAAATTTGGTTGAAACATTTGTTTAGATGGAAAAAGAAAAAATCCAAATTTTGGTGTCGATCGGATCACCCCTCGGCCCGTGGCAGCATCCCTCGTTTTGGCCGATATGGAAATTATCCTCTCTTTCTTTTATTTTTATCATTGAAACGATTGCACCTACACATTTTCGATTTTCGGCTTTTTTAAAGGAAATCGTTCGGGGAATCTATAAAAAATATTATTTTTTTGATACAGTGTTGCCAGATATCATATTTTTCAAACTAAACTAAAAATCGATTTTTCTCAAAACACGTATATTTTGATTTTGAAAATTTTGATTCCATCGTGTTTATCAGACGTTTTTCCATCGAAAAAGCTTAACTCCCCAAAGTAATTTGCGTCGTTCCCGAGATATAGCGTTTTTAAGAAAAAATATTCATTTTTTTCATATAAAGTATCATATAAAATCAGGTGCAGTTTATAAATTTCGCAAAGAAAAAATAGTTCGATGCCATATAAAGACGTTTTGTGTTGATTGGAAAAATATCAAGTATAAAAAGGATTAAAAAAATGTTACAGTGTTGCCAGTTCATCAATTATGAGTCTATCGTAATGGACTAGCATAACCTGCTGAACTAAATAAATGTATCTATTGAGATCATCAATTCTAAACAAATTTCATATATTTTAACATTATCTGAACAGAAGTGCTGCCAAATATGTAATATTTGTTGTAGAAATCTTAGTTTTACTAGAACATTAGTATGAAAGCTAATTAACAAGCCAAAAGTATTTTTTTATTTAGGTTCAGTACATTTGCCAACATCGACGTAAAATATATTCAGGAAAACATTTGATGAGTGTATTTATAAGCAACAGTGCTGAAAATGTCATTTCGATATAACTACATTCAATGACCCACAGCAAATTTCAGAAGCTGAACCTGAAAATATGGAATATGATAAAATATGAAGTATGATATCCTTTGGAATTAGCAAATATTAGATACTACGCATCGTCGCGCAACTGGTAGCTCAGACTTCAGTATTTTTATTGTATATTCGAAGGTCCAACTCCTTATAAAAATCCCTGTAAACATATCTTTTGATTGATTTTCACGGCAGTGTTGCCAAGTATGCTAGAATTTAGCGGAAACGCAAACAATAGGTGCGGGAATGCTTAGTATTGCGTTCACTCTTACTGGATTGCAGAATAATAAATCATGTCCTTTATTGTCCCGGGCAGAGAAGTGAAGAACAGTGTTGAGTATTGTGTTGTCTGTTGATGTGATTGCATATGGTACGAGTTTTTGTTTGTTCTTCGTGGCGAAGAATGAACAAAAATTTCTGAGTGAAATGGATTAGTGGCGTTTGCTCCCTAGAGCCTACTTTTCTCAGGCTTTTTTGCATGGAAAAGAAATCGGTTGTACGCGAAGGTTAATTCCGATAAATCAAATCGATTGTTCGATCAATTATAGGTGACTCCCAGATCGACAATGTATTGTACAGTCAGGTATTTTTTTACGCGGTTTTCATTTACGCGGCCGCGTAAATGAAAACTCCATACAAAAAAAAATTTCATCGTCTTATTTTTGCATAATTCGTCGAGAAATGGTGAGACTTTTTTTACGCGGTTTTTCGAATTTTGAACTGAGTTTTTTTTTACGCGGTACGTATCCCCCGCGTAAAAAAAACCTGACTGTATCATATTAAGGATCGGTATATTCGCCTCACTCCATTCATATTCACTCCTCTTTGCTGAATCGAATTGAGAAAGATGCAGCAAACGGATTGTCGTGATCAAGCACGCAACCCCATCACCAGTGGAAAGCCATGCGCAAGTTGCTTTAACATGGCTATTCGTTGCCGTTTGTCGCAGTTTTGATCGCAAGCGAAAGAATGAATGGCGAATGGTGAAGAATGCTGGTGAGTGAACGAAGTGGCTGCTGTCGTCGCTGATAAACAAACACACAAACTAAAGCGACAATCGTTCGCTGCGATTAACCATGGAGTAGCAATTATGAATTGTGTTGCCATCTATGCTCATACTCATGCAGTGTTGCCAAATGTGCTCGTTATGTAAAAAAAACAGAAATCATTTGTTTTTATTTGGTGTTATCTATTTACGAAAGCTTTCGTGTAAATTAGATGTTTACAATAAAAATGACATGTGTGGCAACACTTCCATCTACAACATCGTTGAAATGAATAAAATGACAATTGAAATGAATTTCACAATAGATACATTTTATTTTTTAACAATTTATCCTCATCTTTTCCAATAAACCAATTTTGTTATTGCTAACTATCAAACTAACAATAACTATCAATTATCGGGTCGTTTTGTCAGATAGGACCAAAAACAAGTAAACACAGACAAACAGACGTAACAGTGGAAAAATTTCCAACGACCACGGGTTTTTAATTTTTTTTAAACCTTTATAGTTGTAGCTTTCACAACCGCGCACATCATTTTTCTAAGCGTTAGACGTTTCACCTAGTATTAACTAGGCGATGGATTTTCGCGAAAATTTTTCTAGGTGTTACGTCTGATTGTCTGTGAAGAAAAGGTCAACAACAGGGTCGTTAGAGAAGATGTGTATTGTTTTTATCTTGCTCACACATCTTGCAACACACATGGTGCGATTTTTCAGAATAACCTGTACATTATCAAACACTTGAAGGTTAGGTTTCATGGTATAATAGAAAAGGTAAACTGGCAACACTGTCACAATTTTTTTAATCCTTTCTATTCTCGATATTGTTCAAATCAGCACAAAACGTGATTATATGGCATCGAACAATGTTTTTTTTACGAAATTTATAAATTGCACCTGTTTTTTATATGATACTTTATATGAAAAAAATGAATATTTTTTCTTAAAAACGCTATATCTCAGGAATGACGCAAATTACCTTGGGGAGTTAAGCTTTTTCGATAGAAAAACGTCTGATAAACACGATGGAATCAAAATTTTCAAAATCAAAATATACGTATTTTGAGAAAAATCAATTTTTAGATTTAAAATTGAAAAATATGATATCTGGCAACACTGTATCAAAAAAATAATATTTTTTCTAGATTTTCTGAACGATTTCTTTTAAAAAAGTCGAAGGTCGAAAATGTGTAGGTGCAATTGTTTCAATGTTAAAAATAAAAGAAAGAGAGGATAATTTTCATATCGGCCAAAATGAGGGGTGCTGCCACGGGCCGAGGGGTGATCCGATCGACACCAAAATTTGTTTTTTTTTCTTTTTCTATCTAAACAAATGTTTCAGCCAAATTTGGTTCAAATCCGTGATGGTCGATTGCAAGCGGTCGGTCACTTGGCGTGGAATGACCCTTATTAGTTTATCATCACCAAATTTTTATGGTAGATTGCTAATACAATGGACCGTCTTTCCTAAAAAAATACGTTGGTAAAAAGATAGGGTTTTGAGATATTTGAGTTTTTGTGACAAAAATGATATTTTTTAATGTTAACAACGATGTTTTTTCACAGTGTATATTTTCTTAGGAATCACCATTTAGTTATCTAACTTTGCTGAAAAATTCATAGCAATCGAACGAATCATTTTGGCTGCGCAGATTTTTGAATATTTTTGAACCATTTTCACATACACCCTTTTGAAAAGTTAGTCGTGATTCAAAATAAAAATTTGATATCGAAAAATGGCGATTTAGATGGAACTGAAAAACTGTGCAAAGTTTCAGTTCAATAGAAAATCATGAATTAAAAAATTTCTTTAATTTTGATGCTGTTGCTTGGAATCGCTCATTTATGAAAATATTTTTTTAAAATAGGTTTTTGGGCAAATCTTAAGCAAACAAATGGTGCAATCTCATAATTTAAGCACCATACATCTATTAAAAATACCTTTTGGTAACATTTCAGTCGAAAAAGTGCTCAATTGCCATTACCGCAACAATAGGTACTACCGCAACGATGGGAACAATTACCCTACAACTTATATATTTTGCAGCTGAACGATTTTGGATAAAAAAATTTCATTTATTTCTCGTTTCGCCAAATTCACGGTTTCGTTTATATCACGGTAAAATTTTTTTCGACCGTGATAAAACCGAAAAACCACTGTACTCTTTTGGATCGAAGACTTCCCTATCGAAGCATGTACAGTCGTACATTTGCTGTTGAATCACAGTCATTGAATTGCACCAATTACATTAGACAACCAAAGCGAAAACTTTTTCAATAAATCAAACCAATTGTTTTCTAATCAGTTATTGAGTTGTTTCACCCATGGCATGATACTTACTTCCTATTGTTGGTCTCCGCAACACATTCGACACGACGGATACATGACCTAGGCCGGAAATTGACACTATTGAGTCTTTTTTAGGATATTCCTGAAACAAGAAAAGAGATGTAAAGTAAATAATTGTACATATTATGTTCTTTAATTTTTTTATGTCTTTATTATCGAGACTTTCAGCCCGAGGCTGGTTCGTCTCCAATGTTCTTTATGAAAATGCAAGAATTACCCAGAACCAATCGGAAGATAACTATCCAACAACAATTTGACGACCAGTTTGCTTTCAAGAGGTTTTTATAACCGTTATAAAACTAACTTAAAAGTCTTTGATAGGATTTTTGTGAGGCTTGAAATTGGAAACTTTTCTGCATATTTAATGTTTATCTCTTATTGTAGAAGTGTAATTCAAATTTAACATGTTTAGTTTATCAAAAACTATATGTAACTTGAAGTGCTATCATATTTTTCATGTTTCTTAATACAAAAAGGGGACTCACTAAACAGTTTAAAGTACTGCGTATGCCTTGATTTTCTGATTATTTTAAATGTTTCATGAAATTGCGAATTAAATAATCAAAGTTTGCCTTGGTGATCGCGACGTTTATTCAGAAAAAACTTTAATAAGCAGTTTATGCTGTTAAGTGAATCCCCCTAAAGTATAATTTAATCAAAACCAGTGCCTAACGGATCGTCGAAAATGTTCTTAGATTTAGATTTAGAGGTAGTACAAATGCCTTGCGTAATGAAAAGATCAGGGTGTCTACTAGGCTGCGGCTTATTTTTCAAAAGTTGTTGAAACCTGAAATTCATAAGCTTTATAAAATTCAAATGACGTAAACAAAGAATCTTCTGAGAATGAGTCAAAAATATTGAGATTTAAAAGTAGCGCAATCAAATTTAAGTTTTCGAGTAATAAAAAGGTGTTTTCACTTCAAGTGCTATAACTTATTCAATTTTCAACTGGTTTCTTATCTTTTTTATGAATCTCTCACAAATTGATTTCCACTTTTTTTCCAAAGTCACTCAAAATATGAGTTTTTAATTTTTTTTCTTTTTTTAACAAAAATAGTTAGGGGAACTGCGGCCATAACGCCCATAGGGGGCAAGTTGCGCCACCCTTGTTTTAGACAAACCACGTTATTTTCAGTACTTTTTACAATTGCAATCGCTAAAATAAGAATAAAAATGCTTCTTTACATTTGAGTTTACATATTTTTACTAAAAAAATGTACAAAAACTTCGAAACAAGTTTTTGGTTACTTTTGATGTAATTTTAGCCTGTCAAATGTTTGCACTTTTTTACATCATTTAAAAGATTTTTTTATCGCTATCCCCACAAATTGTTTTGCACACTCCCATTATTTGTGTACCAAGCGGAAAAAGTATCGAATTTGACCCTTACAACTTTTTTACAAGGGTCCAAACTTCTGAGGCATGTATGGGGTAAAATGCCCACCCCTAGTTATTTTCATTAAAATAGCCATTTAGATCCAAATTCTGGCACAAATTATGTAGAACACAAGTTGGAACCAAGCAACAGCACATTTTTACTATAAATAAGTTCACTAATCGCACAGCCATGCATTATTTTGTAGTAATTATTGATAAAACAGCTCACTATGACGTTTACATGGAATTGACCCATAATTACAGGTGATCCATAATTATGTAATGACTGTATACCATTCATGAACAATAACAGTTGACAATAAACCAAGCGCGCAAGTATATGTACACAATTTGGCATCCTGGCGTTAGCTGTGGCTAGTGGCGCGTTTTACCCCGCATTAAAACTAAAATTATGAAAATCAAACTTTTTTTCAAGTTTGAATTTTTCAGTAGTAAAACATAAAACTGGTTTATGGTTTCTTCCATTTGGAAGGAAACATGTTGGTGCTTCATGTTTGTGCCAAAAAAATGTGTATTATAAAGTGTTTCGTGGTTAAAATTGGACTCTTCCTTAACGTGGGCGTCTTACCCCCAGTTCCCCTATTTATGCAACAAGTTGCAAAATAAATACGATGAGTGCTGAAAATATCGAGTATTGCAACAAGTTGCATACAACTTTTTTGTCATTACGAAAAATGAGGTTTGAATAGGATTTTTTCTGCTTCTGCAGAACGAGGTACGACTGAGTATCATGGTCAATCAATCTCATTTAACACGCAGATGCAGCTCACCCAGCCAACCACATATCGTAAATCATTGTGTGGAAAAAATCGTATATTTTAATATATTCAATCAGAATTGTATAATATTATGTATATTTGTTAACATTGATTGCGTAAAATCGCATTTCATGCCAAACTAAATTTCAATTGCGATTTTGTTTCATATAGTCGTTTCCGATCATAAAAGGTGCGAGATACTATTAGTAGGATCGCACAGAATCGGATAAAATCGTGAAAAAACATACATTCTTATTGTCAAGCTGCAAGTTCGCTACCATCGTATATATGATTTCTATGAATCGTGGAAATGGTCGCTTCACATCGTATATGAATCTGCTAAATCGAGCTTGCTACCTAAAGGTATGATGAAAATCGGTGAAATCGTATACAACTATAACAATGTTGTATATTGATCGTTTGCGTCACACTTGCGTCGTATACCAAGTGTATGAAATCGTAGAAATCGTATATTCATTTTTACAGTCGCATATGATTGTTACTGCTCTTTTAATAGTTGAATCTTAATCACGGAAATCGTAAATGGTTTTGTTTACATATTTGTATGATGGAGAAAGAGAAAAAATGGTATTCATCACAAATTTGTATTTTTATTGTTGTTGCGGCATTCCAACTATGGTAGCAATAATCTCAACTAAATATATAGGTTTTCATACTACATAGCAGACGACTTACATTAAGTGATGTATAGATTCCAACAACGATGTGAATTCTGGGCCTCTTGCACGGTACCACTTTTAGTGCCACTCAATACACAACAACAACGCTCCCACTACAAGTCTCGCACCGTATCATGCTAATTTTTATTTGTTTAATGCCATTCACTTTGAACTCTCTTTTTTCAACTTGGCAATATAGCCAATAGAGATAACGCGTAGTTCTCAATCAAAGGACCTAAGTTCGATTCCCACTGAACACCAATTGTTTTTTTTTTTTTTCTTTATTTGAAAATCTTGAATCGTATATTGATATTCTCAATCGTAATAAGATCATGCATAATCGTATATTTAGACGGATAAAATCGGCGAAATCGTAGAATTTTTTCAAGAAATCGTAAATTATGTTGGATGGAATCGCAGTAATCGTATATATGTTTCGATATGGCCTCCACTTTAGTATGTATATGCCTGTTCCGTGCAATGAATACGATTTCTTTGGTGCTATGTATGTGTGACTATTTCAGTTGCAATTTCGATGTAGCAACCAAATTGCTGGCGGGGCACCTTCTTTTAGTGAAAAAGTAGACCATTTTAACGCTCTTTTGATCAGTGTAAAGTTGACGTTTTCACAACGTTATAGCAAAAACTAGTTTAAGGCCTGGTTACTTTGTTGCCATTTGACCAATTTCAATTTTTTCAGCGTGCTTTTGTAGATATTTTTGTAGCCTACGAATGCTGTGAATAAACTGTACTTTTAACGAATGGTTTTAACATGAATAAATATCAAAAACTGTTGAAAAACACGTATTTTACAAAAAAAATGAGAATGTTAGCCAAATTTTAAATTTGTTCATGCATAGTTTTGGGCTTAAAGTGAAAAATTTATTTTAAATATTCATATGGAAATCTTAAGGACAGACTTGTTAGAATCCCAAAATGGCCGCCACAGTGGCACCTACTCACGGTTTCAAAAGCACAAATCTCTTCGTAAACAAAACCAGCGCACCCGAGCTTCTTATTATAAGTTAATTACAAGTGAGCAAGAACAGAATAATAAAATGAACTGTGGTTTGAAGCTTGCTTCTTGAGATTTGTGCGTCTAAAGTTCTGATGCACTGTTAAAGTGGGATTTCAAGACGTTTGTCCTTCAACTTTTAGAGTGTTCTGATTTAAAAAATATGTTCAGAAAGTTCAGAAAATTCAAAAAATCTGAGAGGCATTCCAAGACTAACACCAGAAGGAACCTTCTGAGACAAGTCCCGGGAAAAACTCCGAGAGAAATCTCACGAGAATCTTTAAAAAAATCCCGCAGGAGCCTTTAGAAAATATCCCCTTTGAAAGTCCTGTAAAAATCCAAGGAGAAACTCTATAAGAAAGATATCTTGAAGAAATTGCTCCTGAAAAACCGCAGAAAAAAAATCTCGTATACAACTCATGTATGATTTTGTGAGCAATCTCGCAAAGACCTCCTGGGGAAGTCTCATAAGGAATACCGGAAAGAATAGCAGAAAATGTACAAGAAGAACTCCGAGAGAAACTTTAGGATAAATTTTGTGACAACACCTATAATATATCCTGAGAAAATATTTGTGGAGACTCGTGATAAACCCTGGAAGAAATACCACAAAAAAACGCAGGAGGAATTCCTGGAAAAATCTCACAAGGGACTCTGAGACCAATATCGAAATAAATTCTGAAAGAAATACTGGAAGTAAATTGTGTAGTATTCTCGTGAAAACTCCAGAAAAAATCAGTAAAAATTCAGAAATCTTGGAAAAAATTTAAGGAAGAAGTTTGGAATGGATTGTTCAAATTTTGGAAAATGCCGATTCCGTGGAAAAATTTGGAATAAATCCTGAGAGAAATCAATGGACGCATTTTAGAAAGAAACCATTGCGGGATTTCTGGATAAATTTAAACTACCAGAATCATCCGCGTCCACATGGAAGTTGTACTATCTTATCGCAAACGTCGCTTGCCGGAGGACCCCCCCTTGGATGACAGTTGAGCGGAAGTGGAAGAAGTAAAAACCACAAGTCGAGGTGATCAGGGACGCCAAACCAGGAAGGCGTAGAAGAGCAGGTGCCAAGCGCGTGAAAGGCGACGCGGTCGTCATCAATCCTGAACAGTTTAAGTACTCGGATGTCTTGGGGACGATGCGAAACGACGCCAAGCTCGTGGTTGCGGGAGCCGACGTGCGCAGTATTAGACGTACTCTTCTTCTTCTTCTTCTTCTTCTTCTTCTTCTTGTTCTTCTTCTTCTTCTTCTTCTTCTTTTTGGCTCTACGTCCACCTGGGACTTGTCCTGCCTCGCTTTAACTTAGTGTTCTTTGAGCACTTCTACAGTTATTAATTGAAGGGCTTTCTTTGCCTTCCATTGCATGAATTTGTATATTGTGAGGCAAGTACAATGATACTCTATGCCCAGGGAGTCGAGAAAATTTTCCCGACCGGAACGGGAATCGAATCCGCCGTCTCCGGATTGGCCTTAACCACTAGGCTAACTGGAGACCCCTCGTGTTCATACGGGTGAAATGATCCTAGAGCTCAAATGCGACAGGGAACGCAAGGGCGCTACCTACAAATGTCTGGCGGAAGAGGCGACTCTGAAGTTGAAGAACCTAGATGGGATTACTGACGCAGAAGAGCTCGTCACGGCACTGCGGCAACAGTGCGAGGTGCAGGTGACCACGCAGCTGTTCGGCTACGGAAGGGACCGGCCGTCCACCCACGTGTTTGATTTGTTCCGAGAAATCCGTGAACGTCAGACATTCAATGGGTGGTCCGAGATGCCCGGCCTTCAAGAAAGCTTACCTTACCTTACCGATCAGGCTAAGGCCTGAGTGGCCTCTGCTGTACATAGTAGCTGTCTCCATTCCACTCAGTCCATGGCTGTTTGTCTCCAGTTCCGCACTCTGCGTGGGGTCCGCAGATCGTCCTCCACTTGGTCGACCCACCTAGCTCGCTGCACACTACGTCTTGTTGTACCGGTCGGATGACTATCGAGAACTATTTAAGTCGGGTTGCTATCTGACATCCTGATGACGTGACCCGCCCACCGTAGCCTCCCGATTTTCACGGTGTGGACGAGGGTTGGTTCTCTCAGCAGTTGATGCAGCTCGTGATTCATTCGCCTTCTCCAAGTCCCGTCTTCCATCTGCACTCCACAGTAGATGGTACGCAACACCTCCCGTTCGAAAACTGCGAGGGCGCGTTGGTCCTCTGCACGTAGGGTCCATGTTTCGTGCCCATAGAGGACTACCGATCTAATCAGCGTTTTGTAGATAATTAACCTCGTGTTACGGCGAACTTTATTCGATCGTAGAGTTCTGCGGAGTCCAAAGTAAGCACGATGTCCTGCCACAATGCGTCTCTGAATTTCTCTGCTGGTGTCGTTGTCGGCGGTCACCAGTGAGCCCAAGTACACAAATTCTGAAACCGCCTCGATCTCATCACCGTCGATATAAATTCGGGGTGGTGGGCGCGGTGATTCCTCCCTGGAGCCCTTTGCCATCATGTACTTTGTCTTCGACACATTCATGACTAATCCGATTCGCCTGGTTTCACTCTTTAGTCGGATGTATGTCTCCGCCATCGTCTCAAATTTACGAGCTATAATAACAATATCATCAGCGAAACCAAGCAGCTGAACGGACTTCGTGAAAATCGTACCACTCGTGTCAATCCCCACTCTCCTTATTACACCCTCTAACGCAATGTTGAACAGCAAGCACGAAAGTCCATCACCTTGCCGTAACCCTCTGCAAGATTCGAAGGGACTCGAGAGTGTCCCTGATACTCGAACTACGCACATCACTCGATGCATCGTCGCCTTGATCAATCGTATCAGTTTATACGGGAATCCGTATTCGTGCATAATCTGCCATAGCTGTTCTCGATCGATTGTATCATACGCTGATGATTTGAAATCAATGAACAAGTGATGTGTGGGCACGTATTCGCGGCATTTCTGCAACACCTGGCGGATGGCAAACATCTGGTCCGTTGTAGCGCGTTCACATAAATCGGCATAAAATTTGAGAGAGTATCTTGTAGGCAGCGCTCAGTAGTGTGATCGCGCGGTAGTTCCCGCAATCCAACTTATCGCCCTTTTTGTAGATGGGACACACGATACCTTCCAACCATTCCTCCGGTAATACTTCCTCCTTCCGAATCTTGGTAATGACCCAGTGTAGTGCTCTCACCAGTGCTTCTCCACCGTATTTTAGAAGCTCGGTTGGTAGTTGACCTGCTCCGGTGGCTTTGTTGTTTTTCAAGCGGCCAACCTCCTCTTCAATCTCTTGGAGGTCAAAGGCCGGAGGTCTTTCGTTCTGTGCACATACTCCTAGATCTGTTACCACGCCACCTTCGGTACTTGCAACGTTGCCATTGAGGTGCTCATTGTAATGCTGCCGCCACCTCTCGACCACCTTACGCTCGCTCGTGAGAATATTCCCGTGATTATCTCGGCATATGTCGGCTTGTGACAGAAAGCCTCTGAGCGAGCGGTTCAGCTTCTCGTAGAACTTTCGTGTGTCCTTAGCGCGGTACAGCTCTTCCATCGCTTCGCGATCTCGTTCTTCCTGCTGGCGCTTCTTCGTCCGGAAGACTGAGTTCTGCCTGTTCCGCGCCTGTCTGTAACATGCCTCATTCGCTCTCGTACGGTGTTGCAGCATTCTCGCCCATGCTGCATTCTTCTTGTTTTCAACTGTTCACATTCGCCGTCGTACCAGTCGTTTCTGTGATTCGGAGTCGCGAAGCCTAGTGCTGTAGCCGAGGTACTACCTATGGTGGATCGGATGTCCCTCCAGCCTTCTTCAAGTGTAGCTGCGCCAAGCTGCTCTTCCGTTGCTAGGGCCACTGCTAACTGCTGCGCGTAGTCTTGAGCCACTTCACGTTACGCAGCTGCTCGATGTTGAGCCGCGGCGTTCGACTTCGACGCGTGGTGATAACTGTCGAAAGTTTTGAGCGCATGCATACAGCGACTAAGTAGTGATCCGAATCTATATTCGCACTGCGGTATGTGCGGACATTGGTTATATCCGAGAAGAAATTACCGTCGATTAGAACGTGGTCGATTTGGTTTTCTGTTCGATGGTCGGGTGATCTCCAGGTGGCTTTGTGGATATCTTTGCGGGGGAAGAAGGTGCTTCGGACTACCATACCACGGGAGACTGCAAAGTTTACGCATCGCTGGCCGTTATCATTCGATATGGCGTGCAGGCTGTTTCGCACGATTACCGCTCTGTACATTTCCTCCCTTCCTAGTTGCGCGTTCATGTCGCCGACAACGATTTTCACGTCACGCGGGCGAGCGAGCAACCATCGTATGTTTGCTCTAACTGCGCGTAGAACGCTTCTTTCTCGTCATCAGGTCTCCCTTCGTGTGGGCAGTGGACGTTGATGATGCTGTAGTTGAAGAAACGGCCCTTAACTCTCAAAATGCACATCCTTGCGTTGATCGGGTGCCACACGATCACACGTTGTCGCATCTTGCCCAACACTATAAATTCTGTTCCCAGTTCATTGGTGGTGCAACAGCTTTGGTAGGAGGTAGCCGCTCGATGCCCGCTTTTCCACACTTTCTGCCCAGTCCAACAAAGTTCCTACAACGCCACGATGTCGAAGTTGCGGGGATGTAGTTCGTCGTAGATTATCCTGTCACATCCTGCGAAACCAAGTGACATGCAATTCCATGTTCCAAGTTTCCAATCGTAGTCCTTATTTCGTCGCGTGGGTCTTTGCCGATTGTATCGAGTCGTATTTTCTCCTATGTTATTCGCCATGGGGATATTTACGGGTGGCTTATTGGGCCTACGCCAACACTCCTGTCTCGCCGAAGGGCCATCGTGCCAGTTCTGTTTAACGTCCCAACCAACACTGGGACGACCACGCTGATGGGGCTACCACCTTGGATCTAGCTGGGCGTGGTGCAGCGTTTCTTACTCAGCCGCTGGATGCCAGAACAGACGCTGTTTGAGCCGCACCTTCTTATTGAACAGACGCTCGGGTCGTACCTCCTCAATCTAGCTGAAGTCAGAAGGACAACAGTGCCCAAGCTGCACTACCAGCTAAGCACACAACTCTTAGCTGGCGGTCTTTGTCATCGATTGACCCGTGGAAGCATGAGGTAGAAACTTATGAGGACCAGAGCTATGTTGGACGCTCTCCATATCGACTCACCGTTTTGCAGCCCATGTTCACCCTCACAACCCTTATAAAATCGGTGATCCTCCGTGCTAAGAATAATCTGTAGATATGTGCAGAAGAACGGATTCAATGAATCGAATATGAATAAATTTTGAACATTTATTACTAATATATTGACTTTCGAGTAATCCTCGACTTGACTTCAAATTGCTTACAGGAAAAAAGCAATGACTATAAGATTATGTGTAAAGCGAAAAGATTTCCAATAGCGTGTTAAATACATTGTTGCAAATCCTTTTGCAATACGTTCAACAACAGGATTCAACCCATTACGCAAGCCATTAAATCCACGCGGCAAAGTTCCATCTCGCCAGCAAACCGTTTTACGATAATGCGCTCTGGTCCCAGCAAAAGCGCTAAACAGCAACTTTAGATCCTCATTACCGTAAGTCTATCCCTAGTGACATGGAGACGCGGTAGCATCAAACCTCCGGTTACCAAAGCCCCCACCACCCACGCGGTTGCTCTCGAGCGAAATAAAGAGAGATATTGAAGTGAATCGCTCTTTAAAGTAAAGCGAGCGAATTAAAAGAAGTGTTTATCGGAGCATTTTATTCCTAATTCCCCCTGTAAAGTTTTGTTACAACAAAGTCAAAACAAATTACCTTCTCTCCCGGTCCGGCTCCTCCTCCTCCTGCTGCGATGACGTCCTTCCCGCCCTGACCGTAGCCAAGCATTTGAGCCTGATTCAGTGCGGCGTTGTTCGTAAACTTATTACCGCTGGCACCATTGTTGTCCGCCACCAAGGTCCCGGACCCGGCATTCGACAGGTTCCCCCCGTACAAACTGGAACTGTCCTTGCGCGGATGTTGTTGTTGCTGCTGCTGCTGTTGATTATTACTGGATAGGATACTCGGGGTGCACCCCATAACGACATGAGGCCGTGCCTTTGGGGTCGCGCGCGTTCCGTGGGTGCCGCAATCCGAGCAGGGATTCAACTCTTCCTGGTCCTGCCGGTCGTCGAATGGGTGCTGCTGGCCGCCCTTCAGGACTTCTCCGACACCGCAGAGCCCTCCGCAGCACAGTCCATTGAGCCACATTCGAGTGGCGGCGGCAGCCGCGCCCGACGTCGGATTTCACACGCGCGCGACGCGAAGTAATTTAATCACTTTCCCTTTGCGCGACGACACTTGTTAGCTTCACATTTTAGCGTGCATTTTTGCTCGACTTTTTCTTTAACTTTGGGTTGACGGATATTGAGCGTAACGGAAACTTCTCTAAATTTGTTTACCTATAATTTGAAAGGATGTAACATTTATTTAGAGATGACTCTTTGGAGTGCTGAGCGCAAATTAAAGATGAAATCAAATAATTGATCGTCTATTATTATAGCTTATACCTCGATGTAGTCAACCCTCGATTTTATGTTCATTTTGACACGCGGAGCACTTCATATCAAACAAATGTTTTGCGGAGCTCCCATAATAGCAGTGTTGCGAAACTCATGCTCACGAGTAAAAAATACTCACTCACCTTACTCATTTGCGAGTAATGCTCACGCTGTGAGTTACTCGCGTATGAGTATACTCACGCGTGAGTAATGACGTCATACTCTCGCGTGAGTATTACTCACTTGTGAGTAATACTCACGCGAGAGTATGACGTCATTACTCACGCGTGAGTTACTCATTTTACTCACGGTGAGTTTGATGAGTAAGTTATTTTTGTTGGTTTTAAATGATGTTTTCGTTTGTTCTGTACTGCAATGGTGATTATTTATATACTAGACACAGTTTTCGAGGAAAGGTGGATCTGCTCGAGAGCTTTGGCACCATAGACTAAAAACTCTTATTGTTTACCCACGCATGCAAAGTAATATCATCAATTAGGAAATCTCTATATTTAGCCACACTTTGTTAAGGGTATAACTTTTTTCGCATACGTCGGGTCACTTTACGGTATTCAATAAAGATGTTTGGCATATATTTACCTACCTTCAAATAAAAAATGGTAGGGTCAATTACAGCATCTCCTAGGTCCAAACATTTAAAACTTTTCTTTTCTGCATACATTTGATCGTGTTTTCCCATATGGCTAGTTTCTATTACTGTGCAAAAGATAGGGCATGTAATGGCCAAATAGTGGTTTCGCTCCAAAATTACTTGAGCAGGCAAGTAGGAAAAAAGTTTTACACTGGTAACGCCTCTCTTGTAAATCTAAAAAAGCTGTAGTTTTTTTCTGCGCGGAAAAATAGTTCGTTTTATTATTCCGTAAGGAAAACTAACGTTTTTCCTCATACTAAATACTTGATCAGTTTGTAATTTAAAATTTACAAAAAATACTTGAGTGCTCAATTTTCGAACATGAAACTTACTCACGCATCCAGCAAAGCAAAAACCAGCAAAACGAATAGTTGATTTTTAAGCAATTTTTTGCTAGAATCCGGTACAACTTTGTGCCCTATCAGCACAAATTGCTGGATGTTTCATAAAAAAGTGCTCAGACTTGATGGAATTGAAACAAAACTTTATTGGAACTCATGGGTGACAAAAGGAACAAATTCTGAAGGAATCCCATGAGCTTTTTCAAGTCTTAGTTTTTTTTTTCATATAAAGTTAGACCACCCTAATTATATGAGCCTCGGACCTAAAAAGAAAAAAAACTTCCGAGCAAATTACTACCAGTAACATGCCCAATAATCACACCCAAGTAACCAATAAGCAGCTAAAATGGCATTAATTCAGCATTATATGCACCTTTACAGCAGGTCATTAAATGCTAGTCTGCTGCTATTGAACTGTCAAATCGGCTACAAATCGAGCATACCACACGATTCCGTAAAATTACTTTTTCTTAATTGCTATCTCTGCCTACCCCCTGAAGAAAGCGTTAGTTCTTGAAGCCGACTCAAACGGGCTCGTTTACGAAATTTCAGCCTGCTTTTCAATCTGCTACGTGCGGAAGCGAACTTTGTCGTACGAATTATCGTGCATTTGAGAAACGATCGTTTACACATTTGTTCAATGCGTTTAGTGTTATTTATTAAAATTACGAGACGCACAAGCATGCAAATACATTTCGTCTATTTAAAACAACGCTGAACTCAATTATATGCGAATGCCACGCCTGCACTAACAGAAAAAAATCACTGTTGTCAGCTTAATGCAACCGCCCATTCAAATCAGCACCACGTCCTGCACCAAATTTTTGGCTTCACGCCAGTTGTATGTGGATGACTGCCGTTTCAGAGGGTTGATCTCTGTCACTCTCCAAGAGGTTTAAGCTCAATCAAAAGCCCTCAGGTTGAGCTGTTGGGCTCAAAGGGGACCTCTTCAGGACCACCCTTAACATAGCGTTTAGAACTAGCAGTAAGCTATAATTCACTAGAATAAAAAACAACAATAGAATTATTGACAAGCAACCATGTCTACTGATTCAATACATTCGCCCCAATAAAATATACCATTTTAATGTTTGATAGGATTCCAAGCCTTTAGATACATTTTAGAATACTGTATGAATATGAGTAAAGCATACTCGTGAGTGAGTATTTGCAGGTCAATACTCACGAGTGAGTGTGAGTTGTACAGCGCTTACTCAAATGTGAGTAATACTCACGGTGAGTTTAAGATGTACTGCTCATACTCACTCGTGAGTTTGACTAGTTGTGTGAGTACTCGCTCATTTCGCAACACTGCATAATAGTGCCAAAGCATACCTCATGACAAATTAAGTTTAATATACCTTAATTCCTTTTCTGACTTCATTTTTATGTATATCTCTCGCTGACGATATATTTTACAGATCCCTTGATAGAATCCGTGTAACAACTATAGAAGAAATCCGTGCTGAAATTTCTGAAGTAGTTCTAGGAATATTGAAGAAGTCTCTAAAGATTTCCGAAAGTATCGCTAAAGAAATTTCAAAAGGAATTAAAAAAAATCTAAACAACTTCTTGGATTTTTTTGAAAAAAACAGAAATATTTTAAGAATTAATAGATGTATTTTCTGAACAAATTCCAAAAGGAATACCTGATGAAACACCTTGAAACTTCTGGTGGAATACCTACCAAAGCCTCTTGAGATATTTTTGGGAAAAAATCCTGGAGAATTCCCCTAATAAAAATCCTAAACATTTTTTTAATGAATTCCTGAAGGAATCCATAGAGAAATTCCTAGAAAATACATAAAGGAATACCCGGCGGAATTTCTGATGAAATTAGAATTATTGTAAAATAAAACTTGGAGAAATTCATTAGAAAGCTACTGAGAAAATTTTGTAGGAGTTCTGAATTTCTAATTCTCAATGTATCCGTGAATCATTTTCTAAACAAAAAACCGCGGAGTATTTTTGAGAACGTTCACAGGAGGTTTTTTAGATGAATGCTTTGACAAAAATCTAGAGGGATCTCTATTTAAAAATTCTGGAAAAAGTAGATAAATTTCTAGAACAATTTATGTAAGATATTTTGAAAGGAATTCTCCCTGGGATATTTTTTTAGGAACTCGTGAAAGATTTTTTAAATTAATCCTAGAATGAATTTCAGCAAGAGTCCATGAAAGAATTATCGAAAAATCTGTGAAAGTTTTTTCAAAGTAATCCTTGGAGGAATTTAAGAATGAATCTCTGAAAAAAAAACTGAAGATATTTCTGAAAAAAATATTACTAACATCCTGGCAGAATTTCTGAAAAACAGGGATATTTTAAGAATTCATAGATGCATTTTCTGAACAAATTCCAACAGAAATACCTGATGAAACACCTTGAAGCCTTGGTGAAACACCTTGGTGGAATACCAACAAAGCCTCTTGAGATATTTTTAGAAAAAGTCCTGGGAAATTCCCCTAATAAAAATCTTAAACATTTGTTTAATGAATTCCTGAAGGAATTCATAGAAAAAATACATACAGGAGTACCCGGCGAAATTACTGATGAAATCTTCGTGTGAATTTCTGCAACAATCTCTGCAAGAATGTCTTCCAGCCTTTCCATGAGAATCCTTATAGAAAGCTCTGAAAGAATGTGTAGGAAAATATCTAAAGGAATCCTTGGAGGATTTTCTACGACTTTCTTAAGAAACCCTTGTAGCAATTTCTGGAAGAGAAACGTCTTGAAGGAATATCTAAATAAAGGAATGTGAAGAAAGCTGAGATAATTACCTAAACAATCTTTTATAGAATTTCTAAAGCAATTCTTGGAGAAAATCCATTAGAAAGCTTCTTAGAAAATTTTTGAAGGAATCCGGAATTTCTAATTCTCAATATATCGTGAATAATTTTCAAAACAAAAACCATGGAGTATTTTTAAGAAAGTTCATGGGAAGTTTTCTGGATGAATGCTTTGAAAATTTTCCAGGGAAATCTATATTTAAAAAAAATCTGGAAAAATTAGATGATGATGAATTTCTGAAACAAGATGCAAGATTTTTTCAAAGGAATTCCTCTTGGGGTATTTTTTTAGGAAATCGTGAAACATTTTTTTAATGAATCCTAGCATGAATTTGAGCAAGTGGCAATGAAAGAATTATCGAACAATCTGTGGAAGTTTTTTCAAAATAATCCTTGGAGGAATTTTAAAAGGTATCTCTGGAGGAATATCAGGAGATACCTCTGAAGAAATTATTATTTGAATTTATAATAAAAGTCATGGGAAATTTTCTGAAAGCAACTCTCGAAAAATTTGTGAAGGAACCCCTTGGGCAGTTTCAATAGGAATCCCTGTAGAAAATTCCCGAATGGATCTCACATTTTTTAAGAGTGCCTGGAGAAATTTTAGAAGAAAAAAAAGAAGAAAGAAAACAAGAAAAAAATAGATTGAATAAAAATTTCTAAAGCAACTCATAGAACAAACCCAGGAGAAAATTTTAAAATATATCCTTGAAAAATCGTTTGAGAGAATGCTTAAAGGAATTTCCAAAGGATTTTTCGGAAAAAAAGCAAGAAAAGTAAAAAAAAGTGGCAAAGCTTCCTACAGAAAATTGATGAAAAAAATGTAGGATAACTTTATTGAAAAATTGGAAATATATGGAATTGGAAATATCCTGAAACATGTTTGAAGACATCATTACAGTCCAACACAACATTTTTTAATTACATTTTTTTAAAGGAGAAAATTGCGTTTTTCACATAAAAGGCGCGGACACCGTCTTCAGCCAGAGGCTGTACAGACTGAATGAAACTAAACATTAGACAAGGGACACACGGAGCATACACCAGTGGATACGGAGAAGAAACTATTCTCACGAAAAGTTTCATCGCCCGGAGCGGGAATCGAACCCTCACCCCATAGCATTAGAAGCTTGGTGACCCTTACCGCACGGCTACGAGGCTCCACAACGTCATCGAGGCTCCACAACACATATTCCATTTCCAGAGCTTCATGATGGAAGGAGCTTCTCCAGAAATTTCACTAAATATTTCACAATCAATTCCACCAAGAGTACTCCAGAAAATCTACCAGGAATTTCTTTGAAAAGTCCTGGATTCCACCAAAGTTTTTTTTCACGAACTCTACCTTGAGCATCTCCAGGTATTGCACCAAGAATTCAACCAGATTCCTAGCAATAGTTTCTGTAGCAATTTCTTCAGAAATTTATTCTTTTGATTCCACCAGAAATTCTTCTAGTCTATCCATCTAAAATTCCGTATGGAATTTCTTCAGGAATCTCTACGGGAATTTTTATAGACATTCTTCCACGTATCCCTATAAAACGTCTATTAGAAGTGCTCCAGGTATTCTATTAAGAGTTCCTCAAAGAATTCCTGCTAAAGCTCTACCATGAATTCCACCAGGAATCCTTACAGAATATCTATGATAAATACAGCAGCATAAATTTGTTAAGAACTTCCACCAAAAATCCTTCAAGAATTTCATCGGAAATTCCTTAATGAGATAAGATATATTTCAAGATTTCTTCTAAGAATTACACCAGAAACTGTTTCAGGAATTCCTCCAGAAACTCTTATCAGGAACTTATCCTGAAACTCTTACAGATATTCATCCAATAATATCAACAGGAATTCCTCCAGAAATTCCAAAAGGATATTCTCCAGGTATTCATCACAACTTCCACAAGGAATTCCAGCAATTCGTACAGTAATCACACCTGAAATTCTTCCCGTGGTTTAGATGACTCTTCCAGAAACTTCACCTGGAATTTCTTCATAGATTCCAGCAGGAGCTCCTCAAAGAATTCCATCATGAATCATGGTGGTGTTCTCGAAGGAAATCCTGCCGAAATGCCTGGAGTAATTTCTGGTAGAATTCGAGGCGTAATTCCTGACGTTTACTTTGAGGTCGATCGTGAACCCCTAGAAGATTCTGGGTCATTTGGCCAAAAGCTATTTGGTCGAAATGATTATTTGGCCGAAAGGGCCATTTGGCCGAATGCAGATTGCAGGGGAATCCCTCTTGGAAGCATTTCTGGTGGAATTCCCAAAGAATATCTGTGGGGAAACCCGTAGAAGAAATACTGTAGCACTTGGTGGAATTGCCAGAGAAATCGAGGGAAAAATTCTGGAACCTTTGTAGAAATCCCACTTGAAATTAACAGATTGTTCTCGTAAAAAGTCCCTAGAGGAATTCCTAGAAAAGTCTGGAGGAATTCCTCGTGGGATTCCTAAAAAAAATCCATGGAAATCCCTGGAAAAAAATGTGGATAATTGCCTGGTGGGAATCCTGAATGTATTCGTCGCAAAATCCATTCTCGAAAGAGCGTGTGGTGAAACCCCTTGGAGTAGCCCTTAAGGAATCTTTAGTAGATGAATCCTTGGTGGAATCCCTGGACAAAACTCTGAAGCAAATCTCGTAAACCAAAGTGTACTAAAAGGCTATATGGTCACTCAAAAAACGAATTTTCGATAGAAGGCTCGGAGAGTCGAGTCACACATACCAATCAACTCCAGTTCGACGAATAGAGATGATATATGTGTATGTGGTCCCATTGACCAATTTTACGGATTATAGCGCGAACAAACCAGACTTTTACCGCATTGTTTTCTTTTCAAAATGGTGCGGATCGGTCAAGGCGTTCTGGAGCATTTTAGTGATCCAGATCAGTACCGGTGAACTGGTCATACAGAAACTGAATCAAATGCTGTCATGCGATACATCAAATTGTGCCGAATTTTGTAAACTTCACCATGGTTGCAAAATTTTATGCGGAAATCATCAATGGAAACCACAACACCACGATGTCGGCCAAACATTTAAGATGGTGATGATGATGAGTTTTAGCCTCTGCCCAACACACATTTTAGTTATATAAGGGTTGAACAAACAACTCTTTAGCAAACTTTAGCTTAAGAAACTGTTATTCAGCTATCTCTGTTTCTTGGGGGAAACCAAAAATGACTACCAGAATATGCTAGATGGTGGCCTAAAATCAAGATTTAAGGAGTTTTACGTTCTAAAACCATGCAATATGGGTGTTAGGGTGTTAGCCATGCAATATGAGTATATTTGGTATGGTTTGAGTCCAGACATGGCTACTAGAATATTCAAGTTACCGGTTTAAATCCAAAGGTGGCGGCCAGGTGCAGAGTCCAAATATGGTGACCAAAATATCTAAGATGGCGGCCCAAAACTCAAGATGGCGGCTGAAGTAAAGAGTTTTAGCATCCCAAACCATGCATTTAGTGTATATTTGGTATGGATAAAATGTCCAGAGTAAAAAAACATACGATCAGAATTTCCAAGATGACGACCCAAAATCAGAAATGGGGCCTCAAAATTCAAAATGGTGGTTGTTATAATAAGCTTTAGCCTCTAAAACCATGAAATTTGGCTATATTTGGTAAGAGGAAGATGTCCGAAGTCAAAAAATTGTGACCAGAAGATGGCAACTCAAAATTCAAGATGGCGGCCAATAATTCGAGTTGGAAGCTGACTTAAGGAATTTTAGGTTCTAAAACCATGCATTATGGGTATATTTGGCATGGTGACCACAATATTCAAGATGGCGGCCAAAAATTCAAGATGACTGCAGTTTTAAGGATTTTGGGCTCTGAAACCATGCAGTATAAAGATATTTTGGTTTGATTTGTTAAAAGAAGACTATAATATCCAAGGTGGCAGCCCAAAGTTCAAGATGGCGACTGTTTCAGGGAATTTAAGGCTCTACCAAGGGATAATTTGGTATGGGGAAAATGTAGAGTCCAAAAAATGGCGACCAGAGTATCCAAGATAGTGGCCAAAATATCCAATATATTTTAGGCTCTAATACCATGTAGTATGGGCACACAGTAATGTTCCAAATTTATCATTATCTTAGCAAGACAGACCTTAATTTAAAAAAAAATCCTTACATTTGAACATTATTAATTGACCACACGGATTGGTATACCGAAGGCTTTCCCCTTAAGTCATTTTCGAGCTTCTACCTCTTCAGTAGTAATTTATCGTAAATGAAAGAATGCAAACGACAAGTTTGATGGCCTTCCAGGTTTCAATTGTTCTGCCTTATCACAGTTGATGATGAAGAGACGCCTGTAAGATAGGCAACAGTCTCAACACTAAATAAATTGCTCTCGCTCTTCATATATATGGTCATTCTGATAAATTGCCAAGATGTGGTTTTTCTCTTGAATTCCTAAGTTATGACAAATTTTGTGCAAATTAATAATAGAGACGGTCGAAAATCAACCAACATCTGAAGAATTTCCACAAAATTGGTCATAACTCAGGAACGGAGAAAAACCACATCTTGAAAATTCCACAGAATATACCTTACAAAATTTACTTTCATACATTTTTTTTGGCATTTCGAAAATAGTTTTTCCAACTTTTCCAACAGATTTTACTCAACATTGGAAAATTTTGTGGAAAACAATTTTTATTTTGTTTTTTTTTTTTAATTGCTGATGATTTCACAAAAAAAATGTATCTAAGATACTTCGTTCTTGAGTTGATTTTTAAAGTAGGTGGTGTCTGTGGAATATGTTTGTTTTCCACTGGAGTTTTCCGGAAAATTAGGCGACTCTGATTTTTTTCAATTTAGTTTTTGTAACTGTTAAAAAATAATTTAATTCTGAGAACCAGCGTACCAATTTGTACGAAAACCCGAGCAGAAGAGAATAACAACAGCATAACAAAATGCGTTATTTTGGCAAAATAACTGCATAATGGAATTAGTAATTTTCATGTTATTAACATAACATATTGAGTTATAAACTTGTCTGTCATAAGCGGCAAAATAACAAGTCACATAACAAAAATTTGTTCCTGAAAAATCAATTTAATAACATGTTTTGTTAGTGGCAATAACAACTTAATAACAGTGAATTTGGGAAATATTTCAATAACAAATTTTGATATTAAAGAGTTATTGATAACATTCCGAAAGCAAAATTAGGGTAAAAACTAACTTTTTTTACTCATTTTTGGGTAATGATTTTAAGTGTGTTATTCTATTTTTAGAAAATAATAGGTCACATAAAAAAAATTTCGATTTCATTATAAAACTTACAAACATGGACGGGATTTGAACCTCCAATCCTGCTATCGTAAATTTTCAGTCGCCTTTACCAATGAGGCTATCACACCACTTGCAGTGAGGGACGATAGAAGCTTTACTGGTTCTACGTATTGCCAGTTTCCCCATTCCCCCATTTCATGTTTGCCAGTCGCAGGACAAAAATAGACAGAGATTTGAATGCAAGATCTAACAATGAACCTCTCTCTCTTACCAACAGCGCTATCGCGGTGCGCAGACATGCGCACTGAAACACTAATAACAGTGGTGTCATGGCCCGTCGTCGGCTATTTCCAAGGAGTAAAGAGAACGATGAAAAAGTTCTAGGTAGTCGACTATTTATGATTGAGCTTCGTCATGGGGTATATTTTGGCGGCGACAAAGATTCTTTCCGGACGGAGATGATTTTTATTTTATTTTTTGTTTTGTTCGCGTTGTGAGAACGGCGATTACACGTACCTACGTGAGCGAAGGTAAAAGGTAATTATATCATATGCCGATATGATTACTTCTGCAGATGCTGTATAGTTTTATTCTGTTTAGGATTATTTTTAGTAATGAAAAAAGATATTTATGACATAATGTCAAACAATATATGATCGAATAATAATAGATCGAAAAGAAAAAGTTATAATAGACAAATGCAATCATCAATTGAGCAGAATTGCCTGTATAGTTGACATTTTTATTGATTAGAATTATTTAGTAGGTACCATATTTGCTATCTCCACTCTCACTAACATTCATTACTTCGTAATACATAGTCTGTTCGGTACTTTTTGACGCTATAATTAGAGGTTAGAATAGCAGTACTGTTAAAATGACATATAAATTCAACTAAGTTTACTCAATTTTGAGATAAAAAAAACTCATTTGCAGATGTATCACTTTTTGAAGCTAAAATTATACTTAACCTATAAGAATTGGGAATCGTAGAAAAGTGATAGGAATTTGGCACCGTAACGGGACTGGGATATTGAAAGAAGGAAATTAATACAAAGATAAACATATCAATAGCTATGATGCTATATTTACCCAAAACTCAAATTATAGCAATGAATAAAATAAAAAATACGGAAGAGTCTGATGAAATTTCTAGATATTGCAATGCCTTTATTTTTTACTTCATAATATAAAACAGCAGACAATAAAATAAAGCAGGTAAACTATGTAATGGTTATATCTGCGATAAATTTTCTCCGATTTTGACAATATTGATCTCATTTGATCCACATTTATTTTTTCCATCAAAAACAAATCCGACTGAACCGATCTGGTCATCATGAGTTAAGAAAAAACCTGAATTCAGTAACAAATTTTGAAAACGACGTATAATCAATGGTGTAGCATTGATTATATGTCGTTTTCAAAATTTGTTACTGAATTGCCATACACGTGGAATTTTCCATAAACCAGCTGCAATTGGCTTCTTTAGTGGTGTTGAGATAATTCCATATTCATAATCTACATGCCAAACTGAGCCGAAATCCAAATTTTCATGAACTTTGGTACCCGGGAACCTATTTAAAAATCGATTTAAAGTTTGTATGGGAGCGATTTGTCGAATCACCCCTCGTCGCATTTCGTACTAGGCGGAGCTGTCAAGCAGTTGCCCAGCTGTCAAAAGGTGATTTCAAAAAATCTTTTTGTAATTGAATTTAGGTATCAAAATAAAGTTTTAAAAATCTGAAAAAAAATCATACTGGCTTATAAAAAGGTGTTCTTTCGAATAAAATCAAAAAATCAATACATTATTCTTAATTTAAAAATTCAATTGGTGATTGGTACAAATTAAGTACCTTACCAAGAAAAAAAATTTAAATTTAAATTTATACGTTCAATATGTAGTCCGTCCAAAGTCTTACACCGTACATGAAACCGTTTTTAATTAGATTTTGTTTTAGATTTTATAGAGGCATTTTAAAATCTTCTCCTGTGTGATAGGGATAGGATTTTTCAAAACACCATCGTTCTTCTTCTGCTATGTTCTCGTTTAGATGTATGCAGAGTACTGCGCCACTTGGGCAGTGGCTGGTATTTTGGGTACTTTCCAGCTACAACTCAGTCAATTTCAGAAATTTAGCAAAACCTCGCGCCGCCCAGCAGGGACTTTGTTTTGTACACATTACAGCACCTCCATGTCACGTAATATACCACACCTCTTATCAAATGTGATACCGTAAGCGTACCATACTTTGCGCACCTAGGGCCATACTTTGCGCACTTTTCAAAAAATCGTTAAACAGTTTTTCTGGTGCATTATGCAAACTTTTTCCCACGGAATACTAGTTAGTGATATGGGGTATGCACTTTGTCTCAGTTTGGATGTAATGATAAATGGAAGAGGAAGACAAATTGATGAGTGAATATGCAGTTGCTTTCCCTCAAATGCTGTAAATAACGTTGTAGAATGACGTAGGTTTTGTTTCAAAATTTGTTTTAGTTTAGATAGCAATACCATAAAGTATTTGTGCACTCTCAATAATGCAATAATAACCAAACTTGTTCCACAACAGAATGTAATATTGAAATGTTATTTAAGGGCTGCTTACCAATTGCTTGGTCATAACAAAATAAGATTGTCCAACAAAACATGTTATGGAAACGTAATGCCTTGATAATTCAATAATAACAAAACAAGATATAAAAACAGGTTTTGTGATTTCGTAGTTATTAATTTGATATTCCCCTCTGCTCGGGAATAAAAAAAAATCCTCTAGGGTAGAAGCTTCAGTTTTGGCCAGTCCGGAGTTTTGGCCATAGTGCGGTATTGAGCCTGTTGCGATCTAAACCGGCGTAAATTTAATTTTTACTAGTAGATCCTAATACAATATGATGATTACAGCTATGAAAACCACACATTTTGATTAAAAACTGGAAGAAAAAAATATATTTCCTTAAATAATCTGCTCCCATATATCTATTTTGGCCAGGGTGCTTCTAATTTGGCCACTCCCATAAGAAATACACGTGATTGGCCAAAATAGAAACCAAACTTAAGAATATAGCCAAAACTGCGGCAGAGCTTCTATTTTGGCCAGTGCCTCTTTTAATACAAAAATCAAGTATTGGCTTGATTTCTGCATTTTTCCTTCAAAATATAGATTGAAATCTTTTATTTGACGCATTGGTTGTTTTCATAGGATTATTGGTTATTTTTATAAAAATGATTTCCCTTAGACTGGCCAAAACCGGTGCCCGCACCCTATACAGACTGAGCATAACACCTGACAACGGACAACACATTTTTCACAACGCACAACAGAACTTTTCATCTGACGAAAAGTGGCCACAAAGCCCACTTAATATGAAATGTTAATAAATATTCTGGAGAAATTTGTTGACATATTTTCAAAAAAATCCATGAAACCCTCCGCAACCTCTAAAAATACGCAATGAAAATCTATAAGATTTGTTTTAAGTGTACTTGAAACTCTCCAAAACTTTTTTAAAATTATTTTTACGATGATGAGAAAAAAATATTGTACTGGCAGACAATTTTGTTGATTTTGATGCTCTATACATTTTGGATGGGATTAAAAATTTATTAAAATCGTTGAGCTTTATTTACTCGAAAGTACGATTTTTTCATTTACTCCCTTTGCGTCTGACCCCATCAAATAAATTCAAAAATATGCAAATTTCTGAAGGATTTTTAGGCATAATCCTTCCTATAATATGACTTTTTCTACTGAAGAACACCCTGAATGAAAATCTCGGAAAATATTCAAGCATCTTTACACTTAAGTTGTCATAATATTCGATTTAAAAACCATCTTCCGACATGGAACTATTTGGCAAAATAAAATCCTTCTTCTCCAATGGACGATTCTTAGTTTAATGTCAAATGGCTGTACGCAAAATTTCCAAATAAATTGAACATCTCTGTTTTTCCAAACAAACTCAAAAGTTAAATATTGTTTTAAACTATTGTTACGACCCACGAACATCCATTTTTGGCTATATGTTTTATACAAGTTTTTGTTTTGAATTTCATCTTTAATTGTTGCACATTATATCTCTGATCGCTCTCAAATTATGCCTTACATGTTTCTCAATTGAGCAACATATTCAAAAACATACACCATCTTCATCACCATTATTTTTCTTCATGCATTTCCAAAAGCTTTTCTATTCTTCTGAAGCACTTTTCGCTTATAACACAAACCAATCCCACCAAATAATGGAACACAACACAAACGCAACTCTTTCAACTTTTCCTTCTGTTGAACAAAGATCAATACATTTCACTACGTGGAATCAAAACATCTTCGTTTGCTTTGACTTTCTTCGCTTTTCATTCGATTGAGACTTGTGTACCCTCCAGAACACTAACTTTCAATAACCCACCTACGCACTCGCGCATTTAAACCTCACCATAACATCGTCGCACAGAGGTTTCTTCTTTCTTTTCTGCATGCAATGGGGAAACAAATTTCATTCTGATTCATTCGATCGAAAGACTATGCTTTCCACCTGGATTCAGGATCCCCTCACAACCCCACACAACACTTACACACCCGTTACAAAACACCATAGGAAGGTAAGTCCCTTTCCGCCGTAGCAGAGATGAGTATCCGAACAATGTGCACTCTTCTCAACTTCTCGATTACGCTGATGAGATTATAAAAGACGAGGGTAAAACTTTTTCTCCTCGAGTCGGATCGGTGGCGACGGTGGCGGCGACGACGAGATGTGGTATCTGATGATGAAATAGTCGACCATGTTCTGAAAATGGGAACAAAACACACAGAGAGAAAGACGATTAGTAAGTTGAGCTTGTGCTTCACGTCACGGTGAAAAGCGAAGGATTCCCTATATAGGGAATTTCTCGGTTTGGTGGAAAATTAAAAATATCCGGGAATTTCTAGGCTGCAGCCCTGCAAATGAAGCAACCTGCCACGCGGTGAGAATTAATTGAAATGTTTGCCATAATGACGTCAAACTTTTACTTGTTCCATTCTTCCGGGCAGTGTGTTTCTACCACACAGCTCCGATTTCACCGCAGATGAATGGGTGCTTTTAAAAGTTGCAAGAAAAATTAACGTCCAACTTTTAAAAATAGAGATTACGGGTCCTGGCCTTGTCGTATGATTGTGGCAGGAGCCACCCACATTGCTTTCTTCATAACTTTTAACTGATTGGATGAAAAAAAATATTTTAAATTATTTGGCTTGATGATTTAGAAATCGTTTATCTGAGTGGGAATAAAATCTACACGTCTTACTTGGTGGAAAATTCCCTCCGTTGAGTCTACGCTAAATTAAAAATCCTTCTTCTCAATTGTACCCGATTCTGGACCAATTGCTTCCAGACATTGTGGACATTAAGTGTCTTGTACCAACTTTTCGAACCCTGTAAGCATAATACCCTCTTCGAATGAGTGTAATCAGTTTCGTACCTTTTAATTCCGCCCTATTGTGCTTATCCTTTGACAGATGCGCGTATTTCGCCTACCACTTGTAGATTACAAGTGGTAGTTGAAATACGCGTATATGTCAAAGGATAAGCAAAATAGGGCGGAATTAAAAGGTACGAAACTGATTACACTCATTCGAATTGAAAGCCAAGTTTACTCCGAACCCACTCCATGAACACGCAACATGGTGCCAGGTTAACAGTGCACTGTTACATATGCTTGAAATATGGCCCAGAAACCGTTATAACTATTTTATTTTTGAAATAAGCGGGATGTCATGTTCGGAGAAATTGTGTATTTTACCATTATCTATAACTTTGTAGAACATGAGAAAGATGTAGAATTAATTATTAGAAAGTTATTGCGAAAAAACCCTTTTTAGGGGACTGATGATAGAAAACCTAACGTACCTTAAAAAGTAACGGAGTTACAAACTTGGAGTCTTTGACAAAGTTGCTCCAAACAACATTTTCTACAACTTTTGTGAAGACGCCAACTTTGTATCTTGAAAAATTCAAAAAATAAATTTTCTATCTCACTTTTAGGGGGATTGATCAATTTCCACAATAGTTCAAAAGAAGCTCCTTCTGATAATGAAAAACTTTCTCGAAGACACCATGGCGCTATACGTCATAGGTAAAAAGTTATTAATTAAGCGCGCCAAAATGACGAAATCAGCCACAGTGCAGTGCCCAGCCGCCACACTACTACCTCAGTACACAACTCTTCGCTGGTGTTCTTTGTAATCGACTGGCCCGTGGAAGCATGCGGTCGTATTAGGACCAAAATCAACTTGTACACTCCTTTCAGGTTGCAGACTGCTGCTCTTAAAACCTCGGGATAAAACGCAGAAAATCTCTCTGTACGATGCACATACAAAATCATCGCATCATGCTGTGGGGTGAAGGTTCGGTTCCCGTTCCGTTTGATACAAATTTTCGTGAGAATAGTTTCTTCTCCGCATCCACTGGTGCATGCTCCGTGTGTCCCTTGTCTAGTGTTAAGTTTCGTTCAGTCTGTACAGATACAGCTTCTGGCTGAAGACGGTGTCCGTTTCTTTAAAAGGCCATATTTAAAAATGTAATGGCATGGGCAAAAAAGAAGGTCTTCTCATGAGGACGACACAATCTCAGAAAAAAAAAACTGGAGGAATCCCAGACGAAATTCTGGAAGGAGTACTCAAAGGAAAATCTGTGAGAATCCCAGAAAGAGCTCCTGGAGAAATCTCAATCCTCAAATGGAGGAGTTCCAAAGAAATTTTAGAATCCCAGAAGGAACCTCTTTAGGAATCCTGGAAAAATGGCAGAGAGAACTTCTAAAGGGATCTTGAATACACTCCAGGAAGAATCTCAGAAGGAGTTTCTTGAAAAGACTTAGAAAGAACTCTTGGAGGAGTCTCGGAATAGAATTCAAGGAAGAATCCTGGATCGAGTTCCTTCAGGAATATCAGATGAATAGTATTCAGAAATTTCAGAAGAAATTCCGGTTAGAATCCTAGAGTAAGCATCTGAGTAAATTCTGGATTAATCTGAGGAGGAACTCCGGGAGCAATATTAGAAAGAATTCCTGTGAGAATCTCAGAAGGAGATTTTGAAGAAATCCCGTAAGGAAGTCCTGGAGGAATCACGGAACGAATTCCTGGAAGAATCACAAAAGGAATTCCTGGAGGAGCCTTGGAAGGAATTCCTGGAGAAATGCCGGGACTCCGGGTAGAACGTCTCCCTGGAGAAATTCCGGAAATAAACTCTAGAGAGATCCCGAAAGGGTTTTCCAATTCCTAGAGAAATCCCAGGAAGAATTTCTGGGAAAATTTCAGACGGTATTCCGGAAGAAAATCCCAGATGAAGCTCCCAAAAGAATCCCACCAGTAAGTCGTTAATTGGTATACTTTTCAACGCGTGCGAATCTAATCTTGATTCAGTATTAGTTCATCAAACCGCGTAGTACGAAACGCAACCTTACCAGTGTTTCACAATGATTCCTACAACCCCACTGGAAGTTTCTTCGGGTAATCTTTCATCAAGAACTCCCTGGGAATCCCACAAGAAATTCCTGGAGGAGTCCTGTAACAAATTTGTGGAGAAATCGCGGAGCATTTTTTGGGGAAATCCCGGATGGATTTCCTGCGGAATCCCAGAAGGATCTCCTGGAGAAATGCCACCGTGCCATCATTGGCGTATCTAGGATTTTTTCCTAGGGGTGCCTTGAGGGTGCCAGTTTCAGTGGCTTCCAGGTTGTTTTGCTTCTTTTTCTTTCGTAAAAGGAAATACCGAACCATCCTTAATTTATTTCATGAAATAATGATATACTGCGTAGCGGAAAAAAATAGCCCGCAAATTTGAACGCGCTATATTTTGAAGAACACTTTTTTTAATCCGAACCGTTGTACAAATTTAACACTTTCCCCGTCATGTGGGAGGTTTGAAAACTTGATAACTTGATTGCGTATAATACATAGAAGTATTTTCAGTTTGATTTTTTTTCCTCCCCTGTTGGGGAAATTAAGCCACTGCGTCCAATAGGCTAAACTTTTGTGGCATAAGTTTGAACTTAACAATCATCGAGACAACCCCTTTGTTTGGTAGATTGAAAATAATCAGGTCCGAAAGAATACATTTTCAGAGCAAGTGTAAATCTCTGAAACCATAAAATATCCACAAATTTGCGTGTAACTTGTATTCATTGTGACATCCTCTTTGTTAAAATAGTTTTCAAGAACAATTGAAAGAGTTATAAATACTTAAAATTGCATATTCAGAACTGAAACCCGGAATTTGGTTCGATTTTTCTCTTCGGAATTCTGGTGCTCGCACCAAATTACGATTTCGAATGAATTGATAATATATCTGTTGAAAGAAATTGTGTATACCCGAGTAGGTGAAAAAATCTAATGAATATATATTCAGTTATGATTGATTGAATTACTGAAGAGCAAAAACTGAAATTGGTTTGATTGATATAAGAGGTAAAAGAACAGAAATAATAGCAAAATCTAATATGATGAACTACTCAATAATAGCTCGTTAAGATATTACAAGATCAAAACAATAGCAGACAAGATTTGTCACTTTTTTCTAGAAAATAAAAATAAAAAAAATTCAGCATCCAGCATCGAACTAACGACCTTAGGATTCACAGGCGGCGATGGCTTAGTATTGGTGGCTTGCTATTGTAAATAACATGGGAATAAGAGCATGCGGTTCCTCGTTTCCACAGCTCAAGGGTCACATGGCATTTCACTAACATTGAGCCATCACTATGGGTGTATGTGTTCCATTTGTACGTATAATACAAGACATTTGTGTTTTCGGCAAAACATTCTTTTGGTAATACCTCAGGGAATATTCCTAGTAATTTATTTGGAAATTGTTTTGCAATTTATTTCAATTAAGCTTCTTTTGCCAATCTCCCAGCAATTGCTTTGGATTTGGCAAATATCTTCGGTAATATCTTTGGATCTCCTTCGGCAATTTCTTTAATTTTTTTTTTTTGGTAAAACGTTTGGAATTTGATACTGAACACCTTTCACGCATCCTTTGAAAACTTTCATAGAAAATTACTTTGAAAATTTCTTCGGCAATTCCATTAGGAGTTTACTACATTGGCAAATCTTTTGAAATGTTTTCTCGGGAGTTGCATCGCCAATTTTTTAGTAGTCTTTCGTGCATTGTTTTGTTATTGTCAACAATTCTATTGATATTTGCTTTTTAAAATTTTCTAGTTACTCTTCAGGCAATATTTTTGGGAATTCTTTTATTTTGTAATTCATTCAACAATGACTCTGGGAGGAACTTTCTCACATTTTTTTTTGTAGTGTCTTCGGAAAGTCATTCTATTTTTTTGGAATTTTCGTCGATTTTTTGGACTTTTATTATCTATACTATTCGGTATTCCTTCGCCATTTCCTTCGAAAACTCCTTCGGAATTTCGTTTATAAATCGCTTCTATAATTTTGATGAAAATTCTTTAGACAATTTCTTCTAGTTTACTTCAGTAATTATGTAAGGAATTCCTGCAGCAATTCCGATTGGAATAACCTTCGGCAATTCCGATGTTACTTGCGTATGAATAAAAACTCTAGAGGAATTCCTGGATGAGTCTTTAGAAAAATCCCTGGAAAAATCAACGACATTTCTGGAAGTATCCTAGGAAAACTGCCTAGCAGAATTCCAGCAAGAATGGTAGGAGAAATCCCTAGTGGAATTCCTGCAGGTATCGTAGTAAAAATTTCAGGAGGAGACATAGGAGGCATTGCTGAAACAATGATAAATATTTGGAGATATCCCAGGAATTAAGTCCTTTAGGATTTCCAGTAGGATGCATCGAAGGCAAGGCTCATAGGAAGATTGTCTTGAATAATCCCAGCAAGTTTTTCAATAAATCCCTGGAAAAATTCTTAGAAGAATCCCTAGAAGAATTCCGGGAGGTATTACAGTAAGAATTTCTGGAGAAGTCCTAGGAGGAATTGCTGGATGAATTACAGCAGAAATAGCTTGAGAAATCCAGCTGAAATTCTTGCAGGAAGACCAAGAGGAGTTATTAGAAGGATTCTGGGATGTATCATTAAAGAAATCTCAGCAGAAATCCTAGGAGGAATTGCTGGAGGACACTATACAGGAATTTCTAGTGAATCCCCATCAGGAACGCCTGGGGGAATCCAAAGATAAAATCCTTGGAATACCTAGAGAAGTTCCTGCAAGAACCGGTAGAGCTATTCTGCAAGAATCTATTGCAAAGGCCCTGAAGGAATCGTAGGAGGAATTTCTGAAGGAATCTCAGGAAGATTTCCCGGAAGACTTCCAGCCACAATGCTAAGATCAATTTGTATAGGAATCACTAGAGGAATTTCTGGGCATATTATAGTAAGAATTTCTGGAGAAATTGCTGGAAGAACCGCAGGAAAAGGTGTTTGAGGTTTTCTTGGAGGAAGGCCAAAAAGAGTTTCTGCAAGAATTCCATGAGGATTTTCTGGAGGAATCTTTGGATAAAATCTCTGAAGGAATTCCTGGATGAGTCCTGGAATTCCTGGATAAGTCCTTGGAGAAATCCGTGTTAGAACAATCAAAGGAATTCCTGCAAGAATTCCAGGAAGTTTGCCTGGAAAGACCCCAGAAAAAGCCATGGGAAAGCTATAGAAGAATCCGTAGCATAACTTCTGAAGTACCACAGTTTGAATTTCTGGAGGAAGAATAACTGGAATAACCGCAGGAATTGCTTGAGTAATCCCAGCTGGAATATCTGGAGGAATTACTAGAACTCCAGGTGGTATCATAGAAATAATTTCTACAGATATTCCAGAATCAGGAATGTCCGGGTATCCTAAGAGAAGTTCCTCTAACAAATTCCTGGAGGAATACCTACAGTTCTCCTGGAAAGAATTGGTAAGAGTATACTGGAGGAATCCCTGATGGAGTTGCAGGAGGGATTTCTGGAATCTATGAGAGTCTCAGAAAGATTTCCCGAAAGTATTGCAGCAAGTAAGTATGCCAGGAGAAATCCCTAGAAGTATTTCTGAAGGAGTCCTTATGAGAATTGCTTAAAGAATCCCAGCTGGAATTCATGGAGGAAGGTCAATAGAAGTTTTTGGAGAAATCCCCTGTGGAATTTCTGGAAGAATTTCCGGAACAACTTCCCTAGTAGAATACCAGAAGGTACCACAGTGAGAATTTTTGGAGGAGTTCTAAGAGAAATTGCTAGAAGAATCACAGCAGGAGTTGCTTGAGGAATCCTAGCCACAATTCCCAGAGGAAGACCAATATAAGCTCCTGAAGAAATTCCATGAGAAATTTCTGAAAGAATCTCTGAATAAAATCTCTGTAGAAATTCCTGGAAAAATCACTGGAGGAACTTCTGAAAGAATCCCAGGAAGATTGTCTTGAATAATACCAAAAGGAATTCCTGAAGGAATCCCAAAAGACATTTTTAGAGGAATCCCTAGAAGAATTCCGAGAAGTATCAAAATAAGAATTTCCAAAGAAATCCTAGGAGAAATTGCTGGACCAATTATTGCAGAAATTTCTAGTATGTACAACCCCATCTGGACTGCTTGGAGAATTCAAAGAGAAATTTATTGAAGAAATATCGGGAGGAATCCATAAAGGAAGCCTAGAGAAATCACTGTATGAATAGATAGAAGTATTACTGGAGGAATCCATGGAGAAGTCTGTTGATTGTTCAGGTATATACAGGGGATAGACAAAATTATGGGGACACGCAAAATTTTCACTTTTCAAAAAATGTTCAATTTGCTGTAACTTTTTAAACAGTGCATCAAATACTCTCAAATTTTCACTGTAAGTTGATCAACTATTTGTGTATCAGTGGACAAAACTTGGAAAAGTTCGGGCTATTTTGCAGGAAGTTATAGGCATTTTAGAAAAAGGGAGAATTATCCGATAGCCAACTTTGAGCTGTTATATCTCCGGATTCAATGACCCGAATGCAATGAAATTTTGACCATTTATGACTTATAAAATGAGCCCTGAAAAATATTTGACTTAACTTGAAATTATTAACAAGAGGTAAAGTTATAGCAATTTAATTTATTTTATGATTTTTTAGTAAATTGGTCTATTTTTAATATGCATCCCATTACTTTTTCAATAAGTTTCCGGCTATGTTGTTACTCTCTTTCAAAATATACTTATATTTGAGACAATTAGAGGAAATTTAAATGAACTATAATTAGTATATTGAATTTTGAAACGATGTTGAAATTTAAGAAAATTTGGTATTTTATTAGAAAAATAATCTAATCGTTATAATTTTCTTCCGTGGTAAGAATTTTAAGTTAAGTCAAAAAAAAAATTCAAAGCTCATTATATAAGTCATAAATGGTCAAAATTTCATTGCATTCCGTTCATTCAATCCGGGGATATAACAGCTCAAAGTTGGCTATCGGATAATAATACCTTTTTCTGGAATCTTTATAACTTTGTGCAGAATAGCCCGATCTTTTCCAAATTTTGTCCACTGATACACACTGATGATCAACTTACAGTGAAATTTTGAAAATATTTGAAGCGCTTTTCGAAAAGTTACAGCTATTTGAAAATTTTTTGAGAAGTGAAAAATTGGCCTGTCCCGATCATTTTGTCTATCCCCTGTAAGTATTTCCGGGTGTGATTAAGTTTTGTTCAAATGTGCCATTAAAAAATATTATAATTATTGTGATAAGTTTTAAATTTTAGGTGGCTGTCAAGGAAAAAATCTAGGGGGTGCCAAATTTGTTCTAGGAGGTGCCAGGCACCCCTGGAACCCCCCCCTAGCTACGCCAATGCGTGCCATCATCATGTCATAAATCAGCACACTTTCCCGCACACACGCAAACCTCATACCTTGGATTAAATTAAACCACCCCATGAACCACCCATAAAGCTGGCATTTTTTTTCAAGTCCGATGGTGACGACCCAAGTAACAATGAATGCTGAACAGTGAGAGTTTTAGCTGAACAATAGCTGGTTAATGGTGTCAATGGCTGAACACAATAACAGTTGAATATTGGTCTGAAGTATGGCTTGTTCATCCTCTTTAATCAGCAATACATAGATGGCTGAATATCAAGTTGAATAGAATATTATTCATCTAGGTAACCAGCTTTAAAACAAACACCAACATGCAGAATTCATCATCTGTTGTTCAACCTTTAATCAAATAATTTTTGACAGCTGGCCCAAGCGTGGTTTTCGTGAAGTTCACATCGCTTCTTCAGCCTCAATACAGACTTAGTTTAACTTATGTTCATGACTTTTTAGACACAACAAGTAATGCTCTTGTTTTCGAGAATATGTATACAATTGTGTGTGGTGTAGGTGCTAAGATGAGTGACTACACGGGTAAAATTCTGCTCCCAAAAATCATAAAAACGACTCATGATTTCATGAGCCTAGTACATTTTCGTTTTATAAAAATACACGATGATTTGTAATCATGATAGTATGAGCCATTGTCTCGTAACGCTACCAATGCGTTATTTTTTTTCCTGAAATCATAAAGCTAAATCATATTTTTGAGATTTTGAATCATGGTTTCGGGTGCGCATCGCTTATGAATCAGACAGATTTTCTAGGACCATGAAGCTAAATCATGTTTTGAAAATTTCGAATCATGGTTTCGGGTGCGCATCGCTTATGGATCTGAGGACCATGAAGCTAAATCCTGTTATTGAGATTTCGAATCATGGTTTCGGGTGCGCATCGCTTATGAATCTGACAGATTTTCTAGGACCATGAAGCTAAATCATGTTTTGGAGATTTTGAATCATGGTTTCGGCTGCGCATCGCTTATGGATCTGAGGACCATGAAGCTAAATCATGTTATTGAGATTTCGAATCATGGTTCCGGGTGCGCATCCTTTATGAGTCTGGTGGATTGAAAAAAAAATAAAAAAAAATTGCCGCCATTTCGGAGGTGTTTAATGATGACCCAAAAGCAAAATATGTTTCTATAGTAATCACTATGAAGAATATTCGTTAGCACAGAAAGATGCGATTAGGATGGTGCTGGTGTCGTTTAACCGGAACAGGAACGAAGCCGTAACGGGATCGAACGGATCCGGGGCGAGGAATGACAGCCGCAGCCGGTTGAGCTGGAATGAGAATGATGGCGTGCAATTGAATGTTACTTACACATTATTTTTTCAATCATTAGGAAGAAATTTCAACATGCTTTTTTTTTTACTCACGCGTTGCTAAACGGAGCCGGTACAGGAATAGAATCGGACACTGCCGGGACGGTGCCTGCGTCGTTTTTATGCGGCCGAAATGGCAGCCACGGCAGCAGCCACGTTTGAGCTAAAACAAGAACGATGGTGTGCAATCAAATTTAGAAATGAGTAAAAACAACGTAAGAAAACATTTGCGGCACATTTTACTTACCAGTTTCTTTGAGAGAATGGTTTCACGAAGAACACACTAGAACGCTAATAACACAAAAAGTGACACAACTATTGTATTTTAAACTATATTTCAATTAAAATAATAGCTTTTTTTCATTTTTTCCACCAATCACCAACGATACTACATACTGAATGTTCACATTTTGACAGGTGTGCGGAGTGCGCGTAACGCTTGATAATTTTCATGAGTTCAAGCTCATTAAAATGGTTGCAACGAATCATGATAGTAGTTGCTCAGTTCATGAAATTATGATTCGTGATCATGATTTCATAAAATGACAAATCTATATGTTTTATGATTTGTGAATCATAAAAACAGGATCAAATTTGTTTCCGTGTATATATCACATCTCTTCTGGAAATAGACGCAGCGAATGGTAAAAATAGGCTCACGAAAGTGTTTTTATTTTATTTTCACACAATTAATAAACTGATGATAAATCGACTGTTTGGTGAAACTGATTATGTTTGGCTACGCAGTCATTTATTGAAAAAACGACGTTCTTTATTTGCGAATAAAGAACGTCGTTTGTTCAATAAATGACTGCGTAGCCAAACATAAACAATAAATAAATTTAATTGATTACTGATTAAGCGCATATTCAGCCTTAAATCAGCCTTCCAATGAGCCTCTAATCCGCTAAAGGTTGAATAAAATCACCAAAATTAGATGTTTAGGAACTGAACAAAGGATCACTGATTTCAAATAGTTGGAGAAACCATATAGATAGAAACGTTTGCACAGCATCAAATTGTTACCAGTCGTCAAATTGTCCAAATCGTGAACCACACCGGCAGCAGTTTTGCTGTGTCCCGGACAACGACTCGGATAAGAACTGATAGTTAAACCAATCACATAAGACACGATGGCATTCCCGGGCAGAAAAGAATTACAAAACAATTGCAAGTTTTACCATTCAAAACGAATTACTGAATGGTAAAATTTGTCATTGGTTTGTTTGAAATAAGTGACAAAAGGGCAAAAATAATAACTGACATTGTTCGATAAAATAACTAAAGAATGTCAAATTTTGACATTACAATGGCAAACCAAGAACAAAAAAATTAAGATTGAGAATTGCAAAATATACCATTATTGAGTTATTGAAAATAGAACAATATCAAAATTAGTTATTCCCTTGTCATCTATAAGAAGGGTATATTAAGTTGTTTATTCCAGTAACAAAATGAAAGCTTAGGTATAAGTTTTTTGGATGGAAAGTAATTGCAAACAAATATCAAAATTTACCATTAGAATAACCAAAGTTCAAATTTTGTCATTATGTTGTTCTTGATAAGTGCCAAAACTGCGAGTGCATCAAATTCGCAAAAGGTCAACAACATCTCACCAATTGCAAAATTTGTTATGATAGCAAAATGAGACATTCAGCAGTTATTCTTCCAAATTTTAAAATGACAAGCGAATGGCATATTTTGATATGATATCATATTATGCTATTCACATGTTGTTTTAAGCTCTTCATGAAGAACTCATGAATGACAAAATAAGTTATGACAATAAAATTTGTTATTCTTTTGTTTTTGGTTTGCCATTCACCTCTACCCGGGATGAGAAATCAACCAAGCGGCATCCAAATTGCTAATATAAAGCAATTTAGCAGTCGAACTGCTATCATACGGCAGCAAGCGGATGCAATGCAGTTTTAAAGCTGGAATACAGCTTATTCAAATGCTTATTGGTTACCTGGGTATATTCTGAAAATAAAACTCCAAAATGCCACTAATTTTATCTAAGCTGTTCATTTTGTTTCGGACAAGGATAAGCTTTCTCTTATTTTTATTTGGAAAAATGAAGAGTGCCCAACTAACAATCACTCATTATACAAGCACCTTTAGGACGAATTGATACAGCATGACGCTGCTTGACATTTGGATAATTTTCAGGCACAACCTTTGTTCGGGTTTTGTTCACACATATTTGGAGAAACTATAAAGCATAGTGTTGTATACCAACTGAATTGTTTGTTGTTAAATCGTTTTACAACTTTATAGTGAAGCATCCGACATCCTGATGACGTGACCCGCCCACCGTAGCCTCCCAATTTTCGCGGTATGGACGATGGTTGGTTCTCTCAGCAGCTGATGCAGCTCGTGGTTCATTCGCCTTCTCCAAGTCCCGTCTTCCATCTGCACTCCGCCGTAGATGGTACGCAACACCTTCCGTTCGAAAACTCCAAGGGCGCGTTGGTCCTCTGCACGTAGGGTCCACGTTTCGTGCCCATAGAGGACGACCGGTCTAATCAGCGTTTTGTAGATGGTTAACTTCGTGTTACGGCGAACTTTATTCGATCGTAGAGTTCTGCGGAGTCCAAAGTAAGCACGATTTCCTGCCACAATGCGCCTCTGAATGTCTCTGCTGGTGTCGTTGTCGGCGGTCACCAGTGAGCCCAAGTACACGAATTCTTCAACCGCCTCGATTTCATCACCGTTGATATAAATTCGGGGTGGCGGGCGCGGTGATTCCTCCCTGGAGCCCTTTGCCATCATGTACTTTGTCTTCGACACATTAATGACTAATCCGATTCGTCTGGCTTCACTCTTTAGTCGGATGTACGTTTCCGCCATCGTCTCAAATTTACGAGCAATAATATCAATTCTAGTGAAGGTTCGACTGTATCGTTTCAACTATCATTAAAAACGGCTACGCAGTCTCGAAATTAGCAAACGATGTTTATTACTTGCCCCGTGTCGAAACGTTGGGCAAGTAATAAACATCGTTTGCTAATTTCGAGACTGCGTAGCCGTTTTTAATGATAGTAAATAATATCAATATCATCAGCGAAATCAAGCAGCTGAACGGACTTCGTGAAAATCGTTCCACTCGTGTTTATCCCCGCTCTCTTTATTACACCCTCTAAAGCAATGTTGAACAGCAAGCACGAAAGACCATCACCTTGCCGTAACCCTCTGCGAGATTCGAAGGGACTCGAGAGTGTCCCTGATACTCGAACTACGCACATCACTCGATCCATCGTCGCTTTGATCAACCGTGTCAGTTTATCCGGGAATCCGTAATTGTGCATAATCTGCCATAGCTGTTCTCGATCGATTGTATCATACGCCGATTTGAAATCGATGAACAAGTGATGTGTGGGCACGTTGTATTCGCGGCATTTCTGCAACACCTGGCGGATGGCGAACACCTGGTCCGTTGTAGCGCGTTCACCCATAAATCCAGCCTGATATTGCCCCACGAACTCTCTTGCAATCGGTGATAGTCGGCGGCATAAAATTTGAGAGAGTATCTTGTAGGCAGCGCTCAGTAGTGTGATCGCGCGGTAGTTCTCGCAATCCAACTTGTCGCCCTTTTTGTAGATGGGACACACGATACCTTCCATCCATTCATCCGGTAATACTTCGTCTTCCCAAATCTTGGTAATGACCCAGTGTAGTGCTCTCACCAGTGCTTCTCCACCGTATTTTAGAAGCTCGCTTGGTAGTTGGTCTGATCCAGCGGCTTTGTTGTTTTTCAACCGGCCAACCTCCTCCTCAATCGCTTGGAGGTCAGGGGCCGGAAGTGCCGAGAGCTCTCGGCGTATACTGATTAGACACCAGCAAAACAAACTGCTTGGTCTGGTGGCTAGGTATGCGAAGTGCGACAAAAAGCCTCGGCTTCATAAAAACAATTCGCTCTCTCTTGTAGTGGCCCGAGCAGAAGCAAATATGTCTCTCAAATAAAGATAAATCAATCAATCAATCAATCAGAAGCAAATATCTAAAGAATACCAAACTCAGGTATGGAAAAACGAATACCTACAACCTGAATGGGGTATTAAGAAGCCCTGCATAAGAGGTAAAATACCTAAAATAATAACTGGTGTGTATTCTGTGCATAACTCGTGAATAATGACAATACCTCAATAATAATCTGCGATTTTTCCATATAAATAGTGTTTTTTCCATAATTGAATGATACCACAAGCAGTCCTCAATACCAAACCAATAACTCGCAGAAGTATTTTATCAATACCCACTGAATACCAAAGTAAGATATTTCCAATACCTGGGTAACCGACCAATAGCTTGCCTTGGTATGATACCTGACTTTGGTATGCTGCAGTAATTCGTTCCTGCTCGGGTAGTGGGCACAAACGCGAGTTTGGATTGGCATCTAAACCGAAAGATGGGTTTGTGAAAAAAGTGTGTTCATGGTGTGGTTTCGGAATCAATTTGGCTTTCTATTCCGCAGAGTCATTTTCCTGTTCTGTGGCTTAGTTGGTTAAAACCTCGGTCTAGCGAATACGGAGTCATGGGTTCGAATCCCACCAGAACGCGTTTTTTTCTCAAATTTCATCTCTTAATTTGTCAATTACCAACATTTTGTGCCTTCCAGTTACGGGTTCTAGTTGAATTCCGTGGGATATTACGAAAAGTGTTTAAGAAGTGGGATTCGATTCCAGTTCCACGACGAGCTTGCAATGCACTCTAATCATCCCACCAAGTCCACTCCACACCAATATTCTTGAATATCCGTCAGTATGAGTTTCTAAACAATAGTTCAGCAACAAGCTATTTTGCATTTTCTAGCTTCTCAGATTGCCCGGGGAGTACCTAATTTCATAAATTTAATGAAACAGTTTAAAGTAAAAAGTATTAATTCAAAAACTGAAAGTAATAATTCTGAAATCTCCTGCTCTCTCTGTAGCTCGTCAGTCACTACCGAATAAATAGTCGCAACATCATCATCACTGCCGACATCATCGAGTTTGGCACGGACAGGAGGAAGGAGATATTCCCCCACTCACGACTAATGGGTTTGGCCACCCATGGAGCACCACCATCAGCGGCCACGCCAGTTGCAATGGATTTATTTGAAGGATGATGGAACTTTCCTGACCCAACGATAATCGATTAATTCGTACACACTGGTGCTGTACCGCTGCTGTACCGGCAGATGTGCAGAACTGCGGTGTTTAAATATTTTTGTGACCTTTTTTTCGGCGGTGTATTTTTTATGCTCTAGATACAACAACGAGGACCGGAAAACACGTTGACCTGCCCATTTGAAGCACAGGAAATGAAAAGTGCATGTATTTTTCAACGTTATGCGGTGAACCAGGAAGCACGATTAATAATTTTAAAGGAAGTTAATTGTTTCTGTTCTCAGTATGTACATGCTGGAAAGTTTTTTTTAATTGCATTTGAAGCATGTTCTTCATTTTGGTATGACGTCCATACTAGGATAAACCCTGTTTCTCAGGTTAGTGTTCTATAAGTACTTCCAGCAACTATATAGCAATAACAAGAACATTTTTAATAATAAGCCATAATAAATAACTGGCGGCTCCATCGAGCTTTGCACAACAGCAATGGAAGGAACAGGAGGGGTATGGTAGTTATAAGATTGCTATATTGAAATAGTGTGAAAGCGTCTATGCCTAGTTTCCCTATTCATCCCACTTTCCTATATACCCGAGCAGAAGAAAATATCAACAGCACATTAAAATTTGTTATTTTGGCCTAATAACTGTATAATGGAATCAGTAATTTTTATGTTATTAGCATGACATATTATGTTATAAACTTGTCTGTCATAAGCGGCAAAATAACAAATATCATAACAAAAAAATGTTCCTAGAAGAATAATTCAATAACATGGTTTGTTAGATCAATTACAACTTAATAACAGGAAATTTGTTAACTTGTTACTGTTGTGTTATTCCTTATCACATATTTGTACATTCTCTATAGCAGAATAATAACTAAACATGTTCTACAACAAAATATATTATTGAAATCTTGTGGATATATCCCAAAAACTTAAATATAACAAAATAAGATTGTCAAACAAAACATGTTATTAAAATGATATATTTTGAAAAGTTAACAAGACCAAATTATGATATAAAAACAGGCTATGCGATTCTGTTGTTATCAATTTGCTATTCTCCTCTGCTCGGGTATAAATTACACAAATCTTTTAAAGAACACTTTCATTCTGCTAGCCCTAATCAGTTAAAATGAAACTAATTTCATCCACAGTAATAAACAACCAGTCGCCTACAGCAAATTGAAATGTTTACACTTTATAAATCATCCGTACGCCGAATGAAAGCATTTCATTTCACAGCCACAACGTTTGCACCGCGTCTCGGCATTTGAAGATCGAGAATGTATCTCTCCATTAACTGCTCTAACTAACTATGACATGCAGTGCAGTGTGTCAAGAGATGAGGACAAATTACATCGAGAACTGAACGCAAATACACACAGCGCGGTGGCTTTGACCGGTGTGCTCCTAAGGTATATAATACGCTAAGTCACAGCCGGATGGATCAGTAGGTAAGTTAGCAAATGTTGAGGGAAAGAAAAAAGCAACTTGGGCCCGGCCTAATCCCGGTGGCAACTGAAAAGATCCATTTGATAAATTGAGATAAACATAACATTTTTGGGAGGCTGCATTTGACAGAATGGTAATGATGCTCCCGGGGCGGTAGATACCTGTAAATAAATTTTCCCGTATCAGCAAGGTCTGGTTCTGGTGTGAAGGAAGTGATATCGTATCATCCAAAACTGGAAGACACCTTCCGGCGAGGCGGCGAATCTCATCAGACAAAAAGCGTTCACATTTACAAGTTCCAATGGATGCGATAATGCGATGGAACTGCGACTCTTCCTTGCTGGAACTTTTCAAGGTATCAAAAGAGAATTTATTTTAATTCAAGAGTCAAGTGCAAAATGTGTTTCGTTTGTTTTGGTTGATAAATCGACACTGATTTTTCATTTGGGCCTAACTGACATTTTTGAGTTCTCTTCATCGATCCTCTCTTTGTGTTATCACAGAATGTGTATTGAGTATTCCAAAGATTTTTTGGTTGAAAGGCGAAGAAGACGACTACAAGTTGCTATAGAAACAAAAAGAATAATGGTTTTGTTTGTTTTGATCAAGTTATTAGCAAAAGAGAGAGTCGACGAAGAGAAATCGATCAAGTGAGTTAGGCCCTTATGGAAAATCATTGTCGAAATATAAACCTCTCGAGTTGACAGTAAATTATTTTCTTAATCTTAAAAATATGATAAGGGTACACTGATAAAATTGCAAACTTTAAGTTTATAAAGCTCGTTTTAATACAATTTATAAGACATTGTTATGATTGCCTTTATTTGAATGAATATAATAATCATAACAACCTGTTTAGCTTTGATAAGGTGACGCATGAGACGTATGCACCCTATTAATCATCATTATGTTTGGCCAAACATAAATTTTATGGTTCCTTTCCTATAGTTAAAAATTATGTATGTTCACACATACTTTTTAACTTTGGCTGATTCAGTTTTCCAACGGTCATCAAGACGATTGTTGCGGCCATCACAGGAACTTTCAACATTGAAAAACCAACTTTCTTTCGTGGATTCAGCTGCTGTATTGTCGAGGTAAGCTTCCATTCTTATATAAAAGAATTATATTGTTTGATTGCAGTTTGTTTTTTTTTTATTCAGCGCCACTCAAAGTTGGCCGGGACAAATATGGGACCTAGCCATTCCGGCGGAACATGCATACTCATGATTGTCTTCCGCGACCAAAGCGATTTTTACCTTCTGGACCACAAGCCGCCGAAGCAACAGCAGAGCGGACAGCATTGTTTTTTCTCGCCCACCACATTGGCATTCGATGGACTTGGTCCCCACAATGTGAATATCAATGATCAAGAAACGATAAGCGGGATCCAACCACCGACGAGATCCCACTTCGTAGATGAAATACAAGGCGCGCTGTCGAAAGGATGTCGGAGTTGATGCGCTATTATCATATTCTTCTAGTTGAAATATCTTTAGTAAAACGTTTTGCCGATAAATAAAAGAAAATTATTTTCTAAAGAAAAACAAACAAGAGTTTATTTTGAATAATTTAATTTATAATTATCATTAAAAATTGAGACATAATGATTATGAATAACATAATATAAAAGCTATAAGCCTCACACATACATTTTATTTGTCAAGACAAATCGAAATCATAAGACTTGAAACATAAATTTTATTACTGATGAATGCCATAAAAAGTATGTTTGTCTCCTTTATTATTTATAAGTAGCGACAAATTGCAAAAAATTATGTAGTTTCACACATAAAAGGTATACGGAAAATCGTCTCAGTGTACAAAATGTGTACTACGCATAAGTAGATCCGATCATGCTGAGAGTATCTCGGTTCGATTCCTGGTATGTCCAGGGTCTTTACGCAAAGGAAACTATTTTATCTTCCTAGATACAGTCTATCTTCGTGCCTACCATACTATTCAACCAGATCAGAAAGACATAACAAAAAAATATATAACACAATGTCATAAACGGTTAGTGGCTATATCAACGTGCGTTATATTAAGATAGGGTATCGGGATGCTTCGTTGGCATAGTTCTCTCGTTATCTTAACGTAAACCAAAACTCAAAAAACCACGCATAACTGGAGATCGGAAAAGCTATGCGTCAAACAACTGTAACATTTCGTTTCAATTTTAGCACTTTAGAGCATTAACATTGAATGAAAATGTCACTTTGTTTAGCTTTTGTAGACGCCATGGTTCTTCGGCTTAGTGGGTAGTCTATACACATGATCATAAATGACATGATTTTGGGACATTTTGAATTGACTTTTCGATAACTGAAAATTTGATGCAACGGTCAAAGACGCTATTTTGAACTTGTATATCTGTGTTCAACGAATAAAAACTATTTTACAAATTAAATGTGGGCCAAATATTGAGGACTTTTTTTACTGTGTATCCAAATCTTGGCTCATTTGTAAAGTGACGTCAAAAACATCAATAAAATGACGTAAACAACATTGCTTGCGTATGAACCAGAAAGAACGAACAGGATTTTGTGTGTGGTGACTGTAAAAATATAACACAATAATTGGGTTGCGTTGTTTTCGTTACTAGTTTGAGAAATAACTGTATTTTAAGTGATTTATTTAGTTTTGTTAAAACTCGCCTCCGAAAATGTAATTTGAAAGTAGGATTAGTGAACAAACAGTGATCATACTTCAACAGAAATATTGAAAAAATGAGAGAATAAGTTGTTCTAGCGCTCGGTATTGCTTTCCAACGTTGTATCCACTAATAAGCCAATTTTTGTACCATAGACCAACATTGCTTACCATCGCATCGAATCTTTTCAATGTAATTAAGCAAGTCCTTGAATATTTACGTTAGTTTACTTTCAAGTGTAGTATAGTAGGCTATACTTTAACGTCATCAGTTACATGGTATTAGACAAAAGAATTCAATTTATGAGAAAAATGCAAAAAAGCACGTTTTCCCATACTAAATTCCATACAAATTTCAATCACAAAGCGGACCCAGTCTAGTGACATTGAAGGAAAATTGCAACCTGTATATCACAACGCAGTTGATACATTGACCCCAATTACTGACGAGAATCTTCCTCCTTCTCACTATACTCCGACGATATTTGAAACAACAAACATACAAATCTAATTCTAGCAAACGGAGCATCTTTGGCATCATTTGCTCAAAACTAGAAAACAAACATATCACTAACAAATCCGTGCTTCAAGGATCCGTTATACATGTCACTATAGTTTAAACAAATGCTGCTATGTACCAACCTACTAATGCAGGCGTTTTGCTACTCCTCCACTGCATTGGTTTTATGGTTCTGAATCATACCGAGTGTATATTTTTTATTTGGTTTATGAATCAGTCAATTTCGTCGGCTGTCACCCGTTGTAAATAGTACCCTTGTAACATGTAGCTTTGCAACTAGGTAAAGTTGCAATAACTATACATACATTCATTTGTTCAACATCACATTCAAGACAACACATAATCAACAATAGTACGCCACAATATGTACTCGGTTTGTGGCTGCCGTTCTCCATCCTCGGTCGCGCCCAATGCTCGCCCAGGCCACGCTCCACCTGGTCCGCCCATCGTGCTCTCTGCGCTCTACGCCATCTTGTGCCAACCTGATCAGTAGCAAACACCAGCTTTGCAGGGTTGTTGTGCGGCATTCTTGTTACATGATCTGCCCATCGTATCCTTCCGGCTTCGGACACCTTCTGGATGCTGGGTTCGCCGTAAAGTGCAGCGGTCTCGTGGTTCATCCTTCTCCGCCACACACCGCCGAAGATCGTCCTTAGCACGCGTCGCTCGAAAACTCCGAGTGCGTGCAGGTCCTCCTCGAGCATGGTCCATGTCGCGTGCCCGTAGAAGACCACCGTTCTTATTAGCGTTTTGTACATGATACATTTGGTGCGTTGGTGAATCTTTTTAGACCGCAGCTTCTTCTGGAGCCCGTAGTAGGTCCGACTTCCGCTGCATTGGCGTAGCTAGGGGGGGTTCCAGGGGTGCCTGGCACCCCCTAGATCAAATTTGGCACCCCCTAGAATTTTTCCTTGACAGTCACCAAAAATTTAAAACTTCTCACAATAATTCCAACATTTATTAATTACAACAAAACTTAAGCACATCCGAAATCTATATATATAAAAATGAGTTGCACTTCCCTTTGAGGCAACAAAAGTCACGAACGGCTGAACCGATCAGAATGAATCTTGCACGATTCAGTTCGTATTCGTGCTGGCTGTGTTTATATGTACAAAAAGTTACAAAAATCAACTAGAAAAGTAAAAAAAATGATAAAGTACTGATTTTTATGAGCTGGGAAGGAAATCAACACGATCAAAAATGAAACCAATCTAGAGTGCGGTGGGTTTTTGAGCCTAACAGTTGTCAAACCACCACAAGATGGCAAGACAAAGTTTGCCGGGACAGCTAGTTACTTATATAACTGTTGCAAGTTTTGGCGTTTTGGATATTGGTAAGAACACTCAACTAAACTTCCCTTAGGTTAGAAATTTCTGCCGAGATTAATCCAGCAAATTCTGCTAGGATTTCTTCGGAAATTCTTACTATGATTCTTCTCAGAATTTTCCTAAGGAATCCTCAAAAAAATTCTATTAGGGTGTTTCTTCAGGAATTTCTGGTGGAATCATTCAAGCAATCTTCCTGAGATCCTTTGAGAAGTTCCTCCGGTGATTCTTCCAGGAATTCCTTCACAGATTTCATTCAGGGATTCTTCTAGAAATTTCTCTTGGAATTCCTCCAGGCGCTTATATTGACCTTCATCCGGGAATTGTTACTAGGATTTCTCAAGCATCTCCTGCTGCGATTCTTCCAACAATTTCTCTTCTCCTCTAAAAATGTTCACTGTGGTACCTTCTGGAATTCTACTAGGAAAGTTCTTCCGGAAGATCTCCCTGAAATGTTTCTATAAAATCCCTTCATTGATTCTTCCATACATTTCTTCAGGGATATATCCAGGACTTTCTACAGAGGCTCCCCAAGAAACAATTTTTGCTTTAAGAAATGTTTCTCAAAGCAACGTTATTAAACTGGACGTCGTATTATATTTGAATAATTTTGACATAAAACTGTTCTTCAACTCTTGTTCGCCCAAAAATGAGAATCTATTCCACGTCAACCGTTCTATAAGCACGATGAAATGAATGTTTATCCAATGATCGTACATCGGTTGTGAAACTCTTGTTCAACGTTAGAACCATCAGCAATTAACACAAACATCATAAACTGTTCTTCAACGTTTATTAAACAATGTTGTATGACGCTATTTGTTTAATTATTTAAGAATGGTTCTAGAAACCATTATTGTGCATTAGCAGCATAGTGCATAATAACAAGCTTTCTTCGATATTTATTCCACCATAATACAATCAAAACATGCTGGAGCCGTGATACAACTTACAAAATTTATTTCTATTTATAGATATGGTTTTAATTGCTACAAAAGCGGTTCTTAAACGATTCTTCAATATCATTGTAACAATAAAATGAAAAAATGATTTAAGTTTCTGCATTTCTGCATTTGTGTCTGGAATATCTCTCTCTGATTATGTACCCCCAACATCTTTATTTTATTACATTTTATGGGATAAATCACATCAATGGAAAGACTCGAACTCTGGACCTTTGGATTCACACTCGTCTGCATCCGCTCTGCTTCAATCCGAATTACATGAATCGGCAGATTTAAAGCAGTATATAAATATTCAATCCCTGAGTCGAATACATTACCGTACATATGCTGCTTAAACATTGCTTAAATATTTTATTCAACTAATTGTCTTCATAAACAATGAAGTTGATCAATGTTTGAATAATTGTAACCGCAACGTTTAATCATAAGGCATGCATGCTAATTATTTTGCTAGTCTGTCAGTAATTCACGGTGTTGTGTTGTAAGATTCGTATCGCTTCGTACTTTTTTATTTGAACGTCCAAACAAGTGAACTTTATTTATTACAACTCTCCTGTTTTGTGTCGGGAGGAGAAGGTGTAAAACTTGTGTAAATCTCCAGGCAGCTTTGAACATAAGGAAGATGAGCCCGGTTTGACCGGTGGCACCAAAGTGGATAGAGTAGATTGTCGATAGAAAACAATGGATCCAGGATCCACTTCACCTGCTTTTCTGGTGTTTCTGTTGCCGATTTTGCTGTCGTTGGAGCGTGTAGTGTAAAAGGTGAGTCAGAATGTTTTTTAAAAGTGTGAAAAGTGTGAAAAGTGTGAAAAGTGTGATGTTTAAGGCTGCTGCAAAAAGTTTGTTTGGTCTTCAAGCTTGTAGCCGCGGTTGCTCTTCTTAGGCTCTTAATCAGCAATTGTGTTTACAAAAAGGGGCAGGGCGAACAACGATAATTAAGTGACACAGTACCACTGCTAATCAACATTGCTTGAATAAAAGTGTTACATTTGTATCGAAGAAACATGGTAACATCTTGTAGTTAAGCTATATCAGTGTAGTTGAATGAAATGATCAAGCAAAAGTTGTTAAATTTTAAATAAGCTACTTGTTCCATTGAAGATCTTATGTGGAATAACGGCATCTAATACGTTGGAAGAAGCTTGTATTCTATCATTATTAGAACACTATTAGACAGATGATGTGAATACCTAAGCAACTGTCTTTAAACTTTTATACCATTGGCTATTCAATGAGCAGAAATATGCTTTAACAAACGTGCAGTTTCCACTGCATGAAACATTTATTCGCCATTTTGTTCAACAGAAACTCTTGTACAACGGTCGGCGCCTTTGTAGCACATTTAATCAACTGACATGCTTATTAATGATTTTGAATTGTTACTTGGGTCTTCCAGAAATTCCCCAGGGGATTTCCCCAAGAACTTCTATTGACCTTCTTCCATGAGTTGTTGGGATTTCCCCTGGCATACTTACTTGCTGCAATACTTTTCGGAAATCTTCCTAAGATTCCTCCAGAAATTCCTCCTGCGATTCCTCCAGTATACTTCTGCCGATTCTTTCAAGGTGAACTGTAGGTATTCCTCCAGGAATTTGTTAGAGGAACTTCTCTTAAGAAACCCCTGGCATTGCTCCAGATATTCCAGCTGTGACTGCTCAAGCAATTCATGCGGTTCTCCCAGTTATTCTTCCTCCAGAAATTCTAACTGTGGTACTTCAGAAATTATGCTACGGATTCTTCTAGAGCTTTCTCCCGGATTTTTTGCTGGGACCTTTCCAGGCAATCTTCCTGGATTTTTTTTTCAGAAATTCCTTTGGTTGCTCCTCTAGGGATTTCCCCAAGGACTCATCCAGGAATTCCTCCAGAGATTTAATCCAAAGATTCCTCCAGAAAATCCTCATGGTATTCCTGCAGAAACTCTTTCTGGCCTTTCTCCAAAAATACCTCAAAGAACTCCTCCTGTGATTCTTCCAGCAATTTCTCCAGAAATTCTTAATATGATACGTCGAGAAATTCATCACTAGGAATAATTAAATAATTAAATCCTATACGAATTAATCCTAGCATTAGGACTGGAAAATCGTCCTGCGATTCCTTCAGGGCCTTCTCTATAGATTCTTCCAGAATACCTCTACCGGTTCTTGCAAGGACTTCTTTAGGTATTCCAAGGATTTTGTCTTTGGATTCCTCCCGGCATTCCTGATGGGGTTTCTCTAGAAATTCCTGAACAGTTTTCTCTAGAATTTTCTTCTAGGATTTCAGCTGATATTTCTACAGTAATCCCTGAATCCTTCTAAGCATTCCTCCAGAGATTTTTCCTGTGATTTCTTCAGAAACTCTCCGGTGATTCCACCAGGAATTTTTATCCAAGATATTTTGTCCAAGGATTCTCACATAAATTTCCCATGGGATTCCTACAGGAACTCCTCTTGACCTTCATCCAGGAATTTCAGCTGGATTTTTTAAGCTATTTCTTCTGTGGTTCTATGGATTACTCTAGAAAATAATCATGGTATTACACCTGAAACTCCCCTTGGCCTTCTTCAAGGAATTACGGGAAAAACTTGTAATCAATTAGAAGGCACAGAATGTTGCTAAGTAATTAACAAAATGAGAGATGAATTTTTGAAAAAAAAATCGTGTTCTGTTGGGATTCGAGCACACGGCTCGGAATTTGCTAAATGGCAGTATGGCCATTTGAGGGATCCTTAGGCACAGTTTTTTATTTTTTTTTTGGAAATTTCTACGGTAGTTTCATTGGAACCCAACAAACATTTAAGCTTTATAGGAGAGGACCAACCACTCTTAAGCAAACTTTAGTTTAAGAAACTGATATTAAGCTAGTTACGTTTCTTGGGAATGCAATCAACAATTTCTTCAATTTTTTTCATATTTCAATGGCTATTCGTAATTATTTTAGCAATTTCTTTTTCAGTTTTTTTGCAAATTTCTCAGGTAATTTTATCGTGATTACTTTTGTAATTCTTTATGATTTAATTGTATTTAAATTTATTGCTTCTGAAAATTGCTGAACAGGAAATCCAGAAATTTTTAAATGGACTTGCTTAAAGAAAATCCTATGAAATTCACGAAAAATTTCCTGACTAATTCCCAGAGAAAATGCCGGAAAAAATCCATCAGAATTACCTTAGAGCTTTAAAAGTAGTTGCCAAAGGAATTCATATAAGAACTACCAGAGGAATTCCTGATGAAAATAGTAATGCTTTTTAAAGAAAGTGGCCGAATCCAATCTCACAATAAATTGCCAAAGTATATTCTATAATTAATTCCACAAAAAAATGTCGAAGAAATTTTCGAAGAATCTTCCGAAATCATCAAAGGAATTCCTGAAGAGAATTTAGAAAGAATTCCAAAAGTAATTGCAACAAAATTTTTAAAGAACCATCAGAGATTTTTTTTAAAGAAATTTCTGTAGGGAATCTCTAAGAAAATTGCCGAATGAATTCCCGAAGGAGTTAGCGAAGAAGTTCCTAAATTAATAAGAGAAGTTTCCAAGATTTTCGAAGGATTTGCTGATAAAATTCCCAAATAAATGTTCAATGCAAGTAACATCGGAAATGCCGAAGGTGTTCCGAAATCATCTGCTGCAGGAATTCCTTACATAACAACTGAAGAAATCTAGAAGAAATTGTCTAAAGATTGTTTGTTTAAATTATAGAAGCGATTTCTAAAAGAACTTCCGAAGGATTTGAAAAGCATAATAGCATAGATAATGGAAGTCCAAAAAAATCTACGAAAATCCGAAAAAAAGTAGTATGACCTGCCGAAGATATTTAAAAAAAAAATGTGAGGAAGTTCCCAGAATCAATGTCGAATGAATTACCAAAGGCTTCATTAAAAAAATTCCTAAAGGAATTATCTTAAGAGTAATTGGAGAATTTTAAAAAGCAAATATCAATATAATTGCTAACATTAACAAAACATCCCTTGAAGGACTACCAAAAAATGGTTAAGCAACTCCCGAGAAAACATTTCAAAAGATTTGCCAATGATATAAAAAAGCCAAATAAACTGCTGGAATTGCCAAAGAAATTTCCAAAGTAATTTCCGATGAAATTTTCAAAAGATGCGTATAAGGTATTTAGTATAACATCCCAGACATATTACCAAATAAATTCTTAATCCTCTAATACCCAACCCCGCCTTTAGACGGGGTATAGTTTGAGCATTTTTGTTATTTTTGTTTTGTGGAAAATCTTTTTTTTTATATTTTTGGCTGATATTTAGGACTGTTTTGTATATGATATCTCAAAATAGTTTTGGTGTATTTTTAAGCGTATTCTCATTTTATAAAAATCATTGAAAAACTGATGTTTTGGTCACCTTCTAGAAGTCATTGTTTATTTTGTATTGAATCGCTACAAAAAACATATTTTTAATTTTTCCCAAATCATTCTATCTTAGTTTTATAGTTTAATGGAATCGAATACACTCTGAAATTATTTTCCTTAAAATTACACGGAAAATAAAATTTTCTATGAAAAAAAAATAAAAATAAAAATATTATAACAATAATCATAAAATCTCGAAATGTTTTCATCTCAAAAAATCCGTACCCCAAATAGGCTTCCAGGAAAAATATAAAACTGTGGGGATGTTCAAAAATAAAAATTAGAAAAATCGAAAACTGAAATTCACGAAATCGAGAATTAAAAAGATACATCTTCCAAAACATGTTTAACATGTTCGGTTCCACCTACCAGCATGTACTTTGTTTTTGAGGCATTCACCACTAGTCCGACTTTTGCTGCTTCGTGTTTCAGGCGGGTGTACAGCTCTGCCACCGTTCCAAATGTTCTGGCAATAATGTCCTTGTCGTCCGCAAAGCACACAAATCGACCGGATTTTGTGAAAATCGTTCCCCGACTATTGAGCCCGGCTCGTCGCATCATACCTTCCAGAGTGATGTTGAAGAGTAGGCATGAAAGTCCATCACCTTGTCGCAACCCCGGCGAGATTCGAATGAACTGGATAGTTCACCCGAAACCCTTACGCAGTTTTGCACACCGTCCATCGTTGCTTTAATCAGTCTAGTCAGCTTCCCAGGAAAGCCGTTTTTGTCCATGATTCTCCATAGCTCTGCGCGGTCGATGCTGTCGTATGCCGCCTTGAAGTTGATGAACAGGTGATGCGTTGGGACCTGGTATTCACGGAATTTCTGGAGGATTAGCCCTACGGTGAAGATCTAGTCCGTTGTCGACCGGCCGTCGATGAAGCCGGCTTGATAACTTCCCACGAACTCATTCGTTTTAGGTGACAGACGACGGAAGATGGTCTGGGATAGCACTTTGTAGGCTTGAATGATGATCGCTCTGAAATTCTCACTTTCCAAATGGTCGCCATTCTTGTGAATGGGGCAGATTACCCCTTCCTTCCACTCCTCCGGTAACTGTTCGGTTTCCCAGATCCTGACTATCAGCCGGTGCAGACAGGTGGCCAACTTTTCTGGGCCCATCTTGATGAGTTCAGCTGCGATACCATCCCTACCAGCTGCTTTGTTGGTTTTAAGCTGATGAATGGCATCCTTAAATTCCCTCAGCGTGGGAGTTGGTTCATTTTCGTCCTTTGCTGCACTGGAGTCGTCGTTTCCTCCGCTGCCGTGGTCTCCCGTGCCTACGTTCTCTACGCCATTCAGGTGCTGATCGAAGTGCTGCTTCCACCTTTCGATCACCTCACGTCCGTCCATCAAGAGGCCTCCGTCTCTATCCCTGCATATTTCGGCTCGCGGCACGAAGCCGTTGCGGGATGCATTGAGCTTCTGGTAGAACTTCCGTGTTTCTTGGGAACGGCACAGCAGTTTCATTTCTTCGCACTCCGCTTCTTCCAGGTGGCGCTTTTTCTCCCGAAAGAGGCGGGTCTACTGTTCTGCGCTCTTCGTCGAACCATTCGTTCCGTCGATTCCGTTCCACGTACCCGATGGTGCTCTCGGCTGCGTCGTTAATGGCTGCTTTCACTGTACTCCAGCAGTCCTCATCGAGTTCGCCATCGTCTGGTAACGCAGCCTCGAGATTCTGCGCGTATTCTGAGGCAACATCCGCTTGTTTTAGTCGTCCTAGATTGCATCGTGGCGGTCGTCGGAACCGTACATTGTTGGTGACAGAAAATTTTGGGCGCAGTTTGACCATCACCAGAAAGTGGTCGGAGTCGATGTTGGTCCCACGATAGATCCTGGCGTAGATAATGTCGGAGAAGTGTCGTCCGTAATTCAGAACGTGGTCGATTTGAGATTCCGTCTGCTGTGGTGATCTCCAGTTGTAACGATAAGGGTGGCTGTGTTGGAAAAAGGTGTTTCGTATGACCATATTTTTGGAGGCGGCGAAATCAATGAGTCGTAGCTCGTAGGCCATTTTCGTTCGTCTGCTGCTGGTGGGCGCTGAACTTTCCAATCGTCGGACTGAATTCCTCCTCCTGGCCTACCTATGCGTTTAAATCTCCTATAATGATCTTGACGTCGTGGCTTGGGCAGCGGTCGTACTCGCGTTCGAGCCACGCGTAAAATGCGTCCTTGTCATCATCAATGCTTCCGGAGTGTGGGCTGAGCACGTTTATTATGCTTAAATTGAAGAATCGGCCCTTGATCCTCAACCTACACATTCTTTCGTCGATCGGCCACCAACCGATCACGCGCCTCTGCATATCACCCATCACGATGAAAGCTGTTCCCAGCTCGCGTGTGTTGCCGCAGCTCTGGTAGATGGTATGATTACCTCTAAACGCTCGCACCATGGATCCTGTCCAACACACTTCCTGCAGCGCTACGATGCCGAACCCGCGGTCCTTCAGTAGATCGGAGAGTATGCGGGTGCTCCATTGGGTGCTCCAGAGGCGACGCGTGGTGTAATAGGGGACCTGTTCAACATTGAGGATAAATTCAAAATTGGAATTTGGTACATTTATGTTAAAGAACAGGTATGAGAGATGAGAATTACATATTATATGCATTCCAAAACTGAAAGTGGTGCACTTTTCTTCTGAATAATCGTAGATTTGTTGGAGCCAAAACGAATTCGTGGCCGTTTGATTACAGACGTCAGTCGTTTAAGTTTAACATGGTACATACTTGGAGTTTGGGTTTATTTCCCATTCCACTACTGGAAGAAAGCTTTCGTCAAACAACAAATCCTTCACATGGCCACCATGTTGTGGTGCTTGAATGTCCGTCTGACATGATTAACGAAACATGCAATAAAACTACTTTTCCAGATAGTGAGAAAGATTCTGAAATGGACCTTAATCAATCTAATCCTTAAGATCATCTGGGTTAATTTGGTTCAATGTTAAAGCCGATTAAAATAAGTTGTAGGATGAATATGGGAGCGTGAGATTACTGATGGCACACATACCCTATGTTGATCAATACAAACCAGCCGGGCTAGGAAAAGTTTAATAAGAATTGCATTTTGTCACTGAATAATGTACGCAATAAACGCCAAATGAAAGCACATTCAGCTTCAGTAGCAAGTAGGTACGCATGGTTGGGTGGTGCGCAAGCCACGCGCATTGAAAGCATGCAATGATGACGGTGAGAAAGTCTCTCTTTTTTCTTCGTTTTTTCTCTCTCGTTCAAGCCGGTGGGTTGAACACGATGAGAGACACCGACGCCAAGCTGCATGCAAGTTAACCGCGCTTTTTGGCGCAACACGGTGAGAGTGGCTCACACAGCGGTATCTTGGTTTAGCAAAAATGGTTCTGTTAGAATTTAGTTGTAATCATAGAGCGCTTTTTGATTTTGGGATAAGAACATGACGACATTCACGTAATTAAACTATTTTCTTCTGAAATCCGTTTTCTGCGGAAGCATTGTCATTGAGTTTAAACTCAATCCTATGCGAATCATTTTTAGCGTCAAACAAAAACGCGCACGAGAGACTCCCAGCATGTGATAGCAAACGTTGTTCAAATTCTCCTGAGAACGGGTTGATCTCACACATTTACACCTCCAGCCGTATACGAACATCCGACCTATTGCAGTGTGTTGGGGCGTTCATACATATATGGGAGCTTGTTCAACAGAAAAAGTTGAACTACGGTGCGGTGTGCTTGTTTTGATTCTCAGCCGTTTCACGGTGGGTAGTTGGGCGACTGTCTTATAGTGGTGGGATGGGTGGTACGCCCCAGATTTTTTGTTCTAACGGAGATGCAATGTACAGGTATACCTCGATTTAGTGGACATTTCAATTTTTGAAATGTCTATAAAATCGAATTTTACATAAAATCGAAGCAAATTTTTTCATTTTATTTTTATGTAAATTTTATACCAAAATGTACCAAAACATATAAAAATTGCATGAAAATTGAGTTTTCGATAAAAGGCTCGGAGTTTTTGGCATATATTAGTAATTCTTGCTAAATAACGAATAAACCTCACTTTTTTGTTACGATCGAAATCTTTTGTCTGCAAAACTATGTATGGTTGATTCAAAAGCCAATATTTTGAGCAATGGACATACACAATAACGTTATTTGCATAAATGTTCCAAAAAATTGAAAAAGTTCCTAAATTCCTCCAGGCATCTGAACTTCCTCAAAAGGTTCCTTCGGAAATTTAAAGATTCGTGACAATGACAAGCACCTGATAGAGCGTGATTACAGGTTGTGCTGTATTTGCCGAACGATCTTTCTGTACGGTTAGTGTAGGTTTGTGCCGCTATCTGCTTGGTCGTCTTTTGTTGCAATTCTGGGGTGTCAATTAAATTAAGTGAACCCAGACTTTTCAACTTGATTACGACGGTCTCCGTATAAAACTTTCCACATCAAATCATGTTACAGAATATTTCAGAAAATCTTCCATGTGTTCCTCCAGAAGAGCCACAAAGAATTTTTTAACGAAATTTGGCAAGATTTGCTCCACCAATTCCTCCATGATTTTTCACAAATCATTTAAGAGATTGTTCGAGAAATTCACACAGGGATTGTTTCAGAAATTCCTTTAGTCATTTATTCATAAATTGCTCTAGGCATTCGTACGAGAATCTTTTGGAGCTTTCATTAGAAAATCTACAAAAAAAATTCAGAAATTTTTCTATTCTATTTTTATTTGCGGAAACTTGTCCAAGCATTTCGCCAAAAAATCCTTCACGGATTCTTTCAAAAAATCTTTCATGAATACGTTCTTCATAGATTTGTTTAGATATTCCTTTTATTCCATAAATTTCACAAAAAATTCTATCAAAGCGTCTTGCATGATTTACTTCTGAAATTCTCCCTTTTTCCAAAAAAATATCCATGAATATGAGTAGAAATTCCTTTATAGAGGAATCTCTATAGGGATTCTTACAAAAATGCGTTCAGAGATTCCTTCAGAAATATCTTAAGACATTTATTCAGAAATTTCCCCAGAGATTCCCTTAATAAAACATTCAGCGATGCCTTCAGAAACTATTTTTCAGAAAATGTTTCAAAAGTTCCTTCAAAAATTTGAACTGGGATACTTTGGAAATTCTTCCAAGGATTTCACCAAATATTCCCACAGTAACTTCCAATTTCTAAGAATTTCTTCAGAATTTTCAGAAAGAGATGTGAATGATTTGTTGTAGAAATTCCTCCTTTACCTTTTTAGAGACTGTTTCAGTTTTTATCCGAAAAATCTTTCGGAAATTCCTTTAAGCATTCTCTCAAACGATCCCCCAATGATTTATTCCAAAACTTTCTCCGGGGTTTGCTTTAGAAATTGCTTCAAAGATTTTTTTAATCTAAATTTTTGTAAAAAAATCTTCCTGGGATTTCTCTAGGAATTTCTCCAGGGTTTCTCAAAAAAATGTGAGAACCATTCGGGAATTTTCTCCAGGCATTCCTATAGAAACTACCCTGGGAATTCCTTCACATTTTTTTTCAGGGGTTCTTTCAGATAATCTCCCATGGTTTTTCTTATACATTTTTATTATAAATTCGACCAATAGTTTCTTCAAAAATATCTCCAGATTTTCTTCCATGGATTTCTTCACAAATTTCTCCAAGGATGTTTTTGAACGAACTTCTACAGATTTTTCGATAAATATTCCATGGACCCTTGCTGAAATCAATCCTAGGATTCGTTGACCGAGCTCTTGATAAAATCTTTCATAGATTTTTAAAGAAATTCTGTCAAGGACTTCTTTGGAAACTGCTCGTAGATTTACTTCAAAAAATCATCCAGGGAATCCTTACGAAATTCAGTCAGAATTTTTTCACAAAATCTTCTAGAGATTCCTCTAAACTTTAGAATGTCATTTAGAGATTTCACCAAGAACACCTTAAGAAAGTCTTGCATGGATAGCTTCCAAAAATGGGTTCAACAAATTTTGCATAGATTGTTCCAGAAATTTATCTACGAATTTCTTCGGATTTCTTTAATAGAGATTCTTCCCGATTTTTTTTCAAAGCATTCATCTAGAAAACCTTTCATGAAGTTTCATAAAAATATTCCATATTTTTTTTTAGAATATGATTCACGAAAACATTGAGAATCAGAAGCTCAAAACTCTTTCAAATTTTTCCTTAGAAACTTTCTAAAGAACTGTCTCCAAAAATTGCTTTAGGAATTCTCTACAACAGATTATTAAGGAAATTCCCAAAATTTATTCACATTCCTTTTGGTATTCCTTCAAAATATTTCTCTTTGAGAAATTGCTTCAAGAATTTCTTAAGAGAGTCTTTGGAAATCCTCAAAGAAAATTTCCCACAGATTTTGCAGACTTCTACAGGGGATTGCTATGGAAAGGTTGAAAGACATTATTGCAAAAATTCCTGCTAAAATTGACACAGAGATTTCATCAGAAATTCCGCTGAGTATTCCTCTTTGTATTTTCGCAGAAACTCTTCCAGAATTTCCTCCAAGCATACCCCTATGAATTTCTCTATGGATTTAACAAGGAGTTCATTAAAAAATGTTTAGGATTTTTGTTTGGGGATTTCTCCAGGATTTTTTTTTCAACAATATCTCAAGAGGTTTTGTTAGGTATTCCACCGGGAGTTTCCAGTTATTCTTTCCGTAACATCCTCAAAAAATCCATCTATGGATTCTAAAAATATTCCTTTTTTTCGAAATTCCTTCAGAAATTTATTTAGAATTTTCTTCAGATTTTTTTTTAAATTGCTTCTGAAATTTCTTCAGCGATACTTTAGAGACTTCTTGAATATTACTAGAATTACTTCAGAAATTTCGGCAGGGATTTCTTTAAAAGTTGTTCCAGCAGTTCCTTCAGGAATTGCTCAAGCGGTTCCTTCAGAGATTCCTCCAGGAATTCATCCTTGGAAATGTACATGTGTAGGGACGCTGGAATCGGGGAATCTTGACTAACTAGCTCTGATTCTACCATGACAGCACTAGAAATAGTTTATCACACATTTTGTCATGTGGGTCTAATATGGGTGCTCCACAAAATAATGCATTGATATAAAGTGCTCCACGAGTCAAAAGGGCTGAAAACCCCTGCATTTTAATTCATCATGATACAAACTGCAAGTATTAAACTAATTGAAAATTACAAATTTTATCATTAAAAAAAATGTACATAAAATCGAGGTAAAATGTACATAAAATCGAAGTACATAAAATCGAGGGTCTATATAATCGAGGGTCCACTAAATCGAGGTATACCTGTATTGAAGTCTTGTAAAAACATTGTCTTTAAGTTTCTGTGTTAATATAACATTTAATCCATATAATTTAGGTTAAATTTAAATGACAAAGACTAGGATGGTGAAACAATTCCTATTTATTTTCTTCCAAATCGAATACCTGTGCAATGAACCGGTTGAACACGCCGACGAGACGCCTCTGGGTGCTCCCAATTAAGTTGAGAGATCGGCAGGTCCACGTACCGAGTTTCCAATCGCAAGTCCTTTCTGTTCGCTGGGGTCGTTGCCGTTGATCTCGGTTCGTATTATACTGTTGCTGATTTTCCGTTACAATGGTTTTTACGGCTGGCTCGTAAGGACTGACACCAACCATCTACTTTTCGGAGGACCATAGTGCACAGTTGAGATTAGAGTCCTTTTCTTGCACTCGGATGTTGATCAGCCGCCCCTAACATGGTGATCAGACGCTGTTGTAAGCCGCTCCTCCTCCTGGAGAACAGACGCTCAGGTTTGCAGAAGCGAAAACATCTTTTCCTTAAGCCAGGCTTGCAGTTAAAAAAGCACAATATCGTATATTTTGAAATATAAATTGAGATATGTATAACACAAAATTTTAACGTGCTGAAGAAAATCTGAGCTCTATTCAGATTCAGCGTCCTAAAATTTGTCAAAGACACATAAGTTTGCTTCTGTGACAGACCAATATTTGGTAAATTTTTGTTTCACTATGGAAAACCCCTGTAAATATTTGCTCTGTTGATTTGATACATTGACCCATATTGCTAATGAGACATACCCTTCTTCTATATTTCGACGATGTTTTAACAACAAACATACAAATCTAATAATAGCAAACTGAGCATCTTTAGCAATTTACTCTAAATTTCAAAACAAAGATATCACTCAGAGGTTTTGAAGCTTGGATCCGTGATGCATGTCACAATAGTTTAAACAAATGGTACTACATATACACACGAATGCAGGCACCGGTGCATCCAGTTTGTTGGCGGGTAGTTTTGTTTGTTATTCGTTCTCCCAGTTCAATCGAAAATAAAGTGATGCATATACTGACCTCGTGCATGAGAAGTAATCACTCTGATTCATTTACAGAGTTGGCTGTAAAAAGATTGCATGACAATGGGTCACTTAGTAACAATTATAAGTCAGTCAATTTAGTCAATTCAGCATCTTTTTCAAAAGGAACTGCACACACTTAATTTTGAATACCATATCCGGGAAATTTTTGACGAAATTAGAACAGCTGAATACAGCAATGGAGGATTGTTTACCTTTTGCACCCGTTTTTGACAGTTGGTGTACTGAGACTCAGTAAAATCGATTACTCAACCTACCGAAAAAGTTCTGCTGTTCTATTTTCGTCAAAAAAGTACCGAACAGGCAATTCAGTATTGAGTGGGCACCCACCACTTTGAGGCTTTAAATTATATTGATGTTGGAAAACTATAAATTGATCAACTTCATGTAAATAACATACAGGGGATGGCCAAAATATTTGGGATAGGCAACTTTTTTTTCTCTCACAAAAATGTTCAACATGCTGTAACTTTTCATAGAGTGCATAACAAATTCTCAAATTTTGACTGTTTGTTCTCCTATTATATGTGCTATCATATGTGCATGATAGGTACAAATTTGAGCTCGATTGGTTAATCTTTCGCGAAGTTAGAACCGTTCTGTTAAAACACTATTTTTTAGACAACCTATTTTTGAACTGTTATATCTCGGAAACCAGTGAACCGAAACAAATGAAATTTTTGACGATTATCAACAACACATTGATACTTGATACGACACTATAAAATGTAATATTTTTCCACGATGAATAAAGTTATACCGGTTTGACATTTTGACCCATATAGAGGAAAATAAGTCAAATTTACAATATCATACAAAAATTACTAAATGTGTTATTCTTTCAATTCAAATAGGCTGTAATATATCTTATCAGAGATATCTTCAGAACAGAAGCAGAAAATCTTTGGATATCAATTCTAAAATATAATTACATTGATGTAAAAAAACTACATTTTTTCGAAAAAGATCCAAAAAGTTTCAATTCATGATAACTTTTTTCAACGTTTAAAAAGTACCTATGTTTTAATGGCATAAGAAGCATCAATATATTGTTGATAAACGTTCAGAAGTTCTTAAAATTCGGTTCACTGGTTTCCGAGATATAACAGTTCAAAAATAGGTTGTCTAAAAAATAGTATTTTACGAGAACGATTCTAGCTCCGCGAAAGATTAACGAATCGAGCTCAAAATTATACCAATGATGTACATATAGTAGGTAAACAAACAGTCAAAATTTGAGAATTTTTGATGCACTCTATGAAAAGTTACAGCGTTTTGAACTTTTTTGTGAGATAGAAAAAAGTTGCCTATTCCAAACATTTTGGCCACCCCCTGTATAACACTGACAAATCCAAAAACAAAAATAGTTAACATATGCACAGGCAGGACTAGATTTTCACAGGGGTGTAAGGTCCTACCATCTACGCCCACCTTAACATGCCCACCTGTGCGCCATCTACTGTTGGTTCTAATTTGTTAACATCTTTTGTTTAATGGGTTTACAAACATCAACAGTAGCACAAACATCGGTGTTTTTCTCTCGATTTAGATGCTTATGATCAGTGTTTTCGGTAATTATCGAAATTTCTTGAGTCATAGTGTTAAATTATCCTCTCATTTGAGAAAAATAATCGCCCAGGGAGTTTTCAATTTATAGCCGATTTCGCACTCCACACAAAGCAACAACAAAAACAAGCGAGAGTAGAGGCTAATATTTCACAATGGTGAAAACAGAACACTGAATTTTTTCAATCTAATATGCTGAATACAGGTATTCTTCGATATAACAATCTTTATGTTCAAATCACATACTGATTTGCATTTAGCACGATATAACGGTATTAAATTCAGTTTTGCAATCAAAAATTGAACTTTTTTTGTTTGGTAGTTACGTCTTTTTACTGGTTCTAAAACATGATAGAGGGTAGGCGAAATTTGTTCCCAGTTGATAGTCAACTTACACCCCTGGATTTTCAGGAGTCGTGTTCCCTAACATGTATCTGACAAGCAGAATGTTGTTGACAAAAAGAGTATCAGAAAAAAAGGTTTGAAACGGCAAATTCAACATCAATTTTTTTTCGTTCAAGACATTGGATACACATGGTGTTTCGAATACTATGTCTAGAATTACAAAGGTGCTACTGTGGAAACTAGACTTGATTGTTTGATTAAAGCTGTTTGGATGTTAAAACCAAAAAAAAAATACATTTCACAAAATTCTACATCGCAACAGCAACTGTGTACAATCGCCAACATAAACAACAAGAGGTTAGGCCTTCCGAAAACAACCCAAAAAATTCCGTACCCTCCGTTGTAAAAGCCGGAGGCAATCATCGGCCAACAAGAGGGCAAGACGCGCCAACAACCGTCTGGCTGGGAGTACCGGAAAAGTAAACTCCCGCATCGTTTCTACCCGTCCGTGATCCGACCCGACTCGAACCTGTTTGTGCATTGTGTACTTTTGATAGAGTGGTTCATAATGTCAGTGTTGTCCTGCAGGCCTCGTTTGATTCTATTCAATAGTGATTCTCTGAAATGTTTTTGAAAAGTTTCAATTTCATTATTCAACTGATGAACATCAATCAGTAACACTGAAAGCAACGTTACTGATTCATGTTTCTACTAGAAGATATCTAATGTTATGTCCAGTAGTATCATCCACAGGATCCTGCGAAAACAGGAGAAGGATTTTGTTAGTAGCAAGGGATTCCAGTTCCATAGATCAGAATTCACTTTGGTAATCATGTTATATGAAACAAACGATTAATACTTTGTTCAGCACCTTAATTCCCGTAGGATGTTGAGTCAATATGACCCAAACAAGCAGGTGGGTTAAGTGAAAGTTTTATGAAAAAAAAACAAAAACAAAACATAAGAATACAAATCGATAAAATTCGTAGATAAGGATTTGTGCACAAAATCCGATTTATCAACCCACCCTAGTTTACATACCAGGATGACTTAATTTCGGATGAATAAGTCATGGACGAGAGCTAAACGCTAATATTGATGTACGGCAATCCGGGCGTGAAATTCGCGTGAACTTTCAAACCCCCGCACGTCAGCCGATGATGGCACGACGATGATGCTGGTTAGATCCAAATCTCAACCCCACTTCCATCTATCCGTTGGTACCTGTCCCATACGTGCACGGTCTTTCGATTCCAGCTCAGGGTAGCCGAGAGGATGAGTGTAAAAGTTTGCCATCGACTCGGGGCATCCTTTTCAATTTGGATTTCGTGGAAATCATGTTGTAGAGCTTATCCGGAACACCCACCGACCCTTCACGCGTTCGACCCTTGAAGAGCCCTCACTCACGATTCCCTACAAGTTAGTCAGTCAGTCAGTTCACATAGATTCAAATGTATGAATTCAAACATGTGGGGAACAAGCGCGTTGTGGCGGCTGGTAGTCAAGGAGAAAGTCGGTGTGAATGCAACTTGTACCGGATGCTGTCGCTCAATGCTGAAAAGGAAACACAATTCAAAATGATTCAACGTGTAAATCAGTTTTCACCAGTAGTGACTATCGTGAACATGCGAATTGTGCCACGTTTTGCTTTCGGAGTGATACACAGTGGAACGATTTTGAAAAATGATAGCAATTGCACAGTTCATTTAATGATAAGTGATTGTGGTTATGCAACGGTGATTTTTTTGTTAACCTCCGGAATCACCCCTGAAAGCTGTTGAAACCAAGTCGAAAACCTTCTGAAACCCTCACACTTGAAACTTTTCCCTGAAACTGGCAAAAATCTCCTAGTTTTCCCTCGAACCATCCCCTCCGCCCCCTACCCCTCTTCCAAAGTCATGTAAAGCTCCTTTGGAACTCTCTGAAATCCACCTTAAGCGATTGCCAGCCATCACCTTGACCTGTGGCAAACATGAAATGGCAAACTCGCGTGACATGCCTCGAGCCTGTGTGCTTGTCAACAACGCAATAGTTGCTACACTCATCTCTGAACGAACCACCAGAGATGTATGTGCTATCACAATTGATGTATCTGTTGGAAACCTCAACAGGAAATACATTTACTGTTCAGTGTATTTACCGCATGATGAACCATCCCCTACGGATGCTTTCAAACGAGTCATCGCATACTGCACTTCAAAAGGCCTTCCGCTAATTGTTGGCAGTGATGCTAATGCTCACCATATCATCTGGGGCAGCTCAGACATTAACTTGAGAGGCTCCAGTTTGATGGAGTACTTAAGTAGTACAGATCTTGCATTACTTAACATAGGCAACCGCCCAACCTTCATGGTATCTGCTAGAAGAGGAAGTGTTAGATATAACGCTTTGCTCTAGCAGAATTAGTCACGAGCTGACCAATTGGCATGTGTCAGATGAAGAATCTTTACCTGACCATCGCTACATCTTTTTTGAACATTTAAATGTTACTTCGCACACATTGCGTTTCAGGAATCCTCGGTCAACAAACTGGGATCTTTATACTGATTTGGTTGCAGCCAAATTTCTTGGATATTCACCATCCATTGACACTCCAAGTGATTTAGATGATGCCGTTGATACTACAACGACCTTCATCATGGAAGCTTTTGAAGAAGCATGCCCTCTACGGTCTGTGAAGATCACAAGAGGAACCCCTTGGTGGAACTCTGATCTGGCGAAACTCAGGAAACAATGTAGAAAGAGTTGGAACAGACGACGTTCGGCTGGTTCGGAGGCTTTCAGGTCGGCTCGCAAGGCCTACAGGAAAGTTCTCCGGTCTGCTGAACGATCCGGCTGGAAAAACCTTTGTACAAATGTTTGGGATGGTAACATAAGGCTGAATTTCAAAAGGCTGAATGCACATAAGGCTGAATACAAAAGGCTGAAACTATGGATATGTAACAAAAGGCTGAAATTACAAAAGGCTGAAATAACAAAAGGCTGAAAACATGGCAAATTCCAAAAATTTGAAATATGCATAATAATGAACTCTATAGAATATGAGCTGAGGGTTTAATGATTTAAAAGATGGTATTACACAAGGTATAATATTTTCCGGAATACTATTCCCCGGAGTGGCATTTGCCGAAATGTCGTTCCCGTTGGTGCTGTGCCACTAAGGCGAATGGGTTATAATGATTTTAATGCTAAGAAGGTTTACTAGGCAGCCTAGTTGAATGGTTAAATTATGATCTATGCATTTACCTCGAAAGAACAGCCTTTCTAAAAAAGCGGGAAAAATGTCTGATGGAAGAGTAAGTATTGTGGCCGCAAATAGTACAGTATAACAACCATGCGGAAAAGTTTGATGATAATATCTGCATACTAATAACTCTTTCGTGAGTGATTTTTCCTTCTATTAAAAAAAGGCTGTTCTTTTGAGGTATTTGCATATATTCAGTGTTGGCATTCTTTCCAATGTGTAAAATGCAGCGAGATTCTGCGTGCGCATATTCCTTAAAAATTATTCATTGGAGATTTCCCCTTCTTTTGAACATAGGCTTTTCTTACTGTGTTTGAATGTTATAGCTGCATCTTTTTTTTATCAAAGGTTTTCCTTCTTTTAAAATGTTGAAAGAACCATAATTTAAGTTCTGGTGTTGAAGCTGCTTACTTTTTACCAGAAGTTTCTCCTTCTTATAAAATAGGCTTTTCTTTCAAGCAGTATTGTATTCGAATCCTATGTGTCTTCTTTCCTAGGACTAGAACCTTGTGCCGCATCTATATGTTTGGACATTATTATGTTATGTCACAGGGAAATGTATCATAGATCCTTTGGTACGACATTGTGGTCTCGGATATTGAAATACAGCTCCAGGAATGTAGATTTTTCGAAACACACGATGGTCGGACTGGTTCATCACTCTTCAATAAAAAGATTGGCCCAAAAGATTGCCAAAATTGAAAGGTGAAATGGCGCAAATATGACCATTTTAGTATCACAGATACCAGGGTAACATGTTAGTCAGCATGCTACGGGTTCAGTCATTTCCAGTTCATGCCGCGTTCAATTTGCATGTTCAAATATATTTGATCGCAGTGTGCCGAGTATGAACTTTAATGCAAATTGAACGTGTTCACATTGCAGTGCTGCAATTCGGTTCTGAATTCTTATGCGCACGACATTGGGGGGAATAGTTTCTGTCGATATGTGATGCAAATAAACCTGTTTAGTCACCCGGAGTTCCTTGAGAAACTTAATCAGGAATGGCCAACTGATGGACCGACGATCACACTCTATTGGTTTAGGCAATGTTATGATTTTCGGTAATTCATGCCAATAACTCCGTTACTGTATTGTATTAAATCATATGATTGGAAATCCGGATTTTCCAAAACCCATGTTGTACGCTCAGATATGGTTCCAATAGCAGAAGAATTTCTGAATCTAATGAGCTCAAAATGTTTGAAATCTGTGGAAACATGGTGGAGATAGGGCCATTTCAGTTTCGCGGATTTCGCTAGTGTTCAGTTTAGAGCTCGCACGCGTTATAAATTTAGAACTGAACAAAGTTCAAACATTTTTGAGCAATAGTTAGGTACAATAGTGTTTGCCTCAACAACCGCTTATTACCCGAATCAGCCGAACAATTATTTACATCTAAGACTCTTTCAACCTAGTTTCCGACTTGACACACATAATACTTCAAACGAGTGGAAATAAATTGTTGGCGAAATCCTTTGTCAATTTGAGCTAAAATAGTTAAGTATTAGCGTAGGGTATTGGCCGATATGATACTGAAGAAAGTACAATAACATAGACATTATGATACCGAAATCCATAAAATTATGTTCCACTTGAATGTCTTTTCATCAGTTAGAGTTAGCTCACGTGACCAGATGCCCATTCGATGAATAGTCAAATCGATTGAATGTCATATACTTCCTCTTCCGTAAAATAGGTTTTGACCAAATGACCGTTTGACCAAATGACCGTTTGACCAAATGTACTTTCGAGCAAAGATTCTTTTGTTTCCTATGATCATTTTCAAGTCGAGTCAAATGATTAGCCATATATGTCCAAAATGTTATTTCATTCGATTCTCTACAACTTTCAAAACTTTTCAGCCTTTTGATATCTTTCAGCCTTTTAATGCTTTCAGCCTTTTGATCATTCAGCCTAATGTGTTTCAGCCTTTTGATCATTCAGCCTTATGTGATTCAGCCTTTTGTACGTAACCCAAATGTTTCCAGCTTGAGTGAAGTCAGTCGGTTAAACAAAATCCTTGCGAAATCTAAGGATTTCTGGGTGAACGAACTTCGTTTGCCAAATGGCGATCTGACTTCCTCTGATGAGGAAGTTCTGGAATGCTTATTCAGCACACACTTCCCTGGATGTGTGGATATTACATCTTCGGATGATCCTGATGTCTTTTCTTGTAGTTATGATTCTTTAGCTTCGGCTCGGAGTATTGTAACTATAGAATCAATTGAGTGGGCTCTTAATAGCTTTGCTCCTTTCAAATCTCCTGGGGCAGATGGGATTTATCCTATTTTGCTTCAGAAGGGATTTGATTATTTCAAACATGTTTTGAAAAAACTACTTGTTTGCAGTTTTGCTACAGGGTATATTCCCAAATCCTGGAGGGATATTACTGTAAAGTTTATTCCGAAAGTGGGTCGTGCGTCGTATGAAGAAGCAAAGAGTTTCAGACCTATCAGTTTGACCTCTTTTCTTCTGAAATGCTTAGAACGCATTGTGGATCATCACATCCGTGATATTCATCTGGCCAACGTGCCTCTTCATGTGAACCAACATGCCTACCAATCTGGTAAGTCCACTGTGACTCTTTTACACAAGGTTGTTTACGATATCGAGAAAGCATTCGCTCAAAAGCAATCTTGTTTGGGTGTTTTCTTAGATATCGAGGGTGCCTTTGACAACGTGCCTTTCGATGCCATATTGGAAGCCGCACGGAGTCATGGTATATCTCCAATGATTTCCAATTGGATTCACCAAATGCTCAAAAACCGATATCTCTTCTCGACATTGCGTCTAGCAGGGATTAGGAAATTGAGTGTTTGTGGATGCCCCCAAGGGGGAGTCTTATCACCGCTTTTGTGGAATCTCGTAGCAGATACGTATTGAGGCAACTCAATAATAGCGGTTTTCCTACTTATGGTTTTGCCGACGACTACCTAACATTGTTAGTTGGTATGTGCATCATCACCCTTTTCGACCTGATGCAAAACGCCCTTCAGGTAGTTGAGGGTTGGTGTCGCCAATATGGCCTTTCGGTTAATCCGAGTAAAACATCTATTGTTCTTTTCACGGAAAGGCGAAACCGTAATGGCGTTCGACCTTTGCGTCTCTTTGATTCTGAAATCGATGTGACTGAACAGGTAAAGTACGTTGGAGTCATTCTTGATTCCAAGCTTTCCTGGACACCTCACATTGAGTTCAGAATCAAGAAAGCTTGTATGGCCTTCGGGCAATGCCGGCGTACTTTTGGTACAACTTGGGGTCTAAAACCCAAGTATATCAAATGGATCTATACAACTGTTGTTCGGCCAATATTGGCTAATGGATGTCTTGTGTGGTGGCAAAAGGGTAAAGTGTGAACGGTCCAATCAAAATTAGGCCATCTCCAAAGGATGTGCTTAATGGCGATGTCTGGGGCGTTCTCTTCAACTCCTACGGCAGCGCTAGAAGTTCTCTTTGACGTTGCCCCACTACACATTCATCTCAAACAAGAAGCCCTTTCTTGCACTTACCGGTTACGGGTACTTGGTCTACTAGAGGACACTCCTGTGAACCGCACATCAACACACACCTCGTTGTTTCCACTTTTAGTGAATTGGGGCAAAATTGTTCTTGCTCCAAGTGATCTTACAATTGCTTGTAATTTTCCATATAGGACATTTTCCACGAAATTTCCTTCCCGGGAAGAGTGGACATCTGGATATCTGGAAAGAAGTATTTCAGACGGCATCGTATGTTACACTGATGGCTCCCTTCTCGAAGGTCGAGCAGGTGCTAGTGTTTATTCTCGTGAGCTAAGGCTGTATCAGTCTTACTCACTTGGTAGACACTGCACCGTTTTTCAGGCCGAAATCTTTGCTCTTATGTGCGGAGTGCAATCAGCACTTGAGCAGCACGTAATGGGCAAAGTAATATACTACTGTTCAGATAGCCAGGCTGCTATTGAAGCACTTGCTTCGGCCAACTCCAGGTCGAAGATAGTTATCGCTTGCCGAACTCAAATCGAGGAGCTGAATTCAGCAAACGCTGTTCATCTTCTATGGGTATTTCTTCCATCGCTGGAAATGAATTGGCTGATGAGTTAGCTCGCTCTGGAGCATCACATGACTTCATTGGCCCTGAGCCAGCTATTGCGATATCGAAGTGTTGGATCAAGCTTCAGATTCACACCTGGGCTGTCACTCAACACAGACAATATTGTAATAGTTTGGAGTCATGTCGTCAAACCAAATTGTATAGTGCTGAGCCATCTCTACGGGTGGCGAAGTATCCATCCAAATCCTTTTTCCTTCCTTTTCCCTCAGGTAGATGATGAAATAGGCTGTTATTTTGGTGATGGCACAAATGTCCCAAATGGAGGATAACGTGCCTCTGGAGCCGGCCTTCTGATACCTGATACCTGATAGTTTTCCCTCGAACCATCCTCTCCGCCCCCTACCCCTCTTCCAAAGTCATGTAAAGCTCCTTTGGAACTCTCTGAAATCCACCTTAAGCGATTGCCAGCCATCACCTTGACCTGTGGCAAAGTCAATTTTTTGTCGACTTGCTTGATTTCGTTGTTGAGGCTGCGCTGCCATGAGCCTCAGGGTCTGCCTACTGCTGCGATGTCCTGCTGGGTTCCAATCTAACGCTTGCTTGCAGATTTCGTTACCGCCCCTGCGTAGAGTGTGGCCGACCCACCTCCACTTTCGCTCTCGAATTTCTGTCGCTATCGGATTTTGATGACATCGACGATGGAGCTCCACGTTGGAGATGCAATTGTGAGGCCACCATGCACGAATTATATACCGCAGGCATCTATTGATGAAGATCTGCAGCCGTTGCGTGTTCTCCACTGATACACACCAGGTTTCACTGGCGTATAACAGCACAGATTTCACGTTCGAGTTAAAAATTTGGATTTTGGTGCGTCGACTAATCTGATTGTTTTTTCATACATTTCTTGAACTCGCAACTTCTTGATCCGTGCACCTATGTCGATCTTGGTGCCGCTTTCGGCCGCCATTTGGCTACCAAGATATTCAACATTCTCTATTGTTGCCCAGCTACCGTGAAGCTGGAAGGTTTGATCGTGTTTTCATCCAACGATTTGGTCTTGTTGACGTTGATGGTGAGACATGCCGCCGAGGAGCGATTGGCAAAATCATCGAGCTTGCGCTGCATATCAGAGCGGCATTGAGCCAGGCGAGGGAAGCTATCAGCCTATTCGAAGACATTTAGGTGCTCCATGGTATGAGCTGCCACAGCAACTCACGATTTGGTTCACGGTCAATCGCACCTACCACGATCTCGTCGATTACGATGAGGAACAGTAGCGGTGATAGTAAACATCCTTGCCTCACTCCAGCAACGACCCGGACGGGATCACACAAAATACTGTTGTGCAGTACTCTGCACGAAAATGCCCTGTACTGTGCTTCAATGAGGCCGATGATTTTTTCAGGGACACCCTTGCGCCTGAGGGCTTCCCACATGTTTTCGTGATTGAGACGGTAGAGAGCTTTTTCGTAATCAATGAACATCAGGTAGAGAGACTCTTGGAGTTCATTGATTTGCTCCAGAATACGAAGCTTGACAATATGGTCCACACAGGATCGTCCGGCACGGAATCCTGCTTGCTGCCGTCGGAGAGTTGCGTCAATCGTCTCCTGTATCCGGTTAAGGATCACTGAGAACGATACACAGTATCGCATACAGTCAGGTCACCCTTTTTGGGTACCTTTCCCGGGTAGGGGCGAAGAACAAACCAAGGACAATATAATAACAAATTTTGCCATCATATCTCATTTTATCATTCTTATGTTATTTATGGATAACACTAAATATCTCGCTAAGAACAAAAAATATTATCGTTGCTAAATTTGTTATTTCTGAGTTATTATTGAATAACAATAAATAACTGAATAATAACAAAATATGCAATCATAGAAAAATAAGTTATTCTTAGCATCCTAAATAAAATAACATCCTAATTGCATATTTTGCAATCATAACTTGTTTTGTTATTGATGAGTTATTTAGTATTTATTTTATTTTAAATAGAATATTGATGAAGAGCAAATTTTGTTATTGGTTTGCTAGGAAGAAGAGCTAAAAGAACGAAAAATAATAATTCACTTTGTTCCAAAAAAAGTAAATAAGGACTGTTCAATTTATAAAACGGACAACTTTACAAGGCTATAAAAAGAAGACGCGTAGTTCAAATTTAACCACCCTTGCTTCTTTGTTCAGTACATCATCTTTTATTATAGTAGTGATTTTTGAATCGAATAAAAATAGTTTTAACTATAAGAAAATCGGCCAGGTGTTAAATGAGGTAAATTTTACGATTGCTGAAATTTGAAAATATATATAAAATTACTGTTCACATATGGTATATCGTTTTTAATATCAGATAAGTATGTGCCATGCTGCAGCAGCATGAGTAATAAACATTCTGGTGAAGTTTGAACTCAATTGAAAAATTAGTTGTTGAAATATTAAAGTCTCAAGTGAGATTCGATTTTTTGATTAAAATTCAATTGTAAAGCAAAAAGGACATGAAAATATTCATTAAACATTTTTTTTATGCATCCAGTCGAAAGTAGGAAGGATGTGGTTTCAAATGCAAAAAACTGCTTCTTAATAGCATTGCTGATTTGGTTACTGTGCGCCATTACAGGCACTGTAATCAAAACAGTTTCGTTCTTTGAAGGTTCTTGCAAATAACAATGCAACCTAATGCAAATTTTACATAACATTGATGTTGGAAATAATTATTTTTACATCCGATTGTTATTAAATAAGGTGTACAATAACATAGGATCAACTTTTTTGAAAATAAATAATAACAAGATTCGCTTATTTGCATCAATGGAGCAAAAAGAATCCAATTTTTTACAATGACCATCTTCATGGAGTATTTTTTATGAATAATGCAATTAAAGTATTTTTTTTCTTCTGCATCATTCAGAAAAGAATATTGTACTACTCTGGACAATTTTTTAGCCGAATCCGTTGTGCTATTGCATCACAGGACTTAAATAAATATTTTTTTAAAATTTCAATACAATACAATACAATTTACAATACAGTTTTTTTTTAATCATAAGAACAAAATTTACAATTATGATGATCTTATTTGAAATAACTTATTGTGTTCTTACTATGTTCTCAATAACTCGAGAATAACATATTCAGTTATTCTCCATTTTGAAATATTTTGTCCTTGGTTTTCAATTGTTCTTATAAGGACAAAATGAGTTATTATTGAGTTATTTTCCGGTACAAAGTCAGTTATTATTTTTGTTCATTTAGCTATTACAGGGTGTCTACCCATAACTCAAAATAAAATTTCTTGAGTTTTCCTGATAAAATTTTGAATGTTTATAATTCAAAAAATTACCCAAATTTTCTAAAAATTATAAAGGGTGACTTAGGGTATAATCGGCAGATTTGTTCTCTTCGTCATGAGGGATTTATGTCGGCCAAATTGCCTGAAACTTGATCATATTCAGCTTGGTTGGGAAGGATTTGATGCCAACTCTGAGTTCAACAAGCTTAAAAAAAACCATGACGAAAATCAAAACGATCAAAAACGATCAAATCTGACTATACATGTCAATGGTTGCTCCTCCCATGACGAAGAGAACAAAACTGCCGAAAATACGTAAGTTCCCCTACTCTTCAAAAATTCTTGCAAGATTTCTGAGCGTAATTCTAGGAATTTCTTTCAAAATTTCTTCCTGTCTTTCCGCAGAATTGTTTCACGAGATATCTGTCTGAGTACGTCCCGATATTTCTTGCAAAGGTTTTCCGATATACTTCCAGAGATTCTCGCTGGATTCCTCCTGAATATCCATCCAAAACTATTCACAGTTTCTTCAAGAATGTCATTGGTTCCCGAGCAGAAGAGAATAACAACAGCATAACAAAATGCGTTATTTTGGCAAAATAACTCCATAATGGAATTAGTTATTTTTATGTTATTAACATAACAAATTGAGTCATAAACTTGTCTGTCATAAGCGGCAAAATAACAAGTCACATAACAAAAATTTGTTCCTGGAAAATCAATTTAATAACATGTTTTGTTAGTGTCAATAACAACTTAATAACAGTGAATTTGGGAAATATTTCAATAACAAATTTTGATATTAAAGAGTTATTGATAACATTCCGAAAGCAAATCTAGTTATGATATCAAACAATCGCAAATGCTGTTGAATGAGCCTCGTAGCCATGCGGTTAGAGTCCGGATGGATGAGGATTCGATTCCCGCTCCGAGTGATGAAATTTTTCACGAGAATAGCTTTTTACCCGTAGCCACTCCGTGCTAAGTTTCGTTCAATCGTTACAGCCGCCGGCTAAAGCCAGTGTCCGTGTGTATGTCGGGGTTTTTACCGATAGTTTTCCAATATTTCTTTTGTTTTCCTCGCGGAACTTCGTCCGTAGCTGCTTTCAAGATTCCATGAGGTTTTCAGAACTCCTCCTTGGATGTCCTTAATATTTCTTCACGGCATTACTATCAACTAGAACTTCCTATAAGGTATTTCGTAAGTTATCCCAGGAGACATTCTGAGGAAAACCCGTTGAAGAATCCTTGCAATAACTTTGGGAGAAATCCCTAAAGGCGTATCCAGAATCTCGGGACAATTTCTGGTAAAGATTTTGGGAAGAATTTTGGGAATAATGCAGAGAATATCTGTAAAAAAAATCTCAAATGGATCACTGCAAGAAATCCGGTACAACTACAAGGAACAGCCTGGCTCTGAAAGAATGCAAGAAAAGAATTCAATGAGAAATATCAGCAATATCGTGTGGAAATCCCAGAAGGCACTCTGGAAAAAAATCTTAGGGGAAAGTCCAGGGTAAATTAAGAAAAACTAGGAGACCAGGAAGAACATCTCGAAGAAAGCCCAAAGCAATTGTTTGAAGATATCACAGGAAAAAATGAAAGAAATCTATTGAGGAACTCTTGCAGTAATTTCGTAAAAACTCCTTCAGAAACCGTTGGAGGAACTTTAGTAGAAACCCCAGGAACTTTAGCAACTCCGAAAGAAATTCTGGAAAGATCTTCTGGGGAAGTCCCAAGAGGAATCGCGTAAAATTTCCATGAGGAATGCCGAAAGAAATTCCGCGATTTATCTCGACAGAAATTCTTATACAGTATTCGGGATAAATTCTGGTAGAAATCCAACAAAGATTTCTTTGAGCAAAACACTCCGGGAAGAAATAGTATCCCCGTGAAAAACTCCAGGAGAAATCGGATGAAATTCAAGAATCCTGGAAGGAATCCGGAAGTATTTTTCCGGAAAAAAAGATCAAAAAGGAATACCAAGAAAAATAGCATCAAAAATGCGGAAGGAATTTTATAAGAAATCCTGGGAGGCATTCCAGGGGGTATTTCTAAAGAAGCTTCAGAAAGAAACCCTGACGAAATTTCTGGAAAAAAATCCTTGTAGCGAAATTTCTAATTTCTAATGTCGCGCTAAAAGTCGTTGCCGTTGAATCAGTTCGAGATCTCTCATTTTCAGTTTCTGTAACGATTTTTGAGTTTTGGGAACAGTAGGTTGTGGGCCTACGCTCCCCTAAGGACCGTGGTGGGGCTGCCAACCCTAGGTATTGCTTCCGGTGGAGGAGCATTTCATATTCAGCCGCTGGATGCCAGAACAGACCCTGTTTGAGTCGCACTTCCTTGGTGAGCAGACGCTCGGGACGTACCTCCTCAATCTAGCTGAAGTCAGAAGGACAACAATGCCCAGGCTGCACTACCATGCCACTACCTGCCTAAAGTTCTCCCAGTAGCCGTCCCGAAACTCATTCAAAACACCACTGAAAGCTGTTCAAACCTCTCAAATCAATAACTAATTAATGAGGCGTACGATTTGAATGTAGTCTTCGGCAAAGTTGTTGCTGATAGAGTACCCTAAGAGTACCAAGGGTTAACTAACATTCTAGGGCACTCGGGGAAATGATACGGTCAATTGAATGAAAAACGTTGTTTTCCCATAGTAATTCCCATACAAACTTTGAAGGGCTTGTGCACTCTCAATTTACAACCAAATCAGTTCGTTTTTTGAGAGAAGGCTTAGAATCTTGTTACGAATCGAATAAGTGGTGTGGAGTAAAATCAATTTTTTGAACCACGCTGTTGACCATGCTGTATGTGTCAGGCGATCTCAATTCCCATTATAGTATTTCAAATCTCCTGGGCTAGCAAAAAAAATACCAAGCTGAGAAGCAGTTTCTGTTCCAGTTGCTATTTATTGCCAAAAAGAAGAGAAAGACGTAGCGTATGAGTGTTAATCCATCTCATAATACACGACACGCTAGCAGTAATTTTCCAATCTACAGGCAGGCCCTTCTCAAGCAACAAATTGATCCAGTTGTTGTTTTTGATCACCTGTTCTTGCGTCAGCAGCAGAGCTGTCTAGTCTAGTCTTCCTAATAACAAAAGGGTGAAAATGTAGCACGGTGCACAATTTGATTGTGCTCGTAAATCACGCTTTCCATTATCGGCACGGCAAGCGCGCGCTGGCACGAACCTGAACACGACGACGAAGACTATCATGTTGATCGTTTCGAGGGTTGCCTTGTCGTTGGCCTACCATCACCACCTACGCTCAGTCAGCATCCTATATAATAATCGCTCTGGAATGGAAAGTCCTCCCATCACATACATAGTTAAAGCATCATTTCCCGATTTTCAGTTAATCCAATTTGTGTTTTTTTTTTTATTTTGTATTTTTTTTTCCTAGTCAACTAACGATAAACGAATAACGTTTTTGCCCTGACAGTTCACTAGGCGTGTCAATTTAAATTAGGCATGGAACATGAAAATAAAACGAGCGTCCCATCATCATCATACACGGCACGGTGTCAACAGTTACACGTTGATAAGTTAGACTGGTTCAACTTTTCATTGTCAGTAGCAACTCATGATCTAAAACGCTGACAGTTTTTCGATCCACGATCCACGTAAAAGAAGTCCATATAGAAACACTAGAAAATCCAGCCCTTTTTTAAAAGAGATTTTTAATTGCGTTTGCATGTTACGATGCCTAGGCCTGTTTTGCAGTCCGTGAAAGGCCTTGCTAGAAGCTACAAAGCGCCTTTTCAATACACGGAAAACGTTTTGAAGTTTTCCAAGATACACAATTTTGTCAACAATTTCAAACACATCCAGCTCATACCTTAGTCAACAAATGATTGAATAAGATGTTAAAGTGGAGGCGATATGCTTCCATATTACATGCGCCTAAAAGGAGGCATGCACGCATATGGCCTCCACTTTATCATCTTATGCAACATCTTATACGATTACTGATTGACTGGGACGCTAGTTTAATACCAACACACCCAAGTCGGCCTCCAACTCTACCAGTAAGCAGTACAGTCATGGTGAAGTCAAAGCTACTCAAGGTTTCCAAATTTCAGCGCCTCCTATTCTGGTACGCCCCAAGCAAATGACTTCACTATTGCGCGTAATTAGGAAATATTCTGGGAAAACCCCTCCGTGCATTATTATTTAACGATTTTTTCTGTAATTGTTGCGGAAGGCACATTCTTGCTGGAATTCCTTTTATGAGTTTTGAAAAAAAATCTTCTAAAGTTCTCCAAGATTAACTTCAGAGACATCACCAGAAATTCCTTTGGAGTTTTTTTTTTTTGAGAATTTATCAAAAATTTCTGGAAATTTTACAGAAAGAAGGTTCTTGCAGGACTGCTTGAAAACATACCTTCTAGTATCACGTCGAAATGCATTCATAATCATTCTCTTGTTTGAATAAAATTTCCTTCAGGAGTTTCTCAAACAAGTTTCTGAAAGGATTCATTTTGAAACAAGTCCACGGGTGTCCACAGAAATTTCTCCGAAATTTCTTCTGGGATTCCTTAAGAAAATCTAAAGGCAATTCTTTCAAGAAATGCTACATAAATTCATGCTTGTATTCCTTCATATATTTCTGAAGGAGTTTATCCAAAAATATGATCATACTTTTAACCAGGATTTTTTCTTATTGATTTCTCCGGAAATTCTTTTAGACGTTTTTCGAGAAATTATTTTATATTTTTTTCCAGGGGCTTCTCCAGGCATGCCTTCACACATTCCTTCAAAGAATGCAATTCCAGAAAAAAAATTCACAGATTCTTTCAGAAATTTTCTCTAGGATTTTCTTTTAGAAACTAGGAAATTTTCCAGTAACTTTTTCAGAAATTATTGTTGGAGATTCTTGGTTGGATTGGTTTGCTATTCTTGGAAAGTCAGGTATTCTTCTATTGATTCAATAATTTTCTCGGGTATTTGGAAATTCCTTAACAAAATTCCCAAGAGATTTTTCTGGAAGTAACTCCAGGATTTTCTCTAACAGTTCCTTCATATATTCCTCCAGGCGTTGCTAAGACCTTCAGAGATTATTTCAATTTTTTATTCAAATATTATTTCAAGAATTTCTGCATAGGTTACTTCAGAATCTATTCCATATCATTACCATAATTGATCACAATAATGGTAGCAGTGGTTGAACCACATGAAAATCCTTAGCATTTTTCAAGAAATTTTCAAAGATTCCTTTGCAGTTTATTTATTTTTATTTCTTCAGTAGTTCACTAAAAAAAAACCTGCGGTTTCTGCAGACTTTTAAGTGATTTCTTCAGAAATACCTCCCTCCATGCATTTTTCTTGAAGTTTCTCAAGCCTTTGTTTTTCTCTTGAAATTACTTGCAGAATTCCTTCATAAGTCTTCCTTAGTTTTTTTTTTTTAACAATAATGGGGGTATCTCAACGTGTTTTTTTAGGTATTATCGAAGGTATTTATCCAGGATTTGCTCAAGATATAATTTCAGAAATTGTTTCAGCAATTTTGTACAGGAAAACTTCCAAAACATTTCTAGCAATTTCTTCCAGGAGTTTCCAAAGGCATCTCCAAGAGTTTCTGCCGATTTACCGTGAGCCGTTCTAACTTTCCCAGAGAAAAAGTAGTCTCTAATGCAATCGGGCTAATCAAACATGATCGGTGGTTTCTCTTCGAGATGGCACTTAAGCCACCGAGTTTAAAAAATTCTCAAGAATGGTTTGCGAACGATTACATTGACGATCTTCCCGGGATTTCATAGATATTCCTTCAGGTTTTGCTTAAAGAATTCTTTAGAAATTTTTGTGCAGTTTCTGGAAGAATTTCTGAAAAATCACTGGAGTAATAAATATTCGAAAAAAAAATTGCATGGATATCTAGATATTGCAGATGGAACCGCAACAGCAATTTCTATTTGAATGAGTGTAACCAGTTTCGTACCTTTTAATTCCGCCCTAAAGGTACGAAACTGATTACTCTCATTCAAAGAGGGCATTCTGCTTAGAGGGTTCGAAAAGTCGGTACAAGAGCAATTTCTAATAAAAACCTCTTGTGGGAATTTCTTCAGAAATAACTGATGAAATTTCTCAAAGAATTCTTGGAAAACCCTGGGAAAGAACTCCAATGGGAGAAATTTTGATGAAATCCCTTGTAAAAGTTCCCAAAAACCTGAAGAAGTGTCTGGAGTTAAAAAATACATCCTTGAAAGGAATTTAGGATTTTTTTATTCTTTTAGGGAGATTCCAGCAGAAATTTCTGGAAGAAACCTTGAAAAAAAACAATTGATGTGGAATGAATTTCAACATTTTCAAACGAATTACACAAGAAAAATACATTGCCGGATCACATGTCGAAGGAAAAACAGGAGAAATTATTAAAGAAATTGCTTGAGAATGCACTGAGACAATAATAAAAAAAATTTCCCATATGAATATTGAAAGGAATACTTGAAAAACAAAGGCACATAAAAGCAATTTCTAAAGCAACTACCAAAGACATTGCTGAAGGAAATACCAAAGGAATCGACAAAGAATGATTCAATGTTTAGTAGTTTCCAAAATAGTGACGAAGAAATTTCTGAAAGTATTGCAAAAAAGGGATCGTCGAAACAGACCACACAAAAAAATAAATAAAAGAAATTACCAAATAAATTTCTTAAGTCGAAATTTAAAAAAAATGCTCAAGAATAACCTAAAAGAGTTGCCAAAGAAATTCTTAAAACAAATTCTGATGAAAAAAACTGAAGCATGGCTACCATTACAAAAGAAATTTCCAAACAAGTTGTCCAGCCAATTCCCAAGAGAATTGCTGAAGGAATTCACAACAGAATTTCCCAAGAAACTTGAAAAAATGGCGAAAGAGTAGAGCGATTCCACAAACAAGTGGGAAATTTTTCCAGTTTTTATTTTTTGTATTTTTTGATTTGCATGGATCCTTGCATACAAGTTTTTGGGGAACAAAAACGCCGTTTTGCATACTTGGTTCGCCATTTTTAATCTAGCCTTACTTATGAGAAGGGCCTATGAAAAATGCACATGATATATTCAAAAAATTGTATCTCGAAAACGGTTTGTCCGATCGGTTTTGTGTCTTCGGCGAAGTTTTAGACAATTGTTGGTGCTATATGGAGAAAATATGCACGGTAAAAAAATATGTTTGGTTTTTGTGATTTGAACTAAAATATAGTTTTTCCCTCAAAAGTGACATGTCAATATTTTTTTATTATCCTTATGTTATAGCTGACTGAAAATGCTACCTAGTGCACAGTGGGTTGTTCTGGAGAAAAATAGGTTACAATGAAAAAAAAAATGTTTTAAAAAATTACGGTTTTCAAAAAAAGCTATTAAGTAAAGTCAAAAAAGTTTGTCGCCCTAATTTTATGAAAGTACATCAAATTTGCAAGAAAAAAGTACTTCGGTAACATTTTTCTAAGATGCACCGTTTAGAAGATATTACTAATTTAATATTGATTTTATTGATAACTTAATAAGTTTTAGCCCTTTTCGAATGTACTCCGTGTTTCTCCAGTTTCAAAAGTATTTTTTTCGGAAAGATTGGAAAATTTTGAGTTAAAATGACACTGACAGCTTAAAGATTTGAGTGAAATTCTCTGCCTTAAAAGTATTTTGAAAAACAAGTTACAAAATCCCACTATCAGGAACAATGATTTCTTCCAGTGGTTTTTGGTGTATTGTGTTGAAAATGTGCATTCAACTCTTGCATATCGCAAGCTCCTCAATTAGCAAGATTCAAAAGAGCGAATAAGGCTTATTTTTCAGGGGTGGTATTTGTGCGCAATAAAAAATAACATTATACTTTGTACATCAGTTTATTTTTATTCCTGTATTTTTATCAAATTATTGTTTACACAACTTTCTTAACAATATCGAATATTTTGGCATCATTGTCAGGGCAGTTTGAATAAAGCTTTGCCTTTATTGTATTTTCTGATAGAGGAAGAAATGAGTGGAATTTTTGAGTTCCTTGAATTGTTTTTGCATTATTATATTGATTATTTAGCTGCAAAGACATATTTTCGTATTCTTCTGTAGTAGAATAACAAAATGACAACTTTGTAAGTTCTTCTTCTTTTCGTTTGTTTGCCCAATTAAACAACTCTCTTGCAGTCTTTATCGGGTGTTCGCGTTCTTTGGCTAAACTTGCTCTGGTAGCCATGCGTTTTATCGTACCTCCAATAGCATCGCATGGACCTTTTCCGTGCGATGTTGCGAAGAAATGCCATTCAGCGTCAATACCATACTTTGACTTAAACTTACAAAGGCTAGAAAAGTTTTTTCGGTTTTTATACTGTGAAGCAGCACCATCTGACATAAAATAAATTTTTTTCATGTTTTTATTTTGATCAATTTGTAAAAAGTTCATCATTTTATCAATAAACAAATTAACAGCGACTGAATCATGTCTTAGTTCTTCTGAAATTATAATGAAGCTAAAATGTTTAATTTGCCTATTTTCAGTATAATATATTACGAAAGGATGGATTGTGGCCTGTTGCACGTTCCAATGGTGTGATTGAACTTCATCCTGCAAAACGAAGCTGTAATTTTCAGAAAAGTCACAAATAGCCAAAAATTCACCATCTTGCAAGTTTTGTTTTGTAGTTTTCAAAAAATTGGATTGTTCGGTTTTTACAAAATCATGCGGAATCAAACTTTCTAATTTTGAGCTGAAAAATGTAACAAAGTCATCGGTTTGCTTTACAATAGTTTCTAAATCACATCTGTCAGTGGTAACCCATTGTTCGAATGAAAGCTTTTCAACAAAGTTTTCTTCCAGTTATTTCAATAAACTGTCTTCTAAAACTGAGGTATCTGGGCAGTTTTTACATCTTCGTAGATGGCAATGAGTTGTCTTATTTTCGCAAAGTAATCTATTCGTTAATGTTTTTAGATCATTCAAGACATTGTATTTTTTTAAGCTATGTAGAATTAAATTGACATTTTCATGCGTAGTGCAAACGCAAACATTATGTGTTCCTGTGATAGTCAATAGTTTACATTGCCTTGGCCGGAGGCTTGCAAATGATGAAAACCCTATTTTTACATTGACGTACACTTCATTAAAGCGATTAAAAGCTTCTCTTAATGTCATCATTAACAATCTTTTCTGAACAGCTAATCTCTTATTTCCTGTCTTTACGCTAACAAAATCTCTTTGGCCTGGCATTGCACGGCTTATATCATCGTCCTCAAAAAAATTCAAAACCAGTTCTTTTGTTTCATTACTCAAAGCTTTTCCAGAGCTTGAACCTTGAGATGAATCTAATACATTATTTTTTTCCTTTCTTGCATCTGATGCCATATTTCTACTAGTTTTAAATTCGTCTACAATTTTTTGTACTGACCATGATTTTGGTAACAATGATAAAATTGATAGTTTTTCTTGCCTTGTGGCTGAATTTAAAAATTTAATTTTCATATTTTCTATGACTTCATTAAACTCGTTTGCTTTTTCTGTTTTAGCGTCTAATTTAAAAAGATTTCTTCGTACACCTTCGACGATTTCAGCGCACTTTTTTTCAGGATAGTGAACATTTTTAACCTTACCTAAATCTATAGGCGAAACACGAATAGCTGCTATTCCTCGGTTGAATATTTCGACGTCTACAGGCATCGTGAAATCTTCATTTGATTGAATTGTGCTTAGCGTTGACGCTGATGGTATCGTGACCAAACTTTCATAGCTTTGCGAATCAGGTACAACAGGTATGGTCTGAACAGTTGGCATCCTTGAGCCACCGGCTACGCTTTGTTCTTCGTTTTGGGTGAGGTGAGCTCTTGAATCAATATGAGGAATTCCACGGAGTCATGTCAGTCGATCCTGAGCGACCATTTCAAAAATATCTGAAACTTTGCACAGTTTTTCAATTTCATCTAAATCGCCATTTTACGATATCAAACCTTTATATTCACTCACGACTAACTTTTCAAAAGGGTGTATGCGAAAATAGTTCAAAAATATTCTAAAAACTGTACAGCAAAAACGGATTGTTCGATTGTTATGAATTTTTCAGCAAAGTTAGATAACTAAATGATGATTCCTTAGAAAATATGCACTGTAAAAAATTTCTTTTTTTACTTTAAAAAAATATGATCTTTGTCACAAAAACTCAAATAACTCAAAACCCTATCTTTTTACCAACGTCAACCTTTTAGGGAAAATGGCCCATTATATCAGCTATCTACCATAAAATTTTGGTGATGGTAAACTGATAAACAAAAAGGTTATGACATTTCAAACATTTTACAATTTTTACATTTAGTAACAAAAAAAATTTTTTTCTGTGTAAATTATTTCGAGAATTATATTTTGATGCTGATTTTATTGTAAAGGCTACCGCCTGAATTAAACAAGTTGTTTTCATGATGTTTTTGTTTGATTATTCATAATTACTATAGTATCTATTTGAAACTTAGACGCGATCCAGTGTTGTGATCAAAAATATTGAGAGTGTCATACTTTTTATTGTACGTGACTGGTGGAAAAATCCCTTGATAGTGTTGAAAAGCTGTTGATCATAAGAAAAATGGAATTAAACTTGTTTTTAGGACGAAAGCTGCATAATAAAAGTTTTATATATACGCGTATACGTCTAGTTGATCTGCAAAAAAAAATACCTCTTAGAGAACAGACTTTATGATCGGAAGAATGCGAGTAACTTCAACAACAACAAATGCATAAGAGGTACATACCACAGACAAACAGACGAAACGCCTAGAACAATTTTCGTGAAAATCCATCGCCCAGTTCACACTACCACCACCTGGTGGAAATGTTTCGCGAAACACTGCGTTGTGCAATATCTTCATCAGAAGGCGCTAGTGTGAAACGTCAAACGCAAAGAAAAACGATGGGCACTCTTCTGGTTATGAAAGCCACAACCAAGATTCAAAATGATCGTTAAAGGCGTGGTCAATGAAAATTTCGTCAGTGTTACGTTTGTTTGTCTGTATACATACCATGACAATGCTCACGAGAAAGCAAATAAATACTACCGCTATGGATATTTAATTTGAGACCGTTTGATGAACTATGTTCAATGTTCAATGTTCAATGTTCAAAAGAGTTACGAAATCTCACCGAAAGCACCATAGATAAACTGAAAGAGACTGGTTATGCCCAAATTGAATACAAATTTACGCATTTGCACGTCCTGCCGTCTAGCCTTTGACAAACGAGCCATCATCGGTAAAGCAGGGCACAGGAAGTTCGAAAACGACAACAACTGAGAAATTGCCAGACCCAGAAGTGCTAAGTGCAGAGAGTCATGGCACCATTTTTTTTCCTCCCCTGTTGGGGAAATTAAGCCACTGCGTCCAATAGGCTGAACTTTTGTGGCATGCCCCGTTTTGATATTCGCATCTAGTAAGCTAATTACCATGTGCCAAGTAATCAGCTACTGCCACGACGCGTCGTCTCCCAGTCAGGTGCAATGGAATTGATAAACTCCAAGACCTTCCCAGGTTTTGCAGACCAGATCTCACTGGGTTGCAAGCAACCACTATTTAGAAATCTTTGCCTGCGCGTGTATAAAGCACCACAACTGCAAAGCAGATGTTCCGAGGTTTCACGTTCCGTATTACAGAAACGACAGATATCGCTCTGAATCTGGCCAATATTTTTCAAGTGATACCTGCTCGGACAGTGTCCAGTTACTAGGCCAGTGTATGTACATAGAGCTCTCTTGTTGAGCTCTAAGAGCTTTTTGGTTTTATAAGCATTTGGTGTTATAAATCGTTTTGACTGATTGCAATTTTTGACATCCATCCAATTGGATATCACCCTCTACTCAGCCCAGCGTTTCAGGTCCATTTTAATTGTACAGTTTGATATACCACAGACTGGTTCTGGGCCAGCAAACTGTAAATTGGAACCACTTTTAGCAAGCTCGTCTGCCATTTCATTTCCTTCAATGCCACCATACCATCAGCGACATCTGTTTAAACAATTTAATCACGCCCCTTTTCAAAAATGCTTTGAAATATACTTCAACATCTATACCCATTTCAATTTTTTTAACGTTGCAAAACACGCTTTCAACATTCATCTTGAAGAAGAGGGAAAACACTTGTTCTCAAATGTAACAGCAAATTAATGAATAAACGACTAATGCGAGGAGGGCGTGATAAAATCGGAACATTACTGTACATATAATATACATAATACATAATAAAAACAGCTTGTTTTACTCACGCAAGGCCATTAACAATAAAATCAGCATCAAACTGCGATTTCCGGCCGAAATAATTTACACAGAAAAAAAAATTATTACTAAATGTGAAAATTGTGAAATGTTTGAATTGTCATAACTTTTTTGTTTATTAGTTTATCATCACCAAATTTTTATGGTAGATTGCTAATACAATGGACCGTCTTTCCTAAAAATAATACGTTGGTAAAAAGATAGGGTTTTGAGATATTTGAGTTTTTGTGACAAAAATGATATTTTTTAATGTTAAAAAAAGATTTTTTTTTCACAGTGTATATTTTCTTAGAAATCACCATTTAGTTATCTAACTTTGCTGAACAATAAAATCAGCATCAAACTGCGATTTCTGACCAAATAATTTACACAGAAAAAAAAATTTACCAAATGTGAAAATTGTGAAATGTTTGAAATGTTATAACTTTTCTGTTTATTAGTTTACCATCACCAAATTTTTATGGTAGATTACTAATACAATGGACCGTCTTTCCTAAAAATATTACGTTGGTAAAAAGATAGGGTTTTGAGATATTTGAGTTTTTGTGACAAAAATGATATTTTTTAATGTTAAAAAAGATGTTTTTTCACAGTGTATATTTTCTTAGGAATTACCATTTAGTTATCTAACTTTGCTGAAAAATTCATAGCAATCGAACGAACCATTTTGGCTGCGCAGATTTTTGAATATTTTTGAACCATTTTCACATACATCCTTTTGAAAAGTTAGTCGTGATTCAAAATAAAAATTTGATATCGAAAAATGGCGATTTAGATGGAACTGAAAAACTGTGCAAAGTTTCAGTTCAATAGAAAATCATGAATTAAAAAATTTCCTTAATTTTGATGCTTTTGCTTGGAATCGCTCATATGTAGACGGCAAGACGAACAAATACGAAAATCCTTGGTGTTCAGTGTGGATACCTTGGAAAATCCAATTGACTTTAGTTTTTGGATGATACCATCCGTGAGATATCGCAGCTCTTTCGAACACTGAATGTCTTTGAATGGACGAATACATCTGATTTTACTCATTTTGTAATCTGTAACATAGAAAATATTTTCCAATTGTTAGTTTTGAACGAAAATATCACAACACATATAACACTAGTTTACAAAATAAAACGAAAGTCGTGAACTTTTGTCAACGACCAAAATTTTTGGAGCATAATTTAGCGCTGATTTCGAAACCGTGCTTCAAAAAATTAAAAGTAGATCAATTTTTATGTTTTAGCTCAATATCGAGTTTTACAACTTTTTAAAATATGGAATTTAATAAAATTCAAATATCTTGCGTTTTGTTCAACCAATTTTAATTTTTTTTTCCATAAATTAAAAGCTGATTATAATACCATTCGATCATCTGAATGCAGGTTTTGCGTCAGATTAATGAAAATCAAGATATTGGCGAGTTTTGAGGACGATCTCCTTAAATTTTAGCAAAATTTCCAAAAATTTATGAAGAAATGTATTTTTTTCAATAAGAAAACAACAATTTAAAAATTCTTTCTCAACGTTTATTGGACATATCATATGTGGGTGAGTTACAGTAAAAAAATTCGCTCAATCGGAGCATTGATTACAGAGAATGAGATGTGTGAAGTGAGCGACTTTGCTTAAAAATAGAACAAAAATCGATTTCAAATCATCAAGCTTGTATGGAAAGTCGAAAAAATTTCCGCTCTACTGTAATTTTTTTCCTTCGCGTTTTCGAACTCAGGGCACGATTCTACACCAAAAACGATCATCAGCTTACCGAGTTCAAAAATGCTGTAAACTAGTGTAATTAAAATGTGTATTTAAAACTTACCTTTGCACCAAAACGTGTTACACTTTCCTTTACAATTATTATGTTATCAAACAACACTGGATCTAGTTCAAAAACACTGGATTATTAGCTGAAATTACTATGAAATCACTATGCTTCTAGCAACCTTTCTGCATTTACTGTTTGGTTTTCCCTAGTAGATACTGGATGAATTCAGAACCGAGTCAGACATTTGGAGAGTTTGGAGAGTTGGAGCGAGGTAGATTTGCTGGCGTAGGTATATTGTTATTGAAGAAGATTGTAAATTATATACCTGGAATGAATAAAGAGTGCGGCGGTTGTTGATTGAGGTATCAGTCGGCAGCCGTCTAGTTTGATGGAAAGTGACTAATATTATACTAATATTATACCAATTTTAATCAAAATTGGCTGAAATCTTGCGAAAAGCTGGAATTATACTAATGTCATCGTGTCAGACTACGTTGATTTGATCCACTTTGTTGTTTATTGATCTTTGTTCTGCCGCTTGTGTTGTGTGTAAGAGGTAGCGGTCGCGTTCGAATGAAATAAAGCAAGCTGACACCCGACCGCGACAACGAAACGAAGGCAGTGAAAAGTGTCGAATGTTTACAAGCCTGGGCCAGCGTGTCCAACAAAGACCATGTTTACAATCACCAACTGTACGTAGTACAGCTAACTGGTATCTAATTACCTGTATCTAATACTTATTAGCACGTTTTCAGCAGAAGGCAATAAAAACCACTGAAAGAAATCATAGTTCTTGATAGTGGGATTTTGTAACTTGTTTCAAAATACTTTTAAGGCAGAGAATTTCACTCAAATCTTTAAGCTGTCAGTGTCATTTTAACTCAAAATTTTCCAATCTTTCCGAAAAAAATACTTTTGAAACTGGAGAAACACGGAGTACATCCGAAAAGGGCTAAAACTTATTAAGTTATTAAAAAAATCAATATTAAATTAGTAATATCTTCTAAACGGTGCATCTTAGAAAAATGTTACCGAAGTACTTTTTTCTTGCAAATTTGATGTACTTTCATAAAATTAGGGCGACAAACTTTTTTGACTTTAGCTATTTTTCTCCAGAACAACCCACTGTGCACTAGGTAGCATTTTCAGTCAGCTATAACATAAGGATAATAAAAAAATATTGACATGTCACTTTTGAGGGAAAAACTATATTTTAGTTCAAATCACAAAAACCAAACATATTTTTTTACCGTGCATATTTTCTCCATATAGCACCAACAATTGTCTGAAACTTCGCCGAAGACACCCAACCGATCGGACAAACCGTTTTCGAGATACAATTTTTTGAAGATATCATGTGCATTTTTCATAGGCCCTTCTCATAAGTAAGGCTAGATTCAAAATAGCGAACCAAGTATGCAAAACGGCGTTTTTCTCCCCCAAAGACTTGTATGCAAGGTTTCATCCAAATAAAGATATATGAAAATTACTCGTTGCTGAAATGATATGGAACCGCTCAGTATCAAAAACAAAAATAACAAATGTAGTGCATTAGCGAAATAATGATATCCTCTCTCTCTCCTCTCTCTCTCTCTTCTTGGCGTAACGTCCTCACTGGGACAAAGCCTGCTTCTCAGCTTAGTGTTCTATGAGCACTTCCACAGTTATTAACTGAGAGCTTCCTCTGCCAATGACCATTTTGCATGTGTATATCGTGTGGCAGGCACGAAGATACTCTATGCCCAAGGAAGTCAAGTCCTTTACGAAAAGATCCTGGACCGACCGGGAATCGAACCCGTCACCCTCAGCATGGTCATGCTGAATACCCGTGCGTTTAATAATGATATAACTATATAATAATATATAGCGAAATAATGATATATCTTATGCGTTTATGGTGTGATCATATGCAAGTGATGTATCATCTTATGCGACTTAAGCTGAGTAATAATTATGGCAGTCTGAAAACTACATAGGGTATCGGGATGCTTCGTTGGCATAGTCCCCTCGTTCGGCCTATCTCAATGTACACCAAAAACTCAAACAAACACGCATAACTGGATATCGGAAAAGCTATGCGCCAAACAACTGTAACATTTCGTTTCAATTTTAGCAGTTTGGAACATTAAAATTGAATGAAAATGTCACTTTGTTTAGCTTTTGTAGACGCCATGATTCTTCGGCTTAGTGGGTAGTCTATACACATGATCATAAATGGCATGATTCTGAAACATTTCAAATTGACTTTTCAATAATTGAACATTTGATGCGACGGTCAAAGACGCTACTTTGAACTTGTGTATTTGTTTTCAACGAATAATAACTATTTAACAAATTGATTGTGGGCCGAATATTGTGGACATTTTTTTTCACTATGTACCCAAATCTTGGCCCATCAGTAAAGTGATTTCAAAAACAGCGATAAAAAGACGTCAACAGCATTTCTTGCGTAAGAACCAGAAAGAACGAACAGGAAGAAAGATTTTGTGTGCGGTGACTGTAAAATATAACACAATAATAGGGTTGCGTTGTTATTGTTACTAAATTAAGAAAGAACTTTAGTTAAAGTGATTTATTTATAGTTTTTTGAAAATTCAGCTCCGAAAATATAATTTAAAAGTAAGATTGGTGAACAAACAGAAATAATACTTCAGCAGAAATATTGAAAAAATGAGATAATAAGTGGTTCTAGTGCATGAAAAGCAATAGGCCAACGTTGTATCCACTAATAGGCCAATTTTTGTACCATAGACCAACGTTGCATACCATCGCATCGAATCTTTTCAACTTAATTAAGTAAAATCTTGAATATTTACGTAAGTTTACTTCTAATTGGTGAAACATGCATTGCCTAGAGTGTGTAATAGGGTGGACATATTATTTCTAGTGCTATTAATTTATGAGTTATGGTCAAAATTGTCAAGGCGGCTTGCAAATTAGGCCAAGGAATGGTACATATACCCTAATCACCTTGCTGTTCAACTGAAACACGATAGCCTTCTGAGTTTACTGTGTGAAAGAAGTTATATTTATGCTGATATTTTTACGAAAAATAATATATGAGGAACTATCATTTTGGTGATGAATGATCATATCAATCATATTTTTTGTTGTTTTCCGAATCGAACTCAGCATCATCGGTATTTCCTTCAGAAATACTTTTGAATTTTTTTATTATATTTTTGGGAGTTCGGTCCTCTGAAACTACTTCGTCATTTCCTTTCGAAATTCATTCGGTAATTCCTTTGGATATGAGCTTGGTAATGTCTTTCAGAACTTTTTCGGCAGTGTTTGAAAATTGTTTCGAAAGTTTCATTGAAATTTGACCCTTTGGAAATTTGTTTCAAAATTTCAACGGCAATTCCTTTAAAATTCTTTTAGCAACTCCTTTTCAAATAAATTTTGTCGGATTTTTTTAATTTATTCCAAAATTTCTTTGAAATTTCCTTTGGCTATTTCATGGATAATTTCTTTGGCGATCACTTTGTGATTTACTTCGGCGTTGAGCATTTACTTTGGGAATTCCTTCGGTAAATCCTTCAGTAATTCCTTTTAAATCATTGTCGTAAATTTCCTATGACGACTTTTCAGCAGTTTAGGAAACTTTGCAGGCAATTTTTTTTTGGAAATTCGTTCCATAGTTGCTTCGACATATTCTTAGAAAATAGAAAAGTCTTTCGGCAATTTCTTTGACAATTTCTTTTGAAATTCCTTTTGAAATAGACAATTTCTGAGACATTAACAAAGCAATTGCAATTTCCAAAAGATTCCCAAAGATATTCCCGAAAAACTTCCTGAAATATTCGCAAATGAATTACCGGATGAATTTCCATAAAAAAAATACCTAATAAGACCGTTCGCAATGCTGTTTTATTTTGTATGGCGAGTTTTAAAATTTTTAAAACTCGCCATACAAATTAAAACAGCATTGCGAACGGCCTAAGTTCCCAAAGCAATTTCTAGAATTGATAAAGGAATTATTGCAGAAGAATAAATGTTTTTCAAAGAAATTGACCTAATCCAATCCCGAAAAAATCCCGATTTTTTTTCCCCGATGATCTTCCGAAGAAATTTACACAAATTCTCAAAAAATTGGCCTAATGACTTTCGTAAAGAATTTACACAATTTCAACTTGAGGAGTTTCCTAAGGAATTACCGAATGATTTTCCAAAGACCATTCCAGAGACTATGCTCAGAGAATTGCTAGAGAAATCATCAAGAGTATTTATGAAGGAATATAAGAAAAAATCTAAAATGAAATATTGAAGGAATTTCCGATCTGATTCTGAAGGAATATCCGAAAGAATTCTGAAAAAGCCGATGTTTTTTTTTCAAAGAATTCACAAACGGGGATTGTAACATAAGGCTGAATTTCAAAAGGCTGAATGTGCAAGCCTGAATACGAAAGGCTGAAATCAAGGTAGTGTAACGTAAGGCTGAAATTACAAAAGGCTGAAAATTGAACAAAAAAACGATCATCATCAACGATCAAATCTCACTATACACATGCTATGCTCCTCCGTGATTGATCTGAGCTGGTACCAATTGCACTGAGATCCAAATGAATAAAGGCTGCGACACTCCACTTATTCTCAAAGTGCAACTTAAGAAGTGCATATATTTTTGATCAATAACGGCGCCGGTCACGTCCTCATAGTCAGTTGGGAAGAGGAAGGAATGTTAGAGTGTGCTGGTTGTTGCTACTAAAGACCGAGAGCACCTCTGCATCCCCACAACCACCACGGACTGGGGTATTTGTTAGGCGGAAAGGATAGGAGATCTGTGAGTCACCGTTGGGTCGGTGATGGTTTTATATTTATACGGGATATTTATAGTGTTCGTAAGGTGGTATATTGTGTGGTGATTACTATGAAGGACAAGTGGCACAGTTCGCTTTGGTTGCATAACTTGTAGGCGTTATATACACTGTGCTGTGGAAGTTGGAAGGAAGGGAAACGATTTTTTTTTTCATTCGTTTCTGGTTCTAGCGATGGCTATGAACATATGAATATACATGAGTTGTATACGTAGAGAAAAGAGAGAGAGAAAGTGGATAGAATGATACAAAGAAGGATTAAAGGGACGGGCCAGCGATTGAACCCATGACCTTCTGCATACGAATCAGAAGCGGTAGCCACTAGACCACCAAGCCCGTCCAAAAGGCTGAAAATTGAAAAGGCTGAAAATTCGAAAATGCATATATGTATAAGTTATAGCAAGTTTTCCTTTTCTTGGAGTAACGCCCGAACTGAGATCGAGCCTGCTTCTCAGCTTTAGCATATCGTGTAACAGGCACGAAGGTACCCAATGCCAAAGGGAGTCAAGAAAATTTTCATAATAAAAAGTTCTTGGTCCGAGCATGAGCCCTAGTTTCAAAACTAAGCTTATAGTGAAAAGGCTTATGGTGCATACTAAGGTGGCTCACACTTATATGAAAAACCAAAATTTCGAAAAATGCTAAGTCTTACCTCCTAAATTAGTTGTTTTGGACTCCCAGAAGCTACGTTCAAAATTTGAGCAAAATCAATTAAGCCTAAGAGGGCGCTCAAAACGCTTGAAGTTTGTATGGGAAAACTTGGCCAAATGTATGCAGAAATTTTAAGTTTTCGAGTTTTGCCGCTAGGTGGCGCTGTAAGCGTTCAATCATCAAACCCTTCGGTATTATTGTAAGTGACTATATACCAAACAACTTTGTCGAATACTGCAAAGTGATTCAACGTCTGAGAAAAAAGTTATACCCTGTCCCTAGGTAAAGTGAGGATAAACTTTATTGCTGGTTTTCCAATACATGTGAAGGAATAATATCAATAATGAAATCTCAATACTTTGCCTCACTTTGCCTGGGGTATAACTTTTTTCACAGCCGTCGGATTACTTCGCGGTCTTCGACAAAGTTCTTTGGCATATCGTCACCTAGCAGAGTTTATTTATTGAACGCTTACAGCGCCACCTAGTGGCGAAATTCGAAAACTTGAAATTTCTGCATACATTTGGCCAAGTTTTCCCATACAAACTTCAAGCGTTTTGAGCGCCCCCTTAGGCTCAACCGATTTCGCTCAAATTTTGAACGTTGCTTCTGGGAGTTCAAAGCAACTGATTTAGGAGGTAAGACTAGACATTTTTCGAAATTTTTGTTTTTCATATTAGTGTGGGCCACCCTAGTGCATACCAACGAACACAAAAAGGAACTGATAATATTCATATCGTTATTTTTATCCTTCTTAAACCATGAGCTATTCTTTTGAGTCATGTTGTTTTGGAAATGGTTGTCATTACGGTTACAAAAACAATATCAGAGAGCTATTTTTTTTTTTGAAAAACACTGTTTTAGTATTAGTCGTAAAACTTTCCGATTCAGAACATAGTAACCGAAGCACGTTCGCACAAAATGGCTTAGTTTGGCCAACCATGAACTAGGAACGGTAGGACGGTCAATCGTCAAACTCAAGCAAAACCAATACGAGTGCCACGGCTGGGTAATCGACCAACAAGCAAATTTTCAAATAGATCGTAAAATGAATGAATGTATGTAATTATTCCCAATTGGCCTGATCTGTTTGTCTGAAATGATAGTGTTGAGGTTAGCCTTTAGGCTAGTGCGTTTGAAAACTAGTCGAATCACTGTTTCAGCTTTTTGTTATTTCAGCCTTTTGATGCATTCATCCTTCTATAATTTCAGCCTTTTGTTGTTTCAGCCTTTCGTAATTCAGCCTTTTGTACGTAACCCTCCAAACGAAATCTCTAAGAAATTTGCCGAAGGATATCTCTGAAAAAGTATTGCCGAACGAATTTGCAAAGGAATTTCCAAAAGATTTTCCTGGAAATTTTTAAAATGGGTTCCGAATGAACTTCAAAAATAATTTTAGGCACGTTACGTAGAAGGCATTCCGAAAGAAACTACTATAGCAACTATCTAAATCATAACTAAAGGAATTTCGAAAAATGTGTCTAAGAAACTATCATAGGCATTATAGAAGAAATTTATAAAAAAAAATGCCAAAGGAATTTTCAAAGGTGTTGTCGAAAAAATCCTCAAAGAAATTCTGAATGATAAAGATATTAAAAAGAAATCAAAGAGAATCCTTAAATACAAATTCTATGGGGTACAAAAGGCTGAATTACGAAAGGCTGAAATAACAAAAGGCTGAAACACGAAAGGCTGAAATTACAGAAGGCTGAATACATCAAAAGGCTGAAATAACATAAGGCTGAAATAGTGATTCGACTAGTTTTCCAACGCACAAGCTTAAAGGCTAACCTCAACACTAGCTCAACTCAGACAAACGTATCACTCCAATTCTGAATGATTACATACCTTCATTGATTCTACGATCTAGGGAAATGGAACCATCTCGGCAGGGGTCCTATTTTAGGCACTTTTCTGCTATAACTCAGCCAATTTTAAACCAATTGACACAATTTTTGGAATGCGGTGAGATACGTATAGTATTTGGCCGTGTACAAAATTTCAAGATAATTGGATTGGAATTGACTGAGTTATAGCAAAGAGTGTCCAAAATACCGGCCACTGCCCAAGTGGCTCGCTACTCTATTTGAAAATTTGCTTGTTGGTCGATTACCCAGCCGTGGCACTCGCACTGGTTTTGCTTGAGCTTGACGATTGACCGTCGTACCGTCCCTAGTTCATGGTTGGCCAAACCAAGCCATTTTTGGAATCGGAAAGTTTTACGACTGGCCATAATGCTATGGATTATTGAACGCCAACATTACTAAGACAGTATTTTTCATATAAATTGCACATACATATTTCAAAGAAGGGAAAATCTCTGATGATATTGTTTTAGTAGCCGTAATGACAACAATCTCCAATACAACATGACTCGAAAGAATGGCTCATGTTTAAAGAAGGATAAATTAATGATATGAATATTATCAGGTCCATTTTGTTTTCCTTGGTATGCACCATTAGCCTTCGGACCAAGAGCTTTTCATTATGAACATGTTCTTGACTCCCTATAGCATTGAATATCTTTGTACCTGTTACACGATATGCCAAAGCTAAGAAGCAGGCTCGATCTCAGTTCGGGCGTTACTCCAAGAAAAGAAAGAAGTTCTACAACTTATATATGCATTTTCGTTCCGTCAGCCTTTTCAATTTTCAGCCTTTTGTAATTTCAGCCTTATGTTACACTTTCTTGATTTCAGCCTTTCGTATTCAGCTTTTTGTGCATTCAGCCTTTTGAAATTCAGCCTTATGTTACAATCCCAATTCTATGTATTATACGTATTTTTATGAAGAATTAACTACACAATATTAGGCACAGATAACCAGACCTCATATTCTGCTTGCTTCGCATCGATTACCTTTTTAACGGTTGATTGAAATATTCTGTAGTTATGGTCTATTGGCCACTTGCGGCGCTGGCATCGTATTTGCTCCCACTTGACGTTTGCTCACTACCGTCACCTAGTGATTGCTCGACCAAACACATCATGATTGGCATTGGACGCAAGTTTTTATAACGACGTTTGTATCATATGTAATAGACTGGATCAACAAAGTCGATTTTTTGGAACAAAGCTTTTTCGATTCCTTTTAGCGTCCAAAACAACTGTTCAAAATTTGGGCGCAATTGATTGCTTTTCCGTATTCCGCATTGTGATTGAAATTTGTATGGAATTTAGTATGGAATAACGTGCTTTTTTGGATTTTTTTCATAAATTGAATTTTTTCGTCTAAAACGATCTAACTTATGACGTTGAAGTATAGCCTAGAATATGCCGAAAAACTTTACCGAAGACCGCAAAGTGATCCGACACTTGTGAAAAAAGTTATAACGTACAGATTGCCCGGTGGTGCTGAACATTTAACATGTAAAGGAATAACATCAATAATAAAATCTATATTTTTGACCTAAGTTTCCAGGCGAATAACTTTTTTCACAAGCGTCGGATCACTTTGCGGTCTTCGGCAAAGTTTTTCGGCATATCCTAGGCTATACTTTCATTAGTTACATGGTATTGAACAAAAGAATTCAACTTATGAGAAAAATGCAAAAAGTACGTTATCCCATACTAACTTCCATACAAATTTCAATCGCAATGCGAAATACGGGGCCGCAACCAATCGCTCCCAAATGTTGCACAGTTGTTTTGGACACTAATATAGATTCAAAAAGCTTTGTTCCGTGTTGATACGATCAAATTTAAAATTTCTCCATGCAACGTTGGCCCACTCTAATATGTAATTTTATAGATATTTCGTAGTCTATAGATGTCCGAATATGCAATATTTTTGCCTTCAGTTTTCAGTTCTCAAAAGTATACCTTTAGTGCGATCTACTTTTTACCCATTTCCCATTCATCCCATTCCCATTTTCAGCCTTATAGTAAAAATCACAGGTTCCAAAATTTTCTTGCAATACCCTACAATCCATACAAATTTCGGAAAAAAATGTGGAAAAGAGTCTACGAAGGGAGAAGGGGTGGAGTGTGATGTGGGGTGTGAATAATGATTAGTGATATTCCCCTTGCGTGTCCTTCCCCTAGTAAGCATTGGTGACAGCAATCATCATGACGAGACAGTGAGTGTGTTGCTGCCTCATTGAGGAGTGGAGCTTTGGCGGAGCCAGTCGCCTGTATTGCGAGGTCTCGTATGATGCCAAGTGATTCTACTGCAGTTTGCTACGAATGTCGGAAACGGATTATTATAGTAGGTTATAGTGAGTAGCGCGTGGAGTAGCGTAATATTCACATGTAAGATGGCCAACAATTAGTCTACGTAGTATAACAAATCTCCCAATTTCATTAATTGGTCGCTCGTGGCACATGCATTTGTAGCCGCAGTTGCAAAGGTTTTTTTGAAAAAATATTGTGAAATGCAAACATTCTTCTGTGAGTTCTGGTTATCTGGGTATGAACAGATAGAATCATCCACAGGGTAAACATCTAATCTGTCGTTGATCGCACCATTAACAGTTACACGAAACCTCTGCATATCGTTCCGACCCGTGCTTTCCGGTGCTTCAGCAATCACACTCTCTTCATGTTGAGTTGGCTCATCTCTCTTCTGCTCTTTATCTAACTGTATTTCTCTCTGTTGAAACAGCTTTTGATGGCATTCTTTTCGTTAGGCTTTGTTTAACAATCCTCGTCCAGCTCACTATTACGTTTGCGTCGTTGAGTGGTACTTATCACCTCATGTAACCTGCAGATGTCCGTCATATCCGTTGGTCTCTACTATTCTCTCGTCTGGCTTCTCATGGTATTTACATACATCAACCTCTTCGGCTAACAAGCGATGGGTATAGAAACGCATTGTTCTTGAACTCTCGACGCCGGATAATTGCATCCTGTTCTTTGCAACTACATGTTAGACTCGATTATCTGGAGACAGGTTCTGAAGCTTCCCAAAAATATATCTGAGGAATGCAATGCTGTACAAAGCTAGAATTTTGAATGATTACTAATCAGAACTGGCTTGACAAAATGTAAATATTTTAGCTATTTTAGCATTGCGTTCCCCAGATAGGGTATCGCGCCACTTGGGCGGTGGCTTCTATATTCGTCTGTTTTCCACTATAACTCAGTCAATTCTGAACCAATTGACTTGAAATGTTGTACACGGGTAGATACTATACCTATCTCACCACATTCCAAAAGTTGTGTCAATTGGTTCAAATTTGACTGAGTTATAGTGGAAAGCAGACGAATATAGAAGCCACCGCCCAAGTAGCGCGATTCCCTATATGTTTGTGAAACTTTCTTGGCCCGACTGCAGATAATCTAGTCCAACCTGTAAAAAATAAAAATGATTTGAGTCATTCTTCGGATCGTTATGACCTCAGACAAATGACGACCGAAAAATGTCCGTCTCTGAAGACCTTCAAATCCAATTTCAAGATTTCTGTTTGAGACACTTTTTGCGCTAGTCTAAGTCACATGTAGTCACATGTACGTTAGTAACATCGCTAAATTGATTCTGTTGCCAAACATTTAATAACCATCATCTATTTCCAGCCGGCAACATTGTGGTCCGGGTTCGCTTTACCCGTACACACGGGCTTCACCATTACCATTTGCGTTGGGCAAAACTAGCCAAATAATTGAGTTTTATGACTCAAAGGTACACTGCGTAGTACCACCACGATGATGATACGGGGGAGTGGCGCCGAATGGCGCCCAGAAAGACCCAGCTGCCAAGCGGGGGCGTCAGTAAATGGCTGGCTCTCTCTCTGTGGTCCGCTACTGGGCGTAATATGATTTCCCATCAGCTCTGCTCTGCTCGTTCTACACGAGGGCTGATATATGGATTCCTCCCTCATCTTTCACACATCCCTGACCAAATAACCAGTACATTAGCCGGGTACATTATTGTTGAGTGTGTTGTTGGCTGTTGATTCGGGTGGAAATAAAAACCTCAAGGGTGTTGAAGTAGAATATCCTCGAGCTTTCACCGCACCACGATGGATAGGTTCGGTTCAGAAGTGAGCCGTTGTTCATCGTGTGAAGTTTCAATTTAATCCATTCTGGGAAGCGAGTGGCTTGGATGGGCTGGTGTTTGTTACATCAACAAAAGTGGTCAGTATACTCTGGCTCTGGCTTTTCTTGTTTTTGGAGTTTTTCCTGAGATAGCGAAGAAAATCGTTTCGTTGAAATGTTGATGCTTCCTTAAGTGATAAGAAAATAATCTTTCACGGTAGCCCAAAGGCGAAGTTTGTTTTTACAAGCTTTTATTCGTCAGACTTTTCAATAAGCTGAAGACAATTTAAAGAAAAATGAATGCAATTTTTTGAATCGGCAAAATGTTAAAATGCGAGCCTGTCTGTCTCAGTTTAAGCGTGATGCCTGAAAAAGAAAGAAGATGAAACTCATATATGCACGCAGGACTACATTGTACAAGTAATAAAAAGATACTAGAGGCAGCAGGAAGGGAAACCCTCCAACAGGGATAACATCATCAGTGGAAGCTGTATGACTTAGCTAATGAAAAACTCATCTCGAGCATGGAGAACTCGTCTGATGATACGGTAGTACCAATCCGGAGTGAAAGCTTGTTCAACACATCCTTCCTCTCCTTGACACCACTCATATTTGTAGATTTTCCTAGCACGATGATGGCACGATTCTGTCGATCAATTTAGTTTGTCGGCGTCAACGTTGCCGTTTACATATATTTTACATGTTGTATCGAAAGTTCACCATTGGTCCGAGTTATGAGGAGAAAGTAGCAACGAGAGGGGAAAGAGGGAGGCAACAGCAAAACGAATAAACTCATAGCATCAAATTGACACACATGCGGATGGTTCATATTTTCCGATCGCGATTTCATGGCACTGACTAAAGCGCGCTACTTTTCCCATCAGTTCACTATTCGTTTTATTTGGTTCAGGTTGTCTTTGTCTATCATATTTGAGAACGAGTTCCAACCATTGCTTGAGGTTTACAGCCTGTCCATAGGTTTTACTCCAGTATTGCCGTATAAACATCAAGTCGAACTAATATTAGGTCGCATTAGTTGCACAATCCAGTTAGCCTAGGTTAAGGCTACGGATTGCCAATCCGGAGACGGCGGGTTCGATTCCCGTTCTGGTAGGGAAAATTTCCTCGACTCCCTGGGCATAGTGTATCTTTGTACTTGCCTCATAATATACAAATTCATGCAATGGCAAACAAAGAAAGCGATTCAATTAATAACTGTGGAAGTGCTCAAAGAACACTAAGTTGAAGCGAGGCAGTCAAAGTCCCAGCAGGGACATAGAGTCATTAAGAAGAAGAAGAAGTTGCACAATACTACTCTGCTTTTATTTTTCAAGGGGATAACCCGCCAGTTATTGAAAGTTTGTCATGGGAAGAACTGGAAATTTTATTATTTCGTTTTCATCTGTTTCTCCATGCATAATTCCCAGTAGTAAAAAATATCCATTGAACGTCTTGATCCAGTCATTTCTTATACTTCTCATTGAGTTTAAATTTCCTTAAATTTCACTTTCAAAGAGAAATTACATTTTCTTAACGTAAGTCTAGAACCTAAATGTTGAACGCCTACTTAAGCTAGCTCACCCTAATGTTGGTCGATTTAATTGTTTAACGATTCATTTGTTGTTTTCATTTTCAGATTTAATGGGAGTTTCAATAGGGTTTCGAAGAGGTTTCTAAGGGTGTCATGAGGCGTCAGAGCAGTTTCAATGCGTATCAAGGCCTTCCAGGGGGGTTGAGGAGTTTCTAGGGGATTTAGGATACTTTAAAGAAAGTTTTAGAAGGGTTTCAAAGCGTTTCAAGGGTTTCAGGTATGGCCATGGAGTTTCAGAGGCGAGGGTGAAACTTGTAAAAGGGTTTCCGGAGGCAGCTGAAAATATTTGTGACTAGACTAGACTAGACTAGACTAGACTAGACTAGACTAGACTAGACTAGACTAGACTACACTAGACTAGACTAGACTAGACTAGACTAGACTAGACTAGACTAGACTAGACTACAGTATGCGGCAGGAAAAAATGCGAAAGTGTTTTTCAACTTCAAACCTCGTTTTCGTACATTTGACATCAACCAATCTATGTTTCAACGTTCCATGATCTATAATAGGCTAGTTTTCTGAAAAGTTAATTAAAAACACTAGTTTACAGCATTTTTGAACTCGGTAAGCTGATGATCATTTTTGGTGTAGAATCATGCCCTGAGTTCGAAAACGCGAAGGAAAAAAAATACAGTAGAGCGGAAAATTTTTCGACTTTCCATACAACGTTGATGATTTGAAATCGATTTTTGTTCTATTTTTAAGCAAAGTTGCTCACTTCAAACATCTCATTCTTCGTAATCAATGCTCCGATTGAGCTGAAATTTTTACTGTAACTCGCCTACATATGATATGTCAAATAAACGTCGAGAAAGAATTTTTAAGTTGGCTTTTTCTTATTAAAAAAAATACATTTCTTCAAAAAATTTTGGGAATTTTGCTAAAATTTAAGAAGATCGTCCCCAAAACTCGCCAATATCTTAAATTTCATCAATCTGACGCAAAACCTGTTTTCAGATGATCGAATGGTATTGTATTCAGCTTTTAATTTATGGAAAAAGATTTAAAATTGGTTGCACAAAACGCAATATATTTGAATTTTAGTAAATTACATATTTTGAAAAGTTACAAAATTTGATTTTGAGGTAAAACTCAAAAACTGTTCTACTTTAAATTTTTTGAATGTCGGTTTCGAAATCAGCACTAAATTGTGCTTAAAAAAATTTTGGTCGTTGACAGAAGTTCACGACTTTCGTTTTATTTTGTAAACTTGTGAAATTTTCCCATTTTGGTCACTAGCCCTTACAAGGCGGCGCCTGAAGCTGAAGACAATCAGAATTTTCAAACCGCAGAAAAGCACACAGGTCGTTAAATTGCGTATCTGATAAAACAAAATTTTAAATTTTCTCTACAATATCATCAAATATATGTACTTATTTCATCTAGTATGTGAAACTACATGGCTCTGGATCAGTGTCGTCTGGTTGTTCATCGAATTTAAGTTAAATTTGTTACTGTTATAGTCATTTTGTTTAATGACCATTGGGCGCGCAGTTTATTGATACCCGCTTATTAGGCTTACATTATCACATGTTAAACATCAAATATGTTCATTTTTATTTTTCAGTGCTAGAATATAGACATTGACTGATACACTGTCATGAAAAAATAGTCATATATATCCCATATTTAGCGTGTACTAGTGCCTTGAACTTTTCGCATTTTTTCCTGCCGCACCCTGTAGACTAGACTAGACTAGACTAGACTAGACTAGACTAGACTAGACTAGACTAGACTAGACTAGACTAGACTAGACTAGACTAGACTAGACTAGACTAGACTAGACTAGACTAGACTAGACTAGACTAGACTAGACTAGACTAGACTAGACTAGACTAGACTAGACTAGACTAGACTAGACTAGACTAGACTAGACTAGACTAGACTAGACTAGACTAGACTAGACTAGACTAGACTAGACTAGACTAGACTAGACTAGACTAGACTAGACTAGACTAGACTAGACTAGACTAGACTAGACTAGACTAGACTAGACTAGACTAGACTAGACTAGACTAGACTAGACTAGACTAGACTAGACTAGACTAGACTAGACTAGACTAGACTAGACTAGACTAGACTAGACTAGACTAGACTAGACTAGACTAGACTAGACTAGACTAGACTAGACTAGACTAGACTAGACTAGACTAGACTAGACTAGACTAGACTAGACTAGACTAGACTAGACTAGACTAGACTAGACTAGACTAGACTAGACTAGACTAGACTAGACTAGACTAGACTAGACTAGACTAGACTAGACTAGACTAGACTAGACTAGACTAGACTAGACTAGACTAGACTAGACTAGACTAGACTAGACTAGACTAGACTAGACTAGACTAGACTAGACTAGACTAGACTAGACTAGACTAGACTAGACTAGACTAGACTAGACTAGACTAGACTAGACTAGACTAGACTAGACTAGACTAGACTAGACTAGACTAGACTAGACTAGACTAGACTAGACTAGACTAGACTAGACTAGACTAGACTAGACTAGACTAGACTAGACTAGACTAGACTAGACTAGACTAGACTAGACTAGACTAGACTAGACTAGACTAGACTAGACTAGACTAGACTAGACTAGACTAGACTAGACTAGACTAGACTAGACTAGACTAGACTAGACTAGACTAGACTAGACTAGACTAGACTAGACTAGACTAGACTAGACTAGACTAGACTAGACTAGACTAGACTAGACTAGACTAGACTAGACTAGACTAGACTAGACTAGACTAGACTAGACTAGACTAGACTAGACTAGACTAGACTAGACTAGACTAGACTAGACTAGACTAGACTAGACTAGACTAGACTAGACTAGACTAGACTAGACTAGACTAGACTAGACTAGACTAGACTAGACTAGACTAGACTAGACTAGACTAGACTAGACTAGACTAGACTAGACTAGACTAGACTAGACTAGACTAGACTAGACTAGACTAGACTAGACTAGACTAGACTAGACTAGACTAGACTAGACTAGACTAGACTAGACTAGACTAGACTAGACTAGACTAGACTAGACTAGACTAGACTAGACTAGACTAGACTAGACTAGACTAGACTAGACTAGACTAGACTAGACTAGACTAGACTAGACTAGACTAGACTAGACTAGACTAGACTAGACTAGACTAGACTAGACTAGACTAGACTAGACTAGACTAGACTAGACTAGACTAGACTAGACTAGACTAGACTAGACTAGACTAGACTAGACTAGACTAGACTAGACTAGACTAGACTAGACTAGACTAGACTAGACTAGACTAGACTAGACTAGACTAGACTAGACTAGACTAGACTAGACTAGACTAGACTAGACTAGACTAGACTAGACTAGACTAGACTAGACTAGACTAGACTAGACTAGACTAGACTAGACTAGACTAGACTAGACTAGACTAGACTAGACTAGACTAGACTAGACTAGACTAGACTAGACTAGACTAGACTAGACTAGACTAGACTAGACTAGACTAGACTAGACTAGACTAGACTAGACTAGACTAGACTAGACTAGACTAGACTAGACTAGACTAGACTAGACTAGACTAGACTAGACTAGACTAGACTAGACTAGACTAGACTAGACTAGACTAGACTAGACTAGACTAGACTAGACTAGACTAGACTAGACTAGACTAGACTAGACTAGACTAGACTAGACTAGACTAGACTAGACTAGACTAGACTAGACTAGACTAGACTAGACTAGACTAGACTAGACTAGACTAGACTAGACTAGACTAGACTAGACTAGACTAGACTAGACTAGACTAGACTAGACTAGACTAGACTAGACTAGACTAGACTAGACTAGACTAGACTAGACTAGACTAGACTAGACTAGACTAGACTAGACTAGACTAGACTAGACTAGACTAGACTAGACTAGACTAGACTAGACTAGACTAGACTAGACTAGACTAGACTAGACTAGACTAGACTAGACTAGACTAGACTAGACTAGACTAGACTAGACTAGACTAGACTAGACTAGACTAGACTAGACTAGACTAGACTAGACTAGACTAGACTAGACTAGACTAGACTAGACTAGACTAGACTAGACTAGACTAGACTAGACTAGACTAGACTAGACTAGACTAGACTAGACTAGACTAGACTAGACTAGACTAGACTAGACTAGACTAGACTAGACTAGACTAGACTAGACTAGACTAGACTAGACTAGACTAGACTAGACTAGACTAGACTAGACTAGACTAGACTAGACTAGACTAGACTAGACTAGACTAGACTAGACTAGACTAGACTAGACTAGACTAGACTAGACTAGACTAGACTAGACTAGACTAGACTAGACTAGACTAGACTAGACTAGACTAGACTAGACTAGACTAGACTAGACTAGACTAGACTAGACTAGACTAGACTAGACTAGACTAGACTAGACTAGACTAGACTAGACTAGACTAGACTAGACTAGACTAGACTAGACTAGACTAGACTAGACTAGACTAGACTAGACTAGACTAGACTAGACTAGACTAGACTAGACTAGACTAGACTAGACTAGACTAGACTGATATATGGGTCATACGGTGATATGACCCGAGTGTTCGAGAGTGAAGTCGAAGAATTGAATTCGAAGAAACTCTTTTTCTACCAGAACGTCAATGTAATTCGAGAGGCTTTTGTTTCAAATATGAAGACATTTTTCTAACTTTCCTGGCCAACAAGAAAAATAAGTTTCTGGAACATCCTAGAATATTCTATGAAGGAACCAATATATTCTAGAACACATTTCGATGGAAGGAGAAGAGTATTTCAAAACTTTCCATAATAAATTAAATGTTCGTAATCGTTTTGATTCGAATTAAAAGAAATTGCTGAAACTTTCTTGGGCGAAGAAGTTGGAGAAGAGGAACGGGAGAAATATAAAGATACGCATGTTTTCGGAATATTCTAGAACATTCTCTGATGCAGAAAATACTAAAAATGTTCGTTCGTGAATTTTCGATAAATAATGGAATGTTTAGAAGCTTTCTGTTTCTAATTCTAAACAATTAGGAACATTACTGTGAGAATCAAGAGATGAAATCGAAGATTCATAAACATTCTCGAACATTCATCGTAGCAATCAAATGAATAACATGCATGTTAAAGTATTTTTCACAAATAATGGCATATTTAAAAACTTTCTGTTTAGAATTCGGAGAAGTTTTTGAGCCTTACATTGCAAAGAGATTAAGAAGAAGGAAATTTTGGAACACTTCAGAGGAATAAACATGGTTTCTGAATATAGTTGTAGAAAAGCAAAAAATGCATACCAACATTTTCAAGCCATCGTCATAATTCTCGGGATTGTGAAAACGTGGGGTCACACAGTGGAGCACCTAGTACATCAGAACTGATCAAAATTATTTTGACGCATTTTCGCAACCCAAATAAGTAATGAAACGTATTTCATAGTTTTCGTATGTTTTTTATTTCGTCATTAGAGTGACCAATTTTATGATTGTAAAAGTCAAGATTTTTCAAAACTAAAATTTTTCAAAAAATCACAACTTTTTAATCAGTTGACCGATTTTAAACTTCTTTTTTTTTTGCTTGAAAGCTGTTGAATTCTAGTTTTCAGAAAAAAATACGCTCAGAGGGCCAAAAAGTGTTTTAAGGCAAATAATATCACATCATAATATAATTATCACGATTTTTTCAAAGTGTTGCAACTTTTGAAATCGGAAACATCCGGAAGGTTTTCTCTCTGCATTTGAAAGAGGAACAATAGTTTTATCATACACTAAAAGCAGATTTTCCGGAAACAGCCGGAAAATCAACTTATTTCATTTTGAATGTACGGTAAAGGATTCCATCTAATATGTTTTTAATATTTTCATATATTGTATGTGAATTCAACGTCAATTTGTTTGGGTTTCAAATTAACAGAATAACAACATTAACCTTCTTTAACAAACTGCATCGTTGAATTTATTGACTATCAATTTCATTCACTTTGTATGGTCAAAACTAGCACGCGCTGTGAGTTATATCAAAGCAAACGGCTAAACTTCAGCTTCACTTAACCTCTTCTGATAAGCGTAAACAAAACATTTGGACGTTGCTTAGCTGTCAAACGATTACACGATAACTACACTTAGCAAAAACACAACGGAAAACCCAATTACTTCATTTTGAGTTTTTCCACTTATGATCAGGTTTTGATGTGATTTACTCCAATGTGGGTCAGCTAGTTAGAATATTAACTCCTAAAACATTAATTCTGAGATACCGTCGATGGGGGTGACAATGGGTTCGAGGGGTGAGATTGGGTCAAAACGGAGAAACATAAAATTTGAAATAGCTCATCAACTATCGTTAATTTATATTGAAAACTTTATATTATTTCAAAGAGGAGATGTTTTTACACGTCATAATGCAGAATAAGATGTTTTACAATAATCGTTTTTTGTTAAATTTGTGGCTAAACTTATATGATGAAACTACTAGTAAATCACACTGAAAAAAATTCTCCTTCGTAATGTTTAACACAAGTACCTAACCATAAATTTTCTTATAAGTGGTTAGCTGTAGGTATTATTTGAGTGATGTAATGAAAAAAGTGGGCTGTCATTGCTCTTTTTATTTAAAAACTCAATATTTTCGACCCTATGTCTAAATATTAAGAATGGGGGTGAGATTGGGTCAAGCAAGTTATCGAGTGCACATAACCTTAACTAAAAATTCAACTTGTTATCCAGTCCCCATTTGACGTTAGAGTGGTGCCATGTTCACCGTATCTTCATAAAAGCACGCTTTCTTTCAAATATATGTCGAGAAGTGTCAAGCGAGTGTATTAATACGTTTAGTGCCTAAAATCAGTTCTAACAATACACCCATGCGTTTGGACAGCTCCTCTAATCATCAACTAATCTTTAGTGTACTGAAATATCGTAAGCTCACAAAATAGACTCAACATAATATTTGAACGACCCTCTATCTTGAGATGGAGTGATTTGCTTTTGCAATATAGAGGCCAATGATCATGTACATAAGAGTTTATAACGGAGGATTTGGTTAAACATTTCTTATGCAGTATACTAAAACTATCATATTTTTTTTAAACACCATCTTTCAATGCGCTCCTCCCTCATTGTAATCTCTCCTCCTCTCATGGAGGTTGAAACTCTTAATGACTTAATTAACGTTATTTTATCAAATTTAGCCATTTTTTTCGGTTTTATTAGACCTTTTAGGTGGATTAATCATCTTTTAAAATTAACTGAGTTTTTATTCGTCATGATAACATTATGTTTTAAGTAGGTTTACTAGATATGATCAATAAAATTAACTTATGCTCTTAGATAGGTGATTTCTAATACTTTGACCCATTCTCACCCCCTCTAAGGGGCGAGATTGGGTCAATTATCAATCATTTGTAGTTTAGTAAGCAATTCATATAACGTGATACTTTCTTGCTAAACTATTATTACCACATAGGAGAGTATACATACCAAATAAAAATTTATTCCGAGTTCAATTGCATTTGTTATTTAACAAACAATCTTTGAGTATCCTTTTTTGACCCATTCTCACCCCCAACGACGGTATGTCGAAACTGCTTTTCTGGTTTGTTTTCAGGGAGTCTTACAGAAGTTTTCCAACTCTTCAATAAATTCCATCAGAAGTACATATCTCCAAGAGCTTCTGGGAGCGTTCTTTCAGCAGGTTTTTTTTTCTAAAACTTCGCACTGAGTTACTCTAGGATTTTTTGGAGTTTTTTCAGGAGCTCCTCAAGATGTTTCAAAATTCCTACGACAAATCAAAAACAAATCAACAACTCAAAATCCAAAAAAGTTTGTGGGAATTTTAAAATGTTCGCAGTTTGATTCGGTTGGTTTCATATTACCGTTCAGGGGGAAAATGCTGACCAAAGACCTCTGGTGAACAGGATGTCAGTAAGAAAGTTAGGTAGGCGAAGCGTCTTTCAGCACGTGGAAACGGTGAATGCATAAATGTCGCATTTACTACCATACAACTATCTGCTATACATCTAGTTTCGAAAGTTCATCTATTAATTCCTTCAGTTAAGATAAACTGCAATTAAAAGTTTATTCCTAAGTCCGCACCATATTTAATCAATTTAGCAATAATGGTATCCAATTAATGCCGTTCATTATCCTGAAGTCTGCTTCAAGCACTTAATCGAAACTTTACCGTAACTATCACTTCACAACAGAAGCACACTACTTTTCTCACTTTCACTTTGCTGTTCCACCTTCTGGACGGAAAAGAGCAAGTCCGGGTGGCAAAATTTACACAACAACGTCAGATTAAAGCAAAACTTTTCACCAGTTCTAATCAAAACTTCGTCGCGCGGTACGAGTTCGGAAGAGTGAAAACAGACAGAGACAGCACCGCAGTACACTGTAACAACAAAGACCACCCCGATGCAAACTGGACCGGAAAGTGAACAAATCTTCATCAAAGTTGGTCCGCGTTGCTCCGAAAACGAGGGAAACCACCGCAACCGGGAAGTGACTTGAATATTTATGATTATTGTTCCATTTCGAACGTAACCTACTTTCGGAACAGGATTATTATTGGGAAGAAGGTTGAAATTTTCAAGTTGTGAATCCTTGGGATTGTGCTTGGATTGACAATGGGGTCACGTGCGAGAAATTTGCGGTTGAACTTAGAACTGTGTGGCAAAACGTGCACTTACTTGCAACAGATGTTAATAAGGCTTGATTTGAAACTAAGGACAAATATTACACGAAATAATTTTACCTGGGTACATTAAACGAAAAACCTGGAAACTCACGATAATTGTACCCCATTTGCCAACAAAAATAGAAACCCACTATTTGCAGAGAACTGCCGCAAAACAGAGTGCCTGCAAATATTGCGTAGGATTTTGCTAAAAGCTTTTTCCAATGATGAATTGCCTGCCAGCATATCAACCGCACTACTGGTTTCCTTTCCGTTCGATTGAATGAAGAGAGGCAAAATGTACATAGTTTCCCAGTTTTCCCGGAACTGAAATGATGCGACATTTTATATCTCTATTTCCGAGAAATTTCCCTCTCTACCTGCCGCAGACACATTGAGTAATTTGTCGCAGAAATATAAACCCGCTGTTTTGATTCGTGATTTACCATACAAGAATAACCCATACTAATAATCTAATAAAGTTCTTCTCCATTCGAAGGGAAGAGATGGGTAATTTGATGTCTAATTTAATAAGAAAAATTGCTTAATATTTCTTTAATCTAATCTTCTATACTGTGTCAAAATTTTGATTAATTTCAAACATACATGTACATACCTCAAATAATTCTTCGAAAAATTTCAGAATTTTGATTACATTTTATAAATACAAAGTTTTAGAACATGACATCAGGGCATTTTTTTTATTACCGTACGGGATTGTGCCGAAGGGTCCCAGATTTTCATGAAACTTTTTCCACAGGCAGAGCTCATGGATATATGAATAAAAAAAATTGAGAAAAATTCTGGGTCGCCTATTATCCCGGAAACCTCAGGTGAAAATTCTTTGTTTTCCCCTGACACTACTTACTTTGAAAAATCATAACGAGAACGAAGCATCATAGAAACAAAGTTTTTTTTAGAAAATGAAAACAAATTTTCTCAGAAATCAAAAAAAAAAATATAAACTGGAAGAAAATTATCCACAGTTTAGAAAATTCGTAAAGAAAAGTCGGAAAAACAATACCCGAACTCGTAGAAAAATTTCAAAAAAATATTTTTTAGCTTTAATCAGTGAAATTTTGGAAAAAAAATATGAAAAGGAAAAAGTTTTCCACAATTTTTTTCACCTTTGAGGATTGATTGATTGATTTGCCTTTATTTAAGAGAACCTTTGAGGAAATTCATAAAGAAAAACCGGAAAAACTATGCCCGAACTCGCGGGAAATTCTCAAAAAAATATTTCATAAGTTTTGATGGCTGAAATTTTTGGAATGCACTTGTTTTTCGTTCTTGAATTATGGCCAATTATGTGAAAAATGACCATATAATATATGCGTACATTGTTATTTTTCACAAAATTGACCATAACTCAAAGAAAAAAAGTCCATTCCAAAAATTTGATCAAAGCTTATAAAATTACCTTCTCAAAAATATATTTTTTAAATTTTCCGCGAGTTCGGGCATATGTTTTCCGGCTTTTCTTTTTGAATTTTCTCAACGGTGGAAAATTTTGTGGAAAACTTTTTTTCACTTCATATTTTTTTTTTTGATTCCTGAAAAAAAATGTTTTAATTTTTATTAAAAAACTTTTTTCTACGATGCTTCGTTCTTGAACTATAATTTTTCATTTCATTTGGACATTTTTTAACAAAATTGACCATAAATCAAAAACGAAAAAAAGTGCATTCTAAAAATTTCAGCGATCAAAGCTTATGAAATAACCTTCTCAAAAATATTTTTTTAAATTTTCTACGAGTTCGGACATTGTTTTTCCGGCTTTTCTTTACGAACTTTCTCAACTTTGGAAAATTTTGTGGAAAACTTTTTCCAGTTCATATTTTTTGGATTTCTGAGAAAAATTACTTTCATTTCCTAAAAAAATTGTTTTCTATGATGCTTCGTTATTGAGTTATGATTTTTCAAAGTAAGTAGCGTCAGAAGAAAACAAAGAATTTCCACCTGAGTTTTCCGGGAAAATAGGCGACCCTGATTTTTTCTCATTTTTTTTTTGTTTATATATTCATGAGCCCAGCCTGTGGAAAAATTTTCATGAAAATCTGAGACCCTTCGGCCCAATTTGTACGATACCTAATGAAAAAAATGTCCATTAGTGAAATTTCGATTTACCTCAGTTTTTTTTTACCTTTCTCGTACACCAAAGTGTACTGAAAGGCTACATGTTCATTAAACATCAATATTTCGTTAGAAGGCCCAGATGGCCGAGGCACCTATAACTATCAACTCAGTTCGACGATTTGAGATGATGTCTGTATGTGTGTATGTATGTATGTCTGTGCGCAGGCCCGGATTTAAGGGGGGGCAAAGGGGGCAAGTGCCCCGGGCCCCCCGATTAGGAGGGCCCCCCAAGAATCCATAAGCACTATATATTAGGTTCAACGAATCCATAATAATGCACACCAAAGACGATTATATTTATTGTATGTCCTAGAGTTGTTATAATTGTGTTCTTTAACGGTATCCAGATTGTTCATAATCTGAAATCGAAATACAAAATTTCATAAAGCATTGGAACTATTTGCAGATTGGTTTGGTGGGATTTTTTTTGGTGGGATTTTTTTTTTTGGTATGAGCTGCAGTTCTAAAGTCATAAAACTGTTTTGTCAATTTATGTTTTGGAACAAAGAAAATTTGATCTTTTAATTAAACTGAAAAACAATATTTTAATTGCTTAACAATTCAATTGTTTTGAGGCTGCTTGATTGCAGCAAATTCAGTTCTAGAGAGATATTACAGTATTCAACAATTTAGTAAAACGAAGTTTTTGTTTTATTTTGGTATACGCGATTTTTTCAAAACCCCTTGAAAGTTCTTGTTGAGATCAGAAGAAAAACTTATTTATGTAAAAATTACTGCACAAAAGCGTCTCTAAACAGAGTGCGTTAAAAAATCTTAAACAATACTTGTACATCAGTCTGTTGATCATATGATCATATTCTGAAAACAACTAGGTAATTTTCCAATTGTTGCATTGTTGCTTTTGAGAACTGCATTGTTAAAAGTGCACTTTTTATAGGACATCGGTAATAAGTAATATTCGGCCTGAATATTTCCTACAATAATACTATATCTTTGAAAATAATGCAAAAAAAAATCTATATAAATAAAAATGGAATGGTGTTTGTATGTCACGAATAGGCTCGGGAACGGGCCAACGGATCTCCACCATTCTTTCGGTGTTTCATTCGTGCAGGGCTCCTACGAACAAATATTTGGGAAAATCGACCGGGAACGCACCGAAAACGAGAAAGTTTGAAATTCCATTTTGCGGGGAAATGCATTCGGTTCATTGAATCCGGAGATATAACAGTTCAAAGTTGGCTATCGGATAAACATACCTTTCTCTAGAATCTTTACAACTTCGTGCAGAATAGCCCGATCTTTTCCAAATTTTGTCCACTGATACACAACTAGTTGATCCACTCACAGCGAAAATTTGAGAATATTTGATGCACTTTTAGAAAAGTTACAGCTATTTGAATATTTTTTGAGTAGGGAAAATTTTACCTGCCCCGATCATTTTGTCTATCCCCTGTACATGCGGCATATCAAATAGCGGGCTTTTTCGATAACCTAATGATCGATTAAAAAGAAAATAGTCTCAGACCATACTTGCGACAACTGGTAGTGTTCCGGAACCAGTTCCGAATATCCTGCCGGAAGTAACCAAATGTAAAAGTGAACTAGACCCATGCATGTGACACATCAAAACGCGGCATTTTTTTTGGTAACCTGATGAACGGTTAGGCATGGACGTAGACAGGCCCAAATATAGAGTAGGACGTTGGATGAGAAAATTTAAATTTAATCGCATCAATCCCGAACAAAGTTTTTCCAATCCTCTTTTTGCATCTAAAATTACTGCGTTAAATTTTGGGTTGACATGTTGCGTCCCCTCATTCTGTACAAGGTGCGGCTAAATATGGGATATACCGTCAAGGCACCATTCACCGTGGATCTAAGAGGATTCGGGGTAAATAATGGCTGTCATTTGACACCAGTCCTATAAACATTGTTGGTGCCGCTTTTAATTGCCTTCATTATAGGTTAAAATTAAAGCAATATCCACAGAAGTAGAAATTTTTTAACAAAATGTGGTGATATAGTACAATTAGTAAAGGGTAGTAAGGTCGCCTAATTCCGTGGTAGGTCACCATTCACCGTGGTAGTAGGGACCCATTCACCGTGTATGAGAAATTGTATTCTACTTTGTTTAAAAATGATCAAAACAACCCAACCAAGTGATTTTTCTTCGTTTTCATTCATTTCAAGTAATAACTTGCAAGATTTTATTAGAAAAACGATTGTTAAAATTTTCGACTTTTTCTAGATATATGGGACAATATGGGGCACGGTGAATGGAGACCATTGATTTTTAGGGTACCCATTTACCGTGCCTTTTTGTTTCAATTAAAAAGTACGAGTAATCGTACTTTCTTGTTAAACTTACTTCGGTAATGCAAAATACATACCTGATATGTGAATTTAATGGCTTCTTGGTGGAATAAAAACGTTACTACATTTAGTTTATCGCTTAAATCACCTTAGCGCAGTTTTCGTTTTTTCACTATGAATGCAGTAAACGAGCAGAAGCCCGCTTCATGTAAACACACTTTAGTGTCAAAATGATACTTTTAAATGTTTCTAATGCGCGTTTTGACATGGCAATAATACATTACTGTTGTATTGGTGAAATTGAAGGGAAATTGTCATATCATTCAATCACAATATGGAAATAATGAAAAAATATTCGAAGGCACACGGTGAATGGAGCCCCCACGGTGAATGGCGCCTTGACGGTATATGACTATTTTTTCATGACAGTGTATCAGTCAATGTCTATATTCTAGCACTGAAAAATAAAAATGAACATATTTGATGTTTAACATGTGATAATGTAGGCCTAATAAGCGGATATCAATAAACTGCGCGCCCAATGGTCATTAAACAAAATGACTATAACAGTAACAAAATTAGCTCAAATTCGATGAACATCCAGACCACACTGATCCAGAGCCATGTAGTTTCACATACCAGATGAAATAAGTACATATATTTGATGATATTGTAGAGAAAATCAAAAAAATTGTTTTATCAGATGCGAAATTTAGCGATCTGTGCGATTTTCTGCGGTTTGAAATTCTGGTTGTCTACATCTTCAGGTGCCGCCCTGTAAAGGTTATTGACCAAAATGGAATTTTTTTTAATTAACTTTTCAGAAAACTACCCTATTATAGATCATGGAACGTTGAAACATAGATTGGTTAATGTCAAATGGACGAAAATGAGGTTTGAAGTTGTAAAACACTTTCGCATTTTTTCCTGCCGCATATTGTAATGTGGTTGAAATCTGAATGAGATTTAGTATGGACAAATTTACTTGCTTGCATTTTTTGTCAACTTCAACTTGAATCTTGTAACGTATCTTAAAACTTTATCTAGTGCAGAAAAAAATATGTCGAAGACCGCAGAGTGATCTGTGATTGAGAAAAAAAGTATATCCCAGCTTGTAGTTATCGTCTTGATATTGGTTGGCCACTAGTGATAGTGTGAATTACTAAGCGAATCCCCCTACTATATATTTTACACCAAATGAAGCAAAATTCGTGCATCAATGATCAACATTTGCCATGAATAATCACTTGCTGATTTCGAATTTTAAACAAATAGTTTTTGAGTTGTGACTAAAAATTAACTATCAAATTTAAATATTTTCCACAAAAACCTTATCTTCGAATGTCGTGATATTTGTGGGATTGTAGTTCACCGTACTTTTTATTTCGTCTTGCCCAAGAAACAATTTTTGCTTTAAGAAATGTTTCTCAAAGCAACGTTATTAAACTGGACGTCGTATTATATTTGAATAATTTTGACATAAAACTGTTCTTCAACTCTTGTTCGCCCAAAAATGAGAATCTATTCCACGTCAACCGTTCTATAAGCACGATGAAATGAATGTTTATCCAATGATCGTACATCGGTTGTGAAACTCTTGTTCAACGTTAGAACCATCAGCAATTAACACAAACATCATAAACTGTTCTTCAACGTTTATTAAACAATGTTGTATGACGCTATTTGTTTAATTATTTAAGAATGGTTCTAGAAACCATTATTGTGCATTAGCAGCATAGTGCATAATAACAAGCTTTCTTCGATATTTATTCCACCATAATACAATCAAAACATGCTGGAGCCGTGATACAACTTACAAAATTTATTTCTATTTATAGATATGGTTTTAATTGCTACAAAAGCGGTTCTTAAACGATTCTTCAATATCATTGTAACAATAAAATGAAAAAATGATTTAAGTTTCTGCATTTCTGCATTTGTGTCTGGAATATCTCTCTCTGATTATGTACCCCCAACATCTTTATTTTATTACATTTTATGGGATAAATCACATCAATGGAAAGACTCGAACTCTGGACCTTTGGATTCACACTCGTCTGCATCCGCTCTGCTTCAATCCGAATTACATGAATCGGCAGATTTAAAGCAGTATATAAATATTCAATCCCTGAGTCGAATACATTACCGTACATATGCTGCTTAAACATTGCTTAAATATTTTATTCAACTAATTGTCTTCATAAACAATGAAGTTGATCAATGTTTGAATAATTGTAACCGCAACGTTTAATCATAAGGCATGCATGCTAATTATTTTGCTAGTCTGTCAGTAATTCACGGTGTTGTGTTGTAAGATTCGTATCGCTTCGTACTTTTTTATTTGAACGTCCAAACAAGTGAACTTTATTTATTACAACTCTCCTGTTTTGTGTCGGGAGGAGAAGGTGTAAAACTTGTGTAAATCTCCAGGCAGCTTTGAACATAAGGAAGATGAGCCCGGTTTGACCGGTGGCACCAAAGTGGATAGAGTAGATTGTCGATAGAAAACAATGGATCCAGGATCCACTTCACCTGCTTTTCTGGTGTTTCTGTTGCCGATTTTGCTGTCGTTGGAGCGTGTAGTGTAAAAGGTGAGTCAGAATGTTTTTTAAAAGTGTGAAAAGTGTGAAAAGTGTGAAAAGTGTGATGTTTAAGGCTGCTGCAAAAAGTTTGTTTGGTCTTCAAGCTTGTAGCCGCGGTTGCTCTTCTTAGGCTCTTAATCAGCAATTGTGTTTACAAAAAGGGGCAGGGCGAACAACGATAATTAAGTGACACAGTACCACTGCTAATCAACATTGCTTGAATAAAAGTGTTACATTTGTATCGAAGAAACATGGTAACATCTTGTAGTTAAGCTATATCAGTGTAGTTGAATGAAATGATCAAGCAAAAGTTGTTAAATTTTAAATAAGCTACTTGTTCCATTGAAGATCTTATGTGGAATAACGGCATCTAATACGTTGGAAGAAGCTTGTATTCTATCATTATTAGAACACTATTAGACAGATGATGTGAATACCTAAGCAACTGTCTTTAAACTTTTATACCATTGGCTATTCAATGAGCAGAAATATGCTTTAACAAACGTGCAGTTTCCACTGCATGAAACATTTATTCGCCATTTTGTTCAACAGAAACTCTTGTACAACGGTCGGCGCCTTTGTAGCACATTTAATCAACTGACATGCTTATTAATGATTTTGAATTGTTACTTGGGTGGTCACCCCAATTTTACGATAGGGTGGTCCAAAATATTGAAGTTTTTCAAAACTTTAACTATTGAAATAATCATAACTCTGGAACCAGTTGGCCGATTTTATTTTATTTATTTTTTAAAGACATTGAATTGTAGTTATCGTTTTCATTCTTTAGGGTCTCGTAATCAAAGCAGTACCCCGGTTTTATATTTTTACCAAAAAATCCAGGAAATTTGGCGTAACATATCAAAAAATCAAAAATGAATGTTTTTTTTAGCTTTTGAGATATGATTTTTTAAATAGAAAGCTTATTCATGAATATTGCAACAAACCACCTTTTTCGTGTTGGCAGAATCCTTTGAATTGTGTACCTGAAATGAAAAAGAAGAGACAAACTTTAAAAACATGTATTGACATGGTTTATTATTTCCAAATTAAATATAAGACAGTTATTTACATCCTAAAAAATTAAAAATCTTTAGAGTACAGCAGTTTTTTAGTTGACTATAGCGTAACATTATTGTTGTTTTTCCACTACATGCAATGGAATAACATCGATAATGTAAAAACCAATACTTCTCCTCACTTTTCCTAGGATATAACTCTTCCCACAGACTTCTGGGAGTCAAAAACAACGATTCAGGAGGTAAGACATGGCATTTTTCGAATTTTAGGTTTTTTTTTTCATGTAAGTATGGGATACCCATGAGATTTCTGCTGGACTTGCTATGGTCATTCCTCTTGATAATTCTTTGAGTATTCCGCTTGGAAATCCTTCGGAGATTTTTTACAAAAAATACAACGAGGAACCTTACAAATGCAAGGGCCCCACTTTGGGCGCCATGTTACAAAAATTAAAGAAAAATATAATGTGCATTAAAATTATAGGAATATGTACAAGTTAAAATAAAACATACATCACAAAGAACGCACAAATAAGAAACTTTTAACACATTAAACAATTATTCTGTCTTATAATTGTAACAAATATTTATACCCGTAACAGATTCCCCCAAAATTCCTTTAGGGGTTTCCCCTGGGATTCCTGCAGGAATTTCTACTGTTATTTCTTCAATGAATTCTCCTCGAATGTCTTCAGAAGTTCCTCCTAAAATTCCGTCGGGTATTCCTTCTGGATTTTCTCTAGAGATTCCTCCTGGACTTCCTTCGGGTTCGATTCCCGTTCCGGTCGGGAAGATTTTCTCGACTCCCTGGGCATAGTGTATCATTGTCCTTGCCTCACAATATACAAATTCATGCAATATGGCAGGCAAAGAAAGTCCTTCAATTAATAACTAGCACGGGCATTAAAATGTAGACGGTCTTGTATGGTAAATAGCCCGAAACAGGATGCCCATTTAGGATTAGAAATTCATAAACCAAGCTAAAGCTACGTAAGCAACCAGATCTGCGAACAAAACGGCAACCTGTCAAAAAATACGATTACAGGATTGACTGATGGACGAAGAAAAATTATGAAACCTCGTCGAACAACAGTAGTTGTCCATATTGTGTCGCCCAACGTGGGGCACGATGCATTTGTACTGTTCCCCAAAATTAATTCGTTATAAGAAGCTATGTAAGAATTTGAGTTCAGTGCAATTTGTTTCCGTGACCGGAATGGTAAAAAATATTACACAGTAAGCTCCATTTTAGTTTAATGCTACTGCTTAGCTCCGTACTGTCGCTACGAAATAAGGCAAACTAACTCATTTCCTAAGCGATTTGAAGCTTTTATTAATGCATTCTAGAGAAAGAGTCATTTAAAATAGATTTTCTTGATAAATTTCTTGTTATGTTGATAAAAGCCGTTTTAGGAACTTCTTTTGGAATTTCAATAGGAGTTCAAATATTTGTCTTTCAAAATCCTTAGAGTTGCCTTAGAATCTCCAAAAGTTTTTTCGTCAAAAAACATCATAACTTTGACAGCTTTTGTTCAACTTTCTTCGTGGTTTAGATGAAGCTTACCCCACTGTCATAATGCACGTTCGTCTAGGTCATGATGTCCCAATGCAAGACATAAGGGTTGATTTCGTAGGGAAATGGTTAATGAATTTCCACATGTCTTGTAGAAGCTCCGAAATATACTTATTAATTTTCAGGATATATTTTTTTAATATTCGATAGAACTACAACTTAGATTGTCATCATATTAGCATTAGCATTAGCATTAGCATTAAGCGAGTCGCACAAATTCGTAGGTGGTACAGTCCTAGACCGCTGTTAGGAGGGTTGCCTCCTTCCCGTCTGAGCCAAAGCACAAAGATTTGGGACTAATCTCTGACTCTTAGACAAGACTGACGCAATCCTCCAATGGTCGAGCACTATCCTGGCCACGTCCTTGCGACTGCTGGGGAATGGGAAAGGATGGTTAGTTTTGGACACCTATGAAAAATGTAGACAACTCTACGATCTCTCAGGCCTAGGTGTCACGGGAATTTGGGTGTTGTTAGTGAAAGGGTAAACTCCAAAGGATACTCTTGGTCAACGTTCAGGCACACCATTGTTAGCCTTCTTCGAATCAGTTGTCTGCTCGAATCATCCTTGTTTCCTCGTCGTCTTGATGGTATTTGGTTGAATTACTAGATTCTTCGGTTGATAATCTGAAATATAAAATAATATTAACATTGCACGTCGAATAAAATACATATCAGTGCTACGCTCGCCATAGTTACATATTTTTTCAATATTTTTTATATTATTCGATGAATTTACCTGAATCCTGCTGAAATAAAATGTTAATTAGCAGTACATTAGAATGAAATAAACTACAAAAAAAAAGCGTTTTGGATTTACAATTAAAATATTGATATGTTGTTATATGGTAAATTAAAAAGTATTAACTAAACTCATCAAATTCAATTGAAATGATAGAAGCATCCACCCATCCTCCCTCACATCTAAATGCGCTAAGAAGAATTTTACTACTTTTATTTGTTTTGACTGAAATGCGCATTAAATGTTTGCTTCTATCATTTTATATGTTTGTGTTCGTAGTTTATGTGTATGAACTGAATGTTGTTTTGAAAAGAGTATTCTAAGGTGTGTATGTGAATTATGTTTATATAGTACGTGCTTGCATGTGTTTTTTCTTGTTTCAAATGATAGAAGCATCCACCCAATTTTCACATATGGTTGTGTTGAGGTTGTTTGCGTATGTGACAGTATGATTGTGAATATGTGTATGGATTGTGTTGCTGTAAATTTGTAAGTGTACATTTATGGAATGGTGAACTCGTTGGTTGAAAGATGTTTCGCTATCGAAGAACAAGACGACCAAATTGACAGTTGACAGTTGACAGATGATTACAGTAATCCAAAGCGTGGTGTGTGTGTGTATGTGTGTGTGTGTGTGTGTGTGTGTGTGTGTGTGTGTGTGTGTGTGTGTGTGTGTGTGTGTGTGTGTGTGTGTGTGTGTGTGTGTGTGTGTGTGTGTGTTTTTTTTTTTTTCCTCCCTACCACCCTCAGCAGAGAAAACCGATTGGAAAAACTCTGCTACTTGCCTCGATCCCCCTGGTACCACTGACGCGACTGCTTCAGGGGGGGCAATGCGCTCATGCGCTCTCCTTCTTCTGTGCTCATGCACATTTCTTCGCATTTTAATTTGTTATTCTAATCATTTTTGTGTTCGTACCTAACCTATCGCCATTCAGCGACACAGTTGGTACAAACATACACCAAATTTGTTATTCTAGATGCTGCTAACTTGCTCCGAACAGTGCTCTTTCGGTGCCACTCCACTTTTTCGTCCAGCTTTTCGCACACGACCCGGATAGTCCCCGACGGTGGATCTACCCTATCCGACGAAGAGTTCCCCGACACTGAAACTTCTTCCGTTCCCGATACTTCCCAGGCTGGTGCCAAGGTCGGTCCTGCGATTCCGGTTGGAGACTGGCTTCCGGTTCACAGGCGCCCCGACGACCAAGCTCCGGTGCTTTTTCGCGGATTACTCGGTCTAGTCCCCGGCGGTGGACGGACCTAGCCTACTCCGACAGAGAAAGTCCCCGACGGTGGAAGTTCTCTCGACACCGATGTTTTCATTCCGACCAGTATGGTGCCAAAGTCGGCCCGGCGATTCCGGTTGGTGGAAGACTTCCGGTTCACCGGCGCTCTGACGACCAAAACCGGTGCCACGCTACGGACGACTCAGTCATGTCCCCGGCGGTGGATCATGCCTACCCGGATCGCGGTCCTGCGCTCTCTGGTCTTCGCGCCACTTCCTTTGCAGCGCGCACAGCATCCCCGTTACTGCTCTGTCGACAGCGTTCCACGTGTCTTCGTGGCGACACATCTCCTCGGCAATGTTGTCGACCGTCAGGCCGCGCATATCCCTGCGCATCTCCGAGAACCTAGGGCATTCGAAGACGACGTGCGCCGGTGTTTCCTCCACGTTCACACACTCCGGACACAGAGGGGAAGACGCGTGACCGAATCGAAACAGGTACTTCCGGAAACAGCCATGCCCGGACAGAAACTGCGTCAGATGGAAGTTCACCTCCCCATGCTTCCTGTTCACCCACGCCGACACATTTGGGATCAGTCGATGGGTCCACCTTCCGTTCGCCGCATTGTCCCACTCTTGTTGCCACTTCGCCAGCGAGTCAATTCTAGCAGCTGCTCTCGTATTCCTTGCGTTACTCCGCCGATAGCACTCGACGTCTTCCTCTAGGGTGATACAGATGGGCATCATCCCAGCGATAACGCATACAGCCTCCGACGAGATTGTTCTGTAGGCACTCGCGACTCTCATAGCCATGAGCCGGAACACACTGCCCAGCTTTCCACGGTTTCTCTTCGTTTTTAGCGCCGGAGCCCAGGCTGGCACTCCATACCTAAGTATTGAGGTTGCAACATTTGCCAAGAGGCGCCTCCTACTGCTTCTTGGACCGCCCGCGTTTGGCATAATCCTCGCTACTGTGTTGACCGCCTTCGCCGCCTTTTCGCAGGCGTAATCAACGTGCGCGTTAAAGTTTAAGCGGTCATCGACCATCACGCCCAGGTGCTTCAAAGCGCGCTGCGATGAAATTATCTCCTCTCCGATCGTGATCTCCAAGCTTTGCACTGCTTTGCGGTTACTGACTACGAGCACTTCTGTCTTGTGATGGGCTATCTGCAGCTTCACTCCATTCATCCATCTTTCGACTGTGTCGATTGCCTCCGATACCAGCACTTCGACTTCATCGATTGATTCGCCAGATACCGCTAAGACAACGTCGTCTGCGAACCCTACGATAATGACACCTGCCGGAAGCTTCAGTGTTAACACACCATTGTACATTGCGTTCCCGAGCGTTGGGCCAAGTATTGACCCCTGTGGAACACCTGCTGTCACTCTAAACGACCTCTGCCCTACGTTGGTTTCGTACACAAGGACTCTATTCTGGAAATAGTTCTTTAGAATCCTACACAGATAGTCGGGGACCCGCATATTATGCAGGGCTACGGCGATAGCTTCCCAACTGGCGCTGTTAAACGCGTTTTTAACGTCTATCGTTACCACGGCGCAGTAGCGATCTCCTCTCCGCTTTTGTAAGGATGCCCTTTCCGCCATCTCAACGACGGTCCGAATTGCGTCAACCGTCGATTTTCCCTTGCGGAAGCCGAACTGCATCGTGGACAGCCCTCTCACACTTTCGGTATACTCGGTCAGCCGGTTAAGGATAATCCTCTCCAGATGTTTTCCGAGCGTATCCAACAGACAGATCGGCCTGTACGATGCTGGATCTCCCGGCTGCTTCCCTGGTTTTGGCAGCAGCACTAGTTTTTGGACCTTCCATATATCCGGAAAGATGCCTTCCTCCAGGCATTTCTGCAACACTGACCTGAACATATCAGGATACTCCAGGATCGCTGCTTTCAACGCCACGTTGGGGATTCCATCCGGACCGGGAGCCTTCTTCACCTTCAATGCTTTCGCCACGGCAACGAGCTCGTCGTTGGAGACCAGTCGGTTTACGTCAAATTCCGCATCGCCCTCGCTGTACGGCGTAGGTGGCCACGTTGTTATATCGTGTTTTGGAAACAAGCCCTCCACGATACCCTTCAGTTTGTCTGGGCACATTTCGACTGGCATCATTGGGCCCTTCAGCTTTGCCATTATGATGCGGTAGGCATTTCCCCAGGGGTTAGCGTCGGCTTCCTGGCATAGCTCCTTGTAACAGTTCGCCTTGCTCTGCTTGATAGCTCGTTTGAAGGCAGCTCTAGCTTCACGGAACGCAACCTTGCGCTCTTCTCTATCGGCTCCAGTTCTTGCCCTCTGAACTCGTCTCCTAGCTCGGAGGCAAGTCGCACGAAGGGTGCTGAGCGTCGCATTCCACCAATACGCTGGGCGTCTAGCGTTCCTAGGTTCAATCTTCCTCGGCATTGCTGCATCACATGCCGTTGTTAGCGCTTCCGTCAACCATCCTGGGTCGAGGTTTGCCGCATCGCTGTTTGGCCGAAGTGCCTCAATAAATGTCTCCTTGTCGAAGTCCTTCGTCTTCCACTTCCGCTCATAAGTCCTAGTTCTCTGGATGGACGTAGGAGCTCTCTGGCCTATCTTGTAGAGGATCGCCTGGTGGTCGCTGTGGGAGTACTCCTCACTCACCCTCCAGTCCATGTCTTCCATCAACGATGGACTACAGAATGTAATGTCGATGATGGATTCACGACCGTCTTTGCGGAATGTGCTGACTGTTCCTACATTGCACAGCTTTACGTCCAGCTTCGCCAGAGCTTCAAGTAGGCTATATCCTCTTGCATTGGTTTGCCGGCTGCCCCACTCAACGGCCCAGGCTTTGAAATCGCCGCCGATGACTACTGGCCTACGTCCTACCAGCGTGTCAGTGAGTGCATCCAACATCCGGTTGTATTGCTCCTCGGTCCATCTTGGAGGCGCATAGCAGCTACATACGAAGACACCGTTAACTTTGGCGATCACGAAACCTTCGTAAGAGTTTTCCACCACTTCCTCTATAGGGAATCTGCCCATAACTTGTATAGCTGCCAATCCTGCTATATCCGCTACCCAATTGCCGTTCTCAGGAGGAACCCGATACGGCTCTGCGATGATCGCAACATCACGCTTTGTCTCTGCTGTCGACTGCCACAACAGTTGCTGTGCGATGTCGCAATGATTCAGGTTAATTTGCGTTATCTGCATCATTGTTGGCCTGCCTTCGCCTTTTTGTAGGCCGGGCATTTATAGCCTCCCGTCCGGTGGCCATTTCCTTCCTCCGGCTTGCACAGCATGCACTTGGGTTGCTTCGTGCAGTCTCGAGCAACGTGTCCGTTTTCGCCGCAGTTCCAGCACCGTTTGGACCTATCTGGACCCTTGCAGTGTCTGGATTGGTGACCAAATTCCATGCACCTGAAACACCTCTCCATTTTCTTGGTGACTCGGGGAGCCAGTCGCAGCGGGCACACCGCCCATCCGACCTTGATCTTGCCGGTTACCGCTATCTTGTTGGCCGCATCTACTGGTAGTCGGATTGCCGCCGTCTGGGTACCTGTGTGTGTGTGTGTGTGTGTGTGTGTGTGTGTGTGTGTGTGTGTGTGTGTGTGTGTGTGTGTGTGTGTGTGTGTGTGTGTGTGTGTGTGTGTGTGTGTGTGTGTGTGTGTGTGTGTGTGTGTGTGTGTGTGTGTGTGTGTGTGTGTGTGTGTGTGTGTGTGTGTGTGTGTGTGTGTGTGTGTGTGTGTGTGTGTGTGTGTGTGTGTGTGTGTGTGTGTGTGTGTGTGTGTGTGTGTGTGTGTGTGTGTGTGTGTGTGTGTGTGTGTGTGTGTGTGTGTGTGTGTGTGTGTGTGTGTGTGTGTGTGTGTGTGTGTGTGTGTGTGTGTGTGTGTGTGTGTGTGTGTGTGTGTGTGTGTGTGTGTGTGTGTGTGTGTGTGTGTGTGTGTCTGTGTGAAGGTGTTTCCTTGTGCGTATTTATGTATGCGTTCATGTTCCATTTCGTGTACGTGTGGCAATGACTGCAATTACCTTTTTCAAGAGTTGTTTTCCTCATCCTCTGATGCAGACTCAGGAACGTTTTATAGGTCTTCTATTTTTTTGTTAAATTTTTCTTTATCTCCAGCTAACTCATACCATTCATCCACCGATATATTATCGAATCTCCAAAGACTCTGTGCTATGGTGTCCCACCATGTGAAAGAAGGCCTTCCGCGTTTACGATACGGTAATCTGTATTCCGCTGCTAGTTTTAGAAGGTGGTTCTCCGGCCTTCTGATGATGTGGCCCCAATACCGCAGCTGCAAGATTCTGATCCATTTTGTAATTGATCTTGGGGAGCTTGGGCTTGATGATTGTCCGTCCGTATCGCAGAGTCCTTTGATTTGACCGAATATCTGTTTCTCGTATCGCCGCAAAGAGTTTCTGGATCTTTTAGTTAGAACCATTGCTTGAGTTCCATAAGCTATGGTTGGTGATACAATCGTCTCGTATATTACTTTCCCTAATTTCAATGAGGGTTTACGTTCCTTGACAAACTCCAATATTGCTTTCGATGCACATACGGCGTCTTTCGATCTCTTCCGGGTTGTCAGAGGCCTATGAAGCCTTTCTGTAATCGGAACTCCAAGGTGGTAGATCGTTTTGACGGTTTTATAGACGATCCCATCAATCTTAACCTCAGCTGGCGATTCCCCTCCCGGGGAGCGAACAAGCACCTGACACTTTGCATCGTTCAAGTTCAAGTTGACTTTGTCCAGGTGCTTCTTTAGAACAGGAAGTATCTTCTCCAACTCCTCTACTGTTCTTGCAATTATTAATATATCATCTGCATATACCAGAATGATCGGGAACTTAATTCTGCCTTCCTGGTTAAGTTTCAGGAACCCTCCTAATTCGCTCTCCACTTCAAGCAAAACCTCCTCCATCATCAGGTCGAAAATATACGGAGACAAAGGGCATCCTTGTTTCACGCCTTTCCTTCTCATTTTCGGAGCCGTTTTCTGTCCTTTCCAGAAAATTTGTTGTTTCTCCTCTATCAAGCAGTTGATTACTCTGTTAGCTAATTTTCTCGAGGCTCCTATTGACTCTAACACCGATGCGAGTGCTTTTAAGCTGATACTGTCGAACGCTTTTTCTATGTCCAGAGATATAACAACCAGATTATCTCCAGCGTTCCATTTCTCCTCCATGATCCGCCGTGCCGTAAATATATGGTCGACCGTTAACCTCTCATTCAGAAAACCGGCTTGGTGGTTCCCTATAGGTGTCGTCTGCTGAATTAGGTGCCCGAGCAGCCAGCTCGCGTAGACTTTATACGCCGCGCTGGTCAATGTAATTTTCCGAAAATCATTAGCTACCTTTGCGTTTTTCTTTTTAGGAATTGGAACACACAGAGTTTTACGCCATCCGTCTGGGATATTGTTTTCTCTCCACACTCTTTTGAGCAGCTTTTTGAACTCCTCGATTGTCGAGCCATCGGCGTATTTGAGCAGCTCAATTTGAATACCGTCCTCACCGGCAACTTTTCCGTTCTTGCAGCCTTTTATTATGGTTTCTATGAAGAACGTATCCCGGTCTTGTGCGTCGTCTGTATCACTCAGCGGCTCCTCAATCAGCACTGGCAATAGATCCTCGCCTTCATCCTCTTGAAATTGAGCCAAAGATATATCCATGGGTTTCCTGTAGGTTCGCCTCTTTTTATTCTGCTGGCTTTTTCGCATATTCATAGTTTTACACTAAAACTTTGGAGAAACTCTTTGAAAAATAAAATAATTTTTTAAGCAAAAATAAGTTCCGTCAAACCATTTCTAGCTTGTAGTAGATATTCTCAGCTATCGTTTGCGGGGTAACATGAATGCCGGAACGTAAAATTTTTGTACTCTTAAGACTTTTTTGCATATTCATAGTTATACACTAAAACCTTGGAGAAACTCTTTGAATAACAAAATAAATTTTTAAACAAAAATAAGTTCCACCAAACTACTTCTAGCTTGTAGTAGACATTCTCAGCTATCGTTTGCGGGGTAGCATGAATGCCGGAACGTAAAATTTTTGTACTTTCAAGACTTTTTTGCATATTCATAGTTATACACTACAACTTTGGAGAAACTCTTTGAAAAATAAAATAATTTTTTAAGCAAAAATAAGTTCCGCCAAACCATTTCTAGCTTGTAGTAGACACGGTGCTCCCCAGACCGTTATTATAAAAAAAAAAATCTCCATCCAATCGGTGCCCACCATTCGTTTTCTATAACTATCCTGCATGTCTGGGCAATTTGAAAAAAATCGTAGGGCCCATTTTTGAGTTAGGCCCTTTTAAAGGACGTAAAGCCATATATTCAAAGAAAAAGTCAAAATATGTATGTACTCAGCCATTTTTAAACGATTTTGATGAAATATTTTCAAGAAAAATTGTATTGCATTGAGTATTAGATATGTTTGGAATAGTTTTTGTTGAAGTTTTTGAAGAGAATATAAACATTTTTATTAATTGACATAAATAAATGTGATTTTATATGAAAATATTTCAATAATGTTTGTAACATCTCAAGTTCAAATTCGGTAAGAAAATCGTGAGTATAAATAAACAAACAAGTAAATGAAGGGAATGCACATTATGTGCGTAAGAATAAAAGGAAGAAGAGTTTCTTTTGTCTAGTTCATTTAACAACTTAGATTGTCATCATATATATATAAAATCCCAAAATTGTCTGTCCTGCCGTCACGCTTTAAAATGTTTCATTGAACTGTTTCACAGAATAAAAGCTACAATAATCATTGCACTGGAGCATTGTACCTGTGTTGAATTGGTGCATCAGTGCATTATTGTATTGATGCGCCGTTCCATTGATGCATCGTTGCATTGGTCGTACATAAATGGATCGTAGGATTGGTAAGGCATTGTTTGTTTAAATCAGTTCAGCAGTTTCTAGAATTTTAATTCCATTCTATGGATCAGAGCCCTACAACAGTAATTTACAGTCAAAAGGTAGACACTTAAAAAAAAGTATACCTTTTGGCGCTTCTCAATTAGATGCCCAATTCTGTGAAGTATTACATGTATGCAATGATGTAATAGCTTACGTGGAATCTTTTAGTAGGTTTCCTTCTGGAAAATTCTGTAATAAAATATATAGATATGGAATCCCAGCCCAGAGTTGTCTGACGTTCCTTCAGTAAAATTATTATTTTTAGATTGTTCCGTTGTGCATTGGTGCATTGTTGCATTGATGCATCGGTGCATTGTTGCATTGATGTATCGTTTCATTGATGCATTGCTGCATTTTTGCATAGGTGCATCAATCCTGTAGAAATATCTAGAAGTTTCTTTCATTCCATGAATTATAATCCTACAACAGTCATATACTAATCCAGGTTGGATACATAATAGAATATCTTCTGGCGCTTTCCAAAGAAATGTACTAAGCTGAGTGAAATATTTCACATATGCATTGCCACATTACCTTCAAAGAAGGGTTAAGGGTTAAATATACAGCATATGTTCATTGTCATCTCTAGAACCAGAAACGGTTTGAAAAATCCATTTCCCCTCCTGCTAACTTCACGGATCACTAGGTATAATGAATCTACCGTATCAAAACGGTAACCCACAAACTGTGTCTCATCACCTCCTCAGTTAAACATCGCAGACTTCTTGGTCCGCATAAACTTAAAGACATGGACACGTTCAATGCTTCCAGTGAGCTTATTCACTCTTTTGAGGAAGTACGACACTAGACATTTCCCATTGGAAAAATGTTCCCACAGATCCCCTCATCAGGTTCAATTCATTTCAACAACAAGCTAAAGTAGGTCATCACAAGCGACCAATGCAATTTATGGTTCACCTGATGTTGTGGTCGTGCAATGCTCCTTTAGTAAAATAGTTCAGATCTTAAGATTCTCTCGCTGCAGCCGTCTGGTATCTTCCTTGATTGGAAGGAGAACAAGAATGCTGATTCATTCAACTTGCAGTGTATCTGATATAATAATTCCTATACCTGACAGTCACTGACCTCTTTTTTTATACAGAAATCGTGATTGAGGTTCACACACATGGTAGGCGAAAACTTAATTCCTCATTAAAGAGAAAATGTTTAAGAGAAAGATAAATCGATGATTCAAGTCAAGAATGCTCCATTTCCATACGATATGATCAATTTTAATGTCAGAAACTTTAACTTTTTCTTCTTCTTCTTCTTTTTGGCTCTGCGTCCCCACTGGGACTTGGCCTGCCTCTCTGCAACTTAGTGTTCTCTGAGCACTTCCACAGTTATTAATTGATGGACTTCCTTTGCCTGCCATTGCATGAATTTGTAATTTGTAATTTGTCGTGAAAATTTTCCCGACTGGAACGGGAATCGAACCCGCCGTCTCCGGATTGATGATCCATAGCCTTAACCACTAGGCTAACTGAAGACCCCAGAATCTTTAACCTCATCAAAATAAACAGATTTAAAATACCCATGTGAAAGTTATTCTAAACAGAAAAAAAAGTCGAATAATATGTTCGCTCAAGTTTTCAATCTCTCCATAATACTTAATTTACTTTAATAACATTCCCAACAAACATTAGGTATTGCTGTACAATGGATGAATAAACCTTAAGCTTGATTTGAAAATGTTTAGCTAAATAAGCTGTTATTTAGCTATCATTGTTATTGGGTTGACTCTGCCACTTTTCAGCACGTCTTCCCCTGCAAGAAAGACAAATATTATCAGGAAGGAAGGAAGCTAAAGTTTTCTTTTCACTCGATTTCATTTGTTAAACCGGACTGCCCAAGTGTGTCGATTGCAAGGAAAACTTTATGACTGTGTCGTCAACTAGGAGTTTTCTCAATAGGGTGGGCATCACGATGAATGTATATTTCACTTTTTAAATACATTCAAGAGATGCCCATATATTACAGCGTTTAAAATTGCTTTTTTGCATCCCCAGCTTTATGCCTAACCAGGGCTATCATGAACCTAGTTTGGTAACCCTAACACTTCAAAAAGTGGGCAAGTGATAAGGTACAGAGAACTTTGTTGACGGCCACCGACTTGACCATAAAAGTTCGAAATGAAAAATAAATTGAAACGAATGGTGGGGAAAAATTCCTTCGAGCAAACATGGGAGCTAGGATGGCCGCCGGTCAACTAACACAGATGTCTCCTCAAATGGGGTAATTGGAAACGGTTATTTGAAGAACTCTTGTTGGGGAACGGCAGGCTTTTTCACATGTCAATACTTCAATGGCACTTTTATATGTTGCCTTCTTCTATTGGTACATTGGTATCAATTCAGCATGGAAAATATTATGATACTATAAGAGCATTTGACCAAGTACAGTTTTTTTGTTAGTCATTGACACATTCTTAACTGCAAAGCGATAAATTGGGTGTTCGTTACATCGAAGGTTACCTATAAGACAAAATAGTATATAAATCTTGCTATGCACCGCTAACACTTAATGATGACCTTTCTATGCGTAATTTGTCATCTCTCCTTAAATCCTTTTGCTTTCCAAATGAAGCATCACATTCCCATCTAAATGGTAGAGGTACACGGTGCACATTCCTTTAACATCATTCAGTGACATGAAATATCTTAAGTTCACTTCCGGGGATTTGCTTGTGTGTGCTTTTATCCTGACAGCAGGAACCACCGGGGAAGACTGACAGATGAAAAGACGGATGGATGGTTGTTAGTGGATGGAAAACGTAAATCTCCTCAACATCCGTGTCCCGTTTCCCGACGATCATTTGTTTTCCACTGAGCAGATACATACATAAGTAAGTATAGATGATTCCGGTGATTTTCACACCAGATTATTGCAGCTATGGTTTCAAGTAGGGTAAAATGTAGTAAGATGCCACTTATCGAAGGACGGCATATGCAGGGCCGGATTTACAAATGTGGGGGCCCGGGGCCACAGTGTTGTGGGGTTCCTTTGTAGAGGACATATTTTTGCCCATATAACATGGAAAAAAAAACTAAATAATATTTATCATTCTTACAAATAAATATCATCATGATGTCGTTGTGGATAAAATGAATCTAGAACAATAAGCAGGAATAGGAAAAATGTTGATAACAATTAAATTTATTCACTATATTCCATGTCTAGTAAAAATTCATGTCAAAGTTCATGAGAAACTGAAAGAAGAATTCGTAGGTGAATGTTCAAGAAATTTCTAGTTAAATTTGTAGCACAATCGGTGGTGTCATTTTTGCGAAATCCAAAAAAACGTTCAACCCTCTAATACCCAAATTTTTAATTTTGATCTAAATATCATTTTTCATCATCTAAAATCGATTTAAACATGCTTTGGAAGATGATTTTTTTTAATTCTCGATTTCGTGAATTTCAGTTTTTGATTTTTCTAATTTTTATTTTTGAACATTCCCAAACTTTTATATTTTTCCTGGAAGCCTATTTAGGGTACGGATTTTTTGAGATGAAAACATTTTGAGATTTTATGATTATTGATTGAAATATATTTATTTGAAATTTTTTTTAATGGAAAATTTTATTTTCCGTGTAATTTTAAGGGAAATAATATTAGAGTGTATTCGATTCCCTTAAACTATTAAACTAGGATAGAATGATTTGCGAAAAATTTAAAATATGTTAATTGTAGCGATTTAAAGCAAAATAAACAATGACTTCTGAAAGGTGACTAAAACATCAATTTTTCAATGATTTTAAAAAAATGTGAGTGCGCTTCAAAATTACCAAAAAATATTTTGAGATATACAAAACAGTCCCAAATATCAGCCAAAAATATAAAAAAAATGATTTTCCACAAAACAAAAATTACAAAAATACTCAAACTATACCCCGTCTAAAGGCGGGATTGGGTATTAGAGGGTTAATGGATCAGTGCTGCAATCTCTGAAGAAGATACTGGTCCATCGCCATAAAGAATGAACACTTAACAAAAACATGTACTAACAAAACCTTAAAACGAAAGAGGAAATTTTAATAAAGAATGCTTAAGAAATTTCAAAGGGAATCCATGATAATTTCCTGATTTTTTTTTTTCAATAGAGTTTTCAATTAAATTTCTCAAAAATCTTTGGCGGAAACGTCAGGGTTTTTCAGCCATTTTTAGCCGATTTTCCCACAAATTTACTTAAAGGGTGATACCGTGATACGGTCAAAATTTGGTCACACAATTTGTAGACTGCGTACACCAAAACAGCTGATTTTTGGACCAGTAATGGTACCGTAATCCGGGGTCAAATTGATCACTTTAAAACAACTTTTGCGGATAACTTCAGTGCCGATTCGAATATTGCCAAAAGAATTTCTGTAGAACCAGTACCCAGTGGATCTCCATGGAGCCATGTGACAGAATTTTGTTCAACACATTTAAGCTTTAAGTTATATAACTCCAAATATAAAAAAAAAATGGAAATGCCACTTTGGGGCGAAATTGATCAGTATACAATTAAGCATCGGTTGGAAAGTAACATTTCCTTCTCCGCTTAATTTTGCTCTTCTTAAACCGAATAACGCGTTTAAAATCTTACAACTAGTGAATTTAATACTTTAAATGCAAAATTAAATTTTGAAATTTCCCCTTAAACGCCTTAAGGTAGGCAATTCCATTTGAAACAAGTGATTTCTATCTCAATAAAACACTAATTCATCATAAAATGAACTTTTTTTTAACTTTTTCATGTTCTGTTTAGCTACATAACTTCCCAACCAGGGCTCCACAAAAATGTTAAAACAGAGAACTTACGGGAAGTCCTATTAGCAATCGATTGTTTAGTAGTAATGATTTCAGCTAAATGTGAAATACATTGCAAATTCCTACAAAAATAAGGCAAAACTAACTTTTTTCTTAAAAAGCAAAAGTCTACACTCATCTCCAGACATCTACGAACCAGATGACGTAAAAAGTTTAAGATCATTCCGGCGCTTAAGAGTTGGAGTTCCTAGTATGGAATTACAATGTAGAACCCGAATGATCAATTTCACCCCGGTTTTCGGTACATTATATGTAGCTTATACCATAAAATTTTCATCAAAATTGGTTTAGTATTTGCGGAGATATTGTGTATCCTGAAAACTACAATTTTAAAATTTTGTGCAAAGAGAATTAAAAAATAAGAACACATTTTTACTCTTTTATTTATAGAGCCGGAAATACTGAACCAATTTCAATAAAAAACAAATCTGTGTGTAAAGTATACAAAATCAAATCAAATCAAATCAAAATGTTGTGTAAAAATTTCATTCAATTTGATCCAGCCGTTACAAAGTTATATTTGTTTAGGTGGTCAAATTATGTCAAGTCAAGTCAAATTTTGGTCACACATTTTTTTCATAACTTTAGACTGCGTACACCAAAACAGCTGATTTTTGGATCAGTAATGGTACATTATATGTAGCTTGTACCATAAAATTTTCATCAAAATCGGTCTAGTATTTGCGGAGATATTGTTGAACCCTGAGATCTGCAATTTTAAATTTTTTAGCACAAATAAGAACACATTTTCACTGTTTTATTTATAGAGCCAGAGATACTTAACCGATTTCAATGAAAATTTTTCTATATGTAAAGTATGCATATCAAAATGTTGTGTAAAAATTTCATTCAATTTGATCCAGTCGTTACATAGTTATATTTACTTAAGTGGCACCCGGTCAGTTTTTTTTTCATATTCAAACTGCTATAACTTTGAAAGTATTCATACAAAACGGCTCAAAATTTTACTAAGAACATATTTTCATAATAGTATTATACTGTAAAATTTTGATAAAAATCGGAGCAGTATTGGTAGTTCTATAATCAAAATTGTGCTTTACTGGTCGATGGTTTTATCTATATATCAACCAATGCTTAATCGATTTTGATGAAAATTTTATGGTATAAGCTACATACAACTTAAAAATGCGTACTTAAACTCTTCGAAAATTCATGCAAGATTTCCTCAAAAAATGTTTCTACAGTTTTGGTGTTCTCCAATTTAAGTCAGTCGAAAGCTGTCTAAGTAAAATCAAACTCAAGAGTATCCAAATAAAAAAAATAAATTTTGAGAAAAAAGTCCTTCATTTCAACTCTATGAGAAATTGTTTAAGATATTTGCAAAAACTTTAGACAGAAAGCAACAAACAAATATAGCAGGAATTCTTCAATTTTTTTTCAGTTTTAAATTTGTTTATTCAGTCTTTTGTGTTTCTTTACAATACATTTTATGTTTAAGTGTTTGAGATCTTGTCTTTTCAACCTTTGATTTCGTTTGTTGCTTTTCATGTTGCTTTTCAATTTAGTTCCATTAAGAGTGTCTTGTGTTTGTGTGTGTGTGTGTGTGTGTGTGTGTGTGTGACTATAATGAATAATAATAAAAATTATAATTTTAATAAGTGTAAGAAGGGTTCTGTTCACCATAGGTGGATTAAATTGGGTTTTTACTGTAATTATAAAAAGACAATTACACCGTCTTCGACTTTGCGGCCTCTACAGACTGAACAATACTAACATGTGACAACGGACAACACATATAACACCCAGTGGCCCAGTGGCGAATTTTTCGTCCGACGAAAAGTTTTCCCCGACTTTAGCGGGAATCGAACCCACACTCCGAGGCTTACGAGACACCTTAACGACTGACGCCGCTAACCGCTCGGACACGAAGCCCACTTATCGGGGAATCGACATTATTACTAGAATTCTATTTATAAGTTTAGTAAGCATTCAGTGGAGTGTTTACAGAAAGAATACTGCCGACAGATTTCTTAGATTAATTTTTATTTCCTACAATGATTTCTCCCAGGAATTTTATTTCGGACTTCTTTAGGAGTTTCTCAAAAAAAATCTCAAGATTCATCTTGAAACTGGTCCACGGGTTTCCTCAGAAATTCCTTCCGCAATTCATCCTGGGATTCCTAAAAAAATGTATATACTCCCGATCGAAAGAGTGGAGTCACCCCTTCAAAACATATTATTTGTTTAGGCCTCTTAGGCCCTAGCTCTCATTCAAAAGATTATAAGTCAAATAAGTTTTCATGTTTTACTAAAGTGACCCCAAACTTTTGGTTTATGACATCAATAGTAAATTTACTAAACAACTTTTATTCAACCCAATTTCCAGTTAGTTTATTTTATTTTCAGAAAACTTGACAATTCAAGTGAAGTTTTCATACAAATATTTTTGAAAAGTTTCACTTTTTCACAAATTTCTTCATTTATTCCACTAGCGCCTTTGTTTGCGATTTCTGCAAGCATTTTTCTGCTGTTTTCTAAGAGTTAAAGGAGTATCTTTAGATACCCAGGTATTCTTCTGGGCATTCTTCCAGGAATTGCTCCAGAGATAGCACTAGAAATCGCTTCAGGAATTTCTGTACGCGAATTTCTCAAAAAATCTAGGAATGTCTTGTATGGCTTTTTAAAGGTATCTCCGGTGGCTTAAGAAAATTCCTACAGGGATGTATTAAAGAATTCGTTAGTATTTTTGTGCAATTTCTGTAAGAACTTCTGAAAAGTACCTGGAAGAGCATCTGAACTAATTCTGCAGATCTCTAAAGCAAGCCCCTCCACCCCTAGCCATAATTAGGAAAAACTCTTACCTTCCCAAGTAATAATCAGCATGCCTTAAAGGTTTATTCATGTTTTATCTTGGTTTTATACGAGCATGTGAAAAGCTAGTTGTTCTATATTAGTTGTGGTAGTTTTTTACTTTGCACCTTTGGAATTCCATAAAACTGTCATATAACTTCTGCTATTAACATCTTCAGTTAAAGATTTGCAGGTAGTCATGAATTGGTTTTATCACTTATTATATACCATTTCAATAAAACTTGCGTTTGCGGTTGTTGTCGGAGATTTTCTTTTTGTAAACAATTACACAAAACTGTGAGGCAATGCATAAAGCCAACAAAAGATTTCGTGGCCGTAACATAGACCAAATAATGCTGTGATAAAACCAGGGATAGGGTGCGACTCAAAACTCTTTGCGTGCCGCACACTCTGCTACGAGACAGCACAACAAACTAGAAGGAGACGAGTACGCGCAATCGGTTGTGTGTTGCTCGCTTGCTTTGCCGCGCGCTGGAGCTCTCCTGTCTCTCACGCTGCACTCTCTCGGTGCTTGTCTCCGCGCTTTTCACTTGGCTTGATACTACGCATGATTGCAAAAATTTCGAATCAAACGACCCATCACTTGTCAACCCTTGACAAGCTTAACAACTTTGCCGAAAACACAAACTCTTCAATTAATTTATTAATTGATTTTTTCTGTTTGGAGACAAGCGCAGTCCCAAGCACCGTGCATTACTCCCTGCGCCGTAGAGCTAGTGCTGCGATTGTCTCTCGCACAATTACGAAAGCTCTCACTCATACGTCTCTTGTCTCTCGGCAAAACGGGAGACGAGCACTTGCGATTGTGTGAAGCACACGCTTTTTTCGCACCGCACGGTGCATGCCGCCAATCCCTGGATAAAACCGCTAGTTCTATCATGAGCTCAGTTATGACCAGTTATTCCAGATCGACATCTTTCCAATTGATGGCTGTGTAACAAAATCAAGCATAATTTATTCTGACGATCGAACATAGTGAAAAATAAACAAAACAAATATTTGACAAGTCAGAAGATGGTTTTATTTAGAAGGGGATACGATAAAACTATGATACAACCCGAAATCCTAGGCTGGTTTGCATACGAAGTTCTGTAGAGCATAATAAGACTGGGCCAACTAGCCAGATCGTGGACTTTTGGAAGCATAAAGGAGCTCGAGAATACTTTCAAGTTGGCATCTACGGTTTTATGGTTAAGGTTTTTGAATCACTGAAAAACTTCGATAAAATTGAAATTGTTACTTGGATTGTTGCCTTTTCTGCGGAGGGGCTTTCTCTATAGATACCCTAGGAGATGTTTTTGATGGAGCTTCAGGAGTAATTAAAAAAAAAATCCATGTAGGAAATTCTGCCGAATCACTGATGAAACTCTGGGAAGAATATCTAAAGACATCTTGTAGGGTTTGTAAAGGATTTTTTTAGAAGAATTTATGAAAAATGTCGAGCCTCGTAGCCGTGCGGTTAGGGTCACCAAGCTTGTAATCGCACCATACTGTGGGGTGAGGGTTCGATTCCCGCACCGGGCGATGAAACTTTTCGTGAGAATAGTTTCTTCTCCGTATCCACTGACTGGTGCATGCTCCGTGTGTCCCTTGTCTAGTGTTAAGTCAAGACTAACAATTAAAAAGGCCGCATCAACATTTTGTAAACAAGCATGTTTCTGTCGACTTGAGGCCGTTTGAACTCCACCTACATACCTCACGCCCACTAACAGAAAGCGCAAACAACAAGCTTTCTTTTAATGGTGGTGAGATGCGTGGGTGGATCCCAGAAAGCCCTAAGCCGAACGAAACGTGTTTGTTTACGCAATGTTGATGTGACCTTTTCAATTGTTGGTCTTGAAGTTTCATTCATTTTGTGCAACCTTTGACTGAACATGGTGTCCGTGTCTTTTTTTAAATCTGAAGAAATCTCTGTAAATAAAAATATTTCCTCAAATGAATTTCAGAAAGAATTGCAGCAGGTATTTCTGAAAGAACCCCTAAAGGAGTGGAAAAATCTTCAGTAGAATGAATCTTTGGAGAGATGTCTGATAATAATCCAGGGAAGTTCTTGAAGGAATCCCATAATGTATTTCTTAAGAACTTCATGGAGAAACTTTTCGGGAAACCTTCGCTGGAGTTCCTAAAAATATTAAAGAATTGAAAAATCCAGGAGAAATCTTTTAATAAAACTCTACAAAGAATTTATGAAAGTATTCCTAGTGAAATTAGAGAACGAATTTCTTGAAAAAAAATCCGGTTTAAATACTTGGTGAAGCGTCTGCAAAGATTTGCAGAAAACCCTCTTGAGATATTTCTAAAAGATTTTCCATAGAAATTACTAGGAATAATTTTTGTAAAGAACTAGTGGAAGAGATATTGGAGTTATTTGGAGGAAATTCTGAAGGAATCTCAGTATGAACTCCTGTAGGGTGGCCAATTTTCAGATAGAGTGGTCCTAAAAATCAATATTTTTAAAACTAAAATTTTTCATAAAATCATAACTTTTGAACCAGTTTACCGATTTTAAACATTTTTTTTTGTTTTTTGTTTGAAAGCTATTGGAAAAATATGTTGAAAGGCCCAACTGTGTTTAGATGCAAATCCGACACAAGTCCGACGTTTTAATGGTCTATGCCATCTATATCAAAGGTTCTATTTAACCCTAAAAGGGATACCTGGGGTCCAGCGAGGTGACGAAACTGAGGCCATAAAGATATCCCTTTTAGGGTTAATAAATAGGGCATAGTAGAAGTTAAAGTTAAACAGGAAAATCTACAATAATGAAGTGGAAAGTATGATTTTTTTTAACATGACAAGTAGGTAAAACTAGTACGCTACTACCAGTGAGCTGTCAGCCTTTTTTTTTCCTCCCCAGTTGGGGAAATTAAGCCACTGCGGGCTGACTGCCTTCTACCTACCTTTAGGTAGATACAACAGTAAAAATCTGAAACTGTTATATTTTTTATCGTTTTTTTTTTCTATCATTTATAAAAAGTGCTTCAAAAAACAAATCCTGGGAAATCATACGATATTGTGCCTTGCAAGATAAATCCGCGAAACGCGTTAGTCTTCTTCTTTTCCATCAAGTTGCAAAAATATGACCGCACCACTATGAGCGACCTGATGGTCAGAAATTCTACATGCGGCGCTTATATCAAATCCACATGAGGCTGCGGCGATATGGCCGCGAGGAGATGCACGCGATACAGACGCAATGTGGAAATGGGAAAGATGAAGCCGTATCCCCCTGCAGCATCACTAAACAAACATCCCGATTATTAAACACAAAGCCGACGAGGTGATGTGTATGCACATAAGTGAATCAATGTCGCGATAAATATTATTACGATTTCTGGCCACCTGAGTTGCCATTGTGTTAACTTTTGTTTTGATATGAACGGCCTGAAGGCTGCTGTGATGCTGCTGGGTGGATGACAGTTTCTGTTCGATTTTGACATTGCGTCTGTATCGCGGGAATCTCCTCGCAGGCGTATCGCCGCCGCCCAATGTGGATTTATTATGAGCGCCGCAATATGTCATAATCATTCATAACATCGAATACATAAATTGCTTCTCAGAATTGCCCATTATTATAATCTAGTCCAACATGTGAAAAAATGCGGAACAACCATTGCACATATCAGCTTGTTGCGTCTCTCCTAGGCGTATTTTAATTTATTTATAAATTCTTATACTGTGGGCTTCGAGGCCGTGCGGTAAGTGGCGTCAGTCGTCTAGGCGTATCGTAAGCTTCGGAGTGTAGGTTCGATTTCCGCTCTAGTAGGTGAAAGCTTTTCATCGAAAGAAAAATTTATCACTGGGCCACTGGTTGTTCTGTGTGCTGTCCGTAATTTGTGTAATGTTTACACATTGTGCATGTGCATGTAATGCTGTACATTGTGCAGCCTTTCGGCCAAAGGTGTGAATTGTCTGTTTTTGTCCCATTATCAGAGAGGGGGTAGTTTGTTATGTAACTAGTGGGCGACTACACGAATAAATTGAAAAAAAGCCTAGGAGAAAACGGGAGAAGCGAATTTTTGAAAAGGTTGTTGTGCCCTTTCTGCATGTTAGTCTAGTTATACTAATTGATTGATTGATTTGTCTTTATTAGAGAGACTTTCAGCCCTTGGCTGGTTCGTCTCTAGTTATACTAATGAGCAATTCTAAGAAAATCATTTTTTAGTAGCGCAATTTGGAAAATCATTTTTAGTAGCGCAATTTGAATCCCAATGTTACATTTAGAACCACTTCCCCCTACTTCAAACCGGGATGGCAATGATCCGGCTTGGAAATTTGCCAAATGATATGATTCCCGGAATCCGTCATCGGAGAAGGTAAATTTTACTAATGTAGGAAAACCGTCCTCCAAAACCGAAGACGCCACACCGCCGTCGATTGACAGGAATTCGCTCGAGGAAAAGTTACAGATAAACCCATATGTGAACCCGAAACCGCACAATCGAACGAAGATTTCGAAGGCAGCAGTCAAGAGGAAACGGCATCGATAGAATTTGCAATTTGAATACATGTTAAGCGTTCGCAGAACCCGTCGCCGTGAAGAGGTTACGCGATGACACACGACAGGTAACAAGTCATGTCGTATCTTCACTTCACATGCACCTACTTATACGCCTGCAATAATACTTCGATTTCACTAACTGGAGAGGAACGTTCCGCGGATTGCTCGTGCCTGTGGCCGTACCAAGTATAAAAATAGCGACCCTTTTGCTCGGATGATTGCCGTAAGTAAATCTAATCTCCTGTGCAAGACTCAATTCAATAATCCCGGAACGACAAATATACGCGCTTGCTTTTGCCGCACTGGAAAGCACAGGTACTTAGGGCCAATCACAATCACATAGATGGAGTTGGTATGTTGGTATAACTATATCAGAACTTGTGACAATCTTCTAGTGCCGCATCGGTGTCGCCTTTGAATTGCTGGAGATGGTCGAGATAGGAGCATCCAGTCTGATGATCTACATATGTGGCTTTTCACTAAGGTATACCTGTGGTATACTCTTTGGTAGGTGGCTGTCAGTTCTAGTTTGGAATGATAAACGTATGATGAAGCGGAGAAGTTGCGCTGACAGCGAGGAAGGAGTCCAATGTGTACTTTAGCGGAACGAGATACTTGCAACTGAACTTGCAACAAGCTGTGGTAAAGATAGGTGCGTCAATTTGAACAGCTGGTGAGAGAGATTTAATTATCACCACAATCTTCAAAGAAATGGCGCTTATCTTTAACACAAGAAAGACAAAACGTCGGAAAACGAGTATGATTTTTTTCTTTAACTTTTATATGTTCTTTCGACGATTGGTTCTTGGACGATTTGTCTTTGACGTTTTGTCACCCAACCCATGTGGAGTTCATCATTCATTTTTCGGCCAAACGGCATTCAACCAAACGGCGTTCGGCCAAATGACCCATATAAAGAGCGTTTCAAGGTACAACTCCAAGAGCGCTTCAAGGGGGATGGGGTGGGGGTTTGAAATGTCCATGTAACCCCTGTGACCTCCTGATCTCCTGGCACCACATGAAACGCCTCTGGTACTCCTGAAAATCCCTGGCATCACGTCAGACCCCTTCGAAAGCCCTTGAAAAGCTTCATAAACCCTCACGAATGCCTCTGTAAGCCTCCATGAACGACCATGAAACCCTCTGACACTAGAAACGCCTCTGAGAACTCCCTGGTTCCTCCCTAAGACCTCCTTAAACTGAAAACCAACTGAAGCCCCATAAAACGCCCTTAACACCCCGTAAACCCACTGAAACCCCGTTAGATCCTTTGAAACACCTCTGAAAACTCCTAGAACCCCATGTGACCTTCTTAATCTTTTGAAGACGGATTGTTTTGCCGCTGCTGTCGCATCCTCACTGGTGTCGAACATGTGTTTGTTATGCGTGTCTTCGTCATCGGGGTCATATTGACCCCTCCGGCTCTAAAGGGTTAAACGCCTCTGAGAATCTCCCGGAGGCTCCCTCAAACAGCTCTGAAAACTCCCTGCGACCTCTTAAAACACTCTTGAATCACCTCTGAAATCTCCTGAAATGCCTCTGAGACCTTTGTGATCTTCTAGGATATGTGGGACCTTCTTGAAACGCCACCCCCTGAAACCTCCGAAAAACCCCTGAGAACCTCTGGAACTTTCATGGAACCCTCTTGTAGTGGATAAGATGAGTAGTTTGTAATTGATGAAATTTTAATCAGGGAATTTAGAGTAGGCGGCGATAATAAGATCGAAATAGACAGTCTTGTAGAATATTTCAGCACGGAAGGGCGTGTTTTAATTTTCAAACTTTCCACCGAAACCCATTTTACACCGCCCCTTAACCTGCTTTGTGCGATTCGGCCAAGGAGAACCTTCGACTCTGAAGTCCCATCCATCCTTTCCAGAAGCGCTGCTTTTCTCGAGGATCCCAGCAAATTTCGCGGATTGTCTTGATAGTGACACTATCATAGTGTTACATGTGACGGTTCAGCACACGGATTAGCGCGGTAGAGATAACGGTCACTAGACCCCTGAGACCTTGAAAGCGTCTCAAAGGCCTCATAACGCCTTATGGTCCTCTTGAAACTATCCTGAAGCTCATGGAGCCCTCTGAAACATTATGAAACCAAATAAGACGGACCTGAGACCACACAGTACTCCTTGAAACCCGTTGGGATCCCTTGAAACGCTCTGGACATCTCCTACCTTTTCTTACCGGTCAGGCTAAGGACTGAATGGCCTCTGCTGTACATAATAGCCGTCATCATTCTACTCGGTCCATAGGTGTGTGTCTCCAGATCCGCACTCTGCGAAGGATCTGCAGATCGTCCTCCACCTGATCGACCCATCTAGCTCACTGCGCACCATCGGTCGGCACCACTTCTTGTATCGGTCGGATGACTCTCGAGAACCATTTCAGTCAGGTTGCTATGCGACATCCTGATGACGTGACCCGCCCACCATAGCCTCCCGATTTCCACGGTGTGGACGATGGTTGGTTCTCTCAGCAGCTGATGCAGCTTGTGGTTCATTCGCATTCTCCAAGTCCCGTCTTCCATCTGCACACCGCCGTAGATGGTACGCAACACCTTCCGTTCGAAAACTCCAAGGGCGCGTTGGTCTTCTGCACGTAGGGTCCATGCTTTGTGGCCATAGAGGACCACCGGTCTAATGAGCGTTTTGTAGATAGTTAACTTCGTGTTACGGCGAACTTTATTCGATCGTGCCACAATGCACCTCTCAATTTTTCTGCTAGTGTCGTTGTCGGCGGTCACCAGTGAGCCCAAGTACACGAATTCTTCAACCGCCTCGATTTCATCATCGTCGATAGAAATTCGGGTTGACGGGCGCGGTGATTCCTCAATGGAGACCTTTGCCATCATGTGCTTTGTTTTCGACATATTAATGACTAGTAAAACCTCCATGAGTCGATATTGAAGGGACCATCGACTCAAGGAAATATCGAGTAGTGGAACAAAAATCCTTTGGGAAGCTTTTTGGGGGACCATCATAGTAACCGAGAAATTATTTTTCAGTATGGAAAAATTTACCTCCATGAGTCGATATCGAGTCAAGGAACATCGACTCATGGAGGTTCGACTGTAATCGGAATCGTCTGGCTTCGGATGTACGTTTCCGCCATCATATTAAATTTACGAGCAATAATATCAATATCATCATCGAAACCAAGCAGCTTAACGGACTTCGTGAAAATCGTTCAACTCGTGTTTATCCCCGCTCTCCTAATTACACCCTCTAAAACAATGTTGAACAGCAACCACGAAAGACCATCACCTTGCCGTAACCCTCTGCGAGATTCGAAGGGACTCGAGAGTGTCCCTGATACTTGAACTACGCACATCACTCGATCCACCGCCGCCTTGATCAATCTTATCAGTTTTTCCGGAATCCGTATTCGTGTATAATCTGCCATAGCTGGCCTCGATTGATTGTATCATACGCCGATTAAAAATCGATGAACAAATGATGTGTGGGCACTTTGTATTCGTGGCATTTCTGCAACACATAGCGGATGGCATACACCAGGACATGTCCTGGAACCCCCTTGAACTCGGGAATCGCATGAGAAGTGAACCTAAGGCCACCTGGAAGCCTCCTGGAACGCTCTGAGACTCATTAAAGCATCCCTGAGGACTTCAGGAACTCCTTGAGGCTCCCTTAATGCCGCTGAGACCAATGAAGCGGCCCAGAAACCCACCCTAAATCCCCCTGAGACTTGAAAGTGCCGAAGAAAACCATTAAATTTTGTTTGTCCAATCGGGTATCCAATAATTTTCATTACCGTATTTTTTTTCCCGCGTAATTGGTCATTTGTGTAAATTATTTTTAGCGTCTTGCCTCGATCCGACATTAGGGGATCGATCAAAAATGATATACTTGGGTACCGAGGTTCATTCACAATCTGCCAACTTGACTGCCGAAAAAATCGCAACCATGACGCCGCCACTGAGGCCCTCTAAAAATTAGTGCTATAAAACGCCCCTTACATTTCTAGGTACCCCCTGAAACCGCCATATACAACCATGTGACTCCCTGAAACACCTTTGAAACTATTTGAACCGTTCCTTATGCTCCATGGAACTCCCTGAGACCTGCTCAAGCCTCCTGAGATGTCTCTGAGATCCCCTTTAACGCCCTTGAAACCTCCTGACATCCCATTGAAACGCTCATGCGATCTCCTGGTAATCCTTAAAACCCAGTGAAACACCCCCTGAGATCTCCTGGTACCCCTTGAAATTCCTGGGACCCTCTAGATACATCCCTGAAACACCCCTGAAACCTCTTGCTGCTTCCTTCTATAAACGGCCCCTGCCTGTCGATGCCACAAGTCCCGTCATTACCCCGTAATCCCATTGAAACGCCAACGGAACCTATCGAAACACCATTAAAAGGCACCTGAAATCCCCTGAAGCTTTTTGGGAACTTCTTAGAAATCCCCTTGTACCCATCTCAAATGCCCAAGAGCAAGGCCTGTTATCTCAAACTAAGTTTCCTCATTAAAACCCTAACTTAATTTATGCACAAAACTCCCTCTTTTTATGCACCAGGCGCAAAAAAGCGAAGTTCCAGTGCAATACGAATCAAGATTATGGAAGTATGACATGACAGTTTTGCAATGTAGACCTGGAGTTCCATTCATTCCAAAAACTACGAAAGAGGCATGCAGATTACTCGTAGACCGGAATTGTAAAGAAGTGTGACATTGATTTTCAGGTTCCAGGACGAATTCGGGGATTTATAAAGTTTCTGGGGCTATACAGAGAGTCCAGGAGGAAGGCGTATTCAGGGTGTTTTATGAGACATTGCAGGAAGTTTGATAGGATTTTTAACAGAGCTCATGTGAATTACATGGAGTCCGAATGGGGATTCAGGAGGTTTCCGGAGGCATTTTTGAAAATTTCAGAGGATTTTTGCCGGATTTCAGAGGCATTGCAGGTGTATTTTTTGGGAGTTTGGTTTGGTCAGAGATGCGTTACAAGAAATCCGAGGTGGTTTTTGGAGGCAATTGTGGTACTTTTAAAATATTTTCAGCTGGTTTCAGATGCGTTACAGTGGTTTGTGGGTCTCAGGTGCTAGGGGGCCGAGGGAGTTTTCCAGGGCATTTCAGGAATGTCAATTTCTTGATTTTGCTTTGGCTGACCAAGCCATGTGGGAAATTACACTGTTGAAAATGCTTTGACATCCATGTGCACAACAGAACATGTGCTCGATGAACAAATTGAGATTTGAAATTATGAAAAGAAATCCACGTACTCCGGTGAGACTCGAACTCACGACTCCCAATTCGCTAGACGGGCGCTTCTATTCCTTCAAGCTACGGAGTCACTCGACTATCTCCGTCGCCAGCAGGCCTAGAACTGAACTCGATTCCACAATCGCACATGGGTCTTCCGAAGGGGGTTTGGATTGTGAAAAGAAGATAACCATGTGCGATTGTGGAATCGAGTTCAGTTCTAGGCCTGCTGGCGACGGAGATAGTCGAGTGACTCCGTAGCTTGAAGGAATAGAAGCGCCCGTCTAGCGAATTGGGAGTCGTGAGTTCGAGTCTCACCGGAGTACGTGGATTTCTTTTCATAATTTCAAATCTCAATTTGTTCATCGAGCACATGTTCTGTTGTGCACATGGATGTCAAAGCATTTTCAACATTTCAGGAAGTTTAAGGTGAAGTACAGCCGGTTTCAGATGCGTTACATTGGGCTTCAGGTGCGTAAAGGTCCGACAAAGTCCTACGGGGCTTCGAGGGGTTTTCGGAGGCATTTAAGGGTCTTCCAAAAGATTTTCAGCTGATTTCTGAGACCTTTGTTCAGACAAAAACAAATTTTTGTTTGGACCGTGGTCTTCGATAAAACAACAACTCATTCAAGAGCAATTAGGAAATTGTTTCAGGAGTTTTCTCGGAAGAGTATACCTATTTTGAAATATCTTAAGCAGCTTCTTCAGGAATTTCTCCAGTAGCTCCTGCGGGGAATTCTTTAGTGTTTTATTCGGGAATCCCCTAAAAGTTCATTTGAAGTTTTCTGTACGTGCTCATCCGGAAATACCCCTCCAGAAGTTCTTCAAGACTGACTACGGAAATTTCCCCAGGGGGTTTCCTGTAGGAGTTCCTTAAGGAATTCCTCTGAAAGCTCTTTCAAGAATTCATCTTAAAAAACCATAGGAATTTAAACCTATAATTCTTTCAGAATTAAGTTTGGAAATTCGTTCAGGAGCTCTTGCGAAAATCTGTCCAGGAGTTCCTTCGATAATTCCTTTAGGGGATCCCTACAGCTGGGGAGTAGAAAGTTCATTCAAATTTTATTGGGAATTCCTTCAATAGTTTCTTAAAGAATTTCAACAGGAGTTCTTTCGAGTTTCTTCAGGTGGTCTTTAGGAAAATCCTTCAAAAACGTTCGGGTACTTTCAACGATTTTTTTTTTCGGGGATCCCCCTAAGGATTCCTTCTAGAATTTGTCCAGGTATTTATTGAAGAATTCCATCAGGAATTCTCTGAGAATTCTTGCAAGAATATTTGCGACTATACTCTTAGAAGTACATTTGGAGATTCTTTCAAGAGTGTTTTCGTTTTTTTCCGGAATTGCACCAAGAACTCTCCAACAATTCCTTCGAAAATTTCAACAGGATTTTTTTTTCAGAAGCTTTTTTGGGAATTTCTTTGGAAAAACTTAAACAAAAGTTTCTTCTAAAATTTCGTCGGGAGTTGCTCCCAGAATGCTTCCAGAAGTTTCTTCGAGAATTCCTCCCAGAGCTCTTTTATGTGTATTATTACAAGAATATCTTCGTGAATTCGTCCAAGAATACTTTTGGGAATTTGTCATTTTCTAAATTTCACTTTGAATTTTCTATGTTTGTTTTTAGAATTTCTTTGAAAGCTAATTAGGAAATTTCAATGCAAAAAAGTAAGTTTTTTCATACAAATTTCAATCGCAATGCGGAATACCGGGACGCAACTAATCACATCCAACTTATTCACAGTTGTTTTGGACATTGATAAGGATCAAAAAAGCTCTGTTCCGGGTTGATATGTTCATATATTTAAATTTTCCCATACAACGTTAACCCAGCCTAATTCCCATATACACACATAAAAACAGATATTGGTATGGACTTAGACTTTGATCCTCTGGAGACTCTACCAAAATCCGTCTTTGGAGTGATCATACAGTCTTTCGATAAAACTCAGGCAAAAACTACAAATACACACCTTCGAAATTTATTCAATAATATGTTAAACGTGTTATAGACATTCTAACAACATTCCCTGCTTTTGCGTCGCAGTATTAACGACCTGCATATCATCATCGTCCATTGAATCTTGGTGGATTGTCACACAGTTTTTCATCCGATTCTGGCCCAATGTCTTTTGGAGTAATCGCAGCCACTACATTTCCTACAATGATTGGAACCAGCTCCTTTCGGTCAAATATTACGAACATGAAAGGTTGATGTGCAGTGAATTGTTGTCCCAGGCTTCTGTCGACGAAAGTTTTGGCTTAAAATTGAAAAAAATAAACATAGTAAGAGATTGTGCAGAATAATGTACATCTGCTTCATTACCGAGTTCTTCCCCTTCATGCGCCATAGATAGATCCATCTTTTGGATAGTGTCTCCCAACGGAGAGGCACCTTCCTTCTCAAAAACACGAAACACCGATTCTTTGAACGCAGTATCAAATCCAAGCTGCTCCAGCATAGACTTAGCCGACAGTTTCATTCGTAACCTAAACTGGGGAAGCCGAACAGTGGTCTTCGAGGCAGACATATTGGTATAAATCTCCTTGAACCTTTCATGGGATAAGCTTTCGATCAACTCTTCGATGTCAGCCGCCACGGGCATCATCAGTACACACGATAAAGGACTCTCGCGATGAAGTGGAAGCTCAACGGCCCGTACGTTCCACTGAGGAAAATGTCCAACCCTCAACATCTCTTCGAGATACATAAATCTCATCAGTCCTTTCTTTATCGCATTGGTGTAGAAATTGCAAGTCGTCGTATATTCTTCCTCAAATTGATACCTCCAGAAGCCCTTGAACCGCCACGAATCCGCCACGAAAAAGTCCCAATCACGATTCAAATCCGACTCGCTCAGAAAACTTTGCGCAGCACCATTGGAAATGTTCTTCATGGCAGCATTCAGCGATCGAGTCATCTGCTTGGGACTGCCTGATTTGAGCGACCTCGCGAAGATGCCACAACTTTTGGGCAGATTACCGACAGTTTTTGCGATCTTCTTCTTTCGTCCCAGTACTGCTACCAACGTGGTTCTGTTGAGCCCCTGCTCCTGATCATATGATTTCTTCTGATTCTCATATCGACGCCGAACCAAATCTGGCAACTGGCCAGTTGGATTGAACTTGAACACTTTGTTGAGTTGTTTGGAAAACCTCGATGTAGCAGGATCTTCGGGATCGGTCAATTGGTGAAGGCAGACAAAAATCTTTCGCAGAGAATATGGCGAAATCGCCATGTTTCGCCGAAATTCAGGGTATAACTGGAACGTAGAAAGATCAATTCTATCATCAAAGATTATTTGAATAGTCCCATAATTACCTTTTTATACAGGTTCCATGAAAATTCTGCCTGGTAGTCCACTGACAAAGGTTTTGAGGGAACTGTATCGCCCTGTGCAAAATACAGCAATTGGAATGTGACAACTGTTGCTATTCTCAGATTCATCTTGTACTGGACTGTTCCGCATGGTGGATACGAGTACAGTTTTAATAATAACGAGGAGACTGTGATACATGCCTATCTGTGACTCCATCTGGGTAAATAGTATTCCATACCTGTTTAATGGTTACTTGACATAGATTGATTTATAAATATCTATAATAACAATATCTATGACATGATAAACCATTGTACTTTAAGATATTCATGTCTTCATGTATGCATAAAATACGTCACGTGACAGATACAGGTACAGGGTTTTCCTATACATAATACAGTGTCTGTCAGGACATCATATACATAGGCTACACAGCGCAACATTTTTTTGTCTCAAGAGCAAACTTATGTGTCTCTGACAGATTTTGGGCCGCTGAATGCGAACCCGGGCTCAGATTTGCTCCAGAACGTCACAATTTTGAGCTATACCTCAATTTATAGAGTAAAATATGCGGTTTCGGGCTTTTTGCATGAGCCAATAAGCATGGAAATATATTTTTATGCAATCAAAAGGTAAATTGGTCAATTAACATCTAAATTAACGACTCATGCAAAATATTTCGTTTTACCAAATCAAATTTGATGGATTTAAGCATTTTATGTTGTTATGTAAACTTGCATGCAGCTTTTTGAGGGTGACTTGTATGGGAAATATTGTACCTAACATAAATCGCTTGAAACTATCAAATTCGATTTGGTAAAACGAAATATTTTGCATGAGCCGTTAATTTAGATGTTAATTAACCAATTTACCCTTTGATTGACTAAAAAAAAATATATCCATACATAATGGCTTACAGTCAAAAAAGCCCTAAACCGCATATTTTGGCCTACAAATTGAGGTATAGCTCGAAATTGTGACGTGCTGGAGCAAATCTGTGCCCGGATTCAGATTCAGTGGCCCAAAATCTGTCAGAGACACATAAGTTTGCTCTTAAGACAGACCAAAAGTTAATTTTTAGACATACGTAATGCCTGAAGTTCATAGGCACAATATGTGTTGAAAAATGGACAAATTGAGTGGAAATATTCCACGTAGTTCTGGTGGGGTTTGAACCCACGTCTCCCCAAGTTCGCTAGATAGGGCGCGTTAACCAACTCCGCCACAGAACAAGTAACAATTCTGTGAAGTATGTAGAAAGCCAACCTGAATCCAACGCCCACCTCACCCACGTTCTTTCCTCGCAATTCACCATCTCCTTCGGTCCTTAGATGTCCAATTCCAACACTCTTTGAGCGTGCCTACGAACAACGGTGAGAGCAGGACTTCCTCGAAGAATTCATCCAACAATTTCTTAAGGAGCTCCTCTGGCAACTTCGTAAGGAATTTTTCATTGTGTTCTTTATAGGTTTCTCCAACAAGAGAAGGATAACATTTCCACAGGAATTCCTACTGGGAATCCCAAAAAAAAACTTCTGAAAACAGTCCAAAAGGATCTGGAGGAATCTCAGAAGGAACTGCTGGAACAATCTTGAAAGGAAATAGAGAAATTCCAAAAAAAATCCGTGAGGAGCACCTGGAGCAATTTTAGATGAAGCTTTCGGAGAAATCTTGATTAAACTTCTGGAAGAATCTCAAAAGGAGATATTTGTATATTGTCGGAAGGAACTACTGGTTTAATTTCTGAAGGAAGCATGGAAGAAATTATTGATAGAATTTCGAAAGGATTTTCTGAAGGAATCCCGAAAATAACTTTTGGGGAATCACGGAAGATTATCTGGATATAACTCCTGAGGGAATCTAAGAATGAAAATCCTGGAGGAATTCTAGAAGCAACTATGGGAGGAATCCGTAAAGGGATTCCTCGCAGAATTCTAAGAGATCCTGGAGGATTCCGATCGTTCAATGACACCACACAGTTGGACTGTAATCATAGTTATGGCCATTTTAAAGAAAAACACGTTTTACAGAAATTGTTATAACTTTGCTAATTAGTACTATTTTTTCATGCTCTCAAGCTGATTTTGCACATGAAATATTGCACTATGCATGACTTAAAAAGAGATTTTTTTTAAATATGTCCACATACTTTTACAAAAATTCAAACTTTTCTTTATTTTTATGCACCTTCACATATCCCTTTCGGGACGGACCGTAAAACACTGATTACACAGCGTAACAAAAAATAACTTTTTGTCTGTCTCAAGAGCAAACTTATGTGTCTCCGAAGGATTTTGGGCCGCTGAATCCGAATCCGGGCTCAGATTTGCTCTAACACGTCACAATTTTGAGCTATACCTCAATTTATTGGGCAAAATTTGCGATTTTGGGCTTTTTTGACTGCAAGCCATTAAGCAAGGAAATATTTTTTTAAACAATCAATAGGTTAATTGGAAAATTATCATCTAAATTAACGACTCATGCAAAATATTTCGTTTTACCAAATCGAATTTGATAGTTTTAAGCGATTTATGTTAGGTACGATATTTCCCATACAAGTCATCCTCCAAAAGTTGCATGAAAGTTTTCATACTAACATAAGATGCTTAAATCTATCAAATTTGATTAGGTAAAACAAAACAATTTGCATGAGTCGCTAATTTAGATGTTAATTGACCAATTAACCTTTTGATTGCTTAAAAAAAATATATCCAAGCTTAATGGCTTGCAGTCAAAAAAGCCCAAAATCGCATATTTTGCCCTATAAATTGAGGTATAGCTCAAAATTGTGACGTGTTGGAGCAAATTTGAGCCCGGATTCGGATTCAGCGGCCCAAAATCCTTCGGAGACACATAAGTTTGCTCTTGAGACAAAAAAATGTTGCGCTGTGTTATCTCCATTATTCTCTTATAAACTAAACATCTTCTAGAATAAAACTTCCTTTACTTCGGCTACTTTGTCAACCTATGCACTTTTTGGGGTCAAATTAGAACCAGCACAATTGTGCTGGTTCGTCCTCAAGGCGGCCGATGTTCCAAAAGAAATGGCTGGATATTGCCTACTTCTAGGTGTTTTATGGTGTAGAAGATTGAATGTAATAGATCGACATTTCAAACTAAAAGTGTAACAGATGGCACTTTTGTGTGTGATAGTAAAATCGAATTTTCTCGGCGAAGAAGTTTTTCCGGAACATGAAGTAAACACTAAAAGTTGCCTTTTCAAACCATTGTTGATTTCTGTTCACTAACTTTTCACAAAACTATCCCGTTTTCTAACAATTAACGTTTTTAGTGATTTTTCCATGCGATTTGACTACCATGCTTCCATGAGCATGAGGTGAGAATTTGAGAAAGTTGACAACCGAGAGTAGCACAGACGATGCACTGAATACAAGCGATGGTGTCGCCGTCGGGCTGTCAGCGCTGGAAACTAGATGCTGTAAAGTTTCTTGTCTGCACTTTTCGCTGCTGGCGCCAACTGAGAGCAATCAGTAAAAATGTAAACAGCAATCTAATAGAAGGATTGAATAACTACAAAATGTTAGTTTATAAAAATTTTAGACGCATAATTTTAACTCAAGGAACGAGATCAACTTGTACGGGCATTTCAAATCATAGAAGAGAATAAGACGAAGTGAATAAAATCCACGGTTGAATAAATCACATTCAACTGAATGACATTTTGCTGAACTGAATGTTTTAGGCATTCATTTTCAGCTCCACTGTGAGATACTTGAAAGTGAAAACAGAAAAACTCAACTACTTTGTGGACGTAATGATTCCACCATCATCAACACACGCTCTGCGCGGATGGATGCTTCATGTCAACAACGGCCGCATGAATGCGACTGGCCCATAAACAAGCGTGGTGAATTTTCTCTTTTGAGTGCCAATGACAGGGAAAATGTTGATATTGAATCTCGCCGTCGCCACTATGTGAGCGACGAGAGAATTTTTATTCTCTTCTCACGCGCTTCCGTGAAGGAAAGAGGCTTTAACGTCAGAAGCGGTGTGGTGAAAAGACAAAAACAAAAACTCACGTTCGTTGCGTGCTTTCATTTTTTTGCAACCCTGATAAAATCAGTGATTGTGCGATATTTGCCAGAAAACCATTCGCCAGAATGCCACTGGCCAGAATGACATTTGCCAGAAAATACCATTTCCCAGAAAACCGTTTGCCAGAAAGAACCATTTCCCAGAAAACCATTTGCCAGAATGTACCATTCTCCAGAAAGTACCATTTCCCAGAAATTTTCCGAAGTTCTCAATCCAAAGTGGTCGCAATCTAATGATAATTTAAAGCATTCTTATTGAAAAAATAAATCGTGTTTTTTATTTGTTTTGGATCGATTGGCCCACAATAACGATTGTAAAAATGTAAAATTTTAATTTTGTTCAGATTTATAAGCGAAAGTTAAATTAATTATTGGAACTGATGTAAGAGCAAACATTAAATAATTTTAGAGTAACTTTTAAAGAAAAGCCTATAGTTTGAAGAAGGGCAAATCACTCTGAAACAATAAATTGATGTGAACTCAAACCTTTCAAACTTTACAATACATTAAATCTCTTACGTTATTTAATATTTTATTGCGAACAACAGCTAGAACATTTCCACAAATTTGTTTTGTGGACAAGTTGATCAGGATGTGGATCCAATTGATCAAATATTATTTTGATGGAATTTGATCAATAGAAGGATTTTCCTTTCTTCAACACGTAGGATGTTCTTTCCAGCTTTTACTGATATGGAATTTTTGGCTTAACTAACATTTTTCAAAGATTCCCTTCTTTCAATTGAAAGTAATTTTAAAGCTTATTTTTGACAATAAAAATAACATGATCACTTTAAATAATAATTTTGGTGCCAAACAGCAAAACTACCCGGAATTGTTGATCACACACTGAAGTCAATCGAATACCATACACAAAAATCTTATAGAAGCAACAAGTAAAATACACAGAAATAATAACTTAAGTGACGGTTTTACCTATACCATTAGCCTGACTGTCACTGCCCGAAAGCCAGTACCCCCAATATCACAAGCTTGAATGTACCATTAGGCCGAATATATAGCCTAAAAAGCTTGTTCTTGAGGAAATTGATTCTAATATTTCCAGCAGTTTATTCCTTCTTTTAATCATCTGCTGTTCTTTCTAGATGAGCTTCTTAGTTTATGTGCGCCATTTCTAACCAATATATTCCCTTATCACGGTGATTGTAACATGTGAGCTTAACATATTTGGGCTTATCTAATGGCGCTCCGGCTACTGTTATAGAATCTTACTATCAATGGTGTAAGGGCATTTGGCTGAAGGCCATTGGGTCGAATGTCATTGAGTCAAAAAGTTATTTTGCCGAATGGCCATATTTTTTTTTCGTTTTCTTCTTTTATGCTGTCAAAACAATTGTTGAAGTTAAAGCTACTGAATTTTACCCATGAATCTTTCCTTCTTTTAAATATAGGAACAATATACGGGTTTAAGATCTGTTATTTTTTTTTCAATAATTTAACTATTTGTTCCGCAATATCAATATTGCTTTACGATTCTAACATAATCAACAATTTATGCCAAAAACTAGACTAGATGAAACTAGAAAGAACAGCCTGTGTTCAGAAGAAGGAAAAATTCACTATTTGAACTAGAGAGAATAGTTTCATTGTAGAAAAATAGTTTTTTGCACCGAAACCGTTGATGTTCAACTAGTGAATTTTGCCTTCTTTTGAACATAGGCTGTTCTTTCTAGTTTTATAGTAAGACTAGTTTTTGGCATAAATTGTTGATTGCAGTAAAACAATAAGGCAATATTAATATTGTATAAGTATCAGCTAATGATTGGAAAACCGAACAAATTTAAGAAACCGTTCCAATTCCTGTTCCATAATCACTGAATTGCGATTCGTGATCACCATTCTACCTATTGAACATTCGGCCTAATGGACTTCGGTCAGCAGTATTTTGACCATACCAGATATTTGTGGACATATGCACTTATAGCCTAGTTACATCGAAGTCTCGCGCTTAGTATCATACAGGCGTATCTGCTATGATCGATTTCTCTTCATCGATTTTCTCTTTGCTCAAGAACTACCGGTGAATCATTTCCTGTTGTTTTCGTTGTTCTAGCCCTAGTCGTCCTTTCTCGGAACAAACCAAGAGATCATCCTAGCAGTGAAAATATTTAATTATTATTAACGATTGAAACTTATGACATTTTTTTATGTAAATGGACTGAATTATATCCACCAAATTCTCACAATCACATCTTTAGTTTCAATTAATTCTTAGAAAACGGAGAAAATTTCTATTTGCCCGAAAGTACCATTTGCCAGAATGTACCAATCCTCAGAACTTAATATTTAATATTAAATTCTGGGGATTGGTACATTCTGGCAAATGGTACTTTCGGGCAAATAGTATTCTGGCAAATGGTACTTTCTGGCAAATGGTTTTCTGGCGTTTGTCATTCTGGCGAATGGTTTTCTGGCGAACGGTTTTCTGGCAAATATCGCACAATCAAAATCAGTGAATCCATGTTCCAATCTAATTCTTGATTTCGATCATATTAATCACCCAAGTATACAGAGTTATTTGAAATACACATACAAGCTGATAACGTGTTCCTTGAGTTTAAATTTCTTTCGTCTAAATTTGTATAAACTAACACTTTGTAGTCATTTAATAATTACCAGCACAATTGTTCTGGTCCCACATTGGCCACCAAGAAATCTTGAGATTTTCAACAAAGTACCACTTATTTTTCACCGTTCGGCAAAACTACTCTTTATCTATCGATTTCTACTTCTGCATATCTGGATTAAACAACTATTCATAAAAATACGACAGATAAAACTTTTTCAACTTTCAGAGTGATATATCAGCAAACCAGAAGTCATATAAGGATGTTAATCTCAAGTTATATTAATGAACAAATTAGGTTAGAATTATATAAGGTGCAAAAACAGATTGGATGAAATCGTATACGAAGCCCACAATATAATCCGATTCCATTTGGCAGCATTAGTAATTTCAACTTTGCGTTAACAGTTATACAACTTCAAGTTGACATTCTTCAACAACTTCAAATGCACTTGTTGTGACTCTATTATAATCTTAAAGGCGAGATTACATTTGGGGTCATATTTGTCAAAATAAAATTATACGGTGATGAATTTAGTCGGAGAGCCGGATGATTAAAAGTATGTATTTTTCTAAATATTTCGGTAAGTGCATCGCTTAAGTCAAATACGTAGAGATGCAGGTGAGTTTTATTACATTCACCTACCTGCAGGCTGCAGGTCCTACTGGCCGCTCCAAGGGCAGCTCTGGGCAAGTACTAGCCCAACCATACCGCGGATCAGCAGCTGCGCTGTTCTAGAGTGAGGTTTGTCCCGTTCCCCGGACGGTTGATATATTCAGCTTCTGCTGCACAGCCTGATACCACCAAACCACAACGAAACAATCAAAATCTATTTCACACTTTGCTTTCATTTTCATTATTATTTTTGGTAACATTCACACTTTTCACCATGCACACACCACAGTGGCAACTTGTTGTTTTTTTTTATTGTTTGTGAAAAAGAAATCATATTAAGGGTCAAACTAAGTTATATGTGAAATTATATAATACGCCGAATGAATTCGTTTTGAATTGCATGTATCAAAATGAAATTGTTAAAATATACGTATGTGGCCTCCAAAATGGTACAGATAGAAAAATCTATGCAATTCAACCAATACTTTTTAAACGAATAAATCCACAAAGCTGAGTTGTGACAGAGAAATGTCAACCGTATACTTGGTAGTTGGTACCATTTTGACAAGCCTTCAAAATATTTATATTTGCTTAAATTTCACGTTCTACAACAGTTACTGATAGACACAATGGTAAGGTATCTGATTAATAAGCTGCAGGTCGGAAAATCTAGGCTTGTAAGCTTCTTTTTATATTTGAACATGTGAAAATGAAATCGTATATATTGCCAAACAAAGTTATAAATGGAAGTTATATTACATGGCAAATGAAATCGCCTGAAGTTGTATAACTCAAAGTGGTTTTCTCAAAGGGTACGTATATGGCCTCCAAATTTGTGCGAATAGAGCATATTTGGTGCATCTTATGTAATCTGTTTTGAACGGATAAGATTTCACTTACGAGAGTTGTAGCAGAGTTATGTGAATCAATTTGTTGGCTGGGATATTTTGCTTTTTGTTTAACTTATTGTGGCATATTTTATAAACAATTCTAATCAAAGCTGAGGCTAAGAAATAAAAGTGTATGTAATAACTCGATCATAAAAATAAATTACATCACATATTTTGAGGAAAAAAACAGTTGAAAAAACATGTAAAACTAATGCAGAAAAACAGCACAATTGTGTTGGTTCGTCTCGGAAGGGATATATAATCCCTTAATGATCGTCTAAAAACGAATTACATCAAAATATACTGAGGAGATACATATTGCTCGCTGTTTGCATACTTGTGATTTTCGATTAACTTATTCTGGAGTTTCTGAACAATCGTTAATGCTGCAAAGAATAGAAACCCCAATCAGATTTTTAATGACATTCTTCATCAACAACATTTGTTGTTTTTTTTTTAATTTTCACATGTGAAATCTATTTCCATAAATATTTTGAGTGAAGGTATTTGTAGAGACAATTCTAAAACAATTTTCACAAAATTGTTTGTAGAAATTTAATTTAACGTAGCAACTTCCAGATTGCTGAATAAAAAAAGAAATACCTACAGACTTTTGGACGCTGACACATTGCCGAGGGATTCCATGAGAACTCCTTCAAAATTCACAAAGAAAATTCTTTACGATGCTCAAAGTTGTTTTGCAAGGACTTTAGGATAATCTTTAGGATCCGGTTTTTTCGCCGCTGCTGGCATATTAAAATGCTACCATTTCTTGCAAACAAGCTTCTTTATTAGATATCTAAACAAATTTCATGAGAATTTTCTCAATAAATAAGACAGAAATTGATATTGAAATTAAGTAAGTTATCGTCAAAGTGGATTCACCCAAATTTCTTTTGATAAAATGCCAGTAAAGGGCAATATGTATCACAGTACCCTTTGCTTGCATCGCATGGCGCAGTTGGTCGTTAGAGCGTGCGACCGTGCCGAGCTCTCGACACATACTACATACTCCATACTACATACTACATACTCGACACATACTACATACTCGACACGTCCGCAAAACAAACTGCCTGTGGTGGCTAAATATGCGGAGTGCGAGAGTATGTCTCGGTTTCATAAAAACAATTCGCTCTCACTTGTAGTTAGTGGGCAAAAACGCGAGTGTGTTGTGAATTAGCATCTAAGCCGAAAGAGAGATGGGTTTGTGGCTTCGGTGTGGCTTCGGAGTCAGTTTGGCTTTCTATTCCGCGGATCCATTACCTGTTCTATGGCTTAGTTGGTTAAAGCACCGGTCTTGAGAACACGGAATCGTGGGTTAGAATCCGGCCAGAACGCGATTTTTTTCACCAATTTCATGTCTCTATTTGTCAATTAGCGACATTTAGTACCTTCTAATTACAAGTTTTCCAGTATTTTTCAAACATACCAGCTAATTTGGTAAAATGCCAGTAAAGGGCAATATGTATCAAATAGATTATTGTTGGAATGGGAAGCAAGCAGCTGCGAGTACCGGTAGAGGCGCTTTTCTGATTAATGCGGTAAACGTGATAACAGTGTAAAACAACAACAAAGGTCGCGGATCGTAGACGGCGCTCGTGCTCCACGTGTTTTTCACATATACAGCGGTGCCGCCTGGCAGCTATTCACTCGAAACATCATGCACAACACGGCCACGGGTGTAAAATGCTAATCAGGAAAAATGAGGTAAACAGCTTTAAATTTGTATGGTTATGCAATCAATTCTCTATTACTGCAATGAATCCGGAAAAAAAACGCATAGAAATAATGGTTTTGTTTATAACTTGCAACTGTTTGTCACAAGGTACAAAAAGTGTAGAATTAGCTCCTAAGTTGAAATACACATTAATAAAAACAAAAAAAAAACAAGGTACAAATCGCTGTGATGCTGTACAAGCCAGCGATTTGTCCATACAAAAAAATGATTTTACCTCAAATGTGGTGGTGCCATCTCTGAGAAAAACAAGCTTTGATTTGCTCGTATTAAATATTTTAGTTATTTCTACAAATATTCACTCGTTACTCTGATGTCTAGGAAGACTTCCGTCAGACAATGTCATTAGCAACACCCTTCGAGAATGCCAGAAGGATCTCTTTACTGTTCTTTGATTGATTGATTTGTCTTTATTCAAGAGACTTTCTTGACTGTTCTTTATAATTCCTCCTTAGAATATTTTGCATAAGTTTCGTGAGAAATGGCGGCTAGATTTCAAATGAAAATGCCTCAAGGACTACCAACACAACCTCCATGAAATAGTTTAAAAAAAAATCCTTAGGATTAGGGAAAGGGTCCTAGTCTTGCGTAGGAATAACTTTAGAGATTTCCCTGAATCCTAAATTACTAACAGTGTTCCTATTGAATTGACCAACATTTAAGTGAGATTTTCTCGGCCTGGATTCGAATTTAGAAATATGACAGAGACACATAAGTTTGCTTCTGAGGCAGACCAAAACATAATTCTTGTTTTGCTGTGTTACTTATCTACTCCTAAAATTTAACTTGACTTGTCCTGGATAGTTTGATAACGTTTTCAAATAATGATTAAGGAATCGTTTCAAGTATGTGCCTGGATTGTCACTTTTTAAAACAAGAATGCACCATAGAACATGTGGTCGATGAACAAATTGAGATTTGAGTTAAGAAAAGAAAACCACGTACTCCGGTGGGAATCGAACCCATGACTTCCAATTTCCTAGAAGGGCGCTTCTATTCCTTCAAGCTACGGAGTCACTTGACTATCTCCATCACCAGTAGGCGTAGAAATGAACTAGATTGCACGGTCGCACATGGTTTAGCTTCTTTTTATAATCCTAACCTATTTTCTTACGAATGTCTTATGCAAGGTTCTTCAATACCTTATTCAGGTGGAAGGTATTGGATTTTGCATACCTGAATTGGTATTACTCATTTATTTTCTCCTGCTCGGGTATACTCGTTGCGTCGTACAGTCAAATCTTCAATTTGTATGTCGACATCAATTCTGCTGATTGGCTCCGGTCACCTTTTCATCAATTCATCCACGTGCGACCACGTTTCTGAACCGTTTGCCACTGCAGACAAACTTTACCGCAAATCAAAAGCATAAATAAAAATGTGACGGGAGACTCCGTTTATTGGAAAAGTTTTAACAATATGCCGTTGACCACGTTGTTGGCTGAGACTGGTAAATAGTGTAGTTGCTGCTCGTGGCTACTCACCAATAATAGGAGAGTGAATAAGACAAAATCAAAGTTTGCAGCACGGCAATTGTCCCTAGGTTTCCTAACTCGTTGCCTGGTGAATAGGCTCGAGCCTAAGGATCGTTTCCAAACCGGTTGAATACGGCTTGTAGGCGGTCAGAAAAAAAATCACAATGTGCTCATAAGAAAAAAAAAAGAAAAATGAAAGAATAGTGTTGTAGTATTTTTAATAACTATTAGTTTTCTCCAGAGTATTCATCAAAGATAAGAAAGGAGCTACATTAATCTTTTTGTGGGAACAACATAAATATAAATCCGGACATCCATTAGGCTGTTTTCAATATTTATTTTTCAATATTTTCAATGATATGATCGATAATATCCATGAAGTTCTTGTTTTTTTTTTCAAGTTTTTAGAGTAACAACCGCCAATATCAAATTAAAATAATTTCAATTCATAAGTAATGGTATAATAATCCTTCCTGCTTTGAGAGTACCCTAGAACTTATATTCTACACCCCATACTACGAGATAGCACAGACAGACATCTGCATCTAGCTTATGACACCCAAAGCTTACAGATTAATCCCATTCCTCGTAGACCGTCGTCGTCCCACGCAAATGGCGGTGGCGTCGGAGACGGCGGCGCAGTTTTCTCGCCCACTTTGGCGGAAGTTTAAATTCCATCGTGAAAATGACTTTCCATAATTGTATTCATTAGCGGCCTTGCCTGACACTGACTGCTCTCCATAGATGATGGCTAAAAACTGTTCGCACAATCTTGACTCCGTCGTTTGCGATGATGACGACGGGCGATTTGGGGGAAATGTGGATGAAATGCGTCATCGCATGCTGTGTTGACACAACTTCTCTGCTGAGGGAAGAAATTAGAAAATAGAATAATATTTCAGAATAGCGAATTGAAAATACCTCTAGCCGAAACATTTCAAACTCTGCTTTCAAAATTCTCAGAAGGGTATCTCTCAATGAGTTTGTGTGGTTCATATTAACTGCATTTACTGAATAGTTTGAAATATTTGGATTTGGATTTGGATTTGTAAGTATTTGGGAAATGGTACAGAACCCTACTGAGTGCCAGGGATGGGGCCATGGAACAAAACATTGCCACATGGATGTTAAATGTATGATTTGTGATGGTACTTTCTCACGTCCGGTTATCCGTTGAAGAAAGAAGCCAACAAATTTAAAAATTCCAAATTTTAGGGACTACTAAAAGTGAAACTTTTGGAATTGCCGTATCCGTAAGGTAGATTCGGAACAGGTGCCTAGCAGATGAAGGCAGGCGAATCAGAGCAAAAGTCGAACCCAATCGTTGTCAAAAATGTTTTGATATGATCTTTCGGTGAATTAGGGACATAATTCAGTCATATCATAGGATCAGAACATTTTCTTATAAGGAGCATCTTTCTTCCATCTTCCCTAATAAAGACGCCCGACTGACCTGTAGTAGGGATGAGGATGGGCTTTGGGTTGCTTTGCCAAATGAAGTGAAAGTTGATAGACAATGCGATGTGACACCGACGCGTCGTCGTCTTTACTTGTATCCCATAGATTTACTCTACACTAACCCTCAGGGGGGAAGGAACACGAGAAGAACAGTCAGGATCATCCACGATGGGTGGTGGGTAGCGTCAACTTGAGACGCAATCTGCCATAACGGGTTGGATTTCTTTTTGATGGTTACTTCACTGGGACAGTAATCCGGTTCAGTTCCATGGGTGTAGGAGATGGAGCCATGGTGTACGACTGCGCCAGCGATGTTAATAAACGTTTTAATACCTTGTTAAACATGGGAATCCGACAAGAGATGCACCATATAGGCTACACAATAATCTCATCTTTTTACAGCTACAATATACAAGTAGATATCAACACCTCAATGCACCGAAATCCGGCTAAGCCACCCGCAACCTCATTTTAAACGAGTACATACATGTAACCATCTATGTGAGTGAAAGCTAAATAAAAATGAGAGATGTGCGAGTAGCGAGCCGTTTTTTAGCCATTTCTTATTAAAATACAGTCATATAACACTGTGGAATGTGATCAATGATTATAGTGACATTTCCCTTGGGTGTCCTTCCCCTAGCAAGCGTCGGTGACAGCAAGCATCATGACGAGGTGGGCAGTGTCATGCTACCTCATTGAAGAGTGGGGTTATTGCGGAGCAGTCGTCTGCATCTCGAGATCTCGTATTTTCATCAATATTAACTTCTTTTCTCGATCAGCCTAGATAGCTGTGTAGTGTCGGTAGCGATTGTCTCAATTGGCTAAGAATAATACTACGGACCGCCTGTTCCGGTGGTAAGAATCCTCCAACAGGTGACCCCAAATTCATGGTGTGATCCGGCTTTATGCTTACCGTGCCTAGGAATGAATGGCTAGGGGGGTCTAATAAAAACCTAACCGCTAACGGAGCCTGTGGAGTACCAGGGCGCCCTCCACAGTATGTAGCCCTTACTGTGCTAACCGGAGCAATGGTGCAGTGGACCTTGTGTTTCTCCGAGACAATCAGCTGCCCTTCTTTAGTCTCACTTGAGGCTAAATAAGGGCGGGATTATGAAGATGTTGTTAATTAGTTTAAATTTTCACCTATATGGTTTCGCATTATGCGATTTACACAGTGTATTTTGTGTATCCTCGCCTTTGGCGTTTTCCAATCGATACCGATTTGGTTTTATTGTTGCTGTTCTTTGTTGTGCTGTTGTTGCGAAGAGTTTAATCTTACCTAGTTTGGGTAGTGGCTACGGTTAGGATAGCTCAGATCAATCTTCAGCATAAAAGAACAGCAACGATCAATCTTTGCAGACATATGCAAAATGGTACAGCCCAAGTGACCTTGGTACAAGAACCTTACTTTCGTAAGGGAAATTTCTATCTAGGAAACCTTGTGAACCCGGTTTTTGCTACTTTCAGTAAACATGAAATGGCAAACTCGCGTGTCATGCCTCGAGCCTGTGTGCTTGTCAACAACGCAATAGTTACTACACTCATATCTGAACTAACCACCAGAGATGTATGTGCTATCACAATTGATGTATCTGTTGGAAACCTCAACAGGAAATATGTCTATTGTTCGGTTTATTTACCGCATGATGAACCATCTCCTACGGATGCTTTCAAACAAGTCATCGCATACTGTACTTCAAAAGGCCTTCCGCTTATTGTTGGCAGTGATGCTAATGCTCACCATATCATCTGGGGCAGCTCAGACATTAACTTGAGAACATTTAAATGTTACTTCGCTAACATTGCGTTTCAGGAATCCTCGGTCAACAAACTGGGATCTTTATACTGATTTGGTTGGGACCAAATTTCATGGATACTCACCATCCATTGACACTCCAAGTGATTTAGATGATGTCGTTGATACTACAACGACCTTCATCATGGAAGCTTTTGAAGAAGCATGCCCTCTACGGTCTGTGAAGATCACAAAAGGAACCCCTTGGTGGAACTCTGATCTGGCGAAACTCAGGAAACAATGTAGAAAGAGTTGGAACAGACGACGTTCGGCTGTTCAGGGGCTTTCAGGTCGGCTCGCAAGGCCTACAGGAAAGCTCTCCGGTCTGCTGAACGATCCGGCTGGAAAAACCTTTGTACAAATGTTTCCAGCTTGAGTGAAGTCAGTCGGTTAAACAAAATCCTTGCGAAATCTAAGGATTTCCGGGTGAACGAACTTCGTTTGCCAAATGGCGATCTGACTTCCTCTGATGAGGAAGTTCTGGAATGCTTATTCAGCACACACTTCCCTGGATGTGTGGATATTACATCTTCGGATGATCCTGATGTCTTTCTTGTAGTTATGATTCTTTAGCTTCGGCTCGGAGTATTGTAACTATAGAATCGATTGAGTGGGCTCTTAATAGCTTTACTCCTTTTGAATGTCCTGGGGCAGATGGGATTTATCCTATTTTGCTTCAGAAGGTATTTGAACATTTCAAACATGTTTTGAAAAAACTACTTGTTTGCAGTTTTGCTACAGGGTATATTCCCAAATCCTGGCGGGAAGTTTATTCCAAAAGTGGGTCGTGCGTCGTATGAAGAAGCAAAGAGTTTCAGACCTATCAGTTTGACCTCTTTTCTTCTGAAATGCTTAGAACGCATTGTGGATCATCATATCCGTGATGTTCATCTGGCCAACGTGCCTCTTCATGTGAACCAACATGCCTACCAATCTGGTAAGTCCACTGTGACTCTTTTACACAAGGTTGTTTACGATATCGAGAAAGCATTCGCTCAAAAGCAATCTTGTCTGGGTGTTTTCTTAGATATCGAGGGTGCCTTTGACAACGTGCCTTTCGATGCCATATTGGAAGCCGCACGGAGTCATGGTATATCTCCAATGATTTCTCGACATTGCGACTAGCAGCGATTAGGAAATTGAGTTTTTGTGGATGCCCCCAAGGGGGAGTCTTATCACCGCTTTTGTGGAATCTCGTAGCAGATACGCTATTGAGGCAACTCAATAATAGCGGCTTTTCTACTTATGGTTTTGCCGACGACTACCTAACATTGTTAGTTGGTATGTGCATCAGCACCCTTTTCGACCTGATGCAAAGCGCCCTTCAGGTAGTTGAGGGTTGGTGTCGCCAATATGGCCTTTCGGTTAATCCGAGTAAAACATCTATTGTTCTTTTTACGGAAAGGCGAAACCGTAATGACGTGCGACTTTTGCGTCTCTTTGATTCTGAAATCGATGTGACTGAACAGGTAAAGTACATTGGAGTCATTCTTGATTCCAAGCTTTCCTGGACACCTCACATTGAGTTCAGAATCAAGAAAGCTTGTATGGCCTTCGGGCAATGCCGGCGAACCTTTGGTACAACTTGGGGTCTAAAACCCAAGTATATCAAATGGATTTACACAACTGTGGTTCGGCCAATATTGGCTTATGGATGTCTTGTGTGGTGGCAAAAGGGCGAAGTGAGAACGGTCCAATCAAAATTAGGCCATCTCCAAAGGATGTGCTTAATGGCGATGTCTGGAGCGTTCTCTTGAACTCCCACGGCAGCGCTCGAAGTTCTCTTAGACGTTGCCCCACTACACATTCATCTCAAACAAGAAGCACTTTCTTGCACTTACCGGTTACGGGTACTCGGTCTACTAGAGGGAACTCCTGTGAACCGCACATCAACACACAGCTCGTTGTTTTCACTTTTGGTGAATTGGGACAAAATTGTTCTTGCTCCAAGTGATCTTACAATTGCTTGTAATTTTCCGTATAGGACATTTTCCACGAAATTTCCTTCCCGGGAAGAGTGGACATCTGGATATCTGGAAAGAAGTATTTCAGACGGCATCGTATGTTATACTGGTGGCTCCCTTCTCGAAGGTCGAGCAGGTGCTGGTGTTTATTCTCGTGAGCTAAGGCTGTATCAGTCTTACTCACTTGGTAGACACTGCACCGTTTTTCAGGCCGAAATGTTTGCTCTTATGTGCGGAGTGCAATCAGCACTTCAGCAGCATGTAATGGGCAAAGTAATATACTTCTGTTCAGATAGCCAGGCTGCTATTAAAGCACTTCGGCCAACTCTAGGTCGAAGGTAGTCATCGCTTGTCGAACTCAAATCGAAGAGCTGAATTCAGCAAACGCTGTTCACCTTGTATGGGTACCTGGCCATTCTTCCTTCGCTGGAAATGAATTGGCTGATGAGTTAGCTCGCACTGGAGCATCACATGACCTCATTGGCCCTGAGCCAGCTATTCCGATATCGAAGTGTTGGGTAAAGCTTCAGATTCACACCTGGGCTGCCACTCAACACAGACAATACTGGAATAGTTTGGAGTCATGTCGTCAAACCAAATTGTATTGTACTGAGCCATCTCCAAGGGTGGCGAAGTATCTTACAAATCTGTCAAAGCAGAATTGCAGCATTCTGGTCAAAGCATTGACTGGCCACTGCCGACTCAGCTATCACATGGCGAATATTCAGCAAGCTGATTCATTTGCATGTGATAGCTGTGAATCCGATTATGGAACTTCGTATCATTTGATATGTAATCATTTGATATGTAACTGTCCAGTTTTTGCGCAACTGCGTTTCCGAGTATTCGGAAAACACTTATTAAGTGAAACTGACTTCAGAAACCTGAATCTTCAGGATATTATGTTGTTCTTAACCCGCTGTGGTAAAGAGCTATAGGCTCTCTTTCGCTTTATGCGTTATTACAGTGCCCTTTTCAGGGCGCTGTTTGAACCCATTGTGGTACGCTTGTGCGTTAGTACCCTCTTCCAGGGTATTTTTCCTATTTCCCTACCTGTCCCTATCCCCATCCAAATCCTTTTTCCTTCCTTTTCCCTCAGGTAGATGATGAAATAGGCTGTTATTTTGGCGATGGCACAAATGTCCCAAATGGAGGATAACGTGCCTCTGGAGCCGGCCTTCTGATACCTTCTGATACCTGGGTGTCCTTCCCCTAGCAAGCGTCGGTGATAGCAAGCATCATGACGAGGTGGGCAGTGTCATGCTACCTCATTGAAGAGTGGAGCTATGGCGGAGCAGTCGCCTGCATCGCGAGATCTCGTATCCTGCCAAGTGATTCTACTGTGACAGTAGTTTGCTAAGATGGCTGGGAACGGATTGTTCCAGTGAGTTACGCAATATTCACAAACACAAGCTACCTTCACTACCATTTTCTAATTATGGGCAAATGTCCCTAGTAGAGAATAATGTACCACCTAAGGTCAGCTATTTTAAGATAATTACTTGGACAGATCTCTTAAGAAGTTTCTTCGGAAGATTACCCAGTTCTTTTTGAAAACCCTCCACGAGTTCATTTCGAGAATCGTACAGGAGATCTTGTAGATCGAATTCCTGGATAACTCCGCCGATGACATTTCGGAAGGAATCACAGATTAAACTCCTGAATATCTAACGAAACATCAGAAGTAATTCTTGGAGCAATTCCCACAAGTAATCCAAGAATAAATCTCTAGAAACTCGCAGAAGGCGTTCGCGGAGAAATCCTTAGATTGAATTTCGGGCATCTCAGGAGGAATCCTCAGAAAGAATTCCTGGACGATTCCCAGAAATAGCTTCTGAAAGATACCTTAAAAGGAACATCTGATGGAATATCTGAAGGAATCTTTAGAAGAAGTTTGTCAAGCAATCCCCAGAATGACCTCCAAATAATGGATGATTTCCAAAAGAATCTCCGGAAAATTCCAAGGAAGAACTCTTGAAGGAATCCCAGACAAAACTGCTGGAAGATTCTGAGAAGAAGCCTCTTGAGAAACCTAGAAGAAACTACTGGGGTGATTCCCGTGATGTAATTTGTGAGTAATCCCTGCAAGGCATTCCTGGTGATTACGAAGTACAACTCCTGAAGTATTCGGATCTTTTGTAGAATTCATAGAAGGAGCTTCTGGTGGAGGGTTTCCAGGAGAAACTCCGGAAAGATCTACCGGAGAATTCTCAGTAAGAACAGCTGATAAGTAGTTACATATATGGAGTAGCTCATACCTCCCAAGAATGTGATATTTTGGAGAGTACGAACGCGATTTTAATTTGTCGGCTAAGCATAAAAATAATCTTAAAAATTTCCCAAAAGCTTGCAGCCTGGAGCATTCTTTGATAGTATAAAATCAAATGCTACAAAATTGTCACTCACACCCCTTTGCATCTGACCTCTCAACAAACATTTTTGCTGTATAAGAGTGGAAAAAAACACTCTCAAGCAAGCTTTAGCTTAAGAAACTGTTATTCAGCTAGTTCTGTTTCTTGGGCCCTAATTCATCTATTAAAATATACAGAGGGTGACCAAAATGTTTGGGATAGGCAACTTTTTTTCTCTCACAAAAAAGTTCAACATGCTAGAGTAAAGTGGGGCAAAAGTTCGAGTGGGGCAAGAGTTTCTTTTGAAGTTTTTGAGCGAAATTCAAATTATTTCTCTCGGGTGTCCAGGTTGTTCGAAACCTTTTTGAAAAAGAGTCTTTCACTCCAAAAATTATGAAAATTGATCAATGTTTCGAAAAGTTATGACAAAATGTTGATTTTTGATCAAAAAAATGTAATTTGCGATGGTCCTTCCAACGCATGGATTGGAATTGTAATGAAATCGAACTCGGTCTTTTATTTTGGGGCGTAACTAGGTATATTTTGAAGATGCTTTAGCATGTATAACTTTTTGCAAAAAAGATTTGGAAATCATTTTTTATCCATAGTGGGGCAAAAGTTCGAAATGTGGGGCAAAAGTTCGAGTCATGTGGCAACTTCAGGTAAAAACCTAAAATTGTGTAAAATGTACATATTATCTCTATAAATGATGGAATTAGTGAGAAAATGCGATCAAAGTTGAAAAAAATGTTATTTTATCTAAATTTGGCGGAAAACTACTAATTTTTGGTGTAGTAAATTTAACCCTGCCAAAAATCCAGATCGAACTTTAAAGTGTATTCCAGCTCCAACATCAAATATTAATTGGTTTCAATTATTTCTATTACCAAAGTGTCAAAATAGTGTGCTACGGTTAGCGAAATTCCAGAAACACTAGATTCGAACTTTTGCCCCAGTGGTGGGGCAAGAGTTCGAAAAAGACGTACGCATACAAAAGGTGTTGTAACTCAAAATTGAAAAGACATTTGGTGTAACTTTGTTCAGCAAAATTTTAGCTCATGGATGGTAGAATCACCACACGGTATTTATTTAGTTTTATTTGCTTCGATTTTTTCAAGAAAATTGAATTTTCAACTAGGGTCGAACTTTTGCCCCCCCTTACTCTATAATTTTTCATTGAGTGCATAAAAAAATCTCAAATTGTGACTGTTTGTCAACCTATTATATGTGCATCATTGGTACAAATTTGGGCTCGATTGATTAATTTTTCGCGAAGTTAGAACCGTTCGGGTAAAACACTATTTTTTAGACAACTAATTTTTGAGCTGTCATATCTCGGAAGCGAGTGAACCGATTTGAATGAAATTTTGAACGTACATTAACAATATACAAATGCTCCACAAACTATTAAAACTTGGGTACTTTTTAAACGTTGAAAAGAGTCAACATGGATTGACACTTTTTGGATTTTTCTCGAAAAAATGTATTTTTTTTTACATCAATGTCAATAAATTTTAGTGTTGATATCCAAATATTTTCCACTTTTGTTCTCAAGTTATCTCTAATCAGATATATTAGAGCCTATTTAGATTGAAGGAAGAACACATTTAGTCATTTTTGTGTGGTATTATGTATTTGACTTATTTTCCTCTTTATGGGTAAAAATTTCAACCCGGTATAACTTATAGAAAATATTACATTTTATAACGTCGTATTAAGTATCAATATATTATTGATAAACGTTAAAAAAATCATTCAATTCGGTTCACTGGTTTCCGAGATATGACAGTTCAAAAATTAGTTATTTAAATGATAGTGTTTTACCCGAACGGTTCTTACCTCGCAAAAAATTAATCAATCGAGCCCAAATTTGTACCAATGATGCACATATAATAGGTTGACAATCAGTCAAAATTTGAGATTTTTTGATGCACTCTGTGAAAAGTTACAGCATGTTGAATTTTTTGTGGGAGAAAAAAATTGCCTATCCCAAACATTTTGGCCATCCTCTGTATTTACCCAAAAGAGAGGAAATATGTTGAGGATAGATAGATGATAGATTTCCAAGAGAAACTTGTGAACGATTCCAAGGAGGAAGTACCCGTGTATTCCCAGAAGGAACGCCTGCAGGATTATTGGAAGGAATTCTTGGCGATCCACAGAAGAGAAGATTTCCAGATGGAGCACATGGCGGAATCCCAAGAAAGAAGTATGTAATGAAGAAATTTCTTGAGATTCTCGGGAAGAACTCCTGAAGGGTCGGATCGGATCGGAGGATTTCTAGAAAAACTTCTGGAAAATTCAACCCAAGAATAGAACACAACTGAAGTTGTCCTTTCACAAAATACTAAAAAGAAACGTAAAACGAATGGCTCGATTATAAAATTATACATATTGAGCATATTTGGCAACACTGCATGGGTATGAGCATAGATGGCAACTCATGATTGTTACGCCGTGATTGGTCGCAGCGAACGATTGTCGCTTTAGTTTGTGTCTTCTTCGCATTTCAACAAAAAAAATGTTTGGAAAACTCAATACACATTCTGTGATAACACAAAGAAAGGATCGATGAAGAGAGCTCGAAAATATCAGTTAGGCCCAAATGAAAAATCAGTGTCGAATTGATCGAACAATCGATTTGATTTATCAGAATTAACGCGTACAACCGATCTCTTTTCCATGCAAAAAAAAACCTAATAAAAGTAGTCATCACCACTCTAGGGAGCAAACGCCACTAATCCATTCCACTCAGAAATTTTAGTTCATTCATCGCCACGAAGAACAAACAAAAACTCATACCATATGCAATCACACCAATAGACAACACAATACTCAACACTGTTCTTCACTTCTCTGCCCGGGACAATAAAGGACTTGATCTGCGATCGCCTCATTGGGGTGATGCATTCACAGTAAGAGTAAACGCAATACTAAGCATCCCCGTACCTATTGTTTGCGTTTCCGCGGAATACTGGCATACTTGGCAACACTGCCGTAAAAATCAATCAAAAGTTATTTTTACAGGGATTTTCATACGGAGTTGAACCTTCGAATAAAAAAATAAAAATACTGAAGTCTGAGCTACCAGTTGCGGACGGTGCGTAGTATCTCATATTATCTAATTCTAAAGGATATCATACTTCATATTTTATCATATTTCACATTTTCAGGTTCAGCTTCTGTGGGTCATTGCATGTAGTTATATCGAAATAACATTTTCAGCACTGTTGCTTATAAATACACCCATCAAATGTTTTCCTGATTATATTTTACGTCGATGTTGCCAAATGTACTAAACCTAAATGATAAAAAAAAACTTTTGGCCTGTTAATTAGATTTTATACTAAAGGTCGCACAAAATTAAGATTTGTACAATAAATATTACATATTTGGCAGCACTTCCATTCAAATAATGTTAAAATATATGAAATTTGTTTAGAATTGATGATCTCAATAGATTTTTTTTTAGTTCAACACGTTATGCTAGTCCATTACCATAGACTCATAATTGATGAACTGGCAACACTGTCACATTTTGTTAATCCTTATTATACTTGATATATATAGTTCAAACCAGCACAAAACGTCTTTATATGGCATCGAACAATGTTTTTTTTTGCGAAATTTATAAACTGCACCCGATTTTATATGATATTTGAAAAAAAATGAATATTTTTTCTTAAAAATGCTATATCTCAGGAACGACGCAAATTACCTTGGCGAGTTTAGCTTTTCCGATCGAAAAACGTCTGATAAACACGATGGAATCAAAATTTTTAAAATCAAAATATACGTATTTTGAGAAAAAATGATTTTTAGTTTTAAAATTGAAAAATATGATATCTAGCAACACTGTATCAAAAAAATAATATTTTTTCTGGATTCCCTGAACGATTTCCTTCAAAAAAGCCGAAGGTCGAAAATGTGTATGTGTAATCGTTTCAATGATAAAAATAAAAGAAAGAGAGGATAATTTTCATATCGGCCAAAACGAGGGGTGCTGCCACGGGCCGAGGGGTGATCCGATCGGCACCAAAATTTGGATTTTTTCTTTTTCCATCTAAGCAAATGTTTCAACCAAATTTGGTTCAAATCCGTGATGGTCGCTCGCAAGTTTTCACATTTTCTCGGTCACCTCATATGGGATGACCCATATGGAACTTTCTGGCTGCTTAAGAGGGTAACAATGGGCCTTACCGGAACTTGTGTCCGAAGTTCTAGCAAGGTTCATCATTAGCCTCTTAAGCAGCTAGAAAGTTCCATTCGGAACTTTATCTGAACTTCGCGGAACTTGAAAGTGCATTTTGCCATGGGAAGCGGAGCTTTTGGTTACTTGGGCTAATTGCTATCTAGGGAAGGTTCATTTATTACGTCCATCGTTTATCGGGATTTCTAGACCCTCCCTCCACCCTCTGTCACACTATTTCCCTATACCTTATACACGTACTGTCACACTTTCCTAGACCCCCACCCCTTCCCCCAAATGTTGGACGTAATTTTTGAATGTTCCCCTAAAGGGCTAAAATCACGGTTTGTTACAACCCATGTTTTGACTATAACATTGTTGATAGTGCATCATTTTTTGTTTATTTCGCCGATGCAAAAAATGTATATTGAGACATTTGTGTTCAAAATTTAAGCCATTTCCCTTGCCTATTTCAAAAGTTACAGCACTGACATTTTTTTTTTTAGTTTTTATTTTTGTGTATTTTAACTTAGATGCTAATTCTACACTCACAACAATGACAAACGAAATTAGGTGCTGTACCAAATTCACTTTTATTATGTAATTCTGGTCGGGGTAGTTCTTGTGGAATATCCAAAAAAGTTTTCTCATTTCCTGTAAACGGTACTGAGTACTGAGTCCTATCGGGATTCTTGTTTTAATCCACAATATATGATTCAAGAATACAGTATCGGACAATAAAAATGCACCAAAGCCGTTTTACCATACAAAATAGTCAACTTTAGATTGTCATATTTCAGTTTTTTCTCAACCGATTGTTTTCATTTTTCTGTGACGAACTACAAAACATTTCAATTCTCAAAAACTATAGAAAAAGTTCGGCGATAACTATTCATACAAAAGTTACAGATAGGTTGAATTTTGACAATAAAAATGCACCAAGACAAAAAGTTGTATAGCAAAAATTACTTAAGTCATATCAAGTTCGTCTCTTCAGCAAATGTATTCGTCATCACACAAGAAACATATTTGCCGAAGACAACAAAATGATATGACGTTACCATTTTTTGCTATGAAACTTTATGACTTGGTGCATTTTTATTCTCAAAATTCAACCTATCTGTAACTTTTGTATCAATAGAAATCACCGAAATTTTTCAATAGTTTTTTAAAATTGGTATGTTTTGTAGTTCCTCACAGAAAAATGATAACAATCGGTTGAGAAATAACTGAGATATGGCAATCTAAAGTTGACTATTTAGTATGGGAAAACGGCTTTGGTGCATTTTTATTGTCTGATACTGTACATATTTACTCATTTTTGACGTTTTTATTAACCGTAGTTGAAAATATATAATTTTTATTTTTTTTAGCTTTTTGTCTCGTCCCTAGCTTATACAGTCGACTCTCCACATGTCGATGTTCTACATCTCGATATCTCTTCCTATCTCGATGGCTTGGTCGGTCCCTTCAATCTGCATACATTTTACCTTTCTACATGTCGATATCTCCTTATCTCGATATCTCTCTATCTTGATGCGATCTCGTTCATTTTTGTTCTAGATTTTTTCTCCATATGTCGATATGCCCGTTTTTACAGGTTGCTGGATCTTGTTTCTCGGGTGCAAAACATTCTGGGAAGGCGAAGTGACATCTGTTTGTTGACGGTTTTTCCTAGATACGGGCGATTTCTCAATCTAGTGTGCATTACAAATTGGTTCTTGGATTCGATCTCTCCCTATCTCGATGGTCCCTTCAATATCGAGATGTAGAGAGTCAACTGTAACACATACTTTGAGCAATTTTTAGATTCATATTTTAAAATCATCACAATACTTATTTCAAATCATTCAATTGTAGGTAACAAATAATAAGTTGAACGCTAAAAGCTGTGAAATTCACCCCAATATACAGTACACAAAATGGATTGTTTGCCTAATACCGCTCCAAACGAGTTCGACGTAGTCGAACAAGTTATCATCGACAATGTGTATCTACCGCCAACTTGACAGAATTGGCAACTCCAGTCAATTTTTTATGACAACAAGTCAACATTATTGTCAGCCACTTATGTAACGGAGCACCCTCTGCGATGATAGGGTAGGTATTTATCAGAAGGGTTTTGTTTGTGCCGAAGCCGAGGAAGTTCGTCAAACTGGTTTGCTGTCAGGTTTTCGAATCCCGAATGAAGAGATCCTGTTGACGGAAGCGTAGGTCGACACATCATTCTATCTAGTACCTAGGCAATAATGGTAGTCTGACTTGATGATTGATTGTTGATTACGCTTCGTGTGCTACCACGGACGGCCACGGAAACCGAGGTGGAGAAGCAGATGCTAAACAGGTGGATGAATTAATCAGGCTTATGTATATGAATTCTCACGAATGTTCGTTATCAATAATGATGGATAAATGGATGGATGAATGGAATGAGGGGACCGTCAGGAAAGATAAAGAGAAAGCTTCCTCAACTACTCACGGGGTTCTGTCTTACAGTAGGAGATTTTTGCCTCTGTTCCTTTAATTCATCGGATCATACTTTCACCACAGACAAACAGCCGTCTCACCCTAACCACTTCCGATCGTTTCTCTTTTCATCGGACTATTCAAATATTCTGTAGTTCGAAAATCTCTCGCTCATGGCGCTCGCATCGTTCGCAGCGTAATTAGCATTGGGCGATTATGCTTTTGTGACGATGATTTTAACCCTCTAATGGATACCTGGGGTCCATTGGACCCCAGAGCCTACCCAGAGCCACTTTGAAGTGGTCGCAAAAAAGTTTGGATTGACAAATCGGTCCCGTTTTCACAGTACCTTCAAACTACACCACGATGAGTTATTTGTGCAAAAATAACAAATATTTCAAGGCGTACTATAGATTATTTTTTATGTCAAAGTTGAACCGGGCGATTTTGGTCCCCTGGGGTCCATTGGACCCCACGACACGAATGATTATATCTTGTGATTATCACTTCCTAGAATAATGCTGTCTTCGGCAAAATTGTTCAATAGACCAAGGGCAATCTTGTGACGAACAAATTGAATTGGAATTAGCCCAGTAAGTGGCGCTATTGTTTATTCAAATTATGGATTGAAAGTTAAATTTAGCTTGAATATCTTGAGATTCGGAATGTATAGAAAGTTTGTGTCTTCGGCAAAAGTGTTCAATACATCAAGGATTATTTGGTAACGAAAATTATTTTAAAGTTTTTCTGCAAAATGGCGCTAATTAGTTCGTATATGCCCAGCATCCTAGATTACCGAGTGGCAAGCGTCCTCAAATAAGTACGCTTCTTTTGAAGTGAATATCTTGAGAATAACACAATATAATTCTGTTCACAATACCAATACTTCCAATTAGGTGGATAATTTACTTCAGAATTGACTCACCCGGATACCTCCAGGAATTCCTCCCAAAATTTCTGAAGGAACTCCTACCAGGATTCTTCCAGAAATTAATACAGGGATTCTTTCAGTAATTCCTCCCGAGGTTCCTCTACGATTTCATCTGGGAAATCCACTTAAAAGCCCTCCGGAAATGACTCCCAAAACTACTTCAGGAATTCCACCAGGGATTCAACTAGGAATTCGTAAAAGGGTTCTTCCACAAATGCTTTCCGAGATTCCTCCCAGAATTTCTTCAGGAATTTGTCTCCGAATTGCTCCCGGGTTTTCTCCAGAATTTCCTCCCGGGTTTCCTGCATGAGTTTTTCTAGGAAATCCACTTGAAATTCCTCCTGGGATTTCTTCAGGAATTCCTCCGGGGGTTGCTTCAGGAATTCCTCCTGGGATTTCTCCAGGAATTCTTACCGGTATTTCTCAACGAATTTCTCCCGGGATTCCTCCAAGAATTCTTCCTGGCATTCCTCCAGGAATTCCTCTCGGGATTCTTTCAGGAATTTCTCCCTGGATTCTCCAGAAATTTCTCCCGGGATTCCTCTAGGAGTTGCTCTCGAGATTCCCCTAGGAATTTCTTCCAGGATTCCTCCAGGAACTCACGGGATTCCTCCAGGAATTCCTCTCCAGAAGTTCCTCCCGGTTACGGGAAGGAAACGTTGAAATTTACATTCCATTTTATTCGATTTTTCATGAAAATATATTTTGTATCACAGAGAACAGACATCCAAGCCAAGAAAATTGTTTCGAAAGCTGTGCAAGGATTCATTCAGCATTAACAACACTAGCGTCACCTATGCGGCAAGTTGCTACAATTAGTGGTGAGTACGCATATAATATATATAAGTTTTATATTCACCACCGACAACAGCGTGGTGAGTACGCATATCTACATAAGTTTTATATTCACCACCGACAACAGCGTGGGAACATTGGGATAGCAGCGCCACCACGATGTTGCCACTTGTGTTGCCATTTCAAATGAACGTTTAATTCCTTACACAGTTTTGAAACTGAGCTTGGATGTCTAATCTCTGCTGTGCTGTGGAAAATTGTGTAGATTATGATCAAAGTATAATTGTATAGGGTAGAAGCTTCAGTTTTGGCCAGTCCGGAGTTTTGGCCATAGTGCGGTATTGAGCCTGTTGCGATCTAAATCGGCGTAAATTTATTTTTTACTAGTAGATCCTAATACAATATGATGATTACAGCTGTGAAAACCACACATTTTGATTGAAAACTGGAAGAAAAAAATATTTTTTCTTAAAAAAATCTGCTCCCATATATCTATTTTGGCCAGGGTGCTTCTAATTTGGCCACTCCCATAAGAAATACACGTGATTGGCCAAAATAGAAACCAAACTTAAGAATATGGCCAAAACTGCGGCAGAGCTTCTATTTTGGCCAGTGCCACTTTTAATACAAAAATCAAGTATTGGCATGATTTCTGCATTTTTCCTTCAAACTATAGATTGAAACCTTTCTTTTGACGCATTGGTTGTTTTCATAGGATTATTGGTTATTTTTATAAAAATGATTTCCCTTAGACTGGCCAAAACCGGTGCCCGCACCCTATATCCCATAATCTGAAATATAGACACTATAGATTTCATATGCTTTCCAAGGTGCAGACAACTGTAAGGGGCCGTCCATAGATAAAGTGGCATTTTAGGGTGGTGGGGAGTCTCTGATTATGCTACGAGCCATGTATTAGGTATGGGAAAATAGGGGGAGAAGGGGGGTGTCAAAAATCGCCAAAAAAATGCTACGCCATTTATGGATGGCTCCTAACCAAGCGATCTGTCAATTCGTTTAGCCAAACGAGATTTACGGAACGGTAACGACTGTGGGTTGTGTGACGTCATTTTCTATTAGTACACACTAAATTCACTATAAAACACTCTAAAATTGCGTAATTCAACTATTTCTCCCCAAGTCTGTAGATTCTATAGTGTCTATATTCGGTAGATCCATGTCCTGCCAAATAACAGTTGTAGACACTATCTCTATAAATAATAAGCATCCCGCACCAGCGTCTCCCAATAGGAGAGTTCGTATCAAATGGCTCATCAACTGAACATTTTTGACCTACCCAACAACTAAAACACCATTTTTCTAAGAAATCAGGATCCTGAGATATTATGAGATAAAAAATTTGCATGCTATCTAGCACTGCCTAGTGGTGGAATATCGAATCAAACGGTCCATAATCTATAAGTTCTTGACCAACCCAACAACTTTGCCGAAGACATCAACTATATAAGTAATCAGGATCCTAAGATATATGAGATTTAAATTTTAATAGTGTTACGTCTGTTAGTCTCTGATTCATCTTGGGTTTATTCAAATATTACGAAACGCAAAATTTGACAACTTAAGGGCTCCACCCTTCTCCGTGCAACAACTTTTGTATGGAAAATTTTGAATGAAACGTAACACAGCGCTAGACCACCTCCCACTCCTTTACGTTACGTAATATTTGAATGACCCCTTTTGACCCGCTGGACATATATGTCTACTCGTCTACAGCAGTGCGATTTACCCTATTGTTTCGGTACGTCTTGTCCTTGTCCGCTTGTTTAGGTACGTTATATCCTGTAGATCGGGGGCATTTTTCAATGCTCACTAGCACCACCTAGCGGAAACTTTCCGAACAAATTGTTCATCACTAGACAGGCCTTGACTTTCCTAACATCTTTGCTGAAAACATCACCCTTTCAAAAAGTAAGGATCACGAGATACGCGATAATATATGTTGGGGTCCAATGGACCCCAGGGTCCCAAAACGGTCCTTCATTTAAGGTATCCTCTTGAGGGTTAATCGCACTTAGTGATATGCCTATTTGTCTGTGCTTTTACTATTTTCATTGAAGACAAAAAGATTGTTCATTCGAATAGAGGTACGTTAAAAGTTCATAACAGAAAACGTGCATGCACAGAGAAACAGACGTCACGCTCTGATCGCTTCCCATCGTTCACCTTTCTAACGAACGATTCAAATATTAAGTAGGTGGATAATTTACCACTCTCGGCGCTGGCATCGCTTTTGCTCTTGTTTGACATTTGCTCACTACCACCATCTAGTGGTGGCCCGGTCAAACACAGTATATTTAGCATTGGGCGATAACGTTTTCGTGACGATGTCTTTCAATGAATTTTGTTTTAAGTGTTACGTCTTTTTTTTTTTTTTTTTTTTATCTGTATTAACGAGATTTTTAGCCTCAGGCTAGTGCATCTCGGGACCCACGCTTTACTTCCCTTCCGAAGGAAGAACTCACATATTGTGAGTTTGTCGGGAGTGGGATTCGATCCCAGGTCCTCGGCGTGATAGTCACGTGTTCTAACCATCCAACCAGGTCCGCTCCACAAGTGTTACGTCTGTTTCTCTGTGGTACATGACTGCCGCTCAGAGAACTAAACAGAAGGTTTTAGAACAAGCCAAATCCCAATAGATTGGAGATTTGGTCATAAAAAATAAACTTTTGCCCCGTACTGCTAAATGTGGCTGAATTATATTTTCAAAACAAATAACCAAACCTACCACTGACTTCATTAGAAGAAAAATTCCTAATAGACAACAATAAATGGGAGTTCATATATATAGGATTACCGGCCAAAGTGGCCCCAAAGCCAACTATCCTAAAACGAAATCAAGCATACTGAACGGCCCATGCAAAACCACAATCACGCGCCGATCCGGTCACTGTTTTTCTTCCCGCTACGGTTATTTATGTCCTTTCATTTTTCACCCGCTTATAAATACCTAAACGACACATTTTTCATCACCTCGAGACTTTTCGTCTTTGGGGCTGTTGTATGTCTACTCGCTATCGACTTTTTGACCAGCTGCTTGCGTTGCTTTAGCTTTTGGAAGTTTTTATTATTCTACGTAGTGTTTTCCATCGGACGAAACATTGAAAGGAAACGGTTACGTATTTGTTCGCTTCGAAGTTAATCACGGTTTGGCCAACAAAAGTACAACTAACCGGTTGTGTATTGTCTGTGTGAATTGTTCGTGAAATTGTATAAATAATATTGATGAAAATTTGAACAAAAAACTTGTGAAGTAGTGAACTATTCGAAAAGGTCATGTTTGACCATTGACAAAATTAGTGGTGAAATGGTGTTCCGAGTTGTAGGAATTTTCTTCGGAGCGTTACTACAAACAAATTAAGAGGAAACTGGCGAAGGCGTGCTGTCTTATCTTGGGATTTTTTTAACTGAACAAAGCCCGTTGCTGTATGGAGAAAGGATTCCGGAAGTTTCATAATTCGGTGAGATCTTTCTAATTTCTTTGAGATGTCTTGATATTGAAATTGCTGGACCTGTAAACGTTCCATCATTTAATCACATACAATTATATTTTTTAGTACAACCGGGGAAGGGATCACCATATTTTTATCTCGTTTCAGAGAGCGAGCAATGGCGCTTAAACCTAGGCTTTCGAGCCAGGGCATAAGGGGAAAATCCTATGCCCCATCCCAGGAAGAGGAGCCTAGAAGGAGTGAAATTAACTTTTTAGCAACATCACTCCCAACGTTTTTGCTTAATTTTCATATTACATACTATACGGAGCGGTTGGTACGAGATGTCCCCGTTCTATGGTTTTTACTTAATGTTCAATAACGCTGCACAGTAGGCCTGGCCGCTTCAATACTTGTAATGCATCACTGATTCACTGCAAGCATTGATAATGACAAGAAAAATGATAGAACTAGTCAATTTTATCATTTTCCAGGATTCTTCCATGTGATGGCTGTGTATGTGTAGACTAGACTAGACTAGACTAGACTAGCTGCTTGCGTTGCTTTAGCTTTGTGCTAGCTAGGCTTTGTGTAAGTGTTTACCAGGCGGACAATATTTTCCCATCCACATCGCATCGCTCACAGAACGCACCAACAATAAACACAACGCCATCATCGTCACCACCGGTGGCCGGCTCGTCGGTCATCTGAGAGGGGGGAAAACTAGAGCAGGCCACCCAAATAAACATCGATAAATGGGGGAGTTTTCTTCTTCACAGCGACGCACACGCGACACGCTATACATTTTCATCTGACTTAGGGAGTCTAGGATCAAAAGGGGTAATAGTGGTACAGTAGCTCTCAGCTTCCAGCGCGCTGGAAGTGGCCAAATAAAAAAGTAATCCAAACCTACGCATGTGACACATCAAATTGCGGCAATGTCGATAATGAACAGTTACCAAGAAAACAGTTTCAAACCATATCTGAACCGGTAGTGGTCCGGAACCGGTTCCGGATGTCCCGCTGGAAGTGGTCAAATATAAAGTGATCCAAACCCTTGCATGCGACACATCAAACTGCGGCATTTTCGATAACCTGATGAACAATTAGCTATAAAACAGTCTCAGACCATATCTGAACAGGTAGTGTTTCGGAACCGACTCCGGGTGTCCCGCCGGAAGAGGCCAAATATTAAAATGAACCAAATCATGCATGCGACATATTAAAGCGCAGATTTTGTTGATATTGAAAGGTTGGCATAAAAAAGAGTCAGACCGTATCTGAACCGGCAGTGTTTCGGAACCGATTGCGGGTGTCCGGCCGGAAGTGGCCGTATATAAAAGTGAACCAAACTTATGCATGCGACATATCAAATCACGGCTTTTCCGACAACTTGATGATCAATTATCAAGAAAGTAGGCTAAGACCACATAAGGGACTGCCAGTAGTTCCGTAACTAATTCCGCGTTTCCCTCCAAAAGCGGATAAATATTAAATTGAATGAGTGTATTGCGACATTTGCACCCATTTAGACTCGGCCCGAATTCATTATTATCACAGTTGAATTTCGCACACGACTTCGCAGCGGCTCGCGTTCACAACTTTGCTCGAGTTCGTGAGAGGGTCATCGGCTGCACAACTGGTAAACAAATTAAGTTTGATTGGTGCGAAATATCGCTTGGAAATAAAAATACAGTGGAATTTCAAATTATCACAGAAGTCTAAACATTAACGAGAAACCCAATAATCAGTTTCGTACCTTTTAATTCCGCCCTATGTTGCTTATCCTTTGACAGATATGCGTATTTCGACTACCACTTGTAATCTTCCTCAGTGTCAGTTATCCACTGACACTGAGGAAGATTACAAGCTACAAGTAGTAGCCGAAATACGCGTATCTGTCAAAGGATAAGCAACATAGGGCGGAATTAAAAGTGGATAACTGACACTGAGGAAGATTACAAGTGGTAGTCGAAATACGCGTATCTGTCAAAGGATAAGCAACATAGGGCGAAATTAAAAGGTACGAAACTGATTACACTCATTCGAAGAGGGTATTCGGCCTAGAGGGTTCGAAAAGTCGGTACAAGATAAAATTGAACCAAACCCATGCATGCGGCACAGCAAAGCGCTTCTTTTTGATTAACCTAATAAACGTTAGCAAGCAAAAAGGCTCGGACTATTTAAGAGACTCACGGTAGTGTTCCGCAACCGGTTCCGGGCCGGAAGTGATACCAAACCCATGCATGCGATACCTCAAATCACGATATTTTAGGTAACAGTTGAAAGAAAATAGATGCAAGCCATATCAATGTGTTACGGAACCGATTCCAGGTGTCCCGCCAGAAATCGTCAAAAGTAAAAGGGAACCAATACATGCGACATATCAATGACTTATTCAGTAACATGATAAACGGTTAGCCAGCAAATAATCTCAAACCATATTTGGGAGGACCGGTAGTATTCTAGAACTAGTGACGAGACGTGTAACCCGCCAGAAGTGGTAAAATATCGAAGGGAACCAAACCATAATGGCGTTTTTGACAATCTAATAAACGATCAACACCCGAGCAGAAGAAAAGCATAATAAAATATGTTATTTTGACTTAATAAGGCAAATTTCTTAACAAATCCGATGAGTTTTACAATTTTGCCTAATTGTTTGGGTAATTTTTCAACAAATACATTTATTATTTATTATCCACCCCCTTGACGAGTCAACGAGCAAAGTGATAAAAGAAGAAAATGAGATTTGTTCCGGCCTATTTGAATAATGGAATCAGTAATTTTTAAGTTATTATCATAACATATTATGTTATAAACTTGCCTGTCATAAGCGGCAAAAAAAAACAAATATCATAACAAAAAATGTTCCTGGAAGATTATTTCAATAACATGTTTTGTTAGATCAATTACAACAGAAAATTTGTAAGCTTGTTATTGTTGTGTTATTGTTCATCATATATTTGTACATTCTCTATATTAGAATAATAACTAAACTTGTTCTACATCAAAATATTTTATGGAAATGTTTTCTTGTGGACATATCCTACTAACTTGAACATAACAAAAGTAGATTGCCCAACAAAACATGTTATTAAAAAGATATATATATTGATAAGTTAACAATAACAAATTATGATGTAAAAACAGGCAATGTGATTCTGTTGTTATCAATTTGCTATTCTCCTCTGCTCGGGCAAGATCGCAGTCCCGTCGTACTATGCTAATATCCGAGTGATTGTTTTTCAGTTCATCGGGTATTCGCGCTTTTGTCATTTTTTTTTTTTGGTTTATCCTTCGATGGACGACCGGAGAATCAGCGAGTGGTGTGAACGAGTGAACATTTAATATGGTTTGGACGGCATTCTAAAACCATTTGGAGGTTGAGAACGAAGGCAAAAACAGAAAACCAGCTGAACATGATTACTCGGTGAGTTCGTTCCTTATTGTTACCTTTTATATTTAAACATCACATACATGGGGATTACGGAGGGGTAGCCTAGTAAAGCTAAAAGAGCTGATTTCCGGGCAAATGTTCGTGGGGTGGCCAGACTTTGTCACGAAATAACAACCATCATGTTGTTTCCGAAGGTCTCCAGTGAATTTAGCTTACCCTGCTACAACAAACCAATCCTTGCGCTGATGCTGAGTACACAATCATCATCATCATCATCATCATCATCATCATCATCATCATCATCATCATCATCATCATCATCATCTAATGAACGGTCAACAAGAAAATAGTCTCAGGCCACATCTAGAACTATTTCGAAATCGGTTGCGGGTGTTCCATCGGAAGTGATTAAATAGAAGTGAACCAAAATTATGCATGAGATACATAAAATCGCGGCTTTTTCAAAAATTTGCCGAACGGTTAGCAAGAAAATAGCCTCAGATCATATTAATTTTCGGCTTTTTTAGCTAACCAGATGAACAGTTGACAAGAACATAGTCTCAAACCATATTTGAGACAACCGGAATTGGTTCCAGGTGTCCCGCCGGAAGTGGTCAAACGTAAAATTGAACAAAACCCATACAATCTGCACATCAAATAGCGGAATTATAATTTGGGTAAGAATGAAGTAATGGTCAAAGTCTGCATAATGCAAGAGAACAAAATCGTGACCAAAGTGATCTCATCAAATCACACCATTTCAGATTTCTGCAGTGTAAATATACAGTAGGATGATCAACGTTTTATGGAAAAATCATAACTAAATCGCATCAACACCGATTTTTTTTTTTTCAATCTGCAATCTCTTTTTGCTTCTTAGGGCCGATCTCTTCACCTCGGCTTAACTCGTAAGCCAGGCTTACCCATATACTTAAACCTGGCTTAACGCCTAAGCCAGGGTGAAGAAATCGGCCCTAAAACTACTGCTCACAATTTAGGTGCGGCTGCTTGAGCACCCGCTCTTCTCATTGCGATTGAAATTTGAATGGGAAATTTTTATTTTCTGCATTTTTCTCGTAAGGAGGTCATGAATCGTGTTACCAATGATAATAAAATAAAGCCTAAAGTGTGCGGAAAAAAAACTTTGGCGAAGAATACAAAGTGATCTGTGATTGTGAATAAAGTTAATCTTCTTCATGCATTAGCTGACGCTCACCCCGCTGCCATAGTGCATGGAATGGGGTCATGATAATCCCAATGCACGACTAGGGTTAAGGTGATCATGCAGTCAACTGAGAGGTCTGATATTTTTCAGCTCTGTTTTGCTGTTGTAGGGTCTGGGACCATTTGGGCAGGAGCACCTATTTTGGGCACTTGCTGCTATAACTCAGTCAATTTCAAACCGATTGACTTGCATTTTTGAACATGGCCAGATAATGTGCGTATCTGATCGTGTCTCAAAAATCAAGTCGATTGGTTAAAAATTGACTGAGTTATAGCAGCAAGTGCCCAAAATAGGTGCTCCTGCCCAAATGGTCTCAGACCCTATATAACATCAGAATATGTACCATCAATAAGTTTCCCAAATCAATGATGGCTTTGTTAAAATTGTGGCTTTTCTATATAAAACTAGCTGTACCCGGCAAACTTTGTCTTGCCTACTGCGTTTTTTGACGTTTCAAATCCCTAGTCAAGTCCAAGTCCCCGTTCAAAATGCACGAAAACCCAATTTAAAAAAATAACTCTCAATTTTTCCATGTTTTTTGTTTCATAAACCTTCCTTGGGTGAAAACCCTCCCCCTGGATATTCGATCTTGACGCGATGGGAGGGCTTAACCCATTAGCACTTTAGCGCCAGTTCATTCACCACCGCTTGGACTTTGAGCTAGATATATCTAGTTTACGAGTTGAGCGCAAGTGAAGGAATCGTCGTAAGTGCTAATGGGAACTAAAGGAGTATCCGTCGTGCATTTATCACAAGTCAAAAACAAATTATAATTCAGCGTGCATAGACCTAATCTTTGCATTCTTTGAATTTTCTAAAATTTAACAATAATTGTTAAATTTAACGTAACGCAAGAGTGGGTAGAGGAGACTCTGCGTTACACTCATCATTCGTTACTTGAATTCGTTAGTGAACAGGACAGGGGACGCTAGGATAAGTTGATTTACAGCCTTACAGATTAGATTCATTACAATTAGAAAATTATGGACTGATTAGGTAAAGATAAAACTGTTGATTATAGGAGTTTATATTTGTATTTCTTATTTTTATGGGTTTTGTGAATTTATAAAAGTTGACAAATAATCATTATCATTTTTATTTTTGACAAAAATCAGTTGACTGAACTTTTCTGTTTTTATATCTTAGACGGTATTATTTCACTGATCAAAAAAGCAGGAATTTAGTAAGGACTTAGGACGGTTGACAATGTAAAGGGTTACGATGGATATAATATTACTTTGGACTGAGATGATCACAGATATGCAGAAGGCGACTAGCGAAATTAGAAACACAATTTGATACATTATTGACTATATTTTGACTAATAGGGTTTGACAAATTTCTTTACAATATCGAATGGAAGCTCAAAAAGTGTTATCTAACACTAATATGAGAGTTATTTGGGGATGATGCTGGTGCTGTCAATGACTAACATCGGTTATTGACACTATTGGTAATCAGCTTGAAATAATTTTCAGAATGTATTATAAAATAACTGAGGATATTATCTGATTATTGTTTGGGGAAGCTGTCAGAAAAACTAGTTGCCCATATCGGCTAAAAACGCTAGCTCTGGTAGCTGTCTTCGAATAATTTTCAGAAATATCAAATCTTTAAAAATTAGCTACGACACATTTTTTTTCTTTTTGCTCTTTGTATATTTCTTAAGAATAGTACTCTGAAGGCGTTAACATAGACATAGACAGCCTTTTTTATCTCTGAATGCTGTCCAGTGACCTCGGAGATTATTGAAATATTGTTCAATTATCAAATCATCTTTGGAGCTTCCATTCGATCAAAACACTAGTGCGATGGGAAAAGTTAAAAACAGTATTTTTAAAAACTACTACGACCCAATGCTAATTACTACACACTTTGCTCAAGTTGACGACGACATCGTCTAGTCCATCGTGAGTATTGGTCCTAGTAGGGGGAAAGAAAAACTTATCCATACGTAATCGAGTCTACCTATATTGGATCCCAGGACATACGGGTCTAGAGGGAAACGAGATTGCTGATGAGCTAGCCAGAAATGGATCTAATGAAAGGTTCATTGGCCCTGAGCCCTTCTGCGGGATCTCAGACTGCTCTGTGAAAATGGAACTGAACAAATATATGGTCAGTCAAATCACATCAAACTCGAATGCACTTCCCCATACGAGCCAATCCAAAAAGCTCGTAACGATAAACCCCAAGAAAACCCAACAACTATTAGGTCTCAACAAAAGGGATTTCAACATCTACACCGGTCTAATAACTGGACACTGCCCCTGCAGATACCATCTACAAAAGATCGGAGCAATCCAAACCTCAAATTGCCGCTTCTGTGACAAGGAGAGGGAAACATCAGAACACATCCTCTGCTATTGCAATGCACTCACTCAACGTAGGTTCAAAGTTCTCAGCAAGCCCTTTTTAGGGCCTGCTGACATATGGATCTTATCTCCCAAGGACGTGGTTGGCTTCATAAAGCTAGTCTCGCCAGAATGGGGGAGTCACATACTGTAACTCAGGATCTCTATTCATCAATGATAGATGGTTTTTAGTTCAGTCGATACCAAGGTATCTCAGTGACAAATATGTTACTGAGATAACTTGCGTACCTCACAGCAAAAGGGTATATCACAATAGTTCTAAAATCTGGACGCAGTGATCTTCACCCGACAAACGAGAGAGGGGCAAATTTCTTGCAGAACTTTATGAAGAAATCGTTGAAGCTTCCTCAAACTGGGACATTTTCGCCAGAAACTGCACTAGTCTTATTCTATCCGAATACACAAAAAAAAAATGTGCAGAAGATATTCTGAAAATTTTTCAAATGCTTCGGGAAACATTTATAAAGTTCCGTTTAAAGATTCTTGGGAATCTACTTCAAACTTTCTTCAGAATGTCTACCAAAATTTCAACCTCAAATCATTCCAAAAGTTTTGCTAAAAATGTTCCTCCTCTGTTGTTATTATTATTATTATCTGTTATTCAAACGGTGTTCAAGCAGCAGATGAAATGAAAAGTTTAAACATCAATCAAAAGAAATGGGCTTTTTCATTATCGTACAAATTGGGCCGAAGGGTCTCAGATTTTCATGAAACTTTTTCCTCAGGCAGGGCTAATAGAAACATGAACAAAAAAAATTGAAAAAAAATCAGGGTTGCCTATTTACCCGGAAGACGCAGGTGGATGTTTTTTTTTTTGGTTTCCCCTGATACTACTTACTTTGAAAAATCATAACTCAAAAACGAAGCATCGTAGAAACAAAGCTTTTTTGAGAAAATGAAAGCAATTTTCTCAGTAATCCAAAAAAAATGAGGTGGAAAAAGTTTTCCACAAAATGTTTCACCGTTGGAAGAGATGAACCAGCCTAGGGCCGAAAATCTCAATAATAAAGTAATAATAATAATAATAATTCACCGTTGAGAAAATTCATAAAGTAAAGCCGGAAAAACTATGCCCGAACTCGCGGAAAATTTTCAAAAAAATATCATAGTTTTTCCGGCTTTTCCTTATGAATTTTCTCAATGGTGGAAAATTTTGTAGAAATCTGTTTCCAGTTCATATTTTTTTTTTATTTCTGAGAAAATTTGCTTTCATTTTCTAAAAAAAACTTTTTTTTTCTACGATGCTTCGTTGTCGAGTTATGATTTTTCAAAGTAGTGTCAGAGGAAAACAAAAAAAAACACCTGAGTTTCCGGGAAAATAAGCGACTCTGATATTTTTTCATTTTTTTTTTGTTCATGTATCTGTGAGCCCTGCCTGTGGAAAAAGTCTCATGAAAATTTGAGACCCTTCGGCCCAAATTGTACGATAATAAAAAAAAATCCCCATGACCCCATGGAAACAAAAGGCCACAAATAAAATTTAATTTACAAAAAATCCTGCGATCATTCAACCAACGTGTATGAAATTGTAACAAAAACTTCGGAGTACTTTGGAGGCCTTAAAATAGTTCTGGGATGAAAACTGTAACAGATTATGAAGGGTTAGTTATACTTTGCATATTGATAATTTGTGAAAACTATTGGACACATTCTACCGTGACGTTACGACGTTTTGATGCCTTTTCTGTCAGATTTTCCACTATGACTCGTAAATTCGACCATAAACCCTTAAATATGTTTGCATATTCAGATTCCTTGTAAAATTCCCAATAAGTATGATCTTTATTGGTCTTTTATGGTCGAATATACGAGTTATAGTGGAAAATCTGACAGAAAAGGCGTCAAAACGTTGTAACGTCACGGTAGAATGTGTCATTGACGATTTTTCAGCACAACTATTCCACTTGAGTAAAAAAAGAGGCTCCAGGGTAAAATATTTGAAAACAAAGAAGATACTGCTTTTCTTCCAAAAGAAGATCGTCTAAGGTATTTACGGTATAAATGATCATAACAAAACATTTTTTTATGTGTACGTATTAACCAGTTAGTTGATCTCAGGACCCATGATTCACTTCTCTTCCGAAGAAAAAACTCACATTTTTTTGTGAGTTTGTCGGGATTGGAATTTGATCCCAGGTCCGTGGCGTGAAAAGCATGCACTTTATTTCTTACACCTAGTCCATGTCAAAAATAGTAAATTAGTGTCAAGTGCCTATTACTGTAACATCAATTCATGTGCTATGTACATCATCTTAAATGGTAGTCTGTGCAATTGACAATGCTTACACAGCGTCATCTTCGGCAAACTAGCTACATCACTGGCCCAAAGGTCAGCACCACATCCGCGTCGATAATAATTGACGCTATTTGCTAAAATCAATATTTTCCCATGATGAATTTTTTATAACTTGAAGAAAGCTCACCTACCTTCTGGGTTCTCCTTCGCGGTAGGCTTCCCGATCGCGCTCGATAGCTGCGCGCCGGTCGGTACCGTGTAGATGGATGGTGCAAATTAGGAAGCCATAAACTTTTTCATTCTCACACTTTTCTGCGCTTCGTCTATACGTGGAAACTGGAATTTTTCATTCACTCCTTTCGTGTCTGCACCTCAGCCACCTGCTGTGCCCATCGTGTCTTCACTTCACCGGTTCGGCACACTTCTTTGATTATCTCATCCGGCGCATTTGGAGGACGGTTTGAAGCCCGCGGTGCAATACGGGGGTTTTCTCCCAAATTGGAAAGATTGGCAAACACTTGTTCTACTGAAAAGCAGTGAACGCTCTTCTGGTCACAACTTCCAGCACTTTATGACGATTGGGCGAACTTCTCTGCACTAGATAGCTTTACGCCACTTAGGTTCTTTATTTCGCTTCCGCTTCAAGCAACACCAAATCTTCGAAACTATTCACTATTCCGGGATTCGCACAGTAAACCACAATACCGACGGTATCGTACCTTCACACTTGCACTGGCATCGGACCTGCTGCACCAGTAGACAATATAGACTCGACATTTAGATTGCACTTGTTCTGGATTTATTTTTGCATGTTTTTACACCATCACTTCCCTCGCCGCCGTCGGCTCTGGTTGCGCTCCGGGACCATCAAGCTGGGAAGCTTCTGAACTGACCGGCAACCAACCACCGCACCGCCGTCATCAAGCTGGAGCGTAAAGATTACGTTTCAGTCGAGCTGCTTTCGGTTCTACGGGGGTATCTATCTGATGGTTTGTGTCGGCACACTCACTTTCCAGTACACGGTACACTACCGCCGGGTTATTTTAATCGCACTTCGTTTCAACTTCCCCTATATGCCTTCACTACACTACTGCTGTACGACTTGTGAATGATGTCCATTCATTTTGCATCCACATTCCAGGCCGGGAGACGCGCACGAGTTCTTTGATGAGCTTAGCGCTGGGCAAGATATTGTTCTGGTGAAAATGTTTCATCAAATAGATGTTAGATTACTTTATAGTCTTGAGCAGGTGGTGGAAATTCGGCTATTAATTCAACGACTGGTTACGAGATCTGGAACAAAATAAAAATTAAAAATAATTTATTTAATGGTTTATTCTACAATAAATACTAAAGATCTACAAATCTATAAAGCCATGACATCTATCTATTTCAATGGCAAAGTCAATAATCTTCTTCTTCTTTCTGACTCGACGTTCCGACCAGAACTTGGCCTGCCTCTCTTCAACTTAGTGTTCTTTGAGCATTTTCACAGTTATTAATTGAAGGGCTTTCTTTTCCTGCCATTGCATGATTTTATATATTGAGAGGCAAGTACGATGATACACTATGTCCAGACAGTCGAGAAAATTTTCTCGACCCGAACGGAAATCGAACCCGTCGTCTCCGCATTGGAAATCCAAACCCTTGCCACTAGGCTAACTGGAGACCCCTGGAAACAAAGCAATAATCTCATAGAAGATCTTTCTTCATCTGTGCAGTTCTGGAGATTTGAACCATCTTTAAGAGATTGCTACCAACTATGCGTGTCTGTGAGGACCAACCTAACCATCTGATCTGCAAAAATACGGTAGCGAACGTGCTAGCTGCCTGGCCTTTGATCTGCCTATCACTCTATCACCGGCTACAGCTGAATCCAACACAGATCACTTTCACTTTCGATCAGGCCTGTGGTGACGTCATCGATGCAGATAAGTGAGCCGAAGAATTACCATGTGCGATGAACCGGAGCGGGAGAATTTGATTTAGGGTTTTTCAGGTAGCAATTATGTTTTGTATGTGATTTGTTTGATCAGATGAGAAATTAAGTTAGTTAGAAACAACCCTCGGTCGTAGACGGTCCTGCGTGACCATGTAAATAGCATTAGAATTTGTGTTAGAATTAAGTCAATAAATGTAGAATGTAGATTTGTGTTTGGAATTAAATTGTGAGTTTTAATGAAGTACGGCGCGTTTCTGTGAGTTACCTGTGGAAGAACCCTATCCTGAAGCCACCACCAGTTGTCCATCGAGCCACCCAACAACCAACCCAGGCCCGGATTTAAGGGGGGCCCCCCCGGATATGGGGGGCCCATACAATCCCGAAGTACACTCCCGTTCAAAAGTTTGGGGTCACCCCCTCAAAAACATGTCATTTTTTTAGGCCCATATCTCCGCCAATTTGCGTCCGATTTCAAAACCCTAGGTTTCATTCAAAAGATAATAAGTCAAAGAAACTTTGAACATGATTTAAAAGGAACTTTTTCAAAAAAAATTGTATGTAAACTTAAACCAAAGTTGCCAAATTTTCTAAAAAATGAATATAAACTTACGGCAGTGTCGCTGGAAATTGGGTCGACCAAATTTTAAGATGAGAGCGGTAATATGACCCATTTTCTATTAGCTTTCAACTGCTTTTTACACTGCCGTTCTACGCATAATTGTCCCATGTTATATGGGATTCCCATATAACATGGGACAATCGGGCGTAGAACGGCAGTACAGAACTTAGCTAAAAAATCTAGAAAAAAAAGTTATTAAGTAAATTAATCCTTGATGTCATCGACCAAAAGTTTGGGGTCACCCCTCAAAATGCTGTATCGGCCAAAAGTTTGGGGTCACTATCGTAAAACATGGAAAAGCGATTTGTTGATATCTTTGTCATCTTTCATTCAATTTTAATTCTTCTTGGCTTATTTGAAACAAAATGAATGATGCTTACTGCATAGACATTGAACCACACATATTTGTTGAAATTTACATACTAAAACTTAACGTAAAGTTGCCTCATTTTTTGAAGCGTGGTAAAATGTGCTAACTTTACATAACATTTTTATGTACAAAAATAGTTAAATACGTTAAGTTGAAGACATCAAACGTAAATTTAGTTAATTATCTTTGAAATGAGCCAAAAATAATTACAATTGAACTAAAGATGACGAAGATATCACCAAATCACTTTTCCATGTTTTACGAAAGTGACCCCAAACTTTTGGCCGATACATCATATTGAGGGGTGACCCCAAACTTTTGGTCGATGACATCAAGGATTAATTTACTTAATAACTTTTTTTCTAGATTTTTTAGCTAAGTTCTGTAAAAAGCAGTTGAAAGCTAATAGAAAATGGGTCATATTACCACTCTCATCTTAAAATTGGGTCGACCCAATTTCCAGTGACATTGCCGTAAGTTTATATTCATTTTTTAGAAAATTTGGCAACTTTGGGTTAAGTTTACATACAAAATTTTTTGAAAAAGTTTCTTTTAAATCATTTTCAAAGTTTCTTTGACTTATTATCTTTGGAATGAAACCTAGGGTTGTGAAATCGGACGCAAATTGGCTAAGATATGGGCCTAAAAAAATGACATGTTTTAGAGGGGGTGACCCCAAACTTTTGAACGGGAGTGTATGTATTATACACTTTGCATCCTATAAGGAACCATATAAAATGTACTTTGAGAGACGTTTATATAATAGGCAGTTTTCAAGGGTATCCAGACTATTTTTGGATGTTAATCTGGACTTTCACTAGAGAATAAATTGAAATCCAAAATTTCATAATTTTGTACAGTATTCAAGAGTTAGGTAGGTATTACAATGATCTTTTTAAACTTTTTTCACGCTATTTTCGCTGAAAAATTCTTCAAAATTCAATCAATTATTTGATAATGATTTTACATACGTATGTTGATCATACGATTATATTGGGTGAAACAACTGCATAATACCCATCTGCATCAGTTCGCCAAAGACAGCTATTTAGGTGATTTCTGGAGATGTTTGAGAAGTTGGGGAAGAAACTCAATGTCCAAACGCATCTCGAATCAGTGGCTGTTGTTTACATATTTTTAACTTTACCAAAGTTTTTTAGTTTTATTACTACCTTCATGAGTCCTATCTTTGTTCAATCTGCTGAATCTTGAAATGTAAGTCGAGCTTTGTAATCCTAAGTAAAGTTGCTCCATGTTGTATTACTCTAGGTTTCAACGCAAAGGTCTAAAAGTTGCATAAATTATATAAACTTAGATGAAAGTTCAAAACATATGTACTGCCTCCTGAACAAAAACCAAAAAAAAAAATTTTGAAGTTTTTTTTAGCATTTTAGCCAAAATTTCACAATGCATTTATTGCATAAGGTACACGTTATAGGGCATTACAAGTTTTCCGTTTCGGCCTGAATATTTCACATAACATAAAAAACAAATGGTTGCACAAAACAATTGGGTGATGTAATTTTTCATTACCAACTCGCCGAAAAACAGTAAAAAAATATAAATACATAGGGTATTGGTTCCCTTATTAAGCATGTGGCTCCCATTTTCATCCCACGAAAAACAAAGGATTGAAGCGCTGTTTGTTTTGTTTCTTATTTTTGTATTTTTTGTTAGAAGTGAGCACCCATGAGAACAAAAAGAACGGAGTCAATTGGTGCCGTAATCGCTTGTTTTCGAATAGGATGAAAATGGGAGCATGAGATTACTGATGGCACACATACCCCACATACGAAAAAGTCTGAGAATAAAATTCGAAAAAATAAGGTAGGGTAGCGAACCACTTGGGCAGCGGCCCGTATTTTGGGCACTCTTCGTTATAACTTAGTCAATTCCAAACCAATTAACTTGAAATTTTGTACACGGCTAGATAATATACACATCTCATCGCGTTCCAAAAATTGTGTCAATTGGTTCAGAATTGGCTGAGTTATAGCAAAAAGTTCCCAAAAAAAGGACCACTGCCGAGATGGTTCCAATTCCCTACATTTTTTTTAAATTTTGGTTCTGGGGCCCACATAGGGTTTGCCCCGGCCCCCCCCGAAGTCTAAATCCGGCACTGAACCAACCCCGAGCTATTCTCCGGTGCAGGTATCCTACAATGCGTTTACCATAAAGGGTTTTTATCAAATTCCCGTCAATCTAAGCACCGTCCAATAATATTACTTGGTTCGATTGGCTTTTATCGGTGAATTTAAAACAAAAGTCGCATGTATTTTATCTGCGTGACGCGTTTACTACGCTTCGGCCATTATCAGACGCAACATGCTAATTTTTTTTAGTTCACCGATAAAAGCCAATCGAACCAAGTAATATTAAAGGTCCACGGTGATTATCCTTAACCGACCATCCAATATTGGGAGAGACGAACCAGCCAAGGGCTGAAAGACAAATCAATCAATCAATCCAATATTGGTCGATTCTTGCACTTCGCCTAACGCTTCATGGCTATCAATTACCTATTAATTTATAGATTAGCTTCCATATGGGCTGCAAAACGGTGAGTCGATAAGGAGAGCGTCCAACATAGCTCTGGTCCTCACAAGTTCCTACCTCATGCTTCCACGGGTCAAGTGATGCCAGAGACCGCCAGCTAAGAGTTGTGTGCTAAGCTGGTTGTGCAGCCTGGGCACTGTTGTCCTTCTGACATCAGCTAGATTGAGGAGGTACGACCCGAGCGTCTGTTCACCAACGAGGTGCGGCTAAAACAGCGTCTGTTCTGACATCCAGCGGCTGAGTAAGAAATGTTGCACCACGCCCAGCTAGATCCAAGGTGGTAGCCCCATCAACGTGATAGTCTCTGTGTTGGTTGCCCAATAAGCAAGTGTTGGCGTATGCCCAATAAGCCACCCGTAAAAAATCCCCATTACGAATAGCATAGGAGAAAATACGACTCGATAGAATTGACAAAGACCCACGCGACGAAATATAAGGACTACGATTGGAAACTTGGAACATGGAATTGGAAGTCACTAGGTTTCGCAGGATGTGACAGGATAATCTACGACGAACTACATCCCCGCAACTTCGACATCGTGGCGTTGCAGGAACTTTGTTCGACTGGACAGAAAGTGTGGAAAAGCGGGCATCGAGCGGCTACCTTCTGCCAAAGCTGTGGCACCACCAATGAACTGGGAACAGGATTTATAGTGTTGGGCAAGATGCGACAACGTGTGATCGGGTGGCAGCCGATCAACGCAAGGATGTGCATGTTAAGAGTTAAGGGCCGTTTCTTCTTCAACTACAGCATCATCAACGTCTACTGCCCACACGAAGAGAGACATGATGGCGAGAAAGAAGCGTTCTACGCGCAGTTAGAGCAAACATACGATGGTTTCTCGCCGCGTGACGTGAAAATCGTTGTCGGCGACATGAACGCGCAGGTAGGAAGAGAGGAAATGTACAGACCGGTAATCGGGCAAAACATCCTGCACGCCGTATCGAATGATAACGACCAGCGATGCATAAACTGTGCAGCCTCCCGTGGTATGGTAGTCCGAAGCACCTTCTTCACCCGCAAAGATATCCACAAAGCCACCTGGAGATCACCAGACCATCAAACAGAAAACCAAATCGACCACGTTCTAGTCGACGGTAAATTCTTCTCGGATATAACCAATGTCCGCACATACCGCAGTGCGAATATAGATTCGGATCACTACTTAGTCGCTGTATACATGCGCTCAAAACTTTCGACAGTTATCACCACGCGTCGAAGTCGAACGCCGCGACTCAACATCGAGCAGCTGCGTAACGTAGAAGTGTCTGGAGGGACCTTGGGAGGGACATCCGATCCGCCATAGGTAGTACCTCGGTTACAGCACTAGGCTTCGCGACTCCAAATCACAGAAACGACTGGTAGACGGCGAATGTGAACAGTTGAAAAACGAGAAGAATGCAGCATGGGCGAGAATGCTGCAACACCGTACGAGAGCGAATGAGGCACGTTACAGACAGGCGCGAAACAGACAGAACTCGAGTCTTCCGGATGAAGAAGCGCCAGCAAGAACGAGATCGCGAAGCGATGGAAGAGCTGTACCGCGCTAAGGACATACGAAAGTTTAACGAGAAGCTGAACCGCTCGCGCAGAGGCTTCGTGCCACAAGCCGGCATGTGCCGAGATAATCACGGGAATATTCTCACGAGCGAGCGTGAGGTGGTCGAGAGGTGGCGGCAGCATTACGATGAGCACCTCAACGGCAACGTTGCAAGCACCGAAGGTGGCGCGGTAACAGATCTAGGAGTAAGTGCGCAGGACGAAAGATTTCCAGCTCCTAACTTCCGAGAGATGGAAGAGGAGGTTAGCCGGTTGAAAAACAACAAAGGCGCTGGAGCAGATCAACTACCAAACGAGTTACTAAAACACGGTGGAGAAACACTGATGAGAGCACTACACTGGGTCATTACCAAGATCTGGGAGGAGGAAGTATTACCGGAGGAGTGGATGGAAGATATCGTGTGTCCCATCTACAAAAAGGGCGATAAGTTGGGTTGCGGGAATTATCCCGCGATCACACTACTGAGCGCTGCCTACAAGCTACAAGGTACTCTCTCAAATTTTATGCCGCCGTCTATCACCAATTGCAAGAGAGTTCGTGGGACAAGATCAGGCTGGATTCATGGGTGAACGCGCTACAACGGACCAGATGTTCGCCATCCGCGAATACAACGTGCCCACACATCACTTGTTCATCGATTTCAAATCGGCGTATGATACAATCGATCGAGAACAGCTATGGCAGATTATACACGAATACGGATTCCCGGATAAACTGACACGGTTGATCAAGGTGACGATGGATCGAGTGATGTACGTAGTTCGAGTATCAGGGACACTCTCGAGTCCCTTCGAATCTCGCAGAGGGTTACGGCAAGGTGATGGTCTTTCGTGCTTGCTGTTCAACATTGCGTTAGAAGGTGTAATAAGAAGAGTGGGGATAAACACGAGTGGGACGATTTTCACGAAGTCCGTTCAGCTGTTTGGTTTCGCTGATGATATTGATACTATAGCTCGTAAACTTGAGACGATGGCGGAAACGTACATCCGACTAAAGAGTGAAGCCAGGCGAATCGGATTAGTCATTAATGTGTCGAAGACAGAGTACATTATGGCAAATGGCTCCAGGGAGGAATCTCCGCGCCCGCCAATCGAATTTATATCGACGGTGATGAAATCGAGGCGGTTGAGGAATTCGTGTACTTGGGCTCACTGGTGACCGCCGACAATGACACCAGCAGAGAAATTCAGAGACGCATTGTGGCAGGAAATCGTGCTTACTTTGGGCTCCGAAGAACGCTGATTAGATCGGTAGTTCTCTACGGGTACGAAACCTGGACCCTACAGTTGATAGGATTTTCTCGGCTTTGGCTCTGGCAGAGTTAGCTTTTTTGTTAACTCCTATTCCCTGAAGAAGGTTAAATAAATATAACCGAAACGTCGGATGTAAGAGCAAAACAGCCTTTTGCTACCCATTCAGACTGCCAGAGCCGAGAAAATCCTATCAACTCTAGAATCCACAGTCGTAAAATCACACATCGACCCTACGTGTAGAGGACCAACGCGCCCTTGGAGTTTTCGAACGGAAGGTGTTGCGTACCATCTACGGCGGAGTGCTGATGGAAGACGGGACTTGGAGAAGGCGAATGAACCACGAGCTACATCAGCTGCTGAGAGAACCAACCATCGTCCACACCGCGAAAATCGGGAGGCTACGGTGGACGGGTCACGTCATCAGGATGTCGGATAGCAACCCGACCAAAATGGTTCTCGAGAGTCATTCGAGCGGTACAAGTAGACGCAGTGTGCAGCGAGCTAGGTGGGTCGACCAAGTGGAGGACGATCGGCGAACCCTACGCAGAGTGCGCAACTGGAGACAAACAACCATGGACCGAGTGGAATGGAGACGGCTACTATGTACCGCAGAGGCCACCCCGGCCTTAGCCTGATCGGTAAGGTAAGGTAAGCTTCCAAATCACGTAAAAACATTTCAAAAGAACTACAGTTTCCTTAAAATAATAAGTTTGAATAATTGTCCCTCTAAATCTGTTCCCATCTTATCCACGTCTATTTTGGGTACAACCTGAATTCAATTCCCGGCACACTTTTTACGTGACTCTATGGTCCATAGGAAGGTGACGATTATTTGACCGTAGGTGTTTATGCGAAAAGTCGGTAAAATTTGCGGTTCTGCTCATACCTCAGGAACTATGACAAAAGCAGTGCAGCAGTTATGCGTAGAACGGTAGTGTACCCCATTAGGGCGCTGTATCTCACCTAACGTTTAAAAATGTCTTCAAGTCAAGCTCAAATATGATTCTCTCATCGAAAACACAATTCTAAACATGTTTTGTCCGGTAGCTTCAATGTATATCGATGAAAAGAAAAACACAGCCAAAATATATCACCGTGAGCCTAACTTTTTTCTGGAGCACGCTAGGGTTAAACGTATCGTCAAAACGTTTTTCGGCAACACGAAGCCGTTGGTCTTACTGATTAAATTGTTACTTCCAAATTCCCCTGATGCTTCGAGGCACGCACATGGGCTCGTGCAACTCCGACATAGTCCGTGAACCCCTTACTATGATCAATATATCAATTATGAGGAAGGGTAAAATGGAATAGGATGCATCGATTTTGGTCTTCTGTTCTTTCTATTCATTATTCATGAAAAACGCATCTCTGATAGAATATACAGTTTTTTGTTCAAAATCATTTTTCATTTAAATGTTTATAACTTGTTTATACGTCAATCAAAAACGCTGAAATTTTGACCAATTATAACCCATATATTAAAGCTCCATTAGTAAAATTTTGAGCGAGATCGAATAAGTTTTCTGAAAGTTATAGAACTTTTAGTAAAACTTATAAGATTTTTTAACAAATTTTTAAAACATTATATCTCAATATGTACTTGATGAAACTTTTTCAATTTTTTTGTGTTACAGCTTATACCTATGGCTTTCATATTTTCAAAGCATACCAGGCATACTGCCCGTATAGCTGCCGGCTTAGAATAGCACTACGGACCACCTGTTTCGGGGGTAAAAGTCCACCAAACAGGTAACCCCAATCCGAGGTGTTAGGCGACCTGTGCTGAGGGATGAATGGTTGAAGGAGTTTAAAAGATTCTCGATCTTTAACGGATCCCGTTGAGACGGAAGATCTACCAACCCGAACCCTAGTCCTTACTGCTTCCAACTATGGAACAGCATATTTTAGTAATTAAAAAACTTTGGCCCTTATTAAATTTCTTTCATAACTTGGTAAAAGTGATAGGTCTCGGTTTTATTCCGACCGAGATGGATCTTGAAACAAGTAAAAATGGGTTAGTATTTCTAATCTTTTAATCGGTGAACCGATGCATGGCCAATATCGGTATCAGTTCTTGACCTTTTTGTTAAGAAATGCGATTTTTCCTACAGGATTACCCTATGGCATCCTCCAGGCAGACATGGAAAATGTCGCGGAATTTCATGAATAAAATGTCATGACATTTTTCTATTTACATCACTTTCGGTGTAAATTTCTGTTCGTACGCATCACCAGTCTATAACGCTGATTAGTTATGCATAATCAATATGTCGCCGATTAACATTTCCGACTTAGTGCAGTGAAATTTGCAAAATGAAATGACATTTTTATGACATTTCCCATCCCTGCCTCCACGAATCAAATTAAAAAAAACCTGTTCAAGATTTTTTTGAAGAATTTCTACATGAATTTCCAAGACAAGACTTCCTCCAGGAACTGTTTAGAGATTTCTGGGGTTTCTTTAAGAACTGCTACAGGTATTGCTCCAAAAGTCCCACTGCGTACTCTTTTAGGATTCCTTCAGGATTTCCTCTGGAATTTCAGCAATTTCTTCAGTACTTCCTCCTGGGATTTCTTCAGAATCTCCTCCTAGAATTCCCTCAGAAATTGATCCTTGGATTTCCTCAAAAATTCTTCCCAGGATTCCTCCAAGAATTCCTCAAGGGATTCCTCCAGAAATTCCTCCAGGATTCCTCTGGGAAACCTTACATGGATTCATCTAAAAATTCTTACAATGATTGGTCCGGGAATTCCTCTAGGGTATCTAGGGGAATTCCTCTAGGAATTTCTTCAGAAATTTCTCCAGGGATTCCTCCGCTCCCAGAATTCCTTGAGGGTTTTCTCAAGGAATTCATTGAGTGATTTCTTCAAGAAATCCTCTAGGGATTTCTTCAGGATTTCCACCTGGGATTCCGTCAGGAATTTGTCCTCCAGGAATTCCTCAAGATGTTTCTTCTCCAGAGATTCCTCCCAGATTTCCTCTAGAGAATCCCAGGAGTTCATCACGGGATTCCTTCAAGATTTCTTCCAGAGTATGCTTCAGGCATTCACTCAAGAATTTCTTCAGGGAGTCATCCAGGAAATTCTCCCGAAACTCCGCCCGGGATTCCTTCAAAGTTTCCTTCAGGTGTTCCTGCAGCAATTCCTCCAGAAATTTCTTTAGGAATTCTTCCACGGATTCATCCAGGAATTCCTTCAGATACGGTTCGATGTACAATCTTAAGTTTTGATAAAAAAAAATATTTAAACAAATAAATCATCCCATGAGCTTGTATTCCATGGTGCAAACGGATGATTTTATTGTTTTGCACAAATAATATCGAATCGATGTGAAAACATCGATTTAAGGACAGACTTGTTAGAGTCCCAAAATGGCCGCCACAATGGCCGACTTTGGCACCAACTCACGATTTCGAGGGTACAAATCTCAAATCTGATCTTCTTATTTTAAGCTTATTACAAGTGAGCAAGAACAGAATAATAAAATGCACTGTTGTGTGAAACTTGCTTCTTAAGACTTGTGCGTTTGAACTTTTGATGCACTGTTGAAGCGGGATTTCAAGACGTTTGTCCATTCGCATTCGATTAAATCGGTGAATCGATTTTGCTGGTCCGATTCGAATCGATTCACAAAATTCGACGTCTCAGCCAAACTTGCCCAATGCTATATGGGTGCTCCACAAAACAATTTACTGATTTGAAGGGCTCCGCGTGTCGAAAGACTGAAAACCTCTGCATTATACACTGATAGGCAAAATAAAGTGCCCACCTTTTAGTTTTTCAATTTCTCTCATTTACTTGGTTCAAATTAAAGTAAACACACTGTAGTTTTTTTATTATCTTATTTTTTATATTCTTTTCAAGTTTCACTTATGGAATACTGAAAAAAAGGAGTTTTACTTAAAGAAAAAAAATCAATTTGTGTTGAAAAAAAAAACAGTGACAAAAAAAGTGCCCACTTCAAAAATCGATATGTTTTCGATAAGTTTCCATTGGAAGACCCCTCGATTGTTTATGTTTTGATATTTTGACATGTTTTGAAGCAAACGGCTTGACCTGGTGCATTTGTTTACGTGATCGCGTTTGATTAAATTGAAAAAATGGAGAACGTAGTGGTTTCGAAAGCAATTCCGTTGTGTATCCGAAAACTGGTAGTTCGTGATGTGCAAAACGGTGAATCGCACCGGGCTGTCGCAGTATCAGTAAGGCAGCGGTTGGCAAAATTCTTCTGAAGCTTAAAACGGCTGTTCGGGCTTGTTCGGAAGTTAGCCATCAATGTTAACTTCTTTTCCCGATCAGCCTAGATAGCTGTGTAGTGTCGGTAGCGGTGTCTCAATTGGCTAAGAATAACACTACGGACCGCCTGGTCCAGTGGTAAGAGTACACTAAACAGGTGACCCCAATTCGTGGTGTTATGCGGCTTTATGCTTACCGTGCCAAGGAATGAATGGTTAGGGGGGCCTAATAAAAACCTAACCACAAACGGAGCCTGTGGAGAATTAGGGCGTCCTCCACAGTATTACGCCCTTACTGTGCTAACCGGAGCAATAGTGCGGTGGACCTTGCGTTTCTCCGAGATAATCAGTTGCCCTTCTTAAGTCTCAAATTTGAAGCTAAATAAGGGCGGGATTATTCAAATGTTGCAAATTAGCTCACATTACTACCTATACGGTTTCGTTTAATGCGTTTTCGCCATTGGCGTTTTATCAATTGACACCGATTTGGTTTGTCGTTGATGTTTCCTTTTGGTGCTGTGATTGTGAAGAGTGTAATCCAGTCTAGTTTGGGTAGTGGCTACGGCTAGGAAACCTCAGATCAATTTTCAGCGTAAAAAGCGTGCGTGGGCAAAGTGGCTCTACTTCAAAAAGTTCATTTTCATAGGGTAACTTCTGTATAGGTTACCTTGTGAACCCAGTTTTGCTTCTTTCATTATAACGTTAACAGTATGTTTCAACCTTTCCTTATGGATGCCTTCAAGCAAGCTCTTGTATTCAGCATTTTTTCGTTGATATTTGGCAGTATTGCTACGATGATTACATCATCTGAAGTAGCTCAAACATTAATTTGAAATGCTTCAGTTTGATGGATTACTTAGGTAGTACAGTTCATGGATATCTTAACATAGAATTGCACCTAACCAATCTCTGCATGAGCAGAATTTGTCATGAGTTGACTGATTGGCATGTGTCAGACGACGAGTCTCCATTTGACCTTCTTTGCACTTTTGAGTGTTCCTTCGCAAAATTTGCGTATTCAGGCGTCCCTGCTCAACGAACTAGGAAACCTGTACTAATTGGTTGCGACCACATTTTGTGGATAACTCGCTTCCATTGCTACTCCAAGAGAGTTTCATTTTGGTTTTGTACCTACAACGGCCTCCATTGTGGCATACCATAACTATTGCTTCGAAAGAAGCTTGTCCTCTGCAGTCTGTGCGGACTGCAAGAGGTATTCCTGGATGGAACTCTGATCTGTTCAAGTTCAAAATATCTTCGGATAAACAATTCTTTTGTATAGTTACGAATCTCTAGCTTCCGCTTGAGAATTATAGCTATATAATCGACTTAGTGGGCCCTAAAAAGCTCTGCTTAATTCAAATCTTCAGAAGGAAATGGGGTTTTGTCCTATTTTTCTGCAGAGGGATTTGAGTATTTCAAACATGTTTTGAACTCTTGTAGTTTTCTATGGGGTATTTTCATGGCGTGAAATTACTCTGTACATAGTTTTATCCCGAAAGGGTGCGTGCGTTGTATAAAGATGGAATGAGTTTCAGATTTATCTGGTTACCTCGTTCTTTTTGAAATACTTGAAACGCATTGTCGATTATCACATCTGTGATGTTCGCCTGGCTGACATGCCTACTTATGTGAACTCACATGCCTCCCAATTTGGGATGTCCACAGTGACTCTTTTACACAAAGTTGTATATGTTTTCAAGAAAAAACTCGCTCAAACGTAGGTTTTGTGATAATTTCTTGAATATTGAGGATGCTTTCGATGACGTGCCTTTCAATGTCATATTGAAAGTCGCATGACGTCACAAGCTACCTCCAATGAGCTATAGGCTCTCTTTACGCATATGCGTTTTACAGTGTCCTTTTCAGGGCACTGAATAAACCCATTGTGGTATGGGCTAAGAGCTCTCATTGCGTTTATGCGTTCATTCCCTCTTTTAGGGTACCCCTTCCTATTTCATCGCCTTTCCCTTTCCTATTTCCATTCCATCCCTTGTCCCATTCTCCATCAGGTAAATGATGAAATAGGCTTATATGTATGGCGATGGCACAAATGTCCCAAATGGAGGATAACGTGCCTCTGGAGCCGGCCTTCTGATACCTGATACCAGTAAGGCAGCGGTTGGCAAAATTCTTCTGAAGCTTAAAACGTTTGGATCAGTGGTGGATCGCCCTGGCAGAGGCAGGAAGCGGAAAACGGATGCGAGAACGGACACCAAGATCATGCGCGAAGTCAAGAAGAACCCGAAGGTAACTGTCCGCGAGATTCAGAAAACCCTTCAGTTATCAGTTTCCGGTCGAACTGTTCGTCGCCGTCTCGTAGCACAGGGGTTGAACAGCAAACTTGCCCGGAAGCGCCCATTTATCAGCAAGGCAAACAAAGCCAAACGGCTTAAGTTTGCTAAGGAGCATGCTGATAAGCCCCTAGAGTTCTGGAAAACGGTTCTCTGGACGGACGAATCAAAATTCGAGCTGTTTAACCGAAAGCACTTTATTTTGCCTATCAGTGTAAGTTATCATAATACAAACTGCAAGTTTTAAACTGATTGGATATTAGAAATTTTACCATTAAATAATGTACATACATAAAATTGAGGGTCCACTAAATCGAGGTAAACCTGTAAATAGATGCTGAACCTATCGGAAATCAAAACAAAGCACCCTCAGCATGGTTTTGATATTAGAATATTTGTATTTCTATTAAAATTTGCATTTTAAATATTAAATTCACAATACACGTGCGTTTACAACATGAAGGAGGATCGAAGTAGTCTGTGCGCGTTGGTGGACGCATCGAAAATTTTGGCTGTCAGTATTTTCGCGTTCGTGATTTTTAACTCGATTTATATAGAGGTTTTAAAAATTTTAAACTTAAGCCTATTTAAAGTCGTTTGAAAAACTCGCTACAACAAACAGCATCTAGTCAAAGTTTGTTACACAAAGGAAAGCGATTCGACGTCAGTGAATTCAACAGTAAGAAGAGGAGCCCGCATTTGAAGAAGTTGGATGGATTTCCTTCCACACGTTCTGCTGCGGATTGGCGTCAACAGAAAGCTGCCCGATTTCTGACGAGATGGAAAGCTCAACGCTGAAGTTCAGAGATCTCGATTCCCAGGAGGAAATTTTCTGATTGAGACCGGAATCCCCTGCTGAGACGACATGGCCAATTGAGGACTTAAAATCTATGCTTGTGCAAGATCGGTAGCAGAAGATCACTCCAAGTCATAAGAAAATATTCCAGTTTGGTGAGATCTAGCCACAGGTATACCTCGATTTAGTGGACATTTCAGTTTTTGAAATGTCTATAAAATCGAATTTTACATAAAAACGAAGCAAAATTTTTTATTTTATTTTTATTTATATTTTATACCAAAATGTACCAAAACATATAAAAACTGCATGAAAATTGAGTTTTCGATAAAAGGCTCGGAGTTTTTGGCAAATTTAAGTAATTCTCGCTAAATAACGAATAAACCACTATCTCACTATTTTGTTTCGATCGAAATCTTTTGCCTCCAAAATGGTTGATTGAAAAGCCAATATTTTGAGCAATGGACATACACAATAACGCTATTTGCGTGAATGTCCCAAAAAATTGAAAAAAATCAGAAATGCATTCAAGGCAGAGTGTAAAAAATTCGAAGAATGAAAGTGAAGATTGACATTCTTATTTTTTCATTCATGTCTATGTTACGGTCCATGTATGGTATTGGTTTATTAGGAATAGTCCTAAGTGAAAATTGTCAGTGACAGACAAATGAACGAATAAGTGAGAAAATTCATTCACCAAAATTAATTTTATTTTGATATCTCAGTTGAGAATTTTCAAAACTCGCGTTGAATTTCACTCATTGAAAATGAAAATTTTAAACTCTGAATGAAGGATTCCTTTGAAAATGCCTCTGAGGATTTGTCTACCCTGGAATTTATTTACGAATGGCTTCATAAATTCCTCTAGAGATCCCATCTGAGATTCCTCAAGGGGTTCCTGCGGAAATTTAGTGATTCGTGACAGCACTTGATAGAACGTGGTTACTGGTTGTGCTGTATTTGTCGAACGATCTTTCTGTATGAATAATGTAGGCTTGTGCCGCTATCTATTCGGTCGCCTTTTGTTGCAATTCTGAGGTGTTAAGTAATATTAAATGAACCCAGAATTTTCAACTCTATTACGACGGCCTCCGAATAAAACTTCTCACCACAAGTCATCATGTAACAGAATATTTCAGAAAATCTTCCATACGTTCCTTCAGAAGAGTCACAAGGAATTATTTAACGAAATTTGACATGAATTGCTTTACCAATTCCAATACATGATTTTTTACAAATCATTTCAGAGATTGTTTGAGAAATTTGCCCAGGGATTACTTCAGAAATTCCTCTAGTTATTCAGTCATAAATACCTCTAGGCATTCATTCGGAGAATCTTTTGAAGATTTCTTTAGAAAATCTTCCAAAATTTCTTCACAAATTATTGTAAAACATCTTTCTATTTTTGTTTGCGGAAACTTGTCCGAGTATTCACCCAAAAATCCTTCACGGATTCTTTTAAAAAATCTTCCATGGATTCATTTGGGAATTTTCTTCAGAGATTTGTTTAGAAATTTCTGCTTTTCTATAAATTTCACAAAGAATTCTTTCAAAGCATCTTCCATGATTTACTTCTGAAATTCCTATATTTTTTTCTACAAAAATATTCATGAATTTGAGTAGAAATTCCTTTAGGGATACTAACAAAAATACTTTCAGAGATTCCTTCAGAAATATCTTTAGATATTTGTTCAGAAATTTTCCCAGAAATTCCTTTCAAAAAACTTTTAGCCATGCCTTCAGAAACTATTTTTCAGAAAATATTTCAAAAGTTCCTTCCAAATTGTGAACTGGGGTTACTTTGTAAAATTTTCCATGGATTTCGCCAAAAATTCCCGTTGCAAAAGGTTTTTTGTAGGAGTACTTCCAGGGATTTCTTCAGAAAATCGTTCAGAGATTTACCTTTTTTTCGAGACTTTTTTAGATTTTTATTCGAATTTTTTTTCGGAAATTCCTTCAAGCATTCTCTCAAATGATTTCTTTAAGGATTTATCTTGAAACATTCTCCGGGGTTTGCTTTAGAAATAGCTCCAGGGATTTTTTTTAATCTGAATTTCTGTCAGAAAAACTTCCGGGGATTTCTCTAGAAATTCCTCTAGCGACTCCAGATTTCCCTTCAGAGATTTCTTTACAAATTTCTACATTACTAAGAAAAAAAATCCACACATTTTCGATTCATTTTCATTTATGAACTCTTGCTGAAATTGATCCTAGGATTCGTTTAAAAAATCTTTCACGAGTTTCTGAAAAAAAATCTTTGGAAACTGTTCATAGATTTACTTCAAAATTAATCCAGGAAATCCGAAAGAAAAGCAATCAATTTTTTTTTCACAAAACCTTCTAGGGATTCCTCTAGACCCGTGGTCACCAAAATGCGGCCCAGGAGCCGCACATGACGCCTAGTGCTCTATGTTTCCGTAGAATTTCTTACAATGTTTCTCATGGATGTTCTTCTACTCCCGAAATATTCAAGAATAATGTGTTGAATGTTTCACAAATCAGTCCAGGTGTTGCAATACAAGCAGTTGAAAAAATAGGCTTGAGGATCACTGCTCTAGACTTTAGAATGTCATTTAGAAATTTCTCCAAGAACTCCCCAAGAAAGTGTTGCACGGATAGCTTCCAAAAATGTTTCTTGATCATAATATCTTGGATACACGCTCAGAAAACCGTTCTGATAAACGTGATCAAACAAACGCGAATATGAGAACAAGCAAATATACACCGTGAACTGGAACTAGTTCCAGCTGTCAATATGGGCGTTCTCGATACCGTGACATCTAGTTCACGGTGTACATTTCTTATTGTTGTTATCGTTGCTATGCATAGTTCCCGTTTGTTCTCGTTGCCGTGATTGGGAGTTCACGTATATCGGAACGGATTTTTTGCGTGTAGATTGTTCCAGAAATTCATCTAGGAATTTCTTCGGATTTCTTTAACAGAGATTCTCTCAGAATTTTTTAAATTCATTCATCTAGAAAACCTTCACGGAAGTTTTTTAAAAATATTCCATGATTTGTTTAATATGATTCACAGATACATTGAGAAGCAGAAACTCAAAACTTCTTCAAATTTTCTTTCAGAAGCCTTCGAAAGAACTGTCTCCAAGGACTGCTTTATAAATTCTACGTGGTTTATGGGCAGTCACTTTTCTTTTGATTTGTGCAATTATTCTTCCGTGCGAACACGTCGGGGCCTTGCACGAATATAACAGTGAAAGAATTATGTCGATCTGTTGACCCGTTCCCGACCCTATTCGTGACATACAAACACCATTCCATTTTTATTTATATAGATTTTCTTCAGATTTTTTTAAATTCCTTCTGAAATTTCTTCAACGATACTTTCGGAAATATCTTTAAAGATGCTCAATATTACTAGAATTACATCAGAAATTTCGGCAGGGATTTCTTCAAAAGTTGTTCCATGGATTATTTCCCTTCAAGAATTGCTCAAGCGGTTCCTTCAAAGATTCCTCCAGGAATTTATCCTTGTTAATGTACACATGAAGGGACGCTGAAATCGGGGAACCTTGACTTATTAGCTCTGATTCTGCCATGACAGCACTAGAAATAAATTATCACACATCTTGTCAGTGTGGAGCGGACCTGGTGTGGTGGTTAGAATACAAGACTATCACGCCGAGGACCTGGGATCGAATCCCACTCCCGACATACTCACAAAATGTGAGTTCTTCTTTCGGAAGGGAGGTAAAGCGTGGGTCCCGAGATGAACTAGCCTAGGGTTAAAAATCTCGTTAATACAGGCAAAAAAAATCTTGTCAGTAATCAGCCGAAGCATTACAATGACCTTTTTATAGAATTTGCTACAAATTTTGGAATTCAATCAGCAGGCATCTACCAAAAATATCAAGAATATAATACAATTCTCGGTAAGGTAGTCATAAGAAATGTTGAAAAAGTTTGTTAGAAAACTTTGAGGGAAAGTCTGGCGAATGAGCAGTTTGCATGCATCTGTCAAAAATGTTGTCATTGTTAAGGGATCTGTAAAACATATCGCCAGAAAATCACCCCATATACTCTCCTCATCGTGATCATCGACAAAGCCAGGGAAATTCAGAAAGGGAAGTATGAGATATTATTTTTATATATTTTTATTTGAAGTGCTCCGCGAGTTAATAGGCTGAAAGCCCCTGCATTATAATCCATCATGAAACAACCTGCAAGTTTCAAACTAAATTAATATTAAAAAATTTACCATTAAAAAATGTACATAAAATCGAGGTAAAATGTACTTAAAATCGAAGTACATAAAATCGAGGGTCTATATAATCGAGGGTCCACTAAATCGAGGTATACCTGCATTTTGATTTTATAATTTTTGTTTTCAGGTCAATTCAGGTAAACTCAAATTTCAATATCTTACTATATTTGTAAATACATATGCCAAATATCTGCTTTTTCGCCAAGGAAAGCTCCCCATTGAACCCTATCCAATTTTCAACTTCAGATATCTATGAAGTGGGCCAAGTTCTTGAACATATTCTGAGTAGATATCTAATCAACATTTCCTCCCCATCCCCGCTGATCGTAAGGACCTGGCCAGGTGTCGAGAGTTCGTTAAATTAAAGGTTTGTCAAGTCCCAGGCAACTTTTCTTGTGCATTAAACGTTTCTATCGACAGCCACCCCAGGATGTGTACGGTCGGCTATGCTATGCTATGCTACACGTGCGTTTACAACATGAACTTTAAAATGTATTGATTTTCTACATTCAACATAATCTGTGAAAATAAGCTGAAATCAATACAACAAATTTCAGTTTGTTCCACTGGAACCGGTTTATTCTGTACTGATTGTCCCCTAATAGCGACCAACAAATTCAGGTCCCGTTTTGCGCAAACAGCAAACCGACCAGTTTTCGAACTTTTGTGCTTCATTTCGCCTTGTTTTTCCCACCGCCTCCAGTAGAAAGCGAAAACGCCAACCGGACACGTGAGCCGCTTTTAACGAGTTTTTCATTGTACTTTCGGGGGAAAACTCCCCGAAGCTTTAAATCATTTTCTTCGTTCGATTCGGCCGGGAAAACCATACAGCGCTTACTCTACAATTGGACCAGAAAAAATAAACACGAAAAGTGCGAACCTGCAAGATCTCCTCGTTGCGTTGGTTTGCTGTTGCTCTTTCAAGTGTAGCAGCGTGGTAAGAAAAAAATCTCGATCAGTAAACATTTAGCCACAAACACATGACTGCACACATATAGATACTCCTTTCCGTCGTCTTCCCCCTTCAGCCAGACGGATTCTTCACGGTTCGATGTCTCTTCTTCCGCGCGCGCGGGAGTAACTATGCAGTTATAGCTAAATACACTTCGCCGCCGTGGCCACACAACACTACCCAGTAGCACATACGAGCTGGGTGATAATGAACCAGTATAAGAACATCCCCAGAGACCGTGTAACACACTGCAGTACTCGTCGTCGGCTGAACAACTCACACACGATCGCACATTCTCCGGCTCAAAACTAACGTCACAAGTCGTCTTTTCTTATCGCAACCGTCCCGCTCAAATTGCTCGCTCGCTCCCTCCACCCACAAACGCAGACGAACTCGCGAGACAAGAAAAAGTTTACACAACTCGCGAATCCGAAATTAGGTCCCCGAAAAGCCGCGACGCGCGAAATCTCCAAACCACTACGCAACAACAATTCACAATGGAAGATTCCACTACAATACAGGCGGATGATTCAAATTTTGGAATCGCGGACGACGACCACCCTCGGAAATCGAGGAAATTCGCGCACTACCAATCAGTTTATGAATTCTTTGCCACCAGCAAGGATAAGCAGGAAAGTCCGGTCTCACGTGGAGAACCGTGCAGAACCGAATTATCGGAGCGATCCAAAAATACTGACTGGCAGCGACGTCTTCGACACTCTTGGCAAGTCGGAGCAACAGCATCGACGACGCTTCGCGCGCGCTGCCGATTCGGACGGAGCTCCAAAATCCCGTGTGTAGGAGCATCACACAACGAGCAAAGTCGGTCGACCGCCCGCCGCCGCCACCGCCAGGAGCAGGGCTATCTGTAGGTAGGTAGCAGATGAAACGAGGGAAATGAGCGCCACCGCGCGGACACTCACCGCCGAATGGAACTCGCGCAGCAGTAACAACACGGTTCTCACTCTCTCAGAATCCCGTCCAACATGCCGCGTGATAAATTCGAGCAGTAGTCGGATGTGAACATAATACCACAGACAAACAGACGTAACACTACGAACATTTTTCGATTCAAATCATAGTCCCGGAATCCTGTTCGCCCAATACTAAAAGGACTGAGTTTGGCCGACCATGAACTAGGTGGCGGTAGTGGGCAAACGTCAAACTCCAACAAAAACGATGCGAACGCCACAGGTGGGCAGTTGGCCAACTATCAAATCTTTAAATAGACCGTTAATTCGGTGTACGATGGGAAATGTCTGAGTGTTACGTCTGTTTGTCTGTGATAATACATGAAAAATACAAACATACAAGACCTTCCATATCACAGAAGAGTGGTGTGGAAATCAACCACCTGCTGCTTCGGCAGCAATTACCCACTGGCACAGTATAGTACCCTCGAAGGGACTGTGTCAAGTGGCGGGTGGCATACGGGAGTAGTGGGAGTCACATCTACCCAGGTAACCACTAAGCATTTGAATAAGCCGTGTATCAGCCCGTGTTACGCATTTAAACTGCTTGCTGCCCTACATAAGCAGTTCGAATGCATAGCTGCCTTGAGTTAGCATAAGCTGTGCTGCTCAAAAGCTTTCGGCTGTTAATTAGCATTTCAACTGCTTGAAGTGGTTTCACTTCGGAGCATACAGAATGCTGTTCAACTGCTCTTTAAATGCTAGGAGCAAAAAGGCTGGGAGATATGTTACGCATTTGGCAACACATTTTGTCTCTCTCTTACAGAGCCTATGCTTCTGTTTACAAATTTGTGCATCTTATTTTTTTCTTCATTTTCCCCTACTCATCCAAAAACACCAAAGAAAACATTACTACAGCTGGATTGGATTGGGAACTTGTCCATCAAAAAATCACGCAATTATTTATCATTTCGTCGGAAAATATGTGCCGAATAGCTTGGTGGATGCTTTGGTGGATCATAGGATTGTTTGAAAGATTTGATTTTGGATGTTGAATCTGAATCTGAAGCTGTTATCGAATCATTCTTTATATTGGCGATTAAATCAACGCACGCCACCGGGACAGCTTTAGCATCGTGGATCAGGAGCAACAGAATCCGAAGCAGATATGATTAATCAATTTCCGGATCGTAAGTTCAAACCTACATCACTACAAAAATCAGCAAAAAAGTATCACCTAGCACCGGCTGGAATATGGAAGGACGATGAAGCGGGGAATCAGGCTGAGAGAACGAGAAGCAGACGCAGACGTCAATCTATTTTTGTTTTTTTTTTGCTCGACGAGGCGTTACGCTTCTTTGACATTTCGTCACGACGTTCCTAAAGGGATAGCACTAAGACAGCCCGTTATTTTGCCAAAACCTGCTGTGAGGTAGCACTATAGGCGCATATACGGCTAATTAGCATTAAACGCCTTGTCGTAAAGGCTACTATAATGCTGAAGGAATGCTATTTTAAATGCTTGCTGGTTACTTGGGTATCTATCGAGAACAGCAGGAGTTCAGTTTTCCACGGTCGTCGGCGCCATGCACTGGCAGTGTAGGGTACCTACACAACAAATTTCTTAAACAGATTTCAGCAAAATGGATTACTGAAACTAAATCGGCAATAAAATTTTTTACTGAAAATCAGCAACCAGGATCCATGAAATTCATTAGAGGGATTCACTTAATAGCGTAAACTGATTAAACGTCGCGATCACCAAGGCAATCTTTGATTAATTCATTCGCAAAATCATGAAACATTTCAAATAAGCATAAAATCACGGCTTACGCAGCAATTTAATCTGTTTAGTGAGTACCCCTATTCTATTTCTTATATAAATCATTACTTAAATTCCGTTTTATAAGTTAGATGTTATGAAAATCTTTAGTTTATTTGGCTGAGTGTATCAAAAGTTTGTCGAAAAAAAAATTGCAAATACGCCTTCATGATTCTAGTTCTAGGAATAAAAATGTGAATATCAATAAAAACTGCGTGTAAATTACGTAGGGTATTTTACCATTTGGGCAGGTGTACCTATTTTGGGCACTTGCCGCTATAACTAAGTCAATTTAAAACAGATTGATTTGAATTTTTGTACAGAGTTAGATACTGTACGTGCCTAACTCTATACAAAATTTCAAATCAATCGGTTTGAAATTGACTTAGTTATAGCGGCAAGTGCCCAAAATAGGTACACCTGCCCAAATGGTACAAGACCCTATTTTTCGAACAGGCCAACTTGAATGTGTAATTTGATCCGTTAGGGTTCGTTCAAATATTACGTAACGCTAAGGGGGAGGCAGGCGTCTAGCACAGCGTTACGTTTCATACAAATTTTCAAAATTTTCCACACAAAAAGTTGTTACGTGAGTGAGGGAGGGGGTTTAAAATTGGCAAATTTTGCGTTACGTAATATTTGAATGAACCCTTAGCTTTGTTTTTGTTTGTTTAAAATTGACTTAAAATTGGTTTAAAATTGGCATATTTTGCGTTACGTAATATTTGAATGAACCCTTAGCTTTGTTTTGTTTGTTAAAAAAACGCTTGCGTACACGCTCGGTTGAAGCGTTCGTGGTTGGGTAATAATGAGTAAATTGCTGAACTTATTGAGAAACGCATTTCAACTTGTATTTGGCAGCCATCAGCTGTCAACCAAAACAGCTGTTGTGTTGTAATCCTTTGTAATCCAGGTGCTCTGCTGACCGCTGGTTGTTCGAAATAAACATTGTGTGAGGACCACGAAAATTTGTGAGAAATTATATAATCACTTCACAAACTCGGTAGTCGCAAAACTGTTTTTGCTGGTGAGTATTTACCGCGCTAGAAGTTTTATTTTTTAATTTACATTGTCTTTTTTAACAACAGTTTAAGTTTGCCGATCCGGAACCCGGGAAGCAGTGCGGTGCGATTCGCATTTCTTGGTGTTAATATCAAGCTGCCTCGTTAACGGATAGTTCCCGACTTGAACAGCACAAGATCCACGGTCATTGCAACAGTTTCCGGAATGTTAACTCGATTGGTAAGATATTTATGATGCCATTTGCTATTTGTAAACGTGCACTCAAATCTGTCACGGCATGAACCCGAGCTGACTCGGTTAGGGTGTTGGTTCTCAATGTTTAGGAGTCGCATCGAGTTTTTCAATAAGGACTGCGCTGAAATGCATTGGACATATTCTACCGTGACCCAGTGGCCCAGTGGAGAATTTTCCGTTTGACGAAAAGTTTTCCCCGACTGGAGCGGGAATCGAACCCACACTCCGAGGCTTACGAGACACTTAAACGACTGACGCCGCTAACCGCTCGGCCACGGAAGCCCAGCATTGAACAAAATTCTGACAAGTCGGTCGATAAATAGGCCAATTGTTGCAACGACGCTTATGGGAGCTATACACAGGGAATCGCCCGATTAAAATTAACAACCTATGCAATCGGCTGATTAGTATGCTGTTGTAGGTCAATTTAGTTTGTCTATATCTTATCAACCGACTAATCCGTTAACTTGATCGGTTTTCATTGGAACACCCTAGTTGATCTGGTGATTAATCGATTCATTCCTGTGTTAAGCTTTCATAAGCGTCGGTGCAACAATAAGCCGATTTATGAACAGACTTCATCGGGACAATGTTTAATGGGGGCCCTGACGGTCAGGTTTTTCATTATAAGTCATAAATACGACCGTAAACTTACCAAATTTCTTTACATTCGAATTCCTTGTAGAATTTGCAATATAAATGTTAGGTATCTGTTGAACATTTAGTTTTCATTGGTAAAACTTTGTAACGTCACGCTAACACTTCCCATTCAAACAAGTTTTTCCAATAAAAACTAAATGTTCGACAGATTATACATATACGTAACGTTGTAACGTCAAGGATTAGGTACTGTAGAATATGTCATATGAAATTTAATTTTCTATCGCTTTCTTCGCCATGCACATAATAAAATCTGCAGGCTAAATAGAAAGCATTAGAGGAAAATGGGACAATATGCACTGTCTGACAAGGGACGAATGACCTTCGGGTTGAAGTCCCTCGAACCCAACAAAAGAAGAAAAAAAGAAGCACTGTCGACGTCGGCTTTTGGCCCAAGTGCTCTGGCCAAGTGAGTTTCAATAAGCATTATTGTTGCTATAAAAGAAGATTGTTCCGAGCATCCGTCCCGAGAGTTGTAGCTATACAATCGATTTGGTGGGCACTTAAAAACTCTGCTTCCTTCAAATCTACAGAGGGATTTGAGTATTTCAAACATGTTTCAAATACCCACTCATTTGCAGTTTTTCTATTAAGTGTTTGCATGGCCCAGATTCGGATTCAGCGGCCCAAAATTTGTCGGAGACACATCAGTTTGTTCTTGAAACAAAAAAATGTTGCGCTGTGTTATCACCAGGGTTGTGCAGTTTCAGGATGGTCAATGTCGAATGACACTCGCTCTAACCATCACTTCATACGACAAACGCAGTCCATCAAAACATAATCGATTCACGCAAAAGCCGTTCAAGCCAACCCTCGTTCAATGCAGAGTCAACCACATCCAACAGCAGCGATCGTCTCTTGTTTTCGAACCACACGATGAAACACCGAAGCGAGTTTTTGTTCTACGCTTTGCATTCTATTCATAGGGCGTGCTATGTTTGTGTTTTCTGCGTCATGCAATACTACTTAACAAATTGACCCTCATCCTGGCATTTTCAGGCGAGAGTCACCCAGCAGTGAGTGACATAGCTCTGCGTCGGAACGACGGTTAAGAAGCGTTCGGCTACTCAAGAGATTTGCAGAGAAAGAGCGTGGCGGCGGCAGCCACCGTATCAATGCGTTCGTCTCGAATGTGTTCGATAGCAACATAGAGACGGTCGGCTGTAGCGTTGATGGAGGAAGAAGGGCAATGTTGATGTTGCGGCTTTTTTGTGTTATGATGGTGATAATGCACAAGACTGGTTATCACACTCGTGATGTTCGTTGAGCTAACATGCCTATTCATGTGAATGCACATTAGAGTGGATCATCGTTTATATGGAAAAATGAAAAATTCAATGGTATCCCTTCAGATCGAAGTTTTTTTGATCCCATTCCAGGACCCAAATAAGTGTGCAAAATTTGGGCACGATCGGTTATGTCTACGTTTTGCGCATCGCGTTTGAAGTTTGTATGTGATTTTACATGGGAAAACACACTTTTTTGCATTTCTCACATGGCAAGCTCGAACTTTTCTAAAACTATGTAACCCATGAAGTGAAAACATAGGCTAGGGTGTCCTGAAAAACTTTGTCGAAAACCGCGAAGTGATCTGATGCTTATAAAAAAAGTTATAGCGTTGGCATTGCTTGCCGAAACAGCATGATTTTGTTGCTATTGTTATTCCTTTACATGTTAAAACATAAACACATGCATGCGGTTCGTTGGTTATAACTATTTTTACAAGCATCGAATCGTTTTGCGGTCTTCAACAAAGTTTCTTAGAACATCCTAGGCTATCATTTTACAGTATCGGTTAAATAGTTTCAGACAAACTTCTTCCACTTATGACAAAAATGCAAAAAAGTAGGTTTTCCCATACAAAATCCCATACAAATTTCAATTGCAATGCGCAAAGTGTAGAGGCAACCGATCGTGCTCAAATTTTGCACAGATACTCAGGACCCGAAACGGAACCAAAAAGCTTTGATCTGAGAAAACGGTTCCGATGACCCACGCTAATGCACATGCCTCCCAAAGTGTGGATGATTACAGTGACTCTTCTACGCAAAGCTGTATACGTTTTTAAAAAAGCACTCGCACAAAGGTAATTATTAGCGTGGGACACAAAAATACATTTTACTCCTGCACACTTTTTGAGCTCCATTTTGGCCCCATATCAACTGTGCAAAATTTCAGATCGATCGGAGAAACTATATTTTAGCGCCAGCCATTTTAAGTTTTCATACGATTTAGTATGGGGAAAATCACTGTTTCAAAGAAAAATCGCCACAGGTTGCCCCTTAACCCCTAAAAATAAATCGATAAATGATTTCTGTTAGAAATTTTACGAGGAGCCAACCCTCCGAAGACCGCAAAGCGATCTGAGGTATGTGGAAAAAGTTATTGACTGAAAACCGAATGGCATGCAAACGCTGTTTAACATGTAAGGAATAACAATAAATAATAAAATCTCGTTATTTTATCGATCGGGTGAGGCCTTATAACTTTTTCCACGAACGTCGCATCGATTTTCTGTCTTCGGAGGTCTGATTCCTAGTAAAGTATTCTACAGAAATCATTCGTCGACTTATTTTTAGGGATCTAGGGGTGACTCCTAGCGATTTTTCTTTGCGGGAGTAAAATTTCCCCATAGTAAATCGTATGAAAAACTAAGAATGGCGGGCGCTAAAATATAGTTTTTCCGATCGATTTGAAATTTTGCACAGTTGGTATGGGACCAAATTGGAACTCAAAAAGTATACAGGAAATTGAGTTTTTCCATTCTTTGTATTTTCCCATATAAACCGTGTACCAGGCTAGTAATTATGTTTGCTTGAATGATTGCTTGAATTTTTGAGGATGCTTTCGATTATGTGCCTTTCAATTTCATATTGAAAGTCGCATGGTATCACAAGCTACATCTATAATGAGCTATAGTCTCTCTTTACGCTTATGCGTTTTACAGTGCCCTTTTCAGGACACTGATCCGTTGTGGTGTGGACTACACGCAGACAAATAACCAATGAGATAGCTGCTTGGGACTAACATGCATCTTCAGTGTGTGGCTGTTGGCGCTTTTCTAGTTTTAGGCGTCAATTGCGCCTCCTACGTCTAGGTGTTGTTCCATGTTGTGAATGAATATGATTAGACCTACTGATTTATCCTTTGTTGCGTTCTGTTTATTCCTGTATGGAGTGGGCTAAAAGTTTCTGATCCCTGATGGGGTGGAGACGCGCGTCAGGGTTTCTTTTATTAGATTTGTTACCGTATAGAAAAGTGGTCGATTGTGCGCGAAAGTTAGTGTTTATTGATCCATTGTCAAATCACCAACCATAGGTAACTCCCAGACTGACAATGTACTCTACCCTACTAACAAAAATTCCTTTCTGAGACAAACGTGGAGATGCTGTGATTCTCGGTCTTTATAACAACGTTTGTCTCTAACAATCCCTCCCATTCTCGATGATCGTAAGGATGTGGCCGACGCCGTTACTGACCTTACTAAAGTTGAGAGCTCTCGAACTGTGTACATTGAGAATGGTAAGCTAGTCCCAAGCCCCATTTGTTCTTTGTGCAATTTCGATTGCTCTGGTCAATCACGAACTAGCAACTACGAATTCAAAACTAACAATGGGGCACGTTCGATGTAGTACTAGATTTGTAGTAATGAGCTGAATTTTAGTATGGTGAGAAGGTTAATTCTCCGTTTCTGCAATGAAATGGTACAAAAAGCGTGGGTATTATGATTTCTTGCCTAATTTGATGCTGTTTGAACAAAACTTTGGATTACTATGTTGTGTATGTTGCAAGAAATGGAGAAAACAACAACACTGTTGCCCAAAGTTTTGCTCAAACAACATCAAATTAGGCAAGGAATCATAATACCTACACTTTTTGCACCATTTTATTGCAGAAACGGAGAATTGACCTTCTCACCATACTAAAATTCAGCTCATTACTACAAATCTAGTACTTCACCGATCTGTCCTATTGCAAGACCCAAAAAGCAAGCTTGCTGAATTGTTGTTTATTAATGGTAATGATAGCTGAATCAAAATTATGCTCTACACATTACTGTTTAAATGATTTTTCAGTTGAAAAGACTGAGTAGTCAGTTCGACTTTCCTCATCGGTATTAACAATGATAAATGAAAACACTTTTTAAAAGTTTAATAATAATTTTATTCGGCATGCATTGATTTTCCTATACAAAACAGTTTAACGAAACACTTCACCGTCCCAAGCAACGAAAACTATTTTAAAAGAAATTTAACTAATTTAGTGTTTATTTCAACCTTAAAAAGTGCGAAAATAGCAATTTTTAAACACAATTTAAGCATCGAAGAGACAAAGAGCAACTAATCAGTTGACCTGTATGAAATAACATTTTTAATAAACTTTTCATTATGCTATGGGGTGTGATTTGTGACCATCCCTATCGCAACGCTTCGCACGAATTGGAGAGAGAAGTGTAGAATAAGAAATATAGATTGACAGCGCCATTCGAGTTGCGCATTGCGAATAGTAAACATGTTCTAACGAGTAGAGAAATAAAGTAGTTGATAATATTCCCGATCATTTTATTTTGTACCGCTTCCGTCCACCACAATGCTTTGATTTTTTTTTTTGCAACTTGTTGCAACTTTGCGAGATATCCCAGGGGGCAGCGAAAGCCAAAATCCCCGTAGCTCACAACAAAAACACGTCCAAAATTGTTTGTGCTGTAAATCGATGCATTACACAATTTCTTACTGATTTATTTGCTATCTTCGCGTTGTCGTGTAATTTCGAACGATTGCACGCTAAAATTTTGATAACCTTTTGCTAGTTTTACACGTTTTACTTAAGTAATAACTTATGGTAATGATTAATTCGCAAATGTCGTTCACATCCCAGATCTGTCAGAGTGCCCAAAAGTGTCAATTTCCCAAACATGTCAAATTCATGTGGACTACGGCTCATCTATTCGTGGTTGACGTCCGCGCTGCCCCGCTGAGATATCCCATTAATGATTATTTTTCATAGAAAAACTTGAAAATCACAAAGAAACAATAACAATGTGGCAACACTGTCTTCAGAAAAAAGATGCATAATAACATACGGAAAAAGTGTTTAGAACATCAGAAGCCATGAAAACCTCCTTCAAGAAAGATATAAAAAATTGATTTTCAAGGTTTGAAGGGGTTGTTCATACTAAATTTATTATAAATATACAGTCAGGTCTTTTTTTACGCGGTTTTCATTGAAAACTCCATATAAAAAAAAATTTCATCGTCTTATTTTTGCATGATTCGTCGAGAAATGGTGAGACTTTTTTTACGCGGTTTTTCGAATTTTAAACTGAGTTTTTTTTTTACGCGGTACGTATCCCCCGCGTAAAAAAAACCTGACTGTATCTATATCGCTCATTTCAAAAGATAGAGAAAAAGTGTCTTCGGAACATGTTTCTGCATGATATCATCTACAACTTTGCCGAAGACATCATTTAATTATCATGGCTAATGTAGAAAATAGATTGTTTATCCAACTTTTGAGTAAACTTATCAAAAAACAAAACTTATCAAAAGTTTCTCCTAAAAATATGAACACCACATTATATTTTTTTCACATTTTTACATTCCAAATGCCCACGATCGTGTTTTTCGCGATTTCAGCGACTGTACACTTGTCTGCTTCTTATAAAGCTGATGTATAAATAAACATATGTTGCTGTGCAATGTACTTTTCGCTTGTCTAATAAACGCTTTCAATTCGTCATACTTCGACTCGCAACCTTGTTCAGATATGTAATGGTTAAAACTGTCTCGTCAACCAAGTTATCAAAGAACAAACATTTTGAATAAATCACTCAAAAGAAAATAGAATAGAATTATGTAGTTCAACATTGAGTGCCGAGAGACGTTATCAAGGTAAGGTAATTATGGGGCATTTATGTCTGTAACTAGTTAAATTGTTCCTTGGATATTATTTTTTTTATCTTCCGCAGCAGTTCAATTGTACGAGATGCTGATATATCAGTGCTGCCGTGTTTGCCGAATATTCTACAGTAACCTAGATAACCAAACGGAATTCAGAAGTCGGCACATTTCAAGTATCTCCAAACACTTCTTGCTAAACATAATATCAATATTCTCAAAATTGCTTCACGGAACTCCGAATGAGCATGAGTAGATTGCCCAAACAGATATTGTGAATGCACCATTTTATACCACATATTGCCATAGCTTTATATAGATCGGTACTGAATGATAGGCTGATACAAATTTAATTGTGACTTTTTGTGAAGCCTGGCGAATGGACAGTTTGCATGCATCCGCAGAAAATGCTAAGAGATCTGTGAAAAATATCGCCAGAGAATCACCCCATATACTCACCACTCATCGTGATTATCGATAAAGCGAGATGAAGTCAGAAAGGGAAGTATGAGATTACGGTAAACTTATAACACTAAATATGTCATGAGCAGTGAAGAGAATTGTCAGATAAAAGAGGCACAAAACAAGCAACAAAGAAGGCGCAGCGATTACTCTTCATCCCAACTGGTAACAGATAATGACATGATCTCAAATTTTTTGTTGCAGACAAAACGGCAGCTTATTTTGTTGCGTACTTTTCAACTTGTGAACAATCAATTATTATCAACCCAAAATCGAAACTTTTTTATGATACATCTTCAGCAGCGTTGCAGTGTTTACCGACTCAAAGTTACCGCTCGAAAATCCCAATAGGGGTAGTCGGGGTGTTTGATCTCGCACTGTCGCCGGCGTCGTCGTTGGCTGCTTCTAGCATGCAGAGCGTGTGCAGAAGCAGCCCATTGAAGAGCCACCGCTTTGACACCGCAGCAGCCTGATCATGCGTCGGGCTCCCTATATGCAGCAGAGCAGCGCACGGCTGCTATTCTTCTATTCACTTGATTTGATTTGTATATTGTCCGTACTATCGCTGTCGCCTATAAAAGCGACAGCGTGATCAATGTAACTTTAGTTGTAAGCAATAGAAACACCACAGAGCAGGAGCACTGCCTCTCTGTGGTGCGCCAATAAATCGTAGTTGAAGTAGTACGTCGTCGTCTTGTCTCCGGGGCAATATAAACACAACGTGGGGCCTTTTCAACCGCTGGACGAAACACGGGGTAATTTGGCCAATAGTGGTAATCACGTTCAAATGTATGCGTGTCTCTTTTGTAGATGTAGTTGTGAAACTTGGGGGAAAATATATGCACTCTTACCCCGATTGTTAGTTTTATCATTATTTAGCCGTTTTACCCAAATCAATTGGGTAATATTTTCATATGCAATCTGAATAGCCTTTGAACTGGCGTGCATTTTTGTGTATGGAAAAATTCAAGCTAGTGTTCGTGTGTTGAAATGTCACTTATCTCTATGGGGCAATATGAGCACCTCATGAAAAACACATAAAATCTAGTAATTTCTGTAAATTCGCCTTGCAGATCTAATACCGGCTTGATATTGAAGTAATTGAGACGTTAGAACGATGTACTGGAAGTTCACATTAATTTAGAAAAATAATTTTCAAAAACCTTGGCCAAATTACCCCGACGAACGCAAACCAAAAAAACCACATAAGACTCATCTTATTTAAATACCTTAGATACCTTTAAAACTTATTTACTTTCTATATATTTCAAGTTGATACTATAGGATTTGATGCACTATGATACATATCAAGTTTGTGTTTCATTATGTGGGATGAATTCTTCATCAAAAATCGGGTGCTCATATTACCCCGTCGGTTTAAAATCGACCCAAAAACACAGCTTTTTCCAATTTTTTTTTTTTTTTTTTTTTTGACATGTAAACACAATTTGACTAAAATTTTCACATCAATAAAGTTTAGTATTAACAAAATCATTATGGTTATACGATGTGCGGAAGTTTAAACCTTGCTTTCTGCATTTTTTGTTGACTTTTCCTTAGGGTGGCCAAATTACCCCGATTTACCCTACAAGGCTTAAAAATCTCTAAACTCGTGCTGCATGATCTTTATCCTATTTGTTTCAAGTTGGGACAAACCTATGTCGCATTGGGTAGAATGTCGCAACAAATTCAGGTTGCAACATTGTCGTTTTTGTTGCGCGATTGTTGAGTTTTGATTCACTGGTCATGAGGTATGCTTCGGCGTGGTGTTTTCTATTGGGCATTTTTATACAACTATATTGTACAGTACGCCTAACCATAATTTCACATCACTTTTATATGGAAAATCAACAAATTGTGACTTTTTTATACACCGGATGATCTACCCAAGTACTTACCAATACTTACCATATAATATGCCTTTTTTGATAATCACTTCAATAAATGTTAGTATTTTGAGCGAAATATCTTTCTTGATTTTTGGCCCAATCGATGAATTTTTGGGGAATGGATGAAGAAGCTCTCGGTGAAACCTTACCAGTAAGTAATACATTAGCACACTTCTCAGCGCGCATGAGCTCATAAGGCCACGTAACGTCAGATTTAGAAAGATTTCCCTTAGCAACCGGGACTTGCAGTGCCTTATATGGGCGCTCCACAAAACAATTTATTGATATGAAGTGCTCCGCTTGTCAAAAGGATGAAAACTCCTGCATTATAAGTCATCAAATTTAACCATTAAAAAATGTGCATACAATCGAGGTAAAATGTACATTAAATCGAAGTACATAAAATCGAGGGTCCACTAAGTCGAGGTATACCTACCTGTATATTTGGTTTAAAAGTTTTAAATGTAATACCGTTTATTTTTATTTTTCTTGGATTTCATACCTCAATTGTTAAGATATAAAAGTTTGCACGAAGATATCCCACCTAAATCACTCGTATTATTTTATTTTTGATAACAGGTACAGTTTGCATATCTGCAGCCAACTCACAGGTGGCAACATCAGTTTGTAAGCTGTTACCTATTCAAGATTGAAGGAAACAGTATTTGTTCGTAGGTATACCTAAACTATTTTGTTTAGTTTTTCGATGTACCTTAATCTGTGGATTTCACATAAATATGAATGTACGGACAGTTCAAGCAGTAATCAACTGAAAGTCATTGAGGTGGTGATTTCTTCACCTTACCAAAAAGCCTAAAATCTGAGAAAAGAATATGTGGCAAATCGCAGATGGAAACTTCCCAGTTTCGAACAACAGCTATACTCCAAGTCATCGCTGCTGATATACATATATATTTTTTTTTCTTATCAAATTTGATACAGTTCTACAATACATCAGCCAGAAACATCATTCAGCTCTATGAGTTCCTGAGATTTATTCCGATGAGTGCCAACAATATGGATTTACCGGGTCGTTCTTCTGACAAATGCGACAGCGATGAGAGTTTAGTGGTGCTTTTCCAGATGACCACTTCATCATTGGCCAGGACCGATGTCCGTTCCACAAGTTCCTTCGACCCATCAGTAATAGCTGAGCGACAGCTTTCGGAAGGCAGCGATGACAGTATCGTTTTTTGCTCAGACGATTCTGAAGAAGAGGCAGAAACAGAGGACGACAGCTGTGATGAGGATAGCGAAGGCAATGTTTCACTGCAACCAGATTCCGGCTTTGAGGAGAAGAAGGTACAATTCAATCTGCATCCGGAAGTGTACGTGATAAGGGCATGGGATTTCGCGTACCGCCAAGCACGGAAAGGAGAATGGGAAATGGCTGCGAGAGATCGAGAGCGTTTCAAAAAACGGATCCAGGAAACAGGAAATATTCTCAGCTCGGTCTTCGATAAAAATTTGCGTGATAAAGTATATGAAGAGCGGTTTAGCAGTACTACAGGTGGTGAACCAATGTAGGTGTAAGGAAAGTTTCAAAATCTGTATTAATGTTCTTTGTGATGGTTGTCTAACAACTGTATTAATTTCGTGTATACGCCTTTACTATCACTATCGATTAATAATAAACAACATAGATATTTGGCGTAGCTACTTACTTACCCTCTCAGTCCTGTGCGCCTAAAGTGTCTCGAGTAATCCAGGTTCGTTACTGTGTGCCCATGGTGATGCACAGGGCCGACATGAAAGATGTCCATATTGTCTTGGGCGATTGCTCGCATTCGCCATGGCCTGTTCTGCCTCCACTCGCATAACAGTCCCATTTGTGAAAAGTAGGAATTGAAATAAAAACAACATTGAAAGTTTAAAAGCTTGTTTCCTTATAAAACTTTTAAAAATCATCATAATTTGAACAATATTTCGATCATTTCGAAACTTTTACAAATTGTTTTGCCCCTTGTTACATTACTGTGGAAAATATCACGATCACTACAAAATTGTTCAGTTTTGTCAGTTTTGTGTTACATGATACAAAAATCCATGATGAGACTGCTATGCGGGCCGGGTACTTTCAATATAAAATTTTGATTATGGTTTTTGAAAGTACATAGAGGGGATAGACAAAATGATCGGGACAGGTAAAATTTTCATTTTTCAAAGAATGGTCAAACAGCTGTACTGCCGTGAATCGCAAGTCAGTCCCATAAGGACTGTTCATTAAAGAAAGTGGACACCTGTGTTTCAATAGAAAATATAAGTTTATTTTTTATTTAATACAATCAACATACATGTGGCCGAATTCACGTGAGTTTGAACATTTACTTCGCATTTCTTAGATTAGATTCTGCACAACTTTCTCCGTAACATTTCGTTGTGCCGCAGACCAAATTTTCTTGAAGCAATCAGCAGAGCTTGCTTCTCTTCCATCTTTCATGAGATGCCACCTTATTATTGTCCAGTATCTTTAAACAGGACGCAGTTCAGGGAATTTTTGTGGATTTTGCCATTTTTCGACAAAATCGACTTTTTCCGTCTTGAGCATCTCTAGTGTAGAAGAAACGTAATGAGCGGATGCCAGATCCGGCCAAAACAATGGAGGATCCGTATGTTTTCGATATATGGGCAGAAGTCGTTTTTAATGCATTCCTTTATGTTATTTTCACCGTTGATTGTTCCTGTTGTAAAATACGAAGTACTGTTTAAGCCGCATGAACAATTGGCTTGCCAGACCTAAAACTTTTTCCAAATTTTTCGGTTCTGATGTCCCCTATCATCCAGCACATCTGTCCCCTGCTCAGCGTTGAAAAATTGCGGTACCGGAAGTGATACTAGTACACAATTCTCAAAACGAGAACTTTTTGGAACACCATTTGTGCAGAATTTATCTGCTAGTCGCTAAGCTAATCCAATCCATCGCTCAAAATTTCTCACTTTTTTCGTTTTCTTTGAATGTGTTGCCGAAGTGAACAATGTTTTTACACACTGAGCAAAAATTCACCATTTTTTGTTTAGTTTTAACTCTAAACTATTGGTAAACAGATGTCCACTTTCTTTAATGAACAGTCCTTATGTAAAAAGTAGGCATTGAGAAAATGGCCTCTGAAGTTTTTAAATTTGATTTCTATGCGAAACTCTAAAAAATCGTCATAAATTGAAAACTTCTGCGATCATCATGAAACTTTCACATATTGTTTAAAACGTCAAAACGAAACAGTGAAAAATATAAAACTGGCCAAAATAATGTTAGGTTTTGTACTAGAGAGTGCACAAGTTCGTAATGGGACTGACTTGCGATTACATTTCATTATGGCACAAACTGACTTGGTGTTGTTTTTCAATTTTACTGAATAAACTATATATTTTTTTGCACGCAACTGAAAGATCATCCGAAGAATGCTCGAAAACGGCCATTAACTCATTTTTGCCCAAAATGCAGATGGGACTGACTTGCGATTCACGGCAGTGTAACTTTTCGAAAAAAAATGCAAAAATTTTACTGTTAGTTGATCAACTAGTTGTGCATCAATAGTCAAAATATGAGAAAGATCAGGCCGTTCTGCATGAAGTTAGAACAATTCTAGAAAATGTCATAATTATTCGATACCCAACTTTGAACTGTTATATCTCCAGATTCAATACCCCGATGGCAATGAAATTTCAAGCGTTTATGACTCATATAATGCGCTTTAAAAAAAATTGACTTAACTTGCAGAGTTGTTACAACAGCGCGGATTTCGCGAATTCCGCGGATTTCGCGATTTTTGCGGATTTGGCGCGGATTTACCCATGGAATTTGGCCCTCGCGTGGATTTGGCGCGGAATTGATTTTTGTAGTGTGTACAGCGAAATACCTATTTGAATTAGAAATTATGAAAGTAAATATTTGTTTAACCCTCCTAAGATGTTAGAGTTTTTGCACCACGATAGCGTAGTGTACGTTCAGCGTGCCTGACTGGGTCATGTTGACCTTAACATCCTACTAGTGAAGAATTTGGAACAAGTTTTTGTTTTGGTTTACGGCAATCGTTTACGAATTTCATCAGCTCTTCAAAATATTTCTTTGAAGAAATTGTTCAACGATTCTTCCAATTCCATTGCGGGTATGATGTGCATCTTTATTTAACTTTCGAGTTCTCGTTTCTCAAACAAAAATCAAATTTGTTTCTAGCAATTCCTTCGAATTTCGACTGTTGGTTATGTTGGGAGGTATGGCGTCCAGTCTTTGGAGGAATAACTCAAAAATGGATTGTTAAGCTTTCATCCGACGTTTCGGTCGCTATATTGCCCCTTTTCTGGGAATTAACTATGCTCTGTTTTATCGTAAGTATGAGCCCACTGCATAGTCCACATTCGTCCCAGACGTAACGTATCGTCCGCCGCCGGTGGCGGTGTTCCTTCAAATGTAATATCCGAAAGATATCCGTCTATCGGAAGCCGAAAGGGTAATAGTAATCTGCCCGAGTTACTGGTACAATTTTGAAAGGCACCAGCTATATATTTTGAAGAGATTTGAAGGGTATCCTAGAGGAAACTGCTAGTAAAAACTTTGGCGAAAAACTCTGGGGGATCTCTGTCGGCATTCCTGGATATATTACTGCAGGAATTCTTGGAGAAACTCCTAAAAAATCCAGGAAAACCCTGTAGGAATTTCAAAGGACTCCAGCAAGTAAATCTTGAAAATTGTCAACATTGTCCTTCTAGGATTTTTCCAGTGATTATCCATTTTAAGGGACGTTTTCCTCTGGGCAGAGGCACAACCTTGTGATCAGCTTGATTGCTGTCAGGTCTCGGGGCTTAAATGTATCTTTACTCTACAGAGAAAGATGCACACTCGTGGTGCCAAAAAGAACCGATACTTTTCGTGATCAAACGAAGAAGTGTCACGGCTCTTTTTTGTTGTTTTTGATATATTTGATTTCTATTTCCATAAGGAAGGAGGTTGTTACACAATTTATCCTTCTATTTTTTTAAATTATTATTAACCAAGCCTCCAATATTGAAGACACAAGATCAAAAACCACAAGAAGAGCTGTTTATGCTAGTTCACTAAACATGGTGCTTGATCGCCAAATTTGTTCATTTTGTGTGAAAATATTCAAAAAATAAAGTAAATCACGTTGACAATTTAATTAACAACACATTCTTTTACAGCTCAATTCGCAAAATCAATCTCCCACCTTTCCTCATCCTTAAGGCCACGCAAAATTTTAAAGCACATGGCTAAAGAGGTTGCAATACCTACTCCCAAATTCCACGGTGTATTATGGACGATGTGAGTTCTTGGACTTGCATTGGAGACTTGGCCCCATGATCCCCTTGTGCATCAATAAAATAAAATAAGATTACTCATTTTAAGGGACGTTTTCTCAGGTTTTGCCAAGTATTCTCCTTGGAAAATTACTCACTGAAGATTCATTCAAGAACTACTAAGACATTACTCAAAAAATGTTCGAAGTGATCTTATGAGAATTTTTCATTAGTATCCTTTTCAAGTTCATACTGGTTTCAAAAAATTCTTTTAAAAAAATTGTTCGGGTTACTGTCTCCAAAAATATTAAGTAATACTTAAAGAAAGCCAAGAAAGTTCCATTCTGTTTATTTCAAAGATTTTTTTTTCAGTTTCTTATAAAATTTCTTCAGTTTTTTTTTTAATATTTTTCCCACGAATACACTACCTAGTTCTTGGAATGTTTCTCCTGAGATTTTGTCTTGAAAATTCTTTTTCAAAAATCGCCCAATGGATCTTTAAGAAATGTTTTTGGAAAAAAAAATAACAAAAGTTTTGCCGAAACGTCTTCAAACTCACTTTCAGAAAGCATGAGTTGCGTTGATTTACGAATCAAAAGTTTATTCTTCATCCAGCAGTCCATTCCAGTTAAATGGATTTAATGGATTTCTTCAATAAGGTGAAGAAAGAAAAAAAATACCTTCACGCTCTCGCGGATTTGGCGCGAATTTATTTCCAGTATCGCGCGGATTTGGCGCGGATTCAAATTTAGCTCGCGCGGATTTGGCGCGGATTTTTTTCCACACTTCTCGTAACAACCTCTCTCTCTCTCTCTTCTTGGCGTAACGTCCTCCTGGGACAAAGCCTGCTTCTCAGCTTAGTGTTCTATGAGCACTTCCAGAGTTATTAACTGAGAGCTTCCTCTGCCAATGACCATTTTGCATGTGTATATCGTGTGGCAGGCACGAAGATACTCTATGCCCAAGGAAGTCAAGGAAATTTCCTTTACGAAAAGATCCTGGACCGACCGGGAATCGAACCCGTCACCCTCAGCATGGTCATGCTGAATACCCGTGCGTTTACCGCCTCGGCTATATGGGTCCTAATGAAATTATTGATAAGAAAGAAAGTTATAACGATTAAGTTTATTGTAGGATATTTTAGTAAATTGGTCTAACTTTAACCCTCTAATACCCAAATTTTTGATTTTGATCTAAATATCATTTTTCGTCATCTAAAATCGATTTAAACATGTTTTGGAAGATGATTCTTTTTAATTCTCGATTTCGTGAATTTCAGTTTTTGATTTTTCTAATTTTTATTTTTGAACATCCCCACACTTTTATATTTTTCCTGGAAGCCAATTTGGGGAACGGATTTTGAGATTTGAGATGAAAACATTTTGAGATTTTATGATTATTGTTGAAATATTATTATTTTAATTTTTTTTCGCAGGAAATTTTATTTTCCGTGTAATTTTAAGGAAAATAATTTTAGAGTATACCGTATTACCCCGCTAATACGACACCGACTGTTGTCGTATAACCGGGGTAAACTTTTAATTCGACAAACTGGTCACCCTACACCACCATGCTCATTGAAATTTGGCAACTCTATTTTTGTTTTTGTTTTGATTTCCGGCTTTGTTATAAAACATAATTTTATCAAATATTGCGGTGGCGCGAATGAAAAGCTCGTTCTTTCTACGATTGTTGCCATCCTCAGTTCATTCCGGTTGGTCTCCAGGCGGTTTGGGTGTTGAATAGCACCAACTCAGAACTTCCGAAATTTGCGACTGCAAGAGGAGTTGCTGCGGGTGCGAGTATAAGCGCAATATCAAACTGTTTTGCATTTACAGTGTACATCGCTGTGACATTTGAGCACTTTTTGATTCGACATGTGTCGTATAAGCGGGGTACGAATTAAAAAGTGTCGTATTAAAACGTGTCGAACCAGAGGAGTAAGACGGTATTCGATTCCCTTAAACTATTAAACAAGGATAGAATGATTTGGGAAAAATTTAAAATATGTTAATTGTAGCGATTCAATACAAAATAAACAATGACTTCTAAAAGGTGAGTAAAACATCAATTTTTCAATGATTTTTAAAAAATGTAAATATGCTTTAAAATACACCAAAAACAATTTTGAGATATACAGAACAGTCCTTAATATCAGCCAAAAATATAAAAAAAATGATATTTCACGAAATGAAAATTACAAATATGCTCAAACTATACCCCATCTAAAGGCGGGATTGGGTATTAGAGGGTTAATGCACTTCTCATTTCTTTTTCAATTTATTGCCGGTTATTTTGTCACGTCCTCTTGAAACATATTCATATTGAAGTCAATTGGAGGGAATTCAAATTAACTATAATAACCTTCTCGAATTTTGAACCGATGTTGAAATTTCCGATAATTTGGTGTTATATCAGAAAAATAATCTAAACGTTATAACTTTCTTCCGTGTTAACTATTTGAAGTTTTGTCAAAAGTTTTTCAAAGCTTATCATATAAGTCACGAACGAACAAAATTTCATTGAATTTGGTTCATTGAACCCGGAATTTATAACACTTCAAAGTTGGCTATCGAATAATTATGACTTTTTCTAGAATTTTTCTTACTTCATATAGAATACCGTCTTACCCCTCTGGTTCGACACGTTTTAATACGACACTTTTTAATTCGTACCCCGCTTATACGACACATGTCGAATCAAAAAGTGCTCAAATGTCACAGCGATGTACACTGTAAATGCAAAACAGTTTGATATTGCGCTTATACTCGCACCCGCAGCAACTCCTCTGGGAAGATTCAAAAATTACGTCCATCGTTTTTCGGGATTTCTAGACCCCCCCTCCCCCCTCTGTCACGCAATTTCCCTATACCCAATACACGTACTGTCACACTTTTCTAGACCCCCCCCCTCCCCCAAATGTTGGACGTAATTTTTGAACGTTCCCTCTTGCAGTCGCAAATTTCGGAAGTTCTGAGTTGGTGCTATTCAACACCCAAACCGCCTGGAGACCAACCGGAATGAACTGAGGATGGCAACAATCGTAGAAAGAACGAGCTTTTCATTCGCGCCACCGCAATATTTGATAAAATTATGTTTCATAACAAAGCCGGAAATCAAAACAAAAACAAAAATAGAGTTGCCAAATTTCAATGAGCATGGTGGTGTAGGGTGACCAGTTTGTCGAATTAAAAGTTTACCCCGGTTATACGACAACAGTCGGTGTCGTATTAGCGGGGTAATACGGTAGCTCAATCTTTCCCAAAATGGAACCATTGATGCACGACTAGTTGAACTACTTACAGTAGAAATTTGAGATTTTTATGCACTTTTCGAAAGGTTTCATTTTTTGAAAAGTGAAACTTTTGCCCGATCATTTTGTCTATCCCCTGTACATCGAAAATGATGATTATTCATAACGTAAACTCAAAAGTGCTGAAAAGTTATATGGGGCTGTCATGCACGTGCGAGAAGTGTTCTACAGTTAAATTTTCATCGACTTGTATAATTTCTTTATTGGGGCTACGCCACCGCGATAGTATGGGCACGACTCAGCCATTGACGTAACTAGGATTTTTTTCGGAAGGGGCCCAGGGGGAGGGGGCTGACTTGATATGACTTTTAAGCAGCCTGGTATGTGAATATGCAAATCAGCATAGATTTTTTGAGGAATCAAAATGACTGTTTTAGATTTCTTTCTAGTTTCGTAAACTATATGAGTATAAACAATTCCTTCAGGATTTTTTTCCATAGCTTGCCGCAGTGATTCCATCATGGATTCCTCCAGTGATTCCTTACAGAATTCATCTAGAGATTTCAGCAGACATTTCTTCAGGGATTTGTTGTGGGATATCTTTAAAGGTTCCTCCAGTGATTGTTCCAGTGTTTTTTTTTTCGAGTTTTCCTTCAGGAATTTCTCCGGAGAACCTTAAAGATATTTCTGCGAAAATTCACAGATTTCTTTATATATTTCTTCTAGAATTCCGCTAGAGATTTTTCAAATAATTCAATTTGGAATTATTCGAAATATGTTTGCAGGAATGTCTTATGAAGAGTCTTTCAGAAAATTTTACTACAGATTATTGAAAAATATTTATCCATGATAAGCAAATTTTGTACAAACAATCCTTTAGGAATCCATACAAGTATTTCTATAATGATTCGTCCAGAAATTACTGAGGACATGGATTTATTCAAATTTTTTTAGTTTTTAAATTCTTTATCCTGGTATTAATACAGAAAATCTTCCAGATATTCGCTAAGAACGCTCTTCTAAAATTCCCCAAGGAATTCCTTATGGGATTGCTTCTGGGATTCCTTTTAAGGTTTCTTCAGAAATTCCTGCAAGAATTCCTCCAGGGATTAACCCAGATTGTTCTTATATAATTCTTTCAGGAACAATGTCAGAGATTATTAACTCTTCTTGGATTTCCTCGAGGAATTCCTCCTGAAATTCTTTCAGAAAATCCTCCTGGAATTAATCCAAGGTTTGCTCCAGAAACTGCTTAGAGATTCCCTTGAGAATTCCTTTTAAAATTGCTTCTAAGTTTCCTCTAGGAATTCCTTCAGGAACTGCTAGAGGGATTCCTCCAAACTCTACCTACCCTTTCAAGGCTTCCTTCAGGATTACCTCAAGAATTTCAGCGATTTTTTCAGTACTTCCTCCTGGGATTTCTTCAGAAACTCCTCCAGGAAATTATTCAGGAATTGCTCCTTGGATTCCTTCAGGAATTCCAAGAAATAAAGAGATTCCTCCTGGTATACTTTTGCTAGGGATTCGTACAGGGTTTACCCCAGGCATACCTGCAAGATTCCTCTATGGATTTCTCCAGGAATTCTTTCAGGGATTGCTTCGCGAGTTCTTAAAGGGATTGGTCTAGAACTCCTGTAGTAATTCTTGCAGAAATTGCTCTCGGGATTTTTTTTTTTCAAAAATTTAGTCAGGGCTCACAGTCACACATTTCAGAAATCCGTCCATTATCTTTTCCAGGGATTCACCCAAGAATTTGTCCAGGATTACCCGAAAATTAATCTAACTAACTAATAACATAGACCATTTGGATCTTGTACAGTGTGACAAGTTGAGAATAATCCCCAAAAATTATCAATTTAAGCACATACAGGAGGTGGCCAAAATGTTTGGGATAGGTAACTTTTTTTTCTCCCACAAAAAACTCATCATGCGATTGTACGACATTTCCCCGAAAACCAGTTCCCCAAATGAAGTTTCCCCGATAGTTTATTCCCCGAATGTACCATTTCCCCGAAAAATGTTTCCCCGAATGTACCGTTTCCCCGAGGAGATTGCATATGCCATTTAACATTGACCCAATGCTCAACTAGGGGGATCAAGTCTTTAGGACGAAGTACACTTAGCCAAAGTACGTCAGACTGAAGTACGTTAAGCCGAATGGGCTGCTCAGCTGAAGTTCATAGGGTAGAATGGATCAGTAGGCCGTCTTTCTAATTTTCTTCATCAACAAAGTTAAAATATGTTTTCGAAGTCCTAGACAACCAGTTCATTTAGGTCCCTTGAGTTTTTTTTTTACATTCCTCGAATCTAGGGCATTCTATGGATACTGGGATATATTTCCATGATTTAACAATATTCTTTTATCCTTTCCCTTTTCTCATATACCGAAGTACTGATGATTAATTGATCACTCTGCCAACATTCCATCTGAAAATTTCGCTTCTTTTTAAAACACGCAGTTGTTTTTAGTTGTAATATTGCATTCCTTATTGGTAGTAATATATTAAACCACTGATTGTCCCAGGACAGATTTACCTTCTTTGAGAAGTCGGCTATTCTTTTGAATATTTGGTTTTTGAATATTGAATATTTGATCAAACAGAGTTTTTTTTTTTATGGTTTTCAACTCAACCGGACTGATGCCCGTCCGGCGTAATGACTCTTTCAGCCTAATGAACTAACGTACTTCGACCTGACATACTTCTGCCTGAAAATCCAACACCGTCTTTTTGGCTAAATTGATAACCTTTCACTTATTAAAATTTTCCTTCTTTCAAACATAGGCTGTTCTTTCAAGTTGAACTGCTCAATTAATCATCAGTAATTCGACTGCTGCTATATTTATTTATTTATTTTTTGTGTTTGTGACCAACTGTTCTAGTATCTATAGGCGTTATAGTAGAAATCTTTATCAAAGATTCTCCCTACTTTCATCATACATTGTTCTTTCAAAATATTGTCGGCAGTCTAACTACTAATATGTTCTGTAGAAATGTCTATTCCAAATGCTACTTCGGTCATGATTGATCCATTGATTTACAAAAAAAAACTGATGAGAGCATAACTTCAGATCTATTTGTCAAACAAATTGATATCCTTTGACTTTTCGTTTTAAAGCACATTAAACTTGTGCTCATAGACTTCCTTCGCAAGCAAGAATACTTTAAGACTTAAAGTTTAACTTTCTGGATCATGTGTTTTACAATGACAATGTACTTTAGCAGATTACTACCACAATCACGATGAATCGTTTTAAAGGTATTATGTCTTATAGTGCATTTTCATCGATTGAATATTCAAACATAAATAGAAAGAACAGCCTATGAATAAAAGAAGGGAAAATAATGATGAGCGTGATCTTAGTTGAGTTCCATATCATTTTCAATCAGAACGACAGTAAAGAACGATCTAGGGTGTCTGTACCAGTTATCGCACCTTGTATTATATACCTTGATTTGTATCTTTAACTGGTACACTTAGCCTATATTTAAAAGAAGGGCAAACCTCATTGAAGCATCATGAAGAACATTATATCTCGAAAAATTCATGATAAGAGGGAATGCACAACATCAATGAGGTGTGAAAGTTTCCATGATCTTGACATCTTTCTAAAGACTACACATCGGCACACTTTGTACTCATGCTAGCTTTCCGCTATTTTGTTCAATAAGGCCGTTACAAATATTTATTTCACTTTTTGTCCCACCACTCATGGGCTGGTCGAGGGGGGGGGGATAAAAAAAATAAAGAATAAAATCTGAAAAATATTAAAAACTCATCGGATTTCTTAAAGAATTTTTAGCTAGACCCGATATTTTATTAAAATATTTTTTATCTGCCCCCTCAAAATGCAAAATCCTGCTAAACATTTTTGAAGGGGGGGGGGGGAGACAAAAAGTCAAAATTAAATTTGTATCCACCTAACTAATACAGGCAATGGAATTATTCAAGAAAATGTTCAGAAACCAATACGAAAAATAGTACCATAAATATTTCAGGGAAGCGGTCCATTCGGGGAAACGGTTCGTTCGAGGAATCGTTTTTCGGGGAAATAACTTTCGGGGAAACTTCATTCGGGGAACTGGTTTTCGGGGAAATGTCGTACAATCCATCATGCTGTAATTTTTCATAGAGTGCATCAAAAATTCTCAAATTTTGACTCTTTGTCAACCTATTATATGTGCATCATTGGTCCAAATTTAAGCTCGATTGGTTAATCTTTCGCGAAGCTAGAACCGTTCTCGTAAAACATTATATTTTAGACAACTTATTTTTGAACTGACATATCTCGGAAACCGGGTTGAATGAAATTTTGAACGTTTATCAACAATATATTTCCCTGTAAGTGAATGTCTATCATAGATCTATGTTTTAGATGTCATCTATGCTGGCCCCCAGCTCCTCCCTCTAGCTACGCCAATGGACTCAGCCGCGATATCCTGTTGAATTACAGTTTGGCGCTTAGTAGTCGACTGACTACCATCGGTGACATCCAAAAGGAAAGGATTGGTGAACATAATAACTGCTTTAGAAAATTTGAATATCAAACATACTTCATTGATAAATTATAGTGGATGTGTTCATAGTCTGCAGCATGTCAACAAAACTATATTCTCAGGAACGTTCAAATCTATAATAATATAAACGCACTGCTCGAATTCTCAGCTCTAGTACCTAGTGCTCCAGTTTCTCAACGATAACAACACCAGCTGATGCTAAACATCACTTCTCAGCTACCTAGATGTTCCTTATATCAACCAAAATAGAGCGAAGAGTGCCCGCTCTATTCAGTCCGGGTGGGTGGCGGCAGCGTGCAACGTGCCCTTGGCCCGGGCGTCGGGACGCCGCGATATGAGAGCTGGCTTGTCCAGTTACAGTAAGAGCAGGCAGGTGACTGTATTGACTGAAGTCAATATTAGTATCGGACAACCCGAAGCTTCGCATGGCAGAATCGTTTGCTGAGTGAGTGAGTGTGTAACGCGAATGCCACAGGTTGTCCATCCATCTCTGAGGATTACATAGAGTATGAGAAAGGGGAGAAAAATTCAAGCCTGTTCCGAAAACCACCCACCCACCTACAAAACAGTGGGACTGGACAGGCACGTCCTCGTAAGGGGTTCTCAACTTATTTCTCTGGTACACTTTTCCTGAAAACCAGCCTAAAGGTAAGTCTGTTACACAATTGGTGATTTGAAGCTGCATGAAGAAGAAGAAGAAAAGCGATGATGTTTTGAAAAATCCCTACCCTATAACATAGGGGAAAATTTTAAAATGCCTCTAGAAAATCTAAAATAAAATCTACACAGATCGAAAAGATAGTGTAAATTTCTGTGACATATAATGCACATAATTGGAGCGTGGGATTTCACAGAAGTTTACATGATATGTCATGTAAATCTCATGAAATATCATGTAAATTTCCATTATATGTCATGTAATTCAGCATGACTCTGAGTTTTTACATGACATATAACACAAATGTACATGATATATCATCCCAAGTAATCAGTGAGCATTTAAGATAGCATTCTTTCAGCATTATAGTAGTCTTTACGACAAGGCATTTAATGCTAATTGACCGTATATGCGCCTATAGTGCTACCCCACGGCAGGTTTTGGCAAAATAACGGGCCGTCTGAGTGCAGCACCTTCAGGAACGTCGGATCAATATGTCAAAAAAGCGTAACGCATCGTCGAGAAAAACGAAACAAAAATAGATTTATGTCTGCTTCTCGCTCTCTCAGTGTACCCGCTTCCTCGTCCTTCCACACTCCAGCGGATGGTAGGTGGTGTTTTTTGCATGTTTCAGCAGTTATTGGTGGTTGAACTTATGATCCGGAGATTACTGCTGCTCAAGTTTCTGCTCCACGCTCCAGGATATGCTGCAGCTGTTCCGATGTCGTGCGCTGATTTTATCCCCAATATAAAGAATGAACTGAGACTGAACAGCTTTAGTTCCAAAACCCAAAACTTGTTTTCAAATGATATTTACACAAAACAGCACTTTCATTCCCTCTCCGATCTAGCATATGGTTCCCTCTTGTGAATAATCTTATGCTCTGCCAAAGCATCCACCGATTCGGCGCATATTTTCCGACGAAATGAGAAATGGTAACTTTTCGATGGCCATGTTCAAAACCAAACCAGCAGCAGCAATGTTTGCTGCGGAGTTTTTGGATGAGCAAGGGAAAACGAATAAGCAACTCAGATGTGCTAATTTGTCAACAGAGGCATAAACCTTGTTAGAAAGAGACAGCATGTGCTGTCAAACACATAACACATCTCCCATACTCTTTGCTCTTAGCATTTGAAGAGCAGTTAAACAGCATTCTGAATGCTTCCAAGCGAAAACACCTCGAGCAGTTGAAATGCTAAATAACGGCCGAAAGCTTTTGAGTAGCACAGCTTATGCTAATTCAATGCAGCTATGCATTCGAACTGCTTTAGTAGGGCAACAAGCAGTTGAAATGCTTAATACGTGGGATGTAATAACTTAACTTAACTGGTCGGCGTTAAGTCAGAGGGGACCAAGTAACAAAATTGACAAAAATGAGATTTTTAGGGCATTTGATTAGGAATTATTTAAGCTACTTGGAACATTCACCCAATTTGCTTAATGTTACAATTAACGAGAGTTATAGCACAATTTTCTTTTGATTGAACTGCAAAAATCGATAATCGTGTGCAGTCAGAGTCTCGGTCAGAGTGGACCATATGCTTGATTCCAAGAGAGATGATAAAATGTGTATTGGTTAAAATCCAATAAATAAAATAGTTTATCATCAAAATGTGATACGTTTCTAAATCGTATGACTCCCTAACGCATTTTTTAAGGATTATTGATCAAGAAAGCACGTGAAATTCTATTTTATTATGGTCAATATCGTATTTTACAGATCATCGTGTTGAACCATATTGTGGCATTTCGCGTGCAGACAGAGTGGACCATGTGTCTCTAAGAAAAATAGTTGAAATTACCTTATTCTTCGTAATCCTTTCCAAATCAAAATATGTTTGTTTAGTAGCTGTGGGGCATCATATTGAAATGTACCAATACCCGTTTCATGAACATATTGATTTTACCGATTATTTAAGAATTGTGTACTTGGTTCGCTCTGTCTGAACGAATTTTTGAAAAATGCCAGTCCTCTGAATAAATAATTGTGAACTGTGTAACTACAATATTTCAAAAACGTTCCGAACTATGAAAATACATTCAAAAGTTGTTAGCTATTAAATGTTCAAGTTAAGAATTCTTAAATAGCTCATTAATTGACTACTCTTCATGTGATATTGAACTGTTGTACTTGGTCCACTCTGACTGAACATAAAAATTGAAAATGGTAATCAACAGTGCAATGGTGCAATAACAGAAATAATATCAAATTTCAAACTTCCTGCTCACATTATACACCACTCCTATTAACTGTTGTCCTACTTGTGCATTATTTTTTCATCAAATATGTAAAAACTTGAGTGTGATCTGTAGTTGGTTAAAGATTTTCCAAAAACCGTTCAGTCAGAGTAGACTAAGTACAATCAATTACTTAGCAATTTCTCGGTTTCAAGCTTCATTTTACGTTTTTTTCGCGATCAATACAGAGCGATGCTGTGATGAATAGTTATTAAGATTTATGGCAAAAATTCAAGAACATTTGTTGAAAAACTCAAAACTTATAGAGTTGCAAACTTTAAAGTCGTTTTTCTAGAAATTAAGTAAAAGGCACATGGTCCTCTCTGACTTAACGCCGACCAACTGGAAGTTTACATGACTACCCAAGTAACCAACAAGCATTTAAGGTGGCTTCGTCATATAGCCACAGCTCAAATTTTGAAGAGCACAAATCTGAAGAACCGAAAGTACTATTGCGTTGAAAAGTTGATCGATTGGTCACCACCAGCGGGTAACCAATCGATCAACTTTTCAGCTCAATCCGACATTCGGTTCTTCGGATTTGTGCTCTTGAAAATTTGAGCTGTGGCTTCGTCATATATTCACCTTAAAATAGCATTCCTTTAGCATTATAGTAGTCTTTACGACAATGCTTTTAATGCTAATAAGCCGTATATACGCCTTTAGTGCTGCTCAACAGCAGGTTTTGGCAAAATAACGGGCTGTCTTAGTGCTACCCCTTCAGGAACGTCGTTTCAAAATGTCAAAAAAACGTAACGCCTCGTCGTCGAGCAAAACAAAACAAAAATAGATTTACACTAGTTTCTTCTTGCTCTCTCAGCGTTCCCGCTTCCTCCTCCCTGCCCACTCCAGCTCCCGCTCCTAGTTGTTGTAAACTTTTTTGCTTGTTTAGTAGTAATTGGGATTTGAACTTATGATCCAGAGATGACTAATTAAATTTGTGCTGCTTTCACGCTGCAGGATACGCTACAGATGTAGCGATGGGGTGCGCTAAATATATCCTCAATATAAAGAATGACTGGAATGCGGCTCCAATTCCAAACCTCAACACAAATTGTTTTCGAAGAGATATTTCCTTTGCATAAAGCATTTTCATTCCCTTTTCGATCTACATCATATTCCTCTTCCCTCTTTCGATCTATAACTTATTATCCGCCCAAGGAACTGGATCCTTCCGATTGGTCCATCGGCGCACTTCCTAAGCAACTGGAAACGGTAACGGTGGATGTCCGTGCTCTCAATTTAAACTAGCTACAGCAATGTTTCTGCCGGTGATTTCTGATGGGAGGGAAAAACAAATATGCAACTTTGTCAACAAAGGTCAACACCATGTAATAGAGACGGCATGAGCTGTCAAATGCATAAAATATCTTCCATGCTCTTTGCTCGTAGCATTTATAGAGCATTTAAAAAGCATTTTTATTGCTTCCGAGCGAAAACATCCCAGGCAGTCGAAATGCTAATTAAAAGCACAAAGCTTCTGAGCAGCATAGTTTATGCTATTTAATTCAAAGCAACTAAACATTCGAACTGCTTATTTAGGGCAGCAAGCAGCTCAAATGCTGAAAACGGTCTGTTGTGCGGCTTATTCAAATGCTTAGTGGTTACCTGAGTAAAATGAAGCTTACATGACGTGTAAACCTCATTATTTCTATCTGTGTAGGGTAAATGTACCAATAGTGGTGCTATTAGTAACTCCTTGTAGAAAAATAATTAAATAAAATTGATAATACTACAAAATAAAAAGCCTGAAAACGTTAATCGGTAGTTTTTCACTTAAATTTGCTAGGAAAAATGTAAAAACCATTGTTTATTACAGTTTTTGCTAATAAATCACTTGCACCAAGTATAGGTACACGGTTCCTATTATGGAGGTAAAATTTAACATTGGTTCCTATAGTGGCGCATCCCATTGAATTCTTATGACACTCACCACTATAGGAACACTACCACCACTATAGGTGCAAAGGAGCCAAAAATTTAAGGAAAATAATTGTTTAAATAGGTTTTTCGGCAAATCCTGAACACAAAACTGAATTAATGTTATTAATTAGTTATGATGCATCTATTAAAAATGTCATATGCAAGCTTTTTGTTTGAAATAGTGCTAAATTGGCACTACCACCACTATTGGTACTACCTCCACTAAGGGAGCTTTTACCCTAATTAAAAACGGTTTGATGTACGATGTAAGACTTTGGACGGACTACAAATTAAGTACATACCTCATCAAGAAAAAAATGTTAAATTTAAATTTATGTGTTCAATATCAGACATTCACTCGTAGCCGAATGAAGTATACGCCTCCACTGGCCTCGGTCCTGGGCCAATCGCTTCCATTTGCTTTAAACTTTAGAGTCCTTAGGTCCTCTTCAACTGCAAAAAGCCAACGTGTGCGCGGCCTTCCACGAAGCCAACGACCCCTTCCTGTTTCTCTGCTGAATATAATTTTAGCTTGTATAATTTTAGCTCCGGCATACTAGCAACGTGTCCAGCCTACCGCATCATGCCGTGTTGTATTCGCTTCACTATACCCAGGTAACCACTAAGCATTTGAATAAGCCGTGTATCAGCCCGTATTACGCATTTAAACTGCTTCCTGCCCTACATAAGCAGTTCGAATGCATAGCTGCCTTGAGTTAGCATAAGCTGTGCTGCTCAAAAGCTTTCAGCTGTTAATTAGCATTTCAACGGCTTGAAGTGGTTTCACTTGGGAGCATACAGAATGCTTTTCAACTGCTCTTTAAATGCTAGGAACGAAAAGGTTGGGAGATATGTTACGCATTTGGCAACACATTTTGTCTCTCTCTTACAGAGCCTATGCTTCTGTTTACAAATTTGTGCATCTTATTTGTTTCTTCATCTTCCCCTACTCATCCAAAAGCACCAAAGAAAACATTACTGGATTGGATTGGGAACTTGTCCATAAAAAAATCACCAATTATTTATCATTTCGTCGGTAAATATGTGCCGAATTGGTGGATGCTTTGGTGGATCATAGGATTGTTTGAAAGAGGGAAGAAACAATCATATTCCACAGATATTTAAAAGAAGGGATCGTAATGCTCTACCACAATGAAATATCTCAATGAAAACAAGCTTTGGATGTTGAATCGTTCGAATCGAATCGAATCATTCTTTATATTGGTGATTAAATCAACGCACGCCACCGGGACAGCTTTAGCATCGTGGATCAGGAGCAACAGAATCCGAAGCAGATATGATTAATAAATCTCCGGATCGTAAGTTCAAACCTACATCACTACAAAAATCAGCAAAAAAGTACCAGCACCGGCTGGAATATGGTAGGACGATGAAGCGGGGAAGCAGGCTGAGAGAACGAGAAGCAGACGTCAATCTATTTTTGTTTTATTTTTTGCTCGACGAGGCGTTACGCTTCTTTGACATTTCGTCACGACGTTCCTGAAGGGATAGCACTAAGACAGCCCGTTATTTTGCCAAAACCTGCTGTGAGGTAGCACTATAGGCGCATATACGGCTAATTAGCATTAAACGCCTTGTCGTAAAGGCTACTATAATGCTGAAGGAATGCTATTTTAAATGCTTACTGGTTACTTGGGTATCCATCTCTTATAGTGTAGAATTAGCATTTAAGTTAAAATACACCTTAATAAAAATTAAAAAAAAAATCTCTTTATATACCTGGTGCAATTCGTAGTTCATGCGACGCCGCCAGATGTCGTCCTCCAGTTTTTCGCCGAGTGTTGTTCGCAGCACTTTACGTTCGAGGACTCCAAAAGCTCACCGATCAACTTCTTTCAACGTCCACGTTTCATGACCGCCCACGTAACCACTAAGCACTTGAATAAGCCGTACAGTAGACCGTATTAAGCATTTCAACTGCTTGTTGCCCTACTAAAGCAGTTCGAATGCATAGCTGCATTGAATTAGAATAAGCTGTGCTACTCAAAAGCTTTCGGCCGTTAATTAGCATTTCAACTGCTCGAGGTGTTTTCGCTTGGAAGCATTCAGAATGCTGTTTAACTGCTCTTCAAATGCTAAGAGCAAAGAGTATGGGAGATGTGTTATGTGTTTGACAGCACATGCTGTCTCTTTCTAACAAGGTTTATGCCTCTGTTGACAAATTAGCACATCTGAGTTGCTTATTCGTTTTCCCTTGCTCATCCAAAAACTCCGCAGCAAACATTGCTGCTGCTGGTTTGGTTTTGAACATGGCCATCGAAAAGTTACCATTTCTCATTTCGTCGGAAAATATGCGCCGAATCGGTGGATGCTTTGGCAGAGCATAAGATTATTCACAAGAGGGAACCATATGCTATAGATCGGAGAGGGAATGAAAGTGCTGTTTTGTGTAAATATCATTTGAAAACAAGTTTTGGGTTTTGGAACTAAAGCTGTTCAGTCTCAGTTCATTCTTTACACAGATAACAGATGTTTATGCTAGTACAAATTTTTCGCAGAATCCTGTGTAAATGTTCAAAACGATATACGTTGGCCCACTACCGCCATCTACTCAACTGATTGCGACATTACATCTAACTTGTATGCAAGAATAGTTCAAAATTCCACTTTCATTCAAGATCGACTACAATCTTGAATGTAAAATTGCGTAGTGCATGCAATCTTGAAAGCGATCACTAACTATCGATCACTGCGCCATCTCTAAATGATTGCCACATGAGTTTCAGATGCTCGTTACATACAAAATGGCGGTTGAGCATTTTTACACACATTGCCAATATAAGCATAAACGTCTGTTATCTGTGTTCTTTATATTGGGGATAAAATCAGCGCACGACATCGGAACAGCTGCAGCATATCCTGGAGCGTGGAGCAGAAACTTGAGCAGCAGTAATCTCCGGATCATAAGTTCAACCACCAATAACTGCTGAAACATGCAAAAAACACCATCTACCATCCGCTGGAGTGTGGAAGGACGAGGAAGCGGGTACACTGAGAGAGCGAGAAGCAGACGTAAATCTATTTTTGTTCCCAGTACGGAGGGTTAGCCTAACATTAGCCTAATGTGAGACTAACTGGCCAGCATGTTAGGCTAACTTTTTGTCTCACTTTTGCCTAATGTTAGTCTAAAATTAGACAGATATGACACACTTTTGTTAGGCATGTTGCAAATTCGAAACATGTTTGTTAATCTAACATTAGACTAACGTTAGACATGTTTTAGTATGGGCTGTTAGACGAATGTTAGGCATAGATTTTATGCTGCTTGTTTTCATTCCAGCTGTCATCCGAGCAAGAAGTGTGATTGTAGTAGTGAACTTTTATCGGCGTTCACTACTACAACCGCACTTCTGCTTCGAATGAAAGCTGGACGAAACATATTTAATAAAAAAATCGGAGCCTGTTTTAATTTTAATTTTAATTTTAATTTTAATTTTAATTTTAATTTTAATTTAAATTTAAATTTAAATTTTAATTTTAATTTTAATTTTAATTTTAATTTTAATTTTAATTTTAATTTTAATTTTAATTTTAATTTTAATTTTAATTTTAATTAGAATTTTAATTTTAATTTTAATTTTAATTTCAATTTTAATTTTAATTTTAATTTTAATTTTAATTTTAATTTTAATTTTAATTTTAATTTTAATTTTAATTTTAATTTTAATTTTAATTTTAATTTTAATTTTAATTTTAATTTTAATTTTAATTTTAATTTTAATTTTAATTTTAATTTTAATTTTAATTTTAATTTTAATTTTAATTTTAATTTTAATTTTTAATTTATTTTAATTTTAATTTTAATTTTAATTTAAATTTTAATTTTAATTTTAATTTGAATTTTAATTTTAATTTTAATTTTAATTTTAATTTTAATTTTAATTTTAATTTTAATTTTAATTTTAATTTTAATTTTAATTTTAATTTTAATTTTTAATTTTAATTTTAATTTTAATTTTAATTTTAATTTTAATTTTAATTTTAATTTTAATTTTAATTTTAATTTTAAATTTAATTTTAATTTTAATTTTAATTTTAATTTTAATTTTAATTTTAATTTTAATTTTAATTTTAATTTAAATTTAAATTTAAATTTAAATTTAAATTTAAATTTAAATTTAAATTTAAATTTAAATTTAAATTTAAATTTAAATTTAAATTTAAATTTAAATTTAAATTTAAATTTAAATTTAAATTTAAATTTAAATTTAAATTTAAATTTAAATTTTAATTTTAATTTTAATTTTAATTTTAATTTTAATTTTAATTTTAATTTTAATTTTAATTTTAATTTTAATTTTAATTTTAATTTTAATTTTAATTTTAATTTTAATTTCAATTTTAATTTTAATTTTAATTTTAATTTTAATTTTAATTTTAATTTTAATTTTAATTTTAATTTTAATTTTAATTTTAATTTTAATTTTAATTTTAATTTTAATTTTAATTTTAATTTTAATTTTAATTTTAATTTTAATTTTAATTTTAATTTTAATTTTAATTTTAATTTTAATTTTAATTTTAATTTTAATTTTAATTTTAATTTTAATTTTAATTTTAATTTTAATTTTAATTTTAATTTTAATTTTAATTTTAATTTTAATTTTAATTTTAATTTTAATTTTAATTTTAATTTTAATTTTAATTTTAATTTTAATTTTAATTTTAATTTTAATTTTAATTTTAATTTTAATTTTAATTTTAATTTTAATTTTAATTTTAATTTTAATTTTAATTTTAATTTTAATTTTAATTTTAATTTTAATTTTAATTTTAATTTTAATTTTAATTTTAATTTTAATTTTAATTTTAATTTTAATTTTAATTTTAATTTTAATTTTAATTTTAATTTTAATTTTAATTTTAATTTTAATTTTAATTTTAATTTTAATTTTAATTTTAATTTTAATTTTAATTTTAATTTTAATTTTAATTTTAATTTTAATTTTAATTTTAATTTTAATTTTAATTTTAATTTTAATTTTAATTTTAATTTTAATTTTAATTTTAATTTTAATTTTAATTTTAATTTTAATTTTAATTTTAATTTTAATTTTAATTTTAATTTTAATTTTAATTTTAATTTTAATTTTAATTTTAATTTTAATTTTAATTTTAATTTTAATTTTAATTTTAATTTTAATTTTAATTTTAATTTTAATTTTAATTTTAATTTTAATTTTAATTTTAATTTTAATTTTAATTTTAATTTTAATTTTAATTTTAATTTTAATTTTAATTTTAATTTTAATTTTAATTTTAATTTTAATTTTAATTTTAATTTTAATTTTAATTTTAATTTTAATTTTAATTTTAATTTTAATTTAATTTTAATTTTAATTTTAATTTTAATTTTAATTTTAATTTTAATTTTAATTTTAATTTTAATTTTAATTTAAATTTAAATTTAAATTTAAATTTAAATTTAAATTTTAATTTTAATTTTAATTTAAATTTAAATTTTAATTTTAATTTTAATTTTAATTTTAATTTTATTTTTTTTTTTATTTATTTATTTATTAATGTGGATCTTTTAACTATTGTCATTCGGATCCACTAAAGTGCGATATTTAACTTTTACACATTTAACTCAAATTTTATCATACATATCGATTTTCTTAAGATATTCAATGACTTTTTTTGCTTTATCAAGATTATCTTCTAGCACATCTTGGAGATTTGTAGAAATATCTGCTCTATCTCTCTCTTCTTCTAGAACTGGACAATCGGTCATAAAGTGTTTAACTGATAATGGGGCGTTACAATGTTGGCACCTGGGGGGTTGTTCCTTTTCCATTAGGTATTGGTGAGTGATCTTTGTATGCCCAATCCGGAGTCGGGCCAGAACAATATCATCCTTTCGATTTCCGATGAATGCTGATGTGAAGGGTCTGACAGAGGGTTTAACTTCACGTAGTTTGTTGTCCCTAGTAGTTGACCATAGAGCCTGCCACCGGTTGATAAATTGATTTTTTACGATCGTTTTGATTTCATTGAGATCCACTGGAGTCACCGTAACGTAAGGATCATCCAATGCACGTTTCGCTTCATAATCCGCTTTCTCATTCCCTGCTATTCCTATGTGGCTAGGGAGCCACATGATTTGTACGTCGCTTCCATTTTCCCTTATTCTGCGATACAGTTGCAACATATCTTCTTGCCACTTACTTTTAAGTTTGTATTTTTCCAGTTTAGATACAGCACTTAACGAATCGGTGCATATCAAATATGCTCCCAATTGCTCGTTATCAATTATCCATTGGAATGCTTCTTTTAAAGCTGCACATTCTGCTGCATATATACTACTGTTCCCGTAGATCCTCTTCCGAATGACGTTGGCTTCACATACCACGCTGTAGCTACAGGCATTCTCTCGTTTTGAACCGTCAGTATAGATGCTTTTGTATATTCGATACTTAGTGGATCGAATACTAGAAAACAAGTTTCTCATTGCTGCTTGCTGTAGTCCTTCACGAGAGGCTTCCAACATTCGTTTGTCAAGAGGTATCTTGATCATGTTCCAAGGCGGTATATTAGGGACGGTGTAGTGTTCCACTGGAGGCACGTCCAGTTGTAGGTCGTCAATTATACGCATTCCTCTTAACTCTGCTGTTTCGGCGAGTTCCACTTCCGCAACGTTTTCTCCCCATATCTCGCCTGAACTTTCATCACTACTGCTACTGTAGTTCGAGGATACTTCTATTTGACCTTCAGAGTCAACTGCCCCAGCGGGGTGTTCACATGTTTTCTTGACAGAATGTAAGGCAGTTCGTTGTCTTAGAAGATTTTCAAAACTGGGGATTCCTGTTTCAACTTGTAAGCTGGAAATCGGGCTGGTTCAATTTTAATTTTAATTTTAATTTTAATTTTAATTTTAATTTTAATTTTAATTTTAATTTTAATTTTAATTTTAATTTTAATTTTAATTTTAATTTTAATTTTAATTTTAATTTTAATTTTAATATTTATTTTAATTTTAATTTTAACTTAAATTAAATTGAAATAACATTAAAATTAAATTGAAATTTAAATAAAGTAAATTAAAATTAAATTGCAATTAAATTAAAATTAAATTGAAATTAAATTGAAATTAAATTAAAATTAAATTAAAATTAAATTAAAATTAAATTAAAATTAAATTAAAATTAAATTAAAATTAAATTAAAATTAAATTAAAATTAAATTAAAATTAAATTAAAATTAAATTAAAATTAAATTAAAATTAAATTAAAATTAAATTAAAATTAAATTAAAATTAAATTAAAATTAAATTAAAATTAAATTAAAATTAAATTAAAATTAAATTAAAATTAAATTAAAATTAAATTAAAATTAAATTAAAATTAAATTAAAATTAAATTAAAATTAAATTAAAATTAAATTAAAATTAAATTAAAATTAAATTAAAATTAAATTAAAATTAAATTAAAATTAAATTAAAATTAAATTAAAATTAAATTAAAATTAAATTAAAATTAAATTAAAATTAAATTAAAATTAAATTAAAATTAAATTAAAATTAAATTAAAATTAAATTAAAATTAAATTAAAATTAAATTAAAATTAAATTAAAATTAAATTAAAATTAAATTAAAATTAAATTAAAATTAAATTAAAATTAAATTAAAATTAAATTAAAATTAAATTAAAATTAAATTAAAATTAAATTAAAATTAAATTAAAATTAAATTAAAATTAAATTAAAATTAAATTAAAATTAAATTAAAATTAAATTAAAATTAAATTAAAATTGAATTAAAATTAAATTAAAATTAAATTAAAATTAAATTAAAATTAAATTAAAATTAAATTAAAATTAAATTAAAATTAAATTAAAATTAAATTAAAATTAAATTAAAATTAAATTAAAATTAAATTAAAATTAAATTAAAATTAAATTAAAATTAAATTAAAATTAAATTAAAATTAAATTAAAATTAAATTAAAATTAAATTAAAATTAAATTAAAATTAAATTAAAATTAAATTAAAATTAAATTAAAATTAAATTAAAATTAAATTAAAATTAAATTAAAATTAAATTAAAATTAAATTAAAATTAAATTAAAATTAAATTAAAATTAAATTAAAATTAAATTAAAATTAAATTAAAATTAAATTAAAATTAAATTAAAATTAAATTAAAATTAAATTAAAATTAAATTAAAATTAAATTAAAATTAAATTAAAATTAAATTAAAATTAAATTAAAATTAAATTAAAATTAAATTAAAATTAAATTAAAATTAAATTAAAATTAAATTAAAATTAAATTAAAATTAAATTAAAATTAAATTAAAATTAAATTAAAATTAAATTAAAATTAAATTAAAATTAAATTAAAATTAAATTAAAATTAAATTAAAATTAAATTAAAATTAAATTAAAATTAAATTAAAATTAAATTAAAATTGAATTAAAATTAAATTAAAATTAAATTAAAATTAAATTAAAATTAAATTAAAATTAAATTAAAATTAAATTAAAATTAAATTAAAATTAAATTAAAATTAAATTAAAATTAAATTAAAATTAAATTAAAATTAAATTAAAATTAAATTAAAATTAAATTAAAATTAAATTAAAATTAAATTAAAATTAAATTAAAATTAAATTAAAATTAAATTAAAATTAAATTAAAATTAAATTAAAATTAAATTAAAATTAAATTAAAATTAAATTAAAATTAAATTAAAATTAAATTAAAATTAAATTAAAATTAAATTAAAATTAAATTAAAATTAAATTAAAATTAAATTAAAATTAAATTAAAATTAAATTAAAATTAAATTAAAATTAAATTAAAATTAAATTAAAATTAAATTAAAATTAAATTAAAATTAAATTAAAATTAAATTAAAATTAAATTAAAATTAAATTAAAATTAAATTAAAATTAAATTAAAATTAAATTAAAATTAAATTAAAATTAAATTAAAACTAAATTAAAATTAAATTAAAATTAAATTAAAATTAAATTAAAATTGAATTAAAATTAAATTAAAATTAAATTAAAATTAAATTAAAATTAAATTAAAATTAAATTAAAATTAAATTAAAATTAAATTAAAATTAAATTAAAATTAAATTAAAATTAAATTAAAATTAAATTAAAATTAAATTAAAATTAAATTAAAATTAAATTAAAATTAAATTAAAATTAAATTAAAATTAAATTAAAATTAAATTAAAATTAAATTAAAATTAAATTAAAATTAAATTAAAATTAAATTAAAATTAAATTAAAATTAAATTAAAATTAAATTAAAATTAAATTAAAATTAAATTAAAATTAAATTAAAATTAAATTAAAATTAAATTAAAATTAAATTAAAATTAAATTAAAATTAAATTAAAATTAAATTAAAATTAAATTAAAATTAAATTAAAATTAAATTAAAATTAAATTAAAATTAAATTAAAATTAAATTAAAATTAAATTAAAATTAAATTAAAATTAAATTAAAATTAAATTAAAATTAAATTAAAATTAAATTAAAATTAAATTAAAATTAAATTAAAATTAAATTAAAATTAAATTAAAATTAAATTAAAATTAAATTAAAATTAAATTAAAATTAAATTAAAATTAAATTAAAATTAAATTAAAATTAAATTAAAATTAAATTAAAATTAAATTAAAATTAAATTAAAATTAAATTAAAATTAAATTAAAATTAAATTAAAATTAAATTAAAATTAAATTAAAATTAAATTAAAATTAAATTAAAATTAAATTAAAATTAAATTAAAATTAAATTAAAATTAAATTAAAATTAAATTAAAATTAAATTAAAATTAAATTAAAATTAAATTAAAATTAAATTAAAATTAAATTAAAATTAAATTAAAATTAAATTAAAATTAAATTGAAATTAAATTAAAATTAAATTAAAATTAAATTAAAATTAAATTAAAATTAAATTAAAATTAAATTAAAATTAAATTAAAATTAAATTAAAATTAAATTAAAATTAAATTAAAATTAAATTAAAATTAAATTAAAATTAAATTAAAATTAAATTAAAATTAAATTAAAATTAAATTAAAATTAAATTAAAATTAAATTAAAATTAAATTAAAATTAAATTAAAATTAAATTAAAATTAAATTAAAATTAAATTAAAATTAAATTAAAATTAAATTAAAATTAAATTAAAATTAAATTAAAATTAAATTAAAATTAAATTAAAATTAAATTAAAATTAAATTAAAATTAAATTAAAATTAAATTAAAATTAAATTAAAATTAAATTAAAATTAAATTAAAATTAAATTAAAATTAAATTAAAATTAAATTAAAATTAAATTAAAATTAAATTAAAATTAAATTAAAATTAAATTAAAATTAAATTAAAATTAAATTAAAATTAAATTAAAATTAAATTAAAATTAAATTAAAATTAAATTAAAATTAAATTAAAATTAAATTAAAATTAAATTAAAATTAAATTAAAATTAAATTAAAATTAAATTAAAATTAAATTAAAATTAAATTAAAATTAAATTAAAATTAAATTAAAATTAAATTAAAATTAAATTAAAATTAAATTAAAATTAAATTAAAATTAAATTAAAATTAAATTAAAATTAAATTAAAATTAAATTAAAATTAAATTAAAATTAAATTAAAATTAAATTAAAATTAAATTAAAATTAAATTAAAATTAAATTAAAATTAAATTAAAATTAAATTAAAATTAAATTAAAATTAATTTAAAATTAAATTAAAATTAAATTAAAATTAAATTAAAATTAAATTAAAATTAAATTAAAATTAAATTAAAATTAAATTAAAATTAAATTAAAATTAAATTAAAATTAAATTAAAATTAAATTAAAATTAAATTAAAATTAAATTAAAATTAAATTAAAATTAAATTAAAATTAAATTAAAATTAAATTAAAATTAAATTAAAATTAAATTAAAATTAAATTAAAATTAAATTAAAATTAAATTAAAATTAAATTAAAATTAAATTAAAATTAAATTAAAATTAAATTAAAATTAAATTAAAATTAAATTAAAATTAAATTAAAATTAAATTAAAATTAAATTAAAATTAAATTAAAATTAAATTAAAATTAAATTAAAATTAAATTAAAATTAAATTAAAATTAAATTAAAATTAAATTAAAATTAAATTAAAATTAAATTAAAATTAAATTAAAATTAAATTAAAATTAAATTAAAATTAAATTAAAATTAAATTAAAATTAAATTAAAATTAAATTAAAATTAAATTAAAATTAAATTAAAATTAAATTAAAATTAAATTAAAATTAAATTAAAATTAAATTAAAATTAAATTAAAATTAAATTAAAATTAAATTAAAATTAAATTAAAATTAAATTAAAATTAAATTAAAATTAAATTAAAATTAAATTAAAATTAAATTAAAATTAAATTAAAATTAAATTAAAATTAAATTAAAATTAAATTAAAATTAAATTAAAATTAAATTAAAATTAAATTAAAATTAAATTAAAATTAAATTAAAATTAAATTAAAATTAAATTAAAATTAAATTAATTTTTTTTTTTTTTTTTTGAAGAGTGACCAGGTGGAGCTGCAGGACAGCTGATAGCAAAGCCTGGACCCTTTCCCAACTTTCCCCCTACTAGGACCAATACTCACGATGGACTAGACGATGTCGTCAACTTGAGCAAAGTGTGTAGTAATTAGCATTGGGTCGTAGTAGTTTTTAAAAATATTGTTTTTAACTTTTCCCATCGCACTAGTGTTTTGATCGAATGGAAGCTCCCAAGATGATTTGATAATAAACAATATTTCAATAATCGAAAATCTCCGAGGTCACTGGACAACATTCAGAGATAAAAAAAAGGGTGTCTATGTCTATGTTAACGCCTTCAGAGTACTATTCTTAAGAAATAAACAAAGAGCAAAAAGAAAAAAATGTGTCGCAGCTAATTTTAAACATTTGATATTTCTGAAAATTATTCGAAGACAGCTACCAGAGCTAGCGTTTTTAGCCGATATGGGCAACTAGTTTTTCTGACAGCTTCCCCAAACAATATTCAGATAATATCCTCAATTATTTTATAATACATTCTGAAAATTATTTCAAGCTGATTACCAATAGTGTCAATAACCGATGTTAGTCATTGACAGCACCAGCATCATCCCCAAATAACTCTCATATTAGTGTTAGATAACACTTTTTGAGCTTCCATTCGATATTGTAAAGAAATTTGTCAAAGCCTATTTGTCAAAATATAGTCAGTAATGTATCAAATTGTGTTCCTAATTTCGCTAGTCGTCTTCTGCATATCTGTGATCATCTCAGTCCAAAGTAATATTATATCCATCGTAACCCTTTACATTGTCAACCGTCCTAAGTCCTAACTAAATTCCTGCTTTTTTTGATCAGTGAAATAATACCGTCTAAGATATAAAAACAAAAAAGTTCAGTCAACTGATTTTTGTCAAAAATAAAAATGATAATGATTATTTGTCAACTTTTATAAATTCACAAAACCCATAAAAATAAGAAATACAAATATAAACTCCTATAATCAACAGTTTTATCTTTACCTAATCAGTCCATAATTTTCTAATTGTAATGAATCTAATCTGTAAGGCTGTAAGTCAACTTATCCTAGCGTCCCCTGTCCTGTGTACTTTCGATTTCAAGTAATGAATGATGAGTGTAACGCAGAGGCCTCCCCTACCCACTCTTGCGTTACGTTAAATTTAACAATTATTGTTAAATTTGAGAAAATTCAATGAACACAAAAATTAGGTCTATGCAAGCTGAATTATAACTTGTCTTGAACTTGTGATAAATGCACAACGGATACTCCTTTGGTTCCCATTAGCACTTACGGCCGATTCCTTCACTTGCGCTCAACTCGTAAACCAGATATATCTAGCTCAAAGTCCAAGCGGTGGTGAATAAACTGGCACTAAAGTGCTAATGGGTTAAGCCCTCCCATCGCGTCAAGATTGAATATCCAGGGGGAGGGAAATTAAAATTAAATTAAAATTAAATTAAAATTAAATTAAAATTAAATTAAAATTAAATTAAAATTAAATTAAAATTAAATTAAAATTAAATTAAAATTAAATTAAAATTAAATTAAAATTAAATTAAAATTAAATTAAAATTAAATTAAAATTAAATTAAAATTAAATTAAAATTAAATTAAAATTAAATTAAAATTAAATTAAAATTAAATTAAAATTAAATTAAAATTAAATTAAAATTAAATTAAAATTAAATTAAAATTAAATTAAAATTAAATTAAAATTAAATTAAAATTAAATTAAAATTAAATTAAAATTAAATTAAAATTAAATTAAAATTAAAATTAAATTAAAATTAAATTAAAATTAAATTAAAATTAAATTAAAATTAAATTAAAATTAAATTAAAATTAAATTAAAATTAAATTAAAATTAAATTAAAATTAAATTAAAATTAAATTAAAATTAAATTAAAATTAAATTAAAATTAAATTAAAATTAAATTAAAATTAAATTAAAATTAAATTAAAATTAAATTAAAATTAAATTAAAATTAAATTAAAATTAAATTAAAATTAAATTAAAATTAAATTAAAATTAAATTAAAATTAAATTAAAATTAAATTAAAATTAAATTAAAATTAAATTAAAATTAAATTAAAATTAAATTAAAATTAAATTAAAATTAAATTAAAATTAAATTAAAATTAAATTAAAATTAAATTAAAATTAAATTAAAATTAAATTAAAATTAAATTAAAATTAAATTAAAATTAAATTAAAATTAAATTAAAATTAAATTAAAATTAAATTAAAATTAAATTAAAATTAAATTAAAATTAAATTAAAATTAAATTAAAATTAAATTAAAATTAAATTAAAATTAAATTAAAATTAAATTAAAATTAAATTAAAATTAAATTAAAATTAAATTAAAATTAAATTAAAATTAAATTAAAATTTAATTAAAATTAAATTAAAATTAAATTAAAATTAAATTAAAATTAAATTAAAATTAAATTAAAATTAAATTAAAATTAAATTAAAATTAAATTAAAATTAAATTAAAATTAAATTAAAATTAAATTAAAATTAAATTAAAATTAAATTAAAATTAAATTAAAATTAAATTAAAATTAAATTAAAATTAAATTAAAATTAAATTAAAATTAAATTAAAATTAAATTAAAATTAAATTAAAATTAAATTAAAATTAAATTAAAATTAAATTAAAATTAAATTAAAATTAAATTAAAATTAAATTAAAATTAAATTAAAATTAAATTAAAATTAAATTAAAATTAAATTAAAATTAAATTAAAATTAAATTAAAATTAAATTAAAATTAAATTAAAATTAAATTAAAATTAAATTAAAATTAAATTAAAATTAAATTAAAATTAAATTAAAATTAAATTAAAATTAAATTAAAATTAAATTAAAATTAAATTAAAATTAAATTAAAATTAAATTAAAATTAAATTAAAATTAAATTAAAATTAAATTAAAATTAAATTAAAATTAAATTAAAATTAAATTAAAATTAAATTAAAATTAAATTAAAATTAAATTAAAATTAAATTAAAATTAAATTAAAATTAAATTAAAATTAAATTAAAATTAAATTAAAATTAAATTAAAATTAAATTAAAATTAAATTAAAATTAAATTAAAATTAAATTAAAATTAAATTAAAATTAAATTAAAATTAAATTAAAATTAAATTAAAATTAAATTAAAATTAAATTAAAATTAAATTAAAATTAAATTAAAATTAAATTAAAATTAAATTAAAATTAAATTAAAATTAAATTAAAATTAAATTAAAATTAAATTAAAATTAAATTAAAATTAAATTAAAATTAAATTAAAATTAAATTAAAATTAAATTAAAATTAAATTAAAATTAAATTAAAATTAAATTAAAATTAAATTAAAATTAAATTAAAATTAAATTAAAATTAAATTAAAATTAAATTAAAATTAAATTAAAATTAAATTAAAATTAAATTAAAATTAAATTAAAATTAAATTAAAATTAAATTAAAATTAAATTAAAATTAAATTAAAATTAAATTAAAATTAAATTAAAATTAAATTAAAATTAAATTAAAATTAAATTAAAATTAAATTAAAATTAAATTAAAATTAAATTAAAATTAAATTAAAATTAAATTAAAATTAAATTAAAATTAAATTAAAATTAAATTAAAATTAAATTAAAATTAAATTAAAATTAAATTAAAATTAAATTAAAATTAAATTAAAATTAAATTAAAATTAAATTGAAATTAAATTGAAATTAAATTAAAATTAAATCAATATTAAATTATAGTCAAATTATGATTAAATTGAATTAAAATTTTATTAAAATTTTATTGAAATTAAATTAAAATTTGATTAAAATTTTATTAAAATTCCATCGAAATTTTAATAAAATTTAATTAAAATTAAATTTACATTAAATTAAATTTGAAGTAGAAATAAATGAAATGAAAATATAAGTGACTCACCGACACGATGAGGACAAACTTAACGGATTGGACACTGTTCTGGTGATGACTGGTACCAGCGACGGTACGACGATAACGAACCGAACTTATTGGCCAGCAGCACCGACGGGGAACTGACGGATTGGACGACGGAACGACTGAAATGATTCTTACGCACAATTTGTTTCATTTTCTCGACCGACGAACGCGAGAGCCGCGAGCTGCCGCAATCAACAGTTTTTTTTTCACCACTTTTTGCTCAACTGTCAACGATGCGCGAAAAAATCGAACATTCAGCATAAATTCGGGGTTATGATTTATGCTCTCCAAAAATTTTCGATGAGTAACATGTCTAACCAATGCCTAACAGTGTCGAACGCCTAACTTCCTCCGTGCTGGGTTTCGTTTTTCTCGACGATGCGTTACGCTTTTTTGACATACTGATCCGACGTTCCTGAAGGTGCAGCACTCAGACGGCCCGTTATTTTGCCAAAACCTGCCGTGGGGTAGCACTATAGGCGCATATACGGTCAATTGGCTTCTTTAACGGTGTTGAGATAATTCGATATTCTGAATCTACATGTCAAACTGAGCCGAAATCCAAATTTTCATGAGTTTTGGAGTCCGGGAACCTATTTTAAAATCAATTTGAAGTTTCTATGGGAGCGATTTGTCGGATCACCCCTCGTCGCATTTTGTACTGGGCTGAGCTGTCAAGCAGTTGCCCAGCTGTCAAAAGGTGATTTCAAAAAATCTCTTTGAAATTGAGTTTAGGTACCAAAATAAAGTTCTAAAAATCTGAAAAAAATCATAGCGGCTCAGAAAAAGGTGCTCTTTTGTTTAAAAATAAAAAATCATTGATTTTTTCTTAATTTAAAAACCCAATTAGCATTAAATGCCTTGTCGTAAAGACTACTATAATGCTGAAAGAATGCTATCTTAAATGCTCACTGGTTACTTGGGCGTATAAAGCAACCGGAAGAATCAGAGACTTGTACAACGCGAGTTTTGTCTTCGTTTGCAGCCTGCGGGACTTCAGCTGGTTTCGCAGACCGAAAAAGGCCCGATTCGCAGCCGCAATCCGTCTTTTCACCTCGCGGGTAACATCATTATCGCACGTCAGTAGAGTACCAAGATAAACAAATTCGTTCACAACTTCAAACTTTTCCCCACCTAGCACCACTTCGTCACCACGGCCGGACCGACGTTGAGCACCAGCTATCATGTACTCAGTCTTTGTGGTGTTAATCGTTAGTCCAATCCTCGCAGTCTCCCTCTTAAAAGGTACAAACGCCTCTTCCACGGCCCGACGGCCGATTTCGATGATGTCGATATCGTCCGCGAAGCCCAGGAGCATATGCGACTTCGTGACAATGGTTCCGCTCCAGTGCACACCAGCTCTCCTTATCGCTCCTTCCAGTGCTATGTTGAACAGTAAGTTCGAAAGAACATCGCCCTGCTTCAGTCCGTCAAAGGTTACGAACGATGACGAAATTTCATCGCACGAATCAGTCTAATCAGCTTCGCCGGAAATCCATGTTCGATCATAATCTGTCATAACGCGTTTCTCTTCACTTAATCTACGCCGGCTTGTAATTAATAAACAGATGATGGGTCTGCAAGTTGTACTCCCGAAATTTATCGAGAATCTGCCGCAGGGTGAACATCTGATCCGTCGTTGATCGGCCCTCACCAAATCCTGCCTGATATTCGCCGACGAAGGACTCCTCAATCGACCTCAGCCTGTGGAACAGACCTCCGGACAAAATTTTGTACGCTGAATTGAGGAGTGTTATTCCTCTGTAATTCGCGCACTCCAGTCGATGCCCTTTCTTGAAAAGAGGGCAAATGAGACCATCCAACCAACTATCAGGCAGTTCTTCCTCCTCCCATATCTTCAATATAATACGGTGAAAGATTTGATACAGCTGCTCACTACCGTGCTTGAGATGCTCGGCCGGGAGTTCGTCCTTCCCAGCAGCCTTGTTGTTCTTCTAATGGCTGTCTTGAAAGCGTCTAGCGTTGGAGGTGCCACAACTTGTCCGTCGTCTTCGATTGGAATTCTTTCCGTCTTTCTTCCACTCCCACCATTCAACAATACCTCGAAGTACTCTCTCCACCTGGCAGCCACCATTGTCTTGTCTGTCAGCGAGTTTCCATTACGGTCGTTGCACATGACGGGAGAAGGCGCTGTTTTTCTCCGCATTCCATTTTCGTAAAATCTCCGCATATCATTCTGTTCCATACTCTCTTGCGTCTGAGCAATCACATTTTCCTCGTGCTCTTTTATCTTTTTGCGGTGGATTCGTTTTTCGGCTACCCTTGCTTCCCTACATATATCGCTACCTGCTCTGCCGGGTCCCCGACACCAACATCCGGCTTCTGGCAACATTCTTCTCGTCCGTTAGCCTTTGGCACTCCTCGTCGGACCACCCGTTCCTAGGTCGTCTTTGAGCAGTACCTATCATCTCCCGCGCTGCTGTACTCATCGCTCCGTGGATAAACTCCCACAGAGTGTTGAGATTATCGCTCTCGTTGATCTCACTTATCCGCTCGTCCAGCTTCTGGTGATAGTCAGCTACCATACCGTCTGCTGAAAACCGCTGGATGTTGAAACGCATCGATCGCCGGTTCCTAGAGTCCGATACGGTTGATAACCGAGCTAGAATCTTACTAACTACGAGATAGTGATCTAAGTCGATGTTGGGACCTTTAAAAGTTCTAACATCAATTACATCCGAGAAGTGTCGGCCATCTACCAGCACATGGTCGATTTGGTTGCAAATATCGCCATTTGGGTGTCTCCAGGTGTGCTTGCGGATATCCTTGCGTGCAAAGTAGGTGCTACTAATGGCCATCCCCTCAGCGGCAACAAAGTTGACTAATCTCAGGCCATTGTCATTAGTGACGGAGTGAAGGCTCTCTGTACCGATTATTGGACGGAAAAAATGCTCTCTTCCGACCAAAGCGTTGGCGTCACCGATGACAATCTTAAACACGACGTTTTGCATTCTCCATAGGTCTTGTCAAGACATTCATTAAACGCATCCTTCATATAATCGGTTTTCTCGTTGGTCGGCGCATAGACATTGATCAGGCTGTAGTTAAAGAATTTGCCCCGTATTCTCAATATGCAGATTGCTCGTTGATCGGCCTCCACCTCACAACTCGCTTCATTTGTTTCCCGATCGCTATGAATCCGATCCCATGTTCTGCCTCATCGCTGCCGATGTGGTAAATGTTATATCTCTCGATTAACGGCTACGCAGTCTTGGGATTTAAAAAACGAGTTGTTTTATTCACTCGTTTTTTAAATCCCAAGACTGCGTAGCCGTTAATCGAGAGATTCAACCATACAGTCGTATTTCAATAGCAGTAAATGTTATATTTGAACGATGTGTTGGCGACGAGATCCACCGCCCTAAATCCACGTTCACCAGTTTTGGGCCAGCCATGCACACACCAACTTTCTGCAATTCACGAGCCAAAAGGCTCACTCGTCTAGGTTCATTTAAGGTCCTGACGATCCAGGTACCGAGTTTCCAATCATAGTCCTTATCTCGTTGCCGGATCGGTTTCCGAGAGTATCGTTCGCATATTCTATTTCTTACTTCATTTTTCGTAGTACAGGTCGGACTCGATTATCCGGAGTGAGATTCTGATGATTCTCAAACATATATCTGGAGAACGGAATGCTCTACAAAGCTGAAATTTTGACATTTTCTTAAGTGAACCTTGATTACCCAAGTAACCAGTGAGCATTTAAGATAGCATTCTTTCAGCATTATAGTAGTCTTTACGACAAGGCATTTAATGCTAATTGGGTTTTTAAATTAAGAAAAAATCAATGATTTTTTATTTTTAAACAAAAGAGCACCTTTTTCTGAGCCGCTATGATTTTTTTCAGATTTTTAGAACTTTATTTTGGTACCTAAACTCAATTTCAAAGAGATTTTTTGAAATCACCTTTTGACAGCTGGGCAACTGCTTGACAGCTCAGCCCAGTACAAAATGCGACGAGGGGTGATCCGACAAATCGCTCCCATAGAAACTTCAAATTGATTTTAAAATAGGTTCCCGGACTCCAAAATTCATGAAAATTTGGATTTCGGCTCAGTTTGACATGTAGATTCAGAATATCGAATTATCTCAACACCGTTAAAGAAGCCAATTGACCGTATATGCGCCTATAGTGCTACCCCACGGCAGGTTTTGGCAAAATAACGGGCCGTCTGAGTGCTGCACCTTCAGGAACGTCGGATCAGTATGTCAAAAAAGCGTAACGCATCGTCGAGAAAAACGAAACAAAAATAGATTTACGTCTGCTTCTCGCTCTCTCAGTGTACCCGCTTCCTCGTCCTTCCACACTCCAGCGGATGGTAGATGGTGTTTTTTGCATGTTTCAGCAGTTATTGGTGGTTGAACTTATGATCCGGAGATTACTGCTGCTCAAGTTTCTGCTCCACGCTCCAGGATATGCTGCAGCTGTTCCGATGTCGTGCGCTGATTTTATCCCCAATATAAAGAATGAACTGAGACTGAACAGCTTTAGTTCCAAAACCCAAAACTTGTTTTCAAATGATATTTACACAAAACAGCACTTTCATTCCCTCTCCGATCTATAGCATATGGTTCCCTCTTGTGAATAATCTTATGCTCTGCCAAAGCATCCACCGATTCGGCGCATATTTTCCGACGAAATGAGAAATGGTAACTTTTCGATGGCCATGTTCAAAACCAAACCAGCAGCAGCAATGTTTGCTGCGGAGTTTTTGGATGAGCAAGGGAAAACGAATAAGCAACTCAGATGTGCTAATTTGTCAACAGAGGCATAAACCTTGTTAGAAAGAGACAGCATGTGCTGTCAAACACATAACACATCTCCCATACTCTTTGCTCTTAGCATTTGAAGAGCAGTTAAACAGCATTCTGAATGCTTCCAAGCGAAAACACCTCGAGCAGTTGAAATGCTAATTAACGGCCGAAAGCTTTTGAGTAGCACAGCTTATTCTAATTCAATGCAGCTATGCATTCGAACTGCTTTAGTAGGGCAACAAGCAGTTGAAATGCTTAATACGGTCTACTGTACGGCTTATTCAAGTGCTTAGTGGTTACGTGGGTAGTGATCAGTCAAAATTTCAGCTTCTTACAGCATTCCGTTTGCGAGATATTAATGTGGGTAGCGCCAGAACCCGACTCCGGATAATCGAGTCCGACCTGTATTGAAAGTCTTCGACAGGCTACCATACCGGGGTCGCGCTGCCTACATGGGGAAATTTTGGGAGGCATCAGAAGAAGATTTTCTTAGCGATGTGACAGACTTCGTCTTTCTAAAGGAATCTATAGATGATTTCCGAAGGAATCTTTGCACGAATTCATAAAGAAATCCATGAAAGATTTTCTACAAAAAACATTGAAAATGTCTAAAGGAATTCACAGAGGCATTTCTGAAGGAATCCCTGGAATCTTGAATTCCATGGTAGAGTTACTGATGAAATCTATTGAAGGATTTCTAGGCAATCCTTCAAAATGTTTTTGCAGGAATCTCAAGAAAATAAATGAAGAAAACCTTGAAACCCTCAAGGAATTATGGAAGATTATTCAATAAAATACTTGGAAAAAAAATGGGAGGAATTCTTTGACTAATTTCTGAATAAATTTCTAGATAACTTCCTGAAAGCCTCCCTGGAGGAATTTCTAAAGAAACCATTCAAGAGATTTCAAAAAGAATCTCCAGAAGATTTTTTTTTGTATTTTTAATGAGTTTTTGAGAGTCTTTGAATTAATTCTTAGATTTTTTTCAAAAAAGAAATCCCTAGTGGGGTATCTGAAACAATTTTTGGAAAATTTTCTGCAAAAAAAAAATCCGAAGAAATACCTGGTGCAATTTGTGAAGGAAATCCGGGAATATTTAATTTGTTTTGAGGGAATAAATATATAAAAAAAACTGACAGTTTTTTGGATGGAAACGACTTATATGATTTCTGTTAGATTTGCAAAAGTTTAAGCCCAAAGAAACATTTACTGGATATAATAATTGGATAAACTAAAAGAGCATCGTCTGAATATTTTTTCATTCAAAATATTTTTTGTAAACACTGTAAAATTTTTCAATGAGTGCGAAGAAAGTCCTCGGATAAACCTCAAGGCATTTCCTAGTACGAATGTTTAGGAATGTTCAGAAAGAAACTTCTACTAGTTTCGAAAACTTATTGATTTTGATTTTCTTTGATCCATAAATTACATAGACTCATTCAAACACATATTTTGTCTTGTTGTGAAAAGAAAAAAGGGGTTTTGTATTATACATAGCTTCCATGCTGAGAAATACTGGTCCACATTCACTCCCACCAGGTCGTCGACGTCCGTTTGCGCTCGTGTTCGACCAGGAGATACCATATGATTCTTATCATCCGCCCTTCCGCAGCACTTTCGCTAGCTCTTCGCTATTTTTGCCCATTCGGTGATTGTCGTCGCCCAAACGTGCGATCCATTTTAGCGCTAGCAATGTAATATTATCGACAAAGTTTTCGACCTGCAGCTACTACAACCAGTGCTGAAAATTTCATTTCGTCATATCTAAATTCAACGACCTACAGCTCATTTTAGAAGCTGAACCTGAGAATACGGTATATGAAGAACTTATGCGGCCAGACCAGTTCTGCAAGAAAGTCACGGAAAAACCGCTATTTTTCGAATATTTAAGGTAAATGTCACGGACTACCTTTGAAAAATGCCAAATGATATTCACCGTGAATATCATTGGCATTTTTTGAAAGAAGTCCGTGACATTTACCCTAAATATTCGAAAAGTAGCAGTTTTTCCGTGACTTTCTTACAGAACTGGTCTAGCTGCACAAGTTCTTCATACACCATATGCTCAGGTTCAGCTCTTAAAATGAGATGTAGGTCGTTGAATTTAGATATGACGAAATGAAATTTTCAGCACTGACTACAACCAATTTCTCCTATAAGAGGTATATACCAGTCAAGCAGTCGGCAGCTCGAAATCTTCCATACGTGTCTGACGTAGTAGCTATGAGCGCATCAATACGGTATGCCCGTGTACCACCCACCCACTCCTATCACTCCGATGTAATCTACCGACCGCACATGATTGTGGTAGACGAGATTCTAACAATATCCCATCCATGACTACAGGGGACATCCGTGCAAAACGAGCCGGGAGGGCTAAAAATTTTAATTAATTAATCTAAGATTTCCCATTTGACTTGAAAGAACAGTCAGCTGCAAAGAAATGTACTTTGGAAGATCAAAAGACGACTCTTCAGCACATGGTTTTCCGATGGAACTATTTAGGTTGATACGCGAAAGGCTGGATAGATCAAAATCATCTGTTTGGACCGCAGGCAGACGAAGCTTCTACCTCATTTGTGATCTTAGAGATGGATTGAGACGGAGATGCACTTTCTAATTTACTGATCAACATTACAGTCAAAACAGCTATTGGGAATGCTGGCGTGCAGAATAATGGCACCATTATCACGCGATTACACACATGCTTTTTGGCTTAGTTGACGATATCGTTCTCATAGGCATCGATCACAGAACAGTGTAAGTAGATTTTGCACTTGAAGAGTATAGATATAGGTAGGTACTGAGATAATTAATTTCTTTCCATTATAAACCAAGTGCAAGGTTTTAGCATGAACTGTTGAACCCAAACGGTTCAAAGTTGCAAAAAAGACAAACAAATATTCAGGGCATTCCAGAACACTAGCCTCTTAGAACATGGGGATGTGTGATATCAAGCAGCAATATCAGCTTGTATTGCTTATTAGAGACTGTTGTTCAAGCAAGCTACCAGCCGCAGCGGTAGCACCCAAGACAGAGGGAGATGCTCGTGAAGATAGCGGCTCAGATATTATTTAAGATAAGCACCAGCCACATGCATCATAGGCCTTCGGGTGTGTTTACGTAGTGTGGTGGATGCTCCCTCACTCTCTCTCGGTTAGTCGAACCGGGAGCTCAGCTCTGGGCCATCGACGTGTTCGGCAAAGTACACAACACAGAACGGACGTTAGCTGGACTGTTTGTGGAGCGCATCCGACAGGGAGTTAGATTGCGATTTGCATTGTATTGCAATGCATAAAGCCGAGAGCGATTAGAGTAAATTGTTTAATTTAATTGTAACAAATCTCGGAAAACTGTCAGGAGTAGGGCACCAACCATTTACAATTCTTAGTGCAGTCATTAATTAGTCGATCTTTTGTAGAGCATTCCAGTTGTTCATATTGCTTCCATATGGAAAGGCTGATTAAATTACTCGATTTTTCGGAGTCGTGCTCTGAAACTTTCCAAAATGTATCTAACCTGCCACATGACGTACACATGCAAAATGGTCATTGGCAAAGGAAGCTCTCTGTTAGAAATCGTGGAAGACTACTAAGCTGTGAAGCAGGCTTTGTCGCAGTGATGACGTAACGCCCTATATACATAGTTTTTTTTTGTTCGATAGCTCCATAATGTTATAGCGAAACTATTCTTCAGATATTTCACTGATAATTCGACTAATCAATAACAAACTCAACAACAACATCCTTCAAGTGTTATTGTGGAATTCTCATAACATTTCGTACAAAGCAATAAATATTTTAGATTTTGGAGCAGGTGGCTCTTTGCATGGTATTTGTAAGGTATTCGTAGAACCTGCCTATGGATCCGACCTGATATTTGGAGGTATGCCATTGCCTTCTGCTTGGGATAGGTCAGGGTAAAGAGGAGTACTAAAACAGAGGGTATGGTAGAGTGCTACTAAAATCTTTGCAAATTTTCCCAAATTTTCCGAAGCTCTGGAAAAGAGTTATTCAGTCTGTTCGGGTCCGTATGAAGTTGATCATTCAAATTAACGTCTTTTCTCGATCAGCCACTACGGATCGCCTGTTCCGGTTGTAAGAGTCCATTAAACAGGTGACCCTTAATTCATGGTGTTATGCGGCTATATGCTTACCGTGGCTTTGGAACAGAAGGTCGAAGGACAAAAGGTCGAAGGACAAAAGGTCGAATGAACAAAGGGTCTAAGGGACAAAAGGTCGAATGGGCAAAAGGTCGAATGGGACAAAACGTCGAATGAACAAAAAATTTAGTAGACCAATTTACCAGCTGGTATGTCTCGCTTATTAGACAAAACTTTTTTGACAAGTCTTTGTTGTCGCTCATTGAGAGGAACATTGTAGTGCTGTTATAGAAATCATATGCATTTCAGCCACTAACCTTTCTATAGAAATTTTTTCCTTCTTTTGTTTATAGGCTTTTCCCCAAGTTGTGTTAATGTTGCATTTATTTAATGGCAATTTAGCTGACGGGCTTGGTGGTCTAGTGGCTACCGCTTCTGATTTATATGCAGAAGGTCCTGGGTTCAATCCCTGGCCCGTCCCTTTCCTCCTACTTTGTATCTTTCTATATACTTTCTCTCTGCTCTCTACATATACAACTCATGTATATAAACATGTTCATAGCCGTCGCTAGAACAGAAACGGGTTGAAAAAGCCGTTTCCCTTCCTTCCAAACTTTCACAGCACAGTGTCACAATCCTATTAGAAAAACGCCTACAAGTTTATGCAATCAAGCGAACTGTGCCGCACATCTTCAAAATAATAAAAACACACAATTCTATCACCTTCCTCTGGTATCCACACACCAATGTGTGAACCTTCTGCCAACCAATTCCCACCAACACTCCAACATCCGCATGAATTTGTGCTGGCGCAGAGGCTCGGCCAGATGTGGATACAAACGATTGCAATCATCACTTCCTTACCCCTTCCCCACATTGACCTGCAACCTGACGTGGCAGGCGCCATTGTCGCCTAAAAATAGAAGATCACCAACGCTCACACACTGAAGATGTCTGCTAGTCCCCGGCAGTTATCTCATTGGTCCTTGTGTGAGTGTGGCTGGTCTGGCGATACTGGAGTCACAGACAAACAGACATATTACCACAGACAAACAGACATACTACTCAAATCGAAATCATCGCACGATTTAACCGTCATTTTGAAAATAAAGTGTGGTTCGGACTGTGCTCGCATGTGTCATGGTGGCGCTGCTGTGCCTACATCACCTCTCAATTTCGAAGAGAAATGAACGCGACGCCGTTCAATGTTTACATAAAATGACTCAATCATGAACCTTCATTCATGTTTTATGAATGGCTGACGCCACGGGGGAGTCGTCACCTGCAAAAATGTTACATCGAGCCGAGGGAAACAACACCTGCAAATGAATGCTTCGGATTGAGCATTAAAGAGGGTGCTAGTGAGATGCCGAACGATGTTTTTGAAGCAATTTTCTTCTAAGTAATATGTCTGTTTGTCTGTGATAGTACTTGCCTCACGATATACAAATTCATGCAATGGCAGGCAAAGAAAGCCCTTTAGACGCGGTTAGCGACGGTTAGAAGCGGATAAATGCGGATATTGCGGTTAGAAAAGGATATGTCATTCCCCTTGGTAATACCCAGAGATTTGTCCTTTTCTAATCTACAGACTGTTTGGCTTTATTTAATAGCTGTAATGATTGGAGTTTCAAATGACAATATTCCGATCTATGATTTATCCTCCTTCAACTCATAGGCTGTTCTTTCAAGTAATATTGTTTTCCATATATAACCTTAATGAATAACATTACTTTCCACCATTTATGGGCATCTCTTTCGAATTGCAATGCGGTAATAAAATGGTGCATATAAGCTATTGCAAGTTTTAGTAGACACTTTCCTATCTTCCAATAATGATTGTTTTGAAGTTGTTGAATAATTTTGGTATCATTGGTTCTATTTTTTAATCGTCGTTTTCCTCTCGAATTCTGATCACTTTTTCATGTCTTCTATTTTGTCTTTAGTCTATTTAATCTTTGTGCCCTTTTCGACCTTTTGTCCCATTCGACCTTTTGTCCCACACGACCTTTTGTCCATTCGACCTTTTGTCCTTCGACCTTATGTCTTTCGAACTTTTGTCATAGATTCGCTTACCTCCTCTTCTTGGCGTAACGTCCTCACTGGGACAAAGCCTGCTTCTCAGCTTAGTGTTCTATGAGCACTTCCACAGTTATTAACTGAGAGCTTCCTCTGCCAATGACCATTTTGCATGTGTATATCGTGTGGCAGGCACCAGAGGCGTCTCGTGACTAGCAGACTGACCTGTTCTACAGATTACATTTTTTTTTCTAAATGAAAACACATTAGAGTTATTTTATACTATGCTTGCTGTTTTTTTTTGTTTTAGTATGGGAGCATCCATTAAGTACGTCACGCTAAAATTGGAAATTTTTGACCCCCCCTCCCCCCTACGTACGGGTTTTTCCTACAGCTAATACATTACTCGTCACACTTTCACAAACCCCCCCTTCCCCCTAGGACCGTGACGTACTTAATGGATGCCCCCTATTGTGATTTTTAACATAAGCTGATTTTTATTTTCTTGTTTGTTAACCATTTTCTGAAAAATATCTTCCGCATTTTCATCACAAATAATGATGCGATTTGCATTCAGATGCGCCTTAGAGCGACTTCCGAAGTTTGGTATCTCATATAGAATTTTAGAAAAATCCATTTTCGGTGGAAGTCATTTTCTAACGTTCTTCACACACCGACGATATTTGTTTTTTTTTTTTTCAATCATGTCCAACATGCTCTCTTTTCCGCAAGTGTTCGAAATTTCCACCTCCATAAATTATTTTAGCTCGTATCATGGCCTCGAAGTTAAAATTTGGAAACCGTTGCCAACGAGCTAGCTAGAGCACATTCGGCACCCACAGCGTCATCCACGCTGGATGTAATGCATAACAAGCGCGCACGACATTCGCCTTGACGGAGGCTCTCTGAGAGAATTGCGCTGTGCGTGAAAACAATTTTTTTTAACATGGGAAAGGATAGGAGCTGCATTTTCAAATGCTTCTAAAATATTTTAGGGACCTCAGATTGAAAAAAGTGTTAATGTTTTGCAATATGCTTTCAATTAGCTACACTATAACTGGTTTTAGACAAAAAGTTTTTAAATCACAATGTTATGTCTATAATATAGCGCATCAAAATCTCATTCGATAACATTAAGAACGTTTTGCTTAAAAAAATTTCTACAAAGAATTAGAAGCATTTGAAAATGCAGCTCCTATCCTTTCCCATGTTAAAAAAATTTGTTTTCACGCACAGCGCAATTCTCTCAGAGAGCCTCCGTCAAGGCGAATTGGGTGTGCCAAAATGTGCTCTAGCTGCGCAAGTTGTTCTCAGCCTACGTAGAACGACAAACCGAGAAGCCACAAGCTTTCATTCATTTCGGGTTTTGCTACACACATGTAAACTTTCCACTGAAGAAGCTCTTTGCGTTTAGCTGTGTGCCTCTGGTATCCATCGCTTTTTTCTCTGAAGAGTATACCGAGCAGCATGCTAACAATCATTTACACACATTTGAGAACCTGATCGGTAAGCATAGCTGGCAAAGTATTTATTTAAATACTGCGCAATCAATGTTCGTTATTCCATTTTTTAGATATTGTTAAATAATCCTTTGATTTCCAACAACGATATAACATACATTTTTTAGCATTCTAAAACTGTAAATTTTCAACATGATTTGTCTTTAGTCGATTGCGCTTAGCGTGCGTGTACGCGTGAGAAGCAGGCGGGAAGCGAAAAATGGAAAGTAACGTTGACAACGCTGCTGCTGGTTCTAGACGAGTAGGGAACGTATGAGCGACAGAGTAAAGTGAAATGAATTCGAATGAACACTGCCATTCGGTGGCAAAAAAGTGAGGAAACTGTTGGTTTTGGGAACAGCATCCATCGTTCGCATGAATCGGGGAACCGGTGGCATATAGTTTCGTAGAGTCGAGCAAGAGAGAGCTGCGCAAGGCTGGCTCTCGCATGCTCTTGTTATGGTTTCTGCCGGTGGATGGCTTGGAGTCGTCTTTCGTTCTTCATAAACCGGGAACGATGTTTGCGCCTTGTGTGCAAGTTGTTATGGGGTATGTGCGGTGGGAGTTTTAAATTTAGTTTATTCTTTTGGTATATCTACTTAAAGATTATTTTACGAGTTTTATTCTTAGCCTATACCCGTTCCAAGAACAGGTCGAACATGTGGACGAGGCGCCTCTGGCAGGCACGAAGATACTCTATGCCCAAGGAAGTCAAGGAAATTTCCTTTACGAAAAGATCCTGGACCGACCGGGAATCGAACCCGTCACCCTCAGCATGGTCATGCTGAATACCCGTGCGTTTACCGCCTCGGCTATATGGGCCCTCCAGATTCGCTTACCGTGCCTAGGAATGAATGTTTAGGTTAGGGGGTCTAATAAATCCATAAATCCTAACCGCTTAACGGAGCCTGTGGAGTACTTGGGCGCCCTCCACAGCAGAGATGCCATATACAGGGAATTGCCAAAATGTTTGGGAGAGGCAACTTTTTTTTCTCTCACAAAAAAGTTCAACATGCTATAACTTTTCATAGAGTGCATAAAAAAAATCTCAAATTACGTTTGTTTGTCAATCTATTATATGTGCATCATTGGTACAAATTTGGGCTTGATTAATCTTTCGCAAAGTTAGAACCGTTCGGGTAAAACACTATTTTTTAGACAGCTCATTTTTGAACTGTCATATCTCGGAAACCAGTGAACCGAATTGGATGAAATTTTAAACGTACATTAACAATATACAAATGCTTCACAAACTATTAAAACATAGATACTTTTTGAATGTTGAAAAAAATAAAAAAAAAAATAAATTTTTGTGTGGTATTGTAAATTTGACTAATTTTCCTCTATATGGGTAAAAATTTCAACCCGGTATAACTTAATTCGCCGTGAAAAAAATATTACATTTTAAAACGTTGTATTAAGTATCAATACTTTGTTGATAAACGTTAAAAAATCATTCAATTCGGTTCACTGGTTTCCGAGATATGCAGTTCAAAATGAGTTGTCTAAAAATTAGTGTTTTACCCAAACGGTTCTAACTTCGTGAAAAACAATTCAATCGAGCCTAAATTTGTACCAATGAGGCACATATAACAGGTTGATAAAATGTCAAAATTTGAGATTTTTTGATGCACTCTATGAAAAGTTACAGCATGTTGAATTTTTTTGTGGGGAAAAAAATTGCCTATCGTAAACATTTTGGCCACCCCCTGTATACAGATTTATCTGTATTATACAGATTTTTGAAAGGTTAATCATCATCAGATTTTTGAGCTTTTATACAGATTCTGTTTTATATGAAATACAGATATTTGAGAAAGACGGGCCATTTTATTTTTGTATGGGATACAGATTTTTCTCCAAAATTTTGTATGGGATACAGATTTTTGAAAAGAGTGATACAGATTTTTTAAAAAATCATCTGGCATCCCTGCTCCACAGTATTCTGCCCTTACTGCGCTAACCGGAGCAATAGTGCAGGTGATCTTGTGTTTCTCCGAGACAATCATCAATCCTTCCTAAACCTCAACTGCGAGGCTCAATAAGAGTAGGATTGTTAGTATGTTGTTTATTAGCTTTAATAATCACCTATAGGGCTCTTCGCAGTATGCGTTTTACACAGTGTCCTCTGTGTACCTTCGCCTCTGGCGTTCTTCAATAGATACCGAATTGTTTTTTTTTATCGCTGCTGTTATTTTCTTGTGGTGTTATTTTAGAGTTTGATCATGCCTACACACTTAGAATAAATTACAGTATTCGGTGAAAAAAATCACCGAAACTGGTCTGTAAACAAGCAAACTACAGTATTACGGCGAAATCGATGAAATTGCAGGAGAAAATCGGTGAAATTTAAGAAATCACCGAAGAACCGGTGGAATCAGACAAATTTACAGGAGACCTGTGAATATTTTACCGAACAGATCGGTGATGGGATTATTTTACCGTACTACTGTAAAATGCGTTTGACAGCCACGCCGGCAGCTTCGAGCATCAGTTCTATTACAATTTGCGCATCATCTCCAAGCAAGACTCTCTTGTACAGTGGCAGCAAGTGTGGTTCCTGATCAGATGGTCATGTATTCAATCTCATCATCGACGTTTTTTATGAAAATATTGTTTTTTTTTTGTGCTCGCATAAAATCGCCGTAAATTTGTAAAATTTACCGTACGTTCAGTGATATTGAGAATTCAGTTGTAAACAAACATACCGAACGTTCTGCGATTTTTACGGTAAATTTGTAAAAAGTACCGAACGTTCCGGTAATTTTGACAGATGCACTTTCCTGAGATTCGCAGTACGTTCGGTGGTTTGAAAAATCACCGAACTTTTTACCGTACTTTCAGCTGTTGAGATTACGGTAAAATTTTACCGTAATCCGTCATTTTTTCTAAGTGTGTAGTTTGGGTAGTGGCTATGGTTATGACAGTTCAGATCAAGCTTTAGCTTAAAATAACAGCTTTAGTCCAAGAACTTTATTTTGGTAGGTTTGATTTCTATCTAGATGTCTTAGCTTTTATCAACACCTATATGGTTTCGCCTTATGCGTTTTATTCGATGTTTGCTACTTTCAGTAAAAATGAAATGGCAATCTCGTCTGTCATTTCACCGTTTCATTTGATATGCAATTATCCAGTTTTTACGCAACTGCGTTTCCGAGTACAGGTCAGACTCGATTATCCGGAGTCGGATTCTGATCCTTCTCAAACATGGCATTGTAACTTGGAAACGGAAAGCTCTATCAAGCTGAAAATTTGATATTTTTTCAAGCCAACTTTGATTAGTAATCTATCAAAATTTCAGCACATTACAAGATTCCGTTTTCGAGATATTATTTTGGGAAGCGCCAGAATCCGACTCCGTATAATCGAGTCCGACCTGTACTCGGTAAACACTTGATTAAGTTAAACTGACCTACATAGGATGGCCAAAATGTTTGGGATAGGCAACTTTTTTTTCTCTCACAAAAAAGTTCAACATGCTATAACTTTCCATAGAGTGCATCAAAAAATCTCAAATTTTGACTGTTTCTCAACCTACTATATGTGCATCATTGGTACAAATTTGGGCTTGATTGATTAATATTTCGCAAAGTTAGAACTGTTCGAGTAAAACACTATTTTTTAGACAACTCATTTTTGAGCTGTCATGTCTTGGAAACCAGTGAACCGAATTGAATGAAATTTTGAACGTATACTAACAATATGTAAATGCTTCACAAACTATTAAAACATAGGTCCTTTTTAAATGATGAAAAAAGTTATCATGGATTGACACTTTTTGGATTTTTCTTGAAAAAATGTAATTTTTTTACATCAATGTCAATGAATTTTAGTGTTGATATCCAAAGATTTTCCAATTCTGTTCTCAAATTATCTTTAATCAGATATATTAGAGCCTATTTAGATTGAAGGAAGAACACATTTAATAATTTTTGTGTGGTATTGTAAATTTGACTTATTTTCCTCTATATGGGTAAAAATTTCAACCCGGTATAACTTAATTCGTCGTGAGAAAATAGTACATTTTATAACGTCGGATCAAGTATACTAGTTTACAAAATAAAATGAAAGTCGTGAACTTCTGTCAACGACCGAAATTTTAGAAGCACAATTTAGTGCTGTTTTCTAAACCGTACTTTAAAAAAAATAAAGTAGAGCAATTTTTGAGTTTTAGCTCAATATCGAGTTTTACGACTTTTAAAAATATGGAATTTACCAAAATTCAAATATCTTGCGTTTTGTTCAACCAATTTCAAATCTTTTTCCATAAATTATAAGCTGAATACAATACCATTTGATCATCTGAATGCAGGTTTTGCGTCAGATTGATGAAATTCAAGATACTGGCGAGTTTCAGGGACGATCTTCTTAAATTTTAGCCAAATTTCCAAAAATATATCAAGAAATGTATTTTTTTTTCAATGAGAAAAAAACAATCTAAAAATTCTTTCTCAACATATCATATGTAGGCAAGTTACAGTAAAAAATTCAGCTCAATCGGAGCATTGATCACGAAGAATGAGATGTTTGAAGTGAGCGACGTTGCTTAAAAATATAACAAAAATCGATTTCAAATCATCAACCTTGTATGAAAAGTTGAAAAAATTTCCGCTCTACTGTAATTTTTTTCCTTCACGTTTTCGAACTCAGGGTATGATTCTACACCAAAAATGATCATCAGCTTACCGAGTTCAAAAATGCTGTAAACTAGTGGTATCAATATATTGTTGATAAACGTTAAAAAATCATTCAATTCGGTTCACTCGTTTTCGAGATATGACAGTTCAAAAATAAGATGTCTACAAAATAGTGTTTCACCCGAACGGTTCTAACTTCGCGAAAAATTATTCAATCGAGCCCAAATTTGTACCAATGATGCACATATAATAGGTTGACAAACTGTCAAAATTTGAGATTTTTTGATGCACTCTATGAAAAGTTTCAGAATGTTGAATTTTTTTGAGTGAGAAAAAAAGTTGCCTATCCCAAACATTTTGGCCATCCCCTGTACACTCCCGTGCAAAAGTTTGGGGTCACCCCCTCAAAAACATGGAAATGTTTTTCGGTCATGTCTCAGTCATCTTTCATTTAATCCAGTCGTTCTCAGACTCTATCGAAAGATAAGGAGTTAGATTTGATTCGTAGGTACTTTTTATAAACTTTATATGAAATTTTTAGTATAAAAAGTTTACCTAAACTTACATGTTTTTCCTAAATCTGTACGAAAAATTGTTTTCCGTGTAATTTAAAATTGGGTCGACCAAATTTTAAAATTAAAGTTGGGGTAATGATGTATTTGTGGTTTTAACACTTACAGTTATATAGGGTAGAATTCACGAATTAGTCATTTTTATCTCACCTCTATCCTCTTTCGCACTTTATATAATGAACTTAGCTTATTTAGTATGGATTTTATATACCATTTTCTACCTTAACTTAGTGCCCCGTAACGTCGGTAGATCACCTTAGAATGGTGCGTTGCGGCGTAAGATCTACCACCACATCAAATTTCTATCTTGTTATTGTTTTCATGCCTAAAGTGGCCGATCAGTGGTGAGCAGACATTCCAGGATCGAGATTTGATGTGCTTTGTTTTTTTTAATGTTTTGTTGCTAATCCACATTTTATTTCAGGAGTAATCAGGTAAATGTTTTGTTTATAAATGCTTAATAACCATGATTATGATTGTTTTTCAAACAAATGTATAATAAAACATACACAACACACACTGACATACATTACATATACATATCTCATCATATATTGGGAAAGGGAGGGACCATCAGGGCACCCGATTGAAACGATTTGGACAGGAGCTTGGAACTGCCTCCTCCTTGTTGTTAACATTTCGTGGATTGAGGGCGGGCTCTTCGACCCCATCTATTGGGAGTATTCTGTCAATCGAGGGCTTGATTTTGCAGTTGTTCGTGAGAACTCCCTTCTGGAAGGAGATTCTTTTCCCCTGAAGCGGGTTTCGCGCAAGTGTCTCTGCTTGCGGGTCCGCACAATCCTTTTTGGCCCTTCATACAGGAGAATGACTGACCACTAACAACAGCACAATCTTCATCAAATCGCTTTTCAGATTATTCCAGTGCTATAGGCAGCTGCCTTGCTACAATAGATGGTAGAACAATATCATCATCATCATCATTTTCTACCTTAACTTAGTCTAGAACAAAAAAAATGACAGTTCTCGCTAATTCTTAACGGAAGGAATTTGAAAACAAATCACTTACACACAAGTATTTCGTTTGGTCAATAGTTGGCATGCATACTGAAACAATGTGTGATTATAAACTGCTGTAATAACTATCCAGTGATGTATTAAGTAGACACGACTTTAGTTTTTCACTTCGTTTGAAAATTTACCTACCTTTAGGTGTCAAGCATGGTTTACGGAATTTAAATATAAAAAACTTCAAGAGTGTCAAACAGTATTTAATCGAAAAAAAAATCAATATTTACTCGATTACTGTACTCTTTTGTACTCTTTTATCAGAATTCTTGAATGTACTCTTTTCATGTGTAAACAATATGGTAACCCTATTCTAATGCAACATTAATTTTAAAATTTGGTCGACCCAATTTTGAATCAAACGGAAAACAATATTTCGTACAGATTTAGTAAAAACATGTAAGTTTAGGTAAACTTTTTATACTAAAAAAATCATATAAAATTTGAGAAAAGTACCTACGAATCAAATCTAACTCTATCTTTCAATAGAGTCTAAGAACGAGTGGATTGAATGAAAGATGACTGAGATATGACCGAAAAACATTTCCACGTTTTTGAGGGGGTGACCCCAAACTTTTGCACGGGAGTGTATATGCGCCATTGGTGCTAATTAAATGCAAGTTTTGACCCAATATACGGCTGATTAAATGCTTATCCCTCCTATCCCCCAGATTGTCAAAAATAAAAACAAATAATTTCCCCTGCTCATTTTACGGCTTCCTTTTCTCTACTTTTTTCTCACTCTCCTGTGGAACTTTTGAGGCTTGGGGCACGTCCTGAACTGCTGTTGCTGTATTTTTTTTGGTGCTTTCACATTTTAGGGGCCCCCACAAAAACCTTTTTTGGTTGCTATCATTAGCTTTATTTTTCATATTGCTCAAGTACTGTTCGAAAATAAGGGAAAAAAAATTGGTCATCTCTCCGAGGGGCCTCCACATCCGCTTGGGCCCCGGGCCCCCACAATCCTTAATCCGGGCCTGACCGCGCTACAGGGTAAGCTATAGATGATCAGATAAAGCGCGTTGGATTTTTGATCTATTGTGGATTTACCGGCTACTTGTATTCTACCGGTTACTTGAGTAGCCGTTATAAAATAGCCGTTTTCATATAAAAATCAACTTGATTGTCAAAAAATGAATGTCGCTGAATAGCTAGTGGCAACGAGGAATAGCGCATACAAAAAAAATATTTAAAAACATTTTTAGGTTACTCTTTTTATAAAACGGCTACTTTGGGGGCCATGCTGAAGCGACCGGTAGAATACAAGTAGCCGGTAAATCCACAATATTAAGGGCATGAGTATTACACCGGCGGCAGTTGCTTCGTTATGTTATGAACTCAGCAGGTGCTGATAATAAGATCGATTTTATAGGAAGCCAATCATGGAATTAAGTTGTCAAAGCATGTTTTCCCATTGATTTTCTTCGTTGTTATCTATTATTGACTGGACATGCGAATAATGATGACTTCTACAGCCGTTGCACGTAAATTAAAAAGTGAAAATGTGTTGTGGTTTTAGCATCACCCGTCTCTGTTAGCAGTTTCATGGCAATAAAGTAGCAGTTATGATGCCTGTTGACCAAAACATACCGTGCATTTAAATTGCTACGAAACTGCCGTCAAATTTTTAGTAACATTTGAATTGTTTACATAGGGCAGTTTAGCAGTCGACCTGCTATGATACGGCAATAAGCAGGCCGAATGCAGATATTAAACAGAAATATGGCTTATTCAAATGCTTATTGGTTACCTGGGGAACATTATGCAACTATTTTTCATTAATTAACTCGTTTCAGTTTGGTCACTGAAACCGGCGCTTTTATTGACAAAATAAAGTTTGAAATTTCGTGCACATTGAGGACGGTAAGCTACTTCCAAGAACCGTTTGTTGATTCCTTGGGCTCTGCAGTTTTGATAGTTCTGGTCAATCACGGAGTAGCAAAACGAATAATTCTATGCTGTCATGGAATTTTCTGGACTCATAATAGGGACTACAATTTGGGCGAACCGAAAGAGTTAAGAACAAACGTTTTTGAATCCCAGTTCAATAATGCACAAATCTTAAGATGTAAACAACTTACGATAGTGTAATTTTTATTTTGTACTAGTTGTCCCGGCAAACTTTGTCTTGCCGTCTTGTGGTGGTTTGACAAATGTTGAGCTCAAAACAGCACCGCACTCTAGATTGGTTTCGTTTCGATCGTGTTGATTTTCTTCCCAGCTCATGAAAATTCAGCATTTTGTCTACTTTCTTACATTTTAGTTCATTTTCTTAACTTTTTTTTTACATATAAACACAGCCACCATGAATACGAATCTAACCATGCAAGAGTCATCCCGATCGGTTCAGCCGTTCGTGAGTTTTGTTGCCTCAAAGGGACTTCAAATTCATTTATATATATATAGATAGATTTGCTCCGTCGCCATAAGCTTTAAATAAGAAGATCTGGTTTGGGTTTTCATGAGAATGGATCACTAAAATAACTAAAACGGCCGCTATAAAATGAACAGATAGCGCCACCATGCTCATAAAATCGTGAGTAGGTTCAAAAGTCGGCCATAGTGGCGGCCACTCTAATGAGCTTGATCCTTAAACGTTAGTTGAAGTTCAGCATTTGTAGATGTTGAAAGTTTAGCTAGTTTTATGGATGTAAGTATTTCAAAACCATGGTAGCTGCTGTTATTGGTTCCAATACTGTATATTTCCGAATCGTGTTGGCGGAAGCATCAATTATAAACGGCTACCATTCAATTTTTCACATTAAAAAAAGGGTTGTCAGATCTATTCGTCTGGTGTTGTTGAACACAGCAAAGTCCTGTGAAAATACAATTACCAATACGTAATCAAGGTACATTTTTGAAATACTCACAATCAAAATCAATGCACCAATTAGTATAGCCTTGGTGGCGGCTTCCAAATCTTTGGAAAACGTGATTCCGAAATGATGGGGCTCTTCGCGACATGTACATCCAGTTTTCTTCTTCACAGCTTCACCCACCACTTCACCGTCCATAGTTACAATCTGGAAATGGAAGTAATTTATAGTAAAACATTTTATGTCGACAGTTAATCCTCGCCATACATTGAACTTCACATCAGCAAACACATCAAACACCAGCCAAGGCCCTTCGATTCGTAGTATCCTCTCTCCAGAGGAATTCATCACAATGAACCGAGGCCTTCCGAAAAACCAACCCTGCTGAATTCGTCCAACGTGCTCGCCATGCGGCCCAAAGACATCCATCCGTTTCAGTCGGCAGAGGAATCGCCAAGATTTGTAAAACAGAGGCCGCCGGAACACCATTGCTTTTCGCCGTTCATTGTCCAGCAGGGCCAACTCAAAGGGTCTATTGTGGCCGAAACAGGTACGAGCCCAAAATGCTGGACCCTCTGCTGCCCGGTAAATGGTTTCGTCGGGCACGTTTTCTATCAAATACTGGTTTGTCAAAGGGGGGCCCTCTTCCATTTCCAACGATTCCCTGTGACGACGTACCAGAAGTTGATCGGTGTGCTTTAGGTTTTCTAAACCGTCCATATTTTATTGGATCTGAAACAAAAGTTCAATGAGGAGTGTATTAGCTGAATCATTTTTTTTTACGCTAGAACTGTGTTTCGTGTTAAATTGTTTCCCCGTAACGTGTGTAGATCACCTTAGAAACGGTACGTTACGGATTAAGATCTACCACATCAAATTTTGATCCTACTATTTACTGCCTATAGTGATCAGGCAATAATGTAGAAACGTTCCACGATCCCAATTTGATGTACTTTTTGAAAATATGATTATTGTTTTATGTTTATATATTTTAATTTTAAACTTCCATTATCCCGTGGGTGGTTGCGTTACGGCGTAAGATCTACCACATCAAGTTTCAATTTTGCTATTTTCCTGCCTAAAGTGGAAGCATGGATTGAAACTTGGTGTGTTTTTGTGATGTTTCTGTTTTTAAATGTTTTGGCTTTTAATGCGAACGATTTCTGTTTTTATTTGTTTATTTATTTTTTCCTCTTCAATATTGTGTTTGTCAAACATTGATTGGCTGCCCTACTAACACAAATTCCTTTTCCTTAACGTCTAGGAGATAGTTTGGGTACCCTGTATCTTCAAGTAGACGTTAAACTAACATTCCTACCCTTTCCTAGCGATTGTAAGGACGTGGCCAGATATACAATGTGATGCTTGTTTCGACCAACACGTAGAAAAAGGCTTCAGTCCCAAGCGTATTTTAGCGACACTACATGCTAGATTTTTCAAAACATATGAAGCTGAGCATTGTATAGCCACCCAGGATGTGTACAATCGCTTATGCTATGCTATGCTAGAACTGTTTTTCGTGTTAAATTGTGACATTGGCACCCATTGAGTTTCGGCACGAGTTCATTATTATAACAGTTGAATTTCGCACACGACTTTCTAGGGGTGGTATCCGGCCCTGCGAATCAACTGTGAAAACCAATTGCAACGGAATATTAGCAGCAGAATAATACGAATGGAAATCAATGGCAACGGCCCCAGAGATGAAAAAGGGCATGCGATTCGAAACTCCGTACGTGGTACTGCTGATATCTCAACTGCATTGGGAGCACCATACCATGCGTAGCATCTCCCTAATCCTTACACCTGGAGATCACCACAGCAGACGAAATCGCAAATCGACCACGTTCTGATGGACTGACTGCACTTCTTCGGTATTAGCGACAAAAAACATTCCATCATCACCCAAGAGCTTCTCCAGGGATGCCTCCATAGGAATTTCTCCAGCGATATGTATTGGAGTTCTTTAAGCAAATTTTAGAGGAATGCATACAGGAGCTTGGAAATTATTCAAGAAGTCATCCAGGAATTCTTTCACAATTTTCTTCAAGAAATCCTTCAGAAGTTCATCCTCGAATTCCTTCAAAAATACCCCTGCAGCTTATGAAATCTTTCAAAAACTCGTCCTTCGATTCTTTCAGGAATTCATCTTGAGATTTTTCCCCGAAAAGCTATCCTTGGATTTCTTCAGGAACTCCTCCAGAGATTCATTTAGGAGTTTTTTCAGGGATGTCTTCAGGGTGTTTCTTTAGAAAGTCTTACATGGATTCTTCCAAAAAAAAATGTCATGGGATTCATTCGAAAATTCCCCTGAAATGCTTCAAGGGTTTCCTCCAACTATTGGTTTAGGACTTATCCGAGGATTCCTTACAGTATTTCACCAGCCATCTTTTTCTGAAATTTGTGTAGGGATTTCTCATTTTGAGAACAATATCCAAAAAAGTTTCTTCTTGATCTTGTAGTAAACATTCTAACGAAGCAAATAATGCCAACTTTGTTGATATTTTTCCTGAAATTAAAAAAAGGGCTCTGTAAACTAGATGATTAAAATTTGAAGCTGCACAAAGCGGTCGAAAAATGTAGCAAACTAGAACAGAAACAAATATTACAAATAAAATATTTGATTTTCAAACATAATAAAAGTTACTGTATCGATAAGAAAAACATATTTCTGGATTGGTGAAAGTAATTTACACTGGAATATTTGATAAAGAATCATCATTGCGAGCCTTTTCAAAGCAAAAATTGTTGTTTCTAATTTCTCCACAACACAACTAACATTGAGTAAACGAATGTCTTAAGGTGAAGATATGACGAAGCCGCACCTCGAATTTTCAAGATCACAAATCTGATGAACCGAATGTTGGGTTTCGCTGAAAAGTTGATCGTTCAGTCCCCACCAGTGGGGTCCAACCAATCGATCAACTTTTCAGCGCAGACCGACATTCGGTTCATCAGATTTGTGCCCTTGAAAATTCGAGGTGTGGCTTCGTTATATATTCACCTTAACTACTGTTTACTGCATTCGTACGACAAGGTTTGCCATCTGAAGAATCGAATGAACTGAAAGAATAAATTATGTTCTCAAAAAAAAATGTTGTGGATTTTTCCTAGGTTTTAATGAACGAATTTCTTAGACAACTTGTTGCGAAAGCGAATGTGATAAAAAGTTGGTTATTTTTTAGTATTTACCCAGGTAACCACTAAGCATTTGAACAAGCCGTAGAGCAGATCGTATTATGCATTTGAACTGGTTGATGCCCTACATAAGCAGTTCAAATGCATAGCTGCCTTGAATTAGCATAAACTGTGCTGTTCAAAAGCTTTTGGCTGTTGATTAGCATTTCAGATGCTTGACGTGTTTTCGCTTGGAAGCATTCAGAATGCTTTTTAACTGCTATTGAAATGCTAAGAGCAAAGAGTATGAGAGATATGTTATGCGTTTGACAACGCATGTTGTCTCTCTCTTACAGAGTCTATGCCTCTGTTCATAAATTTGTATATCTGAGTTGCATATTCGTTTTTCTCTTTCTCATCCAAAGCTTCGCAGCAAACATTGCACAGCTGCTTTGAATGGACTACCCGCTTGGCGCATACCCACAGTTGATCAGCAGGAGTAAATCCATTTTGTTTTGTATGGTGAAAAGCATCTAAACTTGAATTACTTGAAATAGAAAGCTTTTACTGAAAAAATATTGGGTAGGCTTAATAGTAGTCACCATTGTGCACAACCACTACCGAATATTTTTTTCGAATAATGTATTCCACTTCGATAAAATTGCCTTTAGATGCTATTCACCTTACAATATTTTTGCGATTTATTTTTAGCGATTTTTCGCGCATAGAAGCTAGCGCCGCATTGGTCGATGCGGAGAGTAGGAAAACAGTCGATGTAGTTAATTCATTAGGAACATGGCCATCGCAAAATTATCATTTTTCATTTCATCCAAGACTTCTTCGAAAAATATGTGGCAAACCGTTGGATGCTTTGGCGGATCATTAAATTATTAAGGAGCGGGAATTATGTGGTAAATCGAAAGGGTGTAATGTGTAACGGTACATCTCTTTGAAAACAATTTTTGAGGTGTTGTAACTAAAGCTGCTTTCCACTCACTTCTTTATATTGGTGTTAAAATCAACGCACGCCATCGGAACAGCTGTAGCCTACCCTGGAGCGTGTAGCAGAAACTCGAGAAGCATAAATGATTCAGGAATCAGCGGATCGTTAGTTCAAACACCAAAAGCTACAAAAACTTTCAAAAAAAGTTCCACCTAAATCAACAGAAGTGTGGAGGAAACGGGAAGGCCGAGAGAGCGACAAACAGACGTAAATCTATTTTTGATTTGTTTAGCTCGACGAAGCGTTACCAGCGTTACGCTTCTTTGACATTTTGATACGACGTTCCTGGAAGGTGTTGCACTCAGACAGCCCGTTATTTTGCCAAAACCGACCGTTGGGTAGCACTAGAGGAGTATATACGGTCAATTAGCATTAAATGCCTTATCATAAGAGCAACTATAATGCTGCAGGAATGCTAATTTTAAATGCTTACTGGTTACTTGGGGATCACCATGTATAAATTACGTAACGCTTCATAGGAAGTGTGAAAGTCTAGTGATTTTGCTAAATGTAAAGGCGTTCCACACATATTTTAATGAGTGGAAAGGCCATCAAAAATAAAGTAATTTGAGAATGATACGTAATTTCTCAAACATACATTAGATAACACATTGTCTCAGTCATCAACTAATTTCCGAGAAGAACAACTTTTCTAAACTACTAGATGACTGAGCACCTGAAAACTTCAACTTGGCGAAAAGTTGTTAGAACAAATCGAACCCACAACAATCTCATTGTGAAATAAACGTATAACAACCCAGATCACGGGAGGTCTCAACTTATCCTATTTATCTGTTTTCAGAGTACATTACATTGGCATGAATGTTTTCTCCCTTTAGAAGGAACTGGAGAGATGGATCTGACAGGTGGTCCAAAATATGTCCACATCTGATTATGTTGAACATATTTTGGCCATACCTCAAACCACCATTTTAGTAAATATTATCGCTCCATCGAGGATAAGAACAGTTTATTTTAAGTTCTTACATGGCCCTAAATACATTCACATTCATTGGAAGTGAAAACATTTTCTCTATTTTTGATACTGAACAGCATATTTAACTGACATCCAAAATAAGTGTCATCACACAGTTGAATACTTTTCGTGTTCCAATAAAAATTTACCAAGATTTAGTAGAGATTATGTGATAAATATCATAAAACTCCCTAGGTGGGCCAAAATACCTGCCCGGTCCAAAATACCTCCACTGCCCTATATTGGAACGGATCGTGATTGTTGCCCTTCTGACAGAAATTAGTCAGCACCCCTTATTGTTTCGATTGTACTGTTGAAAGTTCTACCCCAATAAACATCAAATTTTGTAGGCATAATACACACATAATCAACTACCTGCTGAGAAAATTATATGAAAATTGGAAGAACCATTCAAAAAAGTTATGAATAGGCAAACATCGCACATGAAAAACACGAAACATTTTCACTAACACTCACCCCTATCAACACCACTCTGTAAGTATCATAACTACTTACGAAATTATCCTCCCAGATCGCTGAATTGTAGCACAAAATAACAATCTATGATGCGAATGAAAATTGGTCATGATTGTACAAAATGCTTAAAACCACGTCTGTTTGTTTTTTTTAACCACGAGCAAATGTAATGCATCGATTTTTATGAAATTTGGCTCAAATAATAAATATACACCAAAGAGTTCTCAGTCAATTTTTAGCCGATTTCACTGATTCATTACAGAGCTACAGCTGTACTTCTGTGATCCAATTATTGCGGATACTCTTTGTACATACAGGGGCCCCAAAATTCGAGAAAAAATTAGTTAGAATTCAAAATTTAATTTTACGAAGTTTAGTACATAGCAAACATAGCTGTTGACTTAGCTTAAAGGAGAAGCTGTAATTCATGTAAGCTGTAAATAATATCTGAACACATGTCACGTCAAAACAATAGTTTGTTGTTTTTTTTTTGCTCATATAAAAATAAGTGCAATAAACGTATTCCATCGAGTTCATCAACAATTACTGTCCAAGTTTTTTTTTTTTCATTATATTCCTTGATGGGTTTCTGCGGGAATTCCTTCGGGCAAAGTAAATGCTTACCTTGCCTTCGGGGATTTTACGATTTATCTAGCAGTTACTTCAAAGACTTATACAAAAACTTCTTTAAGATTACCTTTAGAACTTTTTTCGGAGATTGGTTCTGAAATTTGTCTAAGGTTTGATTTAGGAATACTTACAATAATGATTCCTTCAGGAACTCCTTCAAGCATTTCTTCAAGAAATGTTCACGAAACCCTTCAGAAATTCTTTCAAGGATTTTTTTAAAATTTGTTCAGGAATGCCTCTGCAGATTCCTTCATAAAGTCCTTCAGGATTATGTCATGAATTCCTTCAAGGAATCTTTCAGATGAACCTTGAGGAATTTCCCCAAGAGTTCCCTTAGAAATTTCTCCAAGAAAGAATCTTATAGGAGTTCCGCATGGAAATTATCTTTCATAAATTTCTGAGATCATGCTTAAAGTTATACCTGTATAGATCCTTTTTTCTAAAAGATTTTCTCGAGGATTTTTGGAGGAATTCCCGACGCAATCCTTGTAGAAATGCTTGCATGAGTTTTTGGAGGAATTTCTGAAGAAATATTTAAAGAATGAGTACAGTACAGTACAGTACAGTACTATGAAGCATACCCGTGCACAGAAGTGGCACCAAGGGAGGGGTTTTTTCCCAATTTCGGCAGAAAACGGAGGGGCGCCTAGTGTATGAAGCGTCGGTAATGGGGGGGAGGGGGGGGGGGGTTTAACACCCAAAACACATACAAACACACCCCCCCCTCCCCCCGACCATTGAGTGTTAATTGCGTTGTCCGTTGTCTAAAGTTAGTAATGTTCAGTCTGTGCGGCCTCTGGCCGAAGACGGTGTATAGTGTCTTTTTTTAAATATTTAGAAATCCCATCAGCAATTTTCTTTGGCAATACTTTTAGAAACTGTCTCAGATATTGTGTCTAAAATTGAGTTCACTATTCCTTTGGTAAAAAATTCAAGTAAATCTCCGTTAGAAGTCTCATTAAAATATCTGAGGCAATTCTTTTGAGAAATTGTTAGGCAGTTCCTTTGGAAACTTCTTTAATCATTTCTCGGCAATGCTGCAGCAATGGCTTTGCGAATTTCTTAAGATTTTAATTTCTACAGAAATTTGTTTTAAAAAAATCGTCTGCAACTTTTTGCTAGTTTTTTTTTTTTTTTTTTTTAATTTGTTGGGAATAACATCAACACTCTTCTGGAAACTTATTTACCAATTCCTATGGAAGATGAATGGTTAATTCATTTGGCATTTGCTTTGGAAATTCATTCGACGAATTTCCTGACAAAATCTTTCGAATTACCTTTTGCATGCGGATTTTTTTTCGGCAAATTCTTTTGGTTTAATCCAAAAATTTCTATAAAATTATTTTTAAGGTTTTCTTGGACTATTTTGGCAATTTCTTTGGAATTTGATTAGGTAACGCTTTTGGAAATTTTTTTTTTTTTTTTTTTTTTTTTTTTTTTTTTTTTTTTTTTTTTTTTTTTTTTTTATTTGACAACACCAACAGACAATAATGGTCCCAATGGTTGAATAAAACTAAAACTAGACAAATACATTTGTACAAAAAAAAAACATGAAAAGTGTGTTACTAATCGTTATCCGAACTAGAAAAAAAAGAGAAAAAGCTACGACGAACATTTTCACGACTTAAATTAAAATCAAACACTGAGGCCACCCTGTTGAAAGTTCGCTGAATGCCCAATAGTGCGCTGTTTAGGCCGTAATTGGTGCGCCGAAAAGGTAGTCGTAACATAGAATTATTTCGAAGCGCCCTGGGACGAACGTTTAGATTGACAGCTTCTAGGATAGCGGAGCAGTCAATCCGACCCTGTAAAACATCTGCTATGAATAGTGACCTAGAGACGTTCCTGCGTACTTGAAGTGTGTCCAGATGAATCAATCGACATCGACTTATGTAGTTGGGTAGCCTATGAGGATCACGCCAAGGCAGACGGCGAAGAGCGTAACGGAGGAAGCGGCGCTGGACGGACTCGATCCTCTCAATCCCATTTTGGTAATAAGGATGCCATACAACCGAGCAGTACTCAAGTATTGATCGAACCAACGAGCAATAGAGTGATTTGAGGCAGTATACACTGGTGAAGTCTTTAGCGATACGAAAGATGAACCCCAATGTACGAGACGCTTTTTCCACGATGTACGAAACATGGCAATTAAACTGCAGCTTATCGTCTAGGATAACACCGAGATCCTTTATGCGATCCACACGTTGGATTACTTTATCGCGAAGCTTGTAATTGAAGATGACGGGGTTACGGATTCGAGCGAAAGTTATAATAATTTCTCGGCAATAATATTTGAAATTGATTTAGATTATTATTTTTGAAAATATCTACACCATGACTCTTCAGAATTCATTGGACAAATGATTTGGAAATTTATCAGGCGACTCCTACGGCAGCATTGAAAGTTTTACCGGCAATTTCTTTGCTTATATATCTGCCAATTACTTTTGTAATTCTTTCAAAAGTTCCTTTAGAAATTCATTCCACAGGTACTTTGATAATTCCTTAGTCAATTCGTTTGTAAATTCAAGTAGCAATTTTTGCAAAACTTCTCCGGTAATTCCTCAAGAAATTCCTTTGGTAAAAATTCCGTCTGTTTTTACTTTTGAAGTTCTATGAGATACATTCTTGTGAATTTAAAGAGATAACCCAAGAATTTACAACGGAATGGCGGAAGAGAATTTTGAAAGAATTTCTTAAGGAATTAAAAATAAATAAATATGGTGATTACCAGAGAAGTTCACAAACAATTTCATTAAAAAAATTTACAAAGCAATTTTTAAAAATATTTTAAGAAATTTCAATAAAGTTTCTTGGAGGAATTTCTGTGAGAATTCTTGAAAGAGTTCTTATATTTTTGTTTGTATTTCTAAAGGAGGAGTTCCTGATTCCTTTAAAGGCTTATTGAAAGAAATTTCTTAACCCTCGAGCGATCGCGCTGTTGTATTTTGTACAACACGTTGAAAAAATCTCGCTTTTTGTACTCAGCATTAGCGTGGTGCTGACGCAGGTAGTCAACCGCGCGAGTTACGGAAGGTTAAGCATTTTTAGCAAAAACACTCTAAGCATCCTCGGGAGAAGTTCCAATAGAATTTCTTGGAGAAATTTGTGTAAAAATCTTCGAAAAATCTTGCAGGAGTAATTATTTAAATACATGAAGAAAGTCTTGCATGAAAGAATTTCCGAAAGAATTCTTGTACAAAATTATTCGTAAAATACCTCGAAAAAGAATGAATGAATGAATGAATGAATGAATCTCTTAGTAAAACATTAGAGAAACTCTTTGAATAATCCACACAGAAATTAAAAAAAAAAGCGTTGCAGGAATTTTTTAAGGGGTCTTTGAAGGATTTTAGCAAGGAATCTTTGAAAAAAAAATCATAAGAAATCTTCACAGACAAATTATTCTCAGTCTGTCAGTTGGCCACCACAGCCAGCATCACGCAAATGTTGAATACAAAAGTCGAGATTTTTTCTACGTTTTGTACAAAATATAACAGCGCGATCATTCGAGAATTAAATGTTTAGATTTATCATTGTATAACTTAATCATTTTATTGATTGATTGATTTATCTTCATTTGACAGACTTTCAGTCCTTGGCTGGTTCGTCTCTCGTAATCATTTTATGGCTATATCGGTGTTTTTCTACTCAAAGTATAAGGGAGTAGAGATCAAAGTGGATAATGAAATGATAGATATGATAGAATTCGCTAGGTAGCGAACACGTGTGAAAATTTTATAGAAGGTGAAATTAGGCAAGTAGGCCATGCATTGAACGAATACAACGAATGCGTGAAACTTCTGCCGTACGACCTGTGCTTTAACAGATCGGCTTGGTAGGTAGTTCATACCACCTTACCAGGCAAAAGTTTCAGGCACCCGACTGCCTATGTATTGTTCTGTTTTCATCACAAGTTCTAACCTAGCGAATACTTAATCTATATTATTAAGTAAATAATATCTATCATTTCATTATCCACTTTGATCTCTACTCCCTTATACTCTGAGTAGAAAATGACCGATATAGCCATAAAATGATTAAGTTAAATATATAATACGGTCGATAAATCAGAATCTGATTTATCATTGTAAAATATATGCATCTATAATTTTCATGAGACCCCGCAAATTCGGTTCCGCACTGGGCCCCAAAATTCCTAGCTACGCCACTGCGCCGCACTAAAAATACCATGTGCAAGATGCTATAAGATCGATGGTCCTCTGCGGACATCCGACTTGGGCCATGCTCGAGGAGGATTTCCAAGTACTTGGAGTGTTCGAGCGACGAGTGATAAAGACGGTGTGTGGCAGCAAAGGATGAACCATTCTGCACTTTACGGTGAATCCAACATCTTGAAAGTGGTTAAAGTTGGACAGATACGCTGGGCAGGGCATGTTGCGAGAATGCCGCGGACAAACCTGATAGATAGAGTGTGATCTGAGCTGCAGCTGTAAATCGAATATTATATGGCAGCAAACTTGTGACTAAGTGTTATCATGAATTTGATGTTAAACTAAATAAATAATTAATGCCTCTAATGTAAATAGATTGCAATGTGTTACATTCTTATATGTTGTTACATTTACATTTTACGATAAATAATGAATAAGTAATGTACATGATTTATTTGCAAATAAGTAGGTACCAACACCACATCGTTAGCGAGTTTGAGTAGACTTTGAATACGCACTGCTTACCTCTCAATGTCCTGAATGGTTGTGATGATTTTGACGAGCTTCATGCTTTGTCGCATCAGTGTTACATACTAATAGTAATCTCCCATTAGTGCATACCAAACAAATAACTCTCGAATAGTGAAATATTGTTCTATCATGATTGCATTGCATTCGATCAATAATTAACGATAATTTGACTCACACGGTGTGCACTGCACTGCACTGCACATGTATAATTATGCGCATAGATATTCGGTCTAATTGGGCATGCGATTGAACTTGGTATGTGAAAAGTCGCATACAAATTACTTTATTTGCCGAATTCTACTATGTCATATAATATGCACAAATCAGTTTAATTCAATTGAAGTATTCAATCAAGTTTTTAAACCCATAAACAAATTGCAAGCAATGTTTCCAACGAAACAATTTATTCAACCCATCAGATCCGATAACTGCAGCGCTGCAACCATACTCAACCACCCACAATCTTGCCTTATTAAAGTCATCCTATCATTATTGCCTTTGTGGGTGGCTTTAATGGCAGTTTTATTCAAATCATTTCCCCTGTCTAGGGTTGTTAGCTCGATCCTTGTGGTGCTCCAATTTCATCCACACGAGCCCTGTCTGTCGCCCCTCCCAACTGACTGCCTCTCGCTGCAATGATGGCACATGGCTGGTAAGCAAAGGAGTTCCTAGGTCCTACATCGTACTCGTCATATAAAACCGAATCGCGAAACGCGAGTCCTAGGGGAGATGTCAAACATCGCACATCACTTCTTTTCCAACCAAACGTTTTCCACCTATAGTGTCGCCATCACGAAGTTTAGCCGTCCTCGAGTGACAATTTTATTTACTTCTTTAACCTCGGAGATACCACCTATTCTGTCGGATGGGGAAAGCGTGGATGATGATGAAGGGTAGGTGTCAACGAATTGTTAGCAACATGCAACAGGCTGTTCTTCTGTTATCAAGCGCTTCGTAAAACGTGACCATCGCAATTTGTTTCGGTTCCAATATCAATTAGGAATATTGAACATTATGGTGAGGAAAAGCGAAGGGAATGTTCGTGGTTCGTGGGATAAGTTGCGCATGCGTTCAATTGGGCTTTGGGACTCATTCTCATGAGTGGACAAGTGAGTTTCTGAGTAGACAGGATAGTACACTATAATACTGAAGATTAACCTTTGAATAACATGTTATTGGTATTGGGTTGTAATTTAATAAAGTTAGGATTTTTTCGATATTTGATGGGTCGCCGCAACTCATTTCGTCGAATTAACGCCAAATGGAGTACTTATCTAATGTTCTCAAATGACTACAGTACTTTTTCGATTATATCACTAATGAAAAAAATAATCGCGTGATATACTGGAGCGTGATAAAATTGAAACAATTTTTTTGCGAGTGTTTTTATTACTCAAGATACACCTAAATACAGAAAAGCAAATAAAAATCGAACGAAACATCAAACCACGCAATGGAAATTGAAAATTTCAGGCAGCATTTTGAAAAATAAATTTAGCCAACCGTCAATAAAGATCAAGAAGTCATCCTAGACTGTATTTATGCTGCATGAGCCTCTGTACGAATTTGCCCTGTCCTGCTCACTCCCACAGAAAATTTGAAAACAGCGCGCACAGTAAAAGTCACATTTGACTTTTACTGTGCGCGCTGTTTTCAAATTTTCTATGGGAGTGAGCAGTACACCAGATTCGTGCAGAGGCTCATTGTAGAGCAGTGTGAAGATATCCCCTCAACGCCTCAAGTCATTAGTGAAGACGAAATGGAGCCACATGAAATGGAAAGCATGAAATGAAATGGCACTCAATAGTTTGCTCGAGTGAGCCTGCAATGAGTAGCATTTTCACTCTTGAGTATTATTTAAGTTATGACATCCATGCTATCGGTATTTGCATGGTAGCAATTGGCCCGCACTTATATGAAAAACAAAAATTTCCAAAAATACCAAGTCTTACCTCCTAAATCAGTAGTTTTGGACTCCCAGAAGCTACGTTTAAAATTTGAGCAAAATAGGTTGAGCCTAAGGGGGCGCTCAAAACGCTGAAGTTTGTATGGGAAAACTTGGCCAAATGTATGCAGAAATTTTATGTTTTCGAATTTTGTCGCTAGGTGGCAATGATCAAACCCTTTGGTATAATTATAGGTGACTATATTTCAAACAGCTTTGTCGCGAAGTGATCCGACGGCTGTGAAAAAAGTTATACCCTAGACAAAGTAAGGCAAAGTATTGAGATTTCATTATTGATATTATCCCGAGCAGAAAGAAATAGCAACTGAATAACACATCAAGGTATTCATCTCAAATACTATCATACCCCGGTATGTCCCTCATTAGGTGTACAAAAGAGGCAAAATAACAAAAACTAATACCATAATTTTGTATGAATAACACCTAGAAAATAACAAGTAATGTTATTTCAATAATGAATGCATACCTAAAATTTAGAGTGCTGTATTTGTTATCCATAAGGTATGAATAGCAAAGCATGTGAACAATTGCAAACAAAGTGATGAACAATTGCGAACGCAATTCCATTTTAAGCTTGAATTTTGACATTTTGTCAAATTAACTTTGATTGAAATTAGTCAAAATTGCAGTTTTACACAGCTTTTCGTTTGTTAGGTAAATATTTGAGATGCGGTAGAATGCGATTCTAGATAATCGAGTTCAGTACCCGGTCTGTAATTCCTTATCACCTTTGTCACTGAAACCATTTAGGGTAGAAGCATCAGTTCTAGCCATAATCCAGATTGAAACCTTTCATATTGGCATATTGGTAGTTTTAATTGGTTAATTTGTATTTTTTTAATGGTTTCCTCTAGATTGACCAAAACAGGTGCCCGAACCCTACTAATGTGCAAAAGTAGCATACTTATGACAATTCATATGTCCTATTTAATGTGGAATATGTACTTGAAAATATTTCTATCAATTATCATAGCGTGATTAAATTGAAAAAAAATACCGTGCTAGAATCGAGAGTGATATAATGGAGCGTGATTAAATAGAACCGTGACAAAATTGAAAAACCACTGTATATTTTCTAGGATTGATCACCACATGACTTTATAAATAACATACAATTCCTATTTGAGGATTTGTTGAACAGAGTTAAGGAGAATACAAATATGGCTACCACAATGGCCGACTTGGTCCCCTACTCACGTTTTCAAGAGTACCAATCTTGAAAATTCGTAAACAAATGCTCTCGATTTGGAAAAAACTGTCTCTTTACGCAAGCGAGCAAAACCAGGTGAATAATTTGTACCAGTTATGGCTAACCCCATAAAGAATGCATGCAAATAATGCGAAAAGGAACCGAAGTTATAAAATGTAACCATGACTGGTACAGAGTTCCTATCATTGGCACACGCTGTAATAAATACTAAAAGTAGTTTTGGCTCCGTTTCTATATTTTTCCTGTAAAGTATGGAAACTAAGCTGTCTTTTAACTTCTTGATGACAATCGTTGGTCTTCTCGTTATTTTTGTATAAATAGCTTTCCTTAGGTAGTGCCATAATTGGTACACGCACCCTACTTGGGTTTTAGACCCCAAGTTGTACACTCAGGAAAATTGCCTCATACTTAATGGCAAATATCCATGTGCCAAACCACATCCAAAGTATATGCAACCAATACCCGATTACTCAGGCAAATTAGCGCATCAATAGTATGTGCTCTAAATTGTATGAGTCCCTGCTGTATGGTGCCTCATCAAAAGTATGAGTCGCACTAATGGTAAACATTTGTTTACACCCATTGCAAAAATCCATGTCCCGGACACATAGAAGGAATGAAGATTTTTTTTTCCCAGTGTACCAAAAGTACGCCGGCATTGCCCGAAGGCCATACAAGCTTTCTTGATTCTGAACTCAGAGGTGTCCAGGAAAGCTTGGAATCAAGAATGACTCCAACGTACTTTACCTGTTCAGTCACATTGATTTCAGAATCAAAGAGACGCAACCCGAGTAGAAGTAAAAATCAGAACAATATCATCATTTGATATTCCTCAGTGAAGTATTGCGCGCAAACCCCAAAATTTTATTCCCACCTTTGGGTTTCCGCGCCGAGGACCCAGCGCCAGATTCGGCGACAAAGAGAGCTGACAGCAGTCGCCGGGCAGTTGGCAATCCTGAAACTTGACGGCGGTCGCCCGTTAGTCATGAGAGTGGATTGTTGTCACGCAAATAGAGCTTTTCGCTGAAAATGCATGTGTATTGAGGTCTTGTTGACAGATTTTCTGCTGTGTTAGTGTGAAATTCAGTGATTTCCTGTATCGCGTAAGCCTTTGCTGGAAGGAAACGTCATGTTGCTCAGCGAAGCAAGGAAAATGTTCTATTGCAGAATATTAATACAATTTACACCCAAAATTTGTAAACTGACGTAATGTTATGGAAAATAAAATTGAATAAAGGCTATTTTGCATATTTTCCTAAACTAAGAGAGCACTTTTCTCTAGATGATTTCACATTTCATGCTCTTTCTCTGAATAGGAAGCAATCAGTGAAGTACTAGATTGAAAGTAGTGAGCTGGATTTTTGTATGGTGAGATGATCAGTTCTCCATTTCTGCAATGAAATGGTGCAAACAACGTGGGTTATATGGTTTCTTGCCTAATTTGATGCTGTTTGAGCAAAAGTTTGGGTAACTGTGTTGTTGAAGTTGCAAGAAATAAATAATACAACAACACAGTTACCCAAACTTTTGCTCAAACAGCATCAAATTAGGCAAGAAACCATACAACCCACGTTGTTTGCACCATTTCATTGCAGAAATGGAGAACTGATTGTAGAAGAAGAGCCTATAACAATATAAAATTAAAATGATATTGGTTAGGAAGGAGCAAAATAGTTTCTCGCAGTGTATCAATTCTCAGAAAACTGCATGCACACGGAAATCCTGTTCCAACGCTTGCGATTCACGGAAAGCGAGCATCCGAAATCCTGCTCTGGTCTGGGCGCGCGCTGGTGCCGAGGAAGACAGAAACGAGCTGGATGGATGACGAACAAAGGGAAGAAAGAGAGAGGTTATAGATAGGATTCACTGTGCTGTGCCCTTGAATGAAAAATCAGTTTTGAGATAGATGTTGTTGAGAACGGTGTGTGTCTCTCGCGGTCGTGAATAAAAAAAAAGAAAAAGGTTGAAAAATGAAAATTGTTAATTTATTTAAATAACGGGGAAAAATCCTACAATGGCGCATGGCGGTAGTAGTGATTTCTATATTTAAAGCAGTTATATAATTAGTTCGTTTATCGTATTTCTGAAAAGAATAATGTTTAGAATCGAGCAGTGTGCGTAGCTTGTACTTTGATGATGGTGGTAGCTGTGGTGGAAACGGTAGTGAAACAGGGTCGAAGAGTTATGTTTCTTTGGTGAGTGCATTATTGAACTGGAGATGGTTGAGAGGTGGAATGAAGTGAAAAATGGGGATGCTCGAAAATATGTATGCTGTGCATTCCACAGGAAGAGGTAGGTGCAGGTGTTATTTTATCAACAACAAGAAGCTCCTATAGCTACAGCGGTAAAGGCGTGGGTGTTCAAGCTGGTGGTGGGGGATGACAGGTTCGAGTTTGTATTTGTCCGAGACGATGCAAACCAAAAAGAAGAAGAAGGGGGTTTATTGTTGTAACGGTACATGTTTGTTTTTTTCTCTATGTAATCGTTTCTGTTTTGTTCTTTTCATTCTTGAAGAAGTTGAGCCTGGTCACCCCAATCAAAAATAAATTGATTGAAATCTGAACTTGTGATGTGTAGAATGAAAAAAAGTTGGAAGGCAGACAGAAGGCGAGACAGATAGTTACCGTCGAGTAGTGTTTTTTCGAGAAATCAAGCATAATTTTTCAAATCGACGTATCTAACTTTTTCACTGATCTGAGTAAATTCATGGTCAATGTTGACGACCATTTCACTAAAATAGTTTTTTATAAAAAGACTTCATAAGTTTTTTCGTGCTTAACATCACCAGGGATTTAGCACGCACTAGGTAAGAAACAAAACCTACTCATTCCATATCATTTTCAGAATGAATTTTGACAAAAAATACACATACATCGGGTTGGTTAGAGATACGTCATGCCAGATACGTCGCTTTTGTATGGTGCCAGTTTGGTGTATCTGTTACTTTTGATTTTGGGCTAGATACGTCGTTTGGTTTTCTCATATATCAAAATGGTGTATCTATCAGTAAAGTTGTGAACATTAAAATAGTTAGATACGTCGTTTCGAAAAATATGCTTAGTTAAACAAATTAAGCAATAAATCATCAAACAGTGATGTGGATTCTTCAATTTGCTTTATGAATCATGCATGCAGCAGTTAACCCGGATTTGTTACATTCTCGAGTTACGTCGGATTGAAAAGTTATGCTTGAAATGCTTGAATCGTTAATGCGCTGATACCTGAGCGACTTCGTGCGTCTCTTATAATTGGAGAGTTGAGAGTTCTTCTGGAGCCTGGTAAGCTCCCTCCAAGAGAGCAAGATCAAAATCAGCGTTAAAGAGGTACAATTTATAAGTGAGACCGGGAGACTAGTATGGTAATCAGATTGGAAATTTCTGATTTTGTGCTTGACGGATTCTTCTGGAGCCTGGTAAGCTCCAAGAGAGCAATATCAAAATCAGCGTTAAAGAGGTAGAATTTGTAAGTGAGACCGGGAGACTAGTATGGTAATCTGATTGGAAATTTCTGATTTTGTGCTTGATGGATTCTTCTGGAGCCTGGTAAGCTCCCTCCAAGAGAGCAATATCAAAATCGGTAGTTGTGTTAGAGAGGTAGAATATGTAAATAAGACCGGGAGACTAGTATGGAAATCAGATTGGAAATTTCGGATTTTGTGTTTGACGGATTCTTCTGGAGCCTGGTAAGCTCCCTCCAAGAGAGCAACATCAAAATCAGCGTTAAAGAGGTAGAATTTATAAGTGAGACCGGGAGACTAGTATGGAAATCAGATTGGAAATTTCTGATTTTGTGCTTGATGGATTCTTCTGGAGCCTGGTAAGTTCCCTCCAAGAGAGCAATATCAAAATCGGCAGTTGCGTGAGAGAGGTAGTATATGTAAATAAGACCGGGAGACTAGTATTGTAATCAGATTGGAAATTTCTGATTTTGTGCTTGACGGATTCTTCTGGAGCCTGGTAAGCTCCCTCCAAGAGAGCAAGATCAAAATCAGCGTTAAAGAGGTAGAATATGTAAGTGAGACCGGGAGACTAGTATGGTAATCAGATTTTGTGCTTGACGGATTCTTCTGGTGCCTGGTAAGCTCCCTCCAAGAGAGCAAGATCAAAATCAGCGTTAAAGAGGTAGAATATGTAAGTGAGACCGGGAGACTAGTATGGTAATCAGATTTTGTGCTTGACGGATTCTTCTGGTGCCTGGTAAGCTCCCTCCAAGAGAGCAAGATCAAAATCAGCGTTAAAGAGGTAGAATTTGTAAGTGAGACCGGGAGACTAGTATGGTAATCTGATTGGAAATTTCTGATTTTGTGCTTGATGGATTCTTCTGGAGCCTGGTAAGCTCCCTCCAAGAGAGCAATATCAAAATCGGTAGTTGTGTTAGAGAGGTAGAATATGTAAATAAGACCGGGAGACTAGTATGGAAATCAGATTGGAAATTTCGGATTTTGTGCTTGACGGATTCTTCTGGAGCCTGGTAAGCTCCCTCCAAGAGAGCAACATCAAAATCAGCGTTAAAGAGGTAGAATTTATAAGTGAGACCGGGAGACTAGTATGGAAATCAGATTGGAAATTTCTGATTTTGTGCTTGATGGATTCTTCTGGAGCCTGGTAAGTTCCCTCCAAGAGATCAATATCAAAATCGGCAGTTGCGTGAGAGAGGTAGTATATGTAAATAAGACCGGGAGACTAGTATTGTAATCAGATTGGAAATTTCTGATTTTGTGCTTGATGGATGCTTCTGGAGCCTGGTAAGCTCCCTCCAAGAGAGCAATATCAAAATCGGCAGTTGCGTGAGAGAGGTAGTATATGTAAGTGAGACCGGGAGACTAGTAAGGTAATCTGATTGGAAATTTCTGATTTTGTGCTTGATGGATTCTTCTGGAGCCTGGTAAGCTCCCTCCAAGAGAGCAACATCAAAATCAGCGTTAAAGAGGTAGAATTTGTAAGTGAGACCGGGAGACTAGTATGGTAATCAGATTGGAAATTTCTGATTTTGTGCTTGACGGATTCTTCTGGAGCCTGGTGAGCTCCCTCCAAGAGAGCAAGATCAAAATCAGCGTTAAAGAGGTAGAATTTGTAAGTGAGACCGGGAGACTAGTATGGTAATCTGATTGGAAATTTCTGATTTTGTGCTTGATGGATTCTTCTGGAGCCTGGTAAGCTCCCTCCAAGAGAGCAATATCAAAATCGGTAGTTGTGTTAGAGAGGAAGAATATGTAAATAAGACCGGGAGACTAGTATGGAAATCAGATTGGAAATTTCGGATTTTGTGCTTGACGGATTCTTCTGGAGCCTGGTAAGCTCCCTCCAAGAGAGCAATATCAAAATCGGCAGTTGCGTGAGAGAGGTAGTATATGTAAGTGAGACCGGGAGACTAGTATGGAAATCAGATTGGAAATTTCTGATTTTGTGCTTGATGGATTCTTCTGGAGCCTGGTAAACTTCCTTCAAGAGAGCAATATCAAAATCGGCAGTTGCGTGAGAGAGGTAGTATATGTAAATAAGACCGGGAGACTAGTATTGTAATCAGATTGGAAATTTCTGATTTTGTGCTTGACGGATTCTTCTGGAGCCTGGTAAGCTCCCTCCAAGAGAGCAAGATCAAAATCAGCGTTAAAGAGGTAGAATATGTAAGTGAGACCGGGAGACTAGTATGGTAATCTGATTTTGTGCTTGACGGATTCTTCTGGTGCCTGGTAAGCTCGCTCCAAGAGAGCAAGATCAAAATCAGCGTTAAAGAGGTAGAATTTGTAAGTGAGACCGGGAGACTAGTATGGTAATCTGATTGGAAATTTATGATTTTGTGCTTGACGGATTCTTCTGGAGCCTGGTAAGCTCCCTCCAAGAGAGCAAGATCAAAATCGGCAGTTGCGTGAGAGGTAGTATATGTAAGTGAGACCGGGAGACTAGTATGGTAATCTGATTGGAAATTTCTGATTTTGTGCTTGATGGATGCTTCTGGAGCCTGGTAAGCTCCCTCCAAGAGAGCAATATCAAAATCGGCAGTTGCGTGAGAGAGGTAGTATATGTAAGTGAGACCGGGAGACTAGTATGGTAATCTGATTGGAAATTTCTGATTTTGTGCTTGATGGATTCTTCTGGAGCCTGGTAAGCTCCCTCCAAGAGAGCAACATCAAAATCAGCGTTAAAGAGGTAGAATTTGTAAGTGAGACCGGGAGACTAGTATGGTAATCTGATTGGAAATTTCTGATTTTGTGCTTGATGGATTCTTCTGGAGCCTGGTAAGCTTCCTTCAAGAGAGCAATATCAAAATCGGTAGTTGTGTTAGAGAGGTAGAATATGTAGATAAGACCGGGAGACTAGTATTGTAATCAGATTGGAAATTTCGGATTTTGTGCTTGACGGATTCTTCTGGAGCCTGGTAAGCTTCCTTCAAGAGAGCAAGATCAAAATCAGCGTTAAAGAGGTAGAATTTGTAAGTGAGACCGGGAGACTAGTATTGTAATCAGATTGGAAATTTCGGATTTTGTGCTTGACGGATTCTTCTGGAGCCTGGTAAGCTTCCTTCAAGAGAGCAATATCAAAATCGGCAGTTGCGTGAGAGAGGTAGTATATGTAAATAAGACCGGGAGACTAGTATTGTAATCAGATTGAAAATTTCGGATTTTGTGCTTGACGGATTCTTCTGGAGCCTGGTAAGCTCCCTCCAAGAGAGCAAGATCAAAATCAGCGTTAAAGAGGTAGAATATGTAAGTGAGACCGGGAGACTAGTATGGTAATCTGATTTTGTGCTTGACGGATTCTTCTGGTGCCTGGTAAGCTCGCTCCAAGAGAGCAAGATCAAAATCAGCGTTAAAGAGGTAGAATTTGTAAGTGAGACCGGGAGACTAGTATGGTAATCTGATTGAAAATTTCTGATTTTGTGCTTAATGGATTCTTCTGGAGCCTGGTAAGCTTCCTCCAAGTGAGCAACATCAAAATCAGCGTTAAAGAGGTAGAATATGTAAGTGAGACCGGGAGACTAGTATGGTAATCTGATTTTGTGCTTGACGGATTCTTCTGGTGCCTGGTAAGCTCGCTCCAAGAGAGCAAGATCAAAATCAGCGTTAAAGAGGTAGAATTTGTAAGTGACACCGGGAGACTAGTATGGTAATCTGATTGGAAATTTCTGATTTTGTGCTTGACGGATTCTTCTGGAGCCTGGTAAGCTCCCTCCAAGAGAGCAATATCAAAATCGGCAGTTGCGTGAGAGAGGTAGTATATGTAAGTGAGACCGGCAGACTAGTATGGTAATCTGATTGGAAATTTCTGATTTTGTGCTTGATGGATGCTTCTGGAGCCTGGTAAGCTCCCTCCAAGAGAGCAATATCAAAATCGGCAGTTGCGTGAGAGAGGTAGTATATGTAAGTGAGACCGGCAGACTAGTATGGTAATCTGATTGGACATTTATGGTTTTGTGCTTGACGGATTCTTCTGGAGCCTGGTAAGCTCCCTCCAAGAGAGCAAGATCAAAATCGGCAGTTGCGTGAGAGGTAGTATATGTAAGTGAGACCGGGAGACTAGTATGGTAATCTGATTGGAAATTTCTGATTTTGTGCTTGATGGATTCTTCTGGAGCCTAAGCTCCCTCCAAGAGAGCAATATCAAAATCGGTAGTTGTGTTAGAGAGGTAGAATATGTAAATAAGACCGGGAAACTAGTATTGTAATCAGATTGGAAATTTCTGATTTTGTGCTTGATGGATTCTTCTGGAGCCTGGTAAGCTCCCTCCAAGAGAGCAATATCAAAATCGGCAGTTGCGTGAGAGAGAGATTGAGACTGGGAGACTAGTATGGTAATCTGATTACCTGGTAAATTCTGGAGCCTGGTAAGCTCCCTCCAAGAGAACAAGATCAAAATCAGCGTTTGAGAAGTAGAATATGTAAATAAGACCGGGAGAATAGTATGGTAATCAGATTGAAAATGTCTGATTTTGTGCTTGATAATTTCATCTGAAGCCTGGTAAGTTCCCTCTAAGAGAGCAAGATCAAAATCGGCAGTTGCGTTAGAGAGATAGTATATGTGAGACCGGGAAAATAGTATGGTAATCAGATTGGAAATTTCTGATTTTGTGCTTGATGGACTAGTATAGTAATCAGGTTGAAAATTTCTGATTTTTTAGCTCGATGGATTCTTCTGGAGCCTGGTAAGCTCCCTCCAGGAGAGCAAAATCAAAATCAGCGTTAGAGAGGTAGAATATGTAAGTAAGACCGGGAGAATAGTATGGTAATCAGATTGGAAATTTCTGATTTTGTGCTTGATAGATTCTTCTGGAGCCTGGTAAGTTCCCTCCAAGACAGCAAGATCAAAATTGGCAATTGCGTTAAAGAAGTAGAATATGTAAGTGGGACTGGGAGACTAGTATGGTAATCAGATTGGAAAATTCTCTATTATTTGACAATTTTTGGATTTTCCCAAAAAAAAAAAAACTGAAAAATCAGGCTTTAGGGTTGATGCGTCTCTGAGGAGGCGTTAAGCGGCGTCGGTGGTGTAGTGGTAAGCGTGGTTGCCTCTCACCCCAGTCGGTCTAGGTTCAATCCTAGTCGACGCCGTCGGTATTTCTGAGACAAAAATATCTGATCACGCCTTCCCTCGGATAGGAAGTAAAGCCGTAGGTCCCGGCCCATGTGTTGATGGGTTCGATATGTAGGGTGTCAGGTGTGTGTGGATGTCTCCCTGACCGTCCGTGTTTAGGCTTAGTACCAGAAATAGGCGGACGTTAAACTAGAGCTGATGCCGAACGGTGTCGGCTCGTCAGAAATAAGAAGAAGAAGAAGAAGAGGAGGCGTTGGATCCAATTGGATCTAATGAAAACAAATCCATACCCTCGAGCGGGTTGGTGCGTCTCTGAGGAGGCGTTGGATCCGGTTGGACCCCTGAAAACAAATCCATACCCTCGAGCGGGCTGGTGCGTCTCTGAGGAGGCGTTGGATCCGGTTGGATCCCATGGTAGAAAATCCATACCCTCGAGCGGGTTGGTGCGTCTCTGAGGAGGCGTTGGATCCGGTTGGATCCCATGATAGAAAATCCATACCCTCGAGCGGGTTGGTGCGTCTCTGAGGAGGCGTTGGATCCGGTTGGATCTAATGATAACAAATCCATACCCTCGAGCGGGTTGGTGCGTCTCTGAGGAGGCGTTGGATCCGGTTGGATCCCATGGTAGAAAATCCATACCCTCGAGCGGGTTGGTGCGTCTCTGAGGAGGCGTTGGATCCGGTTGGACCCCTGAAAACAAATCCATACCCTCGAGCGGGTTGGTGCGTCTCTGAGGAGGCGTTGGATCCGGTTGGATCCCATGGTAGAAAATCCATACCCTCGAGCGGGTTGGTGCGTCTCTGAGGAGGCGTTGGATCCGGTTGGATCTAATGAAAGCAAATCCATACCCTCGAGCGGGTTGGTGCTTCTCTGAGGAGGCGTTGGATCCCATGATAGAAAATCCATACCCTCGAGCGGGTTGGTGCGTCTCTGAGGAGGCGTTGGATCCGGTTGGATCTAATGAAAGCAAATCCATACCCTCGAGCGGGTAGGTGCTTCTCTGAGGAGGCGTTGGATCCGGTTGGATCCCATGATAGAAAATCCAGACCCTCGAGCGGGTTGGTGCTTCTCTGAGGAGGCGTTGGATCCCATGATAGAAAATCCATACCCTCGAGCGGGTTGGTGCGTCTCTGAGGAGGCGTTGGATCCGGTTGGATCTAATGAAAGCAAATCCATACCCTCGAGCGGGTAGGTGCTTCTCTGAGGAGGCGTTGGATCCGGTTGGATCCCATGATAGAAAATCCATACCCTCGAGCGGGTTGGTGCGTCTCTGGGGAGGCGTTGGATCCGGTTGGATCTAATGAAAACAAATCCATGTCCTCGAGCGGGTTGGTGCGTCTCTGAGGAGGCGTTGGATCCGGTTGGATCTAATGAAAGCAAATCCATACCCTCGAGCGGGTTGGTGCTTCTCTGAAGAGGCGTTGGATCCGGTTGGATCGCATGATAGAAAATCAATACCCTCGAGCGGATTGGTGCGTCTCTGAGGAGGCGTTGGATCCGGTTGGATCTAATGAAAGCAAATCCATACCCTCGAGCGGGTAGGTGCTTCTCTGAGGAGGCGTTGGATCCGGTTGGATCCCATGATAGAAAATCCAGACCCTCGAGCGGGTTGGTGCTTCTCTGAGGAGGCGTTGGATCCGGTTGGATCCCATGATAGAAAATCCATACCCTCGAGCGGGTTGGTGCGTCTCTGGGGAGGCGTTGGATCCGGTTGGATCTAATGAAAACAAATCCATGTCCTCGAGCGGGTTGGTGCGTCTCTGAGGAGGCGTTGGATCCGGTTGGATCTAATGAAAGCAAATCCATACCCTCGAGCGGGTTGGTGCTTCTCTGAAGAGGCGTTGGATCCGGTTGGATCGCATGTTAGAAAATCAATACCCTCGAGCGGGTTGGTGCGTCTCTGAGGAGGCGTTGGATCCGGTTGGATCTAATGAAAGCAAATCCATGTCCTCGAGCGGGTTGGTGCGTCTCTGAGGAGGCGTTGGATATGAGAGAAAACTCTAACACTGAGAATGAGACATGCAAATCGTCATAAGAGTTAGAATCATGCCCAGAGTTCGTAAACGCGAAGGAAAAATTACAGTAGAGCGGAAATTTTTTCCGTAGATGAATTGAAATTGATTTTTGTTCCATTTTTAAGCAAAATCGCTCACTTCATACATCTCATTCTCAGTAATCAATGTTCCGATTGAGCTGATTTTTTACTGTAACACGCCTACATATGATATGTCAAATAGACGTTGAGAAAGATTTTTCAAATTGTTTTGTTTTTATTGAAAAAATACATGTCTTCATATATTTTTGGAAATTTTGCTAAAATTTAAGGAGATCGTCCCTAAAACTCGCCAATATCTGGAATTTCATCAATCTGACGCAAAACCTGCATACAGATGATCGAATGGTATTATATACTGCTCTTAATTTATGGAAAAAGATATAAAATTATTCGAACAATACGCCAGATATTTGAATTTAGTTAATTCCATATTTTAAGAAGTTGTAAAACTCAATATTGAGCTAAACCTTAAAAACTGTTCTACTTTATTTTTTTTGAAGCACGGTTTCGAAATCAGCGCTAAATTGTGCTTCGAAAATTTTGGTCGTTGGCAGAAGTTCAAGACTTTCGTTTTAATTTGTAAACTAGTGTAATTGATGACCCTTATCTATGATAGTGTGTTCGAGATAAGAAAATAATATTTATTATTCGTCATGAAATATAGGTATTGAAACAACTATATTAATTTTAATTCTGTTTGATTTTTGAGAAAAGGGATTCTTGAAAAATCGGGGATTGTAAATGACTGGAAATAAAAAAAATCTGAAGAAAAAGATTCTAAAGGAATGCTATTAAATTTTTCCTGAACTTGACGCTTCCTATACTACGAAAAAAAAATAAAAAGCGGCCACGATTTAAAAATATCAAATATTAATTTGATCAAAATTTTCCAGCCTTCCAATGTTTCCAACTATAAGCTGAACAAGGGAGTTGTTGTGAGTGGTTTCTGGCGTCTATTGTATAAAGGAATCTTATTACGCCTAACAAACTCCACCGAGCATAATGAAATTCAGCTGTATGTTATCGATTGTGGGGTAGAATAATCAAATTTTAATTTTCAGATCAGTACAATCAATCCAGCAACATTTAAACACATTAAATTGATTAGTTGGTAAGTATATTTTCATGTATATGAAATAATATTTTTTTTCTTTTCAGGCCTCTTGCATCATATCCCGGCTATGCGATCAAATCTAAAATAATGTAATTATGTCTAGTTCTGAAGCAAAAATAAATAAATACATGAAAAAATATTTGAAAACGCTTGAAATAGAGAGTAGGGGAGAAGAAGGATGTAGAAGAAGAGCCTATAACAATATAAAATTAAAATGATATTGGTTAGGAAGGAGCAAAATAGTTTCTCGCAGTGTATCAATTCTCAGAAAACTGCATGCACACGGAAATCCTGTTCCAACGCTTGCGATTCACGGAAAGCGAGCATCCGAAATCCTGCTCTGGTCTGGGCGCGCGCTGGTGCCGAGGAAGACAGAAACGAGCTGGATGGATGACGAACAAAGGGAAGAAAGAGAGAGGTTATAGATAGGATTCACTGTGCTGTGCCCTTGAATGAAAAATCAGTTTTGAGATAGATGTTGTTGAGAACGGTGTGTGTCTCTCGCGGTCGTGAATAAAAAAAAAGAAAAAGGTTGAAAAATGAAAATTGTTAATTTATTTAAATAACGGGGAAAAATCCTACACTGATCATCTCACCATACAAAAATCCAGCTCACTACTTTCAATCTAGTACTTCACTGATTGCTTCCTATTGTTAACAAAGCTAGTGATCCAAACTTTGAAAACGACTTGCGTAGAAATATGTTTGGTTTATTTTGCGCCTAAAACAGGACGAATTTCCACCAATAGGACGCAATCAGTGAAGTACTAGATTGTAGTAATGAGCTGATTTTTCGTATGGTGAGAAGGTAAATCTAATATGTACTTCACTGAACGTGCTCTATTGTGAACGGTCGTCAAGAAAAGCTTTGGAAACATTTAGAAGATCGTAGTCGTCACGACTGTCGTCTTTTCGTATACCCCATGCAAAATCGCTGCGCAATTCGTTGGTTGAAACTCAAAAAGCTTGTCGTCTGAAATGGTATGTTTTGTTGAATCTAGTATCAAACGGTCCGTTTTTCGAATTGGACGTATTTTGCTTAGCGGGCCGATAATGTTCCCAAAATGTCCGGTGCTTCATTTATTGGATTCGTACCACACATGCAAGCTCGACATCAAGGTCCAGCTCATGTTGTCATCAGACTCAATTGGAAATCCTCTGCTGGTTTACTCACAGTGCAATAACATAATTATAAACTGGGATTAAGAAATCTATCAGATAGAATCAATATATTTTTATGCCTTTTTTAAAGAAGAGCAAATATCGATTATTTGCAGAGTGGTCGGCACATACTCTGTTTTTTTTTGTTCAATTGCCGCATCCATAAACTCGCTTATTGAAAATGAAGGCCACTTCTACTTCCTTTTTGTCCCAGTGCTCGTTTGTAAAATGTGTGGTGTACATAAGGGAACATCTATTTATTATGTACCTAACGCTAAATTCGATATCTTTGAACTCGGTGGTTGGTTCATTAGGATCTGGCGGAATCCATAATGTGCTTTTGTATGATAATTCCAACTTTTTTGTATGGGTCGTAACGCTAGGCCACAGACAAACAGACGTAACTCTTAGAGGAAATTTATCAAAAACTTTTGCCCGGGGTCATTTTCATGAGCACACTGCCACCTGTTGGTAGAACCGCGCGCGACACTGTCGGCCATGATGGATTTCGATTTGACGTTTTGCTGACACGCACACTACTACACAAATTGCCTGTAATTTTCGTTTGCATCATTCAGCAATTATACACTGGCAAATGTCAAAGCGATCGAACACTAGCGCATCTGGTGGAACGATCGCGCAAATCAAGTGAAATTTGAATTGATCGTTAAATGCATGTGCCAAGCCGTTTTGAAGAGTGTTACGTCTGTTTGTCTGTGGCTAGGCTGTATTCCCTATTCCCCTGGAGCGTTACGGAATTTATTGAACCCCTATCTCCTGAAGCGTTACGTTATTTGGGGACGGCGCATAATGAAAGTTGAAAACTTAAAATAATTTTTATGCGCAATGTTGGGAAATTTCGACATTTATACAGCGGGTTGCACTAGGCTTTCCAAAAATCAAATTAAGTACTAATTTTGAAATCATATCACGATGAGATATTGAGCAGATATTTGGTAACTTTTTGAATAGCTCATCAATATCATATTAAGATATGACATCAAAATTTGATCGTTTTAAGATATGATTATGATATTCACGTCTACCCGGGAAAGGTCGAACGCCATTACGGTTTCGCCTTTCCGTGAAAAGAACAATAGATGTTTTAGTCGGATTAACCGAAAGGCCATATTGGCGACACCAACAATCTGTTGAAACCAGCGACGCTTGCTAAGGACGATCTTCGGCGATGTGCAGATGCAGAAGAACGATGTGTGGCGGTGAAGGATGATCCCCAGGAGTCAAGAACTGAAAAGATACGATGGGCAGGGCATGTTGTGAGAATGCCGGATAACAAGCAAGAGCAGCGTGCAAGGTGGATGGACCTGGTGCAGAATGGTTTGGCAAATGTGGGTCGAAACCGAGGATGGAAGACAGCAGCCACTAACCGAGTGTTATGGCAAAGAATTGGGTTGTTTAGTGAATAAAATATTGCTATTTTCTACAGCCTAATCGAAAGAACTAATTTTTCTGAGCATAACGTGATTTTATTGGATTCCAATACCTTTGTTTTGATGGTTAAATTAACAAAACAATTTTGATTTTCGTGGATAGAATGACAGTTCAATCGATAAAGTGACAGTTCGACCCGAACAAAAAAAATTCCCCATACAAACTTTAAATGCATTTTAAAAATAGTTTCTGAACTCCAAAAATTATGAAATTTTGGATTTCGAATAATTTTTGGGCGGAAAATCCGATTATGAAATAATCCGCATACCCCTAAAGAACCCAATTGTTGGTCCATCTTTGATATAATAATAATGCAATGCTAAATAAATGAATGAATAATATACATACCTGCAGGTGGAGGTCGACGACTCCAAAAAGTTGATCCCCTCACCCAATCACACCATTTATTCCGGTCAAACCTTGAAGTTTCCAATCAGCCTCCGGTGCGTTTCCCTGGCGTAGATCCGACCAACGTGGAGTACTTCCATTTGGAGCACTCCTGCATGCCTAGAATAAATATTAATGTTAATTAGCAGCGAAATTTCTCATATTTTAATGAAAATACTTACATTTAGATAATTGAAATGCCCTCAAAATTGCCGTTCGTGTTTTTTTTTACGTTTCGTAAACTTTGTCCGCGCGCGAATCTGGTCGCTTTGACAGGTGCTCTTAGCACACTGAAGCAAAAGTTTCCTCACTTTTCTATATGATTTGATTTGGCGGGATTCGAAATGATCCCGAATGATTCAAAAAGATTCAAAAAAGATTAAACTCAAAATATCCGAGTGTCACCCCTTCGGTTGAAAATTAGCATTTCTGGAGCTCGATTTGAATAGGTCGTATGTGCGTTTGTCGATTAAAAATTCGATCAGTTGTATTCGCTTATTATAGCGAAAACCGTTGAAATTGAGCAAAGTTGATACATACAGCAGAATCCTCACAAAACAGGCTTTCTGTTCCATTACTAAAAGTTTGCAAAATATCTGCCATATTGCTACAATGACTAAAATAAACTGATCGAATTTTATATCGACAAAAGCACATACGACCTATTCAAATCGAGCTCCAGATTTCTTAATTTCAAAACCATTTCTGGAGCTCGATTTGAATAGGTCGTATGTGCTTTTGTCGATATAAAATTCGATCAGTTTATTTTAGTCATTGTAGCAATATGGCAGATATTTTGCAAACTTTTAGTAATGGAACAGAAAGCCTGTTTTGTGAGGATTCTGCTGTATGTATCAACTTTGCTCAATTTCAACGGTTTTCGCTATAATAAGCGAATACAACTGATCGAATTTTTAATCGACAAACGCACGTACGACCTATTCAAATCGAGCTCCATATTTTATTCTCAGTGTAGGAACATGCTGTCAGTGCCATGCTGGCAGTGGCCACGTGGCCCGGGTTGTTTACAGGAGTTAAAGAGCCAACTGTCAGAGAGGTGGCGGGAGTGTTAGGAGTGCTCACGCACACAAATGCACTGATGTGCGACCAGGCTTATGCATCGATAGAGTAGTTAGGTCGCCATGCATTTAGTGGCAGGGCATGGCTCATGCAGCTTTCAGATCGATTAATCCATTCAGGCGCTCACGCTGTTATGCCAGCTTACATTTGGTAAGTGTAATAAACATTGAGAACAATATTTTTGTTAGAGAGTTTTTCTCTCTGAAAGAACTCTCGTGTCCACTAAAGGGTCCTGGGACAAATATTTCTGGTGGAGATTTCCACAATATTTGTTCCATTCTTTTATCGTTGATGTCCACCTCGGTTGCCTAGAAAGGCACTTGTAATGATTACATCTGGTGGAGATTTCCACAGTAATAATTACAAGAGATTTAGGTCGGACGGTTCGGGCATCCACTAATCATAATTTTTTTTTCAACACAATCAACTACCTGAAGGGCGCTTTGTATCAGGTCGAAAAGGGTGCTGATGCACATTAGACTGGATCAACAAAGTCGATTTTTCAGAACAAAGCTTTTTCGATTCATTTTAGCGTCCAAAGTAACTGTACAGAATTTGGGAGCGATTGGTTGCTTCCCCGTATTCCGCATTGCGATTGAAATTTGTATGGAATTTAGTATGGGGAAACCTGCTTTTTTGCATTTTTCTCATAAATTGAAATTTTTCGTCTAAAACAGTCTAACCAATGACGGTAAAGTATAGCCTAGGATATGCCGAAAAACTTGGCCGAAGACCGCAAAGTGATTCGACACTTGTGAAAAAAGTTATAACGTACAGATTGCCCATCAGTGGCGCTTAACATTTTATTTTTGGCCAAAGTTACCAGGCGAATACTTTTTTTCACTAGCGTCGGATCACTCTGCGGTCTTCGGCAAAGTTTTTCGGCATATCCTAGGCTATACATTAACGTCATTAGTTACATGGTATTGGACAAAATAATTCAACTTATGAGTAAAATGCAAAAAAGTACGTTTTCCCATACTAACTTCCATACAAATTTCAATTGCAATGCGGAATAAGGGGACGCAATCAATCGCTCTCAAATTTTGTACAGTTGTTTTGGACGCTAATATAGATTGAAAAAGCTTTGTTCCGGGTTGATACAATAAAATTTAAAGTTTCTCCATACAACGTTGACCCACTCCACATTGGGCAAAATCAAGCCCAAAGGTGGAAAAAATTAATAACTTTCTTAATGCAAGACCATATGTGACCATCAATGGCTTATTCGAAAGCAAATTTTCTCAAGACTTGGTGGGTGGATGATTCATTTACGGGCAACTTCTCTGGAACGAGTTATAGAGCCCGTTTTACCCCAGTTCCCCCTATAATTTGTGAATTTCTGTTATTTTACGGCACTTGTTATGATTTTAATGATTATTTCGCTGGGATACCATCGCCCCACTCCCATTGAGTAACGTTACATACAAAAAGTTATTAAAATGTTGGAATTTAAGGGTGTTGTGGGGTCAATTAGGCAATGGTATATTTTCAAGGTAGAAATTCATTTTTTATTATTATCTATGATTTTTTACGTGACAATAACTAAATAAATGATCGAATACACATGGTTTATTCCTAAAGAAACCATTTTTGGCGAGTTTGATCTTAAATTACTGGTTATATTTAAGTTTTCCCGCATACAAATATGAGTAGTTCCCATCCTTATACCACCGATTCCAAACATTTCCAAACGATGAGCCATTGCTTATATACTCCGAAAATATCCTAAATGTTGTTTGCGCATAGCCCCATAGACGGGAGGTGACGGCAGCATATAGTTTTAGAGCTTAGTTTACCCAAACTCCCCTATAAACTTATTTTTTATTGTATTTAAATTAAAACAACTTTAACTTGAAACTTCTATGAAAGATATGAGTTAATATTGATGAAGAGCTAACCAGTAATATCTCTGCATCCTATTAAATTTGGAAATTAAGGGTACAATGGGGTTAAATGAAAAAAAAAAACATTCAAAAAGCTTGAATGACCATATAAGTTGAAAAATAGCTTGTTTGGCAGATAATTCCTATACGAATGATTCTTGTACTTACGACATTGCATCAGCGGGGTGTAAAGCCTGTTTCACCCCAATTTCCCTAAAAGTATAATCAAATTGTTCCATTGCAGTTAATATAATATATCATTCATATTATAAAATTCTGATGTCAATGAGTATACATGAAAGATGTCATAAATATGACGTTTGGGGGATAATGGGGCAAAATATGCTGCTGCTTATTTCTCGGAATTTTGGTATTGAAGATGAAGAAATTCATAATCAATACGTGAAATAATATTTAAAATCCATGTCGCACACTTCCATTATTCACCATTCCAAGCATTTCATGATGAAGAGCTGTAGCGTGAATTTGAGAATATACAGGGGATTGACAAAATGATCGGGACAGGCAAAATTTTCACTTACCAAAAAATGTTCTACTAGCTGTAACTTTTCGAAAAGTGCATCGAATATTCTCAAATTTTTACTGTAAGTTCTTCAACTAGTTGTGTATCAGTGGACAAAATTTGGAAAAAATCGGACAATTCTTCACAAAGTTATAAAGATGTTTGAAAAAGATAAAATTATCCGATAGCCAACTTTGAGCTGTTATACCTCCGGATTCAATGAACTGATTGCAATGAAATTTTGACCATTCATGACTTATATAATGAACTCTGGAAAACATTTGACTTAACTTGAAATTTTTAACAAGCGAAATAGTTATAGCGATTTTATTTTTTTCACGATTTTTTAGTAAATTGGTCTATTTTTAATATGCATCCCATTACTTTTTCAATTTATTGGCGGCTATTTTGTTACTTTTCTTCAAAACGCATTAATATATAAATTAATTAGAGGGAAACAAAATAAACTATAATTTGCATCTTGAATTTTGAAACGATGTTGCACACTCAGATTTGATTACCGAACTCGGTAAAATTTTACTGGGTTTTTGAACAGCAGAGTTAACTCAGTAATGATTCGGAAGTACCGAAAACTCAGTAATTAAGAAAACGTCAAACTGTCAAACATATACCTACTTTTTCAGCATAAATTGTTGCAGCTATTACTGACTTTTTTGGTAATGTTTTTGCTTGTTTATTTATTCTTACTGAGTTTTCCAGTTCCTCAAGCGGTTTTTTACCCTCCCAGTTGACCCAATTTTAATGCATTCCCTCCAACCTTGGGGACTTTTAACTTCAACTTTCCCTACTGCCTTTTTTTTTTTCATGGTGCCCTTTAGCTGCTCTTCCTGGCAAGTAATATGGTTCAACACAGTTCCGGCAGAACCAAAGGCAGCAGAGGATCATCCGGAGCTGCTACATAACTTCCTTAATTCTCAAGAGAGCAATTTCGACTCTTTCAAAAGTCTCCTGCAATTCTTCAACAGAGTAATCATTCGCGGAATGTCAATGCAGCCCAGCTCTGTGCTACTAATCAGGATTTTCGCTAACTTACCTTGAAAAACAGCAAAGGCATAATAGATAATTCGTTAAAAATTGAAAATTCGCCTGATTCAAGATTCTCCGCCAAAGGTTATGACGCTGAAGCTCAATCTGCCGGTAGTTTTTTTTTTTCCTTTTTTATTTTGACAGCTTGCCAAATGTTTTCATTTTATTTTAACGAAAACTCAGTGAAAAATATCAGATGCTGAAAAGTCGGTACTTTCTTTTACTGACTTTTCTCTCTACCCAGTAGATGTTTGGTATTACTGAGCTATCAGTACAAACCGATACCGAATTCGGTGAAAACTCAAATAGCAGTACTGAACTTCAGTGATTATCTGGGGAAAAACTGAGAACTCGGTATTTTTTTCGTTTTACGGTTCTAAAACCGTAAAATAAATTACCGAACAGAGATATCAAGATTGAGTGTGTGATGTTTTGGATAGTTTGGTGTTTTATTAGAAAAATAATCTAATCGTTATAATTTTCTTCCGTGTTAAGAATATTAAGTTAAGTCAATGGTTTTCCATAGCTCATTATATAAGTCATTAATGGTCAAAATTAAATTACATTCGGTTAATTGAATCCGGAGATATAACAGCTCAAAGTTGGCTATCGGATAATTTTATCTTTTTCAATAATCTTTATAACTTTGTGAAGAATTGTCCGATCTTTTCCAAATTTTGTCCACTGATACACAACTAGTTGAAGAAGTTATAGTAAAAATTTGAGAATATTTAATGCACTTTTCGAAAAGTTACAGCTAATTGAACATTTTTTGAAAAGTGAAAATTTTACCTGTCCCGATCATTTTGTCTATCCCCTGTACAAACTGCTGTTTGCCGATAGACTTTATGGGGGTTGTAGTAACACATTGTAATAAACACTCTCCACAATGCATTCAGTATATTTTTGTTAACGAAATAGCAACCTAAACATCAAATAGGTGTTTATTTTGTTTTGCTATACACTAATAATATGTCAGTCTTATTCCACTTAGCTAAGTACACTACCCGTCATAGGTATATACTCAAAAAATGTATTTCAACAATATTGTATCGTATTTACTCACCTTGATATCTCCAATACCTTACAAAGATGCTGTCTTCATCAATGTTATTAAGAAGCCCAAAAGCAACAACTTTTCTGAAAGCGGCAGGGTAGGGGTTCTGGTTTTAGAGATATTCACCTCGATGGGGTGATTCAATATTATTGCAATACTTTTTGCGAGTCTCTACTTATGACGGATAGTGTATGTCTTTTAGTAATAGATACTAGATTTCCTGAGCACATTTCTTTGCACATATGATCATAATCGAAGTCACTTTCATCTGGCGTTGCGTTCATTAAAGCAGAATCTTCCCGTTTGTGGCGGTAGTACAATTTCATCGATTTTATAAAGACATACTGCCATTATATTTGACGAATTTTGCTCTGGGGATGATTTCCTTGCCAGATGTTCTCGAACAAACTTATGTCGCATATGCAGTCTTTCGCCTGCTTGTTCACTAACGAAGATCAGTGGTGGATATGGCCACAGCAAAAGAAAAGTTTAGTAATTAATCAAGTTCAATTGCACAAAAAAACAAAACTTTTCAGGTTAGATATAAATTCCTCAAGATGTTGGTATTGACTTGATTTTTGGATTCGGCTAGTTACTTTGCTGTACAGACTGTGCAAAATCGGACACCCTGTCCAAAAAGTCTTGCACCCTACATTACATACACTCAATTCTTTCTTTGCACGGGTTGTTTTTCGACATAACTCAATCAATTTTTAATCAATCCACATTAACATTGACGGTCAGTACTATCCGTATACGAAAAATCAAATCAATATGTTGATACACACATCAATTCTGAGGAAATGCTGTCGTTCATTTGACATTATGTCAAGGGAATTTCAATAATGCCAAACCCCGGACCGACCAAAAATCGAACCCAACACTCTCAGCATGGTTTTGCTGAATACTCGCGCGTTTAGCGCATCGGCTATATGTGTTCTACCTGTGCATCAATCAGTCATTAATGAACTCGTATGGATATTATCTGCCAAACAAGCTATTTTTCAACTTATATGGTCGTTCAAGCTTTTTGAATGTTTTTTTTCTCATTTAACCCCATTGTACCCTTAATTTCCAAATTTAATAGGATGCAGAGATATTACTGGTTAGCTCTTCATCAATATTAACTCATATCTTTCATAGAAGTTTCAAGTTAAAGTTGTTTTAATTTAAATACAATAAAAAATAAGTTTATAGGGGAGTTTGGGTAAACTAAGCTCTAAAACTATATGCTGCCGTCACCTCCCGTCTATGGGGCTATGCGCAAACAACATTTAGGATATTTTCGGAGTATATAAGCAATGGCTCATCGTTTGGAAATGTTTGGAATCGGTGGTATAAGGATGGGAACTACTCATATTTGTATGCGGGAAAACTTAAATATAACCAGTAATTTAAGATCAAACTCGCCAAAAATGGTTTCTTTAGGAATAAACCATGTGTATTCGATCATTTATTTAGTTATTGTCACGTAAAAAATCATAGATAATAATAAAAAATGAATTTCTACCTTGAAAATATACCATTGCCTAATTGACCCCACAACACCCTAAAATTCCAACATTTTAATAACTTTTTGTATGTAACGTTACTCAATGGGAGTGGGGCGATGGTATCCCAGCGAAATAATCATTAAAATCATAACAAGTGCCGTAAAATAACAGAAATTCACAAATTTTAGGGGGAACTGGGGTAAAACGGGCTCTATAACACGTTCCAGAGAAGTTGCCCGTACATGACGCATACACTAACCAATTCTTGAGAAAATTTGCTTTCGAATAAGCCATTGATGGTCACATCTGGTCTTGTATTAAGAAAGTTATTAATTTTTTCCACCTTTGGGCATGATTTTGCCCAATGTGCACTCTAATGCACATACAAACTAACAATGTTAGGTAGTCGTCGGCAAAACCATAAGTAGGAAAATCGCTATTATTGAGTTGCCTCAATAGCGTATCTGCTACGAGATTCCACAAAAGCCATTCGAAAAAGGCTCTTGTGGACAAAATCAACCTTTCCAAATAAGTTTCTCTTTTCCTACCTACTTTTTCCCATGATGCCCTTCCTGGTTCATCCCATGTTTTCTTCCCCTCCTGAAAGTTATTTAACCAATTTTGCACCTTTCCATTATGTTTTCTCATTTCCTCTCCAACGTTCTTCCTTTGTTTCCCATCCTTGATTTTCCCATGATTGATCCTTCCTGAAAGCCAAAAACTTCACCGATGTCGATATTTCGCTGCTGTTGATGGTTTGCTGTGCTGCTGGTCTGCTGTTGCTTTGCTGTGTTGCTGCTGATGCTGTATTGTCAGACGTTGTATTGCTGTTGGGCTTTTGTTGCCATTGCTCACCAAGCTTTTAATCTTTCGCCGAAAGACGATAAGGACCCTTCATTCACAAACTCATGACATGAAATCAATCGAATTATGCATAATTAGTAGTTGTAAGTTTTTTCCTGCTGTAATGTTTAGTGCGTGTGCTGTCGGCTCTGGGATGGGTATTCGTTTTTGGCTCGGTATTTGCTCTCCGCAGGGTTATGGCTAGTCTTCCAAACGATGATACCCCTTCAAGCAGCACTATTTCGAAAGCTGTAATGAATGCAGTTTTTAGGACAGACAAGTTAAATGTGTGCCACATAAATGTACAAAGCCTTTGTGCTCGTAGGTTTTCTAAGTTTGAGGAACTGAAATCGATATTTTTCAACAGTAAGGCCGACATTGTCTGTATGTCTGAAACATGGCTCAGTGATACCATAAATGACTCATTGATTCATATCGAGGGTTTCAATTTAATTCCCAACGATAGAAATAGGCATGGAGGTGGACTCTGCGTATATTTTAGGAAAAATCTGTGCTTGAAGCTACTGAAAAAATCTGCATTCGAACATTCTGCAACGGGTCAAACTACCGAGTACTTACTGCTTGAGGTTGTTAACAACACTGATAGAATTTTCCTCGGTGTATACTACAACCCGCCAGATAACGACTGCAGTAACTTGATATTCGAACATCTTGAAGAATTTAAAACGAAATATGATTTGACTCTAATTACAGGGGATTTTAATACTGATTTGAATAAAGTTTCTCCAAGAACCAGCAGGTTTGTAGATACCCTTTCCAATTTATCGTATGTTTGCTTGAACCACGAACCAACTTTCTTTCATACCACAGGCAGTTCCTTACTTGATCTTTTTATCATAGATCTCCTGATACTGTTATAAGGGTCAATCAGGTATCAATGCCTGGCATATCTAGACATGATATGATTCTTGCAGTACTCGATGTTTCCTCCAATGAGAACGAACAAGGTTATTTTATCCGTGATTATAGACACTTTGACAGCCAAGGATTGTCAGTTGCCTTCAATAACATAAACTGGGATTACTTTCTTTCTTGTAGTGACTCTGATACGTTGATTGATATCTTAAATGAACACTTCCAATTCTTACACGATGCGTTTTTTCCATTAAAGTTCTATAAGTATAGAAAAAATCCATGGTACAATGCTGAAATAGAAAAGGCCATTATTGAAAGAGATTTAGCCTATAGAAATTGGAAAACTAGACGTTTACAAGCCGACAATCTTTTGTTCAAGAATCTTAGGAACAGAGTGACTACGTTAATTAGGAATGCTAAAAAGAACTACGATAACCTTCGGATAAATATCAATGTCCCTAGCAAGAAACTTTGGAAGAACATTAAAAATATAGGAGTAGCTAATAAAAAACAATTTTCTGTAGACTGCGAATCAACCGCTGATGAAATTAACGACTTCTTTTCGGAAAACTACTCTTCAGACGTAAATGCACGTACCAACTCAATATACGGTGATTTTAGCTTTCGCTGTGTAGAAGAATTTGAAATTGTAAGTGCACTGTTTTCTGTTAAATCGAATGCTAGTGGCCTTGACAACCTACCTATAGACTTTTTCAAAAACATGCTTCCATTAGCTCTTCCATTATACAAACATTTATTCAATACGATTCTCACAACATCCAAATTCCCACAAGCATGGAAATATGTTAAAGTCATTCCAATAAAAAAGAAATCTCGCTTAAATACTGTATCGAATCTAAGACCTATTAGCCTCTTAAGTTCACTCTCTAAGGCATTTGAAAAAATAGTATCTTCTCAAATATCCGATCATGTTAGCCGAAACAATTGTTTAAGCCCGTGTCAGTCAGGTTTTCGGAAAAACCACAGTACTGAGACAGCACTGATGAAGGTACACGACGACATTGCATCAGCAATTGATAAAAAAGGGGTAGCAGTTCTTCTGCTTATAGATTTTGCCAAAGCGTTTGATCGAGTTTCGCACAGAAAATTATTGAACAAGCTAGGAATTATTTTCGGTTTCTCACGGTCAGCTGTAAATCTGATAGAAACTTATCTCGCAGACCGATACCAAGCAGTTTTTCACAATGGACTTTTCTCTTCCGTCCGGTCAATCGATTCAGGCGTCCCGCAAGGATCTATCATCGGACCTCTACTTTTTTCGCTTTTTATTAACGATCTCCCATCGGCAGTGAAATTCTGTACAGTGCATATGTTTGCTGATGACGTACAAATTTATTTTTGTACCGATTCGAGCATAAGCATGACAGAAATTTCGAGGCTAATCAACTATGATCTACAGCAGATTTTTCAGTGGTCTCAAGTTAATTTACTTCCTATAAATATGGCCAAAACTAAGGCGGTACTGATAAATCGACAACGACAAAATTTTGAAACACCGGAACTCTTTATGAATAACGAACGAATCATTTTTGTGGAACAAGTTAACAATCTAGGTGTCATATTCAATGATAAATTAGATTGGGAACCTCAAATAAATGCTCAAGTAGGAAAAATATATGGTATCTTAAAACAACTTTCGCTCACGACTAAGCATCTTAACTGCCAAACCAAAATCAAATTGTTCAAATCGCTTATTTATCCACATTTTATTTATTGCGACTTTGTTTTTCTGAACGCCTCTGTCAATAGTTTGAATAAGCTACGAGTTGCCTTAAATTCCTGTATCAGATATATTTTCAACGTCCCAAGATATGGAAGTGTCACACACTTTCAAAGTCAGCTTATTTGTTGTCCTTTCGACCAGTTTTTCAAATTTAGATCCTGCTGTCATATTTTTAAAATACTTTCATCTGGAAACCCTAGCTATCTGTTTTCAAAGCTGAATCTATGCAGAAACACCAGAACAAGAAGCCTTCTTGTTCCTATCAATCAATCTGCTTATTATAACCGGTCGCTGTTTGTTAGGGGTATAGTTAGTTGGAATTCCCTGCCATCAAATCTGAAATCTGCCGATAATTTTTCGAGCTTTAAACGGGATCTACTCTTGGAGTTGAATAACACGCACTAAACTGAAATGAACACAGCAATTAGATAATAGTTGAATGAATGAATTAGTTGACAAGCTCTAACATGCACATCCTGCTGATACAAATTGTAACATTAAAAAAGATTGTAAATCTTACGTTACATGAATAAAGCAAAATAAAAAAAAAATAAAAAAGCGGTGATAAGACTCCCCCTTGGGGGCATCCACAAACACTCCATTTCCTAATCGCCGCTTGACGCAATGTCGAGAAGAGATGTCGGTTTTTGAGCATTTGGTGAATCCAATTGGAAATCATTGGAGATATACCATGACTCCGTGCGGCTTCCAATATGGCATATGGCGTTGTCAAAGGCACCCTCGATATCTAAGAAAACACCCAGGCAAGACTGCTTTTGAGCGAATGCTTTCTCGATATAGTACACAACCTTGTGTAAAAGAGTCACAGTGGACATACCAGATTGGTAGGCATGTTGGTTCACATGAAGAGGCACGTTGGCCAGATGAACATCACGGATGTGATGATCCACAATGCGTTCTAAGCATTTCAGAAGAAAAGAGGTCAAACTGATAGGTCTGAAGCTCTTTGCTTGTTCATACGACGCGCGACCCACTTTCGGAATAAACATCACAGTAATATCCCGTCAGGATTTGGGAATATAACCTGTAGCAAAACTGCAAACAAGTAGTTTTTTCAAAACATGTTTGAAATAATCAAATTCCTTCTAAAGCAAAATAGGATCAATCCCATCTGCCCCAGGAGATTTGAAAGGAGCAAAGCTATTAGGAGCCCACTCAATCGATTCAATAGTTACAATACTCCGAGCCAAAGCTAAAGAATTATAACTACAAGTAAAGACATCAGATTCATCGGAAGATGTAATATCCAGACATCCAGGGAAGTGTGTGCTGAATAAGCATTCAGAACTTCCTCATCAGAGGAAGTCAGATCGCCATTTGGCAAACAAAGTTCGTTCACGCGGAAATCCTTAGATTTCGCAAGGATTTTGTTTAACCGACTGAATTCACTCAAGCTGGAAACATTTGTACAAAGGTTTTTCCAGCCGGATCGTTCAGCAGACCGGAGAGCTTTCCTGTAGGGCTTGCGAGCCGACCTGAAAGCCTCCGAACTGTAGTGTCTACCTAATGGTTGTGTGCATAGGATATCTACCTACATTAAATACTATTCATTACGATACCTAAATGTCTAGGTATGTTTCATTATGTCTACCTAAGGTAGTATGTATAAATACGGGTGGTCATTGGACCACAGAGCAGAGACTGCACAAGCCTTGGACTTGTCAACATCTTTAATATTCTTCTTTTGAAGGATATAAAAGTGGCGACGAGGACCAAGGAACGTGTAATTTCTTTTGAGTTATTCCGAAATTGTTTCCTTTTGGTTTTCAGGATGTTGTAATATCAAATTGTTATTTTTGTGGAGAACGGAATTGTTCTTTTATGGTAGAACTGCCATTATGTTGTGAACAGAATGTTCTTTTTGGCCGATGGTGCATTGATAAAATTGTCTTTCTGTTTTGGTAATAACGAAATGTTATTATTTGTGGTGAACGTAATTGTTTTTTTTTTGTGGCGGAATTGTCATATGTTATGTTTTGGTGAATGGATTTGTGTTATTTGTACTTTTTGGTAAAGTTGTCGATGTTGGGATAGCAAAATCGTCTTTTTGTTTTTGTAGTTTTGTTAGCGAACAGATATGGTCTTTGAAAGTCAGTTTATTTGTGTTTTTGTGATGAATGTTATTTTTTGAAGTTTGGAAGGAGAAAGGACTGTAGTGGCAACCTAATGGTTGTGTGCATAGGATATCTACCTACATTAAATACTATTCATTACAGTAAGGGTGATACGGTCAAAATTTGGTCACACAATTTGTTTCATAACTTGAGACTGCGTACACCAAAACAGGTGATTTTTGGACCAGTATTGGTACATTATATGTAGCTTATACCATAAAATTTTCATCAAAATCGGTTTAGTATTTGCGGAGATATTGTGAATCCTAAAAACTGCTATTACTATAGACGGGGATACTTTCGAGGTGGTAGAAGAATTCGTCTACCTCGGTTCCTTGCTAACGGCTGACAATAACGTGAGCCGTGAAATACGAAGGCGTATCATCAGTGGAAGTCGTGCCTACTATGGGCTCCAGAAGAATCTGCGGTCAAAAAAGATTCACCCCGCACCAAATGTACCATGTTCAAGACTTCGGAATGTTGGCTAGTGTTTTCGATTGCCCCAAAAGACTGCAAAGCCAACATTCAGAAGCAAAATCATCCCAGTCACATCCCAATCAAGCATGTACAAGACGTTAATAAGACCAGTGATTCTCTACGGACACGAGACATGGACGATGCTCGAGGAGGACCTGCAAGCACTCGGAGTTTTCGAGCGACGCGTGCTAAGGACGATCTTCGCAGAGAGCACGATGGGCGGACCAGGTGGAGCGTGATCTGGCGAATGTTGGGCGTGACCGACGTTGGAGAACTGCAGTTGCAAATCGAGTATTATGGCGGCAAATTGTTGATTCAGTATTATCATGAATTTGATGTTAACTAAATAAATGAAATGAAATGACGTGTGAAAATGATCATTGGCGGAGGAAGGTCTCAGGACTGCGGAAGTACCAATAAATTAAATAATAATAACAATACAGTTAAGCTGATAAGCAGGCTTTACCTTAGTAGACGTTACATCAAGAAGAGAGGAAGAAGAACTCTTAACAAGAAGAGTAATTTGGAAAAAAATCAAAGGTGAACGAACATTGTATATAAATAAGAAAAAAAAATCAAATTGTAGTATTAAATGTCGTTTAATAATTTATTAACGATCAGTATTAAAAATACTTAAGGGATGAATCTTATTCCAGGAAAGACTGCACCCACTCTACATGAGCTCTAACCTCCTGCAGGGCACCAGCATTTCCGAAATCGCAAGCGAATTTCTGCCCGAAGCTAGTCAGCCCCAGCAAGGTGTACTGTTTGTAACCCTCTTGTTTGAACACCAGTGGGCTACCAACGTCACTAACACAGTTCGGTTCCTCCTCGTCACGCTGGGCACAGAATCGTCCAGTTTCTGGCGTAACAAACTCGAACTCCTGCTGGCACTGGTCGTAGCTAAGCACCCTCAAGGTGGTGAATTCCAGATAGTCGGCAGCATTGGTGGTCTTGTAGTTCAACAGACCGTATCCACTGGTGTACACCTCATCGTGAACGTACTGCTCATCGACCGTTGGTAGGGCTACCGGCTTAATCCACGGAGGCAGCCGAACGTTTTCATCGGCGAACCTAACGACGGCCACGTCATTTTCGAACGTTTCACTATTGTAACCGTCCTTGACGAAATGTTCCAAAGCAGTGAACGTGTATCGGAACTTGTTATCTGAAGTATCGGCCAACAGGCACTGGGCACCCAAGGTCACTTCCACTTTGCTGGATCCTTCCACACACTGAGCCACGGTGAGGACATGCTTCCGGCTCACCAAGGCTCCACTGCAGTAGCGCTTGCCCTCGGAGAAGGTGGATACGACGAGCACGTGATGCGGGAACTGGCCGTTCCGGGTCTGCTCACCATTGGCCGTAACGTTGGTGTTGCCGGTGGACTTACAAGTGTAACACGTGGCCGTGGCAGCAAGGCCCAGGACGAGCAATGCGGATAGGAGCTGCATGTTGTATTACTGATTGATACTATTACAATTCTAACAGGTAACTACTGCTGAGACATAGGATGCTTACCTATTTTATACGTTGAGATGGTACTTATAAACCGCAAATTCAACCACTTCAGCAATAATCCACAGCAATCGTCGCCAACTTGGGCACTTAAAATACGATGTTGAAGAGGTGGCGTTGTACCGATAAGTATATTTTCTGAATTTGTTGTCAATCAGTAACAATCAAGTAGGGAGGTATAGTCCGATTGGGCATAGTGATAATATTTTGATTTCGGCTACTGGATACTGAATTTTTTGGTACTCAATCTTTTTTGGAGACTATATCTTCAACAAATTAACACAATAGCGAAGTATATATTGCTCGTAAATTTGAGACGATGGCGGAAACGTACATCCGACTAAATAGTGAAGCCAGGTGAATCGGATTAGTCATGAATGTGTCGAAGACAAAGTACATGATGGCAAAGGGCTCCAGGGAGGAATCACCGCGCCCGCCACCCAGAATTTCTATCGACGGTCATGAAATCGAGGCGGTTGAAGAATTCGTGCACTTGGGCTCACTGGTGACCGCCGACAACGACACCAGCAGAAAAATTCAGAGACACATTGTGGCAGGAAATCGAGCTTACTTTGGACTCCGCAGAACTCTACGATCAAATAAAGTTCGCCGTAACACCAAGTTAACTATCTACAAAACGCTAATTAGACCGGTCATCCTCTATGGGCACGAAACATGGACCCTACGTGCAAAGGACCAACGCGCCCTTGGAGTTTTCGAACGGAAGGTGTTGCGTACCATCTACGGCGGAGAATGCGGATGAACCACGAGCTGCATCAGCTGCCGAGAGAACCAACCATCGTCCATACCGCGAAAATCGGGAGGCTACGGTGGGCGGGTTACGTCATCAGGATGTCGGATAGCAACCCGACTAAAATGGCTCTCGAGAGTTATCCGACCGGTACAAGAAGACGTGGAGCGCAGCGAGCTAGGTGGGTCGACCAAGTGGAGGACGATCTGCGGACCCTACGCAGAGTGCGGAACTGGAGACAAACAGCCATGGACCGAGTGGAATGGAGACGGCTACTATGTACAGCAGAGGCCACCTCGGCCTTAGCCTGATCGGTAAAGTAAGTATGAGCCATAATGTGTTTGGATTTGAAGTTCGAAACAACCTGTGTTTCCTCGGTAATGCTTTATTACACCAACAAAGCTAGCCATGGAAATGTGTGTCAATTCACAGGTCATTTTGACAGACCACACACATGCACGAAAAAGACGGATCATAATTCTACTTTATCGATGTTGTTGCCGTCCTTTTCATACTCATGTTACATCTGTCAAAATGACGTGAGAATTGTCAGTCATTTTGAGGTTAGGTTCGTTGGTGTAATGAAGAATAGCTTGAAAAACTGTGACGGTTGGTTATAGCACAGACAAACAGACATACTACTCAAATCGAAATCATCGCACGATTTAACCGTCATTTTGAAAATAAAGTGTGGTTCGGACTGTGCTCGCATGTGTCATGGTGGCGCTGCTGTGCCTACATCACCTCTCAATTTCGAAGAGAAATGAACGCGACGCCGTTCAATGTTTACATAAAATGACTCAATCATGAACCTTCATTCATGTTTTATGAATGGCTGACGCCACGGGGGAGTCGTCACCTGCAAAAATGTTACATCGAGCCGAGGGAAACAACACCTGCAAATGAATGCTTCGGATTGAGCATTAAAGAGGGTGCTAGTGAGATGCCGAACGATGTTTTTGAAGCAATTTTCTTCTAAGTAATATGTCTGTTTGTCTGTGGTTATAGCACGGCTTGCTTGATTCAAATTTCGTGTCTAGCATGTTGCGACACGTGGGTGCGTTCATTAAATCACCGGGCGATGATACTGAATTTAATCATGATGTTCCTAGTTCTGCCTTATATTTTTAGAAATTTTCAATGTGTTTCTCACTTAGCTGAAATCATTGACACCAAACAATCGATTGCCACTAGGACTTCCCGTATTTTTTTCTGTTATAATATTTTTTTTTGTGGAGCCTTGATTGTGAAGATATGTACCTAGCATTCTGAACATTAATCAGCTTAGAAAAAGTCATTTTTTAATGAAATAGACATTTATTGTGATAGAAATCACTTATTTCTGAGGAATTTCAAAATTTAATTTAATTAACAGTTAAATTCAATAGTTGTAAGGGGTTTAACGCGTTATTCGGGTTAAGAAGAGTAAAATTAAGCGGAAAGGAAAATTTTCCTTTCTAACCGATGTTCAATTGTATGGTGACCACTGGGTAGTGATTTTACAGAAATTTTTTTAGCAATACAGTTGACTCTCTACATCTCGATATTGAAGGGACCATCGATATAGGGAGAGATCGAATTCAAGAACCAATTTGTAATGCAACTAGATTGAAAAATCGTCCGTTACTAGGAAAACCCGTCAACAAACAGATGTCACTTCGCCTTCCCAGAATGTTTTGCACCTAGGGAACGTTCAAAAATTACGTCCAACATTTGGGGGAGGGGGGGGGGTCTACAAAAGTGTGACACTACGTGTATTAGGTATAGGGAAAATGCGTGACAGAGGGGGGAGGGGGGGTCTAGAAATCCCAAAAATTGATGGACGTAATATTTGAATCTTCCCCTAGCAACCTGTAAAAACGGGCATATCGACATATGGAGAGAGAAAATCTAGCACAAAAACGAACGAGATCGCATCAAGATAGAGAGATGTCGAGATAAGGAGATATCGTCACGTAGAAAGGTAAAATCTGGAGCTCGATCTGAATAGGTCGTATGTGCTTTTGACGATTAAAAATTTGATCAGTAGGATTAGCTTATTATAGCGAAAACCGTTGTAATTGAGCAAAGTTGATACAAACAGCAGAATCCTCACAAAACAGGCTTTCTGTTCCATCATTGAAAGTTTGCAAAATATCTGTCATATTGCTACAATGACTAAAATGAACTGATCGAATTTTATATCGACAAAAGCACATACGACCTATTCAAATCGAGCTCCAGAAATGTATGCAGATTGAAGGGACCGACCAAACTATAGATAGGGGCTGTCCATAAACCACGTGGTCATTTTTTTGCGACTTTTCAACCCCCCCCCCCCCCCCCCCCCGCGTGGTCATTAGTCCATACAAAAATTTTTATTTGTCCATACAAAATGGTCATTGGCCGAAACCCCCCCCCCCCCTCATGACCACGTGGTTTATGGACAGCCCCATAGTAGAATTTACTCTGTTTACTCTACTATCTATAGACCAAACCATCGAGATAGGGAGAGATATCGAGATGTAGAACATCGACATGTGGAGAGTCGACTGTATTCGAATTGTTACTAATGTCATCCGCGAAAGTTGTTTTAAAGTGATCAATTTGACCCCGGATTACATTACTCCTAGACTACTTTATCAGCTACAACTTTACCGAAAACACCATTCAAATTGGACACTTCTGGAGCTCGATTTGAATAGGTCGTATGTGCTTTTGTCGATATAAAATTCGATCAGTTCATTTTAGTCATTGTAGCAATATGGCAGATATTTTGCAAACTTTCAATGATGGAACAGAAAGCCTGTTTTGTGAGGATTCTGCTGTTTGTATCAACTTTGCTCAATTACAACGGATTTCGCTATAATAAGCGAATCCTACTGATCAAATTTTTAATCGTCAAAAGCACATACGACCTATTCAGATCGAGCTCCAGACTTCATTAATTATGAGGGCTTCGTGGCCGAGCGGTTAGCGGCGTCAATCGTTTAGGTGTCTCTTTAAGCCTCAGAGTGTGGGTTCGATTCCCGTTCCAGTCGGGGAAAACTTTTCGTCGGACGAAAAATGTTAGTAATGTTCAGTCTATAGAGGCCGTAAGGTCGAAGATGGTGTTATATGTAATTACAATTATTGTATTTAATCAGTAATCAATTTTTATCCAACTGAATAAACTTTAACAGTGATTGTTCAGCTTCCCAGCAGGCAACCTTGCTGCATATGGAACCAAAGATAGCACACAGAAATCATGACTACTATGTTTGAAGGCAAATTGCAGTGATGCCCAACGAATAAATTCTGGAAATTCTGAATAAAAATCGATAACAAATTAATGAGGTGTGATCTTTGTTAAAGTTGTAGCTGATAGAGTAGCCTAGGAGTGCCAAAGGTCACTCTAGGGCACGGCACTTGGCTAAATGCTACGGAACGAAAAACGTCGTTTTCTATTAGTAATTCCCATACAAACTTTGAAGGGCTTGTGTACTCTTAATTTTCAACCAAACCAGCTAAACTTTTGGGGAAAAGCTTAGAATCTGGTTACGAATCGAATAAGAGGTGTGGAGCAAAAACGATTTTTTGAACCACGCATTACGATTTGCCTTACGCAGTTTTGCACATCGTTCATTGCTGCTTTGATAAGTCTGATCGGCTTTCCAGCCCCATCAGGAAAGCCATTCTCATCCATAGAATTTTATTTTTCACATGTATAATGTGTGTGTAATACTCGAGGGATCAAGTCTCCCCATGGCACTGTTGTGTATACTAAGCTGAATTAATTAAAATATGATAACAACAACCTCATTTGGATAAATAAGTTTGAAAGTACTTTATTTAAACTATGTGCTGTGAAATTTTGACAAGATTTGGTTCAATTTTCACAAAGTTATTGAGATTTTTCGGAATCGCCTAAAAGATTTCTGAAGGACTGAAAACAAACCGTCAGCCGTTAAAAAATAATGCAATGTACAATCGAAATCACTTGTAGCCAAAACATAGTCGTTTGTCCAGGAGTAGTTTTGGAAAAATTATGCTAGAAGAAAAATGTTTTTGATTCCGAGCAAATATGGGGGGAACAAGTCTCCCCAGGGATCAAGTCTTCTCAGTCTCCCCTAATTTTTCAAAGCTCTGTGCGGTCTATAGACTGCTGTATGTCGTCTTAAAGTTGAAGAACAGGTGACGCGTTGGGATCTGATATTCACGGCATTTCTGGGTGATTTGTGACACGGTGAAGATCTTATCCGTTGTCGACCGGCTTCTTTTGGAGTACTATCTCGGACGTTTTGGTTACAGCCCTAATATAGCGTCCACCGTCGATTGGCCCTTCCGGAAGCCAAGCTGGTTATGCGAGAGCTCAGAGTCATATGGTTTCTCGGTATGGACCATTAGCCTCGACAGAATGATCCGTCCCAAAAGTTTCCCGGTGTTGTCCAGAAGGCAGTAGTACTTCGTCGGTGATAGTACACCACATTGAACTTTGCTATTGCGAAGAACTCGTGTGACGTGGGAATCATTTCCTGGTCCGGGAAACGACAAGTTGTACAAATCGCCGCTAACTTGACCTTATCTGCTACACAGCAAATAATTTTGTTATATCCAGGGGCACGGCATAAATATCACAAGGCAGGCTAGTAACCTGTGTAAACATAGATATTGGATGTAAACATGTGACGTCATTCTAATCGTTCTTCACACGATCAAATTGATGGGGAGTGCTAGATCGCCTCTGAACGATTTGAATTACGTCATCAAAACACTGTCAGATTTCCGGAAGGTATCACCTTCTAAATGTTGCACACCTTGTCCATGTGTGTAATTTCCCAAATCTTTGTGCTTTGGTTCGGACGGGAAGGAGGCAACCCTCATAACAGCAATCTAGGACTTTGCCCATAACCGCATAATAGTAACATTCGACAGAAGTAGGCATTGGAGAAAATGGGGCCCAAAGTTGCAAATTTTAATAGTATGGGAATGAGCCGAAATTGTAAACCTTTTTTATTAATTCGTAATCAGTTGTTTAGCAATAAGATCCTCTACAGCACTTCTTGTATGCTGGACCTATTGTCAGAAAATAAATCGGACTTAAATATGATTGATGACACGCATTTAAACCAGTCTATTTTCCCAGTGTGACTGTTATGCGGTCACATCGGTTAATGATGGGCAATGAGACAAAACGCACCCTGTACCGCTCCCTGTTAAACCGGGTACCGGCCACTAGCATTCGACTTCTGGCGGCATTCTTTTCGTTCGTTTTAACGGCATTCGACAGTATCGACCGCACAAACCTATGGAAAATCATAGGCAAGAACGGCTTTCTTGGGGGGAAACTGAAAAAAATGTTTATAAAATATGAGAGAAATTATTTAAGTTTGGAGATGATCATTTCCGGTCTGTTCGATGCGGACTTCGAAATGAAAACGATTGGGTTCGAGGAATAACTCAGTTATGTGCATCTTTGGTTTTAAGTGTTGGATAAGGTCTTGTCTGATGTGCCATCTGTATACTGAACATAAAACTTTCTGAGAATATTTATGCGCTAATAAAATACTACTGAAGCCAAATACTTCGATTTAAAGGTAGATTTAAAAGTAATTTCATCATTCCAGATTGAATTTTAGCACGTTATTTTTGTTTTCTTTTAGACGTCATCTAGAATGCTTCCGAATAGAATTGCAAACTTAAAATTGGTACCTACATGCAGTAGCAAAGTAGTAGAAGGAAGTTTTAGACTTCCTTCTACTACTTTGCTTGTTGTCACAAAAGTGAAGGCGAAGGGTATGTTCGGAAACTAATTAAAACCCCAATGTTTAATTAGCATTTAAATGCAGAATTTATTTGCAAACTCCACATATTTTCTTGAAAGCATACCTTACATGTAAACATTACTAATTTTCATTTATTAGGTATATACTTATCATTCGTTAGCGTTACGAATAATATTAGGTATAATACGTGTCGACTGAATGAAGTTTACACACGGTATCCTCCGGTAAGATGAGACATTAAATGCTTAGTGCACAAAGCCTAATTCTAGCTATTGAAAGCGATTACAGTCTAAAACTTTCAACACCGGTGTATGGACAACAAAACTCAATGACACAACTACAAACACCAATTCCGAAACCGGAAGGAATCGATACGATAAAAGATAAACAAAAATAAATTAACACAAATTTGTCACGCTCTGGGAACAAAAATCTAATTTAAAAGGTTCGTGATTAGCTGTTAGTATTCAATTGTATTAATTTGTTTCAATATTTCCGTTTTTCGATTTTTCATGGGAATAAAATCTACACCGAGATTGATAAACGGTTGGCTAATTTATGTTTCTATTACAACTAAACGAATTTGTTTTTGAGGCTTATTTCTCTAAAATTTCGTTTAAATATTATAAAACTATCACTATGTTTCAAACTAAAAAAGGGAAACTTGTGCTTCGTAGACAGACTAAGTAGCTTAAGCTTTCGCCGGGGTGGACTCGTTCCATGTTCGCGGCGGACTGAACTGTCCCACCCGTTGGTGTTCGTCGACGGCCCGCACGGCAAAGTGATACCGCTGGCCCTCCTGGAACTGGGTCAACGTGACCGCCATCGGCAAAAGCATAGCCTTGACGTCACCCACGTGCCTCCACATATCCATCGAGGGCGGGGCGTTCGTCTCCTGGTAGGCGTAGATCTGGTAGCTGATGATGGTCGCATGGGCATCCGACAGGTCGTCCATGGTCCAGGAAATTACGATGCCCGTTTCGATGTTGTTGATACGGATGGATGGGCGAGGTGGAGTTTGCTTCCAGGATGGATTGAGGAGTTGGGTACCCGGCTGCGGTAGTGGGGCAGGATGGGTGAAGGTAACGGCCGGGGGCTGCCGGATGGGAGCTCGGACGATCATACCTCGGGGGGCTCCTGTAAAGGAAAAGAGAATACGATATATTATAATGTAAGTTGCGATATAAGAGTTGCTTCAAATGTCGTGGCGCTTCTTGCCATAGACGAAAACACGCAGAAAACATCAAGTACAACCAGAAACTTACCAATTTGGCCGTTGATCATTCGCGCTCGGTAAGTGGATTGCCGTGGGAATCCATTGGTTGCGTTAGCCGGTCGCTGCATCAGTACCGGACGTTGTGGTGCCCCATTCATCATGCCAGCGGGTCGCTGCTGTAGCGTTGGTCGCGTCATCATCCGCTGTTGATTGATAACAACCAGCGGAGGCATGCCCGCTTGCCGTTGACCATACTGCGCTTGCTGCTGCTGTTGCTGTTGGTGATGTTGCTGACCGTTCAAGATGGTGATGGGCGGTTTGGGAACCACTGGAGCGGCCACGACAGTAGGCGCCGGTTTTGGCACATCGTCTTCGTCGGTGAGATCTATTAGGGAATTGTCTACGGCGGCAGGGGCGGTTGTCGCGGCAGGCCTCATGACATTACTGGCCGAATTAGATGGGACCATCGAGGGCGTTGGTCGACCTAGGGCTTGCATGCCAGTGGGGGTGGGTTTCGCTTGAGGTGTAATGACTTTCTTCATCACCATCTGGGGCGGACGGTTGACGACGGGTAGTCCAACTGGCGACGAAGCGGGTTCGGGCGTCCGTGTTCTGTAATTTAAAAAAATATAGTTAGTAGGGAAGTTCAATATCATGTTGTTTGTGTAATGTTTTTGATAGAGCGAGTTTTTGAGAAATAACTAGAAGTAATGCTATACTCACAATGGCGATCCTTGCGGTGACTGCGCCAACGGACTCTGTCCTCCACTGTTGCTGGTTTGAACTTCCTGAATCTGTTGCCGCATCAGCTGTTCTTGCATCTGTCGAGTCTGTTGCTGCTGCTGGACCTGTTGTGTGATGGACAGCGGTGGCCTCATGGGAGTGAATTTCTGCAGCGGTTTCTTCCTCGTCAAAGGTGGTGTAGTGCCAGCATTCGGTGGAGTTTGAGTCATAGCCATGGTAGACTGTACCTGCGGGCTTTGCGAGAGGGGAGTTACTTGACCTTGCAGGTTGCCAGATTTGTTGAGTAGCGAATTCTGCGGTGAAGCAATCGATTTGTTGAGGATGGTAGGAGCTCCTGGCCGCGTAATGGCCGATTGTTGGGCTGGCGATTTCTGAGTCGTCGCTGTCGAAGGAACTGAATTTACACGCGGTCGCCTGATTTGCTGGGTATTCTGTTGAGCATTCTTGTTTGGAGAGCCTCCTGGCGGGGTCGCTACCGGAGATCGATTCACAGTGTTCTTTGGACTATTTACAACAGAGGACCCTGTACTGCCTGCAGGACGATTTCCGGCCATGAATCGGGGTTGTGAAACCTGCAGTCCTACAGCACGAGTGATCTTCACCGGAGTTATGAAATGCTGATTCTTCTTCTCTAAATCCTTGACCACACGCTCATGAACCATCTCCAGATCTCGGAACTGCTTGTTCAAATCGTGCACCTTCTGACGATATCCTTGCAGAAGCGTATCCTGAGCATCCAACTGGGTCCGCATCTCAGCTATCGCCGATTTGAAAGCTATTCCTTCGACTATCTTTTGCAGCACAAAGTCTTCCAAGTTTGAGCGATTCATTTTTTCCAAAGGCTTCTTGAACTTCTCCAAAAATTCCATCCGAATAGATTTTTTCTCCTTAGGTGGCACTGGCTCCGGATCTAGAGTAACCTTGAGAGGTTCTATAGTATCTAGTTTAGATTTCTTCTCTTCTTTTTTAGCATCTTCCACTTCCGCTTTAGGTTCTTCCTTCTGTTCTTCATCAGCCTTAGTTTCTTCTTTCTTTTCTTTCTCTTCAACCGAAAGTCTAATTTTCTTCGCTGGGTCCACTTCGACTTTCTCCTCGGTGTCATCTTCCGGGCATGGCCGCTTCTCTGCTTTTTTCTCCGTCTTGTCTTCCTTATTGGCTTCAGAAACGTCATCGTCATCGTCGTCGATCACCAGCACTTCATCATTCGTTTTCTCCTCTGCAGATTTCGGCTCCTTCTCCTCCACTTCCTTTTCAACTTCTTTAACAGGATCCTTAGCCTCTGCCACACTTACTTCTGTCTTTTCTTCTGGTGTTGACTCCTTGACAACTGCTTCGGTTGTTTTGGCAACATCTTTTTCTTCAGAAGTTGCTTCAGATTTTTCAGAAACTTGCACTTCCTCCTTTTCCAACGTCTTTCCTTCGGTGTCAAGCTTCTTTTCAGTTTCACTGGAATCTTCAGCCTTTGCAGTGAGTTCCTCAGTTGTTTTCTCCACCACAACGGGTTGCTCTTGAGAAACGTCCATCTTTTCGTCTTCCTTTTCTGAACAAACCACATCTTCCTTTTTCGATTCATCGCTGTCTGGTTTGCTGGTGTCCTTTTCTGCTACTTCAGTCTGCGATGAGACCTCATCCTCGGCTTTCTTTTCTTCCGCCTCAGTTGATTTCTTCTCTTCACTTTCAACTTTGCTGTCACTTTCTGCTGTCGTTTCCTTATCTTTCGCCGGTTTAGGCGAATCTTTTTCAGTGACTTTTTCTGCGACAGCTTTTTCGGTGGTTTCATCAACAGCCTCTTTTTCCTTTTTGTCATCCTTATCTGCATCTTCCTTCTTATCTACCTCTGATTCCTCGTGAACTTCCCGAACGTCGACCGAGCACTTTCGCTTCAGCGGCGGTTCGCCCTCGTCACCTTCCTGTTCTTCCCCTTGAATATCATCTCCTCCCGCTTCATCCTGATCTTCCACATTGCGGCTGCTCTCGTCTTCATCCGCTCCCATGTAATCAGACCCCTCGTAATCGTCATCCTCTTCGCCGTCCTCATCGTTTTGCTTGGTGCTGCCCGATTCGCTGCTGTTATCATCCAGATCTTCTTCCGGATGGTCATCGTCCGCATCCATCCGATCCGGTTCTTCCATCATTTCCAGAAGATCCTCTTCATCGGCAGCTTGCAACGCCTGCGGGCAAACATCCTTCTTCTGTTTAACGTCATCTTCATTGTTTTCCGCTTCCGTGCCTTCCTCCTCTTTTTCTTCTTCTTTCTTTTCACCATCTTCCAGTTTCTCTGTGGTAACCTCGCTGGTTTCTTTTTTCTCTTCATCTTTCGATGATTCTTCTTCCCGCTCTGTCTTTTTATTTTCCAAAGGCTCTGGAATTACTGTTTCACTTTTCTCGCTGGAATCCACCTCAGTCTCCTCGACCTTTTTCTCCACGGCAACCACCTTCTCTTCCTCCTTCTCGATTCCTTCTTTCTCTTCTGTCGGTGAATCGTCACGATTATCCTTCTCAACATCCTTCACTGCTGGAATCTCAACCTCCGCTTGTTCACTCGTCTCCGCTGAGGGTTCTTCAACCAGTGTTTTCTCCTCGAGAGGAGAATCGTCCGTTTCCTTCTCCACTTTGTCAGCGGATTCTTGCTGTTCCTCCTCGACAACCGCTGGAACACTGTCGAACTTGATCAAATCTGACAATTCCGGGGTTGGGGTTCTGGCAGGTTCCTGCACTTCCACACGACTGTCATCCGGGAATTTGATCAAGTCAGACACTTCAGGAATGGCATCAGTTTCCTCTGCATTCTCGATTGTTGATTCCGGCTTTGAAACTTCGCGGAACTTGATTAAATCACTTATGTCGGGGGATGGTGGATCTGTGTCATCCTGTAGATTAACTGGAGGCGGCGCCATGACCTCACTTTCACCAACTTCGGCTGTATCCACGGCAGGGGGTTCGACTGGTTCTTCTGATGCCGCTGATTCTCCCACATCTGAGCTAACCAAGATGGATGACTTGGGCTCAGTACTGACTTCAGTAGATTCATCAACCGTCATGTCCTCAATATCGACAGCGGCAGTGTTCAATATGCTAAGGCCGCTTTCATCGATCGTCACACTTCCGTCGGTTATTTCCACGGTGGAGGCTTCGATCATACATGCTGCAGCGCTGTCGTCGATTTGAATTGCCGTGCCCTGCATAGATCCACCGTCTTCCATGTCTACGTCTTCATCAAGCAGTAGACGTTCGTCTACTTCCAGCTCGTCTTCTAGATCTTGGTTGTCCTCCTCCTGCAGAAGAATACTTTCGCTCTCTTCGTCGATATCGGCCTCTCCTTTGGTGTCGCTGCCGTCGTCAGCCGTGAAGTCTTCTTCGTCCACTCCAATGGATGTTTCGTCTTCCATTGCGCTCGTGGCACCGTTCGTATCTTCTCCATCGGCTTCCTTTGCCGCGGTGTGGTTCGACGATTGACCAGACGAGGACGGTGGAATGTCGGAGCTTTCCTCGTTCTGTTCTAACCGGTCAGGATCGGCTTCTGTCTCGGATTCCGTACGTTTCGAGTCTTTGTTCAGCTGGATGATGTCCTCGATCAAAGTGTCGGACAAATTCTGCACCAACTCATCTGCCGGTTTCTCCGAAGACTCGGGTTGTATAACTGCAAAATGAAGAACGGGTTACAACAAACTCTTTAAAATGAATTTAGACAAAGGATTCTTTCAGTATTTGCACCGGCAAAAAAACCTTCAGGAATTCTTTTTCTGACATTTCTCTTCAGCTTTTCTTCAAAATCTCATCCGAGATTTTTCGTACGCTTTTGAGCAAAATCTCTATTGAGTGTGAGATTTGAATTTCTCCCAAAAAATCCATAATTTCTTCATATGAAACTCTGCATATTGTCCGATTATTATCCACGAAAGTTGTTCTAAAAATATCTGCTTATCTTTGCAGCAATGTTTAGGGATTGCATCATGAATACCGAGTTATCCAAAACTTACTCTTAGAGTTACATCACATATTCCCCCTGCGAGAATTCTAGAAAATTACAAACTCAGACAAAAAAATCTTCATGTGTTCTATCAGACATTTTCAGTAATTTCTGCTGGGAATGACTCTAGAAACTCATTTAAGGGATTCTGGTAGAAATTCCTTCTTTAGATTTCTCCAAGAAGTCCTTCTGAGCGTTTTTCCAGGAATTTATAAGGATTACTCCATCATAGGAGGCTACGATAACGAAATCCACAGGCAACTACTGGAGGAATCCAGAAAGAATTTCTGGATGTTTCATATAAATAACTTTCGGAAGATTCCCACAAGGAACTTCTCAGAAGAAACCTCTGGATGACTCCTAAAAACCATTTCTTGAAGGATTCTCACCGACAAAATCCTGGAAGATTCCTAGAAGAAATCCATAAGGATTTCTGGAAGAAACTCCGAGAGGTTTCCCAGAAGAAATTTTCGGAGATACCCAGTAGAAAATCCTGAAGAATTTATAAAGACTGTTCAGGAGGGAATCCAATAGAAGCCTTTGGCGAAATCCAAGAACTTTTTATGGATGAAATACATAACATAGAAATCCCAAAAATACCCATGCTGGAATCCAAGATAGAACTCTTGGAGGATTTCAATAAACAACTTCTGGAAAAATGAATCCTGGACGAATCCCAGAAAAACTTTTGGAGAAACGCCAGGAATAATTTCTAGAGAACCCCAAGAAGGAACTATCTGAAGGACTTTAAAAAAAATCCAAACAATTCAGTAGCAACTTCTGTAGAAAAACCCTGGAGAAATTTCAAGAGAAACACTTGGATAAAACCCAGAATGAATCCCTTAAGTAATTCCAATTCCTGGAGCTCCTAAAAAAAAACCCATCGAAACTCCAAGAGGAATCCAAAAAGGGACAACTGGTCGCTACCCAGGAAAATCTTCTCAAGGAATTACGAGAGATAACTAAGCAAAATCATACGAAGTTATCTAAAGGAAACCCCAGAAATATTCTTAGAGGAATCAATAAAAGGAACCACTAGGAAAGTCTAAACGTAGTTCTGGGTCAATTTCACGAGTTACATAGAAAAACTTAATGAGATTTCTTAAAGGTTCTTCTTCTTGGCGAAACGTTCCAATTGGGACAAAGCATGCTACTCATCTGTTCTATGAGCACTTCCACAATTATTAGCTGAGCTTCCTCTGCCAATATACACCGTGTAGCAGGAATAAACTACTCTAAAAATCAAGAAAAAAATTTCAGGAAATCAATAAATAATTCCACAGACTATTATATGAGTGTTAAATTCCATACACAGTTTTTAATATAAACTTTGATGTTTGTACTCTGTGATGATGGTGTAGTAATGTTGAGATTTCGAAATTCTACCCATAATTTTTCCGGAATTCCTCCTCCAAATTTTTTTTTTTCCAGTTTCTTGCCCTTGACATCGTTAGAGGTTTTTTTCTGGCTTTCTCCAGTTATCCCAAGTAAATCCAGAGGTGCCGTAAATAGTTCCTTCCGAGATTTTTCACGATTTTAGGTTTTTGAGGTTTTTCACGGAGTCTCTGCTAGAGTATGTACTCCCGGCCGTTCATGAGTAGAGTAAAGTGGGGCAAAAGTTCGAGTGGGGCAAGAGTTTCTTTTGAAGTTTTTGAGCTTAATTCAAATGATATCTTTCGGGTTTTAATGCTGTTCGAAGCCTTTTTGAAAAAGAGTCTTTCACTCCAAAAATTATGAAAATTGATCAATATTTGAAAAGTTATGACAAAATGTTGGTTTTTGATCAAAAAATTGTAATATGCGATGGTCCTTCCAACGCATGGAATGGAATTGTAATGAAATCGAATTCGATATTTTATTTTGGGGCGTAACTAGGTATATTTTGAAGATGCTGTAGCATGTATAACTTTTTTCAAAAAAGTTTTGGAAATCATGTTTTACACATAGTAGGGCAAAAGTTCGAATTGTGGGGCAAGAGTTCGAGTCATGTGACAACTTCAGGTAAAACCCTAAAATTCTGCAAAATGTACATATTATCTCTAAAAATGAAGTTTTTTTTTTTTTTTGCTAGGTTTCTAGCTGCACTCTGAATAGAGTTGAAACCTCTACACTAGACCCGAAGATAGAAAAGAGCACGTAATCTTTCAGAAGCAGTTTGCCAGCCGTACGCTGAAAATGATATCCATTAAGACACTGTTGCAACTGACTCAGAAAGATACGGTAGAAGATTGGAAAGTTTTCAATTGGTCAGGCAGTCAGGATTTGCCTATGTAGTGTTATGGTCACACGGTTTGTGTTTGTCTACTTGTTTGATTTTGTGGTATGGTTAAATAGGTTTTTCTCCTCGTTAAGTCAGTTGTCGTATGTTGTTTTTTTTCATCGAATCAATCGAACCCTGTATGTTAAAATATAATATAGTCGATCCTGTGTCAAATTGTTTTCTTGATTTCGCTAATCGTTTTCTACTTGTGTTCATCTCGTGTGTCCTTAAATTGTCATCGGTCCAAAATCCACAGAAACATGTAACTGAACTTCTGAACATCTAAGAGATAATCAAAAATACGCCAAGTTGGTCAGTTGATTGCAATAAAATTTTAAAATAATAAAGAATAAAATATTCAAATTCGTTCAATTGTCCTATCGGTCCTACCTAGATGAACCATGTAATTTTCTCAAGCGTAGCCTAGAAATGTTAACCTAGTCATACACAAGTAACGTTGTTCAGTTAATATAAAGCAGTCAGTTTTTGTCCAAAATGTCACGTCGAACGCATTGACGTCAACAATGCGTTTAAGTGTTCGCACGTTAGCTTTGAATCTATCAGCACAATTAAGTGCTGCAAATCTCCTTCCCACTATTGATTCTTCGGTCGATTTTTATTGCTTTATTTAAAGAAAATATGTACAACTAACATTGTAAAAATTCGAAAAAGCGACTATGACATTAATAAATTACTATGTAATAAAAATCAACCGAGAAACGTGGGAAATAGAGCCCAAACAACATTTTGAAGTCAGATGGCTGTAAAAGGTTCCAAAACCTGTCACAAATCCTATTTTACTTTTATTAGGATTTGTAACGATCATCAAAACCTTCTCAAATCCAACCGACTTGGAACTATTGCTTGGGAATAGACTCTACTGAGCCCCGGCGGTTCCTCCTGTTTATCGAGCATGTCTGATGCATATGATCAGCCATACTCCATCTGCAGCAGCCGGTTCGTGATGAACCGTTGGAGGCGCATTAAAGTGTTAAAAAGGTGATATGTTTCACTAAAGAACACTACATTACAATAATCAAAATGAAACTCCTTCACTTTAATACCGTCAACCCCTGCGAAATTGGCCAGGGAGTGAGAAAATTCGATCGAAGTTGAAAACAAATGTATCTGAATTTGGCGGAAAACTACTAATTTTTGGTGAAGTAAATTTAACCCTGATTTGGGTAAAATCCAGATCGAACTTTAAAGTGTATTCCAACTCCAACATCAAATATTTATTGGTTTTAGGTATTCCAATTACCAAAGTGTCGAAATAGTGTGCTACGGATAGCGGAATACCACAAACACTAGATTCGAACTTTTGCCCCAGTGGTGGGGCAAGAGTTCGTATTAGACACAAACATACAAAAAGTGTTGTAACTCAAAATTGAAAAGACATTTGGCGTAACTTTGTTCAGCAAAATGTTAGCTCATGGATGGTAGAATCACCACACGGTATTCATTTATTTTTACCTGCTTCGATTTCTTGAAAATAATTGAATTTTCAACTAGGGTCGAACTTTTGCCCCACCTTACTCTATCTAGCTGAATTCTTCCCCGAGATCTTTAATTTTTTTTCCAAAGTCCATGAATTTCTTTTAATGGTTCAGAGATTGTTTTGCAACATATTGTCTCGGGATTTTTGCAGAAGCTTTTCCAGGGATTTCTTCCAGAGACAGTTTTTAGATATTTCTCGTGGATTTCCTTGCGGGGTTTCACACGAAGTTTCTCCCGGAATTTCTTTTAGAGATTTTGGCAGTTCCTCCTTAAATTTCCTCACTATTTCCTCCTGGGATTAGTCCCAGAACTTTGCTTTTTGACACGTTCCAGTTTCTCTCAGGATTTCTTGTTTGTGTATTTGTGGAGAATTCCGCAAAATTTGACCGAGATTCCTTCAGATATTTCTCCGGGAATTCGTTACAAGGAAACTCTAAATTATCTCAGGAGACATTCCAAGAAAAACTCTGCAAAAATCCTACTAGAACTCCGGTAGAAATCTTTAAAGAAATCCCTAAAGGAGCATCCAGAATCTCGCGATAATTTCTGGTAAAGATTCCGGGAAGAGCTCTGAGAGTAATCCCGAGAAAATCTGTAAGAATATAATCTCAGATTGATCACTGCATGAAATTAGATAATCAACTACAAGGAAAAGCCTTGAAAAAAATCCGAGTGGAAATCACGGGACGAACTCCATAAAAAATACCAGCAATAGCTCCTGCAGAAGTCACAGAAAACTCTCCAAGAAATCTTAGGAGAAAGTCCAGGATAAATTCTAGAAAACTCTGAGAGACATCCGAGAATCAACACCGGAAGGAATCTTCTGAGGAAAGACCCGGGAGAAACTTCCAGAGAAATCTCAAAAGAAATCCCGCGCGAACCTTTGGCAAATATACCAGCTGAAACTTCTGTAGAAATCCAAGAGAAAACTATAGAACAAATTTCTTGAAGAGATCACCGAAGGTACTTTGGAAGAAATCTCGGAGGAAATTCCTACAGAAAATTAGTGGAAAACTAGATCTACAATAGATCTACAAGTAATAAAATTACTACGACTCAATGTTTAATTTTTTTTATCGGTGAAAAATTTCCCTGAGCATTCACAATATTCTCTGAGTATTCCCGGTTTTCCAGGTAGTAGACACCCTGAAATCGCAAGGAAACTCCGGTGGAATTTCCGGAGGAACTCTTAATGAGATTTCAAGAGAAATTTCTATGAGAATCCCAGAAGATACTTTTTGAAAAACGGCACCCAAAGGCAGGCAAAGAGAAACCTTAAATCAATAACTCAGCTTTATGACAGAACACTAAGTTTAAGCCTGGCAAGTCAAGTTTAAGTTTGAGCTTAGATCCAGAAAAAGGAAATCAGGAAATCAGGAAGAAGTAACTATTTACTGAAAAATGCCACATGAACCAATCATCGCTAAAATGCCTATTCCTTACCTTCATCATCACCATCATCCAGTTCAGTGTACATCAGTCGCTCCATGGTGTCCTCATCCTCGAGGCCTTTGGCTTCGTTACTGCTGTCATCTTCTGCTGACGCCGCCGAAACGACGCTTTTGGCCTTGGCCACCACCAATTCATCTGTGTGAACTGTTCCATTGGGCTGGGCCGATTCAGTGCCATCGATTTCCGCACTTTTCACACTATCCACATTGTTTGGGCTCATTTTCGACAATCCGTTATCCGTAATAGGTTGGTCGACTTCCATCATCTTGTTGCACTTAGATTACACCGAGTTTGTTCCGTGACAAGACGTTCAATTCATTTCTGTAAAGAATGTAGAGAAATATTTTCTGATTAGGAATCAAAGAATTATAGAGAGAAGACCTTTGCTCTTGTTTAGTTTGAGTTATGGAAAACTTACGTTGTCATAAATTTGATAAGTCCATAAAAAATTGTAGTAATAGTAAGTTTTTGTTTTGTTGTAAACGATCTTTTGGTTGATACTTTACATTATATTAAGAACAAGGACAAATGCAGTTTCCTGCTTCCTCGCTCCTAATTAAGTTAGTTCTAAAAACATTTTGATATTTCATAAGTATTCAGCAGAACCTAAATATGTACCTCTAGACGGTCTTACCTAGAATCGAATGACCTTGGCCCGAATTTTTGAGGTTATGTAGATGTGGACTACTTTCAAGTTGACAATTTTATACAAATAATCAAAAATATGTTCAGAATTCCCCAAAAGAATTACAGATAGATTAATAAAATGAAAATTTCTTACAACCTTCAAGAACTTTTTCCCACAAAAGTTCCGAAAAACTAGATCCACCTCTTTGCTGAAGGTCACTGAACTTTGCCAAACTCTTTTTCGATAAACGGAGAACACTAAGCGCCGCGAATTCTCACCGGATAACACTTATATTAGACAATTTGCTTCCAAATTTCAATAAATAAGGTAAATAGAGACACAAACTAAGAACTTAACTAAACGTGATGTAAAAAAATCTTCTTAACTTTGCCCACTGTTTGCAATGTTTTCAACAAAAACTTCACGCGAGTTTGCCCCTTCGTTCACCACGGTCTCGGTTCTTGCGGCGATGGGAGACGCGGGCAAACACACAACCACAGTCACACGATACTGTCAGACAGCCTCCGTTGGTGTGAGTGAAAGCTACCCGCAATGTTTATGTTTTCAATCTGCATCGAGCTTGTCGCACGAACACGCGCGGCTGTTGTGTGACATCTACGATGCATGTCGCAAGACAAAAAACTGCATCTGATGTGGCGCGACTCGGCGGCGATGTCGCGATGTAGTGATCAATATCTTCACGCTAAAACTGCTCAGCACTAAAGTGTGTAAGACCTACTCATAAGTGCATAATTTCCAGACCACACAAAAATGTGTAGCAGTTACACATTCTCGAAAAACAGCTCGTACACTCTTCTAGATGCGAAATGTTGATTTTTTTTTGTTTTCCAAGGTCACTAGTAATCCTACCTAGATTGGCGTACAAAAATTTTAGCGATTTTAACAATTTTGCGGACACTGGAGCTGATTTTGTAAATGTGCAAGGGTTACACATTTTTGGTGTAGTCTGGAAATTATGCACTTTAGTGCTGAGCGGCGTTAGCGTGTTGAGACAGAAAATTAATGGGAATGTGGGTGTTTTGTCGAACAGTTTGACCACTGTTTGAAATGTACGAACTTCATATGCTTTAAACTGTTAGTATTTACACAGGGTCAAATATTTTTCCAAAAATAAACCAATGCTCAAACATCATGTTTGACTCTATCGAATATTCATTAGGGAACGTCAATAAATTACGTCACGCTTTGAGGGGGGGGGGGGGGTTCAGCAAAGTGTGACGACCCATACAAAACATTTTAGAGGTCTCATACAAAAAGTGAGACATAGGGGGGAGGGGGTTGAACATGATCAATTTTTGCGTGAGGTAATTTATGGATGCAACCTTAGTGTCAAACTGATGTTGTTTCTTGAGTTCTTCCCTAGTCAAATGTGTACTTCAGGCCTTAAGGGTAGTACGCAGATCGCAAGAAATTGCTTGGCCTATCTCGATGCGTGGACAATTCAGGCAAGGAATCCCTCAAGAAATAAAAAGCGTCGCTTTATTCCGGATCCTAGTACGGAGCTGAAACAAAACGTCAAATCAAATGGAGCTTGCTGTGTTAAATTTCTTAACCATTCCGGTCACGGGAAAATAATACACTGAACAAAAATTACTTGAGCGATTCCGTTTGAAGTGCATCGCATTAGACTCTTCCCGAGCAGGAGAAAATATATACCTACTGGACAAAAAAAAAACACTTATGAATAAAATGCAAAAAATGACGTTTTCCCATACTAAATTCTATACAAATTTCAATCGCAATGCGGGGATGCAACCAATCGCTCCCAAATTTTTCACAGTAAGGGGCGCTAAAACGAATCGTAAAAGCTTTGTTCCAAATAATCGACTTTGTTGACCCAGTCTAATGCATATGCATTAGCCTAAAATACAAAAACTCTAGCTCCTGTACAGGCCCGGATTTAAGGGGGGGGCAAAGGGGGCAAGTGCCTCGGGCCCCCCAATTAGGAGGGCCCCCCAAGAATCCATAAGCACTATATATTTTGTTTAACGAATTCATAAAAATCCACATCAAAGACGATTGTATTTATTGTATGTCCTAGAGTTGTTATAATTGTGTTCTTTAAGGGTATCCAGATTATTTCATAATCTGAAATCGGAATACAAAATTTCATAATTTAGAAGCCTTGGAATTATTTGCAGATTGAATTCAAAGTTTTTTGTGGGATGTCTTTATTTTTCGATATGAGCTGCAATTCTGTTTGTCTGTTTTGTCAATTTATGTTTTGAAACAATAATTTTTATCTTTCGATTAAGCTGAAAAAAAAACATTTTAATTACTTAACAATTCAAATGTTTAGAGTTTCAGTGTGTTTCCCAGAATTATTATTTTGAGGGATTGGTTTAAATGCTTGATTGCAGCAAATTCAGCCCTAGAGAGATATGACAGTATTCAACAATTTAGAAATACGAAGTTTTAGTTTTATTTTGCTATACGCGAGTTTTTGTGAAACTTTTTATTGAGTTTAGAAGAAAAACTTATTTATGTGCAAATTACTGCACAAAAGCGTCTCTAAACAGAGTGCGTTGAAAGATTAAGTTTTTCGGCGTAATGTAAACAAAACTTGTTGATTACGATCATATTCTGAAAACAACTGTTTAATATACATCTGCACAAGCTCATTGAGGACAGATATTATCATGGGAAATAGAAGATAATGATTCCTGATAAATTTTGGTTAGTTTTGAAAATCTAGTTTCCTGAAACATCTCAGAACAGTGGTTTCACACATTTGTTTCACTGTCATTTTTTATTAATTTATTGCCAAAGTTGTTCCCTGGGGTACTAACTTTGTTCAACCTGAATCTTCAAATACACGAAGAATATTGCAATTGTAATGAAAAATTCTCCACTTTCCTATGTGTTAAAATGAACGCTTAGTCCTAAAATGTACAAAAATTGAATGAATTCGAATAAATGTTTAAAATATATGTAATGCCTATCTCAATAAGATGACATTTATGCTGCAAATTTGAATGCAGTATCTTGATGTTTTTGGAAAAATATTTAAATAAGTGTTTGTAACTTTTTTCTTTATTTGAATAATATGTCGACATATTTGAGAACTGCATTGTTAGAAGTACACTTTTTATAGGACAACAACAAAACTATATCGTTGAAAACAATGCAAAATACATAATACAATAATAGTTTGAATGAACAAAATAGTTGTGTTGCTAAGTTTTTTCCTGAATCTCAAAAATAAAACATTAAACATATAAAAATACGAATAATACACAACATTGAAAAAAAAAACGTTTTAAATCTTCAAAATCTTGCTCTTGGGGGCCCACTTTATAGGGTTTGCCCCGGGCCCCCCGAAGCCTAAATCCGGCACTGCTCCTGTATACTTTTTAAGTTTTGTTTTGGTCCCATTTCAACTGTGTAAAATTCCAGATCGATCGAGAAAACTATATTTTAGTGCCCGCCATTCTTAGTTTTTCATACGATTTACTAAGGCAAAATTACTTTTTCAAAGAAAAACCGCTTAGGGTCACCCCTTGATCCCTAAAAATAAGCCGATGAATGGTTGGAACTTTACGAGGAATCAGACCTCCGAAGACCGCAAAACGATGCGACATTTGTGGAAATAGTTATTTATTGAGCCTTACCCGATCGATAAAATTACGAGATTTTATTATTTATTGTTATTCCTTACGTGTTAAATAGCATTTCCATGCTATTCGGATTTCAGTCGATAACTTTTTCCACATGCCTTATATCGCTTTGTGATCTTCGGAGGGTTGGTTTCTCGTAATGTTTCCAACAGAAATCATTCATCGATTTATGTTTAGTGTTTGAGGGGCAACCTGTGGCGATTGAACAAGTTATTTTCCCCATAGTAAATCGTATGAAAATTTCAAACGGCTGGCGCTAAAATATAGTTTCTTTGATCGAGCTGAAATTTTGTACAGTTGATATGGGTTAAAAATGGAACTCAAAAAGTGTACAGGAGTAAAATGTCTTTTTGTGTCCCACACTAGTATGCATATCATCTTCTTCTTTATAGCTCTACGTCCCCACTGGGACCTGGCCTGCCTTTCGTCAACTTAGTGTTCCTTGAGCACTTCCATAGTTATTAATTGAAGAACTTTGTTTACCTGCCATTGCATGAATTTGTACATTGTGAGGCAAGTACAAAAATACCCTATGCTCAGGGAGTCGAGAAAATTTTCCCGACTAGAACGGAAATCGAACCCGCCGTCTCCGGATCGGCGATCCATAGCCTTAACCACTAGGATAACTGGAGACCCCTATAGAGCTTGCTGACGTTTATTCACCTCTCTCTTTCAAGCTTGCAGGCGGGATAGGATTTGTTTTCATCGGGAAACCTTTCCTGATGACAACAAATCCTATTCCACCTGCATGTTTGAAAGAGAAAGGTGAATAAATGTCAGCAAGCTCTATGCATATACATATGCAATACCTAAAGTATTAATTTGTATGTTACTAACGAATGCCTGCAGGTATTCACTATGGTGAATAAAACAACAGGTATTGCAATACCTCAATGTATTAATCGACGCAATTTCCACACACAGCTACCCGGGTAGAGGTGAAATACTGACGATCAAAACGTGATATTAGTTTGATTGATATAAGAGATAAAAGATCTGAAAATAATATCTTAAAAATGTTCTTGGGACATCTGAAAAATATCAAAAATTGATATTTCAAGATCAAACGAATAGCTCGCTGCTATTGGTTAGATCTTACAAAATCTAAGTATGATATTATGATGATGTTCCAGAAGTAAATTTTTGATTTCATTTTCAGATCTTTTATCTCTTATGTCAATCAAACCCATATCACGTTTTGATCTCCATATCAAAATATGCTATTATTGAGCTCTTTTTCTCTACTCGGGAGTCGCGTTCGGTAATTTCTACCGAAATTTCAACTGCTGAGCGTTCGATAATGGTTTTCTACCAAAAATCTGTAAAAAGTATCCAAATTTCTACAGGGGATAGACAAAATGATCGGGACAGGCAAAATTTTCACTTTTCAAAAAATGGTCAAATAGCTGTAACTTTTTGAAAAGCGCATCAATAAATCTGAAATTTTTACTGTAAGTTGATCAACTTGTTGTGCATCAATGGTCAACATTTGGGAAAGATCTGACTATTCTACATGAAGTTAGAAAGATTCTAAAAAAAGTCATAATTATCCGATAGCCAACTTTGAACTGTTATATCTCCGGATCGCTTTATACTGTAATTATATACAAATGAATTAATCTTTAATAAATTTGCAGCTATACATACAAACCTTAAACGCATTTTTAAAAAGTTCCCGGATACCGAAAACTATGAAATTGTCCGACTATTTTTGGACGGAGATTCCGATTATGAAATAATCTGGATATCCCTAAAGAACCTAATTGAAGTTAATTATAAAGTTCTCCGATAGCTAAGCACTGTACTGATCCCGTCCTTACAGCGGCTGGGAATGAGGAAGAATGGTTATAAAGATGATGCTGGGCGTCAACTAAGAATGATTAGTTGGATACCTACTTAAGAGATTTTCAAAAACTTCTCCACTCCTCATAGGAATTACGAGATGTTAGTTATTATTAAGTGTCCACAGAATACGCACAGACAAGCAGACGTAAAACTGACGAAATCTCCATCGACTACGCTTTTAACGATCATTTTAAATGTCCATAGTTGTAGCCGGTTCAACACACGCCGACTGGAAGACGATACGATGAAAAGGTCCTTCGTCGAGTAGCTAGAGAACCATGCTGCGGATATTCCCGAAGGTGGAAGCGTAAAAGATCAATTGATCGCCAATAAGAACGCCTTCATTTCCACCGGCAAAAAAAAATGGGTAAGCTACGCACCCTGAGAAAGCAGTGGATCACAGATGGCACTTTGAGAAAGATAGAGAAGCGAAAAAACGCCAGAAGAAAGTGCTCCCGATCATGAGACGGGACTAAAGAGCATGGACACTCCACCGACGAAGGCGAGAAAGCCGCAAACACCGGCGACATCCTTTACGATATCTTACGAACCGACGTGACAGTGGAGTTTCAAAACTGTCCCCCCTCAATTTAACGGTCGACCAGCAAAGCGAGCGAACCCTTCTGTCAAATCAACGCAGACGCGAACCTCTTCCTATATAAACGCACGGGGGTTTGGAATCAAGCTAGCAAACCAACGCGAATCGTTATAGAGGTGGCGGTAGTGTTCGGCTATTTTTCATCATGGAGTCGCGGACAACAAATTTGAATTTGTTTGTTCTAGCTGTCACGTCGGTTCGTCGGTGATCTTACGTCGTCTTAGTGAGACTAATATGAGTGCTACGATGCCCATGAAACTGAACAGTTAATAATCGACCCGGCAGACCAGTTGAAACGCTGGTTCGAGTACTTTGGAAACCTTTTTCAAGTATCGACCACACCATCAATACATACCTCAGCATGATAGGCCAAGGGTTCGACGTATTACCCGTGTTAATACCAAAGCTCCATCAGTGCAGGAGATAGAAACAGCCATCTGTATCATGAAATCGAACAGGGCCCTGGGGGTCGATTGAGGGGTTGATCGCATATCAGCCGAGATGTTCAAAGCTGACCCCGTAGTATCTGCACATCTGCTGCATCAATTATTCTACATATGGGAAATTGCGACATTTCCGGTCGACTGGATGCGAGGCGTATTAGTAAAGGTGACCAAAAAGAGTGGCCTGTCTATATGCGATAATTGGCGGGGTATCATGTTGCTGTGCATCGTGCAAAGTCCTATGCAAAGTGATCCTTAATCGGATAAAGCAGAAGATTGACGCAACTCTTCGACGGCAGCAAACAGGATTCCGTGCCGGACGATACTGTGTGGACCATATTGTCACGGTCCGTATAATCCTGGAGCAAATCAATGAATTCCAAGTGTCTCTTTAGAAAGAGTGTCCCACAAAAAATCATCGGCCTCATTGAAGCACAGTACGAGGCATTTTCATGCAGAATACTCTCATCCGGTTCGTTGCTGGAATGAGGCAAGTATGTACACTATCACCGCTACTGTTCCTCATCGGAATAGACGAAATCCTGGTAAGGTGGACCCTGGTAAGGTGCGATTGATCCTGAACCAAATCGTGGGTTGCTGTGGCAGCCCATTACCATGGAGCACCTAAATGACTTCGAATTGACTGATGACGTTATTCTCTTAGCTCAACGGCGCTCTGATATGCAGAGCAAGCTCGATGATCTTGCCGATCGCTTCTCAACGGCAGATATTGCCATCAACGTCAACCAGACCAAATCGTTGGATGTAAACTCGGTCAACAGCTAGTGGCGGGCCGACTATAAATAAGATAGTTGTGGCATTCACAACCAGGGTCGCACGCATAATTTTTCCTTGCGTTTGACGCTTCACACTAGCGCCTTCTGTTGATGTTGTTGCACAACGCAGGATTTTGTGAAACATTTCCATTTTTTTATGGTAGTGTGAACTGGACGATAAATATTCATGAAAAATGTTCTATATGTTACGTTGTCTGTGGACCACGCTACGTTTAGGCACCATGTTTCAGATATACAGGAACAAACTCAACAAATCCACCATCAGACAAATCATACCCGCCAGTAGCATCCCAAAACATATTTCACGACACGAAAATTGAAACGAATTATAGCACCTCGTAGCGGCACAATAGAAATACACTAGAATTCCAATGTAGTCACTTTTCCTATTTAATTATTTTAACTTAACAACTTTAATATTGATTATATATAAACACTTATCTTGTGCCATATGTCAGCCAAATCACTTCTTTATCTTCAGCTGTAAGAGGGCAGGCAATACATCCAAATAGTTTGGGAAACACTGTGCTACACTTTCCACGCGACCGTCCAACACTAGCATGCGTGTGTGAAGTGTTGCAGCTACGGTGTTCTATATTTCAACGAGATAGCTGTTATAATAGTGTACGTAAACAAATACGTGTAGGAATCATTCATGATATTTGCAAAGTTATATAAACATTTATCTAGTTATTTAATGATATATAATGGGTAAGAACTATATCTATATATAACAAGTGAAAAACCATTATCGTTTAATTCAATTATACAAGTAAACAATTCAAACGTTTTTTTTAAACCTTTAAGTCACCTAAGTTTGTATCATCCATGAATATTGTAAATATTATTACTTCATGTAAAATGTAAAAAAAAAAACAATAGACCCAATCAATATGTGATGTAATTCTGTAACTAGACTAAGTGTTACCCTCAACGTACAATAATTACACGAAATAAGTCATACGCATTGTATAATTTTCAACCTAAATGAAAAATCTTGAAAGAGTAAGCAGCAACGAAACCTCCAATTATACCCTGATGGTAAATGGAGATCGTCAACGTGCAGTTCGCTTGCTATAGTCGCCGCATGTGCGCTAGCAAAGCAAAGAGACGATAGGAGCAAAAGTAAATAAATTAACAACTCATGGTTGATGTGCTTCCCCCCAACCCAATGTATCTCTCGTGTGATGCATCGGCGGATGATGTTATATATCAATGTGTGAGTGTGATACTCTGATGTTAACCAACTTGTTATTTAAGAGTTTATAACAAATCAAAACAACTCACCGGAGCAAAGCAAGCAATAGATGAATTAACAGTTGTTAAACTCCGCTGGCGAACATCACAATACGTCCGACTGCTAGCAGCCTTGCACTAATACTAACGTTCCTGCCATGGATTTTATTTTGACCTCATTTTTTTTTTACTTTTGAGAGCGGTTTTCTGCGAGAGAATAGCCTACTCGGATGAGAACCGAACTTTCACGAATGAATACGAGCGGTATTTTCATGAAAAATGTTTGTTCCGGTAAGTATTTTTAAACTTTTAGAAAACAAGTACTAATTTATGACGATTTTCATATAAGGGCGGAACACCCAGCAGTAGTAACTGATTGAATTGAATTAGTATTTCCAAAAGTTGGAAATAGTTATGCCTATAAAACTAACCTAACTATTTACAAAACGATATTCCAGAATGTAAAATTTTGTGGCAAATAAGATGTAATTTTCAGAGCACCGACCGACAAATCCCATTCGCCTCCCTCCGTCATCGCCCACATCGACGCTCATCGGCCTCTATTCACACCATGCGGTGAGATTAGACAGCGTGAAACAGCAAACAGGTTTGATGCCGTTGGTGTTGTTGCAGGAGCGTATTGGAGGGACTTCTTTATTACAATGTAGCGTTGTACCAGTAGGTAATGTTAGTAGCCTTACGATACAAATTATAATTGAATGCGATTCGTTGTCCGATTTAAGTTATAATGTTGGATGTAGGGATGGACATGCGTAATTTGGATGTGGGATCGTTCATCAAGATCTCCTCTGTTCTTCCATATATAGGACGTTCAAACGAAGCACTTCAGGATAAGGTGGACAGCGAGGTGGACAGGTCGTGGCCTAGTGCCAAGTCATGTATTTATGGATGTACCCTCAGAGGAGACAGAACGGCAATGGCTTAACATGGCCAGTTCTCCCATATCCCATGATTTTCGTAGTTTATGAACAACTATCTACCCGCATGAACGATAACCATAAGACGTGCTTAACCACCCATTCGGGATACAATTCAAACAGTATGTGGTGTTGTTGAACCGTCTACATTACGGTCCGTGTATGGTATTGGTTTATTAGGGTTGTTTCCAAAAATAAAGTTCAATCTTTAGGTCATGTCTATGTCCGCTTCGCTTTCTGCTTCCCCAATATTGGTTTGCGGACTGTACAACGTACATAGCAGAGCCAGATAATCTCATCTTCTTACTCTCTCTCTGATGTGCGGTTATAGCACAGACAAAGCTGCAGAGTGCAGGTAGGTGATCAACTGGCGAGATATTTTGCTGTACATGTAATATAGCGCACTAGAACAATTGATTTGGTACTTTTGACATCTTAAGGTGTGCCCAAATGGTGTAAAGTTTTTCTTTTCCCTTAAGGGGTTGTTCACATAATATGAAACGCTTTAAAGAGGGAGGGGTTGGTTTGCCATAGTGAAATGGTCCGTACATAAGAAACCAATGCCACAATTTTTGAATAAGACTGGACTTCATGATGTGTGACGTAATTTATGGGCAATCCCTTATCAATCAGATACAATGTCTGATAATTTATTATATGTTTATATTTTACCTACAGGGAAACCATTTCAAATTTGGTGGTCTAAATTCAGGGGTCATCGAAAAACCACGTGCTATGGTGGAAACATCGCGGATTGTATCCACTGCTTCCTTTCACTTTGCTCTTTCATTTCATGCTTACTAATTGAAGCACAGCGTTTCATCATTTTCCTTTACAACTTTGTGCTTGCTTTATGAATTACGTAAGTAATGAGAGGAGGGGGTAGGGTAAGGATACCTCAACGTGTTCTCCATTTTCTCATAAAGACTTGTTGGATATAGATTCAACTTATTTTTTTTTTGAAAGACATTAAAGTGAAACGATGAGATACACCCATACTAGTAAATCCCACAAAATCAATAATCAACATGGAGCCAGATCCACACCGTCACTCCCCTCAGTCAATGAACCGTACCAAAATGTTAGAAAAAATGGTTGAAAATTTGATCCATTTTCCTTTGAAGTTGTGCGACGTACGAAAATTACGCTACGTATTTAGGGAAATAAAAGTGTATTTGATAAATGGCTCATGTCAAGGGGTTGTTCATAAATTACGTTATTCATACAGTGGGGACCCGATTTTGTCAGCCCCCGATTTTGTCTACCCCCGATTTTGTCTACCCCCGATTTTGTCAGCTTTTTGACCCGATTTTGTCAGCCTTTTTTGAAGTAAAAAATAAATTTGTATTTCATTCAGAATTTCCATTTTATAATCATTATTAATGCAGTTGATGTCTTTAGGCGTCATAGAAAAATTACGCAATGAACAAAACTCGTGTAACTTTTGAAAACGGCCAAAATTGTTTTTGCAAACTAACACATTGTGACAATTTTAGCACCCAACCCTCGCCAATGTTTTAAACCAATATTGTTTTAAATTGCTAAAAGATTCCAGTTCTCTCTCTTCTTGGCGTAACGTTCCAACTGGGACACAGCCTGCTCCTCAGCTATTTTATGAGAACTTTTACAATTTTTAACTGAGATCCCCCACAGCCAATGTTTATTTTGTATATGTAAATATATCGTGTGGTAGTCATGAAGATATTTTATACACAAGGTAGTTAAGGAAATGGCGATTATGAAATGGATTCTGAGCTAACCGGGAATCAAACTCGTCACCCTCAGCATGGTTTTGTTGATTGCACGTGCGCTTACCACATCGGGTATATGGGCTTAAAGACTATTCGTTTTAATTTCCTCTGGAACAGAAAAAAACAATAAACGCTGTTTGTTGTTGTGATTACAAGTCAATCTATTTACTTCTTTCCGGCATCTCTGAGATTCCTCTAGGTTTACTTGTTTGGATTCATTCAGGTAGGCTAACATTTAAAAAGGGCGCAACAATCATTTCGAATTTTTGCTTCTCCCTTCCTTCTGAGCACATGGCCCATTTTTCATGTAATCTCTGACCAGTAACAGATAGAGCAGACTCCCTTCTATCTGATAACGGGATAAAATTGTATAAATAAATTTAAACACGCCTAGACAAAGAATTGTTCATGCATTCTTCTTATGACACCCCACGTTGACGAACTCCTGAGATTCCTTCAGAAATTCTTGCTGGTATTCCTGTAGGACTTTATTCAGTAATTTCTACAGGAACTCCTCTACCTAAGTAACACACTTGTCACCGAAGAGTCACGTCGGCGCAGGTTTTTGTTGCGCAGAAGTCACTGTGACTTACTTCTAACAAATAAACTTTAACTTGTAAGAAGTAAGTCACAGTGACTTCTGCACAACAAAAACCTGCGCCGCCGTGACTCTTCGGTGACAAGTGTGTTACTTGGGTAGTTATTAAGAGAATTCTGTAGATACTTCTGCAAAAAATCCTATATGAATAACTGCGTGCCATGGAACAACGTGTCCATGGATAAATCTACGGAAGGCACAAATTTCCCAAATGGAAGAGAACGTGTCCCTGGAGCCAACCTTCTGATGAATAAATCTAGCGATTTTCCTAGGGATTTTTTTTTAAGAATTCCTCTTAGGATTCCTGCAGGGATCCTTCTGAGAATTTCGTAAAATGTTCCTCTATTAATGCCTTCAGTAATTACTCATACAAGAATTCCTCTAGAGATTTCACTATGATTCCTCTGTTAGATTTCCCGATTGGGCATCCTCTATGGATTTCCCGGGGACCCGCTTCAGATTTTTTCAGGGTTACCTCTTGGTATTTCTCTACGAAAATCCCTTGGTATTGCTTCTGAAATTCCTTTAGAAAATTTTGTTGGAAACTCTTCTGGAATTCATGCAAGAATTTAACAATTCATTTCTGCTATGGTTTCTCCTTAAACTGCTCCAGATATTTCCCCAGTATTTTTTTCCAGGAATTCCTCCTTGGATTTATCAAGGAGATTTCTTCAAAGATAGCAATAGGGATTCTTTCAATGATTTTTCAGAAAATGCTAAAGAAATGCCTCTAGAGATTTCTACGGAGATTGCAGTAAGGATTCTTTCAGAAATTACTTAAGAGATTTATCCGGAGCTCCTGTAAAGGTTTTTGCAGAAACTACTTAGGGGATCCCTTCGGGAATGTCTTGAGGATTACGTTCCGCATATCCTCGGGTAGTTTCTCTAAAAAAATCCCCGAACATTTCTTCAAAGATTTCTCTAGAGATTCTTTAGAGATAAGGCTCTGGAAATTAAAGTGAAATAGCGGAAACGTAGCCAATTCGAACAGTATGAGTGTCTATACTTGTCAATCAGATGTTGGTTCATTTGCATTCGTTGACAGCTAAAGTTAGATGGTATGATTTAAACTGCGCTAACCAGTGTCAACTGTCTTCTGTAGACCATAATTGCTAAGCTAAAAGAAGGCTGTGTTCCAGTAGGGATGTTATGACAATAAGAAAAATAAATAAAAGATTCAATAGTTCTGCTGTAAAAAAGCACTAAATGTTAACTTTGCCAAATACCATTTTTTCCTGTGCCCTTAACACACTTTGGATTTTTTTACCACAAAAGGTTCGTTCAAATATTACGTAACGCAAAATTTGGCAATTTTAGACCCTATCCGCTATCCCTCCACCGCGTAACTATTTTTGAAAGAGAAATTTTCAAATTTTGTATGAAGCGTAACAAAGAGCTGGAAACCCCCCCCACCCCCATTTTCGTTACGTAATATTTGAACGAACCCAAAGCAGACCCTCCACACCTATCTCCGTCTCTGACGTGCTCAGAACAATTTTTCATGAATAAAAAATGATTTTAAAAAATGTCCCGATTTTGTCAGGTACCCGTTTTTGTCAGCCCAAAATGCTACCAGGGGCTGACAAAATCGGGTCCTTACTGTATTTCGATCATCTCGGACAAGTTCCTCCCCCTTCGTAAACTTTTCAGGCCAAACAAGTCTAAAGGTCCAATCTGCAGAAGAGAGGCTCTCTTTGGTTTCCCTCTCTTTCGTTAATATCTTAGCTGTTTCTTTGTGTTATAATTATCTCCTTGCATTGAACGATGGTCAAAACAATCGCCTTTTGATTTGTACTGCAAAGATAGTTGAAAAGTGTGCCATTACATTGCAATAATTGAAAGAGAAATTGAACAAAGAGAGCCTCTCAAATGCAGATAGGACCTATTGAAATGTTTGGCCTGTTTTGTCCATACACAAATTTGAAAATTTGTATGGAGCGTCTACGTAGTTTCTGTGGGTGTCGCCTAAATGATACATTTTGTATACAAATATATTTAGACTTAAAATGTTATGTTATGACCGGTATACACCTAAAAAGTCAAGATATGTGCTTCACCAAAATGCTTTTTTTCTCATACAAAACCAAATTCTTCATCCAGGGCCACCGAGCGTCAGAAACTTTTTATTTCTCTTTCCAACACGCCCCACGTTTGACGACACCACCGCACAGTGCTCTCCGACCGATCGCAGTAAGCCGTGCTCACCTCCGGTACAAGGCAGACACACAAAACCAAAGCGTAGCAGGCGAACGAACAAGCAATCTACGTAAAACACGACATCGGAAACAGAATCGCCGGCGTCGTAGCTGTTTGGATTGGCCGGGCGGTTTAGGGAGCGGTTGAGAGAAATTGATTTTGCAGTACTGTACCACCAGTAGTGTACTGTCGGAAACAAAATGGCGCTGGGTAGAGGTTCTGATGATCACATCGTTAGTTGAATGACATCCCAGGGTATCTTCCATGGATCATGATACGAAATATGACCACACACAATGAATAGATTGTATTACATAACGAACATGCATAGTTAAACTACTCCTAATTGTTTTTTTGCGAATTAGTAATATGTTAAGGACACGAGAAAGTGGATCGATAAAATAAATAGTTGCTAAACACACAATAGGAAAAAAACAGGATGTATAACAAAGGGCGTTACGCCGTACTAAGGTGGCACATAATAAAAACCACTCACCAATCACCATACAACACTAGGCACAAACCTAGCAGCCAGTCGAGGGTGAAACGAGAACGTGCGATAGCTAGCAGCACTGTACTGTACTCATACCAAGGCGCACTGCTGAAACGAATCGTAGAAAGTGTGCAAGATAACCTAAATTTATCTCGTCTCAAAGAGACCATTCGCAGTGCTATTTGACGGTTCTGTGTTAATATTTTGGAGCGTTTTTTTAGGTATCGGCTCTACCTCTCCTACGTCGTCTTGCAATCAATTACTTTTTGATTTATGACTATAACAAATTTGCATTTAAAAACTAAATATACCAGGAATGTTGAAAAATTTATGAACACTTCCTCAGCATATTTGTAAACTTAAAAACGTACTGACCATGTGTGAAGCCCACCGCCACCCTCGCATTCTTCATGCACTCCATGCAACAAATTCGTACATACGTTCATACGTATTCTTCAGAACTCCATTGACCAATCCAAATTCCTGTGTGGTAGTGGTTTGTGTTCAGATTTCCCGTGTTAATCTATCTGTAAGAACTTTGTAAACATCTTTTGTTCTCCCGTATATGGATAGGCTTGCATTAGGTTTCGTGAGACATTTTTTGGACAACTCAATAGTGGTTTCTGCTTTTAGTGGTGTTGCGTGTACGTACACGCTGCATTACACGAACACTACCTGAGTTACTGGTTGAAAATAGTAAACAAAGATCAGCTGTTCCCAGCAAAATCAAATGGGCATATTTTCAACCAGTAGATTTGCATTAGTGTTCGTGACACCGCGCTGCGAAACCACTATGCGCCCCAGCAAATGTAAAGTGCACTTCGTTAAAACCGGTTTCATGAGAGTAGGTGGCTCCGTGCATCAATGATTAGCTTGGTTTGATACACATGTATACAGCTTCCATAGTCATTTGCCATTATTGACCTAGATAACGTCTGAAATATCTGCACGCAAAAAGTGTCGATTACCTATCCCCTTCCCCTTATGTCACATTTTTTGTATGAGGTTGCCGGATTAGGTGTAAGCTTAGACCGAATATCCCAGAAACCCCTTTCCTACAAAACGGTGACATAATTTATGAACTCTCCTACTGTGTGGGCTTCGTGGCCGTGTGGTTAGCGGCGTTATTGTCCAGGCGTATTATAAGCCTCGGAGTGTAGTTTCGATTCCCGCTCCAATCGATGAAAACTTTTTGTTTAATGAAAACAATATCACTAGGCCACTGGATGTTCTATGTGTTGTTTGTTGTCTCTGGATAAAAAAGGGCCAAATTGTATTTATTTTTAATGTGCAATACATAGTCAATTGGCTTGTTATCAATTTGGATCAGCTAATCGCTTAATTTATGAAAGAAAATTTGACAGAAGGTGTCGGATACCAACACTGTGTTGTCATTTTGTAAAATTACTTCTAAACATTTTAACTGAACAACACGTTTAAGGCTGACACAGCGAATTGGAACTCTTTTAAGGTCCCTCAGCTCCCTGTCATTCAACTCTGATCCCTACCTTCTAGTTGGAATCGGCCGGGATACGAGTAACCTAAGATAAGATCGGGCAAGCAACCCCCGTGGGATTTTTGGTCGTATGCATTCAGGGACTGGGGGCATGCTTCGTTGAACTTACTGGGTCCCTTCGGTCAGTAAATCGGGGGTTGGTGTTAGGCCCTGCGAGCCGACCGTGAAAAAACCGAAGCACCGAAAAAACAGCAAGAGAATACGAAGCGAGACCAACGGCAATGATCACAGCGAACAAAGAGAACTTGCGATTGGAAGCTCGGTACGTGGAACTACAGATCCCTCAATTTCATCGGGAGCACCCGCATACTTGCCGATATACTGAACTACCGCGTGTTCGAACAGGGCCAACGGTGCGAACTTTTAGAGGTAATCATGCCATTTATCAGAGTTGCGGCAACGCACGCGAGCTGGGAACAGTTTTTATCGTACAAGAAAGGTGACAAGTTGGAGTGTGAGAACTTCAGTGCGATCCCAAGCCTGAACGCCGCATACAAAGTGCTATCCTAGATCAACTTTCATCGTCTTTCACCTAAAGTGAATGAGTTTGTGTGAAGTTATCAAGCCACTTAAAAACGGACCAGATCTTTGCTGTGCGCCAAATCCTCCAAAAAATGCCGCGAATACCAGGTCCCAACGCATCACCTGTTCATCGACATCGAGGAGGCGTTAGACTGTATCGACCGTACAGAGATATGGAAATTTATGACCAAGAACGGCTTGCATGAGAAACTGATTAGACTGATTGAAGCAACGATGAACGGTGTGCAAAACTGCGTACGAGTTTCGGATGAACTATCCAATTCATTCGAATCTCGCCGAGGACTACGACAAGGTGATGGATTCTCATGCCTACTTTTCAAGATCACTCTGGAAGGTGTAATGTGACGATCCGGGCTCAACAGCCGGGGTACGATTTTCACAATATCCGGTCAATTTGTGTGCTTTGCTGCGGATGACATGGACCATGGACACTATCGGCAGCACATTTGGAACGGTGGCAAAACTGTACACCCGCCTGAAAAGCGAAGCAGCAAAGGTCGGACTGTTGGTGAATGCGTCCAAAACGAAGTACATGCTGGCAGGCGGAACCGAACACGACCGGGTCCATTTAGGTAATAATGCGACGATAGACGGGGATACCACAGAGAAACAGACGTAACTCTTAGCACAGACAAACAGACGTAACACTTCGAGCATTTTTTCAAATCAAATCATAGTCACGTAAACATCTTCGCCCAATGCTAAAAGGACTGAGTTTGGCCGACCATCAACTAGGTGGCGGTAGTGGGCAAACGTCAAACTCAAGCAAAAACGATGCGAGCGCCACGGGTGGCCAGTTGGCCAACTATCAAATATTTAAATAGACCGTTAAATCGGTGTACGATGCAAAATATCAGAGTGTTACGTCTGTTTGTCTGTGCTCTTAGAACAAATTCCATTGAAAAACATCGTCACCAAAACATAACCGCCCAATGCTAAACGTACTATGCTTGGCCGAGCGATCACTAGGTGGCAGTAGTGAGCAAACGTCAAACAGGGCCAAAAAACGACGCCAGCGCAGCGAGTGTTCAATCGACCTACAACCGAAAATTTGAATCAACCGTTGAATAGGTGATCGATGGGAAGCGAGCGGGGTGTGACGTCTGTTTCCCTGTGGGGATACCTTCGAGGTGATGGAGGAATTCATCTACATCGGATCCTTACTGTCGGCTGAGAACAATGCTAGTCGTGAAATACGAAGGCGTATCATCAGTGGAAGTCGTGCCTACTACGGGCTCCAGAAGAAGCTGACGTAAAAAATATTAACCCCCACACTAAATGCTGATAAGTGTTATGGTCCTCTACGGACACGGGACATGGACCATGCTCGAGGAGGATCCACAAGCAGTTTTCGAGCGACGCGTGCTAAGGACAATCTTCGGCGGTGTGCAGAAGAATGTTGTCTGGCGGAGAAAGGTGAACCACGAGCTCTCTACACTTTACGGCGATCCCAGCATCCAGAAGGTGGCAAAAGCCGGAAGAGTACGGTGGGCAGGGCACGTTGCAAGAACGCCGGACAACAGTCCTGCAAAGTAGGTATTCGCGACTGATCCGGATGGCACAAGAAGGCGTGGAGCGCACGATGAGCGGACCAGCGGGAAAGTGACTTGACGTGCATTGGGCGTAACCGAGGATGGAGAGGGCAGCCACAAACCGAATATTGTGACGAACTATTGTTGATTATGTCTCAACTCAAATATGATGTTGATGATGATGATGATGATAAAAGCGTACCCACCATCTGCGCAAGGATTACCTATGGCTGCAGAATGATTCCGGAAAGGAATGATCTACCTGATGGTTTGTTGTAGTAGGGTTAGTTAGAATTCCTGAATTCCTTCGGTAGTCTACAAAAAGTTGCTATCTCATGACGACAGTCTGGCAACTCCACGAACTTAAGTCCGATCATCAGTTCATCTAACTTCCTTACGCTACCCACACGGTTGCGAAATATAACAGTTTAAACACAACACATACAAACAGACGTAACACCTTGAACGATTTTCATGGAAATCCATAGCCCAGGTCACACAACCATCACCTGGTGGAAAAGTTGAACGAATCACTGTGTTGTGCAATATCATCAACAGAAGGCGCTAGTGTGAAACGTCAAACGCATAGAAAAACGATGCGCGCGCCTCTGGTTGTGAAAGTCACACCTATGCAAATTTAAAATGATCGTTAAAAGCGTGGTCGATGGAAATTTCGCAAGTGTTACGTCTGTTTGTCTGTGGTTTAAACGAGCAGAAAATTACATTTTTGACAGGATGTCCCATCTCAAATCAGGCCAAACATTTCAATATCATAACTGCATTTGAGAGGCTCTCTTTGTTCACTTTCTCTTTCAATTATTGCTATGTAATGGTACACTTTTCAACTACTTTTGCAGTACAAATCAAAAGACGATTGTTTTGACCATCGTTCTATGCAAGGAAACAATCATAATTCAAATAAACAGCTGAGATGTTAACGAAAGAGAGCCTCTCTGCTGCAGATAGGACCTTTAGATATGTTGGGCCTGAAATGTGATGTTGAGCAAATAAATGTATGTATGTATGCAAATAAATGTAAGCTGTTTGTACACAGGGTCAAATATTTGTCCAAAAAGAAACCAATGCTCAAACATCTTGTTTGGCTCGATCGAATTTTCATTAGTGAACTGATGTTGTTTTTTGAGTTCTTTCTTTGTCAAATATTTGAGCCTGTGCACTGACAAATTAAGAGTGTCAATTGCATTGGCACATTTGCATCAGAGGGGAAAAGTAGGCCATTTCATCATACTTCAGCCATAATCAAGGATGGGATCATTCATTTGCAATCAGTTACATTCACTTGCTGTTAACTCGCTTCAGAAACATCGTAGCAAAAATCAATGTATGGAACACATTTTCATTTTTGTTTTACCTAAAACTTTGTAGAACAATGTACTAGCGTAGCAACAATAATTAAGTCAACAGAAACCAGCGAACGCAACTCTCCACGGCGTGAATGTAATTTACATTCACGGCGTGGAGAGTTGCCTTCACAGCTCGTTCACGACTTTGGTATGCATGTGCGACCCTAATGTCATTCGACAAACTTTCAGATAAAACTACAAGGTTAAATTCATCCATACATTGTTTTGATAGCATGCTTCTGAACCGAGATAGTAGCAAGTGAATGTAATTCTTTGCAAATGAATGATCCCATCCCTGGCCATAATTACACAATAGTTACTCATGAGACACATTGCAAAAATATGTGTTTTCAACACGAGTCGAACATTTATCACACGTTGTCGAGTTTAAAATACGTGCTAAAAACGAGTCTCGCAACATGTTTAATACACAATTTTATGCAATGGTTCTTCATAATGTAACTCATGGGAGAATGTAGGACATTATAATACTAGAATGTGTTCAATAAAATAGAAATTATTATACTGAATTGAATAAAATAAATATAAAATACCATTACGCTACGTTATTTAGCCACACAATAAGCCCCTTTGCTAATCAGTCATTCACGTCGATTACGTATAACCTCTCTACACATTGCGAGCTACGTGCGCTACGCTATGCTGAGAGCCCTTCCCTTTTTTACCGTAACAGCTCGCGAACGAATGAACGATCAGAATAGAAACAGCCAAACGTTATAAAGGTGCCATGTAGAAACAACCCAAATCAACAACCCGCACGACGCGTCTTTAGGCTGCCGTCCGCGGAGAACATGGTCCGCAAGCAAAGCAAAGCTGAGCAAATGTAGCCTCCCGTGCCCCAACAGCAAATTAACAATTAACAACTCCGGCTGGTGGACGACGTACGCCAGCCGATTGTGGTGTGCGATGTAACGTTATGTTGTGTATCATGTATGTGTGTGTCTCTGTGGGTGTGTGCGTGTAAACACTGAAGTGTTAACCCACTTGTTATAAATATAACAATGCAAAATAACTCACCAGGGCGGGTAGACAAGCTGCGGATTGATAACAAACTCACAACACGGCAACCGGAGACAGAGCGTCCGATTGCTAGCAGCACTGCACTAATACTAACGTGCCGGCCATGAAAGTCAATATAACCTCATTTTTGCCAGTGGGAGAATCTTCGGCACCGAAGAGAGCCGAAGTTGAACGAGTGAGCACGAGTGGGTTTTCTGTATCAGATCTTAATACAATATTTAAAATACTTTGGATATTTTTTGAGTTAATTTATGGAAATTTACTATTTATGCTTAAAGTAATGAAACTCAATTAGCGTTGAAAATGGAAATACGTTAATATTGAATAATATACAAGCATAATTGTTAACTGAACGTTTCTGTTAGCTACCATATATTAAGTTTTAAAATGTACACCATGACACACCATTTCCAGTAATTTATCTAGAAACTGCTTCAACTAAACGCCCATATCAGTATCACTCTGCTTCACATTCCATGTTCTCATCGTGAGATTACACTCCATCAAAGCGAAACGGGTGAAACGGGTTCGATGTTGTTGGTTTTGTAGCCTGACGAGAGCGTATCAAAGACAGCTCTTCGCTACGTAGATGCAGCGTTGGCTGTGCAGTGTATTACATTGAAGCACACTTTTAAAGTTTTATTTATCATAGTCATGTCATTATTTAGTTATGAGAAATAAGTAATACTATATTTTCAAAATAGTTTGTAAACCATATTACTGGATTCTGAGATGAATTAAATAATAGTTATTTATGCAACAAGTTGCAAAATGAGGATTTTTTCAGCACGAGTCGTACATTTATCCAACGAGGCTTGCCGAGTTGGATAAATACGACGAGTGCTGAAAAAATCGAGTTTTGCAACGAGTTGCATACAACATTTTTTGCAATTATAAAAAAAATACCTTGAGTACGATCATCACACATGCCTCAAGAGAGAAACCACGTGCAAGCAGACATGCGCACAAACCCTTTTTTCAATCAGGTAGGCTGTGTTCACAAGCATCAAAAGTACACGGAGTTGCGTCAAAAACGAGCGTTGTTTGCTACTGCTGGTTCTCACTCTACGTCTGTTTGGCTGACCAAATCAGAATTGGAATCACTTCTAATCAGATTAGGTCTGCCAAGCAGACATAGAAGCAGCCATCAAATCGATATAAAATTATGGAAGGTCATTAATGTTTCGGAAAAACCTGTGAAAAGTGTACCCTTGCAAAAGTGCCGAAAAGTACTACTTTTCGGCACCCTTAAAGGTGCAGAAAAGTACTACTTTTCGGCACTTTTATACTAGTGAAGAAAAGTAGGCCATTTCGGCACAATTTCGGTGATTGAAAAGTTCAATCTTATGCCATATAATTGCAAAAACATATTTTCACATTATCTTCGTAAAACTTTCAATATATAATTAGTAAGAATAAGTTTCCAGAAAAATATAATTGATTTCTCCCAAATTGACAATTTTTCGATGAAAATGAGAATCATTTATGTACATCATGTCACTGTCAATATAGTGTACGTCGCGGACGGAACATCGATCGCAGCAAGCTGTGCTCTCTCTTGTGCAGTCGTCATCCACACGAATAGGAAGAAGCTGCTGCAGGAAACGACTACCAATTCTGTTATACCGTTGTTCTTGAATCTTGAATGATTATCTTACTGCATTTCACCGTTTTTTATTTTCTGCGTTAAAAAACTACAAGATTGCTTTAAAATTTATTGGATTTTTTGCACACAAGTGCACAGCCACGGTTTTCATTCCCCTTTTACTTCATCCTTATGTGAAACAACATTGCGGCGGTGTTTGCTCAAATGCGGCTGTTTCGTTCGTGAACCATAGACCGCGTGCACGTTTGTATAAAGCTTAAGCTTCCTTTTGGGAACATTAATGAGGAGTCAAATTAGTGTTTAAACTCCTCTCCCGAAAAGCCTACGTGGTGTCTGACTGACCCCTTCAGTAGGCCGGCTCCAGAGGAACTGAGTGACCCCTTATAACCAAACGAATGATATATTCTGTAACGGAAGAACTTACAACATGACAAGAATAAATTCGGAACATATAAATTTAGGGAGCATCCATAAATGACGTTTCATATGATTCTTGTTTTTGAACCCACACACCCCCCCCCCCCGTCGTTGACCATTTTCTCATACAAAATATATAATTCGTAGTGTAATCGAAGATCCAAAGATGCCCCCCCTCAGATAGGTACACCATTTATGAACGATCGCTGATAGTTTTCAATACCATGCTTTAAATTTGGTTCGCCCATAGAATTCGCCAAGCCAGAATAAAGAGGAAGAGTTCTGGGAAACGTTAGGGGCTGTTCATAAACCACGTAGGTCAAATTTCGGGAATCTCAGTCACAGCTCCTCTCTCCCCCTCGTAGACTTTTGTTCATACACGAGCGTAGACACTGAGCATACCCCCCCTTCCTTCCTAAAATCCACGCGTTTTATGAACGGTCCCTTACGGCGAAAAAAATATAAGTACTGATTCATGTCCTTGAACGACCCACTTTTCGGAAATCCAAAGTCGTACAAAAAAAAAATCCCATACAAAAAATATACATGAAAACTAGCCTCCATCCGGGGGCCGTCGAGTGGCAAAAGCGTTTTATTTCTCTTTCAAACATTCCCCACAATCATCGCCGCCATGCACAGCATTTCCGATCGCAGCAGGCTGTGCGCTCTCCGACGACGCGAAGCACATACAGCCAAAGCGTTGTAGCAGGCAAACGAACGACCAGCTGCTTATCTAAAAACACGACATCGAAAGGAGAAGCGACACAGTTGGCTGACGGCGACGTTGGAAGAAATCGATTTTGCAGTACTGTACACCAAGACTTGTATGTATAGGAAACAAAATGGCGCTGGTGTGTGTATGACATAGAAAAGACATTCACTATAAATTACAAATAATATGTTTCATTATTCAAATTTTAATAACTTTTATAATGCATGGAATGTCATTAAATTACGTTTTACATGAAAGGTGCACAATAGGGAAGGGCGCCATAAAGCAAAGAAGCTTTTAAGAAGAGGAAGGTTTTAACTCCTTCCCAGTTCATATAAATAGTAAGACAAGATATGTACAACCCAAAAACTACGACAGAGCAAAATGGCAGTAAAATTGAGGTGACGTGGTTTATGAACAACTTTTAATAAACCTTTTTGAAAAATTCCGCAGTACAATAAATTAAACCCTAAAATGTTGAATGCTTAAGTATAAGCATCGCCGCACTTTTTTTAAAACATTCTAGCCCTAAACACCGAACTAAATAAATCTTATAATCTGGACATCAATTGTGTCTTAGAATCAAAGCAAAGTTTTCGACAAATTTGAATACATACAACTTCAAATATGTATGAAGTCTGCATATCAGAAACTTTCACGCGGAAATCTTTCTTCCACGTGGAAGCCGTCCATAAATTACGTATGCGTTAATGGTGTGGGGGTACCTCTCGCTAACAATTTATACCATCACTTTTCTTCACTGTAACAGGCAACAGTATGGTATGGTAGAAGAAATACATGCCTAAATGAACAGAGGGGTTTTTTTTGCCTGACGCAATTGATAAGAGACCACGTGGACTTTTTGAGGGGAGGAGGGTATGACTAAAGACACTGTATGCTAAAGACACGAAATCTGATGATTGTTGCTATTGATGATGATTGTCGCGTGATGACGATGATGCTGTCGAGCAATGCTTTTAAAGTGCGTTTGACAGGTCTCCTGCTCGATTGGAATGACATTGACAGCAAATTTGGAATTCCAATTGGAACATTTCGTGTCTTTGCATATAGTGTCTTTAGGTATGACCATCTACGCTCCATACAAATTTTAAAATTTTTGTATGAACAAAAGCTTACGAGGGTGGAGGGGGTGTCTGAGATGGCCAAATTTTGGTCTACGTGTTCTATGAACATCCCCTGAGTGTAGAATTAGCGTTATGTTAAAATACACATAAATAAAAACAAAAAAAAAACATCCCTTTAGCGTTCCTTTGAAGTTGAAATCCGTCTTTTTCATATGTCTTTGGCAATTTTTATTCCCCGCATTCTTGCTTGTATTTCATGAGAATCATTCAAATTCGCATTCCCTCAAATATCAAATAGAGCAAGTCAGAAGCAGAGAATACTATTGCTAGGTGGGAAATTTATTGATTTTCTGCCATTTTGGCAGCGGTTCCAATTGAACTTTTCTACACGACTTTCTACTGTACGTACATATCTCACAGTGTACAAAAAAATAAATCAATCGGTATGAAATTAACTAGGGTAAGTGCACCAATTATGGCTATAGTACCAATTATTCGCCATAGTTGATTTTCACCCTTTAACGATGTAAATCAATTTCGTTTGTACTTTGTCAGCCGATTATGTTGTCTTTCCTTGACTCATATGACGCCGACGATGATTGGTTTTATGCATTATATTTTCTACACCCTCTGTGTGGTTGGTGTGGTGGTGTGGATAGAGTGCGCGTATCGCGTATGTTTTTAGTAATGTTCCAGGTTCGAATCCCGTCGCGGGCACAATTTTTGTTAATTTGCTTTGAAAAGATTTTCGTGAAAATTGGGTGAGAGAAAATTTAACAGAACGAAAAGAAATTATCTGCAGGTTGAAGCGATTTTCAGTTATCATGAATCGCTACTCTCGAAAGAAGTGCTGGAGGGGAAAATTGTTCCTCAAGCAAAATAGTGAAAATAAGCTCTCCCGCCGCCGTGAGAATAGCCATATTTCGTATCGCTGAAACGAAAATTACGAACCCTGAAATCAACAATAAAAAGTTTGTGAACAACAGGATCACGTTCACAAAAAATAGCCGCACTCATTTAAACTCCACGTTTTTCTCAAATCATGGTAGAAATAAATCATTTTCCTTAAAATGACGGCTTCCTTGCACCCTTTTTTGCCATAGTGTACTAGTTATAGCTAACCCCATAAGAAATGCATGCAAATCAAGATGCAAATAGTGCGAAAAGGAACCAAGCTTAAAAAATGTAACCATAACTGGTACAGGGTTCCTATCATTGGCATACGCTGTACAGTGAGGATTCGCTCGTTGGGTCACGACTGCGCCCCGATTAGCGAATCGTGTTCGTTCGTTGGGGCAACTGACAACTGATCAAAATGCTGTAGACACACGCAAGTGACGAGAAATATGTCACGAAACACTCACATACTTGCACAAACGTTCTGTATATAGGAGCTGCGATGCGACGGCGGTTAGACGTCAAACTCTTTTTGACATCGATTTTGACATTGACAGTGCTTTTTAGTTGGGTTTTGCCCCAACCAGTGAACATTCAACTATCGAGACAACCCATCTAACGAGCCGCCAACGAACGAATCGGCACTGTAATAAATACTAAAAGTAGTTTTGGCTCCGTTTCTATATTTTTCCTGTAAAGTATGGAAACTAAGCTGTCTTTTAACTTATTGATAATATTCGTTGGTCTTCTAGTTATTTTTGTATAAATAGTTTTCCTTAGGTAGTACCATAATTGGTACACGCACCCTACTGACAATCTTGCACTTAAGGTAAAGGTATGATCGACCACAGATAAACAGACGTAATCCTCTTATAATTATTACCATCGAAGACCGATTTAACCAAGAATGGAAGTTGAATGTTTCGCAGGGTATTTATCAGTTGTTGTAAAACCGAGTGTTTCGTTCAAATGTCTTTACGAGTATGCTGATTGCATACGGGTTGAAAAGGTTGCTCGGTCAACAATGATGGCATTGCGCCAATCGTCGTTGTTTCTCGAGTGTACGTATCGCGCGTGATAAAGGGCCATGTATAAACCACGTGGTCATGTGGGGGGGGGGGGGGAGGGTGTTCGGGCAAAGACCACGGTCCATACAAATTTATTTATTTTTTTGTATGAACGAAAGACCACGCTGGGGGGGAGTCGAAATCTCCCAAAAAATGACCACGTGGCTTATGGACAGCCCCTAAGTGCTTCTAGTCTTGATTATCGGATTGCGCTTGATCTCAGGTTTGCGCTGGTCAAAGTGAACCACCATGGTATTGAATGATCGTACGGAATTCAGTTCTGGTCGCATGGCGCTTGTTTTTGGCTGGACACCGGACCGAACGGACGTGGCTGAAGATCATACAACTTGCTGTAAAACTCTCACTCGGAAGCTGTGGACCGATTTCCCACAATAATCAACTGTTTTCCAAAGTATTCAGTCGAATTCGATAATTATACAATCGTACCGTAATCAGCATTTAGTTAAATTATCATATTTACAACTAACATTTATTCTTTCAGCGGTAACCAGGTAAAATGGCTCGAACTCTTGGACATATTCTGAGTAGATATATAATTAACATTTTCTCCCCCATCTCCGCTGATCGTAAGGACCTGGTCAGGTGTCAAACAATGAAAGGTTTGTCAAGTACCAGTACCAAGTACCATGAGAAGTTATAAAGCTAGCAGCAACATTTTCGTATCACTCGTAGAGTCGTAGATTTTCATCCATACAACAATTTTAAAATTTACCCCGTAACGTGTGTAGATCACCTTAGAATGGTGTGTTGCGGTGTAAGATCTACCACATCAAATTGGGATCTTGATATTTACAGTATTTATAAATATTCCAAAATTAAGGTTTGATGAACTTTTTTGTGTTTTGTAGTTTATTTTGTTTCCATGTACTGCTTATTAACATTTTATTTCAGTAGGATTCAGGTATATTTTTCGTATGATATGAATAATATTGTAATAATAGATTACGCAACAAGATGCAGAATGAAGATTTTTACAGCACGAGTTGTACACTTATCCAACGAGGCTTGCCGAGTTGGATAAGTACGACGAGTGCTGTAAAAATCGAGTTCTGCACCGAGATGCGTGCAACATTTTTTGCAATTTCATAAATTACAACTTGAGGATAGTTTTTAACAAATTTTTTTTCATCAAACTGCACACTGATGTTCATAGCCATGTTTAAGAAAGTCTGATCATAGCAGGTTATGCTGTGCAGTTGTCACAAATTTTGAAACCTGCGTCGAGAAAGCAAGAAGTTGATCAAAACTAAAAACAGTGCTGTAATGGTTCATTACGCAACGTAAATCAGTACTGTAATGAACCATTACCGCACTACTAATGTGGTGTGAGAAAGTAGGCCTTTTCCTGGCAGATTTGCGTGAGGTAAAACAGGCTATTACGATGAGAAATTGCAAAAAAATATGTAATTGTGGCGAGCATGTCACTAATATGTAGTTTATTTGACGTACGATGTTAATATTATTTTATATTTCAGATTATCAACCGAAGAATCTAGTAATGAAGATGCCATCAAATGCCAAATGCCATCAAGATGACGAGGAAACCAGGATGAATCGGGTAGACAACTGATTCAAAAAAGTCTAACAATGGTGTGCCTGAACGTTGACCAAGCGTATGCTTTGGAGTTTACCCTTCCACTAACAACACCCAAATTCCCGTGACACCTAGGCCTGAGAGATCGTAGAGCTGTCTACATTTTTCATAAGTCTGGAGCAACATTTGAAAAGGGCATACAAGCATTGGTAAACAATGACTTCGCACGTCGGTCCTGAATCCCCATCAGCTTATTCACACAAACTAAGACCGTTATTAGATAGAGCAAACATCGATCTTTCGAATAACGGTGTTGATTTGCGTGGGCGGGCTACTGTTAGGCCCTACGGAGCGTTTTCGAAAAAAGACACAAGACCTCTTGGGCCCTTTTCAAATATTGCTCCAGAAGTGTTCAAAACTAATCATCATTTCCCATCCCTCAGCAGTCGCAAGGACGTGGCCAGGACAGTGCTCGACCATTGGAGGATTGCGTCAGTCTTGTCTAAGGGCCGATTTCTTCACCTCGGCTTAACCGGTAAGCCAGGCTTACGCATATAGTTAAACCTGGTTTAACGCTTAAGCCAGGGTGAAGAAATCGGCCCTAAGAGTCAGAGATTAGTCCCAATTCTTTGGGTAACCCTCATAACAGCGGTCTAGGACTGTACCACCTACGAATTTGTGCGACTCGCCTAATGCTAATGCTAATACAACAATTTTAAACTTTAGTCAGACCTACCCCTAGTAACACAGAAATCATCTTTGAAAAAGGAATTTGAAAAGGATGTTATAGTACCGTACTATAATTGTATCTGTACACATCTTGTGTTGAAATCATGTAATAAATATGCTTGGCAATAACAAGTTCTTACCATTCTCACTACAAGATAGAGTAACGTAAATTTAACGTCGATTAGCCAAAACTTTTGTATCATGTCTTCCCTGAATTAAAGAGGATGTGTAAAACATCAACAGCACATTGTTATAACAATATGTTACGAATACGTTATTTTTACGCATTAAATACGAAGATCAGGTTGTTGCCTTATTTCAAGCACTTGAAAATTATTCATGAAACATCTTCCACAGTTATTAATTCAAGAGCTTTTTTTTGTGCCATTGCTTGAACTTGTATATTGTGAGGCGAGGACAATCGAGAAAAGTTTCCGACCAGAACGGGAATCGAACCCGTTGTCTTCGGATTGGCGATCCAAAGCCTTATCCAGAAGGCTAACTGGAGAAATGTGATTTCAGTATAGTTACATACATAATTTAATAAATATTACAGCATTGAAAAATGCTGCTATAAATACGTCAAGTCACCATCCCAACCGATACAAAAAGCTATCGTTATCTACACTACGTATTTCGCGCCAAACTGCGTACGAAACCGTCGCATCGAACGATAAACAACCGCCTATCAACCTAGCAGACACGCAACAGCAGCTTGACTTCCATAAAACCCGCGCCACTCAATTCAATTTTTTGTTTCCACAACCAACACCATCCGTACATTGCGTCTCCTCGCTCAGCCGCACGAGCGAAAGCCAATGAAATTATATTCAATCACCCCAGCCAACCCACGTCGACGGTCGACATCGCCCTGCAGAGTCAGATCGCTTCGACACACCAAGCCACACAGTGAATGAGAAACAATAGTCACAAACTTTCGCTGCCAGCCCGAGTGAGTTTGAGCAAAATAAAAAAAAACTCACCGGAAGAACGGCTACTACAGAGCACACAGCAGGGGAAGCGGGGGTAACCGAACACGATAACTCGAAATTGTAGACCGGGAGAGCTTACAAAATACGTCTTGCGTTTAGCAGCACTGCACTAACACTAGCAACGCTGGCAACGCTCCGGACGGCAGACAGCACCTCAACTTGACTCCCTCGTTCGGCTTTTCAGCCGAAGAGGACCCGAAGTGAAGCCGATTATTGAAACTCCGCAATAAAGCAGTTTAAACTTTCGGTAACTTGAAAATTACGAATAATTTGCTCATAACTTCTAATGAATACGTGCTCCGATTTCATTCCTGATTGTATTGCTAATCTGAAGCATAGACTGCAACAATGCATTCATTATAATATTTAATAAGTTAAAAATTACAACAAAAAATGCCCAAGTCAACCAACCAACGGGCACCAAAGTCACACCAAAGCTATCCATGAGAAGTACTTCACACCCAACATCGTGCAAAAACCTTCCATAGCAGTGCCACAGCTGTAGAAACATCAGCAGGAATTCGTCAAGAAGAGAATTGGGTAACCTCGTCAGTAATGAAACACAACGCAGCGAATGGTGAAAGAAATGAAAATAAATCGCGTACGGTCGGCTGTTGTGGGCAAATTTATTACATTCGACTGTGAATATTTAGGCATGTAGGTGTATGGTATTTCAAAAATTTGTATTAAAGAATGATTTGTTGGAAATTCAATAGGATTTTTTTTTGTTCTGGACAATATAATAATTATTATAAGTATAACATAATTATATTTGATACCTAAGTACAAACCATACATAAAATAAATATCTTATCCATTACATTTACATCTATTTACTAATAAACAATAGTAAACACATTGAAGTAATTATATGAAGAAGAGTAACAATAAGCAAACGGAATCAAATGAAATACATCCACCGTCTCTTCGCTCACTACAAACACACCAACTGTGTGGCAACGATACCAGCAGAAAGCAGGCGTTGTTGCAAATGCTGCTCTTGGTTACCCTTTCCCAAATGCTAATCTGTGCCAACGCCAAAAGTAATGAGATCAAGTGAAATGACAAGAAAACTCACCAGAATATGCATTAAATTACACGAAGCGAACACTAAATTACCGCATGAAAAATTTCATGCACTGCGCACACGTCAGAAACACCACTGCACCAATACTACTTTGCTTGTTTGCTCTTCACTTTTTGTTGGTGTTCTTCCGTGCCTCCTTTGACTACCCAGCGTCGCACTCAGTCGACTCCACGACCGAAGCAACCCGAACCAAGATCCGAACATGAGCGAATCTAAAATTTCAAAGTTTACATAGTTCAAACATTGTCAAACACTCTTAATAAACCTCTAACTATAATAAATTATGCTTTGTATCTTCAAGTAATCATGCAACGAGGTTCATGCTAATGCTATATAATTACTTACACATAATTTAGTTAAACATGTTAAGTTTCATAGCATTCTGCAATAAAATATGATCAATCACGATATCAAGGGCATATAAACTCATCATTCGACGTATGGAATACAGCAGCGTCGAATTCAACGGTACAGTCATACAAGAGCAGCAGCGGAAAACTTCGCCACGACATAGCGTATGTAGCTGCCTTGGCAGGCGTTCAACACACTTTCGCCTGGTTGCGTTCAAGATATCTTTGCTCTTTTTTCGGTTGCCTACGTGAGATTGGCAAAAAACAGTCAAAGCAATGTTATTGATTTTTATGAAATTCCTTAAAATTACATGCAAATAAAATTGATTGTCAATTTGGAATGAATGCAGTATTTGTTATAGCGTAAAACATTATGGATTTTGTTTCGTTGAACCCCCATGCTTGTGGCCTGCTTATAACTAACCAACACAACCGAACCGGGGAAGGTTAAACCTCGGTGTTTCAAGGGATGGGTCATAGGCACCCCCTTGCTTTACTTAACTTAAAGTGTGTATGAAACAATATATAATACAAAGTATAAATAGAATGGGAACACTTAAAAATACGCCCTACTTGACTCACTCTTGCCCACGCATAACCCTTGAATACGCCCATGTGCAATGACAATAATGAAAACTGGTGTTCACGTACCTATTTGCGTTTATGATGGTCTTGTAGTCTTCTGGAAATGATAATGATTTGAACAGCCGTTACCGGAAAGTGAATGTAATATTTTTCCCTACTCTTCATTAAAAGCTATTTTGAAGTATTTGTTTTAATATAAACCAGAGGGAATTAATGTTTTACTTCCGAAATTTTAATATAATGTTTGAGTAAACAGTTCGCCATTATAGTTGCAAGGAGTCAAAAATATTAATAATGTAATCATAATAAGCAAAATAAAAAGTTAAGTTATAAATAAATAAAATCATATACCAATATTTTACAATACATATTCATCAGTTTGATACGCTACATTCGTATATAAGGAATGTAGCGCAACATTTTCATGTAGTATAATAATTGTATGGGTATCAGCAGCAGTGGTAGTCGAAGCTGTATTCATAAGCACTCAGTATTTATGAATTGAAACGCTTTGCCATGTGTGCTGACAAACATTTATGTCAACTCTTTAAAATTGTTCGCAATGTCGTTCATGACTGCAGACTACTGCCCAGGCAGCCAAAAGCTTGAATTGTGATGAGTTCATACCTACTTAATCTGGCAGGTTGCGAAAGACCCATCAGATGGCGAAAGTCAGCTCATCCGATTCGTGAAGGTGGGGAAGCTCAAGGTGGGTAGGTCGGTATGCTTGTGGAGCATTTATCAGCCGTTAGAGGATTGTAGGTGAAAGCCACCATTGAGTTCTCCAAATTTTATCTCACGAAACCTATCCATATACGGGAGCACAAAAGATGTTTACAAAGCTCTTACAAATTCTTAACACGGGGAATTTGAACACAAATCACTACCACACAAGCATTTGGATTGCTGAATAGCTCAACAACGAGGTATTTAGGGAAGCAATTAGCGATCAGCGAAACTTACTCAATCTCAATCGGTGATGAATTGGTAGTACGCTCTCGTGTGCATACGATGCCACCATACCTGAGAAAGTCCACCCTTTTGCGTTCTGGTGGACTTCAGCTATTGCGAACCTGCGCCGTGCCTGTCTCCAGAGAAGGCGACGGATGCAGCGATATAAGGGCAAGCAAAAGGCTAGGCGGCTGTTAAGCGCGAGAAGAGCGACGCGCTCGTCATCAAGACTGAATAGTCCAAGTACTCGGAAGTCTTAAAGGCGATGAGAAGCGACGCCAAGCTCGTGGATCTGGGAGTCGAAGTGCGCAGTATTAGACGTACTCGTACAGATACAACGATCCTTATGCTCAAGCGTGACAAGAAATGCAACGGCGCCGTCTATAAATGTCTGGCGGAAGAGGTCCTTGGCGAAGGCGTTGAGATGAGAACTCTTACAGCGGAGGCGACTCTGAAGGTGAAAAACCTAGACGAGATCACTAAAGCCTGGAACACATAGCGTCCGTTCCGTCGAGGTTTGCGTTTTTTTACATTTTTCCCATGGGAAATGTGTCAAACTACTGTCACGTACACGCAAACGTATGCATTGTGTGGGGCACTTAAGGTGCCGGCCAGAGTGGACGCGTCACGCGGCGCGGCGCGGTGCAATGCGGCATTTGACAGGTCGCGCGTTGACGCGCGGCAGAACTCCGTTCATTGGAATACAAGGAAAACAATCATAACATGCCAGAGTGCGCGCGGAACGATGCGAAGCGAAAAGCGTTTAGCCGCGCGACGCACGACAAAACAGTGCATGCACTGTTTTTGATGCGAAAGTCACGCGGTTCGCGCGGAGAATTTTGTATTTTTGTGTGGATTTCGTCCGTTTTTACCAAACCATGACGTTAATTTTACGAAATTGTTTTTCAAGTGTATTCAAATGTGAAAAAAATATTAACATGAATAATACCACATGTTTATTATACGGTGGCGTCTCGTAACCTCACTTTTCACCTATTATGCGAAACAAAATCAGTAATTTCTTCAAATTTATGACTAAAGACTTAACGGAAATAATCGAAATCTCTGTCATTCTACACCCATTACAAGCAGAGCTTTCACATTAGCCCTACCCGAGGGGGGCGACACATCCAGATCTATCCAGATTATCGTCTTTTTACCCAAAATCTAACACATCTCATACACTGTGCATTATCCGTCTACATCCCTTCTATCTGCTTCCATCCAAAATTCATCTCAAATCTTTTTCTTCAAACTACTCGCATCTCTTCATCCCTTCACATCTGATCGAGGTAAACAAAGCAAACGATGTCAAACTGAAGCTTAAAACTGAATCGTGTCCAAAAAAGGAGCAACCGAAGCAAACCGTGGCCGTGGCCGTGCCGGAGCTATGCCGAACTCAGGAGCATTTGCCAGGAACCCTTCCAGGAAAGAAATACGGATATTTACAACAAAATTACTCCGTCGAAACCTGAGTGAATCGTCAGATGCAGCCATCAATTTTCAAAAAGCAACGTCGAACCATATATAGGAGAAGCTGCCGAAATCAACAATTATATATCTGCATCGGTGTAAAAGAGGCTGCCGGAACTATGGAAGAAGCGGAGTTCGCCGCCGATATGAAGGATTTGTAACTGCATTGCTACTGTGCACTGGATTTATTGCCTGGAATCCTGTAACTGCCATCGGAAGCCAGAACCTTGGTCAGAACTTCTATCGGAATCAACGATCTTTTTTTTTAAATTTAAATACAAACTGTGCAACGCCTACCATACTGATCCAAAGGTTGTTTATAAATTTTGAAAGATAAACCTGGATAATGATGAGCCCAGGAACCATTCCGGACATACTTTCGGGAACTGAGGAATGCAAGGGCTCCTACAAATATTTTTCTCGAGATTTCAATAAAGGTTTCCTAGCAGAGATGTTGACACTCATTTCGAGGTTCCAGGGTGAGAATTGTTTCAGTTTCTTGTGGAGCTACTTCGGGAGTTGCATTGGGAATAACTCCGGGATTTCTATCGTGACTTCTTGCGGAGGATCTTTCGGGAAGTCATTCGATAGTTTTTTTTCTCCGCATCTTGGTTGGAAGGAATTGCTTGTGGATTGCCTGAAAGAAATGGCAAATGGAATCCCCGGAAGGAATTTATGGAAGATTCAGTGGGGTTCCACGGAGGTTCTGATGGCAAATTTTCTTGAAAACTACACTGGAGGTTTCTACGGAAGGCATTGTTGGGGGATTTGCCGAACAGAAGCATTCGCACAATGTATAGCTGAAGCTCGAGCTGAAGGATTTCCGGGAAGAAATCGCTGGAGAACTAGAGGGTTGTCGGATTTTCTGGAATGAATTGATGGAGGGTTAGTGAACAATAAGGTTGTTTGGAAGGAATTACTGAAGGATAATCGGTAAGAATAGCTGGAAGATGTGACTGTAAATGGAATATCGGTGGAGATCCCGATTATTACAAACAGTTTACACATCACATAGCAAATTACCCTAAAAGCTGCTCATATATTTTTTTCCATAATGTAAAATTTTTGCCGGAAACTCATTGCGGGGTTACGGGCTGAGAATCTCTTCGTCAGTTTCATATAAGTTGCATTGGGCGAATTCCTCCGAAGTTTATTTCGAGAATTCTCGCAGAATTCCTTTCGGAAAGTCCTGCGGGAGTTCATTCAAAATTTCTCCGGATCGTGGTTATCTGGAAGAAATTGCTGGTGGGTTGGCCGGAGGCAATGACAGATGGGTTCTCTGGAAGCTGGAGGCTCAAACTTTCTAGGAATAAAAAGCTTAAGGCGGAACGAACTGCTGGAAGCTTCTTCGGAAAGAATTGCTGGACGATTCCTGGGAACGATCTACCACCGAATTTCAAAAAAGGATTCCTATTTTTCCGAAAACAAATTGCTGGTGGTTACCTCAAAAGTAATCACCATACAGTTTTGTAGAATAAATTTTACTGGATGGAGCTACTGGTAAACTTCCGGTAGAAATTGCTGAAGGATTCTCCCGTTGAAATATCCTAGGTTGAAATATAGTTACAGTCCTTGTTTATGTTCGAAACAAAAACAAAAAAGTGATCATTTCAGTCAATTTCCAGTTCTATCAAACTATGTGAAAAGAGCCTAACTTTTTTTTGTACTCGGTTACATTTACGCTTCTTTCGAGGCTCTTTTAATATAATTACGCAACTTAGAACAAGCAAAATGTTCATAAATTCTTGAATAAATATTTAATGCATGTGTTACTGGATTTAGAACCCATGAATAAGGTCGAAACAGATGCCATCAATCAAAACGTATTTGTTTATAAATATCAACTACACCCTTTTCAAATGCTTTACTGGACTGGCTCTCGCATATCTACTTTCTATCCATTCACATCTCCTTCTATCTCAAAGCAGCGCTCAGCAGGATTGGAAAGTTGATGCAGTGAAAAGTGGATAGAAAAATCCGAAAAATCTGACAGCAGCTCATTGATCTAAAAAAGCAGATGCATCCTTTGTGGACATCTGATGGACGATTTAGATGTGTCGTCCCCCTCGGCCCTACCCATGTTTCATGCACAAAAAGGGTTGATACCCTCTCGTTTATTTTACTATCTCAAAGTATTCTACTAGGGTGTAAGCTTAAAAAATAGTTTCAAAATAAAAATACACTATTTTTGAGTTAACAAACTTGTTCCATTGCCTTGCTGTTTAAAAATAAACCAAAGGGCGCCATTTTTTACGTATACAACCCTGTGGTAACTCTGACTACAAGCTCACTTGTTCATAAAATTTCAAAATTTGTACCTGTAGGACGGGTAGATTTGAGGTTAGGGAATCACCATTGTCCCAAATGTATATCTCTTCTGAATCATCTGAAATAAATAGCATTTGAGGGTAAATTTAGATAAATGATTTATTTTTAATTTTAGGTTGAGCACAATAATCACATATCTCTTGGAAATTTTTCATCAGATAACATGTACTCATGTGCAAATGTGACGGAAATTATGAAAACTTTTCAGTTTACTTTACGAACAGACGCGTTGCACCGCGTTCACTCTGGCTATCAAGCCGCGTTGGAAACCGCGTCAAAAACGCGCCGCACCGCGTCGCGCCGCGTGACGCGTCCACTCTGGCCGCAGCCTAACGCGGAAGAGCTCATCATGGCACTGTGGCAACCGTGCGAGGTACCGCAGGCACCGCAGCCGTTAGGCTACACAAGTGCTTGGCAAGGGCAGGTAGCCTTAGTACAGCTGCCTGTAGCGGACGCTAACAAGTTCGTTAAAGTAGGATGGAGATAGCTCAAGGTCAAATCAGGAGTGGGGAACGGATGTCGCCATCATAGCGGGCCCATACCGAGAACCCGCCGCCAACGGCAATTGAGTCGCGGGTGGGTCCGGAAAAAATGGCGGCGCTACGGATGACGGGTAAGTTGGTGTCTACAACCTACGGTGTCTACAACTAACAAGGAGTTAGTATCTGCAACTTACGAGGCTTTGTGGTCTTCGAGATCTTCTTCTGTAGTTGTTATGCGCCTCAGCGGAAGTCGATCGTGCAATTCACGCAGATGCTGGACTGTATGACGACCGTGCTGACTGGGCGAAGACCGGTTGTAATAGCAGGTGACTTCAATGCCTGGGCCGTGGAATGTGGAAGCCGTTTTACGAACCAGCGGTGTCAGATCCAAGTGGAGGACGATGTGCGGACCCTTCGAAGAGTGTGTGACTGGAGACGCACAGCCATGGACCGAGTAAAGTGAACTGGAGATGACTCCTACGTACGTACAACAGAGGACACTCAGGCCTTAGTTTGACCGGTGAGGTAAGTAAGAGGTCAGATCCTACTAGAGACACTGGCCATGCTAGATGTCGGCACCAAGAGTATCGATTCTCGATTCTCAACGTTGCTTTTTGTAGTCCTGACCTAACAAGTAATTTGAACTGGAGGGTGAACGAAGGCGGTTCGCTACAGTAACGGCTACAACAGCAGCAGGCAACAGGTAGATAAAAGGCGGCTAGGGCAAAGCCAAGCTCTCATAGGTGGAAAACATACTTCAACCGGCTTGCTGGTGGACGCCGCGCCTGCCTTCGGGATAGGCGGCGGATACAGCGAGCACGAACTGAGGAAGACCGAAACAAATGGCGGGTGGTGTTCATCGCTGCCAAAGTCACGCTGAAGACAGAGATAAGGACAAATGCAAAAAGGCCCTCTGAGGGTCTCTGTCAGAGTGCTGGTGTGAATCCGTGGGGTGAAGCCTACAGGATCGTGATGACCAAGATAGGAGGTGAAGAAGCTGCTACAGAGCAGTCTCCAGAGATGTACGAGGGGACCATCGAGGGGCTTTTTCCGCATTATGGTCTAAGTCCTTGGCCTTCTTTCGTAGGACAGTTGAAGACTGGGGCTGGCGATGAGGAGAGGGTCATCGATGAGGAACTTGCGGGGATAGCAAAGTCCGTTAGCGTAAGTAAGGTCCCAGGTCCGGACAGAGTTTCGAACTTGGCCATAAAAGTAGCTATTGCAAATGCTCCCGGGATGTTCAGGTCTGCTATGCAGAAATGCCTAGACGAGGGAATTTTCCACAAAGTATGGAAGAGGCAGAGCCTGGTTCTATTGCCAAAGGCGGAGAAACCACCCGGAGACCCGTCGGCATATATACCCTTGTATAGACCAATATGTGGGCTTCGTGGCCGAGCGGTTAGCGACGTCAGTCGTTTAGTTGCCTCGTAAGCCTCGGAGTGTGAGATCTATTCCCACTCCAGCCAGGGAAAATTCTCCACTGGACCATAGGATGTAATATGTGTTGTCCAATGTCAAATGTTAGTAATGTTCAGGGCTCAACAGCCGCAAGGTCCAAGACGATGTAATTGTCTTTGTCTTTAATATGCATGATCGACACGGCGGGGAAGGTGCTCGAAAAGATCATCCTTAATAGCATGTTGAGGCACACCGAGGGTGTAAATCGCCTTTCGAGTAGCCAGTACGGCTTCCGGAAGGAGAGGTCGACCGTAGACGCTATCCTGTCGGTTACAAATACCGCCGGGAAAGCACTCGAGCGTAAGAGAGTGGGAATACTATACGATGCGGAAGAGTTTCTGGATGAAAGAAACTCGTTTAATAGCGCCAGTTGGCCAGCTATTGCCGATGCGCTGCTGCGTCTGGGGATATCCGGGTACCTGTACAAGATTCTCGGAAGTTACTTACGACATTACGCTCGAAGTCTATGGGGAGTCGTTCGAAGAAGTGGAGTTGACTACTACCCACTCGATCAAGGTTGTAGAGGTGTGAATGAGGTCCAGGAAACTAGAGTTGACTCACCACTAAACTGAGGAGACGGTTGTGAACAACCTGAAGTCGGAGCAGCAGGCAGTGATCAGTATACTGCCGTTCTAGGCATAATTGTCCCATGTTATTTGGGATTCCCATATTGCGCATTTCCCACCCCACTGGACCCCTTTCGCAGTTAGTATAAGTGCGGGATCGTGAATAAAACTGCGATTTTGCATCGAATCGTGTCGGTGTCTTCTGCGCACTTATGCATTACGAAGTGCTGAATAAGTGCGCAGAAGACACTGAAACGATTCGATGCAAAATCGCAGTTTTATTCACGATCCCGCACTTATACTAACTGCGAAAGGGGTCCAGTTGGGTGGGAACTGCGCAATATAACATGAGACAATTGGACGTGGAACAGGCAGTGTAGGTGATTGCACTATCACATCGAAGCGCACCGTCAAACATTTGGGCGTGATGATCGACGAGAAGCACACCTTCGGTAGCAACGTTGATTACGCCTATAAAAGAGCGTCCACAGCTATAGTGGTACTGTCCCGGCTGATGTGCAACAGCTCTGCGTTGTATACCAGCAAGCGTTAGCCGGCGTTAGCATCTGGCTATACGGTTGTACGGTTATCTAAGTTACTAACTTAGAGTAACTTAAAAATGATTTCAAACATTTTTATTGTATGCGCTGTTCCACGTTGCCTCTAGCTACTCAGCGATATTCATTTTTTGACAATCAAGTTGATTTTTATATGAAAACGGCTACTTTGTAACGGCTACTTAAGTAACCGGTAGAATACAAGTAGTTGGTAAATCCACAATAGCACCAATTTACGCTCCATTCCTCCCTCCAGAGAATGATTTCACTCACTTTGTGCATACTGTCAGTGCTGAAAAATTCATTTCTGGAGCTCGATTTGAATAGGTCGTATGTGCTTTTGTCAATATAAAATTCGATCAGTTTATTTTGGTTATTGTAGCAATATGGAAAATATTTTTGAAACTTTTAATGATGGAATGGAAAGCTTATTTTGTGAGGATTCTGCTGTATGTATCAACTTTGTTCAATTTCAACGGTTTTCGCTACAATAAGCGAATCCAACTGATCGAATTTTTAATCGACAAAAGCACATACGACCTATTCAAATCGAGCTCCAGATTTCTTCATATCTAAATTCAATCACCTACAGCTCATTTTGGAAGCTGAACCTGAGAATATGGTATATGAAAGACTTGTGCAGCTAGACCAGTTCTGCTAGAAAGTCACGAAAAAACCGCTATTTTTCGAATATTGAACGTAAATGTCACGGGCTCCCTTTGAAAAATGCCAAATGATATTCACGGTGAATATCATTTAGCATTTTTCAAAGGTGGTCCGTGACATTTACCTTAAATATTCGAAAAATATCGGTTTTTCCGTGACTTTCTAGCAGAACTGGTCTAGCTGCACAAGTTTTTCATATACCATATTCTCAGGTTCAGCTTCTAAAATTAGCTGTAGGCGATTGAATTTAGATATGACAAAATGAAATTTTCAACACTGCAAACTGTATTAGTATATTAGAATTATTAAAAAAAAACTCTAGAAAAAACTACGTCGATACTATTATACTATGCTGCTACTTGGAATTAAGTTGTAAAACATCAATCAATTGTTTGAAATGAATACTTCAAATAAGTATTGAACTTGGTAATAATTGTAAGATCCATTCCGCATCATCATTAACATGAAATTTAAGAAAAATGATAAGAACCCAAATTTCAGTTAAGAAATATATCCACAAATTACAAGCAAGATTATTCAATCGTTACGTTACAACAAACCATCGTTACCTAGGTACAATAGGTATTTTGTGCCAAGTTGCTAGCCGAACAGTCGCATCAGGACCCAAACGTTATCACCGATCAATCTCGCGAGCACGCAAAAGCAGCTTATCTTCCATAAAACCCGCGCCACTCAATTCAATTTCAATTCCACAACCAACATCAACCGAACATTGCGTCTTCTCGCTCAGCCGCACGAGCGAAAGCAAATGAAATCATATTTAATCACCCTAGCCAACCCACATTGAGAGTCGACATCGGAAAACCCCTCCAGATTTGGATCGCATCCCATACCATACTACCTCACAGTGTATGAGAAACAATAGTCACAAGCCTCAGCTTGTTGTGGGGTATGAACAAAGCTGAGTAGCATTTCCCATGCGTGTATTTCCCCTAGCAAGCATCAGTGACAGCCAGCACCATGACGGGGTCATCGTCAGTGTGATGCTGCCTCATTGACGAGTGGGCTGTTGGCGGGGCAAGTCGCCATCACCGTGAGGTTCCGTATTATGCCAAGTAATTCTACTGCAGTTTGCTAAGATGGCTGGGAACGGATTGTTCCAGTGAGTTGCCCGGTACTCACATTGGCAATCCTGCCAGGAGTGCATCATAATCAATAACAAGTTAATCATAAAATAGGTAGAATCACTTGGCATAAAAACAGTGAGAGAAAAAAAATCGTTTTGGTGTGTGAAGTGTGTGGTGGTGCTGCAAACACAGTGAAGTGGGTGTTGAAATTCTGCGGTTCCTGAAGAAAGCTAGAGCGCAGAAAGTTTTTGTTTTTCCAACCGCGTTCTGTTTTAGCCTTGGTTCTAGCACAAACACATGAACGAAGGCGCGGTGACGTGGTTGATTTTTGTTGTCGACTGGTAGCACGCTGTGGATAGGTGGTCGGTCGATGATTGCATACATGTTTCTTCATGTTCTTGCTCGGCATGGATGGTCGCGCTTTCGTTGATTCCTCGGATCGTACATGCTCATGTTGTCGCTCGGTTGAACGGTAAATGCAAACAGGTTGATGTGCATGATGGTAGAGGTGTTTGACTATTGTGAATGTTGCCGTAAAATACTCGCGGCATTGGTTGGTTGGGTTGGTTTTTTGCTCGGGTTTTTGGTTGGCGTGTCGAACCGCCGAAAATTTTTCTGCATAAGGAAAATGCAGGGACGTGTAATGAAAACCGTCCAAGGAAACGGCATTTTTGGATAACCGCCGAAAATTATTCTGCATAAAGAAAATGCAGGGACGTGTAGTGAAAACCGTCCAAGGTATAGGCGTTGTTGGATAACCGCCGACAATTTTTCTGCATAAGGAAAATGCAGGGACGTGTAATGAAAACCGTCCAAGGAAACGGCATTTTTGGATAACCGCCGAAAATTATTCTGCATAAAGAAAATGCAGGGACGTGTAGTGAAAACCGTCCAAGGTAAAGGCGTTGTTGGATAACCGCCGAAATTTTTTTCTGCATAAGGAAAATGCAGGGACGTGTAATAAAAACCGTCGAAGGAAACGGCATTTTTGAATAACCGCCGAAAATTATTCTGCATAACGAAAATGCAGGGACGTCTAGTGAAAACCGTCCAAGATAAAGGCGTTGTTGGAATACCGCCGAAAATTTTTCTGCATTAGGAAAATACAGGGACGTGAAATGAAATCCGTCCAAGGAAATGGCGTAATTGAAAAACTGCCGAAAATTGTTTGCATCAGAAAAATGCAGCGATGTGTAAAGAAACCCGTCTAAGGAAATGGCGTTGCATGATAACTGCCGAAAGCCGTGCGCGAGGAAAATGCAGGGACGTGTAATGAAAACCGCCCATAAAAATTGCATATCGTAAAACAGTTTAAAATTCGAAGTACGCAATGAAAACATATCTACTGAAAATATGTTGTAGAACCTCTTTCGAACTCGTTTTGTAGAATCTATTTTTGTATAATGAAGGACATTTGTGTGTTATATATGGTCCATTTGTACCATCACATTGAAGCATTGAAAGTGGAGTTGTATGATATACGGAATCTTAAGTCTGATAAATCTCAAATTCGTTAATCTCTTCTTTTTTTTTTCTTTTTTGACAAATAATTCTTACAAAATATGTTCGTTTTCGTTGTATGCGTCGAATTTTCGCAATCGTGAATAACGATTGATTTGAGTGAGAGAAAAACAGGGCCGGCTACATAACGAGACGTGCGCTTGAAGGAGAGAAGGCGCATCACCCAACTGCGTGTGTTGTAGTTATTTTTATTGGAGCTCGGCAAAACCCCATAGATGATCGGTTAGCATTGCAAGTTATCAATCAAATAATATAGGTTCGATATTAACAAAAGTGCGTTTACTAAACAAAAAAAGTAAATGTGGCCATTCGTCTTAATTCTTGTATCTTGAAGTGTATTGACCGTCCAGTTCCAAACTGTTCACGACCATTTGAAACAGTCGACGTTTCAAACGGTCGGTGAACGGTTGCTGACGGATTTGACAGCAAAAATGAGCGAGAAAGATTTCGCGCGCAAACGCGTACTTAAAAACATTCAATTGGTGAAACAAGGACAGCTGACCGTGCGCCAACTGATTCCTTGATCAGCTGTTGCCGGCAGCCAAGCCGCCAGCTTTTTGGCGCGGACGTCGGGGGTGTTCAGATGCAATGTTTATCAATTAATAAATTTATGAGGATATTTTTTCCGCGATAAATGTTTTGCATTTTCTAAAATAAGGTGTAATAAAGGCAATTTACATAAGAACCAAGATAATTACCTATGTTTGAAGTTCTTGAAGACCTGAATGTTTGGAATAATGATGTGCTCGAAACCAATTTGCTGATTGATCGATTTCTATAGAATACATCGAGAACCCCCTCGATATTCGACGACTGTTCTGAACAGTTTCACAAACAGTCGGGATAATCCAACTTTGAACTGAATACACAATATCTTGTTGCATTGGTCCAGGGGCAAGACACTGTGCAAACGAGAGCAACTCTGAGAAATTCTGAGTTACTCCTTTTATCGATGATCGACGAAATTTGTTGAAAGACATCCCTAAAACTGCAATTTTCATTCAGCACACGCAACACTTTGGCAGTTTGACATTGGTGCCAGATCACACTTTGGCATAAATGGGAGAAATTCTGAGGAACTGTGAAGAATTCTGAGCAACACCTCGAGCACAGATTTGCTCTCGTTAGATCTGTCTCGCCCCTAGGCATTGGTGCCATAAGGATGAAGAGAACGAAATTGAGGGTTTGAGCGTAAAAATAACAAGCCTGCCAGTAAAAAAACTTTTTTTTTTCGGAGAAGAGGGAGAATGTGGGGTATGAACAAAGCTGAGTAGCATTTCCCATGCGTGTATTTCCCCTAGCAAGCATCAGTGACAGCCAGCACCATGACGGGGTCATCGTCAGTGTGATGCTGCCTCATTGACGAGTGGGCTGTTGGCGGGGCAAGTCGCCATCACCGTGAGGTTCCGTATTATGCCAAGTAATTCTACTGCAGTTTGCTAAGATGGCTGGGAACGGATTGTTCCAGTGAGTTGCCCGGTACTCACACTTGTCGAGTGAGTTCGACCAAAATAATAAAAAAAAACTCACCGGAAGAACGGCTACAAAAGTGCACACAGCAGGGGAAGCGGGGGTAACCGAACACGATAACTTGAAATTGTACACCGGGAGCGCTTACAAAATACGTCTTGCATTTAGCAGCACTGCACTAACACTAGCAACGCTGGCAACGCTCCGGACGGCAGAGAGCACCATAACCTGATTCCCTCGTTCGGCTTTTCAGCCGAAGAGGACCCGAAGTGAAGCCGATTATTGAAACTCCGCAATAAAGCAATTAAAACTTTGAGTAACTTGAAAATTTTGAATAATTTGCTCATAATTTCTAATGAATGCGTGTTTTGATTTCATTTCTGATCGTAATATCAATCTGAAGCATAGAACACATGCAACGATGCATTCATTATAATATTTAATTAAGTGTATTCATTTACGCACATTTACTCAAAAATTGTCCAAAAGATGCTCAAGAATTAACCATCGACGAGCACCAAAGGTGTCCATGAGAGATAGGTACTTTACACACCGACGTCGGTGCTTTACACCCAACATCGTAAACAATCTTCCATAGCAGCCTCAGCTGTAGAAACATCAGCAGGAATTCGTCAAGAAGAGAATTGAGTAACCTCGTCAGTAATGAAACACAACGCATCGAATGGCGAAAGAACTGAAAATGAATCGCGTACGGTCGACTGTGTGGGCAAATTTATTACATTCGGTTGTAAATATTTGGGCGTGTGGGCAGATTTTCAAATATTTATATTAAAAAAAAACTACATGTTGATCATTCAACAAGATTATTTTTAGGGGCAGTTCATAAACCACGTAGACCAAAATTTGGGTATCTCAGACCCCCCTCCCTCCTTCCTCGTAGACTTATGTCCATGCAAAAATTTTAAAATTTGTATAGAGCGTAGACTTTGGCCAGACCTCCCCTCCCCACGAAAAGTCTAAGTGGTTTACGAACGACCCCTTGTTAAGCATTTCATAAATCATTTTGCTGTATTTAGTAATTCGTAAGTACAAGCCATTAGGTACAATTGACCAATCCAAATGCCTGTGTTCAGATTTCCCGTGTTAATCTATCTGTAAGAACTTTGTAAACATCTTTTGTTCTCACGTATATGGATAGGCTTGCATTAGGTTTCGTGAGACATTTTTTGGACAACTCAATAAACACTTTTGAACCAAACTACAATGCCTACGGAAGAGTAACAATAAGCACACAAAATCAAATAAAATACATTACTCGTCTCCCCACACACAACAAACACACCAACTGTGTGGCAGGCAACGATACCAGCAGAAAGCAGGCGTTGCCTTGCCGCAAATGTTGCTCTTGGTTACCCATTCCAAAATGTCAGTCTATATGTACCACGAATGCCAAATGTAATGAGATCATACAAAATGATAGAAAAACTCACCGGAATCTGCATCAAATTACACGAAGTAAACACTAAATTACCGCATGAAAATTTTCGTCCAATGCGCACAGGTCAGTATTACCAACTCACCAATACTACTATGCTTTTCTGCTGTGTTCTTCTGTTTGTTTCCCCATGCCTTCTTTGACTACCCGTCGCACTCAGTCAACAGCCGTATCCGTAGCAACCCGAACCAAGATCCGAACATAAACGATTCCAAATCTTCAAGTTTATGTAGTTCAAACATTGTTTAAAACTCATACTAAATCATAAATATATTAAGATAATTCATGGTTCATATTTTTAAACAAACATATAATCATTCATGCAAAAACTTTTTATATTGTTTTACATGATTTAGTCAAACGAACCTAGCTTAATAGCATAATTCAAGCATAATTTTTCAAATCGACGTATCTAACTTTTTCACTAATCTGAGTAAATTCATGGTCAATGTTGACGACCATTTCACTAAAATAGTTTTTTATAAAAAGACTTTTCATAAGTTTTTTCGTGCTTAACATCACCAGGGATATAGCACGCACTAGGTAAGAAACAAAACCTACTCATTCCATATCATTTTCACAATGAATTTTGACAAAAATACACATACACCGGGTTGGTTCGAGATACGTCATGCCAGATACGTCGCTTTTGTATGGTGCCAGTTTGGTGTATCTGTTACTTTTGATTTTGGCTAGATACGTCGTTTGGTTTTCTCATATATCAAAACGGTGTATCTATCAGTAAAGTTGTAAACATCAAAATAGTTAGATACGTCGTTTCGAAAAATATGCTTAGTTAAACAAATTAAGCAATAAATCATCAAACAGTGATGTGGATTCTTCAATTTGCTTTATGAATCATGCATGCAGCAGTAAAACCGGATTTGTTTACATTCTCGAGTTACGTCGGATTGAAAAGTTATGCTTGAATTATTCTCCAATAATGCAGAGTTCTGCAATAAATTAAATGATCAATCAAGAGCTTTAAACTCATCATTCCACGTATGGAATACAGCATCGTAGAATTCAACGATACAGTCATACAAGAGAGCAACAGAAAGCCCCGCCACGACATAGCGTGTGTAGTAGCTGCCCTGGCAGGCGTTCAACACACTCTCGTCTGGTCGCGTTCAAAATAACTTCGCTCTCTTTTCGGTAGGCTACGTGAGATCGGCAAAAAATAATCAGTCAAAGCAAGCAAGGTTATCGATTTTCATGAAATTCCGCAAATTACATGTAAATAAAATTGATTGTCAATTTGGAATGAATGCAGTTTTTGTTATAGCGTTATACATTATGGATTTTTTTTCATTGAACTCCAAGCTTGTGGCGTGATTATAACTAACCAACACAACCGAACAGAGGAAGGTTAACCCTCGACGTTTCAAGGGATGGGTCATTGACACCTTTTTTCTATGCTCGGCAAAAAGTGAAACAAGAGATAAGAAACAGTATAAATAGAAAATAGGAACACTTAAAAACATAGACCCTACTTCAATCACTATTGCCCTTACTAAACCCTTGTATACGCCTATGTACGATGACAATGCGTCATACTGCTGCTCACGTTTTTGCACACAGGTAGTCTGACGAAATCATTATAACTGATTTTAACGTACTACTGCTGCATATAGTTTTTATTATAATTAAGAGACGTGTATTCTGACTTCCAATAATAAAAGTATGTATTTTTTGTATAACATAGAAGAAATAAAACATTAGCCAGTTATGTTAATATGTTCTACCATTTGTTAAATAAAACTATTTAATATTATAAAGAAAATCACTTCATTTAACCGTGGTTAAGTTATAAATAATATCAATCATATGGTACAACATATTCATATGGTGTAGTAAGCTACATTCGCATATAAGGAATGTAGTGCAGCATTTCTATATGACTGAATGTGGCCTCTGACCAGTTCGTCAAGCTGCATGCAGCTGCTCTGGTAGGACTAACGTAGTGGTGCAGACCGGTGTGAGGGAGAGCATGAAAAGAATAGACAAATAAACCACTTTTAAATGGTCACGTAGCTCCTACGCGGTCTTAAATATTTAGGTACATAGGGATTCGCTTGTGTGGCTTCGTGGTCGTGCGGCTAGTGTCACCAAGAATTTAGTCGCATCGTGCTGAGGAGCGCGGGTTCGATATCCGCCGCAGCTGTCAGGATAAGTTTTCAGCTGTGCCACTGGGCGTTGCATGCTAATTCCTTGTTTAGTTTTTTTTTTTTCTTTTTTTATTTAGGGATTTTCTGCCGTAGGCAGGTTCATCCCGAAGCCCCTCCCTTGTCTAGTGTCGTGCTTCCTTCAAAGAGCGAATAGCTCACTGGAAGCGCCAAACGTGTCCGTGCCTTTAAAGAGTGGGTAACTTGCGCAATTCAGATCCCAATGTGATCCACTAGCCTCTGCCCAGCAACACCTATGCCTACCTCCACGTGGTACCGACTGGAAACTACGAGCAACCTTAGGGAAGATCGGGTAACCAACCTCGGTGGGAACTTTGATAGTAGGATGACAGAGAAGAGGGGGAGGGTTGCTTCTGCATACCTGAGCGTCTGTTCTCTAGGAGGAGTGGCTCACAACAGCGTCTGATCCTCATGTTAGGGGCGGCTGATCAACGGCCGAATGCCAGGGAAGGACTCTAAACTCAACTGTGCACTATGGTCCTCCGGAAAGTAGGGGATTGGTGTCAGGCCCTGCGATTTCATTTTTATTTAGTTAACATCAAATTCCTGATAATACTGAATCAACAATTTGCCGCCATAATACTCGATTTGCAGCTGCAGTTCTCCAACGTCGGTCACGCCCAACATTCGCCATATCACGCTCCACCTGGTCCGCCCATCGTGCTCTCTGCGCTCCACGCCTTCTTGTACCAACCGGATGGTTAGCAAACACCAACTTTGCAGGGTTGTTGTCCGGCATTTTTGCAACACGCCCTGCCCACCGTATCCTTCCGGCTTTGGCCACTTTCTGGATGCTGGGTTCGCCGTAAAGTGCAGCGAGCTCGTGGTTCATGCTTCTCCGTCACACACCGTTTTCCTGCACGCCGCCGAAGATCGTCCTTAGCACCCGTCGCCCGAGAGCTCCGAGTGCTTGCAGGTCCTCCTCGAGCATCGTCCATGTCTCGTGTCCGTAGAGAACCACCGGTCTTATTAACGTCTTGTACATGGTACATTTGGTGCGGGGTGAATCTTTTTTGACCGCAGTTTCTTCTGGAGCCCATAGTAGACACGACTTCCACTGATGATGCGCCTTCGTATTTCACGGCTCACGTTATTGTCAGCCGTTAGCAAGGAACCGAGGTAGACGAATTCTTCTACCACCTCGAAAGTATCCCCGTCTATCATAACATTGCTGCCAAGGCTTGTCCTGTCTCGCTCAGTCCCACCTACCAGCATGTACTTTGTCTTAGCCGCATACACCACCAGTCCGACCTTTGCTGCTTCATGTTTCAGGCGGGTGTACTGTTCTGCCACCGTTCCAAGTGTTCTTGCAATAATATCCATGTCATCCACAAAACAGACAAATTGGCTGGATTTCGTGAAGATCGTACGGCATTTCTGGAGGATTTGCCGTACGGTGAAGATCTGGTCTGTTGTCGACCGGCCGTCGATGAAACCGGCTTGGTAACTTCCCACGAACTCATTTACTTTAGGTGAAAGACGACGGAAGATGATCTGGGATAGCACTTTGTAGACGACGTTCAAAATGGTGATCGCTCGAAAGTTCTCACACATTAACTTGTCGCCTTTCTTGTGGATGGGACAGATTATCCCTTCCTTCCACTCCTCCTGTAGCTGTTCGGTTTCCCAGATCTTGACTACTGGTGCAGACAGGTGGCCAACTTTTCCGGGCCCATCTGGATGAGTTCTGCTGTGATACCGTCCTTACCAGCCGCTATGTTGTTTTTGAGCTGGTGGATGGCATCCTTAGCTTCCCTCAGCGTGGGAGTTGGTTCGTTCCCGTCCTCTGCTGCACCAACATAGTCATTTCCTCCGCTGCCTTGGTCCTCCGTGCCTATATTCTCTTCGCCATTCAGGTGCTCGTCGAAGTGCTGCTCCAACCTTTCGATCACCTCACGTTTGTCCGTCAGGAGGCTCCCGTCCTTATCCCTGCAGATTTCGGCTTGCGGCACGTAGCCTTTGTGGGATGCGTTGAGCTTCTGGTAGAACTTACGTGTTTCTTGTGAACGGCACAGCAGTTCCATTTCCTCGCACTCCGCTTCTTCCAGGCGGCGCTTTTTCTCCCGGAAGAGACGGGTCTGCTGCTTCCGCTTCTGTCTGTATCGCTCCACATTCTGTCGGGTTCCATGCTGCAGCATTACCGCCCGCGCTGCATCCTTCTCCTCCAGAACCGCTCTGCACTCCTCATCAAACCAATCGTTTCGTCGACTCCGTTCTACGTACCCGATAGTGCTCTCGGCTGCGTTGTTAATGGCTGCTTTGACTGTACTCCAGCAGTCTTCTAGAGGGGCCACATCGAGCACACCCTCGTCCGGCAACGCTGCCTCGAGATTCTGCGTGTATGCGGTGGCGACATCCGGTTGCTTCAGTCGCTCTAGATCGTATCGGGGCGACCGCCGGTACTGTACATTGTTAATAACGGAGAGTTTTGGGCGCAGTTTAACCATCACCAGGTGTGATCAGAGTCGATATTAGCGCCACGATAGGTCCTGACGTCGATAATGTCGGAGAAGTGCCGTCCATCAATCAGAACGTGGTCGATTCGGGATTCCGTTTGTTGTGGTGATCTCCAGGTGGAATACGGGAGGCTGTGCTGGAAAAAGGTGCTACGAATGGCCATGTTCTTGGAGGCGGCTAAATCGATGAGGCGTAGGCCATTTTCGTTCGTCAGCTGGTGGGCGCTGAACTTTCCAATCGTCGGTCTGAATTCCTCCTCCTGGCCTACCTGAGCGTTTAGATCCCCTATGATGATTTTGACGTCGTGGTTTGGGCAGCGGTCGTACTCGCGTTCGAGCTGCGCGTAAAATGCGTCTTTGTCATCATCAATGCTTCCGGAGTGAGGGCTGTGCACGTTTATTATGCTAATGTTGAAGAATCGGCCCTTGATTCTCAACCTGCACATTCTTTCGTCGATCGGTCACCAACCGATCACGCGCCTCTGCATGTCGCCCATCACTATAAAAGCTGTTCCCAGCTCACGTGTGTTGCCACAACTCTGGTAGATGGTATGATGACTTCTAAACGTTCGCACCATAGATCCTGTCTAACACACCTCCTACAGCGCTACGATTCCGAACCCGCGGTTCTTCAGTATATCGGCGAGTATGCGGGTGCTCCCGATGAAGTTGAAAGATCTGCAGTTCCCCGTACCGAGCTTTCAATCGCAAGTCCCTTTTTGTCGCTGTGGTCGTCGCCATTGGTATCGGTTCGCATTCTTCTCTTGTTGATTTTCCGGTGCTAGTCTTTTTTACGGCTGGCTCGCAGGGCCTGACACCAACCCACTAACCCAGGGAGCTGGACAAGTGTCGGACCACTTTGCGGTCTTCGGCAAAGTGTTTCGGCATATCGTAGGCTATACTTTAACGTAATTAGTTACATGGTTTTAGACAAAAGAATTCAACTTATGAGTAAAATGCAAAAAAGCACGTTTTTCCATACTAACTTCCATACAAATTTCAATCGCAATGCGGAATACGGGGACGCAACTAATCGCTCCCAAATTTTGCACAGTTTTTTTGGACGCTAATATAGATTGAAGAAGCTTTGTTCCGGGTTGAAACGAATAAATTTAAAATTTCTCCATACAACGTTGTCCCACTCTAATACCCACGATCACCCTATTGCTCGGGTAGCGAGCCACTTGGGCAGTGGCCGGTATTTTGGTCACTCTTCGCTATAACTCACTCAATTTCAAACCAATTGACTTGACAAATTGAACACGGCTAGATACTATACGTATCTCACCGCGTTCCAAAAAATGTGTCAATTGGTTCAAAATTGGTTGAGTTATAGCAGAAAAGTGCCCAAAATAGGAGCCCTGCCGAGATGGTTCCACTTCCCTTGACAATGCAACTTATTAAGTTTTCTCATAATTTGTTACGGCGTGCCATAGTCCATGCCGATTCTTACCACACTATCAATTTCGTGCAAAAACAGCGACAGAAACATCCGCAGGGGTTTGTCACGAGAAATTAAATAAAGCTCGAAGCCAATGAAACACAGCACAGCGACAGATAAACTAAATGAAAGTGAATCTCGTACGGCAGGTTGCTAGGGGCAAATTTATTACACTTGATTTAAAATGTTAAGCCGTACAAGTCGTGGTTCTAATAATTCAATTAGAGGTTGTTTTTGTTATGTTCTATTTTTGTAGAGAAAAGTCCCTCCACCCATCCCCACTATGTAACAAGAACTCTATGGATTGAGCCAGAATATTCAAAAATGTTGAATAGATTACCCGCTCTCCACATACCGTGATGTAATTTATGCATGACCACTCAGAGGATCACGACATCACTTTTAAAATAAAAATCATACATGATTGGCATGGATCATATCTAGGTATATCTACATCCTTGAATTATGTAACTACGAAACGAAATGTGCATCAAAGGTCTGCTAAGAAGACTAACAAAAATAATCGAATGAAATACATCCCCTTCTTCCCGCTTCATACAAATGCACAAATTGTATGCCAACGTTTAATACAATCATGATAGCGAACGCTGATGCAAATGTTACTCTAGGTTGCCCTTTCCAAAATGCCAGTTAGTGTGTACAAACAGATATAACGCTATAAGTAATGGGATAATGTGGAATGGTCTGAAAACTCACCATCATCTCCAATAAATTACTCGAGGCGAACGCTAAATTACTGATAGGAAAATTCCATTCACAGCACACACGGCAGTTCCCTCACTTCACCAATACTACTAAGCCTGTTCGCAAAGTTTTATTTCTGTTGGTGTTCTTTGTGTTTTCCCTGGCTCTCACTCGTACTCAGATGAGCACCGAGGCAGCCCGAGTCAAGGCACGAAGATAAACGAATTGAAATCATCAAGGTTGCCGTAGGTCAAACGTTGATAAAAACTTTTACTAAAGATTATGATAAAGTGATCAATGCTTTGCATCTCTTGATATATTAGCAAATTTTCATAATACTTATAATTGTATAAGTATTTAATTGTTTAGTTAAACAAAATAAAGGTTCCATTATAAAAAAATATCAATCATATAATAAAGAGTAAATAAAATCATCATCCCACATACAGAATAGAGCGACGTAGCATTCAACGGTACATGTATATCAAGAGGTTGGCTCATGTATACAAGCTAACAGCAGTAAACTCTACGAGTGAACCGAATTTAGCTGCCCTGGTGGCAAACATTCAATACACTTTCGCCTGACCGTGTTCAATTTACGCTCTCCGTCTATAGGGGTTTCGTGAGATTAGCACAAAAAATAAACCCAATGATATCGATTCTCATAAAATTTTAGGAATAAGATAAAAAATAAAGTTTAATACCAATTCTTTTCAACATAGTTTTTGTTATCGCATTATACACAATAAAATTAGCCTTCATGGTCTGATTATGAATAACCAACACAATCGTACAACGGGAGAGGTTAAACAATGACGTTGTCAGAGAGGGGTGTGAAGGTTTCATTTTGTTGAATCATATCAAAGTTACGGAGTTCAGGAGCATAGTTATTGCCCGTTGTGGAGATTTATAGATTCCGGCGCAAAAAAAAATGATAAGGCCTATTTTCAGCATAGGTGCATTATAAACGTAACACTAAGAAACATCCATAAATTACGTCACGCTGTGAAGGGAAAGGGGGCGTTCACCAAAGTGTGACGACACATAAAAAAGGTGAGAGGTGGGTTGAAAATTTACAATTTTTGCGTGACGTAATTTAAGGACACTCCCCTATTGCCAAAGGTGTCCTCAACAACGCAGCGTAAAATATTCCCCTGCATACGGTCTGTTTTTATATCTGTGGGTCCACGCAAGAAAATGCAAACACCACAATATCGGGCCCTCCTTGCCTATCACATCTTCGACGCATATCACTTGAACACGCCTCTGGCGGATGAGGCAACCTAATGTATAGCGTCCACGTATTTGTGATGATTGAGTCTTCTTTGTTTTTGCAAAAAAAAGAAGCAGTAATATTTAGCATTTTTTTAACTCGCTCAGAAATTAAAAACTGAAACTTTACATTTTAATTGATTAAACGAAACAATTTAACTTAATTGACTTTTTACTATTAATATTTAATGATAATATATAATCATTTGTTGAACGAATAAGCTTGTATAAGATAAATAACAAAGTAAAGGAATAATTTAATTAATATATAAACTTTTTATAAAACATATATACTTGTGAAACATGCATGTCACGTTTCTTCAATGTATACATTATAATGTAGCGCAACAGTTTTTTTTATGTTGCGCATCACAGAATGCAGTGGTTTCCAAACAGCCATAGAGAGAAATGATTAAATATTAAAAAAAACCGCACATGAATACTGACAATCTAGATCACGTATAGTACACAGCTTACTTACTTACTTACTTACTTACTTACTTACTTACTTACTTACTTACTTACTTACTTACTTACTTACTTACTTACTTACTTACTTACTTACTTACTTACTTACTTACTTACTTACTTACTTACTTACTTACTTACTTACTTACTTACTTACTTACTTACTTACTTACTTACTTACTTACTTACTTACTTACTTACTTACTTACTTACTTACTTACTTACTTACTTACTTACTTACTTACTTACTTACTTACTTACTTACTTACTTACTTACTTACTTACTTACTTACTTACTTACTTACTTACTTACTTACTTACTTACTTACTTACTTACTTACTTACTTACTTACTTACTTACTTACTTACTTACTTACTTACTTACTTACTTACTTACTTACTTACTTACTTACTTACTTACTTACTTACTTACTTACTTACTTACTTACTTACTTACTTACTTACTTACTTACTTACTTACTTACTTACTTACTTACTTACTTACTTACTTACTTACTTACTTACTTACTTACTTACTTACTTACTTACTTACTTACTTACTTACTTACTTACTTACTTACTTACTTACTTACTTACTTACTTACTTACTTACTTACTTACTTACTTACTTACTTACTTACTTACTTACTTACTTACTTACTTACTTACTTACTTACTTACTTACTTACTTACTTACTTACTTACTTACTTACTTACTTACTTACTTACTTACTTACTTACTTACTTACTTACTTACTTACTTACTTACTTACTTACTTACTTACTTACTTACTTACTTACTTACTTACTTACTTACTTACTTACTTACTTACTTACTTACTTACTTACTTACTTACTTACTTACTTACTTACTTACTTACTTACTTACTTACTTACTTACTTACTTACTTACTTACTTACTTACTTACTTACTTACTTACTTACTTACTTACTTACTTACTTACTTACTTACTTACTTACTTACTTACTTACTTACTTACTTACTTACTTACTTACTTACTTACTTACTTACTTACTTACTTACTTACTTACTTACTTACTTACTTACTTACTTACTTACTTACTTACTTACTTACTTACTTACTTACTTACTTACTTACTTACTTACTTACTTACTTACTTACTTACTTACTTTCTTACTTACTTACTTACTTACTTACTTACTTACTTACTTACTTACTTACTTACTTACTTACTTACTTACTTACTTACTTACTTACTTACTTACTTACTTACTTACTTACTTACTTACTTACTTACTTACTTACTTACTTACTTACTTACTTACTTACTTACTTACTTACTTACTTACTTACTTACTTACTTACTTACTTACTTACTTACTTACTTACTTACTTACTTACTTACTTACTTACTTACTTACTTACTTACTTACTTACTTACTTACTTACTTACTTACTTACTTACTTACTTACTTACTTACTTACTTACTTACTTACTTACTTACTTACTTACTTACTTACTTACTTACTTACTTACTTACTTACTTACTTACTTACTTACTTACTTACTTACTTACTTACTTACTTACTTACTTACTTACTTACTTACTTACTTACTTACTTACTTACTTACTTACTTACTTACTTACTTACTTACTTACTTACTTACTTACTTACTTACTTACTTACTTACTTACTTACTTACTTACTTACTTACTTACTTACTTACTTACTTACTTACTTACTTACTTACTTACTTACTTACTTACTTACTTACTTACTTACTTACTTACTTACTTACTTACTTACTTACTTACTTACTTACTTACTTACTTACTTACTTACTTACTTACTTACTTACTTACTTACTTACTTACTTACTTACTTACTTACTTACTTACTTACTTACTTACTTACTTACTTACTTACTTACTTACTTACTTACTTACTTACTTACTTACTTACTTACTTACTTACTTACTTACTTACTTACTTACTTACTTACTTACTTACTTACTTACTTACTTACTTACTTACTTACTTACTTACTTACTTACTTACTTACTTACTTACTTACTTACTTACTTACTTACGAACATTTCTGTCACCATAAATCTTTGGAAAATAATTCAGCTTTTTTAAAAACTTTTAGGAATTTCTTCGTTAAGGGGTTATAGGTATATTGAGGTCCAGAAAAAAATGATTTTTTTAAATTTTTTTATCGTAAATTATTTAGTGGTTCTTAAGAATACTCTGTCAAGATTTCATAGAGATCCAAGCAGTGGAAGCAAAAATACAGCGTTTTGTGCCTCCGTCCTTTATGAGCGCGTAGTGTATATTTGAAACTTTAAACGTGAGTGTAATCAGTTTTCGTACCTTTTAATTCCGCCCTATGTTGTTTATCCTTTGACGCGTATTAAGTTAGAATGTAGTTGCTCGCGTATTTCGACTACCTCTTGTAATCTTCCACAGTGTCAGTTATCCAGGAGGATAAGCAACATAGGGCGGAATTAAAAGGTACGAAACTGATTACACTCATTCGAAGAGGGTATTCTGCTTAGAGGGTTCGAAAAGTCAGTACAAGACTTTAAACGTGATTATCTCGGATTCGTGTTATCCCAAAAACGTCGATGCGGTGACTACGAGGAGGATGATTATGATTAGGAAGTTTTGGAATGTTTATTCAGTACACACTTCCCCGGATGTGTGGATATTACATCTTCGGGTGAACCTGGCGTCTTTTCTTGTAGTTATGATTCTTTAGCTTCGGCTCGGAGTATCATAATTTTAGAATCGATTGAATGGGCACTAAATAGCTTTGCTACTTTCAAATTTCCTGAGGCAGATGGGATTTATCCTGTTTTGCTTCAGAAGGGATCTGATTATTTCAAATATGTTTTGAAACAACTACTTGTTTGCAGTTTTGCTACAGGGTATATTCCTAACTCCTGGCGGGATATTACTGTAAAGTTTATTCCGAAAGTGGGTCGTGGGTCGTGCGTCGTATGAAGCAGAAATTGAACAGCAAAGAGTTTCAGACCTATCAGTTTGGCCTCTTTTCTTCTGAAATGCTTAGAACGCATTGTCGATCATCCTTGCGATCATCACATCCGTGATGCTCATCTGACTAATGTACCCCTTCATGTGAACCAACATGCATACCGTGTACCCCCGTTGGTTTGAACGACACCTCATGCAAACCAACGGGGTTCATTTTTAATTTGAACTTCTAGTAACCCGGTGGGTGTCGAAAAGCACACTGCTGGTAACCTGATTTGCTGTTTTGTTTTGATTCTGCGTTCCGTTTCACCCCGTTCCATGAGCAGAATGACGTTTGAACCATTTTTAGTTTGAACGATGTGCATATTAGCGGGGGTCAAACTAAAAAGTGTTCAGATTAGATGCGGTCAAACCAACGGGGACAGACGGTACCAATCTGGAAAGTCCACTGTGGCTCTTTTACACAAAGTTGTTTACGATATCGAGAAGGCATTCGCTCAAAAGCAACCTTGCTTGGGTGTTCTCTTAGATATCGAGGGTGCCTTTGACAACGCACAGTGGTACCGTCATAGGCCAAAAATCGAAAAATTGATTTTTCAATTCATGAATTTGTATAATTTTTACAAATCAATGATGACCCCAAGAATGCAGAAAAGTCATTTTGAGGTAAGTTTCTGTTGCATATTTTGCGTGAGAGCGTGGGTACTGTCATGCAATTTGACAATCTCAAAATTTGTCGAAAAATTACATTACTTTTGAGTTCTACACCGCGTCTTCGTATAGCAAAACCAAGTGGATTTTGAAATGGTTTTCTTCGCAAAGAATCAGAATAGATATTTATCTGTCAAATTCAAAGCACCAAGAAGTGGAATTGGATGTTTTTGCACCATTGGAGATGTGAGTAGTAGCCTCTTAATTTTACCCATAGAATATATACATAATAAAAATTCATTTAACAAGTCCCGTAACGTGGGTAGATCACCTTATAATGGTGCGTTACGGCGTAAGATCTACCATAACAAATTTTGATCTTGTATTTTCTTAGCTTTGTTAATTTAAATGCAGAAAAAATCCAAGATCACAATTTGCTCTACTTTTTTTTTTCTTTTACATGTTATGTTTTTCATTGTTAATAAACCATCTCTTTCAGGAGGATTCAGGTAATTTGTAATTATGTTACTGTTGTGAGCCTATCACCATTTAGAAATCTATAATTTTACTTTTTATTTCAGATTTGGAATCGAACACCCAACAAGGAATTAGGAAAGGAACCAGGCATCAACCTAAAATATTGCGTGCACCCGAACGTTGACCAAACGTTTCCTTTGAACTTTACCCTTTCACTAACATCCAAATTCCCGTGACGCCTAGGCCTGAAAGAATGTAGAGGTCTCTATGTACTTTCATAGGTGTCCAACTAATCTTCCTTCCCCTTCCCTCAGCTGTCGCAAGGACGTGGCCAGGACAGCACTCGACCGTTGGAGGATTGCGTCAATCTTGTCTAAGAGTCAGAGATTAGTCCCAAATCTTTGTGCTTTGATAACGGACAGGAAAGATGCAACCCTCATAACAGCGATCCAGGGCTGTACCACCTACGAATTTGTGCGACTTGCTAAATGCTAATGCTAATGCTAATAAAAATTCATTTAACAATTCAAACATGTTCTTAATTACATTTAATCAATCGCCAGCCTTCAAATGATCAGATTTGAGTAGGAGAATCAATCTGTGAAGGTTGTAGCTGCAAATATCTGCATGTAAGTTTGCGGGATGTATTGGAAGTTACTCGTTATTTTTTAAAATATACCACAGACAAACAGACGTCTCACTCTACTCACTTCCCATCGTTTCACTTTTTAACTGATTATTCAAATATTCCGTAGTTCGCAAATCGCTCGCCCATGGCGCTCGCATCGTTTTTGCTCCTGTTTGACGTTTGCTCACTACCGCCATCTACTCAGTAGGTTTGCGTACCACAGCATAATTAGCATTGGGCGATTATGTTTGCGTGACGATGATTTTTATCGCATTTTCTTCCAAGTGACACGTCTGTTTGTCTGAATATACGTTTTAAAATAACTACAAAATTATGTATATGTACTAGTACTTCTGTAACTGTCTGCAATTCGTACCAAAATGACTGAAATTTGAACTAGAGATATTTCAATGATTTTTACAATAATTTAGGAATATTTTGTTTGAAAACAAACTTTGTAAATGTTTTTTTTTAATTATGAAAAAAAAACAATTGGGTTTTTAAATAAAGAAAAATGTAATGATTTTTTGATTTTTAAACGAAAGAGCACATTTTTCTGAACCACCATGATTTTTTTCAGATTTTTAGAACTTCATTTTGGTACCTAAAATCGCTTCCGAAGAGATTTTTCGAAATCACCTTTTGACAGCTGGCCAACTGTTTGACAGCTCCGCCCAGTACAAAATGCGACGAGGGGTGATACGACAAATCGCTCCCATACAAACTTCAAACTGATTTTTAAATAGGTTCCTGGGCACCAAAATTCATGAAAATTTGGATTTCGGCTCAGTTTTGCATGCAGATTCTGAATATGGAATTATCTCAACACCGCTAAAGAAGCCAATTCTAGAGGAGGTATGCCTTGAGGTATGAGTCATTGCATGACATCCATTCTCATTTAGCCTCGTCAAAACTTACGTTTGTTATTGTCAAATTTGATAAGAAATTGGGCATTTACTGCTAACATTGAGAAAATTTCCTCAAAATCCATCCAGTACCTAAAACTGTAGTGCTGGAAGAAGGAGCGAATACGTTCTTTGAGTGATATTTACTGGACATAACTCTTCATATTTTCTTCCCAAATCTAAATAGTTGATCAATTTATTTATGTTAAATCTTACTATTCAAATTGATGTCTCTCTGTCAAATAAACTGATGGCACTCTGTCAAATAAACATAAAACAATGTAGAGCGATATTTGTATACATTTCTTGTATTGGATTAGAGCTATTTTTGATTGAAATTCCACGTATGTACTGCATTACTGGATAGCATTTCCAATGCAATTGCTAGAAACAAAAGCGACTGGAAATACCTTTTTTTTTTTCAATACACAGGCCCATGAATCGTATGACATGCAACTGTGTAAAGCATTAAGTTTACGGATTTAAAAATTCCTTTTACGTACGTATTGTGAAATAATCTAGAATATTTGTTCGAAATTTTGCAATTTAAATAGTAATTGATCCTGTAACTGCACTATTGTTCTATTGTTTCAAAATGATTACTATTGGTTTTTTGATAATGTAGTTATACATACTAATTCGATTTATGAATATTTTTGTGTATGACAGTGAAAACTACCTTATTTCTGAGAAAACATTTTCAGTTTTATATAATGTTTTATTACAGCACAAATAAAACCTACTAATTAAATCACAATTATGAAGCGAATATTAATACTATTTACACAAATATATTATGATACTTTCGTATGATACATGTTTTAGCTTGTTATACTTAGTAGAAACTGATATAATTTGACCCATTTTTTATAGTAATTAAAAAATATTTGATTACTGATTTTTGTGCAAAATAAAGCTTTTTTTAGTGGTTGTTTGATTATCATAACTAAAAATGTCCAATGTTGATATTTTTCAAGTGATGTTTATGAAAACGTACTGGAATATCCATTTTTAGTCATAACATGCTATATCTGGTAATTAAAAATGATTCTGCCCTTCGAAAAACGAACAAAATGATTAATGACCGCTTTCCTGAACAAATGGAACCACTGTGCAACGTGCCTTTCGATGCCATACACAGCTAGTTCAGATTACCGACTTCGGTAATATTTTACTGGGTTTTTGAACTGCTGACTACCCGGTAAATTTTCCAGTTCTGAAAAGTCAGTAATCATCTAAATTGGTAATCTGTCAAAAAAATAACCGAGTAAGTCAGTATTTTTTGTGGGGAAATTTTACCGAGTTTCAGTAAACGGTTTATTTACTTCAAATTACCGGTTTTTTCAGTTTTTTCTCTGAATCCCGCTTCCCGGTTTTGATTTTGCTTCAATTTGCTATTAAATTCTGCCATTCATAAATATTGGCAGGATGATCAACCTTTTCTGTGGTTTTGCCAACTTCAGGGTACACAGCGAAGGATCATTGACGGAATTATGAAAAGAGCGGTTTAACGGAACTGCATCGGTTATGGTGCCGAGCCGATGGAACTTCTGCATGAATTGCAAATACAGCTTGCTGGGAAAAGAAGTATCGTCGGCGCTGTAGGTAGGGTATCGCGCTACTTGGGCGGTGGTTTTCTTCGTCTGTTATTTTCGTCTGTTTTCCACTGTAACTCGGTCAATTTTGAACCGATTGACTTGAAATTTTGTACACGGGTAGATACTATACCTATCTCACCGCATTCCAAGAATTGTGTCAATTGGTTCAAGATTGACTGAGATATAGAGGAAAGCAGACGAATATAGAAGCCACCGCCCAAGTAGCGCGATTCCCTATGTAACTTCTGCAGAAGTTTCCTGGATCTGCGAATTAACTGTTTCCACTGATGTATCCAAGGATGTATCGCTGTTGTCCATTCCTTACCTGTAAGTTGGTGAAACCACAGAAAAAAATTAACCTCCTGGCCGTTTCTGAAAATAGTGAGCAAAATGGGCAATTATTTTGCTGCGGCTGTGGCGGCTGCTGCTGAAAATTGAAATCGATTGTTATTTGACAGCTGCTTGCGCGGGCAGCTGTTTGTTTTTGTTTCATAAAACGAAAACTCAGTACAATCAAAATGATTACCGAAAATCGGTACATGATTCTACTGACTTTTTTCAACTTTTCAGCAAAATATTGATATTACTGAAAAAATAGATTCATTATTTACCGAACTCAGTAAAATGTGAAATATTTTACCGAAGTTCGCTTTATCGTCGCTATGATTACTGATGCGTCGTCAATTTACTGGTTTACAGTTCAAGCCCAGTTGAAAAAATTACCGAACTTCTAAATCTAAAATAAGTGTGTATACTCCATTTCACGGTGACGTCATCAAGAAATCGCTTTCTTTCTTTCCTACGGGAAATTAGAAAACAACAGGACCAACACCTGTCAAATTTGACAGATACTGGTCCTGTTGTTTTCAAATTCTCTGAAAGAACGAAAGAGATAGAATTTCGCCGTGAGGTGGTCTATTGGAAGCCGCAAGGGGTCATGGTATATCTCCAATGATTTCCAATTGGATTAACCAAATGCTCAAAAACCGACATCTCTTCTCGACATTGCGTCAAGCGGCGATTCGGAAATTGAGTGCTTGCGGATTCCCTCAAGGGGGAGTTTTGTCACCACTTTTGTGGAATCTCGTAGCAGATTCACTATTGAGGCAACTCAATAATAGCGGTTTTCACTTATGGTTTTGCCGACGAGCACCCTTTTCGACCTGATGCAAAACGCTCTTCAGGTAGTTGGGGTTAGTGTCGCCAATATGGCCTTTCGGTTAATCCGAGTAAAACTTCTATTGTTCTTTTCAGGGAAAAGCGAAACCGTAATGGTATTCGAGTTTTGCGTCTCTTTGATTCTGAAATCAATGTGACTGAACAGGTAAAGTACGTTGGAGTCATTCTTAATTCCAAGCCTTCCTGGACATCTCATATTGAGTTCGGAATCAAGAAAGCTTGTATGGCCTTCGTGCAATGCCGGCGAACCTTTGATACAACTTGGGGCTAAAACCCAAGTATATCAAATGGATTTACACAACTGTTGTTCGTCCAATATTGGCTTATAGATGTCTTGTGAGGTGAACAAAGAACGAAATGAGAATGGTCCAATCAAAATTAGGCCATCTCCAAAGGATGTGTTTAATGGCGATGTCTGGAGCGTTCTCTTCAACTCCCACGGCAGCGCTCGAAGTTCTTTTTGACGTTGCCCCACTACACATTCATCTCAAACAAGAAGCAATTTCTTGCACTTACCGTCTATGGGTACTCGGTTTACTAGAGAAAACTCCTGTGAACCGCAGTTCAACACACACCTCGTTGTTGCCACTTTTGGTTAATTGGGACAAAGTTGTCCTTGCTTCAAGTGATCTTACAATTGCTTGTAATTTTCCATGTAGGACATTTTCCACGAAATTCCCTTCCCGGGAAGAGTGGACATCTGGATTCTGGAGAGAAGTATTTCAGACGGCATCGTATGTTACACTGACGGCTCCCTTCTCGAAGGTGTGCTGGTGTTTATTCTCGTGAGCTAAGGCTGCATCAGTCTTATTCACTTGGTAGACTCTGCATCGTTTTCAGGCCGAAATTTTAGCTCATGTGCGGAGTGCAACCAGCACTTCAGCAGCACGTAATGGGCAAAGTAATATACTTCTGTTCAGATAACCAGGCTGCTATTAAAGCACTTGCGTCGGCCTACTCCAGGTCGAAGATAGTTATCGCTTGTCGAACTCAAATCGAGGAGTTGAATTCAGCAAACGCTGTTCACCTTGTATGGGTACCTGGCCATTCTTCCATCGCTTGAAATGAATTGGCTGATGAGTTATTTATTTTATTTTTATTTATTTATTTTGCTTTATTCATGTAACGTAAGATTTACAATCTTTTTTAATGTTACAATTTGTAGGTATCAGCAGGATGTGCATGTTAGAGCTTGTCAACTAATTCATTCATGTAACTATTATCTAATTGCTGTGTTCATTTCAGTTTTGTGCGTGTTATTCAACTCCAAGAGTAGATCCCGTTTAAAGCTCGAAAAATTATTGGCAGATTTCAGATTTGATGGCAGGGAATTCCAACTAACTATACCCCTAACAAACAGCGACCGGTTATAATAAGCAGATTGATTGATAGGAATAAGAAGGCTTCTTGTTCTGGTGTTTCTGCATAGATTCAGCTTTGAAAACAGATATCTAGGGTTTCCAGATGAAAGTATTTTAAAAATATGACAGCAGGATCTAAATTTGAAAAACTGGTCGAAAGGACAACAAATAAGCTGACTTTGAAAGTGTGTGACACTTCCATATCTTGGGACGTTGAAAATATATCTGATACAGGAATTTAAGGCAACTCGTAGCTTATTCACACTATTGACGGAGGCGTTCAGAAAAACAAAGTCGCAATAAATAAGGTGTGGATAAATAAGCGATTTGAACAATTTGATTTTGGTTTGGCAGTTAAGATGCTTAGTCGTGAGCGAAAGTTGTTTTAAGATACCATATATTTTTCCTACTTGAGCATTTATTTGAGGTTCCCAATCTAATTTGGCATTGAATATGACACCTAGATTGTTAACTTGTTCCACAAAAATGATTCGTTCGTTATTCATAGAGTTCCGGTGTTTCAAAATTTTGTCGTTGTCGATTTATCAGTACCGCCTTAGTTTTGGCCATATTTATAGGAAGTAAATTAACTTGAGACCACTGAAAAATCTGCTGTAGATCATAGTTGATTAGCCTCGAAATTTCTGTCATGCTTATGCTCGAATCGGTACAAAAATAAATTTGTACGTCATCAGCAAACATATGCACTGTACAGAATTTCACTGCCGATGGGAGATCGTTAATAAAAAGCGAAAAAAGTAGAGGTCCGATGATAGATCCTTGCGGGACGCCTGAATCGATTAACCGGAAGGAAGAGAAAAGTCCATTGTGAAAAACTGCTTGGTATCGGTCTGCGAGATAAGTTTCTATCAGATTTACAGCTGACCGTGAGAAACCGAAAATAATTCCTAGCTTGTTCAATAATTTTCCAGTTAGCTCGCACTGGAGCATGACTTCATTGGCCCTGAGCCAGTTATTCCGGTATCCAAGTGTTGGGTAAAGCTTCAGATTGACACCTGGGTTGCCACTCAGCACAAACAATACTGGAATAGTTTGGAGTCATGTCGTCAAACAAAATTGTATTGTACTGAGCCATCTCTAGGAGTGACGAAATATCTAACAAATCTGTCAAAGCAGAATTGCAGCATGCTGGTCAAAGCATTGTCTGGCCACTGCCGACTCAGCTTACACATGGCGAATATTCAGCAGGCTGATTCATTTGCATGTGATAGCTGTGAATCAGATTATGGAACTTCGTATTGTCTATCGGGTTGGAATCAAGACAGACATTCAATCAAAAATTGCCATTTACTTGACCCACAAGTGTCGCAACTGTTTCGCATCTAGTGCGCTGGGTTGCTGACATCAACGGGAAGGATGCGCACTACTTTTGACATGATTCAAAAACGTCGCGAGTTGGGTCGCGTCGCGACTTGATTGTGCGATGTCCGATTTGGTGGCGGTTCGACAATTTCATTTGAAATGTAACTGCCCAGTTTTTGCGCAACTGCGTTTCCGAGTACTCGGTAAACACTTATTAAGTGAAACTTACTTCAGAAAGCTGAATCATTCTGTTGTTCTTGACCCACTGTGGTAGAGAGCTATAGGCTCTTTTAATGCTTTATGCGTTATCATAGTGCTGTTTTCAGTAGACGTTATAGGTATGATAGATTGACACTGTGTTGTAAAAATTGGGAGGAAGGGAAACAGTTTTTTCAACCCGTTTATATTCTTGCGAATGCGATGGCTATGAACATGTGTTATGTATGTAGAGAGGAGGGAGAAAATAAATAGAACGATAAAATGTAGGAGAAAAGGGATGGACCAGGGATTGAACCCAAGACCTTCTGAATACGAAACAGAAGCGGTAGCCACTAGGGGGCTGTGCATAAACCACGTAAACCAAATTTTGGTCATCTCAGACCCCCTTTTTTAACTATTGTTAAGGACAAACGTCTTGAAATCCCGCTTCAACAATGCATCAGAACTTCAGACGCACAAGTCTCATGAAACAAGCTTCAAACAACAGAGCATTTTATTATAATAATATATTATATAATATATTCTGTTCTTGCTCACTTGTAATGAGCTTAAAATGAAAAGCTCAGATGTGCTAGTTTTGTTTACGAAGAAATTTGTGCCCTCGAAATCGAGAGTAGGTGCCAAAGTCGGCCATTTTGGGATTCTAACAAGTCTGTCCTTAATTGTACACTTTATGATAAATCAAAAAAGTGGTAATGTAATGGATATTGCAAGATGACGTCACGAAGCTGTGAACTGACAGTTCAGCGAGCTCTTTTCCTGAACTTAGTCTCTGGCGGAGATCCGGTGAAAATGTTTTTCGATAGAATCCCAGTAAAACGGGCGTTCGAGACGACACTTGAATCCAATGCGGACACTCGCGGGAAAACCCGCGACTCCGCCGACACGACAATATCGCGGGCACCAGAGAAGTCGAGGGGCGACCGAAATTCTTCCTCCGAACAAAAAGGGCACAAGTTACACTACAAAAAAACGGTAACTTTATTCGACCGACAGCAACGGTACGTCCAGATCGGTGACCGGGTGGAGATAAACTGATTATATACGATCTCAGCAGCAGCTAGGAAGCCAGTGCTGTTGAGTAGGGAACAATATATTGCAGGCTACATCACAAATTGGACTATCACACTTTTTTTTGGTATGCCTAAAGTGTGATAAAAGTGCACATTTGCCTCGTATCGTCTCGACATCTTCGGTGCACTTATTCCTCCATTTACAAGGAATAAGTGCACCGAAGACCCCAACTCGATCCGACGTGGCCCTGCGCTGAAATCACACTTTGAAGGTGTGTGCACACTATTGTGTCAGTCCTATTTGGGGTGCAATCAGCAATAGTATTGTTCGAGGTCAGGTTCAGCACAAGTATTGTCGGGCCGCCACCAAACCGGACCGCGAACAATCAAGTCGCGACGCGGCCAAACTTGCGACGTTTTTGAATTAGGGTAAGAAATCAAACTTTGAACTAGTCAAATTGTAATCTTAATTTGAACCATTTCGAAATTCATTAAAACGACGTATTTTTAGGCAAATATTGTCCCGAAAAAGATATTAAACAGCTTTCCGTAATATAACCTGATAGCATATACTTTAAAAGCATTGAAAAATGCGGTTTTTGTCATGGAAAACAGGCAATTGAAAAATCACTGAGATTCCACCCATTTCCCCCAGAGAAAGCACATTTTCGGTGCACTCGTACAGCTCATGCATTGTATCACACGCAATAAGTGAACACGTCAAATGAAAGCTTATTTATCGTAGAATCGACCAACCGAATAATATTCCGCATTATTTGTCATAAAATTATCAAATTTAAGTAATTCTTACTTGGAGAATCTTATCTTGAATTGAACCATTTGAAATCTAGATTTGAACTAGTGAATGGGGGCGAGCTTCCAGTGTTGGCCTGCAGACTGCGCTAGTGGTTGCTTTGTTTACTCTTGGGCGATGGAAAATTCCAAATTTAGTTTTCGAATTCCTCAAGGATTCCGAACATTCTGAGCTGAAATTCCACTGCCTAATGAAAAAGAGTTATGAGAATTAGCAGATCCATGTGATTTTTAGTTGTTTAGCATGAAATTGGCTGTTGCGGGAATTGCTCGAGCTGCTGCCGCCACTAGTTCAAATCTAGATTAAAATTAGTTCAAATTATGATTACGATGGTTTAAATTAAGATTAAAATCACTATTGACAAATAATTGAATTTCTCAATGAAATTTGGTGCAAATGTTAACTTTTTGCCACTTTACGGAAAGCTAATACCCGTGGCTTTCATATACGTGAAACCTTACCGTAGTAAATTATTTCCATGTGGATGAAAAAAAAACGATCAAAAGTGCCGCTGCTTCAGAAAGCCGCAATTTGGTTCAATTCATGATTACCTACCCTATGTCAAAAGTAGTGCGCATCCTTGTCGTTGTTCTTAGCAACACAGCGCACTAGATGCGAAACAGTTGCGACACTTGTGGACCAAGAAAATGGCAATTTTTGATTGAATGACTGTCTTGACTCCAACCGGATAGACAATATATAAAACAAAACTGACCTGCCTCAAACTGTTGGGAGTAGGCTGGTACAGAAAACTAATAAAATGCTTTGAAGCGGATATTCTACTATGTACTTAACAATGGGTTTGAAACGATTGATGTTGTACTAGTGAAGTATAGAATATAATCTTTTTTTTTAGTTTTTATTAATGTGTATTTTAACTTAAATGCTAATTCTATATAATCGATATTTGCATCTCAAAATGATTTCGGGACGGAAAACGTGAATTTATATTTTCATCGCTCGCTCTAAATTCTAACACTTTGTAAACAGCTCGCTGAACTGCCATACAAAGTGAGGTTAGATCAGGTGCTTGCAGTACCCTATTGTTATTGGCTTATGAGCCCTTTTACGAAGTGACAACAATGTTGAGGATGATATTGATTTTCACGGGTTAGGACGCTATCTTCTGTCAAAATTTTATTCATTAAATCGGCTCATAAAATGAACTATAAAAGGCGAAATTCCTTCAAAAAATACATAAACATTCACATTATACTATACTATACATACTATACTATACTATAGTATCCGTTTTCATAAATATATTTTTGGAATATATCGTTTCAAGTTCAAGCCTATTTAGTTTTATCGGCTTTTGTTTCTACCATCTGCCCAGTGTGCACGCAACGAGGCTCAGCAACATCACATCCTGTTGCATACACCACGCAACATTGATGCTCACTTGTAGCGTTGCAAGGATAGTGAGCGATTGTAGACAATCTAAATTGCTGAAATTCGGAAACTGCTTCTGTGTATTTTACGTTCACAACAATAATTGAACATATATTTACTAAAGGTGAAACTATTTTATAAAATACATTTTTTATGATTTCATAAAACGAAACTACGAACTACACCAAAATCCTAACAAAAAGGAACGAGATTTTTTTTGGCGTTTCCCATAGTCCAGTGCGCGACAGGAACACTCGCAACGTCGCAACGTAAACAAACAAGCGTGAAGTGGCAGTCATCCCCCGGCTTATTAGATAATTTCAGGAATATTCAAAATTGTGTTCAAGATTAGTGTAGCTAAATAATAAGCTTTTATTATGATACTGCGGCTACTCACCACCTCCATCCAGCACCGTGTGGCCACTTTGTCCCCGGGAAATGTGCTAACCCGCATCGCCGTACAAATTCCAAAGTTTCCGATAGTCCTGAGCCAACTGCGAGCCAATTTGAGTACGACCGGCCGGCTTGCGGTCAATCCGGTGGCAACACGCGCCTACGACATCAACACCAAAGTGGTCAAGGATGTGATGCTCTACAAGTACGACAACCCGCGCTTCTACCGGATATTGAACATTTTCGCCATCACTCAGTTCCTGTTCTGGGGATATTTGTCACACTTTGCCTACAATACGTTGCGGGATACGCCGGTTCCTGAGGGAAACAGTGAGGAACTGGCTTGGTACGAGCGTATTAACCTGGGAGAGAACAAGTACCGTAACGGAATTGCTATCATGTCCTTCTTGATAGGTCGGTTCGAGTATGCTAATCTTTCACTAGAAGGTTTATTTTACGATTCTTATCGTTTTAGGATACGGAATTCTCTTCACTGCATGGATGTTCACGCTCCGGTCGGTGCGATTTTTAATCCTTAGGAAAGGCGGCGAAAAAGTCAGCGTGGTGACTTATGGACCATTCGGTAAAAATCGCATTATGGAGGTGCCCGTGAATTGTATTTCTGCTCAGGAATCCAGAGAAGCTGCCCGTGTAACAATTCCCATTAAAATTAAGAATCGCTCCTTTTTCTACGTTGTGGACAAGAAGGGCGAATTTACAAACGCTCGGCTGTATGACTACACCGTTGGCATGAGACGAAACTGGAAGTAAGCCTTGTTATGCTTGTAAAAAGTTGTAGAAAAAAAAACAAATTGTTTTATTTGAATTTGAACTACAAAAACAAACGATTACAATTTGAAATCGGATGAACATATTTCTTGACGTAAGCTACGTCTAAGGAAACGGTATTTTCAAACCATCATTTCTCTCCTTCATGCTCCTTTAATTTGTCCATAGTATATTGTTGGTTCATCTAGTTAATCGTAGGTAAATAAAAAAACGATCAGGAAACTAGAGCCCTTTGGGCACTACCAGCTTCAAAGACGAGTGTGCTGTAGCTATACATACTGCAAACCCTGAAGCTTGTTTATATAAGGTACACCGGGGCAAGTTGAAACGGGTGGGGCAAGATGAAACACGAAGTTTTGAAAAAGATTTCAATACAATCTGGAAAATTATCCTTCGCTAAAAGATTGTTTGAATCAAAAACGATGTGTTATGGCGATCGAACTGTTTATCATCATTAGAAAACATCAAGTTAACCCGCTGTTTCATCTTGCCCCACCCGTTTCAACTTGCCCCGGTGTACCTTATGCTACATTCTGCATGTGAATTATACTACAGGTATTCAAATAAACTCAAAATACATTGTAAAATACTTAGGTATTGGTTTTATTCGCGACTTAATACAAAAAAATCCTTAAATATAAATCAAATTCTTTTTAATAAACTGGTTCGGGACGCTGAGTCAACAGTAAACCGAACCGCTTCTTGATGATGATACGATGGCGGGAGTATTTATCTTCCGGGGAGAATCGCGCCGGATGTGCGGATTGAGTTGGGTTTCCTTCGACATCATTTTTCTGCAACAAATTGGAAGCGTTAGCAACGGTAAGAATAATACAATTCCTATCATATGTTTACCTTCAGAGTGTACACTCGTTCTCCTTTCTCGTTCAGAGTATACATCAGATACATTTTGATGGAGTTTTATGGATAAAACCGAATTTTGTAATTTAATTTAGCTAAACTCGATGCCGATCACCCAGAAAGCACACACGCGTTTTTGTTTTGATGACGGGAAGTGACAGTTTGAAGTGGCAGATCACGTTCACAGGCGCAGGCCGACTGACAGCGGTAAAACGTTTCTGAAGGACTGATACAGTGAAGGACGAAACTTTTCGCCAAATTATTATTTTCAGTTTTCCCAATCAGGAAAATGTATACATCCCCTATAGACCACCTCACGGCGAAATTCTATCTCTTTCGCTCTTTCGGAGAGTTTGAAAACAACAGGACCAGTACCTGTCAAATTTGACAGGTGTTGGTCCTGTTGTTTTCTAATTCTCCGTAGGAGAGAAAGAGAGCGATTTCTTGATGACGTCACCGTGCAATGGAGTATAGGGCACTGCATGAAACTCTCTCCTTCTCTTTCACTCTTACAGAATTTTTGTAAACAACAAGGCCAAGAAACGTCAAAATCCCATACAAAATCAAAACAATGCAGTGCCCTATAGGGGATCCCCAAGCAGCAAGGTAGGCCTTTTGCGAATGTGGTAGCGTTGCGTTGCGTTGCGTGGTAACGTAGATTGCATACTGAAAGTTGTCATGTTAAAAATTTAATACTTCTATTCTAATTGCTTATCGAGTGCTATTTGGGAAGGAACAGCTATCCAATCAGAGGTTGAAGTAAAAAAGACATGAGAACTTCCATTGACGGCCACGCCCATCTTCTCCGTTACGAGGATAGGAAAGGATGTGATGATAGGCCTTTTGCGAATGTATGGTAGTATAGACTAATTGGTGGTAGTGTCGACTGGCAGCGCGACCTGGAGCCTGGTCGAATCCTGCTTGGAAATCGATTTGTGTTGCCGATGGGGATGGCCCGCGAAATCGGATTGTGTTGTTTGGGACTTGGTTTGGGAAGGCCCGCTCGATGCATGTTAGGTAGGCGTAGTTTGTCCGAGTTTGACGTGCCTACACTCTCCCTGGATTTCCCCCTCGAACGCACTGATTAGGGTAACCAATATTATTTGGACCCCCATATATTTTGGACCCCCTGGGTCGTAGTATCAAAACTTTCACAGATTTAATGAAAGATGACGAACGTTTTTAGAATCATTCGCAAAATTAGATTATTCTGCACAAGTAGCAATCATTTCCTCACAGAAAATATTGTGGATTTACCGACTACTTGTATTCTACCGGTCGCTTCAGTATTAAGTCTAGTATGCACCTGGTAAGAAAAGCACTCAAGAAAAAATCCCTCTAATTACCAAAGGAATTTTGACAACTGATTAGTATGGGAAAAATATCACTAATCCTTGAGGAATAATTGAACGGAATATTTTTTCTGCAAGGAAAAGTGACAGCTCCATTTGATTTGCCCGGCAGGCGTTACGAGCGTTACACAATTTTCATTTCTTTCCAGCTGCGGACCGCTCAAGAAATTTTAACAGCGAAATCATTTCTTGACAATTCCTTGGCCTATCTTTTTGCACAGTACTTATCAGGTGCGTACTACCCCTTATATATGGCCTCCAAAGTAGCCGTTTTATTAAAAGGGTAACTTAAAATTAATTTTAAACATTTTTATTGTATGCGCTATTCCTCGTTACTACTAGCTACTCAGCGACATTCATTTTTTGACAATCAGGTTGATTTTTATATGAAAACGGCTACTTTGTAACGGCTACTTAAGTAACCGGTAGAATAGGGTAGGACGGGGCAAGATGGCCACCCGGGGCAAGATGAGCACCCCTCCGAATGAAAAAATATCGTCAAATTAGTCAATAGCATTGATTTTTAGCATTTTCTTATAAGAAATCTGCAGAATAAAATAAGGTTTTTATGTCAGAATCAAATTTTTACCATAATTCTGGTTATCAGCCAACATTACTAGCTTACTGCAAAGTATTTTAATTTACATTAGAATATATTTTCTAAAAACAAACATTAAAATTTATTCAATTTTAGTTATTTACCTATAGTGGGGCAAGATGAGCACCCATTACTCTCCATCAAGGGGATATAGAAAATATTTTGAAAATATTGTAATCCACTCAATAGTGCAGAACATAGGTTTCCGTAACCTCTGCAACTATTTGGTTGCGCAAATTCCTAAAAATAAACAACTTAATAATCGTTTATTGTTTTTCGGGTCATTTTGTATAAAGTATTATGAAACCGCATTTTTTTTAATAATCGCAAAAAATATGATAATTTTAGAACGTCATACCATAGCTATAAACAAGGTTCACTATATCAATCACTGTATGGCCAATTTATTGTTAAAATATTGGGATTTTAATGAAGTGCTCTTCTTGCCCCGTAGGGGTGCTCGTCTTGCCCCGTAGCATGTTCGAACTGACCATAAAACATCTGTTTTGTTTAGTCAAATAAATCATACTTATTGTGAATTTTGAACCCTCCCATGTTTATGGGTAATAGAAAACATGATATAGCAAAGAACTACTGAGAGGTACTTTGAAAAATTGTGTTAACTTTCAATAAACTCAACGTGATCCTTAGGGTGCTCATCTTGCCCCGCCCTACCCTACAAGTAGCCGGTAAATCCACAATATCACGAGCAATATAATTATTTACCTTGAAATTATTTTTTGGTCATCTCGTCGTCCGTGCGAGTGTCACGGCATGTTTACGAAAAGAGAAGGTGGTGCTGGGGAAACTTGCAGATGTGAACAAAAACGTTTATCATTTTAGCGCATTAAATTCGCAAAGTTCGTCTAATCAGCCTTTGTCAATCAAGTAATCAGGATGTAATCCAGCATATCCAAGTGGCAGATTCTTCGAAAATAGTTTCAAGCGGGTTTAAACACTGGGTGTCCAAAATATATACTAAAGAAGGTCCAAAATACATTGGTGTGTCTAAAACAGTGAAAACTGATGCTTCAAAAATCAGTTATTTTCATCAAATATTCAGCCTGAAATGACCTTGTGGGTATTTTTGACGGACAGTGGAGGCTTCACAGCGGCGTCATGGTCGCGATTTTTCCTCAGTCAAGTTCGCAGATTGTAAACAATCCTCGGTACTCACTTTACATAATTTATGTTTAGTCCTTTACTGTCAGAGCTGTCAGATCAGTGTAACACGATAAATGTAATTTACACAAAAGGAAATTTACACGGAAAAAAATACACGGTTGAATATTATTGGGTACCGGACTGGACACACAAAATTTGACCGTTTTCTTTGGTACATAGAGGTCTTGAAATTAGTCTATGCTTTTACGGTCACACCAATATCATCATTATGTGCAACATCCTCTGAATCTGTTTAATTTTAGCTTGAATCCAAACTAATATCCTCTAGGGGTCCAAAATTCGACCGTTACCCTAGTAACCGCGAGCGTAAACTTTTCTACAAAAATTCGCGCTTCAGGAATGACCCATTTTACGAAGTGACAACAATGTTGATGATGCTATTGATTTTCACGGGTTATTGAACGCTACTTGGGACGCTACCTCCCGTCAAAATTCATTCATAAAATCGGCTCGTAAAATGGACTATTCCTTGTGGAACAGCTGATGTTGATATTGTATTTATGTTGCTTTCATAACAAACCGCGCTGCCAATTTCCAGTCGGCATTTCTGAATCATCGCAACGAATCAAGCACCACCTCTGCTGCTGTTTGTGTTAGTGAGATCGGAGAAACGTCAGACTCCAGCCTGCTGATTGGCTGCACGGAGAAAAATCAGGCTGGTTTGAAACAACAAACGCGTTGGTTGATTTATTCTATTGAAAAATAGTTGTTACAAATTGGAGTTTTGTTGATCCAAACTAACTTCGTTGGTTTGTTATCAACTACAAAATTTGTTGTTTCTACTAACAACAAACGAACAGAGCTGTAGTAGAATCAAACTGCTAGATTAGTAGTTTTCTAACAAGAATGTAGTTTGTTTTAACTAAAATTTAGATTATTTTTATTCGATGGGCAATCGATGATTCAAACTAAAATTTTAGATTGGTTTAACCATTTCTGCCGGTTGAATTAATATTTTGGTTTGTTAAAATTTTGTCGCGTCGACGGTGCTCTCTACTCGTATAGCTACTTGTTTGTTTGTGTCTACTGTGTTTTGCTGCTGATTGAAAGTGTGAAGAACTTCCATATTTTCACAGCTCCGCCATAATTTGAGACATTTTTCTAATCTGATTTGCGCAAAGGGCATCACCGGCAAGCAAGTAAGTTTTTTTTCTTTTCCATAGAATGTTATTATCTATTTCTTAACTATTGATTGTTTTTCTTGTAGGCGTACATCTCAGACAAGGAGGAGTCATCATGGAGAAAAAAATATGGAAGAGGAATGAAAAAAACAAATCCCAGGAATGGAGTGTCCGGCTTACAGTAAGGATATAGCAGGTTCTCTCTCTCTGCGGCCTAAATCTGCTGTTAATATCAGAAGGTATGACAAATGAGTATATTTTCGAGTGTTCTACAAAGAACATGTTTTTTTTATCTTATTATTTTAGTGAGACTTCAGTAGCCGGAGCCGTTCCGAAGACAATGACGAAAAATACCTCGATGGCTGCTGGATGACTGCAAAACCAGACAGCTCCGGTATGGAGGAAGCATCCTAAGGCACGACAAAAAGAACTCTCGCACGTCCTTGAATGACACACTACCAGCAACAACTTCGGATGGAGATGATCACCAAATTGCACATAGAATTGTATGAATTATGTATTTGCCCCAGTATTGTAAAACATCGCAATTCGATGCACAAATAAATAGGATGCACGAGAGAATATTCTCTTATTAAATTACAATTCAATTTTTATTTGAATTCAATATTCAGTACCAACCATGATAATATGCGGGTAAATTTGAACGAAGGCGTTAGTAATTTCAACCGATTGAATTCGTTTGTTTCAACTGGCAGTGAAGGTTGATTATAATTCAAATTTGTTAGAAACAAACTATGAATATTTGTTAAAACAACTACCAGAATTGTTTGTTTTTGTGACTGTCAACCGACAAAATAGTATTTTCAAACCAGTGTTGGTAGAATTTACCTCCCAGATTGGCTGAAATTATAATCACTAACTTTGGTTTGTTTCAACTAATGTGGGCAGTTAAAATAAACTAATATTCCGGTTGTGCCCAGTTCAACCTGAAATTCCGGTTAAATCTAACTAAAATCCGTTTGTGTTTACTAATTATTTTTCTCCGTGTGCGACGACTCTGGCGACTGTTTCATCCGCGACGGATTCAAATCGTCGCGTTCGATTAGGGAGGAAACCGTCAATACATTCTTCAACTCGTGCGGTACGGAAGCAAACTGAATTGAACTCATCTCGCTTGGCAGATGACAAGAATTCGTCTCAAATGAATCGCGGGTTTAGACAGAGCAAGTGAGATAATTTCGCTTGACTTGAATGAAAAAGTTCAACATGTTCAACTTTCGTTAAAGTCAAGTCAGTTGCTCAAGTGAAATGAATGGTGGTGTTTACGCGTTAAATTCGCATTCAATTGAGCACTTTCCATTGACTTGAGTCAAGTCACTTGCACTTTACATGGTTTATAGAGATATGCAAGCTTATTAGCTTATAGAGAGATAAATATCCAGGCTTTATAGAGATATGCAGAGGCAGCCATAGGCCTTTTCAGTTGACAGGTTCGTGTATGCCACTGTTGACAACTGCCGTTGTTGAGCTGCGCCGCCATGAGCTTCTGGGTCTGCCTCTGCTGTGGTGTCCTGCCGGGTTCTAATCGAACGTTTTCTTGCAGATTTCGTTATTGCTTTTTTCACTGAAAATTTTCCTTGCTTCGCTGAACAACATGACGTTTTCTTCCAGCGAAGGCTTACGCGATACAGAAAATCGCTGAATTTCACACTAACACTGCAGAAAATCTGTCAACAATAACTCAATACACATGCATTTTCAGCGAAAAGATCTATTTGCGTGACAACAATCCACTCCCATGACTACCGGGCGGCCGCCGTCAAATATCAGGATTGCCAACTGTCCGGTGACTGCTGTCAGTTTTCTTTGTCGCCGAATCTGGCGCTGGGTCTTCGGCGCGGAAACCCAAAGGTGGGAATAAAATTTTGGGGTTTGCGCGCAATACCGCCCCTGCGTAGAGTGTGGCCGACCCACCTCCACTGTCGCTCCCGATTTTTTTGTCGCTAACGGCTTTTGATGACATCGACGATGGAGTTCCACGTTGGAGATCCAATTGTGAGGCCACCATGCACGAATTATATACCGCAGGCATCTGTGCCGTTGAGTGTTCTCCACTGATACACACCAGGCTTCACTGGCACATAGCAGCACAGGTTTCACGTTTGAGTTGAAAATTGGGATTTTGGTGCGTCGACTAATCTGGTTATTTTTCCATACGTTTCTTCAACTCGCTAAACCAATAAAGTCCACGTAGAAGAATATATTTGACCGTGGGGGTAAAAGAATATATTTGACCGTGGGGGTAAAATGGACAATCGGTTAAAATTTCACCAAAATTTCATATTTTTTTTTGCAAACTTCAGAATTATCAGCCGTCATTATCGTGAGATAGTTGAAGTAAAAAGTTATAAAAAAAATATGTTATGTCAACAAAATATAATTTTCATCAACTTGATGATTTGGTGGATATGATAGAATTGGCTTCTTTAACGGTGTTGAGATAATTCGATATTCTGAATCTGCATGTCAAACTGAGCCGAAATCCAAATTTTCATGAATTTTGGTGCCCGGGAACCTATTTAAAAATCAATTTGAAGTTTGTATGGGAGCGATTTGTTGAATCACCCCTCGTCGCAGTTTGTACTGGGCGGAGCTGTCAAACAGTCGTCCAGCTGTCAAAATGTGATTTCTAAAAATCTATTTGAAATTGATTTAAGGTGCCAAAATAAAGTTCTAAAAATCTGAAAAAAAATCATAGTGGCTCAGAAAGAGGTGCTCTTTCGTATAAAATCAAAAAATCGATATATTTTTCAAAATTCAAAAACCCAATTCGCTAGGTAGCGAAGCCGATCTGTTTAAAAGCACAGGTCGCACGGCAGAAGTTTCACGCATTTGATGTATTCGTTCAATACATGGCCTACTTGCCTAATTTCACCTTCTATAAAATTTTCACACTTGTTCGCTACCTAGCGAATTCTATCATATCTATCATTTCATTATCCACTTTGATCTCTACTCCCTTATACTATGAGTAGAAAGAGACCGATATAGCCACCAAATCATCAGTGTAACACGCTAGATGTAATTTACACAAAAGGAAATTTACACGGAAAAAAATACACGGTTGAATATTATTGGGTACCGGACTGGACACACAAATTTGACCTTTTCCTTTGGCACATCGAGGTCTTGAAATTAGTCTATGCTTTTACGGTCATCATTATGTGTAACATCCTCTGAATCTGTTTAATTTTAGCTTGAATTTAAACTAATATCCTCTAGGGGTCCAAAATTCGACCGTTACCCTAGTAACCGCGAGCGTAAACTTTTCTACAAGAATTCGCGCTTCAGGAATGAGCCATTTTACGAAGTGACAACAATGTTGATGATGCTATTGATTTTCACGGGTTATTGGACCCCAAGTAACCAGTAAGCATTTAAAATAGCATTCCTTCAGCATTATAGTAGCCTTTACGACAAGGCGTATAATGCTAATTAGCCGTATGTGTGCCTATAGCACCGACGAACCGACGTGACAGTAGTGTCTTCAAAAGTGTCCCCCCTAAATTTAACGGTCGACCAGCGCAGCGAGCGAATGCTTCTGTCAAATCAGCGCAGACGCGAACCTTTTCCTATATGAACACACGGGGGTTTGGAGTCAAGCTATCAAATCAACGCGAATTGTTATAGAGGTGGCGGTAGTGTTTGGCTATTTTTCATCATGGCGTCGAAGACAACAAATTTGAATTTGTTTGTTCTAGCTGTCACGTCGGTTCGTCGGTGCCTATAGTGCTACCTCACAGCAGGTTTTGGCAAAATAACGGGCTGTCTTAGTGCTATCCCTTCAGGAATGTCGTGACGAAATGTCAAAGAAGCGTAACGCCTCGTCGAGCAAAAAAAAAACAAAAATAGATTGACGTCTCGTTCTCTCAGCCTGCTTCCCCGCTTCATCGTCCTTCCATATTCGCCTTGACGGAGGCTCTCTGAGAGAATTGCGCTGTGCGTGAAAACAATTTTTTTAACATGCGAAAGGATAGGAGCTGCATTTTCAAATGCTTCTAATTCTTTATAGAATTTTTTTTAAGCAAAACGTTCTTAATGTTATCGAATGAGATTTTGATTCTCTATATTATAGACATAACATTGTGATTTAAAAACTTTTTGTCTAAAACCAGTTATAATGTAGCAAATTGAAAGTATATTGCAAAACATTAACACTTTTTTCAATCTGAGGTCCCTAAAATATTTTAGAAGCATTTGAAAATGCAGCTCCTATCCTTTCCCATGTTAAAAAAAATTGTTTTCACGCACAGCGCAATTCTCTCAGAGAGCCTCCGTCAAGGCGAATTCCAGCCGGTGCTAGGTGGTACTTTTTTGCTGATTTTTGTAGTGATGTAGGTTTGAACTTACGATTCGGAGTTGGATTGATCATATCTGCTTCGGATTCTGTTGCTCCTGATCCACGATGCTAAAGCTGTCCCGGTGGCGTGCGTTGATTTAATCGCCAATATAACACGGAGAAAAATAATTAGTAAACACAAACGGATTTTAGTTAGATTTAACCGGAATTTCAGGTTGAACTGGGCACAACCGGAATATTAGTTTATTTTAACTGCCCACATTAGTTGAAACAAACCAAAGTTAGTGATTATAATTTCAGCCAATCTGGGAGGTAAATTCTACCAACACTGGTTTGAAAATACTATTTTGTCGGTTGACAGTCACAAAAACAAACAATTCTGGTAGTTGTTTTAACAAATATTCATAGTTTGTTTCTAACAAATTTGAATTATAATCAACCTTCACTGCCGGTTGAAACAAACGAATTCAATCGGTTGAAATTACTAACGCCTTCGTTCAAATTTACCCGCATATTATCATGGTTGGTACTGAATATTGAATTCAAATAAAAATTGAATTGTAATTTAATAAGAGAATTCTCTCGTGCATCCTATTTATTTGTGCATCGAATTGCGATGTTTTACAATACTGGGGCAAATACATAATTCATACAATTCTATGTGCAATTTGGTGATCATCTCCATCCGAAGTTGTTGCTGGTAGTGTGTCATTCAAGGACGTGCGAGAGTTCTTTTTGTCGTGCCTTAGGATGCTTCCTCCATACCGGAGCTGTCTGGTTTTGCAGTCATCCAGCAGCCATCGAGGTATTTTTCGTCATTGTCTTCGGAACGGCTCCGACTACTGAAGTCTCACTAAAATAATAAGATAAAAAAACATGTTCTTTGTAGAACACTCGAAAATATACTCATTTGTCATACCTTCTGATATTAACAGCGGATTTAGGCCGCAGAGAGAGAACCTGCTATATCCTTACTGTAAGCCGGACACTCCATTCCTGGGATTTGTTTTTTCATTCCTCTTCCATATTTTTTTCTCCATGATGACTCCTCCTTGTCTGAGATGTACGCCTACAAGAAAAACAATCAATAGTTAAGAAATAGATAATAACATTCTATGGAAAAGAAAAAAAAACTTACTTGCTTGCCGGTGATGCCCTTTGCGCAAATCAGATTAGAAAAATGTCTCAAATTATGGCGGAGCTGTGAAAATATGGAAGTTCTTCACACTTTCAATCAGCAGCAAAACACAGTAGACACAAACAAACAAGTAGCTATACGAGTAGAGAGCACCGTCGACGCGACAAAATTTTAACAAACCAAAATATTAATTCAACCGGCAGAAATGGTTAAACCAATCTAAAATTTTAGTTTGAATCATCGATTGCCCATCGAATAAAAATAATCTAAATTTTAGTTAAAACAAACTACATTCTTGTTAGAAAACTACAAATCTAGCAGTTTGATTCTATCACAGCTCTGTTCGTTTGTTGTTAGTAGAAACAACAAATTTTGTAGTTGATAACAAACCAACGAAGTTAGTTTGAATCAACAAAACTCCAATTTGTAACAACTATTTTTCAATAGAATAAATCAACCAACGCGTTTGTTGTTTCAAACCAGCCTGATTTTTCTCCGTGTACTAATTATTTTTCTCCGTGTTGTTACATTCGATCCGTCATAATTTTTCAGGGTTTTTTCGAACTGTGTAGAATACTGTCGATTTCCAGGGTGGTATGTAGCGAGTAGTTTTGCATCCCACACTTTCAACATGCACCACTGATTGCCAGCGACCGTAAAGCTGGAAGGGTTGACCGTGTTTGCATCCAATGATTTGATCTTGTTGACGTTGATGGTAAGATCTGCCGCTGAGGAGCGATAGGCAAGATCATCGAGCTTGCTCTGCATAGCAGGGCGCCGTTGAGCTAGGAGAGCAACGTCATCAGCCAATTCGAAGTCTTTTAGGTGCTCCATTGCCATTGTATTGGGCTGCCACAGCAACCCACGGTTTGATTCACGACCAATCGTACCTACCAGCATCTCATCGATTAAGATAAGGAACAGTAGCGGTGATAGGATATCCTATCTCACTCCAGCAGCAATCCGGATGGGATCGGACAAAACACCGTTGTGCACACGGTTGTGCAGTACTCTGCATGAAAATGCCCTATACTGTGCTTCATGAGGCCGATGATTTTCTCAGGGACAAGTTTGCGCCTGAGGGCTTCCCACATGTTTTCGTCGAAAGCTTTTTGTAATCAATGAACATCAGGTAGGCGGTAGAGAGACACTTGGAGTCATGGCGTCGGGGACAAAAAAATTGAATTTATTTGTTCTAGCTGTCACGTCGGTTCGTCGGTGATTGAACCTCCGAACACACCACATTACAAGTTACCCTACCTTTACCATGGCAGGAGGCCTCACAACTGGATCTCTAATGATTAAGCTCCGTCGACGATGTAATCAGACATGCACTCTCTAAAATAAAAGCTCTCATTTTTGAGTAGCGCCCATGCCGCACAGGAACTGTGTTGGAAACACACATTTTTTTAAATTGCTCGCACGCTCACATTTTTGCAAAATATCAATATTTTTCGGTATTTGAAGGTGGTTTACAAACCCAGTGAGGTTGCCATGTCGAAATTATTGCAAAATACATGCTCATATGAGCGTACGAGCAATTTTAAAAAAATGTGTGTTTCGAACACAGTCATGTGCGGCATGGATGTTTACTAAAAATGTGCAGGCCGAACACATTTTTGAGCGAGGCCGTTTTTGCGTGCAATGGAGGTGCGTTGACCACACACTACGAAAAGGTTTATACACGCAGAAGTCGGTTCACTCAAAAATGAGCTAGATCTACTCAAATTTGTATTCATCCCATGGCACTCCTAAAGTGAGCAAGGGGGGCCTTACTCATTTTTGAGCTAATGCTTGCTAGCCAAAGCAGCATGAGTAAGCTTCACACATTGAAGCGTTTCGAAAACATTCCGGAAGAATGAGTAAGTGTTACACATAAATGCGAATGCTTCGCTTGCTCTGAAAATGTGTGATAGTTACTCATTTGACTAAATTAATTATTTTTTGTTTTTAGATGAATAAAAAACAATGGTTCGAGGTTATTAAATATTTAATAAACTTATTAAATTATTAGTATTAAAATTTGTATTCACATGAGTTGATACAACCACTTGAACTCGTGGCGGCTTCGCATCGGGTGTCCTCTTCCGATGACAATTTATCATTGCCAACGGACATCCAGTGATACAGTTTATCGACTAAAACAAATAAAAACAAGATTTAACAGTTTATTTCAATTAATTTTTAATTTAATACTTACCCAAAAGGATCATCACAAAAAAAAACTTTTCTTTTTATTTTTTTGTTGAACACTTTTGACAAACGCTCGGTTTTTGGAGCGTTTGTCAACAAAAGCCAGGAGCTCAAAAATGAGTAACAGGCCAACAGCTCACGGCGTGAGTAAGACGTACACATAATTTTCACACATTCTCCCGGATTTGCAGCGATGCTCCACAGTGAGTAACTGTTACTCATGCGATGTGCGGAGCAGTTTAAGCGTGTATGAATTTGCAAGGAAGCTCTGGATTGCAATCCGCAAGGATAGCACAGCAGTGGCAGACTCAGGGGCTCGTGGCTGCGGTACCTCAACAAGGAAATGAAGAAAGTCGATAGAAATCTTACCTGGGCCGAAGTCAAGGCTGAAGCAAGCATCCGCCCTATTATGTGATGTTGATTAATGTCAGAATGAGCCACCCTACTCCATGCTCTACACTATAATACTTAAATCAGGGACATTTGTTTCAAATGATGTTTTACATTGCTTTTTACTATCGATTCATTGACTTTTATTTATTTATGATTAAAACCTGCTCCAATTTATGCATCCAAGAAGAAGTGTAGCTTGTGATAGATATTGTGTTGCCATTGCTTGTCACAGCAAATAATTACCTTAATTTAAAGATAATTTGACTTTGGCTTTAACACAATGATCTTTCCTTCATAACTTCTTGGATGATGCTTATCGTTTATTTTTTTCTCCCAAATAAACCAATCGTTCGATTCCTAAATCACTCTCAAAATTATCAGTTACTGATTCTTTACACTTTTCCGCATAGTAATGAAGATACACATTGGATAAATTTTGACTTTTCCTCTTCTTCATTTTTATCATCGATAAAAAAAACTAAACAAAAATATACATACAAGCCCTCTCTACCTACTAATAAATATGCAGAGTTGAAACTAAGCTAGTGGAACAAATATACAAAACTTATTTCTTCACTATACTAATTCTACGGCGAATGTCAAGAGGAAAGTCGAACAACAGGAACGAGAAAAAGGAAAACTAATAATTAGTGAATATAACTATTTCTACTATTTGAGAGACTGACAGAAACCAATATGTGTAGATATAGACAATGGGAGAAAGCACAAAATGACAAATAAATATTTTTGTGGCGCAACGATGTTTCCCGTTTCTACATTATACAGAGATATGGCGGACAGTGATGCAGTTTTAGCAGAGTCCGTGATAAAAATGGGAAAAAGATACAGAACACAAGAGAGGCGAATGATGTATCGAAAGCGCAATGATGACCATGATGATGCCAGGTTGATAACGATGATAATGGTCGGTAAATAGCACATTTAGGTTTTGCTTTAGTGGCGTTTGATTTGCTTTAACTAGGTTTGCTCTTTTTCCCATTTAATTGTTTCTACTAATTAGTTTCAATTATTTGTTTTAGGTATATATCACTATTTCATTTCTTGTTGTTTTGACTATGTATAATAATCGTTTCTGCCTCTTTTCTTTTCCTTTTTTTGTCTCTCCCTTTAGCTGCTAGTGGCTTATTCCTTTTAGTCTTAGCTTTGTTTCCTTCCGTCTTTGCCTGTTACAACAGATTAGCTTGTATCATTGTTTTAAAACAATATTATTTTTATTGAAATAGATATTAACCTTGTCTCGTGTCGCGTCGAGATATATGGCCCTTATGTGGTTCTCCCGAGGGATGCTCTATTCGTTCGTTTTTTCCTTCTTCTCTTGCGCATTTTGATAAAAACTGGACTATCGTAAAATGGCTAACGTTTTTTGTTCTATTTAGAATTTCCACTAGTACAATAATTTAGATGTGTTTACGTTTACATGAATGGATGTATTTGTATTTAAGTGGGATGTTGTCCGCCCTGGCAGACCGTGTGCATGGGATACGAATAGCATTTACAGTGTTGCCAGCAGCCGCGTGAACCCGAGACAAGCAGACAGTATGGTCTGCCCGACACCGTACACCATCGCCAGAATAGGCGACATCGGTAGATTCGAGGCTCTATGTACAAAGGCAATGGTGGCACTACTGACGGTGCCTCCGGTAACTGGAGATACGACACCCATCACTAGGATAAAAATTGAGAAGAACCGACCGAACTTGTGCTTACGCAGCGTCACGAACGCAATTACCGCTGCACCGGTATGAATAACAATCGACGAGAACAGAGCCCACAGGAAGACGTGGTACCACATATCGACAAACTTCGTTAATGTACTCGTTCCTACACCCCGCAGACCGATCACATTGGCTATCGTGTCCAATTCCGAGATTGTTTCGGAATACATTGCTTTTGCCGTATAAGCTAACCTCTTGATTATCCTTCACTCTCCGCTGCCCTTACTACTACGATCGCTAGATCTACTAATCTCTTAACGCTCCTCGAAAACCACGTGCTATGTGTTAGGTGTTAGTATGTGCCTCTCGAGATCCGTCCCTATCACAGTCTCACAGTGTTATTCTCAGTGACAGGTCTCAATCTAACCTCGACTGGTCAAGTAGGAGTAGTTTTGCTCTGGGGACTGAGTCCCTCTCAAATCTAGATAATAAGACCACCTTTGCCAGTTCTTGCAGCTTCAGACCATACAGGGATCTTAGTTTTTCTGCGGCAGCCACAATCTGAATTGACAAATTTCGGGTTTTTAGCAGCGGAGCTGATTTGCCGGATGTCTCTCGAAAGACAGTAGTTTTCCGACGGCGACAGCTACTAGCAACGATGGCGGTAGAATACAGCTGAGATATTGCTGACGATGACGGAGGTGGTCGCAGCAGATAGTGCGAAAGGTACGCACCACTGTGCACCATCGTGCGTTTCTACAAAGACACAGAAATAAAGGAAACAGTTAACATAGAAGCAAATTCTACAACATTTAGGATGTAAATCTGATATAGATGAACAAGGCATTGGCTCCGTTAAGCGTAATACACAATTGAGCCTTGTCAGAATGAACTAGATAAAAGAGAATATAATACAGATATGTAAGACGACACGAACAGATCATTTAGACAGGAAAACATGTATCCACAGTCCACACATAAATTAACATATTTGAAATTATCACTGATAACTAACCTTTCACTAACCTAATTGAAGAAGAAGATGTAGAAGACTAAGTGCCCATACCTAGTTTAGCTATATTGGCAAAGTGTATGATTTAAAATCTTGTCAAACCTAGAAAAGCTATGTTGATTCCGCAACTGAAGGCTTAAACCTATCGGCATTCACCAGATTACGGAAATCATTGAGCAGAAAGTAAATGACAAGACATTTTAGTTCAGTAGGGTGGTCCGAATGGGAGCAGTACACAAATTAACACACCAGCTATAACACAAGCTCCTTTGGTTCATCAATTGTTATTGCTTTTAATCAAAGCATAAGGAAAGAAAACAGAATTAAATAAATACTAGGGTGATTCACTAAACAGCGTAAACTGATTAAACTGATTAAACTTCGCGATCACCAAGGCAATCGTTGATTATTTTATTCGCAAAATTGTGAAACATTTCAAATAAGCAGAAAATCATGGCTTACGCAGCAATTTAATCTGTTTCGTGACCCCTACTGTAGTTTAATTCCATATATGACATACTGTTTGCATCCTACGACAGTCATATCTGTCATTGGATACAAGACTTAGTGGGAATAAAACGAAACAGTAATTAATTCAATTTACTTATGCTTACAGTTATTCTACAGTCTGTTTATAACACAGTCCCGCAAAGAGTGAAACCAAATCTACCTATCGAACTGTCAAATCGGCTACCTATCGAGCACGCCAGCAAAATTGTGAAAACAAAGTCGGGCGAAGAAGAAGAACAACACTCAAAAGAAGTTGTCTTTGCGTGTCTCTATATATACAGTCCCTAAGTTATTCCACGAACACGCAAGTTTTTCAGTATATCTTTCGCTATAATATAAAACCTGCGTGTTCAAAGAATTAAGCTTAAGAAAAAGGTTCATACATCATCAATTAGCTTTGATGTATCCTATAACAAACGTCATCCAAACAGAATTAGTCGTTTACTGCCCATATTCGCAGTTGACGTAAGCGCCACTGTAGTTTTCAACACACTTTTAAAATTTTAACAATGAATAATGAAAATTTTGCGTTTTTTTTCACGTTGACATCTAGCTAGTGATGAGATCTTGTGCTCTATTAAATAAAACTAGTCACAATTATGCGCATGTGATAGATATTAATGGTCAATGGTCAATGGTGGTTACGTCAACTATGTGATCATGGGTAGTTTAGGCTGTGACTAATATTATCGATAATACCGAAATGGTTTAGGGAGAATATCGATCAATATCATTTTGGTATCGGATTTATCTCACGTACGCTAAAGACCCCTTCCAATGGATTTTTCTAAATGTTTACCAATGCACTCAGAACCTGGTTAGCCAAACTTCACATCAGCGTTGTTGAGCCACCCTACTGTTCGGTTGGACAAAGTTGAATTCCATTGGCATTGTTGATAATGAATGAAGAACAGTTCAACGAAAGAGTGAGTCATATGAACGTGTATATGTGTATTACCACCCATCAGCGATGATAAGACATGGACGCTTCAATCAGTTTACCCGATTATCTACAGCGGTACCTACTGTAAGGTCATCGTAACGGAGAAGTGCCATGGAATGGTAACAATTTGTGTTTCCCATGCATCAATTTCATGTTTAATTAAGGAAACTTTTTTTTAACTATTATAGAACTCTTCGCTTTTTCTCAGCAGCAGATGTGATGTGATACACTAGAATTTCATGATACCTCCTTAACCAGCCACACCACGATAAATGGAGTCATGATCATGAATTCTATTTTGGTCCCGTATAAACTACATAAAATTTCAGCTGTATCTGGATCTGGAAAATAATATTTACGAAGGCCATTCAAAGTTTTACAGGATGGTAGATTCTTGAGTGCAAACTTTTTAAAGGGTGATAGAGGGCCATAAATGGTAAAAAAAAGTTCTACGCATATGGTCAAATTCCAACCGTTGCGTAGTTATTGAACGTCCCATGTGTTTGACTATTATTACCTCAACTGGCTATAACTTTAAAATGGTCAAACTTATCGCAGTTTTAGTTCGAAAAGTCGGTGCAAGAAGAGCTAGAAGTTTGGTGTCAAAGAACGAATTGTAGTGTGGAACAAGGGCTACAACTTTGCATAAAAAAAAATTTAATTCATTACGCATTTTTTCAAGATAATTGACAAAAATCAATTAAAAGCTACTTTTGAGCTATTTGCTCTAGAAAACTTAGTTATTTAACTAATCTAATCGATTCAAAAATGTCATTTGATATAAAATTCAATAATCTTTCGAATAGGGGAAAAAAAACTGCGATAAGTTTGACCATTTTCAAGGTATAGCCAGTTCAGGTACACAGATGGAAAATTTCAATGAATTTTACATTAGAAATCATGCACACAACTGGAATGCTCAATTTCTCTGAAAATTACACAAGCTTTCAGTTTTACACGATTCATGTAAATTTCATTAAGATCCAATCCACGCAGCTCTGTTTCTAATTGGAATATTCGTTTCAATTATCTGTAAGGTACACCGGGGCAAGTTGAAACGGGTGGGGCAAGATGAAACAGCGGGTTTACATGATGTTTCCTAATAATGATAAACAGTTTGATCGCCATAACACATAGTTTTTGATTCAAACAATCTTTTAGCGATGGATACATTTCCAAATTGTATTGAAATCTATTTCAAAACTTCGTGTTTCATCTTGCCCCACCCGTTTCAACTTGCCCCGGTGTACCTTAATGCACAACGAAGGTGAAAACAACAAAGTGGAAAACAAGTTCGGTGCATGGACGCGCTGAAGGATGAGGATCCAGAAATGGGGATTTTGTTGGATTGTTAGTAAAACAAATTCATTACTTATGCAAATTTTATTTGTTCCTAAATCACTGACACTATTCCTCTCATACATTTTCTTCTTTGGCTGATCAACCTTAATGCTCTTGAATTCACTCGTATTTGCACATCTACACCATTTTCTCACTTGCCAAATAACTCTCACCAATATAAATTTTGTTTGTCACTGCGATTTGCAACCGAAAACATAATTTTCCTTCGGTTAATAACGCGAAACTAAACCACAATAAATACCGATCAATAGGAGCTAGCAATATGGCTGCCTCAGCAGCTGTCATCCGCGCCGTCGGCGGACTGGTGGATTAAACGAAAATCGTGTAAAATTACGATAAACATAGATGAATTGTAATAACTCTCGCGTAACATCGAATGATCACTAGCATTCTCTGTATGTGCATGATTTTTAGCATAAATTTGTGTTAAAACGTAAATTATACGATCCGTTTTTCAACGAAATTATGCTTTGCACTAGGGTTATTATTCATTTTTTCTTTCTGTGTATCAGGTATCAGAAGGCCGGCTCCAGAGGCATGTTATCCTCCATTTGGGATATTTGTGCCATCGCCATACATATGAGCCTATTTCATCATTTACCTGAGGGAGAATGGGACAAGGGATGGGAATTGGGAAAGGGAAAGGTGATGAAATAGGAAGGGGTGCCCTAGAAGAGTGAATGAACGCATAAGCGCAACGAGAGCTCATAGCTCATACCACAACGGGATTAATCAGTGCCCTGAAAAGGACACTGTAAAACGCATAAGCGTACAAAGAGCCTATAGCTCATTGGAGGTAGCTTGCGACGTCATGCGACTTTCAATATGGCATAGAAAGGCACATCATCAAAAGCATCCTCAATATTCAAGAAATCACCCAAGCAAAAACTACGTTTGAGCGCCGAGTGCTTTCTTGAAAACGTATACAACTTTATGTAAAAGAGTCACTGTGGACATCCCAAATTGGGAGACATGTGAGTTCACATGAACAGGCATGTTAGCCAGACGAACATCACAGATGTGATAATCGACAATGCGTTTCGAGCATTTCAGAAAAAAACGACGTAACCAGATAAATCTGGAACTTATTCCTTCTTTTTACAACGCACGCACCCTTTCGGGATAAAACTACAGAGTAATTTCATGCCATGGAAATACCAAATAGAAACCTACAAGAGTTCAAAACATGTTTGAAAAACTCAAATCCCTCTGGAGAAAAATAGGATAAAGCCCCATTTGCTCCAGGAGATTTGAAGTAAGCAGAGCTTTTTAGTGGTCACTAAATCGATTCTATAGCTACAATCCTCGGGGTAGAAGCTAAAGATTCGTAGCTATACAAAAGACTAATTTATCCGAAGATATTTAGAACTTGAACAGGTCCGAGTTCCATTTAGGAATACCTCTTGCGATCCGCACAGACCGCAGAGGACAAGCTTCTTTCAAAGCAGTAGCTATGGTATACCACAATGAAGGGCGTTGTAATAACAAAACCATAATAAAACTCTCTTGGAGTAGCAATGGAAGCGAGTTATCCATAAAATGTGATCGCAATCAATTATTACAGGTTCCCTAGCTTGTTGAGCAGGGACGCCTGAATACGCAAAGTTTGCGAAGGAACACTCCATAGTGCAAAAAGGTCAAATGGAGAGTCCTCATCTGACACATGCCAATTAGTCAACTCATGACAAATTCTGCTCATGCAGAGTTGGGTTAGGTGCAATTCTATGTTAAGTTAACCATGAACTGTACTACCTAAGTATTCCATCAAACTGAAGCATCTCAAATCAATGTTTGAGCTACTTCAGATGCCAAATATCAGCGAAAAGATGCTGAAAACAAGAGCTTGCTTGATGGCATCCATAAGGAAAGGTTGAAACATACTGTCAACGTTATTCTAAAATATAGCATGCTCGAGGCACGACAGTTCATCTATAATGAAAAAAGCAAAGCTGGGTTCACAAGGTAACCTAAACAGAAGTTACCCTACGAAAATGAACTTTGTGGAGTAGATCCACTTGGGCTACATACGCTTTTTACGCTGAAAATTGATCTGAGGTTTCCTTGCCGTAGCCACTACCCAAACTAGACAAGATAACGCACTTCACAATCACAGCACAAAAAGGAAACATCAACGACGAATTAAATTGTGGTCAATTGAAAAACGCCAATGGCGAAAACGCATTAAGCGAACCCATATAGGCAGTAGTATGGGACACGCTTGTATGGGAAAAATAAATCCTCGCTCCAGTCGACTTTTTCGATCCCATTCAGGTCCCATATGAACTGTGCAAAATTTCAGCGCAATCGGTGAAACTATAATTTAGCGCAAGCGGTTCAAAGTTTGCATAGGATTTACTATGGGAAACGTTACACTTTCAAACAAAAAATCCCAGAGGTCGCCCTTTATTTCCTTAATTCAAATCGATCAACGCTTCTTGTAGAAAAATCATTAATGAAACTTTCTTTCGAAGACTGCAAAACGATTGGATGCTTGTGGAAAAAAATATTGTTTTATTACCGATTAGTGATACAAAAACCTGAATTAATCCACCTATGGTGAACAGAACCCTTCTTACACTTATTAAAATTATTGTTGTATTATTCGTATGTATGATTGTGATTTTTGGTCATTCTAAAAAATATTGTAGATTTGGCATCAAGTTGATTGCTTTCCATAATAGAATCATCGACCATGGGCTCAACTACCAGAAATGCCAGCCAGAATATCCTAGAATCTTGTGTGGAATGTTTAAACAATAGCTTACATATTCTGGAATATTGTATCTCTTGTTAACTGCCAATCTATTAATACATGGGTAAACAAATCATCGAGATACACTTTGTCAAATATTCTTTATCAGTTGACTAAATTAGATCCAAAGTACTTGGGACACATGGTGATGGCACAGAGAAACAGACGTCACACTCCGCTCGCTTCTCATCGATCACCTTTTTAACGGTTGATTCAAATTTTCGGTAAATAATAGGTCGATTGATCACTCGCTGTTTTGGCGTCGTTTCTGCTTCTGTTTGACGTTTGCTCACTACTGCCACCTAGTGATTGCCCGGCCAAGCACAGTACGTTTAGGATTGGGCGGTTATGTTTTGATGACGATTTTTTTCAATGAAACTTGTTCTAAGAGTTACGTCTGTTTCTATATGGTTATAGATCGAAACCAAGCGTCATTTATATAACCTCGGTAACTAAATGTCCAATCAAAATAAAATTCAATACAATTGTACGAGGATGTTGTAGCTTTCATTTGATGGTAAGAGAACCCGAATCGGTTGACAGACGGCTGAGAAATTTATTATGATGCATTTTATCAAAAATCTCTCAATAGCGTGGATTTTATTACTCTTAAAATATCTCGGAAACAAAATGTCCAAACGGAATGAAATTCAATAGCATACTACTAGGATGCTGCATCTTTCATTTGCTGATGAGAGAACTCAAATCGATTGACACACGGCTGGTCAATTTATTATGAAGTATTTTTCAAAGACCTCTTATAAACTTGTATTACTCCAAAGTACTCCCCGAAAGATATCTCGGTTACAAAATATCCAATCGGAATGAAATTCAAAAGCGTTCTTCTAGGATGCAGTAGCATTCGTTTGGGGCCTTAATAACCCAAATCGGTTGATAGACGACTGTGAAATTTATGGTGATACACTTTGTCAAAAATCTTTAAAATAATTAAGTTGTACTACTCCCTAGCACTCTTTGAAAGATATCTCGGTAACCGAACGTCCAATCAAAATAAAATTCAATAGCGTTCTACTAGGATGTAGTAGCTTTCATTTGCTTCCAAGAGAACTCAAATCGGTCAACAGACGGCTGAGAACCGTGAGTGACATTTTTTTGTAACATACATACACACACACATACACACACACACACATACACACACACGCACATACAGACATTTGCTCAATTCGTCGAGCTGAGTTAATTGGTATATGTGACTCGGCCCTGCGGGCCTCGGATCGAAAGTCGGTTTTCCAAGCGGTATTTATACCCTTCTTATGGGTGTAAGAAGGGTAAAAACGGCTTTTTGTTTTGTTTTATCAGCAACACTGCTGCTGCAGTTGTTGCATGGGGTGGCGGGAGGCATCACCACCCCCAGAAACAGCAGCAGCCAAGGCAGCAGCTCGCACTGCAGCATTTATTCCGACATCGAAGTGTTGCGTGAAGCTTCAGATTGACACCTGGACTGTCACTCAGCACAAACAATATTGGAATACTTTGAAGTCATGTCGTCAAACCAAATTGTATTGTACTGAGCCATCTCCAAGGGTGGCGCAATATTTTACAAATCTCTCAAAGCAGAATTGCAGATTTCTGGTCAAAGCATTGACTGGCCACTGCCGACTCAGCTATCACATAGCGAATATTCAGCACACACCAAAAAATCGATTGAGAGTTTCAGCAAAATTTTGCTGAATTTTGCCGAGCTGAGAGTTTCAGCAAAAATTTTGCTGAAACTCAGCAAAATTTGCTGATTTGTTCAGTAAACTCTGCTGATCACCAGTAACGTTTTGCTGAGATTCAGTAAAGTTCTGCAAAAAAATTTGCTGCACCCTTCAGCTCGGCAAAATTCAGCAAAATATTGCTGAAAGCGTTTGGTGTGCAGGCTGATTGTATGTGATAGCTGTGAATCCGATTATGGAACTTCGTATAATTTGATATGTAACTGTCCAGTTTTAGCCGAACTGCGTTTCCTCGGTAAACACTTATTAAGTGAAAATGACTACAGAAACCCGAATCTTCAGGATGTTCTGTTTTTCTTGAACCTTTTCAGGGCGCTGTTTGAACCCATTGTGGAACGCTTATGCGTGTATGACGATCCTATTCCCTTATCTGTCATTTTCCCTGTCCCATCCTTTTTTTCCTTTCCATCTCCCTAAGGTAAATGATGAATAGGTTCGTATTCGTGGCGATAGCTCAAATTTCCCAAATTGAGGAGAACGTGCCTTTGGAGCCGACCTACTGATACCTAGTAACCAGTTCAAACAGAAATCTATACTTATCCAGAGGATGGAGGAGTTGAATGATTAGATTCCAAAGAATACAAACGTTGCTTAAAGCCTGTCCACGTAAAATTTTGGACACCTAAAAACACAAAAACCCTACAAACTTCAAATAAAATACAACTCAAAACTAAGTTAAGGTCGCAGAAAAATACAAAACTTAAGTTACATATACAGTTAGTTTCTGGCTTCAGTGGAGACATTATTGTGATCTGCTCGGAAAGTCAAATTTTAGGATCCTATCATCCATATTTACTAGCTTATTCTCACAGTTATGCGTTTTCGTTTTGTTTTTGGTTTTGAATATTTCACATAACACATACATACTTTTGATTCCACTTGATGGAATTCCCACAAAAATCAGTTTAGTGAAATTATACACAAATTCTTTGAGTTTTATCACTCATTATAGAATAGATTTACGTGATTCGATAGATTTTTGACAACTCGTAGCGATACATCAACACATGAATATATTTCGTTTCCAAAAGGATAATTCTTCAAAATGGCAATTTATGGTTCTAGAGATACGTATTCTTGTTATTATATCTCTGATTTACGGGGCATGCGGAAAATCTAGATAAAGTGATTTTCCGCATGCCTTGTAAACCAAAGATATAACACCAAGAATATGAATCTCCTTTGGTATTATGTGCAAAAAATCTTGTAAATCCTGCTCCTGGTTGCGAAAACAAACAACTCGTAATTTATTAGTCAGGACTAGTATGTGATAATAAGCCCACTTCAGGAATAGTTCGTGGAGCACTCCAGTTTATTTTTGATGATAAAGGACTGTACTTTCTTACATTTCTAACGTATTTTTACAAAATCCATTTTCATCAAAATTTTTGAAAACGTTATAACATTGCTGAACATGAACAGATTTGAATAAACTAAAGTTTATTTTGTAGGATGTTGTAGGACGGTTGTAGGCGGTTAGAACAAAAGGTGGGATCTCCAGTTAGCCTAGTAGTTAAGGCTATGGATCGCCAATCCGGAGACGCCGGATTCGATTCCCGTTCCGGTCGGGAAAATTTTCCCGACTCCCTGGGCATAGAGTATAATTGTACTTACCTCACAATATACAAATTCATGCAATGGCAGGCAAAGAAAGACCATCATTTAATAACTGAGGAAGTGCTCGAAGAACACTAAAGTTGAAGCGAGGCAGGCCAAGTCCCAGTGCGGACGTAGAGCCATAAGGAAGGAAGGAAGGAAGGTCAAAAGGTCGACGGTGTCAAAAGGATGAAGGGTCAAAAGGTCGACGGTGTCAAACGGTTGAAGGGTCAAAAGGTCGAAGGGTCAAAAGATCGAAATAAAAAAATAAGTAGGATAAAAGGTCCTTTCAAGTGGTCAAAGCTGAAAGGTCGAACGGGAAAAAAACTACCGAAAATTACTTATCCTTCTTATCGTCTTCTTTCTTACTTTACGTTATCATTGTTACTTGGCCTGCATCTTTTCAACTTAGTGTTCTTTTAGCACTTCCACAGTTATTAAATGATGGGCTTTCTTTGCCTGCCATTGTGTTAACTTGTATCAAGCCCGTGCACAAGGGGGGGGGGGAGGTATTTTGGGGGTTAACATTTTTCTACCTTTTGTCCTAGTTATTTTTTTATTTCGACCTTATGACCTTTTGTCCTTTCGACCTTTCCGACCTTATCACCTTCGACCTTTTGACCGTCGACCTTTTGTCATAGAACCTTCTAGGCTAAGCAATAAAGTAAATAGAAAGCACCCGTATTTGCATGTTTACACATAACATAAGTGGAACTCTGGCTCAAAAAGTTGATGCTTTTCCGAGTTCGTACGCTGGTATACAGGGCATCGAAGCATTATAACATTATTGCCATATAATTTTTCAGCATGTATACCATTTTTCATTGCTGTGAAGTAGAACAAAGACCTCATAGATCTAGACTGACAGCACGCCGAGATCTAAAATAGGACATAAATTGTAATAAAACTTTGTAAAATCGAGTCGAAAGTACGATTTATGGATTTAAATATAAAGGGAGATCGATATGTGGAATTGGGATGTGTTATTTCGAAGATTTCAATGAATTTATGACAACATGAATATGTGGATTTCCAGCAGCTAGTTTTGCGCATATCTCAGATGCCAATCTTCGTTCCTGTATTCTTTGCAAAACTGGAATACTGGTTGGATCAGATGTTTTTTGTTTACCAAAATAAGTGACAGTTCGACGCCTTTTATGAAATATATAACAGTTTCGCGTGCTGGAAAAACATACAACTTTTCCCTTCGCTCTGACCATGGAGTTCCACTTATGTTATGTGCATATTCGGTTACTTTTGCAGTTATACACGGCAGTCAAAACCATTCTCTAGCAGATTACCGTAAGATTTTTTTTTTTTTTTTTTTTTTTTTTTTTTTAAGAGTGACCAGGTGGAGCTGCAGGACAGCTGATAGCAAAGCCTGGACCCTTTCCCAACTTTCCCCCTACTAGGACCAATACTCACGATGGACTAGACGATGTCGTCAACTTGAGCAAAGTGTGTAGTAATTAGCATTGGGTCGTAGTACATAGTTTCAAAAAATACTGTTTTTAACTTTTCCCATCGCACTAGTGTTTTGATCGAATGGAAGCTCCAAAGATGATTTGATAATTGAACAATATTTCAATAATTGAAAATCTCCGAGGTCACTGGACAACATTCAGAGATAAAAAAAAGGGTGTCTATGTCTATGTTAACGCCTTCAGAGTACTATTCTTAAGAAAAAAAAATGTGTCGTAGCTATTTTTAAAGATTTGATATTTCTGAAAATTATTCGAAGACAGCTACCAGAGCTAGCGTTTTTAGCCGATATGGGCAACTAGTTTTCTAACAGCTTCCCCAAACAATAATCAGATAATATCCTCAGTTATTTAATAATACATTCTGAAAATTATTTCAAGCTGATTACCAATAGTGTCAATAACCGATGTTAGTCATTGACAGCACCAGCATCATCCCCAAATAACTCTCATATCAGTGTTCGATAACACTTTTTGAGCTTCCATTCGATATTGTAAGAAATTTGTCAAACCCTATTTGTCAAAATATAGTCAATAATGTATCAAATTGTGTTTCTAATTTCGCTAGTCGTCTTCTGCATATCTGTGATCATCTCAGTCCAAAGTAATATTATATCCATCGTAACCCTTTACAATGTCAACCGTCCTAAGTCCTAACTAAATTCCTGCTTTTTTGATCAGTGAAATAATACCGTCTAAGATATATAAACAAAAAAGTTCAGTCAACTTATTTTTGTCAAAAATAAAAATGATAATGATTATTTGTCAACTTTTATAAATTCACAAAACCCATAAAAATAAGAAATACAAATATAAACTCATTTCTTAAATCAACAGTTTAATCTTTACCTAATCAGTCCATAATTTTCTAATTGTAATGAATCTAATCTGTAAAGCTGTAAGTCAACTTATCCTAGCGTCCCCTATCCTGTGTACTAACGAATTCAAGTAACGAATGATGAGTGTAACGCAGAGACCTCCTCTACCCACTCTTGCGTTACGTTAAATTTAACATTTATTGTTAAATTTGAGGAAATTCAAAGAATGCAAAGATTAGGTCTGTGCAAGCTGAATTATAATTTGTTTTTGACTTGTGATAAATGCACGACGGATACTCCTTTGGTTCCCATTAGCACTTACGGCGATTCCTTCACTTGCGCTCAACTCGTAAACTAGATATATCTAGCTCAAAGTCCAAGCGGTGGTGAATGAACTGGCGCTTAAGTGCTAATGGGTTAAGCCCTCCCATCGCGTCAAGATCGAATATCCAGGGGGAGGGCCAACCTAGTCATACACAAGTAACGTTGTTCAGTTAATAAAAAGCAGTCAGTTTTTGTCCAAAATGTCACGTCGAACGCATTGACGTCAACAATGCGTTTAAGTGTTCGCACGTTAGCTTCGAATCTATCAACACAATTAAGTGCTGCAAATCTCCTTCCCACTATTAATTCTTCGGTCGATTTTAATTGCTTTATTTAAAGAAAATATGACCAACTAACATTCTAAAAATTCGAAAAAGCGACTATGACATTAATGAATTACTAATCAAAATCAACCGAGAAACGTGGGAAATAGAGCCCAAACAACATTTTGAAGTCAGCTGGCTGTTAAAGGTTCCAAAACCTGTCACAAATCCTACAATACTTTTATTAGGATTTGTAACGATCATCAAAACCTTCTCAAATCCAACCGACTTGGAACTATTGCTTGGGAATAGACTCTAATGAGCCCTGGCGGATCCTCCATGTTTATCGAGCATGTCTGATGCATATGATCAGCCATACTCCATCTGCAGCAGCCGGTTCGTGATGAACCGTTGGAGGCGCATTAAAGTGTTAAAAAGGTGATATGTTTCACTAAAGAACACTACATTACAAGAATCAAAATGAAACTCCTTCACTTTAATACCGTCAACCCCTGCGAACTTGGCCAGGGATTCTCTAGCAGATTACCGTAAGATTATATAAAAATAAATAGTACCGTAACATCACCTAACTCCAATCACTTTTTTTCGGTTCCTAATTCCGTTCACCCCATTTGTTTTGCAAGGTGTGAACGGAATTAAAAACCGAAAAAAGTGATTGGAATTAGGTGACGTCACGGTATCATACTATTGACAGAATATAATTAAAAATATCAATCACTAAAGTTATGCCCTTATGATATTATAATAGAAAACAGTAAGTTCAAACAATTTGAAATCTGGTCATAAGGGCATAAGGGCATAACTGTAGTGATTGATTTTTTATTGATTTTCTTTTAATAGTTAATACTATTTATTTTTAAATAATCTTACGGGAATCTGCTAGAGAATGATTTTGACTACCGTGTATAACTGCAAAAGTAAACTTTTGTCTGTCTATTTTTTTTACTTTCTAGTGTTTAGAAACTAGTCCAGGAGTTTCCTCAGAGATACTTCCAAGAGATCTTCTCCTTCCAAGATTCCTCTAGAATTTCAACAATGGATTTCTCCAGACGTTGTTTAGTGATCGCTCAAGGAGATCCTTAAGGGATTACTCCGAAAGTTTTTTTAAGGGTTCCTACAAGAATTACTTCTTGCATCCCTCCTGGAATTTCTTCAAGAATCCCTCCTAAAAATCCTTCGCGGATACCTCAAGGAAAATTTTCAGAAATTCTTTCCGGAGGGTTCATAAATGCCTCCTGGAGATGAATCAAAAATTCCGTAAGAAGTTTCTTCTCCTGCAGGAGGTCTTTAAAAATTAGTCGTGAATTCCTCCTGTACTTCCTTAGGGGATTTCTCCTGGAATTATTCCGAAGATTCCTCCTAGAATTCCTCCGGAGATTCCTCCTAGAATTTCTTCGGAGATTTTTCCTGGAATTCCTTCGGAGATTCCTCCTTCAATTCTGTCTGAATTTTCTTTTGGGATCCCTTCAAGGATACCTCCTAAATTTCTTTAAGGGATATCTCCTGGAATTCCCTCGGTATTCCTCTTGGAATTCCTTCAGGGATTTCTTCTGGACTTTCTTCAAGGACCCTTCCTGATTTTTTTTTCAGGGATTCCTCTGATATTCCGTCGGGGATTCCTGCTGAAATTTCTACGGAAAGTCCTCCTGGAATTTCTTCGGAGATTCCAGGATTCCTGAATTTCCTTCTGTGTTTCCTTTTGGAATTCCTTTGGTGATTCCTCTTCGTATTTCTTCGGGGATGCCTCATGGAATTCCTCCGGAAATTCCTCATCGAATTCCTCTGGGGATTCCCTCAGTATTCCAACGATGTTTCCTGCTGGAATTGCTCCAGCGATTCCTTTAGGAATTCCTTCGGTAATTCTTTCTAGAATTCCCTTAGGAATTTCTCCTGGAACTTCTCCAGAGATTCCTTCTGGGTATTTTTCGTTGATGTCTCCTAGCAATCCTTAGGGGACTCTTTCTCAAATTCCCTTGGAAATTACCACTGGAATTCTTTTGGGGATTCCTGCTGGAATTGATTTGTGGACTACAGTGGGAATTCCTTTGAGATTTGTGCTGGAATGCTTGCGACGATGCCTCCTTAAGTTCCTTCGGGATTCCTCTTGAAATTCATCTAGAGGTTCCTCTTGTAATTCCTTCGAAGATTCCTCCTGGATATTTTTCGTTGGTTCCTCCTAGAAATCCTTTGGGGATTCCTTCTCGAAATCCATTGAAAATTCCTTTGAGGATACCTCCTGGACATCCATCATGGATCCCTCTTAAAATTCTTTCAGAGGTTTCTCTTGATATTCCGTCGTGGATTCCTCCGGGAATTCCTTTGGTAATACCTCTTAGAATACCTTTGAAGATTCCTCCTGAAATTCCTCATAGAATTCTTCCAAGATTACTCCCCAAGTAACAGAACTAGCTGAATAAAAGTTTCTTAAGCTTAAGTTTGCTTAAAAATAGCTTGTTCCACTCTTGTTCAGCAAAAATTTTTTGTTGGATCTTGCAATTCCTTCGGAATTTCTTTCTTGATTTTTTTCGTTGATTCTCCTAGAATTCCTTCGGAAATTCCTCCTGGAATTCGAGGATTCTTCCAAGAGTTTCTTCGGGAATTCCTTCTTGATTTTCTTTGGAGATTCCTTCTGGATTTCCTATGGGGATTCCTTTTGAAATTCCACCGGGATTTCCTCTTGAAAAACTTTTTAGGATTTCACTTGGAATTCTTTCGGAGATTCCTCCCGGAGATCCTTCGAGATTTCCTCATGGAATTCCTTTGGTGATTACTTTTCAAATTTCTTCGGAGATTCCTCCAGGAATTCCTTCGGGGGTTTCTCCTGGGGATTTCATCCTTCGAGAATTTCTCCTGATATTATTTCGGGGATTACTTCTGGAATTCCTTCGGGATTCTCCCTTGGAATGCCTTTGGTGAGTCCTCTTCGAATTTCTTTGTCAGTTCCTCCTATAATTTTCTCGGGGATTTCTCCAGAAATTTCTTCAGAGATTCCCCCTGGATATTTTTCTTTGATTCCTTCTAGAAATCCTTTGAGGATTTTTTTCGAATTCCTTTGGAAACTCCCACTGGAACTCTTTTGAGGATTCCTTCTAGAAATTCTGTTTGGATTATGGCCTGAATTTCTTTGGGATTTCTCCTGGACATTTTTCGCTGATTGTTTTTATAAATCCTTAGAGGATTCCTTCTCGAACTCCTTTAGAAATTCCCGCAAGAATTCCTTCAGGAATTCCTCCAGGATTTTTTTGGCGATCACTGCTGTAATTCCCTCGAAATTCCTTCTTGAATTCATTTGGATAATCCTTCTCTTTCCATCGCAGTTTTTCTTGGATTTCCTTCTGAATCCTCGAAAATTTTAATCATGGATTTCTTCAGTAGTATCTGCAGGGATCTCTCTAAGAAATATTTTTAAACCACCACTCAGAGAGGTATCGGAAAAAGGTTGGAAAGTGGAGATGCTATTGAAGATATGTTTCCGTTAACAAATTTGTGTGTTTTCACGGATCAATGGTTTTGTTCTTTTCCAACTATTAAAAAATATTTGTCAAGTAAAAATTTAACTCATTAAAATGTTTGTGAATATTATCTATTTATCTATTTATCTATGTCGTGTCTGTGGCTCTTGACCTAGATTATCAAGTTTAATATAAACAGTCCATTGCTCACTCAGAAACTATTTAACTTTATAAACAATTAACGATGTCACCCATTACGTTGTTGTGACCTTCCTCAAATGCAAAAAATACACAAATGGTAGCGTTGGTTTGAACACCGGCAGTATATATGTAGGTAATGATCTTGTTTTCATTGCATTACCACACGAGACGTTCGCCAGATGTTTGAAGTCCATTTTTGCTAGGCGCCTACCACCAAATGCTTCCACCGCCACCGCAACTGCATCATCGACGGTCAACGCGACGTACGCACATGATAAGTACAGGGGATGGCCAAAATGTTTGGGATAGGCAACTTTTTTTCTCCTACAAAAAAATTCAACATGCTGTTACTTTTCATAGAGGGCATTAAAAAATCTGAAATTTTGACTCTTTGTCAACCTATTATATGTGCATCATTGGCACAAATTTGGGCTCGATTGATTAATTTTTCGCGAAATTAGAACCGTTAGGGTAAAACACTATTTTTTAGACAACTATTTTTTGAACTGTCAGATCTCGGAAACCAGTGAACCGAATTAAATGATTTTTTTAACGTTTATCAACAATATATTGATACTTAATACGACGTTATAAAATATAATATTTTCTCACGGCGATTTATGTTATACCGGGTTGAAATTTTTACCCATATAGAGGAAAATAAGTAAATTTTACAATACCACACAAAAATTATTAAATGTGTTCTTCCTTCAATCTAAATAGGCTCTAATATATCTGATTAGAGATAGTTTGAGAACAGAAGTGGAAAATCTTTGGATATCATCACTAAAATTTATTGACATTGATGTGAAAAAATTACATTTTTTCGAGAAAAATCCAAAAAGTGTCAATCCATGATAACTTTTTTCAACGTTTAAAAAGTACCTATGTTTTAATAGTTTGTGAAGCATTTACATGTTGTTAGTGTACGTTCAAAATTTCATGCAATTCGATTCACTGGTTTCCGAGATATGACAGCTCAAAAATGAGTTGTCTGAAAAAAGGTGTTTTACCCGAACGGTTCTAACTTTGCGAAATATTAATCAATCGAGCCCAAATTTGTACCAATGATGCACATATAATAGGTTGACAAACAGTCAAAATTTGAGATTTTTTGATGCACTCTATGAAAAGTTATAGCATGTTGAACTTTTTTGTGAGAGAAAAAAAAGTTGCCTATCCCAAACATTTTGGCCATCCCCTGTACCTAGTGCTTGTAATGATGACGCCGATGGAGCAAATGTACAACCGAACCATGTAGAGAACGATGCACACTAAATGTACTTTTGTTTGTTTGGATTCGTTCCAACAGAGAACGAAAGTAAATCAATTGCAAAGCTTCGAAGAAGTTGATAGCTGTCGCTGCCAAGTCTTGTTTGGTTGAGAAGGCAAAGGACTTCACTCTCCCATGATAACGAGAATTGTTGTAGAAGATGGATTGTTATTCAGATATATACACATGCATATACATGTCCCTACAATCGTTTTGGTTTTCAATTTTCTACTAAAATATGAAAATTATCGACTGACATGTCGATATCCTGCTATCCATAAGTATTGTATGAATCGATACGGGCAGACAAACCGAAGATGTTCACATCGAAGGCGGGTCAGGGTGAATTGGGTCGAGAACATAACTAGCAATTTGGTATCCAGCTTTAATAAATTATTTAAAACATAACTTGGATTTAACCCTAGTACTAATGACTCTCTGGCCATATACAGTACATATGAAGTATTACGGTGCTAGGTGAAATGGTATTCAAAAAGTTGAATATGAAAGATCTGTCAAAGTATCAAATTGATACATTGGTGTTGTGAGTTTTAACAGACTCCTTGTTTTGGAAGACTGCAATCATACTTTTTAACCTTTTAAGGCAGTGGCTTTAGATTCCCTAATCAAGGACGAGAACAGTTTTTCCGGGAAGCATTCTAAACTAATCAAAGCAACGATGGATGGTGTAAAGAAACTACGTAAGGATTTCAAGTGAATTATCCAGTTCATTTGAAACCCGACGGGGACTGAGACAAGTTGATGGAGATTCTTATTCCTATCTACTTTTCAATATCAATTCGCCAGAGGCTGCACAGACTGAACATTACACTAACACGAGACAACGGACAACACACATAACACCCAGTGGCCCAATGGAGAATTTTCCGTTTGTCGAAAAGTTTTCCCCGACTGGAGCGGGAATCGAACCCCGCACTCCGAGGCTTACGAAACGCCTAGACGACTGACGCAACGAACCGCACGGCCGCACGGCCACGAATCCATGGTAGAATTGCTGAACAAATCCCCAGTAAGAATTATCGAAGAAACTTCTGGATCCCTAAAGGAGTATCTGTACAAATATAAGTAACAGTGAATCAAAATTCAACCATCGTGAAACAATTGTGACAATGTCGCAACCTGCATTTGTTGCGACAACCCTCCCAATACGACATAAGTTTGTCCCAACTTGAACAGAATAGGACAAAGATCGTGCAACACGAGTTTAGATTGTTAAGCCTTGCATTGTGATTTTCGAGCGGTGACTTTGAGTCTGTAAATACTGAAACGCTACTGAAGATATCATCTAGAAGTTTCGATTTTGGGTTGGTAATAATTGATTATTGACTAGTTGAAAAGTACGCAAAAAACTGAGCTTCCGTTTTGTCTGCAACAAACATTTTCGAGATCATGTAATTATCTGTTATCAGTTGGGATAATGAGTAATCGTCGCGCCTTCTTTGTTGCTTGTTTTGTGCCTCTTGGGATTTTTTTTATTATCATACGGGTTTGGGCCGAAGGGTCTCAGATTTTCATGAAACTTTTTCCACAGGCAGGGCTCATGGATATATGAACAAAAAAAAAGATTGAGGAAAATTCAGGGTCGCCTATTTTTTCGGAAAACTCAGGTGGATTTTTTTTTGTTTTCCCCTGACACTACTTACTTTGAAAAATCATAACTCAAGAACGAAGCATCGTAGAAACAAAGTTTTTTTTTAGAAAATGAAAGCAAATTTTCTCAGAAATCCAAAAAAAAAATATAACTGAAAAAAGTTTTCCACCAATTTTTCCACAGTTGAGAAAATTAGTAAAGAAAAGCCGGAAAAACTATGCCCGAACTCGTGGAAAATTTTCGAAAAAAATATTTTCGAGAAGGTTATTGTATAAGCTTTAATCGCTGAAATTTTTGGAATGCACTTTTTTTCGTTTTTGAGTTATGGCCAATTTTGTTGAAAAATGTCCAAATGTGCCATAAAAGCCTTTTCTTTGAAAATTCATAACTCAAGAACGAAGCATCGTAGAAACAAAGTTTTTAATGAAAATGAAAGCAAATTTTCTCAGGAATCCAAAAAAATATGAAATGGAAAAAGTTTTCCACAAAATTTTTCACCGTTGAGAAAATGCATAAAGAAAAGCCGGAAAAGTGGAAAATGTTTAAACAAATATTTTTGAGAAGGTAATTTCATAAGCTTTGATCGCTGAAATTTTTGGAATGCACTTAACTTTCGTTCCTGAGTTATGGCAAATTTTGTGAAAAATGACCATATAATAAAGGCTTACATGATCATAGCCTAGGTACGATAATAAAAATATGCCCAATAGCTTAAAGCAAGACAGGGTGCCTAGAAAAAATAAAATTCCCTGAGTTTTCCAGGAGGTTTTTTCAGGGAAGAATTTTGAAAATTATAATAAAAAAAAACCAAATTTTAGTTAAGTTTATATACTTTTCAAAAACTATACAGAACTATCTTGAAAAATAGTGGAAGTTTTAAGTTTCAACCAAAGAAATCTCCAAATATAGCTGGATTCTTACAAGTACCTTTTTGCTAAACTCATTCGAAAATAAAACAAAGATCGATTATGGAATATATCTAGATGTTTCCCAGAATTCTTTTGCGTTAATTGATTTGACAATTCCACCGAAAGTTTTTTGTTCATAAAAAAAATATATTCAAACACTCAAAAAATCAATAAGAAACATTAATGAAGCCCAATCAATTATTCCACAGGCCACCTGACCACAATAATTGCAAACACAGTTTTGAAATTGGACTTGGATACCTGTTATATGTGCTGGTGATGTTGGGTAAACGTACCAATAGTGGTGCTATTAGTAGCTGCTTGTAGTAAAACAATTGAATAAAATTGATAATACCATAAAATAAGAGTCTGAAGACATTAAATCGGTAGTTCTTCATTTAAACGTGCTAGGAAAAATGTAAAAACCATCGTTTATTTCAGTTTTTTTTCTTATAATTCACTTGCACCAACTATAGCTACACGGTTCCTTTTGTGGTGGTAAAATTTAGCATTGGTTCCTAAAGTGGTGCATCCCATTGAATTCTTATGGGATCCACCACTATAGGTACAAAGAAGCTAAAAATTTAAAGAAAACAATTGTTTAAAATTGTTTTACGACAATTCCTAAACACAAAACTGAAATAATGCCATTAATAAAGTGTGATGCATCTATTAAACATGTCATTTGCGAGCTTTTTGACCGAAATAGTGCTAAATTGCCACTACCACCACTATTGGTACTACCTCCACTAAGGGAGCGTTTATCCTAGTAATGTTAAGATTTCGATGACAATCCAATGGAAAACAGGAAATCACAATAGCATATCAACAATGTGGAATAAAAACTGGTGATACCGATTGATTATTTTGGCTATTCGGATGAAGACTTGCAAGAAGATTTTTAAGATGTTTTCTTCGGGATTTCTGGGAGTTTTTTTGCCATCTCTACCAGTGTCTCCCAGAATTTCTGCATGAGTCTCTGCTGGGATACTTCCCGGGATTTTTCAGAGATTTTTCCAAGATTCTCACTGGATTCCTCCCGGAGATCGTTCCAAAACTTATCCAAAGTTTCTTCATGAACTTCTCTAAGTGGTTTTCCGAGATAGCTTTCCAACAGTTTCTGTCAGAATTTTTGCGAGGTTCTCACAGAAGTTTTTCCAGGGATTTCTTCTAAATAATTTTCCTATGTTTTTTTCCTGAATATACTCGCGGGATATCGCCGGATATTAATTCCAGAATTTCTCTTAGAGGTTTTCAGGGTTCCTCCTCGAGTTTCCTTAATATTTTCTGCCGGGATTACTTCCAGATTTTTTTCCGAGATACCTCAGTTTTTCTCAGGATTTCTTCCAAACTACCTCTCGAATTTTTTCAATAGATATTTGCAATGATGCAAATTATAACCTCACGAATGCTCAATCAATTTATCAATTGTATTTTTATTGCTTTCGATTAAACTGTACACTGCTCAGCGATGACCAGAGGCAAACAGGTGGCAAAACGAACATGATGTAACTCACAAACGATTTTGCACACATCTGTCAGTGCCGCCACATGATCACCCGAACAGCCGAGCAACACCGAATGGGTTGACATTAGAAGCTACGGCACGAACGCTCGACACGCACACAGAAGCAACATTCGCATGTACCGACACCACACCAATAACGTTTCCAGCCTACGATGCTTCGCGATTAGCTGATCGAAAAGCATCGAAAGCGATGAAAAGACAGGCTTGGCTGGAACGCAACAGCTCAGCGTCGAGTCTGTTCGTGCGCTATTCGTACGGGAAGTTGGTTTGATGAAGCGAGGAAGGGTGAAAACGTATTCGTTGTCGAAAGCAAATCGCACTATTTCACGAATGTTTTCATCAAATAGCAAGCTTGGATATTTGAAGGGATTTCTTCTGATATTTCTCCAGCAATTTCTTACAAGAAATTTTGTAAGTTATCCTAGGAGACATTCCAAGAAAAACTCTTGAAAAAAAATCCCTGCAAACACAGCCGGAGCAATCGTTGAAGCCTTCCTAAAAATTAGCATTCAGAAATTTGGAGTGATTTCCGATATGGATTTCGAGAAAATAAAGGAATGATTCTGATAAAACCTGAATAAAAATTTCATGTTAATCATTGCACAATGGTCCACGAAACAGATTTACGAGGAAAGATGCATTCAGCGCCTTTAAATGATTTTCTAGATTAATTTGGTCTTCTACAAAGTTGTTCCTAAAAATAAGGCCCTCTTTTCAATATACATGAAAATTAGGGTGGTCTATATTTTCAAAGAAATTGGGACCCAAACTTTTTTATTTGCAAGAATAACTATACAGGGTGTTAGGCTCCTGAGTGCAAACTTTTTAAAGGGTGATAGAGGACCATAAATGGTGAAAAAAATTGTTCTACGCATATGGTAAATCTCAACCGTTACGTAGTTATTGAACTTTCTATGATTTTGACTCTCATTGGCTTAACTGGCTATAACTTGAAAATGGTCAAACATATCGCAGTTTTTTTTACCCTTATTCGAAAGAATTTTCTATCAAATGGCATCTTTGAATCGATTGGTTTAGTTAAATAACTAAGTTTTCTAGAGCAAACTAGCTCAAAATAGCGTGTTTTAATTTGTTTTTGTCAATTATCTTTGAAACATGTGCAATAAATTAAAGTTCTTTCTTTTGCAAAGTTGTGGCTCCTGTTCCACTCTACAATTCGTTATTTGACATTAAACGTCTATCTCTTATCGTTTTCTTGCAATTTCGATTTAAACATCGCATTTCAGATCAAAAATTTGCAACTGTCAAGGTAAGCACTTTTTTGCGCACTGTGCCGCACATTTAAATCAAAATTGCAAGAAAACGATAAGAGCTAGAAGTTTGGTGTCAAAGAACGAATTGTAGAGTTGAACAGGAGCCACAACTTTGCCAAAGAAAGAATTTTAATTGGCTTCTTTAGCGGTGTTGAGATAACTCCATATTCTGAATCTGCAGATCAAACTGAGTCGAAATCCAAATTTTCATGAATTTTGGTGCCCGGGAACCTATTTTAAAATCAGTTTGAAGTTTGTATGGGAGCGATTTGTCGAATCACCCCTCGTTGCATTTTGCACTGGGCGGAGCTGTCAAACAGTTGCCCAGCTGTCAAAAGGTGATTTCAAAAAATCTCTTTGAAATTGCTTTCAGGTACCAAAATAAAGTTCTGAAAATCTGAAAAAAAATCATAGTGGCTCAGAAAAAGGTGCTCTTTCGTATAAAATCAAAATATCACTACATTTTTCAAAATTTAAAAACCCAATTTATCACGCATGTTTCAAAGATAAGTGTCAAAAACCAATTAAAACACACTATTTATAGCTATTTTGCTCTAGAAAACTTTGTTAATTAACTAAACCAATCAATTCGAAGATGCCATTTGATAGAAAATTCAATAAACTTTCGAATATGGGTTAAAAAATTGCGATAAGTTTGACCATTTTCAAGTTATAGCCAGTTAAGGCAATGAGAGTTAAAAACATGGGAAGTACAATAACTACGTAACGGTTGAGATTTGACCATATGCGTAGAACAATTTTTTCGCCATTTATGGTCCTCTATCACCCTTCAAAAAGTTTGCACTCACGAACCTAACACCCTGTATACATTCTTCGGAAAAGTTATAGATCTGTCAATTTTGAGCAAGTTTGCTGAAGACACTTTTTATGTAGCTTTGAAATTGACCGATCTAGAGCAGTGGTGATTCCCTAACCTCAAATCTACCTGTTCAACAAGTATAAATTCTTTAATTTCATGAACAAATTAGCTTGAAATTAGTAGAAAATGATAAGAATAGTTGTTTTTACTTATTTCCATTTTGATTTCGATCGTAAATTCTTAAAAAGTGCAAGTTTTAGTGCCGTTTAACAGGTAAAAAGTGAGGTTACGAGACGCCACTGATCTAGAGGTATTTTTCTGAATAAGCTTAGGGTGGTTCAAGAAAAACCGGTTTTCTGGTGTTAACTTTTTTAGTTTCGATTCTTCATCAAAGTCGCCCAAAAAACACTTGTAGAGCATTTAAAGACGCGTCGTTTCGTGCACTGAGATGGTCGTTATCTCTTTTGGTTCAAAAGTTACAGGCGTTTTTCTTAAAAAAATCATAGTTTTTAAAAAAGGTGCTATGACGGGTTGGGGCAAACATAATAAAATATCTTTTGCCCGCATTCAAAAGAAGAAATGTTGTTATAAAACATATAAAAAAAAATAGAGGGGTGTTATTTTTGTAACTCATGTGAAAAATACTTGAAAAGTGCCTATTTTTTTCTAGAAAATCATCAATATCTTTTAAACGGAATGACGTAGAAACATTCTCAGCGCACGAAAATGTGCGTTTTTTAAAGTTCTAAAAATTATTCTTAGATATCTTTGATGAGAATTTTGAAATAAAAAAGATAAAGCGTTTAAACTGTTTTGACGAAATTTTGAGCATTTTCCCATAGTTTTCATAGGGTGACGCTAGAACAAATCGTTTTATTGCTTTATTTTTTTTGTTTCAAATTTCTCGTCAAAGTCGCCTAAGAACCACTTTTAGAGCTTCCAAAAATGCGCATTTTCGTGCGCTGGGAATATTGCTGCGTCATTCCGTTCAAAAGATATTGATGATTTTCTAGAAAAATAGGCACTTTTCAAGTATTTTTCACTTGAGTTACAAAAATAACACCTCTCTAATTTTTTTGATAAGTTTTATAACAACATTTCTTCTTTTGAATACAGGCAAAAGATATTTATTAAATTCTTAGTGGAATTCAAAGGAACCGTACTTAACCCGATTTTCTTTTATTTACAGATATTCCCCTAACAAGCCCAGGTTAATCATCATATTTATTATGTTTGCCCTAACCCGTCATAACACCTTTTTTTTTAAACTATGATTTTTTTTAAGAAAAACGCCTGTAATTTTTGAACCAACTTTGTAGAAGACCATATTTGCCTAAAACTCATTTGAAGGCGTTGAATGCATCTTTCCTCGTAAATCTGGTTCGTGGACCACTGTGCTTTGCAAGAAATGCAATTGCAGCAACGAGAAAAGACCTGGAAAAAGCTTTGAAAGAAATCGCGAGAAGAGCTCCATGAGAAATATCAGCAATAGCTCCTGCAAAAATCCTAAAAGGCGCTAGACAAAAAATACATCCCGCAAGAACCTTCAGGGTTCTCCAGTTAGCCTAGTGGTTAAAGTTATGGATCGCCAATCCGGAGACGGCGGGTTCGATTCCCGTTCAGGTCGAGAACATTTTCTCGACTCCCTGGGCATAGTGTATCATTGTTCTTGCCTCACAATATACAAATTCATGTAATGGCAGGCAATGAAAGCCCTTCAATTAATAACTGTGGAAGTGCTGAAAGAACACTAAGTTGAAGCGAGGCAGGCCAAGTCCCAGTGGGGACGTCAAGCCATACAGAAGAAGCAAACCTTTAGAAAGGAAGAACCTTTAGGAAATATTCCAGCTGAAATGGTAGGAGAAATAAAAAAAATCCCGGCACGAGCTCCTGCAGAAAATTCGTGGAAAACTCTTCAAGAAAGCTTTGCAGGAGCTCTAGTAGAAATCCCACAAACAACTCCTGCTGCATCTCTGAAAGAAATGCAGGGAAGATCTGCTGGAGAAGTATCATGAAAAACACTGGAAGGAATCGCGGAACATCTTCAACAGGAATTCCGAGAGAAACTTCAGGAGAAATTTTGTGAATACACCTGCGATATATCTTGAGAGAGACTCTTGTGTGGATCTTGGAATTATTCATGAAAGAATCTCTGCGAAAATTTCTTTGGGTAAAACACAAGAGAAACTTGGAGAAAATCCCAGGATATACAAAAAAAAACCGCTGGAAGAAACTCTGGAAAAAAATCTGTTGAATCATCGTGAAAAACTCCAGCAGAAATCGGTAAGAGTTCAGGAGTCTCGAAGGATTCTGAAAAAATGTTCGAATCTTGAAAAAAATCCAGTAGGGATCCGGAAGAATCTCCGAAAGGCATTAAAAAAAAACTTAGAAAAACGGCATGGAAAAATTCGGAAGGAATCCTTGAGAAATCCTAGGTGGCATTTCAAGAAGTATTTCTAAACAAATTCCAGAAAGATAACGTAACGGAATTTCAAAAAAAAATCCTTGTAACGGTATTTATAGATGAATTGCAACTACTAGATTCATACCAACAATATAGTGAACACTGTGGACTCTACTTCTGAGTAGATCTACAGGTAATAAATAAAGACAATGGAAATTCGCGGCAATTTTTTTTTAAATTTCGCGAACGACTAATTTACAATCGCGGCAATTTCGCGGTCCCATATTTTTGACAGTTTTGTTGAAGAAAACTCCAAACTCGCATGTCCTATGAATAATTGACATGGTTTTGTAAGACGTATTCATGATTTCGCCGTAAAAATGTAACAAATTTGAAAGAAAAATAAAACAAGCACATATTTAAAATGCAATAAACTCGTAAATTTAACCGTATGTAACTAAAATTGTCTGATAACTCTACACTGCCAAAAGTTATCAGACAATTTATGCTATAAAATGTGTATTTGATAGAAATTTGTAGGGTACTTTAACAATTTTACCAAATTTCGCGGCATTTCGTGTTTTTTTTTAATTTCGCGGCCATAGCCCAATATCGCGTATTTCGCGGCTGGAGAAATCCCATGAGATAAATTGTTTGCTTAATTTCTGGAGAAAGTATTAAAGACGTTAATAGATTTTTTTTTTTCAAATAATCCCGAGAGATATCTTCGACATTATATCTGATTAAATTCCTGGTAGAATTTCTGAAGGAATCCCTAGATAGATTGCTGGGCGAAGCAACGGAGTAACTAACTCTAGTAGGAATTATCGAAGAAATACCCACAGAAACTTCTGGATACTTAACTAAAGGAGTCCCTGTAGAAATTCCTGGAAATAAGTCCTGCAGAAATATCAGCAAAAATTGTGAAGGAATTCAATGTGAATGTAGGGTCTTGTACCATTTGGGCAGGTGTACCTATTTTGGGCAGTTGCCGCTATAACTAAGTCAATTTCAAACCGATTGATTTGAATTTTTGTATAGAGTTAGATACTGTACGTGTATTTAAAAACTCAAATCAATCGGTTTGAAATTGACTTAGTTATAGCGGCAAGTGCCCAAAATAGGTACACCTGCCCAAATAGTACAAGACCCTACCACAGAATGCGGCAGAACTTTTCGATTATTTCTTATAGTGTTTCATGAAGATTCTTGTGAAGTTTGCAAATGAGTATGCTTCAAAAATCACAACTTTTTGTTTACACCATTTAGGTACGTTTTTGATTATTTTTGATCGTTTTTTAGTTTTAGTAAAACAAAAATCTCAAGATCATTCAAAAATTTTAGTAATGTTTTCGATGATTCTTTTTGTTATTGATTAGGATTAGTTAAAGCAATTTATAGTCAAATTTCTTGAAAATAACTTCGCTCGTTAACACAAAATAAGTTCACTAAAAACATTCTAATTGTGCAATGCATGCCAAAATCGTTAACAAAAATTGTTCTGCTGAGGCTGAGGCACACTGAAATTGGGCCACAACTTTGAGTTTGGAAACGTCTATACACAGGCACCTCTACACAATCGATTTATTTATTTAGCACAAAACAACGGACTACCGTCCTCGAGTGAAGCGGAAACGTCAACAAACATGACAAAATATTAATGCATTTCAGCAAAATATATACTAATTCAAAAGATGATTTGGTTGATTCACATTTAAATTACCATACATTGGATTGCTTACCTTTGTATCAGTTATTGCTTTCGACTTTTGCGGTGACCTTAGATTTTCGTTTAACTGCGTACATTTAGAAGGACTCGGTAGGGCGCAGTTTACTCGTTGTTTTATTCCAAATGTTCCCCGTCTGCAGCAGTGTTCCGCTGACCGTCTCGCCCTTCGAGCGGACCTTATCCGCCTCCTTCCGAAATACTGCTCCCACAGCCGATCCCCCACCGCCACCCGTAGCAGCAGTAGTAATTTCGAACACAACAGCCTTGAAGAGCCAGGAGGAATGTTTTCATAATCACTCTTGGTCAAATTCACTTTCGTTTCACTGAGCACTCTTCATTTTTCCTCGTCCATTATGCTACTAGGTGCTCTTCATTCGATTTTTCGCTTTCGTTCCGCGATATCATCTATCTACGATGCACTCGTCCACTTCAAAGATAAACTACTACACGCCTTTGCATTGATACTGAAATCAGTTTTTCTTTCTTCATTGACCCTTCTCAAACATTATCGCACCACACACAGGGAGTCCTTCGGAGCAGCAGATCTCGACGGGAAGTTCCAAAATGGGGCGCAGGCGAAATTCGACACAACAAAACTAACAAACTACAAAACAATCACATTTGTTTCGCCCGCAATCGTTATCGTTTTCGCGTTGTTTCACTAGCAGCATAACCACTTCCATATTATTTCGATTCGCGATGCGAGAAATAGTGGCACACTCACAGGAAAAAGGCGACGTCGCGATCATTGATACATTTTTGTCGTCGGTCCGTTCCGTTCACTACCTACACCTCGCGCGAGAGCCTCTTCACGACTTTGTACGATTTTTTTGTTTTGCCATCAAAATCGAAAAAAAGAACCATCAGAGTGACATTTGCCAGGGCTCCGCCCCGAAAGTTGACAGACGACGGGGAAGTCCGACAAAAAACTCAAGAGGGGCGTGCTGAATTCGCCGAAAGCAAAACTGATCGACTTTTATACAAGCCCTCACGGAAATAGTTGCTGTCATGATTGAAATCTGTCGCTGGCTCCATATAAGGCAATCTGACGTTTATTCACCTTTCTTTTTTTTGGCTCCCGAGGAGGATAGGTTTGTTTTCATAGGGAAACGTTTACCTATGAAAACATCAAACAAAAAATTGCTATCTTCTGCTGCTGCTTGAGAGAGAAGGGTGATGAACGTCAGATTGCCTTATGTTTTCATCAGGAAACAGTTTCTTGATGAAAACATATGTGAGCTAGGGGAACGTCCATAAATTACGTAACGCATTTAGGGGTAAGGGGAGCGGGGGGGGGGTTAGTAAAGTGTGACAACCCATACAAAATTTTAGAGGTCTCATACAAAAAATGTGACAGGGGGGAGAGGGGGTTGATAATGGGCAATTTTTGCGTGACGTAATTTATGGACGCTCCGTAGGAAGAGACAGATTTCAATTATCAGCAACCTCTATAGTTATTTATGTAACAAGTTGCAAAATGATGATTTTTACAGCACGAGTTGTACATTTATCCAACAAGGCTTGCCGAATTTGATAAATACGAGTTGAGCATGAGCATAGATGACCGTACAATTCGTAATTGCTACTCCGTGATTGACCAGAACAATCGAAATTGCACAAGAAACCAACAAACGGAGCTTGGGAGTAATAGGCCCGGATAAAAACTAACCATAGGGTGTTTGGTGAAAACCATTCCTGCCCCATACAGTGTACCAGCTACAATAATGTATATTGTAATGAAATGGTTCACTAAAAGCTTCGCACATTGTAGCTACTATACATTTACATTCGATTTTTATGTAACACTATATTATACTGTTTTTCTTACGTTTGAACCATTCACTTTTCCGAAACATTATTTTTCCGTGCATTTTTAATTATTTATTCAGTTTTAGATTTTTTTTCGTGCTTTGTTTTGTTGATCTTTGTGACTTTTATGATGCAAAGGAAAGGAAAGAAAAAAGTGAATAAGTTGAAACATCAATTTAAAGTCAATAAAATGTTTAAATAAGTAGTAAACCAGATGTCTTAAGAATCGCAGATCCAAGAGATATGGCGGGCTAGGTATGTATAGTGCGATGAGAGGAATACGATTGACGAACTTTATCGTAGAGCCATCTTTAACATATGGACTGGACTGAATACTGAAAGAAATTCTAATATAGGTTCGTCTGTGGGTTCGCTTCTTAACCTAACTTATACTTGAATCGAACTTGACAGTTTTCTAATGAGTTGCACACTCAATCACGTTTTAGCTGTTCGGTAATTTATTTTACGGTTTTTGATCAGTAAATCCCAAAAAGTACCGAAACACCAGTTTAACCACTCAAAAGTACTGACTTTCAGTAACATTTTAACATTTTTTGCTGAAATCGGTAATGTTTATTACCGATAGTTCAGCAAAGTTTAATATTTACTGAATATGGTAAAAAGTCAGTAAAAACAAGTACCGACTTTTCAGCATTCACTACGTATTACTGAGATTTCGTCAAATTTCAATGAAAACAAACCGCGCTCATTTCTGCAGCTGTCAAATGAAAACGTTTTCCGGAGTCAAAGCGTCTGCAGCAGCTGCGCAGCATCGATGAAGATTTTTTCATAAAAAAGAAATTCCTGTAAGAAATTGGAACGCTGTTAAAGGTAAGTAATTGAATACCTCCAACCAGCGATGTGTTATATGTGATTTTCAGAAAACTACAGTTGGATTGGGACTGAGGCGCTGGCCAACGTACTCTGATAACAAAAAGCAAAAACTTGCATAATTTTGCTAGTAAATAGATCTACCTATCGTTTGGTCGTCGGAGGTTTTCAATTCTCTACCTGAAATGGCGTTCCACTACGGAGAAACGGCAAGGATATATGAGCTGAGATTAGCATGAAGTTTGAGGTCAAGGAAATAATTTGGGAGGAATAAAGTTTGAGGTTGAATTGGAGGCCCGCATAGAAAAATACAATTCACGGTATCACTCATATTATAAGAAATTGGTTCGTGGAATGATAATGATACAAGTTATAATAATTGTATGATTGCATGATGGAAAATCAAAAAATGATATTATTCAGTACTTTTTAGGGATCATAGAACTTATGGTAACAATTAACTCAATGATAAATAAATAATTTTGAATCATAAATTCCCGTGAATTCACCGATTTGATTACTCTGAAAAGTAAAGACGAGGAATCACTGTTTCGGTTTCTTACATTAGGAAACCCCACAATATTGACCCAGTTGTTCACGCACTTGTAAATTAGGTCGGGAAGGTCATAATGTCTTTCCTGGTGGCAATAAAACAGGAAGCACACTAGAACAGAATCACATCCTAGATCACATCACTATTTCACTGCTCTGCGGCATCCAAATCTATGCATTTGCTATCGCACTATGATGATGATGCAACATACAACGCCACCCGTGTACATTGGCCAAATAACATTCACAGCGACTATTTTCGGAGCCAAAGAGTGCTGTTCCTAGTAGGCAATCCGATACGCAACGGTATTCCAATTTTTTCTCCTCCTGCTACTTCCTTTAATATCACTGCTTTCGAGCCACCCGCGAGCACCAAGTCGATATGGTCCCATGGGCAGCGCGCGAGGAAAAAATCAACTAGCCGATCACCGCAGTTCGAGTCTACGATGGTTAAAAAAAAACTTCGAAATATAAACAGAACGGGTTACGTCATGAACATGACAGATTGTTCCGCAGGGGTGTGCATTTTTTTTCAAGCCGATAATGCAGAATCATGAAATACCGTCTTACCCCTCTGGTTCGACATGTTTTAATACGACACTTTTTAATTCGTACCCCGCTTATAAGACACATGTCGAATTAACAAGTGTTCAAATGTTACAGCGATGTACACTGTAAATGCAAAACAGTTTGATATTGCCCTTATACTCGCACCCGCAGCAACTCCTCTTGCACCAGCAAATTTCGGAAGTTCTGAGTTGGTGCTATTCAACCCCCAAACCGCCTGGAGACCAACCGGAATGAATGAGGATGGCAACAATCATAGAAAGAACGAGGTTTTCATTCGCGCCACCGCAATATTGGATAAAATTATGTATCATAGCAAATCCGGAAATCAAAACAAAAACAAAAATAGAGTTGCCAAATTTCAATGAGCATGATGGTGTAGGGTGACCAGTTTGTCGAATTAAAAGTTTACCCCGGTTATACGACAACAGTCGGTGTCGTATTAGCGGGGTAATACGGTATTTCAATCTTGTTTATATTATTCAGTGAATCATAAAATTAATGATAAAGTGATTATAATGTGAATAATTTGACAATATTTTTGTTCGTGAAAATGACCATATTTGAATGGTAACGATACTTAACAACCCATTCGGTCTATCATTAAAACTCCAAATATGATACATGTTATCACCAATATGATTCTCAGTATCATTGATCTATCATACTTTTTATGATACTACGTATAATCGGGAAACGATGAATTGTATCATAATCGTATGATACTGTTTTATGCGGGGGGTCCTGAACTGGGCTGGGAATATATCGAAATTAAGATCATTCAGAAGGTCCGGAGACCGCATTATAATTACTGGAAAAGTCGGTAAAGCAACCAAATTTCAGTTTACCGAAAACGTCCGTAATATACTGACAGCAATATTTACTGACTAAATCGGTATTCGTTTGACAGCTAGCGATTCCTCATTTTACGGAGTCTTCAGTAATGGGTAGAATACCGAGTTTAGTCAGCTGTTCAAAAACCCAGTAAAATTTTACCGACTCCGGTAATCAAATCTTAGTGTGTGTTAAATACATACGTGTATTTCAAACTTTAGTCAGACTGGAGCCTCAATATTGCAATAACGGTTAAGCACGCTGTAATGATACTTATGTACCTCGTCACCCACTTCATGCAACTACATTAGTGGTCTAATAATGCTTAGCGCGCTCGGCATAGTTCCATCATGCCGCTCAAAGTGTTGCCACAATTAATGCTTAGTTTGCGAAACCCGGTTATCTGGCTGGTGGGGCATGGGCGAGGGCATGGGAGCCTAAGCTTCAACTGTTAATGCAATCAGAGACTATTCAGACCTCGACTCAGACTTAGACGTGCGCGATCCAATATATGAAGGGTTATCCAAAACGCTCTGGAGAATTCCCAAAGCGCATTCTGATAATGCTAGTAAGCCTAAGATGCCATTAACAGGAGGAAAATGACAAGATGTTATAAATAATGTTATGGTATATTTTACATGGTAATGTAATGTAAACCAATACAACATAACAAAAGAGAACCATTCCAAAACCATTTAATTAAATGTATAACCAGTGGTGAAACTACAATTAAAAACAATATATTTACGGTACATTTTGTTGTTTGAAACCATCCGTGTACCATACAATGTACGGTTTATTAAAACCCACGTATCAGTATTTATAACAATTCATTTACAATATAATGTATGGTTTTGCAAAAAAATATATATGGAGAAAAATATTTTTTTATATTGTTACGATACTTAACAACCCGTATAGTATATTGTAAAAATCTTATTTACAATTTACTGTATGGTGTTCTACATTACATTTTATTGTTTTTGTATTTTTATTTTCACAGTGGTTTCTATTGTAAAAATATGGTTTTAAATAGTACTGTTACAATACAACGTTCGGTTTTTCTACTGTATTTTTTATTCGGGGGGTCCTAAAATGAAAAATATTTTTCTGGATTTACTGCATAATACGAAAGAGCATGCTTTTCTGATCTCCATGGTAATTTTTCCGAACATAAACAATGACAGAATAGTTAATAAACTCGAAAATAAAATAATGATGAGCAGGTTGTTGTTGTTGTTTATTTAACTAAAAATTTTGAAAGAGGGAAAAGCCCCTTTGAGTGATTTCCTTGCATTTCGAAATCGTTCTCAAAGAGGCATAAAACCTCTTTTTCTTTTCAAAAAACAATAATTACAATAACAAAACTTAATACGAAAGGCTCATCCGGAATCGATCCATGCCAGAGCCGACAACATCCAAGGGGCCAATCCAAAACCATGAATCAAATGCTTGGGTAGAACCAGCGTAGCCTAGGCAAGAGGTTTCTGAAAATAAAAATTATAAAAAAGAAAAAAAAAAACAACGAGTATCAAATTTGACAAGAGATTTCATTTAAATATTTTAAAAATATTTTAAGAATGGGAATAAATTTAATGGCTAAAATATCTCGAACAGAGACAGGAATATCATTACTCAGGCAAACCATTCTATCCATCAATTTTTGTCTCGGTAATATATAATTAGGACATTTAAAAACAATATGATCTATGTCTTCATAAGATTTATTACATTCACAGAGATTAGAATCTTTAATTTTCATGCGATACAAATAATTATTACAAATGTAATGATTTGAAATTAATCTTGAAATAGAACAAATGAAATTACGTCCAACATCCAAGTTTTTAAACCAAGGATGATCCTTAATTCTCGGACAAATAGAATAACAATATCGTCCCTGTTCACTTTCATTCCAAGACATATGCCAATTGTTCAATGATTTTTTCTTCAATGTGGAGAAATATTCGTATGAAAAAATAACACGATTATAAACTATTCCACGAAAAACACCCAATTTTGCCAAACAATCAGCTTGTTCGTTGCCAAAAATACTACAATGAGCTGGAACCCAAACTAATTTTATTAAATACCCTTGAGAATGTAATTCATGCAGCAACCCTTTGATTGATAAAATAATATGATTTGTTTTTGAATAAAAGGTAATTGTATTTAAAGCCATGAGACAACTTAAGCTATCAGAACATACCATGTATATGCTAGGAGCACAATTTTTAATCAAATTACATGCAAAATATACGGCCAATAATTCAGCTGTGTAAATAGAACAAGGGAACGTCCATAAATTACGTCACGCTTTTAGGGGGGAGGGGGGGGGGGTTCAACAAAGTGTGACGACCCATACACAAATTTCAGAGCTCTCATACAAAAAGTTTATCATAGGGGGGAGGGGGGGTTGAAAATGGGCAATTTTTGCGTGACGTAATTTATGGACGTTCCCCAAGGGGATTCTAATTTATAATAATGGGCCAATTTATTATTATATACTCCAAACCCTGCTACATTATCAGTCACAGAACCGTCTGTATAATAAATGTTATCATCTTCAATCCCAACTAATTTTCTTTTGAATGACAAGTTGGCGAATCGAGAAAAAGCCCGATGAGGCATAAATTTCAACTCTGCAAGTAATGATAAGTCAATATAAGGACGATATGAATGCACATTCATGCTATATTCATAAAAACCAGGGGAAGAATTTTCAATAATATTTTCTGTGGAACAGTCAATAAAAGAACATAAAACTCTGCTAGAGGGATTGATTCCAAGAAGTGATTTTAATATATCTAATAATGGATGATTAATTGAAAAACAATGTATCAAAAATTTGCAATTTAATTCATGATAACGAATTTTGAGTGGAACAACACCTGCTAAAACTTCTACAGATTTAGTGTGAGTAGAATTCATTAATTTTAAACAAATTCTCAAGCATCGAAACTGAATTCTTTCAAGCTTGGAAAAATGTGTTTGAACAGCACTTCCAAAAGCAAAACAACCGTATTCCATAACAGAACGAATAGTTGTTTTATAAAGTGTTATCATATCAATGGGATGAGCTCCCCACCATGTTCCAGTAATTATTCGAAGAAAATTAATCCTTTTTGAACAAATTTTTTGAATATATTGAATATGTTTATTCCACTTCAATTTCGAATCAAACCATATGCCAAGATATTTATAATCAAAAACTTGTTCAATTAGGTTATTATCCAAATATAAATCAATGCCTACTGGAGTATGTTTACGAGAAAATATTATAAATTTGGTTTTCTGTGCAGAAAAGGTAAATCCGTTATTATGCGCCCATGTATTTATACTATCCAAAGAAATTTGCATGAAATGACGAATAATTTCTCTATTTTTGCCACTAATAGAGATAACATTATCATCAGCAAACTGAATCAAATAACATCCATTTGGAATAATGGAAATCATGTCCCTTGTAAATAAATTATACAAAAATGGACTCAAACAGGAACCCTGAGGTAATCCAAAATAACTATAACGAATCATTTTTGATGATCCGTTATGGAAAAAGTGCATAATTTTGAAAGAAAACAAGTTACACAAGAAATTTGAAATAATAAAAGGAATTTTACAATCATTCATTTTCTCAAACAATAAATCTATCAAAACAGAATCATATGCACCAGAAACATCGAGAAATGTAGAAACAACATCTTGTTTCTTATTGAACGAGAGCTCAATATGTGAAGTTAAAAGGGCGACACAATCCCGAGTACCACGACCTTTTCTGAAACCATACTGAGCTGATGAAAAAATGTTATTTTTTTCAGCCCATAGCTCAAGGCGATTTAAAATCATTCTTTCCATTAGTTTCCTAACACATGATAATAAACTAATGGGTCTTCTACTGTCAACTGATGATGGGTTTTTATCAGGTTTCAGAATACTTATTACTTTAATCGAGGGGCGAATCACTAGCGCATTTTCGATTCAGCCTTGCGTATTGACATACGCATTGGGCGCATTTTGTTACGCATTGGCGTATTAAGGTACGCATTTCTAAAATTGAACAACACCTGTCAAAATTTTACAGCATGCACTTTTCAACGCATTGATAAAATTGTTCGTATTTTTATGCGCATTGACAAAAAAAACTTGCATTTTTCTACGCATTGATAGAAAACATGCATTTTTCTACGCATTGATATAAAACACGCATTTTTATGCGCATTGGTGGAATGCTCGCATTTTTATACGCATTGATAAATAACACGCATTTTCCGACGCATTGGCGTATTTTTAAAACAAATAATGTATTAAAACTCCAAAAATTCGTCATGCATTTACTGTGCATTTTTCAACGCATTGAATATTTTGGCGCATTTTTCAACCCATTACATTTTCAAATGCATTTTTCAACGCATTGGAGCATTTTGTAACGCATTTTCATCAAAACGCATTTTCGATTCAGTTGTTTTGGAAGTGATCCGCCCCTCGACTTTAATGGAACGCCATTCAGAAGGGAAAGTATTCTGAAATAGAAATGAATTATATAAAGAAAGTAAATACATCTTGCCATCAAGTGGTAAGTTTTTTAATACAATAAATTCTATGTTGTCAATACCTGGAGCAGTATTATTGGTAACAGAAAGGGCCAAATCCATTTCCTCAATAGAAAATTCATTGCAAAGATCTGGGTAATAATTGAAACATTGATGTTGTTTAAATGTTATTGAGGTAGGAACAAAATCAGGACAAATTTTAGAACCAAACTGTTCAATCCAATCTTCTGAATACCCCAATACAGATGATGGAGGATTTTTATAATTTCTCAAATTTCGAGCAACAGACCACAATTTAGACAATGATGTCTGTGAATCAAGATTTTCAACAAAATTTTTCCAATAATTTCTTTTCTTGAATTTACAAACTCGAGTAAACTGAGCTTCAGTTTTACAATATAAAATATAATGATCTCTACATCCAGAATGTCTAAATTTTTTGAAAGCATCTGATTTATTTTTTAAAGCAATGGAGCAGTCCTGGTCCCACCAAAACGAAGGATTTTTTCGTTTGGAAAAATGAGAAGTTATTTTTTTTGTTTGAGATTTATACAAACTTTGGATCAAAATTTTTGAAAAGTAATTATAATTTTGAATAGGGGAAAGTAAGTCATCACCATCAATTAGAGAACAGGAAATTAAATCAGAAAACTTTACCCAGTCAACATTTTTTGTTAAATCGGGAACAAAAGGTTCTGGAGTAAAATTATCACTAATATGATTCTAAATGGATATTATAATAGGTAAATGATCACTACCGTTTGGATCATTTGTAATTTTCCAAGCGGATTTCAAAGCAAAATTATTTGAACAAATGGATAAATCTATACACGAATGACGTGCAGGAGGAACAGCAACCCTAGTGAAAGACCCATCATTGAGAACACTTAAATTTAATTCATCGATTAAATCCAAGATTAATGATCCTCTGCCATCAGTAAAATCACTACCCCAAGCTAAATTATGAGCATTCAAATCACCAAGAATATAAAATGGTGAAGGAACGTTATTCAAAAGCGTTTTTAATTCTAGCAATGAAAATCTTGCTTGGGGCGGAATGTATATACAAACAATTGAAAATTCCAATCCATTATATTTAACAGAAACGATAATATATTCAATTGGCGAATCAAATGAAAAATCTAAATATTTAAATTCAATGTTTTCACGAATACCAATCATAACACCTCCAAATGAAACATTCCGATCCTTTCTAATTATATTGAAAGATGGAATTCGAAAATTTTTAGTATCCACTAGCCACGTTTCATTTAAACAAAAAATATCAATGGCACAATTTGTTATCAATGTTTTAAGTCTGTCGATCTTTGGAATAATACTTCGACAGTTCCATTGAAGAATATTCAAATCCCTATTATTGATTCCAGCCATTTTTAACAAAACAAAGAACTAATGAGGGGTCCAAAAGAGTTTAATTTTTCAAGAAAAGTAGCCAAAAACGGTAACAATTTTTTAATTACAGTAAAACCTCCATGAGTCGATATTGAAGGGACCATCGACTCAAGGAAATATCGAGTAGTGGATCAAAAATCCTTTGGGAAGGTTTTCGGGGGGACCATCATAGTAACCCAGAAATTATTTTTTAGTATGGAAAAATTAACCTCCATGAGTCGATATCGAGTCAAGGAACATCGACTCATGGAGGTTCGACTGTAATTTCTTCCAAAAATCATTTATTCCCAAAAATTCTACTAAATCCTCCAAAATACTTAAAATGGAATTACTATCATTAGTATTTCCATTGTTTTGAGATGAGTCATTGGTGTTTTGATTGTTTTTGTTTTCAGAAAAAGTAAAACTATCTTTCTGAAACCCAGGAATGTTTCGAGGTGAGTTAGGGATATTCATAGGAGGAAAATTTACATCATATGATGTTGATGGCTGAGGATTTGAACTGCCGTCATTAGTGTTAGATTTTTTACTATTTCTTTTTCTTTTTATAGGTGGTTTATAAACAAAAATGTTATTATCCCCATTTGAATCCTGAGAATCAACATCATGAGATAATGGTGCAAAAATATTATCAGAAGCTATGTTGTCACTAGTTTTTACAATTTGAGAATACGAAAGTTTATTTTTATTTTTTATTTTTAAATTGAATTGTTTTTGATGATCAATGTATACTGAACATTCCTTCAGATAATTATGTTTTTTACTACAATGAATACAAACATCAGAATGTTTATTGCATTCCGATGAGGAGTGCATTCCACCACATTTGGAACATTTTGCTTTATTGGAACAAAATTGCGCCGTGTGTCCAAAAAGAAGACAACGATCGCAATGCATAATTTTTGGATAGAAAAGCCTAACATCAAATTCAACATTATCAACAACAACATAAACAGGAAGCACAGTTCCTTCAAATGTTATTTTGATGCAGTTTGAATGTGAATATGAGGATTCTTTGTCAGTGAAAGTTAGTTTAGATAAGCGAACGCAATCTAAAATTTTCACTGGAGAAATGGCTTTATTTTTGAATACTCCAGAACCACGATCTAAAATTTTATCGCATTCAAGAGATTCGTCATAAATTATTCCGTTAATTTCACACGAGTCGCATGGAGCATAAACTCGATATGAATTGAAAAACAGTTTAGACTCTAGCAATGCATTAGCATCGTCACGAGATCCAAAAACAATCCTCAATTTGTCAAGTGAAATCTTTTTGATCTCCTTGACAGATTTGTAAATTTTATATACTTCAGAGGCAATTAGAAGAACATTGATAGGCTTTTCTTTTTTACGAAAAAATACTACAAAAGGTCCCAAATATGTGGACGGATAAGTTTTCACTCGAAAAGGTTTAGTTTTAGAAGCAGTTTCACTAGAAACAGCAGGAACTACATCCCCATCAGTCTCCATGATGGAAAAATGACGGGGATTATTTTAAATAATACAATACCAGAGAAATACTCTAATTCTAAATACTAACCTACCGAACCAAATAATAAAAAGAAAAGTAATACTTAACAAACACCAAATTCCGGAAAACGACCGGTAACGCAAACGCCAACAATCGAACTTGAAAATGCTCCTTCTCTCGACGTCGAATCTGTCTTCACGTTTGAATAGACTCCTTCGAACTTCAGGGAAAATTCAGAACAAACACCAATAGGACGAAACCAAACTTGACGGATGACCAACGACCAAAACCACAACACCAAAGATACGGGAAAAAGCTTGAATATTCGAAATTGAAACTGTTCTCCGGTTCACTCCAACTGTTGTTACGTCAATACAGCATACACAAATTCGTCTCTCTGATCCAATACATCGATACGGAAATCTACCTGCAAAACAGAAAAAAACTTGACAGCGCAGAAAAAAAGACCTGTAACCCGGTCAAGGCCTACTTACCGAGTTTTGATGATGAGCAGGTCTTGTTTGACATTCGATGTCAACCTTGACGTAATGAAAGTGAAACGGCGGGTTGCAAAAGATTGATGTTTACGCTTTCTATTAGTGGTGGTGAGGTGTGTGGGTGGAGTTCAAAAGGCCTCAAGTCGACGGAAACATGTTTGTTTACAAAATGTTGATGTGGCCTTTTCAATTGTTGGTCTTGAAATGTTCCTGTTTGACATACACGATAAACAAAATTTACCCAAAATTGAGTGATAAACAAGGAGTGTTGCAAAAATTATTAAAATTTTTGAAAATATATTTTATGGGCTTTACCTAATAGGAATTCTAATCAATGCTTGATCGCATTATGCAGAAATTGAGATAGGCCTTTAGGAGCCTATTTGATAAATACGAATTCTGTAAAAATCGAGTTTTGCAACTCGTTGCATAAATAACTATAGAGGTTGCTGATGATTGAAATCTGTCTCAGAGATGCATTTGAACGTGTTCTGTTCAAATCCTGCGCTCACGTGAGCCGTTTTCAAGCTCAAACAAAGTGGGTACTGCTTGAACACAGGGCACTGTGTAGTATACTAGTGTGAATGTGAACGAAGATGTTCCACGAACTCGACAGAGTTTTCAGTTTTACCATTTTCAAACACTCGTGACCGACGATTTAATTTGGTCTAGTACGGAGACACCGCGCGAGAAGGAGCAAGCACATCAATAACACGGTTCGATTCCCAATCCAGCCAGAGATACAGCAAACTTTAAAAAAATCACCACGAATGAAAACAACGATTCATATAATGATACAAAAACTTGACAGTGCCCAGCAAATGCTCGCAGGGGTGTATTTTTTTTTCTATAGTCGATAAAGAATATTTCATGAAATATTTCCGTTTTGTTTTTATGATTCACAGTATCGTTAAAAATATGATAAGGCGATCATAATATGAATAATAGTGCTAAAATTTTGTTCGAGAAAAATGGCATTTTTGAATGGTAACGATACTTAACAACCCATTCGGTCTATCATTAAAACCCCGTATATAATAGCAAGTAGCATCAATATGATTCATCGTATCATTGATTTATAATCCAGTTTATGATAACACGAATAATAAGAAAATGATAACTCGTATGGCTTATGTATGATACAGTTTTATTCGGGTGGATATGAAATATCCGTACAGATTACTAAAATAATGGCTTGTTCTCAATGAACAAAACGCCAGATCTCTTCTCTTTTGAGGAGCCTCTCCGGCCAGTAGTCCTCCTCTAAATACAAAGGGCTCATAACACTTGATCGAGTCAGGTCCTGGACAACTATTTCTTCTCAGTGATGTGATGTTGAACCGGAGCTCCGCCGAAGTGCTTCTTGCTAGTCTGATTATTATTTATTATTTCTTTATTATAGAGATTTTCAGCCCTAGGCTGGTTCATCTCTTCGCTAGTCTGATGGATCTGAGCCACGACACGGCGTGTGGAACAGCACATCATAATATCGTTTAAAAAAAATATGTCCAGGGCTTGGCCCGTTTCTGACGTGGTGTTATCTCGGCCCCCAATATCCTACATAACGATATAGAATTCGGCACTTATAGGGACATGGTAATTCGAGTATACATCCATCAAATCAGTAGGGAACGGAAGTGACTGCGATCACCTGCAATGCAAATGCAGGCGCGGCGTCGTAAAACATTTTGTTTTTTTTTTAATTTTCGGCCTTGCTTTCGGCTAACGATCTGAGCTGTCAATTTTGAACACCATTTCTTGAGCAATCTAGTTGCCTAGGTTGTATTCTAAATATGTGAACACGCACGTAAGAGCAATTCTAGATTGAGTTTAAATAAGGGCGAAAGTAACATGAGAGAGTTCTCTTCATCGACTCTCTCTTCTGCAAATTAAAGTGACAAGATGCAAATTCAATCGAACTTTTTTACACTTAGACGCTAGATTGCATCGCAACCAAGCGATTTATGACCAAAAAGTTCAACCATACTTGCATCTTGTCACTTTAATTTGCAGAAGAGAGAGTCGATGAAGAGAACTCTCTCATGTTACTTTCGCCCTTATTTAAACTCAATCTAGAATTAGGGAACATTTTTGGCACGCTCAGAGCAACATTAACGGCGGCTACTATTCGAGCAACCCGCGCAGCGCTACCATTTTGACTTAACCACCCTTTTCCACACCGGTAGCAATCAAATTAGTCACCCTGATTCGTATCGGGAGGGCTGTCATATTTGCATAGAATTTTTATCAGCGCAACTGTCCCGCTACTATATTTGGTCACCCACCCATAGCGCTACTATTTTGCGTGCGCATCCAGCAGCGACCGGTAAAGTTTGCTGCAATGATGGAGGGCTGCCAAACGGGGTATAGAAGCGCACCGTTAAAGGTGCTCTCACAGAACATGAGCGTTCAAAATGCATCTCTGAGTTGCAAACAACATTTGTTGCAATGACTAAAAATATTCACTATAGCTTTTAATTAGCTTAAAGATGCGCAACAGAAAAATGGAATCCAGACAAACAGACGTAGTACTTTGAACAAATTCCTTAAAAAATCATCGCTCAGTTACACTAGCACCAGCTGGTAACGATACTGCACGAAGCCTCGCACGAAGAACTGAGCTTCGTAATATCGTCAACAGCAGACGCTAGTGTGAAACGTCAAACGCGAACAAAAACGATGCGCGCGCCTCTGGTTGTAAAAGTAAAAAAAGTGGAGATTTAAAATGATCGTTAAACCCGTGGGCGATGGAGATTTCGTCAGTGTTACGTTAATTTGTCTGTGATTAGAATCAAATTTACTTCGCAGCTGCAACTTCGCATGTGCTTCAAGCGACGACTTCGATTTGGTGGTGCGACGTAAAGCTAATAATTAAATTGAATTTTAATAAATCTAGATTGAGTTCGAATAAGGGCGAAAGTAACATGAGAGAGTTCTCTTCATCGACTCACTCTTCTGCAAATTAAAGTAACAAGATGCAAATTCAATCAAACTTCTTTACACTTTGATGCTAGATTGCATCGCAACCTAGCGATTTATGACCAAAAAGTGCAACCATACTTGCATCTTGTCACTTTAATTTAAAGAGAGAGTCGATGAAGAGAACTCGATCATGTTACTTTCGCCCTTATTCAACCTCAATCTAGAAATATTCAGCGCACTAGCGCACTAATCAATAAATCGACAATGATTTTTTATAAGGGCTCAACTGCATTGATCGATTTCTCTTCGTCGATTCTCTCTTTCGCTAATAACTTGATCAAAACGAACAAAATCATTATTCTCATTGTTTTCATAGCAAGATGTAGTCATCTCCTTTGTATTTCAATCAAAAACTTCTGGGAAAACTAAATACACATTCTATAATAACACAAAGAGAGGATCGATGAAAATAAATCGAAAGTGCCAGTTAGGCCCTAATGAAGAATTAGTGTCGATTGATTTTTATTTTTTTTTTCTGTGTCACTCCGACAACAGTTTGACACATTCTTGTCATGTATGCTTGTGTTAGTGGAACCCGCGGCAAACAAAAAGCAAAACAACCTTAAATCCGACAGCGAGCACAACGCACATCACGCTTAAACTGCTCCGCACATCGCATGAGTAACAGTTACTCACTGTGGAGCATCGCTGCAAATCCGGGAGAATGTGTGAAAATTATGTGTACGTCTTACTCACGCCGTGAGCTGTTGGCCTGTTACTCATTTTTGAGCTCCTGGCTTTTGTTGACAAACGCTCCAAAAACCGAGCGTTTGTCAAAAGTGTTCAACAAAAAAATAAAAAGAAAAGTTTTTTTTTGTGATGATCCTTTTGGGTAAGTATTAAATTAAAAATTAATTGAAATAAACTGTTAAATCTTGTTTTTATTTGTTTTAGTCGATAAACTGTATCACTGGATGTCCGTTGGCAATGATAAATTGTCATCGGAAGAGGACACCCGATGCGAAGCCGCCACGAGTTCAAGTGGTTGTATCAACTCATGTGAAAACAAATTTTAATACTAATAATTTAATAAGTTTATTAAATATTTAATAACCTCGAACCATTGTTTTTTATTCATCTAAAAACAAAAAATAATTAATTTAGTCAAATGAGTAACTATCACACATTTTCAGAGCAAGCGAAGCATTCGCATTTATGTGTAACACTTACTCATTCTTCCGGAATGTTTTCGAAACGCTTCAATGTGTGAAGCTTACTCATGCTGCTTTGGCTAGCAAGCATTAGCTCAAAAATGAGTAAGGCCCCCCTTGCTCACTTTAGGAGTGCCATGGGATGAATACAAATTTGAGTAGATCTAGCTCATTTTTGAGTGAACCGACTTCTGCGTGATCCTTCCAGCCACCAGACACCCGTTTCGTAGCAAAAAGTAAAGAACCATTTTTGGACCGAGACGTCTGGAAACCGCCTGAGTCGGAAGAACATTGATTTCTTGACACTCCTTAGAAGTAGCTGCTAAATAGACGTAAGTACGTGCTGGAATTTTACATTTTTGAAAGGAAATGAATTTCAAATCTACCGAGATGATCGTAACAAAGCAGAGCGAATTTATTTTTATTTTTCGATTTCAACGTTTTTTTTTCCACTTCTATGCTCTAGATTCAAATGGATCCGGAAGATTACCCGAGTGACAGCGACGCCAGTGATGAGGATTTTCGTCCCGACAAGGTTGAAGACGACTCCGCTAGTGAGGTGGATTCCGATGAAAATGTAGAAGGCCACGACGCAGAAGACGATGGGGAGGAATCTGGCGGTGGGAGGAAGCGAAAGCAGAAGACCAAAAAGACCGGTAACAAAAAAGCCAAGATAGAGAAAGCTAAAGTTGAGGAGAAGAAAGAATCCGCTGTGGGTGAAAATTGTCAAGACGACGAGGACGAAGAACAATTAACAGATGCCCTTTGGGCGGACTTCTTAGCAGGAACAGGAAATTCGAATGGCTCAACGGCTTCTGATTCTAAAACATCGGTTCCGGCCAAAAAGGAACCACCTCGAAAATCCACAGAACCTAAAAAAGTAATATCGGAACCGGACAAAGTTACGACGGTTACGAAAATATTTGAATTTGCCGGAGAAGCCGTAGAAGTAATAGAGGAAGTACCCAAGACTAACCCAGCAGCAGGTCAATCAGCCAAACCGGCAGTAAAACCTGCCTTAGGATCATCCAACGGAAACGCCGGCCCGGCAAAACCATTCGGAGGTGGTAGACCCGCGGGAGGCGGACTCGGAGCAGTATTAGGCCAAATTGGCAAAAAGAACAAATTGAGCACGCTGGAGAAAACCAAACTCGACTGGAACAGCTTCAAGCGCTCGCAGGGAATCGAGGAGGAACTGCAGACCCACAATAAGGGTAAGGATGGCTACCTGGAGCGGCAAGACTTCCTGCAGAGAGCGGATGTGCGACAGTTTGAAATTGAAAAATCCTTCCGTCAGACCACCAGGAGCAATCGATAAGACTAATTCCCCCGTGAGAAGCATTGAAACTATGAACCACTTGTCTTATTCCCTAATTATCAGCTTAACAATAATCTGAAATATGTATATCGTGTTTCGGCTTATGTATGTATTTAATAGCAGATTGTCTCAATAAGTTTTAGCTCCGACTTGTCGCTTGCATAACTTTGTTACTGCTTGAATATGAAAAAATACAAATGGTCACTAACATAAATCAGCTGCTTTAAAACTACTTGCTCTGTAATCTTAAAAATCCGAAAGCCTGATAGCAACGTTTTATCGATCTCATCTCCCATACCTAAAATGGAAATATTTACTCAATTGGGCTTGAGGTTTGTTTAAGTACGCTCTGTATTCTGAATCTTTCATATCAAAGCATTCTCTGGCCCTTTGCCTATCTGCGCTGTCCCCTCCGCTGAGCGATACGTCTACTTGATGGAACACAACGATTAACGATGTTACAAACACTGGACTTGTGGAAAGTGAGTCTCTAAAATCGTTGGTCAAGGTCAGCTACGGCACAATCACTAGCGTGCGCAGCTCTTTCTTTTTGATCACTCATTGTCTTTGATAATATTGACGTTCCATACAAAATTTTATGCAATGGGTTTTTCATTATACAACTTATTTGAGTTGCCTAATATTCATAATGCAACCCAAATGAGTTGCATTATGAACATTATGCGACTATTTTTCATTATGCAACTCATTTTAGTTGCATAATGAACCAGTTCGGAAAAAAATGCCATTATGCCATTATGATAGGTTGGAACATTAAAGCCTGCATCCGCAATAATCGGGACACAGAAATACAGCTGTAACTTTGCAATAGATACATTAAAATTGCTTCAATTAAGATGTGTTCATTTCACCTACAAAATTTCATGTGAATCGGTGCAGTACTTATTGTTGTAGCAATGAAAGAGTAGAATGTGCGTCATTGAATTTTGTGCAGCCCCTAGTTTTGCTTGTCAGAGGCGTAACTTTTGAATTTGGCAAAGAAAATGGCTGAAATTTTGAGCACAAACCTTTCAATCTACATATGTTGCATAGGCTAAATTAAAAAAAAAATCGATGCACTACCAACAGTTTTATAGTCGAAACATGTAATTGACCAATCCAAATTCCTGTGTGGTAGTGGTTTGTGTTCAGATTTCCCGTGTTAATCTATCTGTAAGAACTTTGTAAACATCTTTTGTTCTCATGTATGTGGATAGGCTTGCATTAGGTTTCGTGAGAAATTTTTTGGACAACTCAATGGGACCAGTGCTGAAAATGTTATTTTGACCAGGGAGGATGGGAACACTCACTTTGCAAGAGTTACCCTCACTTGCTATTTTCTCAGCTCAGAAGCATGCAATCAAGAAACGTTGTATGGACGACTTTTGTCTTGTGGTTTTGTCTAAAATTTTGCCGAATGGAGTAGGGGTCGCACATGAATCCCAAAGTCGTGACAGAGCTGTGAAAGCGACTCTCCACGAGGTGAGTGTAGGAGAGTTGCATTCACAGCTTTCTCACGACATCGGTATGCGTGTGCGACCCCTATTGTTTTCGGCAAATTTTTAGACAAAATCACAAGGCAAAAGTCTTCCATACATCGTTTTTTGATTGCACGCTTCTGAGCTGAGAAAACAGCAAGTGAGTGTAACTCTTTCGAAGTGAGTGTTCTCATCCCTGATTTTGACATATCTAAATTCAACCACATCCAGCTCATTTTAGAAGCTCAATCAACCTGAGAATATGGAATATGAAAAACTTGCGCAGCTAGACCAGTTCTACAAGAAAGTCACGGAAAAATCTCTTTTTTGAATATTTGAGGTAGAATTTATCATTTAATGTCACGGACTACTTTCGAAAAATGTCAATTGATATTCATCATGAATATCATTGGCATTTTTCGAAGGTAGTCCGTGGCATTTATCTCAAATATTCTAAAAAAATCGATTTTTCCATGACTTTCTTGTAGAACTCGTCTAGCCGCACATGTTTTTTATAGTATCTCCAAAAATAAAAATATTTATAATTTGAATAAATTATTTTTTAGGATGTTTTGAATTTTTTTAAATTTCCGATACTCTCCGTAGGTGAGCACGAATGAGCAGTATGGAGGAGCCATAATCGCTTTGTTTTTGAATATAATGAATTGGGGATCGTACGATTACTAAGGGCACGGTGGTGGCCTTAACAAGAATCCTCAGATATTGTTTAAACGATTTTTTGAAGTAATTTATAAAGGAATAATTAATGATCCTGGAGAAATTCTTGATTGAAATGCTTTATGAAAATTTTGAAAAATTTTGAAAGGTTTCTAGAGATAATTTTAAAGGAGTCCTATCAATAATCGCGGCTCTGCCCCATTTGGCATAATGCCATTTGGCATAACGCCGTTTGGCATAATGCCATTTGGCATAAAGGCCATTTGGCATAATGGTTATTTGGTATAATGCCGTTTGGCATAACACGAAGAACAGCCTTCTTGGTAAGAATGTGCATAATATGTGTTATGCCAAATGGCCATTATGCCAAACGGCCGTTATACCAAAAGGCTTTTATGCCAAATGGCATTATGCCAAATGGGGTAGAGCCAATAAGCGCAATTAGAATTTTTAGAAGAGTTCCTTGAGGAATGCTAGCAAAAAATCCTGAAGGAATCTGCGGAAACTCCTAGAGTAGATGATTTTAAAGAAATCTTTGGAGGAATTGTTGAGACAGCTGCCTGCATTATTCCATCTCAGTCGATACAGGATTGGGTGGCCGAAAATCTGGAATGGCCCACTGCACGAATTTATGCCGGCCTGCTTACTCTCAAAGAAAATTTGACGTTTGGGAGGTGTCGGCACCGCTCAAACGTCAAAATCCAGGTGACAGTAAGCAGACCAGCATAAATTCGTGTCTTGGACCATAAAAAACGGTATTAACATCTTTCATTAAATAAGCTATTTGTGATACGCTTGCAACGGAAATATACAGGGGATGGCCAAAATGTTTCGGATAGGCAACTTTTTCTCTCCCACAAAAAAATTCAATATGCTGTAACTTTTCATAGAGTGCATCAAAAAATCTCAAATTTTGACTGTTTATCAACCTGTTATATGTGCATCATTGGTACAAATTTGGGCTCGATTGAATAGTTTTTCACGAAGTTAGAACCGTTCGGGTAAAACACTATTTTTTAGACAACTCATTTTTGAACTGTCATATCTCGGAAACCAGTGAACCGAATTAAATGATTTTTTTAACGTTTATCAACAATATATTGATACTTAATACAAAGTTATAAAATGTAATATTTTTTCACGGCGAATTAAGTTACACCGGGTTGAATTTTTTACCCATATAGAGGAAAATTAGTCAAATTTACAATACCACACAAAAATTACTAAACGTGTTCTTCCTTTTAGCTAAATTGGCTATAATATATCTGATTAAAGTTAACTTGAGAACAGAAATGGAAAATCCTTGGACATCAACACTAAAATTTATTGACATTGACGTAAAAAAATTACATTTTTTCGAGAAAAATCCAAAAAGTGTCTATCCATGATAACTTTTTTCAACGTTCAAAAAGTATCTATGTTTCAATAGTTTGTGAAGCATTTGTATATTGTTAGTGTACGTTCAAATTTTCATTCAATTCTGTACACTGGTTTCCGAGATATGACAGCTCAAAAATGAGTTGTCTAAAAAAAAATGTTTTACCCGAACGATTCTAACTTTGCGAAAGATTAATCAATCGAGCCCAAATTTGTACCAATGATGCACATATAACAGGTTGATAAACAGTCAAAATTTAAGATTTTTTGATGCACTCTATGAAAAGTTACAGCATGTTGAATTTTTTGTGGGAGAGAAAAAGTTGCCTATCCCAAACATTTTGGCCGTCCCCTGTACCTTACGATAATTCCTGCATCATTTGATAAACTTACATGAATCCTCCAGAAACAAAATGTTTATTATCAGTAAACACTTAAAACACAAACAGAAACACAGAAAAAAAACTTCATCAAATCTCGATCCTGGAATGTCTCTATAGGGCCTGGCCTCGAGCCTGGCTACCTTTGTAAGGAAAATTGCGAGATCAAAATTGAATGTGGTAGATCTTACGCCGTAACGCACCATTCCAAGGTGATCTACCCACGTTTCGGATTTTTTCAAAAGTGCATCAAATATTCTCAAATCAACTGTAAGTTGATCAACCAGTTGTGTATTAGTAGTAAATTTAGAAAAGATCGAGCTATTCTGCACAAAGTTATAAAGAGTATAGAAAAAGGTATAATTATCCGATAGCTAACTTTGAGCTGTTATATCTTCTTCTTCTTCTTGGCGTAACGTCCTCATTGGGACAAAGCCTGCTTCTCAGCACTTTCATGAGCACTTTCACAGTTATTAACTGAGAGCTTCCTCTGCCAATGACCATTTTGCATGCGTATATCGTGTGGCAGGCACGAAGATACTCTATGCCCAAGGAAGTCAAGGAAATTTCCTTTACGAAAAGATCCTGGACCGACCGGGAATCGAACCCGAGCTGTTATATCTCCGGATTCAATAAACCGAATGCAATGAAATTTTGACCATTTATGACTTATATAATGAGCTATGAAAAACTTTTGACTTAACTTAAAATTCTTAACACGGAAGGAAATTATAACGATTAGAGACGGCGGATTCGATTCCCGTTCCAGTCGGGAACATTTTCTCGACTCCCTGAGCATAGAGTATCATTGTACTTGCCTCACAATATACAAATTCATGCAATGGCAGGCAAAGAAAGCCCTTCAATTGATAACCGGGAGTGCTCAAAGAACACTAAGTTGAAGCGAGGCAGGTCAAGTCCCAGTGGGGACGTAGAGCCATAAAGAAGAAGAAGATAAATATGTTTTGAAAGAAAGTAGCAACATAGCCGGTAATAAATTGAGAAAGTTATTGGACGCACATGGGCTGCAAAACGGTGAGTCGATAAGGAGAGCGTCCAACATAGCTCTGGTCCTCACAAGTTCCTACCTCATGCTTCCACGGGTCAAGCGATGACAAAGACCGCCAGCTAAGAGTTGTGTGCTTAGCTGGTAGTGCAGCCTGGGCACTGTTGTCCTTCTGACTTCAGCTAGATTGAGGAGGTACGATCCGAGTGTCTGTTCACCAAGGAGGTGCGGCTCAAACAGCGTCTGTTCTGGCATCCAGCGACTGAGTAAGAAACGCTGCACCACGCCCAGCTAGATCCAAGGTGGTAGCCCCATCAGCGTGGTCGTCCCAGTGTTGGTTGGGACGTTAAACAGAACTGGCACGATGGCCCTCCGGCGAGACAGGAGTGTTGGCGTAGGCCCAATAAGCCACCCGTAAAAATCCCCATTGCGAATAACATAGGAGAAAATACGACTCGATACAATCGGCAAAGACCCACGCGACGAAATAAGGACTACGATTGGAAACTTGGAACATGGAATTGCAAGTCACTAGGTTTCGCAGGATGTGACAGGATAATCTACGACGAACTACATCCCCGCAACTTCGACATCGTGGCGTTGCAGGAACTTTGTTGGACTGGACAGAAAGTGTGGAAAAGCGGGCATCGAGCGGCTACCTTCTACCAAAGCTGTGGCACCACTAATGAACTGGGAACAGGATTTATAGTGTTGGGCAAGATGCGACAACGTGTGATCGGGTGGCAGCCGATCAACGCAAGGATGTGCATGTTAAGAGTTAAGGGCCGTTTCTTCAACTACAGCATCATCAACGTCCACTGCCCACACGAAGGGAGACCCGATGACGAGAAAGAAGCGTTCTACGCGCAGTTAGAGCAAACATACGATGGTTGCTCGCCGCGTGACGTGAAAATCGTTGTCGGCGACATGAACGCGCAGGTAGAAAGGGAGGAAATGTACAGACCGGTAATCGGGCGAAACAGCCTGCACGCCGTATCGAATGATAACGGCCAGCGATGCGTAAACTTTGCAGCCTCCCGTGGTATGGTAGTCCGAAGCACCTTCTTCTCCCGCAAAGATATCCACAAAGCCACCTGGAGATCACCCGACCATCAAACAGAAAACCAAATCGACCACGTTCTAATCGACGGTAAATTCTTCTCAGATATAACCAACGTCCGCACATACCGCAGTGCGAATATAGATTCGGATCACTACTTAGTCGCTGTATGCATGCGCTCAAAACTTTCGACAGTTATCACCACGCGTCGAAGTCGAACGCCGCGGCTCAACATCGAGCCACTTCGTAACGTAGAAGTGGCTCAAGACTACGCGCAGCAGTTAGCAGTGGCCCTACCAACGGAAGAGCAGCTTGGCGCAGCTACACTTGAAGATGGCTGGAGGGACATCCGATCCGCCATAGGTAGTACCTCGGCTACAGCACTAGGCTTCGCGACTCCGAATCACAGAAACGACTGGTACGACGGCGAATGTGAACAGTTGAAAAACAAGAAGAATGCAGCATGGGCGAGAATGCTGCAACACCGTACGAGAGCGAATGAGGCACGTTACAAACAGGCGCGGAACAGGCAGAACTCAGTCTTCCGGATGAAGAAGCGCCAGCAGGAAGAACGAGATCGCGAAGCGATGGAAGAGCTGTACCGCGCTAAGGAAACACGAAAGTTCTACGAGAAGCTGAACCGCTCGCGCAGAGGCTTTGTGCCACAAGCCGACATGTGCCGAGATAATCACGGGAATATTCTCACGAGCGAGCGTGAGGTGGTCGAGAGGTGGCGGCAGCATTACGATGAGCACCTCAATGGCGACGTTGCAAGTACCGAAGGTGGCGTGGTAACAGATCTAGGAGTATGTGCACAGGACGAAAGACTTCCGGCCCCTGAACTTCAAGAGATTGAGGAGGAGGTTGGCCGGTTGAAAAACAACAAAGCCGCTGGAGCAGATCAACTACCAAGCGAGCTTCTAAAATACGGTGGAGAAGCACTGGTGAGAGCACTACACTGGGTCATTACCAAGATTTGGGAGGAGGAAGTATTACCGGAGGAATAGATGGAAGGTATCGTTTGTCCCATCTACAAAAAGGGCGACAAGTTGGATTGCGGGAACTACCGCGCGATCACACTACTGAGCGCTGCCTACAAGATACTCTCTCAAATTTTATGCCGCCGTCTATCACCGATTGCAAGAGAGTTCGTGGGGCAATATCAGGCTGGATTTATGGGTGAACGCGCTACAACGGACCAGATGTTCGCCACCCGCCAGGTGTTGCAGAAATGCCGCGAATACAACGTGCCCACACATCACTTGTTCATCGATTTCAAATCGGCGTATGATACAATCGATCGAGAACAGCTATGGCAGATTATGCACGAATACGGATTCCCGGATAAACTGATACGGTTGATCAAGGCGACGATGGATCGAGTGATGTGCGTAGTTCGAGTATCAGGGACACTCTCGAGTCCCTTCGAATCTCGCAGAGGGTTACGGCAAGGTGATGGTCTTTCGTGCTTGCTGTTCAACATTGCTTTGGAGGGTGTAATAAGAAGAGCGGGGATAAACACGAGTGGGACGATTTTCACGAAGTCCGTTCAGCTGCTTGGTTTCGCCGATGATATTGATATTATTGCTCGTAAATTTGAGACGATGGCGGAAACGTACATCCGACTAAAAAGTGAGGCCAGGCGAATCGGAATAGTCATTAATGTGTCGAAGACAAAGTACATGATGGCAAAGGGCTCCAGGGAGGAATCACCGCGCCCGCCACCCCGAATTCATATCGACGGTGATGAAATCGAGGCGGTTGAAGAATTCGTGTACTTGGGCTCACTGGTGACCGACGACAACGACACCAGCAGAGAAATTCAGAGGCGCATTGTGGCAGGAAATCGTGCCTACTTTGGACTCCGCAGAACTCTACGATCGAATAAAGTTCGCCGTAACACGAAGTTAACCATCTACAAAACGTTGATTAGACCGGTCGTCCTCTATGGGCACGAAACATGGACCCTACGTGCAGAGGACCAACGCGCCCTTGGAGTTTTCGAACGGAAGGTGTTGCGTACCATCTACGGCGGAGTGCAGATGGAAGACGGGACGTGGAGAAGGCGAATGAACCACGAGCTGCATCAGCTGCTGGGAGAACCAACCATCGTCCATACCGCGAAAATCGGGAGGCTACGGTGGGCGGGTCACGTCATCAGGTTGTCGGATAGCAACCCGACTAAAATGATTCTCGAGAGTCATCCGACCGGTACAAGAAGACGTGGAGCGCAGCGAGCTAGGTGGGTCGACCAAGTAGAGGACGATCTGCGGACCCTACGCAGAGTGCGGAACTGGAGACAAACAGAAAAGGACCGAGTGGAATGGAGGCGGCTACTATGTACAGCAGAGGCCACCCCGGCCTTAGCCTGACCGGTAAGGTAAGTATTGGACGCACATAGGGTAACTTACGTATTCTCGGCAGTTTTGTTCTCTTCGTCATGGGGGGTTTTTTGAAACATGCAGGTCTCAGAGTTGGCCTCAAATCCTTCCCAACCAAGCTGAGTCATATGCCCCAATTTCAGACAATTCGGCCCACAAAAACCCCCCATGGCGCGGCCCCGTGGTCGTGGGGATCACACGTTCGCTTTGTATGCGGATGGTCATGGGTTCAATTCCCAGCCGCGCCACCAACCACTTTTCGTCAAGCCGAACGTCGATTGACATCTGACCCTCTTCTGAGCAAATGCTCTAACGAAATACGGAATATCGATGACCGATTTATGCCGAAACCAAATGGACTCCGATGGACTGATATGGAACAACAGCAACAACAACATCACGTGCTCTTTGTTCTACCGTCGACGAAGTAGAAGAGTAGCAGCAGCGTAGCGATCAGTGCCAATAGTAAAAATAAGAAAAGGATTTCTCAAACTCTGTACGTTACAGTAGTCATAATGACCCACGCTCACGTAGTGCCCCTATAAGTAATCGTCACCCTATAAGTAATTCTCGCTGAGTCCGGCCCACTATTTACACCTTGTCTTTAAAAATGTTGAAGGTGGCGATTTTCTGAAAGTCCTCCCCAAAAAAGTAAAGAAAATGCATTTGGTTACTCAAAGGAAAGATAGAGGTACTTTTTGCAATTGTAAAAAGTTTGATCGGCCATATTTATTTCGGCGCCATCTTGAATTTATATACCAAAACTGGCTTTTCACCATGTTGTCAACCATCAATTTTCAAAATTTTAGCACCAATTGAAAGCTATGACATTTATACACAACACATCAAAAATTGGGTTCTTTAGGGATATCCGGATTATTTCATAATCGGATGCTCCGGCCAAAAATTAGTCGAAATCCAAAATTTCATAATTTTTGGAGTCCGGAAACTATTTTTAAAATGCATTTAAAGTTTGTATGGAGAAAATTTTTTGTTCGGGTCGAACTGTCACTTTAACGATTGAACTGTCATTCTATCCACGAAAATTAAAACTGTTTTGTTGATTCAACCATCAAAACAAAGGTGTTGGAATCCAATAAAATCACGTTATACTCAGAAAAATGAGCTCTTTCGATTAGGCTATAGAAAATAGCAATATTTTATTCACTAAACAACCCAATTGGAGATGTATTTTTCTCCTATCAAAAGTTATTGTTAAAAATAGACCAATTTACTAAAAAAATAATAAAATAAATGAAATCGCTATAACTTTTACTCTCGGTAATAATTTCAACACTGTTGAAAATGCTCTGACATCCATGCGCACAACAGAACATGAGCTCTGTTGTGCACATGGATGTCAAAGCATTTTCATTCTTTTCATAATTCAAATCTCAATTTGTTCATCGAGCACATGTTCTGTTGTGCACATGAATGTCAAAGCATTTTCAACAGTATAGGGGTAGGCGGGGCAATATGGACATCCGGGGCAGAATGGACACCCTCAATATTTTGAATAATGCGAACTTTTTTGAACTTTTAATGAATGGAGAATATAGTCCATTTGTCTAAAACATAGTTTCAGGAAATAAACATTCGAAATTAAAATTATACTTGATTTTACACGAAAAAGTTGCGTCTTCCGTTGTTTGTGCATGAAAATTATAATTTTCACAACATCTAAAATAAGATTTAGAGATTAATTTATTGCAGGTCGATTAAAACCTGATATTTCTAGAAAACATGCAAGTAGTTTTGCTGTATCTACATACTTAACATGTTTATATTTTCTTCTTTATTATATCAAAAATCAAGTTTGGAAATATCACACCAAGCTAAGAACCTTCCCCGGCCCCAACAGTACCCACATACAAAATTTCACACCGATCGGTTCAGTAGTTTCCGAATGCATAGCGGTCAGACAGACAGACAGACAGACAGACAGAAATCCATTTTTTATATATATAGATAAATAAAAATGGAATGGTGTTTGTATGTCACGAATAGGCTCGAGAACGGGTCAACAGATCGACATGATTCTTTCACTGTTGCATTCCGCCAGGGCTCCGACGTGTTCGTACGAAAAAATAATTAGGAAAAGTGACCGGGAAGGCAAGAAAAACGGGAAAATCTGAAATTCCATTTTGAGGGGCATTTTTCTACAGAGTTGCATGTCAAAAAACACAGTAGGCAGGCAGAACGACGTTTGCCGGGACAGCTAGTCTATCGATATATATATATAAAAATGAGTTAGAAATCAGCTAGTCTATCTATATCTATATCTATATATATATAAAAATGAGTTAGAAATCCCTTTGAGGCAACAAAACTCACGAACGGGTGAACCAATCAGGATGGCTCTTGCATGGTTTGATTCGTGTTCGTGATGGCTGTGTTTATATGTATAAAAAGTTACGAAAATCAACTAGGAGAGTAAGAAAATTGATAAATTACTGATTTTTCATGAACTGGGAAGAAAATCAACACGATCTAAAATGGAACCAATCTAGAGTGCGGTGCTATTTTGAGCTCAACAGTTGTCAAACCTCCACAAGACGGCAAGACAACGTTTGCTGGGACAGCTAGTAAGTCATAAATGTAAAAATTTCATTCCATTCGGTTCATTGAATCCGGAGGTATAACAGATCAAAGTTGGCTATCGAATAACTATACCTTTTTCAAGAATCTTTATAACTTCGTACAGAATAGCCCTGTCTTTTCCAAATTTTGACCAGTGATACACAACTAGTTTATCAACTTGCAGTAAAAATTTGAGGATATTTGATGCACTTTTGGAAAAGTTACAGCTAGTTGAACATTTTTTGGGAAGTGAAAATTTTGCCTGTCCCGATCATTTTGTCTATCCCCTGTATGTATGCAACTTTAACTGCCATTCATTTTAACGTATTGTAACATTACATTATGATGTATTCTTATGATTTCTTTTATCAAGGATGCTTGTAGATTTAAAAACCTGTACTACCGGGAATTCTTGATTTAAGCGCAGTTTCGAGTTCGAAAGGAATCGCTCAAGAAACTTCTTGAGTGATTCCTGGCAGAAACTTTCTTCGGTGACTGCCATTTGAACTGTCATTTCTTCGCGACTGCGTACTGCGATGGAAGAAAAACCGGTTTCTTGAGCGATTCAGGCAAGAAATATCCCATGCATCAAGATAGGCTGAGAAATTCCTTCTGATCTGCAAACAGCGCTTTACCTAGAATAAAAAAAAAAAACTGTTGAACACAATACACTGTTCAGCTTAGTTCTTTGAACCTCGTGTTGAAGCTAATCATTGATTGATAACATGACTAGAAATTCTCCAAATGACGGAAAGTTTTATGTCGAATTCGTTTTTGATTCAGTTCCAACCTGGGTTGGAACTGGATGAGATCACAGTTTCAACCCCAACCCGACTTCGGTTTCGCTTGTACTAAAGTTTGTTTGAGTTTGTTTGACGTTTGTTTGTTTACACATTTTCCGCCAATCCAGTTCCAACCCAGGTTCAAAAACGAATTCGACATTAGAATCGAGTAAACCCAATATACTGCGAAATCGGTTGGAAATAGCAAAGATAAGCATTTCAGTTTTATGGGTATCTGGTACCCTTTTGAATTTTACTGGTGTTTTAGATTATGGTAGATCAGATAAAACACTTTTCATTGACTGATCCAAAGAGCAACTTAATTTGAACCTCTCCTGTCCAAACCATAGCTCAGACGACACTGATAAGAACACGCATCCAAACAAATAGTGACGAACAAGTGCGCGGATGCTCACTGATGGATGTGCCAACCTACCTTACGAGAATCTGCCTACTACCAGTATTATACATACGACGGTACAGGACCAAACTGGACTGCATCAGCCATTATACACATTGCAGTCTACGGACCCACCAATAAATTCATGATTGCGTTCGGTTAGGTCTGATGTGTACACTGTACCTATTATAGACCACGTTGATAAGACAAGACGCTTCGCCACACCACCCATTCAACTACGCGTATAGGCGCGCGAAGTTGCTGATTGGCTCAACGGATGGGCCTATGTAGTAGCAGGACGCTAAGCGTCGAGTGGTTTTCATGCTACTGAACGCAACAGAGCATTTCGAAAAGGTTCGTGAAAAAAACGCTCGTGAAAAAACTGGTATTTATCAGCTAAGAAACCAGGATAAGAATGGCACACGGTGTCGAAATCTTGGTTATTATCGAACTTTCATGTACCTCGGATTTTCCTTCGAAAATGTTTATTCGGGCTATTTATTCATAATCATAAGACTAGAAAATATTTCATCGGAGAAATTTTTACCATACATATTGTATGGGCCTTTTTTGGGATAATATAGTATTTATTGAATTTTAGTCCTGTAACGTGGGTAGATCACCTTAGCATGGTGCGTTGCGGTGTAAGATTTACCAAATCAAATTTTGATCTTGGAATTTTCCTGCCTGTAATCAGGCTGTAGTTTGCAAATACTAAAAGGTCAAAATTAGATGCACTTTTTTGATGTTTATGTAATATTTTTGTTTCAATTTTGCTGCTAATGAACGTTTTATTTCAGCAGGATTCAGGTAAATTCATTGTATGATATAATTAATATTGTAAAAATATATCGATCGTATCACTAATATGTAGCTTATTCGGTTAATATTATCCAATATTTCAGATTCTCAACCGAAAAATCAGTTAACTCAAATAAATGCCATTAGGATGACGAGGAAACCAGGACGTATTGGGCAAATAACTTATTCGAAGCAGTCTAATAATGGTGTGTCTGAATGTTGGAGGATAGCGTCAGTTTTGTCGAGAAGTCAGAGATAAGTCTCCAATCTTTGTGTTTTGGTATTTAACCGATGGGAAGGAGACAATCCTCATAACTGTGGTCTAGGGCTGTACTACCGATGAAATCTGTGCGACGTGCTTAATGTTTATGTTTACTTCTTCAGTGGTAACCAGGTAAATGATTAAACCATAACAATTTCTCATACGCTTTTACACCAAGGAAAGCACCCTATTACACCCTATCCAATTGCCCACTCGAGATATCTATGAAGTGGGCCAAGTTCTTGGACATATTCTGAGTAGATATCTAATCAACATTTCCTCCCCATCCCCGCTGATCGTAAGAACCTGGCCAGGTGTCGAGAGTTTGTTAAATAAAAGGTTTGTCAAGTCCCAGGCAACTTTTCTGGCGCATTAAACGTCTCTATTGACAGCCACCCTAGGATGTGTACGGTTGGCTATGCTATGCTACGCTAAAATACAGGGGATAGACAAAATGATTGGGACAGGCAAAATTTTCACTTTCCAAAAAATGTTCAATCAGCTGTAACTTTTCGAAAAGTGCATCAAATATTCTCAAATTTTCACTGTAAGTTAATCAACTAGTTGTGTATCAGTGGACAAAATTTGGAAAAGATCGGGCTATTCTGCACGAAGTTATAAGCATTTTAGGAAGTGGTAGAATTATCCGATAGCCAACTTTGAGCTGTTATATCTCCGGATTCAATGAACCGAATGCAATGAAATTTTGTTCATTTATGACTTATATAATGAGCTCTGAAAAACGTTTGACTTAACTTCAAATTATCAACAAGAGAAAAAGTGGCACAAATGTCCCAAATGGAGAATAACGTGCCTCTGGAGCCGGCCTTCTGATATATAGCATTTTCTTCAATTTTATGATTTTTTAGTAAATTGGTCTATTTTTAATATGCATCCCATTACTTTTTCTATGAATTGCCGTCTATGGTGTTACTTTCTTTCAAAACATATCTGTATTCAAGACAATTAGAGGGAATTTAAGAAAATTTGGTGTTTTGTTAGAAAAATAATCTAATCATTATAATTTTCTTCCGTGTTAAGAATTTTAAGTTAAGTCATAAGTTTTTCAAAGCTCATTATATAAGTAATAAATGATCAAAATTTCATTGCATTTGGTTCATCGAATCCGGAGATATAACAGCCCAAAATTGGCTATCGGATAATTCTACCTTTTTCTAGCATCTTTATAACTTCGTGCAGAATAGTCAGATCTTTTCCTAATTTTGGCCACTAATACACAACTAGTTGATCAACTTACAGTGAAAATTTGAGAATATTTGATGCACTTTTCGAAAAGTTACAGCTATTTCAATTTTTTTGAGAAGGGAAAATTTTGCCTGTCCCGATCATTTTGTCTATCCCCTGTAGTATTTATTGAATTCTAGTATAAGAAATATCCAAAAACTTAGCTAATCAAAATTTCCGCAATAGAATAATTTCAACCTTTATTATATGACGAAAAATCTGAGGTACATGGAAGTTCGATAATAATCAAAATTTTGAAACCGTGGGCATCGTGTGTTGAAATCTCTTGTGAAATCTTCAAAGGAAGGTGGGTCTGAATGTTGTTCTGTCGGTATTCATATAGTTTTTTTCTTTACATACCTAACAGTGTTGAACTTGAACATTTTTATCCGTTGCTGATCGGCTCTCACAAAAAAACAATTTTCTATTCCTGTCACCAACCCCCAAAAACTGAACAAATGGACAGATCTCCTACGTCGGATGGCATACGTGTTTCGTTTCCTTTGACAGATACGTACATATTTCGACCTCAACTTAGTGGAATTAAAAGGAACAGTACTTAACCCGATCTTCTTTTAGCTAAATTGCATTTTTTTTAAATTATGTTGTAAACGATATGTTTCAGCTAAACGGTTTGATTAATAAAGTTGTATATGTCGCTAGGTTTATTAACTTTGCAGAAGTACATAATTGTTCATTTTTCATTTATTTAGTTCACATCAAATTCATGATAATACTGAATCAACAATTTGCCGCCATAATACTCGATTTGCAGCTGCAGCTCTCCATCCTCGGTCACGCCCAACACTCGCCAGATCACGCTCCACCTGGTCCGCCCATCGTGCTCTCTGCGCTCCACGCCTCCTTGTACCAACCGGATGGTTAGCAAACACCAACTTTGCAGGGTTGTTGTCCGGCATTCTTGCAACATGCCCTGCCCACCGTATCCTTCCAGCTTTGGCCACTTTCTACATACTGTGTTCGCCGTAAAGTGCAGCGAGCTCGTGGTTCATCCTTCTCCGCCACACACCGTTCTCCTGCACACCGCCGAAGATCGTCCTTAGCACCCGTCGCTCGAAAACTCCGAGTGCTTGCAGGTCCTCCTCGAGCATCGTCCATGTCTCGTGTCCGTAGAGAACCACCGGTCTTATTAACGTCTTGTACATGGTACATTTGGTGCGGGGGTGAATCTTTTTTGACCGCAGTTTCTTCTGGAGCCCATAGTAGGCACGACTTCCACTGATGATGCGCCTTCGTATTTCACGGCTCACGTTATTGTCAGCCGTTAGCAAGGAACCGAGGTAGACGAATTCTTCTACCACCTCGAAAGTATCCCCGTCTATCGTAACATTGCTGCCAAGGCTTGTCCTGTCTCGCTCAGTCCCACCTACCAGCATGTACTTTGTCTTAGCCGCATTCACCACCAGTCCGACCTTTGCTGCTTCACGTTTCAGGCGGGTGTACTGTTCTGCCACCGTTCCAAATGTTCTGGCAATAATATCCATGTCATCCGCAAAACAGACAAATTGGCTGGATTTCGTGAAGATCGTACCCCGGCTGTTGAGCCCGGCTCGTCGCATAACACCTTCCAGGGCGATGTTGAATAGTAGGCAGGAAAGTCCATCACCTTGTCGTAGTCCCCGTCGAGATTCAAATGAACTGTATAGTTCACCCGAAATCCTTACGCTGTTCTGCACACCGTCCATCGTTGCTCTTATCAGTCTAGTCAGCTTCCCGGGAAAGCTGTTCTCGTCCATAATTTTCCATAGCTCTGTGCGGTCGATACTGTCGTATGCCGCTTTGAAGTCGATGAACAGGTGATGCGTTGGGACCTGGTATTCACGGCATTTCTGGAGGATTTGCCGTACGGTGAAGATCTGGTCCGTTGTCGACCGGCCGTCGATGAAACCGGCTTGGTAACTTCCCACGAACTCATTTACTTTAGGTGAAAGACGACGGAAGATGATCTGGGATAGCACTTTGTAGGCGGCATTCAAAACGGTGATCGCTCGAAAGTTCTCACACATTAATTTGTCGCCTTTCTTGTGGATGGGACAGATTATCCCTTCCTTCCACTCCTCCGGTAGCTGTTCGGTTTCCCAGATCTTGACTACTAACTGGTGCAGACAGGTGGCCAACTTTTCCGGACCCATCTTGATGAGTTCTGCTGCGATACCGTCCTTACCAGCCGCTTTGTTGTTTTTGAGCTGGTGGATGGCATCCTTAACTTCCCTCAGCGTGGGAGTTGGTTCGTTCCCGTCCTCTGCTGCACCAACATAGTCATTTCCTCCGCTGCCTTGGTCCTCCGTGCCTACATTCTCTTCGCCATTCAGGTGCTCGTCATAATTGTCTATATATTGAAATTTCGGAAATCACCCCAAAATCTTTTGTTTTTAATTTTTCTCGAAATAAGAGATTCTTGTATGGAATATTTTAATTTTTCGACAAGTTAAATTTCAAGTTATTAAGGATGTCAAGTTAAAATTTGAAGTCCATCTGTGCACTAGAAGCTGAGATTCAGAACTCTAAACTGGTTCATTTTGTATGAAAATCGACCAGTGCGTACTTTATTCTGTCCAGTACTGTATATTGATCAGGAGGCCGTCAATCCTATAATCCTCACACGGAGCCACCATATCACCTATCTGATTGTATCACCACCTGAATCACACAACGGTAATCAACAAACTTCGACAACCATAATTCCTAATGCTTATAGGCACTATAACCAGTAGGAACTGAAATAAGCCCTGTAAGCCTATATAGAGCCTACAATCTGTAAAGAAGTTTGTCAGTGCTCTCACAGGGCTTGAAGCACATGACGTTTATATCAATCAAAATAGATTTAGACCAAAACAGACTCGAGTCGGTCATGATCAATACATTTTAAACATCCATGTCGGACGGGATTGGCGGAACGGGATCATTTTTGTTGCTGGAATGTTTCTCGTAATGGTGTTGTTAAATAGATAATGGAATCTGGTTATCTTGATTATTCCATTTTTTTCAATCAAGACAAACTCCAGCTCGTTTCCCTCTTCTTCTGAAACGTTTCCCGACCATGTATATAAACATTGCTTCTCCTGCATCAATTCCTACGTGCGTCACCACCAAGCTTACCACTGAATCATCCTCATCCCATATTATTTTCAACCTTCGAAATGCCCAAACTATTTTGTTTTTCATGGTTTAAATACTAGTTTGATCACACCATTCCCATGCTGCATTGGTGGAGCAGATGAGAAAGCCAACGAACTTGGACTTGATCAGGAACCCGGAGGACAACAGCTAGAATCTGGATGAAGTAGCAAAAAAGCAACTTCAATGGAAGCGAAGGAAGTTAGAAAAGAGCAGGAGATAAACAATTTTTTTTTCTTTTTTCTTTGTCTCACTTTTGACAACTTTCGCTCCAGCGACTTGGTACGATATTTTAAAGTTGGCCGTATATCAGCCGAATAATCTTCAAATGTGGCTTTTGAGCACCTCTATAAGAGGATATAGAACCAATTAGCTCTGTTAGCCAGGTTCTACATTCAACTATAGAGCCGACTTAATGCCATTTTTACGGCTTAATGGTTACTTGGGTATCACCAAAACTAACGCTGCCCAAAAAATCTCGTAGTCCACTCTGACTTAACGCCGACCATATGTTGTTTTTTATTTCACGATTTCGGCTCTGTTATTTTATATTGCTGTATGAACCGCCAGTGTTGTTATTATTTTGATTCAAATAGTTAATTTGATACTTCAGATTAATAATGTTTCACAACATATAAAATAAGTTGTGATGAGAAAATTAGACATTCAGAAGTTGTTCCGCTTGCTCCAGCACGTAACAATTTTGAGCTATACCCAGGGTTCGTAATTTTCATGTCAGTGATACGAAAAACGGTATTCTCACGCCAGCAGTAGAGTTTATTTTCACTTTTTTGCATGAGGAACACTTTTCGCTCCCACTACTTTTCTGGAGAGTAATGATAAAAGATCACTGAAAATCACTTCGACCAGCAGATAATTCTTTTTCGTTCATCCAAATTTTCACTTACCAAATTCTCACGAGAAGATTTTCAAAGCAAATTAACAAAATTATGGTCGCCACGGGATTCGAACCTGGAACATGACTAAAATCAAACGCGACACGCGCGCTATAACCACACTACCACGCTAACTACACAGTAGAGGGAACAAATTTGCTCCATAAAAGCTACCATCGTTGTAATGTCGTCTTCTTCTTCTTCTTGGCGTAACGTCCTCACTGGGACAAAGCCTGCTTCTCAGCTTAGTGTTCTATGAGCACTTCCACAGTTATTAACTGAGAGCTTCCTCTGCCAATGACCATTTTGCATGTGTATATCGTGTGGCAGGCACGAAGATACTCTATGCCCAAGGAAGTCAAGGAAATTTCCTTTACGAAAAGATCCTGGACCGACCGGGAATCGAACCCGTCACCCTCAGCATGGTCATGCTGAATACCCGTGCGTTTACCGCCTCGGCTATATGGGCCCTATTGTAATGTCGTCATAGGAGTCAATAAAAGACAACATGATAGAGCAATCGAAGCAATAGAAAATCTCGCAGCTCTAAGAGTGAGTGAATAGTTATTTATGAAACGAGTTGCAAAAAGTTGATTTTTTCAGCACGAGTCGTACCGTACATTTATCCAACGAGGCTTGCCAAGTTGGATAAATACGAAGAGTATTGAAAAAATCGAAATTTTTCAAAGAGCTCCTCGCAAAATTTTATGCAATGATTTTTTTCATTATAGAACTCATTTCAGTTGCATAATGTTCATAATGCAAACTCAAATGAGTTGCATTATGAACATTGTGCAACTATTTTTCATTATGCAACTCACTTCAGTCGCATAATGGACCAGTTCGGAAAAAATGGCTATTATGATACCTAAACGAGTTATACAAAATACAAATTATGATATTGAATTGCATAAAATGTTTTATGCAATTCAGTATCATAATTTACATTTTATATAACTCATTTTGATATCATAATGGCCAATTTTTCCGAACTGGCTCATTATGCAACTGAAATGAGTTGCATAATGAAAAACATTTGTATAATGTTCATAATGCAACTCATTTGAGTTGCATTATGAACATTATGCAACTCAAATGGGTTGCATTATGAAAAAATCATTGCATAAAATTTTGTATGGAACTCGTTGCAAAACTCAATTTTTTCAGCACTCTTCGTATTTATCCAACTCGGCAAGCCTCGTTGGATAAATGTACGACTCGTGCTGAAAAAATCAACTTTTTGCAACTCGTTACATAAATAACTATTATGCAATTCAGTATTATATTTTCAGTTTTATCTGACTCATTTCAGTATAATAATGACCTACTTTTCCGTACAGGCTCATTATGCAACTGAAATGAGTTGCATAATGAAAAATAGATGCATAATGTTCATAATGCAACTCATTTGGGTTGTATTATGAACATTATGCAACTCAAATGGGTTGCATTATGAAAAAAACATTGCATAAAATTTTGTATGCGACTCGTTGCAAAACTCGATTTATTCAGCACTCGTAGTATTTATCCAACTCGGCAAGCCTCGTTGGATAAACAACTCGTGCTGAAAAAATCATCTTTTTGCAACTCATTGCATAAATAACTATTTTCGTTCTCCTCTTCGTAAGCGAGTTTTCGCAAACCAGATTTTCGCTGAAAACTGGCGTGAGGGAGAATTCGAATTTCGCGAGAATGAGTGAGCATTCCGAACGCTGGCTATACTTCAATTTATAGGGCAAAATATACGATTTTCAGCTCTTTTGCCTGCAAGCCATTAAGCATGGGAATTATTTTTGAAGCAGTTAAAAGGTTAAGTTGATGGAATAACATCTAAATTTATAATTTATACAAAACATGTCGTTTCCTCAAATCAAATTATATGTTTCAAGCATTTTATGTTAAAGTAAATTCTCAGTTTGAAAATCAACCATGCGTTGTATTTCAAACGGTATGCACATTGATGTACCAAACAGAATATGCTTTTTTATTCTTCAATCACTGTCCACTGGCACTGCGTGAGCGATTCCAATTGGCACTTACACTTTGTACAGCGCCTTAATGTATCCTATTCTTATACTACTATATCGAACTGGTTGCCTTTGCGCTGCTGTCACTTTTCTACTCTATCCATGGTAGAATGATGAGCACGTGATGTGTGGCTTTTGTTCCTTTAGCCAGTCCGATTTGGGAGTCCATTATGAGTTGCCGTTAGCCGATATCCAGGTTTCCAAGTCCGTTGGAGCATATGCTCTAAAAAGGAGCAGGTACAAGCCGCTCTCGGGGGGAAAGAGCAAGTGACGAAAAATTAAAAGTGCCGGGGCTGGGATCGAACCCATGACCATCCACATATGAAGTGAACGTGTAGCCACTACGCTACGGGCCCCGGCACGACAGAATATGCTTAAAACTACCCGATTGAATTATATAAAACGAAACATTTAGCATAAATCTTCTATTCAAATGTTAATTGACCAAATTGGCCTTTGACTGCTTCAAAAATTAATTGCCATGCCTAATGGCTTGATGTTAAAAAAAAGTTCGAAATCGCATAGTTTGCACTATAAATTGAGATGTAGCAGCTCAAAATTGTGACGTGTTGGAGGAAATCTGAGACCGGATTCGGATTCAGCAGCCTAAAATCTGTCAGATATTCATAAGTTTGTTTCTGAGACAAAAAAATGTTTCGCTGTGAACTTGAAAATAAAAACAAATGAGGTACATGTACATCTTTATGGAATAAAATTACCTCAATCAAACCTATAAGCACAGACAAACAGACGTAACACTCTTAAAAACGGTTCGGCATATGGATTTAACGAATGATTCAAATTTTATTTGATTTTCGCGAATCTTGCGATCGCTGCTAGTGTACACGTTTCTGAATTATGTAAACGAAAACTACAGGCGATTTGTGTAGTAGTATGCGTGTTAAGAGTAACGTTTGTTTGTCTATATACAGACGCGTCAACTTGGTCAAATTATTGGGGGAAAGGAAAGCCTGTTTTTTTTCGGATATTTTGTATGGGAAAATTAAAAAATCGTCAAATATTGAGGGGCAAACCTATGCTGGATGGGCCAAATTTCCCAAATGGAGGAGAACGTGCCTCTGGAGCCGACCTACTGATGCTTGCCCCCCCCCCCCCCCCTAAGTTGGCGCCTATGTACTATTTTTTTTCCTTGTTGGGGACATAATGCCACTGCGACCATTAATTTGATCTATTGTGGCGTCATCCTCTTCATTTTTTTTATTGCCGTATTGCGGATAGTCAGGAGTGACTATCCTCACAGCAAATGGCGTTTGTCCCAATCAGGTACCGCATTTCGTATGAAACTTAGTTCATGTTTGCGATGAGAAGCCCAAATTTCCTGAGGCCCCATTAGGCCCCTTTCCAGAAATCTACAGCGCTTGTGATAAAGTGCTACACACTCGCACAATAAATGCTCAGACGTTTCAGTCTCTAATTTACAAAATCGACATTTATCTTCTTGCAATTTACCAATCAATTTCAGATAGTATTTGCAAGGGCAGTGGCCAGTTATTAGTCCAGTGTAAAGTGTAAGTACTTAGGTCATTTTTGTTCAGGTCTATTAGCCTTAGTGTGTTAATGACGTCTGGTGTGATGAATCGCTTAGATTGACGAGAATCAGTTATGTTCATCCAGTTACGCTTAATTTTAAATTCTTCTAAAATCTTGAATTTCATTTTTAAGGCACTTGGAGCCAATCCAAAAAATGGCTCCGGTCCTATGAATTGAGTGGATGGCCCTTGTTTTGCCAACTGATCAGCCTTTTCATTTCCTTCTATTCCGCGATGCCCAGGAACCCAATACAGATTAACCTTATTGCGACAGGACAATTGCTGCAGTAGCTTCGAGCATTCCAAGACTAGTTTCGAGGTATGCACTTTGGACTTCAAAGCATTCAATGCTGCTTTTCTATCCGAACATATACAAATATTAGCATTTCTATAGCGCCTTTTGAGACATATGTCGGCACATTCCAAAGTAGCATCGACTTCAGCCTAGAAGACAGTAGGCCACCTTCCCAGTGGCAATGAAACGTTGACACAATGGCCAAAAATACCAGCCCCAACCAAATTATCTTGTTTTGAGCCGTCAGTGTAAAAAACAGTTGAACCAGATCGAAAATCTGGCTCCCCTGTTTCCTAATCCTGACGAGTCACATCAGCAACACAAAATAGATGACCAAAAAAGTTACGCTTTATCATGTAATCTTCATTGACCAAATATACTGGGTCGATTTCGAAAGTCTTTAGTATGCTCATATGCCCTCTAAGATTATAATCATTGAAATTTAAGGACCTTCTCATACTTAGACCAATTATAGCAGCTGTTATTTGAATACAATCATGCAATGGCAGAAGATTTAGCATTGCATCCAAAGCTTTTGATGGGGTGCTATGCATTGCCCCAGTTAGTGAAGCTGTTGCAAGCCTTTGTAGCTTGTTTTATTTTGTTTGAGTTGTAACTTGTTTGGTCTTTTCCCACCAAATAATAGAAGCATAAGTAATAATGGGTTTCACAATGGCCATATAAATCCAAAGTATCATCTTCGGCGTCAAGCCCCATTTCCTCCCAAAAGTTCTTTTACAGCCCCAGAAAGCATTTCTAGCTTTTTCTAACTGTTTTCCACATGTTTATGCCAGCAGAGCTTACTATCTAGTACAACTCCTAAAAATTTGACATCTAGAGATAAAGATAGTTTGACATCTCCTAGCTTCAGTTCCGATATAGAGATTTTTCGTCTCCTAGTGAAGGGTACAATCGTTGTTTTTGAGGGATTGATATTCAACCCTTCATTTTTGCACCAAACTAAAGTAAAGCTCAATGCTTCTTGCATTCGATTGAAAACAGTATGATCGAATTTCCCACGGACAATGACAACAATGTCATCCGCAAATCCAACAACTTCAAAACCTTGATGCTGTAGTTTTGTTAGAAGGTCATCAACAATCAGGGACCAGAGGAGGGGTAATATCTCCCCCTTGAGGACAGCCTTGTATAGCTGTTACCTTTACAACTGAATCTCCTAAATATGCTGATATTTCCCTCTTTGACAGCATTTGCTCTATCCAATCGGTTAAACTTCTCGAAAAATTACGTTTCCTCATGGCTCTTTTCATCGATGCAAAGCTAGCGTTGTCAAACGCGCCTTCGACATCTAGAAAGGTTGCCAATAATAATTCCTTACTGTCAAATGTTTTTTCTATTATGCGTTGCGCGAAAATTTTTGAGCGCAAGGGCTCGTATACCTCCGCCAGTACGGTAAATCGTGTTGGTGTTTTCGGCGCAGTATTCTTTGGCCCATTCGCGCACTTATAGAGCTTGCTGACGTTTATTCACCTCTCTCTTTCAAGCATGCAGGCGGGATAGAATTTGTTTTCATCGGGAAACCTTTCCTGATGACAACAAATCCTATTTCGCCTGCATGTTTGAAAGAGAAAGGTGAATAAACGTCAGCAAGCTCTATTGTAAAAGACACCAGAACGATTAAACGTACGAGCGGAGGTCTATTAGCGATTTTGTACCATTTTCGCTCTCTATTTTCTTGCAACGGATAATATTTTAGTTACTAATGAGTGAAGAGCCGATATTGTTGATTTGCCAGTTTTATAGGCAAATTGCGCTCTATTTAATGGTTTATCTTGAAGTATATCTGATTTAATATACTATACAAAATGCATTAATCACATTTTGAACTGTAAAAATTATCACAACGATCACGCTCCGCGATACACGATATGGAAACCTCTGAGCCAGTTATACTCTGAAGCTGACGGACCCACGGTTGCGTCCGGTTTATCACTGTACTGGCGAGCAGTGTGGTAGCCCACCGCGGCGCGTTCGCGAGTCGTTGGGCTCCAGTAGCGCTTACACGGGAGCCTGATAGGTATAATTTAGTTTGTGCGAAAAAGTTAAATTTTCGCTGCCCGTCGGTCCAGCACTTCAGTCACCAACCGAACGTTGAGACGGAAACATCGTGAGAAATTCGCGGCCCCCATAGAAGTGAGAAATATAAACGGATAGTGCCAAGTGATCGTATACCAACCGCTGCATAGTTACTTACAAGAAAAAGAGGCATTTCAAATATCTGAAGGAAAATTGACAAAGTGTATCTCTAGATAGCAATTACGGGCATCACTGTTGCAATTGTAACCTTGTGCCTTATATAGCGCCACGCTGCAACTAAGCTCAATACTGTGTGATATAATAGTTAGTTCCGAGGAAGTCGGTTACAGGTTTCAAGAAAGATAAAAAAAGTGGTGTGAAGAGGAAAATCTGCACAAGCATACAGAAGAACGTACCATAAGCACGAGGGAAAAACCTGGACATAAATCAAACCATTAACTGAAGAAGGAGAGAAGCACCATCATCACCACAACAGGTAAACAACAAGGCTTATTTTGTTATGTGCATTCCTCATTCATGCTGGAGTATAGCGTTTGCTGGATGGTATGCCATCAATGGTAACGATCAATCCAAATATTCGTTGAGCAAAGTCGGAAATGCATCTTTTAGGAAATGTGACCAGAGAAACTGGTTTTATGAGATGATCACTTTTTTTTACCGGGTTATCAATTGCTGTGGATAATGGAATTGTAAACAGTGTTTACCTGAATCAACGCTAATTGATAATCCGCTTCAATTATTGAAATCCGCGACAATTATAAATTGCTCTGAGACAACATGCTGTCACAACATTGTATAAAGGTGTTAAAATTCGCAAATTAATGGGATTTTTTTATTTAATGTGTATCATACATGAATTTGACGCTACACCTGATTCCTTTTTTACTATTGCTTAGTTAATTTTGAGCCAATTGAAATAATTGTTTATGCACGGTGCACTAAAATTCAATTTCATTGTTTCTACAGTGACGTAAAAAAATTAAAAAAAAAAAAAACTAGGTAAATAACATTATTTCAAATATAGATCTTTCTGGTAATTTCTAGTAAAATGAAGTGCTGTACCTATGTATGTTACAATATCAAGCGATTGGTAGGGCAAGTTTCATACAGTGTTGGTAAAAACTCAAATTCTCAAATCTCATAGTTGAGTTATTTCACGCGCGATTTTTGACTCGCCAAACTCACCACCGAAAAAATCATGCATGATTTGACTCATGATTTCACTCATTGCTTTAGGAAAACAGGTGTTCTTAATATTTACATCAATGTTTTTAGGATTGTATGATAGAACAAAAGCAAATCTAGCGTACAACATCATCGAATGCCGTTCAAATTGATTTGGACTCGTTTGACAAGCGAACGAGATTTCGGCGCTTGACTCGCGAGAGCGAGATTTTGCATGAAATTCTCGCACGTGAGAAAACGATTCAGAATCGCGCGCGAGTTTGCTCACGCAGGAGCGGTTCATGAATGTGCTTTGAGTATGAGTTTACCAACACTGGTTTCATATTTGTATGTTAATGTTTATCGAATATAATGGGGTATTTCCCAGATGTTATTTTATTTCGATGATGTTTCGAGGTTAATTGAATCCAAAAACCAGTATATTACATACGGTTTCATTTTTAGGGCTGGAACTACAACACTCGTCATGGGAATATTTGAATGCTAATTTTCTACACTAACTGAGTGAATTCGTCAAGCCTGTATCTCAAATAATCTGGACGCAGATATACGGATCGTTGAACCATTTGTAATCTGAATTTGAACTAGTAAACGGGGGTGAGCTTCTAGTGTTGGCCTGTAGATTGCGCTAGTGGTTGCTTTGTTTACTCTTGGGGGATGAAAAATTCCAAATTTAGTTTCCAAATTCCTAAAGAATTTCGAAAATTCTAAGTTGGGATTCCACTGCCTAATGAAAAATAGGTATGAGAATTAGCAGATTCATGTGATTTTTCATTGTTTAGCATGGAATTGGCTATTTTGTGAGTTGCTCGAGCTGCTGCCGCCAGTAGTTCAAATTAAGATTAAAATTGGTTCAAATTATGATTACGATGGTTCAAATTAAGATTAAAATCATTGTTGATGAAACATAAAATATTTCAATGAAATTCGATGCAAATACAAACTTTTTACCATTTAACAGAAAGCTTATACCCGTGGCTTATACGATTTTGCCGTAGTAAATTATTTCCATGTGGGAGAAAAAATCACTTAAAATTTGCACTGCTTCAGAAAGCCGCAATTTGGTTCAAATTTTGATTACCTACCCTAGTTGAGCTTGAGCTTGCGCTTGAGCTTGATTGACCGCCCATAGATGCTACTCCAGTATCGCCAGACCAGCTACACTCACACAAGGAACCAATGAGATATCTGGCGGGGACTAGCAGGCATCTTCAATGTGTGAGCGTTATTGATCTTCTATTTTTTGGCAATAATACCTCTGCGTCAGCACAAATTCATGCGGATGTCGGAGTGTTGGTAGGACTTGGTTGGCAGAAGGTTCACACATTGGTGCGTGGATACCAGGGGTAAGGTGATAGAATTGTGTGTTTTTATTATTCTTAAGATGTGCGGCACAGTTCGCTTGATTGCATAACTTGTAGGTGTTATCTAATAAGATTTAGACACTGTGCTGTGAACGTTTGGAAGGAAGGGAAACGGCTTTTTCAACCCGTTTCTGTTCTAGCGATGGCTATGAACATGTGAATATAAGTACATGAGTTGTATATGTAGAGAGGAGGGAGAAAGTATATAGAAAGATACAAAGTAGGAGGAAAGGGACGGGCCAGGGATTGAACCCAGCACCTCCTGCATATGAATCAGAAGCGGTAGCCACTAGACCACCAAGCCCGTCAAACTTTCTCAAAAGGTAGTTGATTTACAAAAAAATATGCCTGCAAAATTTCAGGATTCTGAAGATAATACAACAGTGCTGCTCAGTGTTTTGGCTATTACTTCGTTCATAGTGCATCGTTTTTTTTTAAGTTTCGCCGATGCCAACGATGTACATTGAGAGGTTTGTGTTCGAAATTTCAGACATTTCCTATGCCAATTTCAAAAGTTGTAACATTGGCAATCTAAGGTATGCGTTGAACAAAACTCATTTATGCACAACAAAAGTATGCACCAATTTCCATGAAATTTTGCAGATGAAATCAATCTATGTGAAGATGTGATTTCAATTCTAATTCGAGCAATTGCAATGTATCCTTTTATCCAAATTTTCTGGCGCGTTTGCGTGTCCAAATTATTGAGGATACCTTACCTTGATGAAACCTAATTGGCTACAAAGTAACTTTATTCCAGTGCCGAGCGTATGGTTAAGAACCATCTCCGTCGGTCTTGGGCGTTGTTCCTCCACTTTCCCTGAACGTGCAGGTCTTCTTCAACTGTCTGTAGCCAGAGCGTTCACGGCCGCTCATGAAGTCGCCGTCATCCCGCATTATCAGGCGAAGAACTCTTTAAGAGGTCTCAGTTTATGGAACAGATTTGGTATATGAAGCCAAATCTTGTCCTTCCCAGCAGACTTGCTGTTTTTCAGCTTCTTAAGGGTCTCATCCAGTGCTGGTGGTTTCACAGCATGATCGTCATCCACTATGTTTACCCTGTTCCTGGGCGCCCATTCATTGTTACCATTCAACACATTTTCGAGGGGCGTCTTCCACCTGGTGCTAACATTGTTTTGTCTGTCAGGAAATTACCTTCTTCACAGATAAACATACGTAACTTGTGGTGGAAATTCATTAAAACTTATGCTGGATGTCTTTTTCATGAACACGCTGCCATCTATTGTCAGAATCGCGAGAGACTGTCGGGCATGGTGGATTGCCGTTTGACGATTGCACAATGCACAATGGTCCACGAAACAGATTTACGAGGAAAGATGCATTCATTGCCTTCAAATGATTTTCTAGATTAATATGGTCTTCTACAAAGTTGTTCCTAAAAATAAGGCCCTCTTTTCAATATATGTATATTAAAATTAGGGTGGTCCATATTTTCAAAGAAATTGGGAACCAAATTTTTTTATTTGCAAGAATAACTACATACATTCTTCGTGATAGTTGTAGATCTATTAATTTTGAAAAAGTTTGCTGAAGACACTTTTTATGTAGCTTTAAAATTGATCGATCTAGAGGTATTTTTTGAATAATCTTAGGATGATTCAAGAAAAATCGGTTTTCGTGCGCTGAGATGGTCGTTATCTCTTTTGGTTCAAAAGTTACAGGCATTTTTCTTAAAAAATCATAGTTTTTTAAAACGATGTTATGACGGGTTGGGGCAAACATAAAAAATATCTTTTGCCCGCATTCAAAAGAAGAAATGTTGTTATAAAACATATCAAAAAATTAGAGGGATGTTATTTTTGTAACTCAAGTGAAAAATACCTATTTTTTCTAGAAAATCATCAATATTTTTTGAACGGAATGACGTAGCAACATTCTCAGCGCACAAAAATGTGCGTTTTTTATAGTTCTAAAAATGGTTCTTAGACAACTTTGATGAGATATTTGAAACAAAAAAGATAAAGCATTTAAACTGTTTTGACCAAATTTGGACCATTTTCCCATAGTTTTCATAGGGTGACGCTAGAACAAATCGTAGCTACGGAAGTGCGTTTGGAAAATATGCGGCAAGTGATATTTTGATTTGTTTTGCTGTGAGGTGCCGGGAATTGACGCGGGTGCCTACTGCCCAAGTAGTTCGAAACCCGATATATTGTAGCCGCCGTTTCATGGATAAACGGTAAACGGTTGATACACCGGATCTATTGGTCTCTCCTATCTTCTCGTCTCCGGCTGACAAGCGTTGTATGTATATTGAAACGTATGGTTCTGTTGTTTCTTGAACTCATAAGTCTGGATAACCGTCCCATTGATCACAAGATATTTAATGATCCAAGTCAATGTCCCGACCTCAGTAGGGCGTCACATCTTTGATGTTCGAAAAATGTAGCTTAATATCTCAAAAATTTATGTTGTAACATGTACATGAAGATGAATTTTTTTAGCCGTTATTTTGAATATTATCATTAAATCGCGTTTTTTGCTGTGTTCGCAACTACCGATTTCAATTCTGAACTTATCATTAGGAATCTGAGAGTCTAAGCTTTTCAAAATATTCAAATATTTAGGTCAGCATTGACCGCAACAATGAGAAATCGATGAAAACGTGAGTGAATCTCCCATTATTTCATACCTACTTTTTGTTACAATCGCCACTCGCATATACGCGATTCCGTCGATCCCGTTATCGCACGATCAGATGCGCGCTTGAGAACGCATGTCAAACTGGAAGACTCGCTCATATTTTCATGTTTGTGAATGTCATGAATGTTTTGTAAAGCTCAGACTCTCAGCTTTCTAATAATGAGTTTAGAATTGAAATCGGTGGTCGCGAACACAGCGAAAATCGCGGATAAGAGTAAAATCAACCCATTAAATCTCTGTAAGCTGACAGTATAAAATTTCACCCGAAAGCTAGTTTAAACAAATTATCGGTTTCGTTCTTAGTAAATTCATTATCACATTTACGATAAACAGCGGACCACCTAAAAAGCACAAGAATTCTGTTTCGCGGTATGACAAAAAGAAAAGTCTTCCAATTAACACCACTATAGATAATTACTGTCATGTGTGGTGACATGCAATGTGAAAAATGCAACAATGCTTTTTGGTAAACAAAAATAACATAGAGTATGATGTTTCAAGTTATGCCATTCACATTTTTATTTCAAAAATTGCATCAAGTGAATAAAATAATCCAGACACGTCCACAGTTATCAACTGAGAACTTCCTCGGCCAATGACCTTTGTCAATGTATATCGTGTGGCAGGCACGAAAATACTCTTTACGAAAAGTTCCTGGACCGACCGGGAATCGAACCCGCCAACCTCAGCACAGCCTTGCTGAATACCCATGCGCTCACCGCATCGGCTATATGGACTATGTGGGGTGGGGTTTCACAAACTTGTAGTAATCCAAAAATTCAGGCCAAACATGTCTAAAGGTCCAATCTGCAGAAGAGAGGCTCTCTTTGGTTTCCCTCTCTTTCGTTAATATCTCAGCTGTTTATTTGTATTATGATTGTCTCCTTGCATTGAACGATGGTCAAAACAATCGTCTTTTGATTTGTACTACAAAAATAGTTGAAAAGTGTACCATTGCATTGTAATAATTGAAAGAGAAAGTGAACAAAGAGAGCCTCTCAATTGCAGATAGGACTTATTGAAATGTTTATAGAAACACACATCCACCGTTGATTAGTCTCGCAAGGAGCGTGATATTCACAATATTCAAATCTCCAAGTCACGTGATATTCGTGATTGCAGGGGTCCGCTTAATGCTGCAATCTGTACTCATTATCAAGAATCATTTGCCAACAGTCAAACATGATGCAGTTTCCCTAATTGTAAACATTAGGCATCAATGTGATCTGATTTGGTCCTTAGTACCTACTGTTAATTGTCTACCCCCTAGTCGGATTCACTCCTCGCGCGTTGCATTTTTAGCTCTACCAAAGCAAAGTGGATTGTTTTGATACCACGTATTCTTTAATTGGTTGTACTACAAGAGCACTAATGCTTTGCGCTTATAATTCCAACGATTGATGGCCACTTGATGATACATCCCTCGTTAAGAAGCGAATAAACAAACTTGGAGCATCCATTCGAAGGCAAGGCTTTTGAGCTTCTTGTTTTCTGCTGAATTGATAACGCGGCCAGAGTACTTGCTCAATGGGGCTACCTCATTGGTTGTCAAGACCGTAAATTACTTTCCAATCGGGGAATCCCTCAGATTATTATACGTAATTTAAAAAATCCTGCTTCGTTATTTATGCATTTTCTAGGAAACAACAAAGATAGGAGATGGTAAAAATTTAATTCTCAGAAAAAATATGAATAATAATAAATAATTATAATTTAATATATTATAATTAAAATAAATTCACATTATAAGCGTTGTAGGGCTAATTACTCTAATTATTCTTAGATTTTTAACGAGGGATTGTAATTAGTTCAATTTAGATTATATTGCTATTTTTTGTTTTGTTTTTAACTTATATAGTCATAAATAGCGTCATATGTGTATTACTTATTACCTACATGGAGGTATTACTTCCATATTGTTATTGTATCTTATTATAAATTAAGGTCATGATTGTAATCAGTGGTTTAGTAATTCAGAGCTGGGACATTCAGAGTGAGAATGAATGCATTGCGATAATATCCATAATGGGTAATCCTCACCGAAACTAGGTCGCCGTTTGCATAAAGTCTGGAATTTAATTTTTTTGCTTATTTGCTAGAATATGTTAAAAGATGGTGAAAACCATTTTGATTATGTTGAATTGATGTACCACTCGCTTGCCAAGGAACTAACAAGGTGACAATAATGACGATTTGGTTTATCAAATTGTGCCTAAGCTATCGTTGGCAGTTATCTTGGATTTGACTGCCTCTTTGAATTTTATCAATAAATCGCGATTTTCGCTATGTTCGCAACCACCGATTGTAAATATGAATTCATCATTAGAAAGTCTAAGAAGCTTTTCATGACATTAAATATTTAGGTAAGCATAAACCGCAACAATAAGATATCGATGAAAGCGTGCGGCTAGCTTCCATTGACCAAGAGAAAAAAAATTGATTAACAAAAATTGATTAGGAACGTAGGCCAACATTTGACCAAACAAACCTCTTAAAATGTATTGAGTAAATACAAGAAAAATATAGTTCAAGTTTGCATTCGAATGATTTCGGTTCATATACTGTCAATTATTTTAACAATATGAAACGAGCTCACTGATAAATATCCATCAAAGTGTCCAGAGACTATGGGATCCTAACTGACACGGATAAGAGAGGCATCTTACCACTGACTGGTATTACCGCAGCGAGACGAAAATGAGTCTAGTGCATTACTTTTACTCATCCTGGCATTACCGCTCGTTCACCGCTTCTGCTATACACGCAACTAAAAACCCTTAGACCGTTCGCAATGCTGTTTTATTTTATATGGCGAGTTTTAAAATTTCTAAAACTCGCCATACAAAATAAAACAGCATTGCGAACGGCCTTAGGAAGTTCATAAGATTTTTTCCATAATTGAACTATATGAATGACATGACGAACATCTTATGAAAATAATTTATCCTTATGGCATCCATGAGAATGAGTTATGGCAAAAAATCATAAGGTATTTTGATGAACTTCGTTAGTTTTTTTCGCTGAGTATGTGTATGGTCCTTTAAAATGTGCACATTGGAATGAACAATTTTAAGAAAAAAAAAAGAACATGATAATAGTTATAAACAAATATAGGGTATTGGTTCCCTTATTAAGCATGTGGCTCCCATTTTCATCCCACGAAAAACAAAGGATTGAAGCGCTGTTTGTTTTGTTTCTTATTTTTGTATTTTTTGTTAGAAGTGAGCACCCATGAAAACAAAAAGAACGGAGCCAATCGGTGCCGTAATCGCTGGTTTTCGAATAGGATGAAAATGGGAGCATGAGATTACTGATGGCACACATACCCTACATATTTTAATAAATAAAAAATAAAGTTTAGAGCGGAAACGAAAAACAAAAACATAGAGTTATTTTAATCATGTCTATTATTGTCTCTTGTTTTCAGCGCACAATAAATATCAATAAAAACAACACGAACGGTATTCGCCATTCTTGTTTTTCTGTTACCGTACTGCAAAACTCCTAGCGCAGGACTACCACATAAAAACAATCATGACGTCAGTGATGCTTATCGAGGACGCCGCTAACAACAACAACAGCAATAAAATCGCCAATAATGAGCTGGCCAGCGACCATTACCTCCGCGAGCTCACCAAGACATTCACCGGGATCGAGAAACCACTGAAGAACGCTCCGACTTGCGCGACGCTAACGGACCTTATCAGCGCTTTGCACGAAGCCTTCGCCTCCGACCGCGTCAACATCGAGTTTGTAAATCATCTCATGCTCAGCTATCAGTCCAACCCCTCCGAATGGCGAAAGTTTGCCAAGTTCGACCGTTTCAGGTAAGCTGCCTCCACGTGGTTGAGAAGTTATATAGGGTAGGGTGTTCCTTGTTTGAATTTGACTCATGGTTCGGCTCAGAACACGACCGTCGATGTGCTTCAAGGTCTGCGAAGAACTTGATTAAACATTCTAATCTCATCTACATTTGGCTTGTAGATTAGGCCTCCGTCAAACAAATCCAACAGAATTGATGTGTATCAATGATCACATCCTAACGTTCAGTGCATCATATTTATTTACATATGCTTACACCTGCTTAAAAATGATGACTTGTTTTGACAACATTTGACAGTTGTTAAGAGTAGATTAGGAAGTATACATCAGATTGCACACTAGTGGGCTGTTACGTATAAAAGGAATATTAGTATTTCATACTAAAAGGTCAACTTTGATATTCAGAAACATTGTTTCCTGAAGGAGTACATACGTAAATTTGTTTAACCGTCTAATGGATACCTGGGGTCCATTGGACCCCAGAGCCACTTTGAAGTGGTCGCAAAAAAGTTTGGATTGACATATCGGCCCCATTTTTACAGGACCTTCAAACTACACCACGATGAGTTATTTGTGCAAAAATACCAATACTTACATACATGGCTACTATGGATTACACAGCGCAACATTTTTTTTGTCTCAAGAGCAAACTTATGTGTCTCTGACAGATTTTAGGCCACTGAATCCGAGTCCGGGTTCAGATTTGCTCCAGCACGTCACAATTTTGAGCTATACCTCAATTTATAGGGCAAAATATGCGATTTTGGACTTTTTTGACTGCAAGCATGGAAGTATATTTCTTATGCAATCAAAAGATAAATTGTTCAATTAACATCTAATTTAATGCCTCATGCAAAATATTCCGTTTTACCAAATCAAATTTGATAGATTTCGGATTCGGCGGCCCCAAATTTGTCAGAGACACATAAGTTTGCTCTTGAGACAGACCAAAAGTTTATTTTTGTTACGCTGTGTTATATTCGATGTCAAAGTGGAACTGTGCGACTATGTACCCCTGGGGTCCTTTGGACCCCACGGCACGAATGATTGTATCTTTTGATCGTGACTTCCTAGAATGATGCAGTCTTCGAAAAAATTGTTCAATAGACCCATGGGCGAAACAACGATTTTTGCCAGGGGGTGCGCTACAAACTAATATTCATTAGTTCATCCATTCATCTATGAATGATGTCTCACCAGCAATGCATTCATATTCTAGGGGGTGCCTGGCAACCCCAGCACCCCGGTAATTTCGCCTATGAATAGACGCCAAGGGCAATCTTTTGATGAATATTTTTTTCGAAATTAGTCCAGTAGATGGCACTAGTGTGTATTCAAAAAGATATATTTAGCTTGAATATCTTGATATTTTGAATGTGTAGAATGTTTGTATCTTCACAGTTAAAAATAATAAGGTTTACACGTCATGTAAACTTTATTTTAGTCGTGCAAACTTTCAGTTACGATGGTTTACATGATATTCAATGTAAATTTGTGTCATATGACATGTAAAAACTCTGAGTCATGCTGAATTACATGACATATAATGGAAGATATAATATTTCATGAGATTTACATGACATGTCATGTAAACTTCTGTGAAATCCCACGCTCCAATTATGTGCATTATATGTCACAGAAATTTACACTGTCTTTTCGATATGTGTTCGGCAAAAGTGTTCAATACATCAAGAACTAGGGTATCGAACTACTTGGGCACTCCCGTCAATTCCCGGCACCTCACAGCAAAACAAATCAAAATATCACTTGCCGCATATTTTCCAAACTCACTTTCGTAGGTAATCATCTCCCGCAACATTTCCGCAACGATATCCACAGTCAATAATATACACGTTCACTCTCAAGTCGCACAAGTGCTTAAAACAACTTTTACACGCAGACAGGTGCACTTCACCAGCACAAAGCTGGGTGCCGAAGTGATTTCTCATTTGATTTTGCTGGAAGTTCGACACTGGTGCCGAAAATTGGTACCGTAAACCGGGGTCAAATTGATCTTCGGGTCGAAATTGATCAGACGTTTTTCGGATAAAAAAAGCCAAATCTGACAGGAGAAGGCCTACTTTCCCACACCAAATAAGCAGTGCTGTAATGGTTCATTACAGCACTGATTTGCGTTGCGTAATGAACCATTACAGCACTGTTTTCAGTTTTGATCAACCTCTTGATGCTTTCTGGACGCAGTTTTGAAAATGATGTGACAACTGTTCAGTATAACCTGCTAAGATCATACTTTTTTAAACATGGCCATGGGCATCAGTGTGTAGTTTGATGAACAAGTTTTGTAAAAACTATCCTCAAGCGGCAATTTATGAAATTGCAAAAAAAACGTTGTACTATTAATATATTTCTGCAAGCTGGCGCTAATAAAAGCATATCCGCCCAGCATCCTAGGGGTTGTTCATAAACCACGTAGACAAAATTTGGGCATCTCAGACACCCCACAGTGGGAAAAAATATGTATAAAACGCGAATAAATTCTATATCTCTGCTCGGAGTGGATGGGTTCGAATGAATTTTTGACACGAACTGCCAAAATCTCTATAGTTTCAGATAAGCAGAGTGTCATTCGCCGCACGATGCTGAAAATCGGTGTATTGGGCCCATTTTACCCCACTATCTCCCTTTTTCACCTTTTCCGAAAAATCCTGAATTGCAAAATAAATTATTTATTTAATTCGTGTTTGAGTAAAAACTTCCTTAGTATCGAATGAAGCTGATTTTGCTCACCGCACGGCCTTAAAAATTGAATTATCTTCAAATAATCCCGATATCCCCTATTTCTTTGAAATTTCGCCCGGAGTAGAACGCAATCCTTAAGAACAGGACCAACCCTCTGTCAAATTGCGATGCTATGAAAGTTTTTACACAAATACGAGTTAAATTAAGCAATTTATTTTGTACGCCAGTCGGGAATAGATGAGGATTTTCTCGAAATGGTGTATGTGAGAGAGAGAGTGGGGTAAAACGAGCTAAATACTCTGATTTTCAGCATCGTGCGGCGAATGACACCCTCCTTATCTGAAACTGTAGAGATTTTGGTAGTTCGTGTCAAAAATTAATTCGAATCCATCCACTCCGAGCAGCGATATAGAATTTATTCGCGTTTTATGCATATTTTTTCCCACTGTGACCCCCTCACCTCTCCCTCGTAGACTTTCGGCCAAACAAAAAATTTGAAATTTGTATGGAGCGTAGACTTTGGCCAGACCCCCCATCTCCCTAAAAAGTCTACGTGGTTTATGAATGACCCCCTAGATACATCGAGGGAAAATCGTCCTTAAATAAGGAAACTTCTTTTTAGGTGAATGTCTTGATACATTATATTTACGAACTATGTTAACAATACCAATACTTCCTATCAGGTGAAGCAAATATAGCTGCAAACGGGGGGATCAACACTAGTTTTGCCAAGCCGAAAACCCCCAAAAAAGTCGAAAAAACCCGGTCAACCCACAAAACTGTTGCGAGTTCTAGCGACTTTTTTGAGCTTTTTTTGAGGTTTTTTGGCTTGGCAAAACTAGTGTCGCTCCCCTTGGCTGCAAATAAGGACTGTTCATTAAAGAAAGTAGACATCTGTTTACCAATAGTTTAGAGTTAAAACTAAACAAACGGAAAAAGTAATAAATTTCGAACGATAAGTCGTATTAGCTTTGCGACTAGCAGATTAATTCTGCACAAATGGTGTCCCAAAAAGTTGTCGTTTCGAGAATAGGCTTACTAATACACTTCCGGGACAGCAATTTTTTAACGCTAAGCAGGGGACAGATGTGCCGGATGACGTAGGGTACATCAGAACTGAAAAATTTGGGAAAAAGTTTTGGTGTGGCAAGCCAATTCTTCATGTGGCTTAAATAGTTCTTCGTATTTCACAACGGGAACAATCAACGGTAAAAATAATAGAAAGGAATGCATCAAAAAACGACTTCTACCCATCTACCGAAAACATACGGATCCTCTTTTGTTTTGGGCGGATCTGGCATCCGCTCATTACGCTTCTTCTACACTAGAGATGCTCAAGACTGAAAAATACGATTTTGTCGAGAAATGGCAAAATCCACAAAACTTCTCTGAACAGCATTCTGTGGAAAGATACTGGACAATAATTAAGCGGCATCTCAAGAAAGATGAAAGAGAAGCAAGCTCTGTTAATTGCTTCAAAAAAATTAAGTCTGCGGCACAACGAAAAGTTACGGAGAAAGTTGTGCAGAATCTAATGGGAGGTATCAAGAGGAAAGTCCGAGCGTTCTTCAGAAATGCCAAGAAAATGTTCAATCTCACGTGAATTCGGCCACATGTATGTTGATTGTCATTTATAAAAAAATAAACTTATGAATTTGTTCGAAAATACATATTTTCTATTGAAAAACAGGTGTCCACTTTCTTTAATGAACAGTCCTTATAACAAATGGATAAGACTTTTGAACCATTTTTCAAAAACTCTTCATACATTTGTGATGTTGATACCTCGATCAAGAGAAAATATTCGAAGTTGATGTCTTTAGCAGAATTATTCATATGAATGTTCAATAATCTCTAATTTTAAATTACCTCACTGCTTCACTGCTTTTCAATATGATTGCAGGTATTCTTCGATATAACGTACCCTCGATATAGCGTACCCTCGATATAGCGAATTCGATATAACGTACATTTTGCTTCGATATAACGTACAATATTGAAATTTTTTATTTTTCCCGCGAATAACTCTTAGATAAACTACTAAATCACTCAAATCAATGTTTTGTTGCAGCATTAGCCTTGTTATCCAGAATTAGCGCGATTTGGGGAAAAAAATAGTGTACGTTATATCGAAGCAAAATGTACGTTATATCGAAGCACAAAAAACGAAATGACTTTTTCGTCAAAACTCAAGTTTTTCATTATTGGTTTTGTGGATTTCACCGAAATCATTATTTGGGATTAATTTCACGTCGAATACATCAATACTAGCATAAAAATATAAAATTTTTCTCTGCTTCGATATAACGTACACTTCGATATAACGTACAAAGAGAAAACTTTTTTGTACGTTATATCGAAGAGTACCTGTATTTCGCCAATATCTCAGTCCAACGAAAAAATATAATTTTGATGGTTTTTGCAAAGATGTTCGTCTGTCCAAGCGTTGCCCGATGATGAAGTTAAGTTAGTTGGAAGTTGATTTGAAAAAAATAGCCTGGTTATAAATTGCCTCACTTGATCCCTTTCAGAATTTCTTCAGGTATTTTTCTACAATTTTTTCAGGGATCCAGAAATTCCTTAAGAATTTCCTCAGGATGCCTTTAAGCATGTTCCAGTAATTGCTTCAGGGGTTCAACAGAATTGCCTCACATAATTCCATCGTTTATATGCGGATGGTCATGGGTTTGATTCCCAGCCCCGGCACTTGCAATTTTTCGTCAGTTGCTTTTCCCCCGAGAGCAACTGACCCTCTTCTGAGCCCCATGGCTCGAACGAACCCGGATATCTGGACATTAGGCCGTCCCTTATTTTGCAAAATTTAGAAATGTTATAAGTTCGTTAGTGGAAAATGATCGTTTTAGCTAAAAAATGATCGTGTCAAAATTTGAAGTCCGTATCTCAAGGCTAAGTGGTCCCTCAAGGGGCCTAAAGTTGTCAAAAATTGTATGGGATCAAAAAAACATGAAATTTTTTTCGACAAAACAAATACGCTATTCCACTAAAACCGGTGATTTTAGGACCCTTAAGGGCCAAAAATGTGCTTAGATTTGCGATATCTCTACTCGTTTCTAAGATATTGACAAAAAACAACTGAGAAATCAGCATTTTTGACCATTTTTTTAGATTCCAAAGGAAACTTACCCTATTTTGTTCAATAACTCAAAAACGAGTAGAGATATCGCAAATCTAAGCACATTTTTGGCCCTTTAGGGTCCCAAAATCACCGATTTAGTAGAATAGCGTATTTTTTTGTCGAAAAAAATTTCATGTTTTTTTGGTCCCATACAATTTTTGACAACTTTAGGCCCTTTGAGGGACCACTTAGCCTTGAGCTACGGACTTCAAATTTTGACACGATCATTTTTTAGCTAAAACGATCATTTTCCACTAACGAACTTATAACATTTCTAAATTTTGCAAAATAAGGGACGGCCTACTGGACATCGGCGAACTGCTACTCATAATGGACCCCCAATCGGACTGGAAAGGAACAACTGCCATCCATCATCATCCTTGTGCTCATCATTCTACTAGGTATAAAGTAGAAATAGTGAAAGCAGCAGAAAGGCAACCAGTTCGATAAAGTAGAATAGAATCTAGGCACTGTACAAAATGTAAGTGCAGCTGTCAATTGAAATTGCTCACGTAGTGCCCCAGTGGACAATAGAGCTGTAAATTAGGTTAAGTGATTAAGAATAAAAATTCCATCGTTAATTGCACCAGGCATTTCCGTAATCAACAGGAATTCCTTCCGGAATTTCTGAAAGTACGTCTCTCGGGATTTTTTCACAGGGATTCTTCTAGTGATTCTTTCCAATGTACCTTCAGGACTTTATCTAGTAAATCCATGTTGGATTCCTCCGCTATCTTTTGTTGTAGGAACTCAACCAGCGATTCAACTAGGAATTCATAGAAGGATTGTTCCTCCAGAAATTCTTCCCGGTTTTCATCCAGTCCTTTACTAATCAAACAACTTTGCCGAAGACACCAACTTCCTAAGTAATCAGAATCTTGTGATAAATGAGATGTTAATTGTATCAGTGTTACGTCTGTTTGTGATGTTTTTTGGGATCATTCATATAATACGTAACAAAAAACCCAAGAAACCCCACGAAACAACAATGGGAAATTTTGAAATTTTGCAAAAAGCATAACACAGCGCTAGATCCCCTTGTTCCCCTAGTGTTACGTAATATATGAACGAGCCCTTCTGGGCCGCTGGGCATATATGTCTGTCCACCTACAGCAGTGCGATTAATCCTATTGTTGCATATTGTTCGCTTGCTTAGGTAAGGTACGTTTCATCTTATTGATTAGGGGCATTATGGAATGCTCTCTAGCGCCACCTGGCGGAAATTTCCCGAACTAAATTGTTCATCACTAGATAGGCCTTGATTTACCTAGCATCTTTGCTAAAAACATCACTCTTTTAAAAAGTAAGGATCACGAGATACGCAAGGGCCCCAAAACAGACCTTTATTTAAGGTACCCTTTTGAGGGTAAGGAAATGGTAATTATTTTACAATAATTTTAAATGATATGCAAGCTAATTTATAAATTTGCCATTGAAACCAAACTAGTAATGAGACATTGGGCGTGGTTCAAGAATGAACTCGATCATTATTGCTCTGTTCTTAGTATGACGGAAATTAGACAAAAAACAATAACGTGCCTCTGGAGCCGGCCTTCTGATCGTACCCTATAGGGCCCCGGTTTTGAACTCAATCGTTTTAAGTAACACCTCCCAACGACACAAGTTTGCGAAAATGATTAGAATTTGTTACGTCCAAGGCTACGCCCAGTGAATCAAAATTCAATCATCGCGCAACAATAATGATAATGTCGCAACCTGTATTTGTTGCGACAATCCACCCAATGCGACATAAGATTGTCCCAACTTGAAAATAATAGGATTAACATCGTACATCACGAGTTTAGAGATTTTTAAACCTTGCATTGCGATTTTCGAACGGTAATGTCGGGTCGGTAAACACTGTAACTCTGGTGAAGCTCGATCATCAAAAAGTTTTGACTTTGGGTTAGTAATAATTGATTATTCACGAGTTGAAAAGTACACAACAAATTCAGCTTCCGTTTTGTCTGCAACAAAAAATTTCGAGATCATGTCATTATCTGTTACCAGTAGGGATAAAGAGTTATCGTCGCGCCTTCTTTGTTGCTTGTTTTGTGCCTCTTTTGTCTGACAATTCTCTTCACTGGCTACGCCTCTTTCTGTTAGTTATGATTACCGATAAAAAACGAATGATTTCTGTTCACTATCTTATGAAGGCAAAGTCTATTTAGCATTCAGTTAAGATTAGATGTGAATGATTTTTTATTGACCCCAATGGCGGATCCTTTGTCTCCGAGATATACATCAGCTAGCTTCGCCATACTCAAAACATGCCTGACTGATTGATTTGCTATTTATTTGCCTGGTGGAAAGCATCAAAACACCTCAATCGCGCACCTGTTATCTGTATCTCCACGGAGAGAAAATATTACACCTCAACGCGTCCGCGTGTATTAAGCAAAGTAATGCCCCCCGCGATGACAAGTGTGGCTCGGAAACAGTCAGTGCGAGCGCAGTCGATTTATCTTGGAATTGCTCCTTTGTAATCCCGTTGATAACAAAGCTCATTCTTCCATATCAATTCCGCGACAGTTGGAGTGAGCCGGTGAGCGCCCTCTTAGTTAGGCAGGAGAAAAGTGAACAATCGACACTACCGGGGTAACCCCCATACTTGGGAGGTGGAATGCATTTAAAAAGGAATTTGCCACATTTCATTAGGGCAGCAGAAATAGTATCTTCTACTTTGAGAGAGCATGAAGTAGAAAAACGATCTGAAACACGCCACAAATAACTGCACATCAAATAATCTATATGCTTGATACATCCTTCTACTGTAGAGTGGCTTAGCGCCAATAAACGGATTTAAGTTGGATGTGGACAACTTATTTTTGCATACTTTTACTCCTCCCTTTTGACCTAGAGGGTGGTTTTTAAAATTAAAACATTTTTATCAATGTGATATATTTTTATGAAAATTACCTAAAACTCCTTGTTTGGGTTGTAGCCTTAAACAGCTGTAACGTAACTCCTGGTTATCCAAAACGTCCTTAAGTTTTGAACTTAGTCTACTGAATACAAATAATAAGTCTTCAAAGATATTTCGGCGCGTGTCAGAGGCGTTACGCAGGCGTTTTCGGTGCTTCGGATCTCAGGTGCGTTACATAGGGCCGACGAGAATTTAAGGTGATTTCGGAATTTAAGGGCATTTCAAGAAGTTTTAGAGGAATTTTGGTGGGTTTTGGAGGCGTTACGGAGGTGTCTTCTATGGTTTCAGAGGGTCTTAGGTGCATGACATGGAGTCCGAGAGGATATTTAGGAATTTCTGAGGTATTTCAGCAAGATTCTTAGGATTTTTGGTGGGTTTTAGAGGCGTTACTTAGAAGTTTTCGGTGCTTTCGGAATTACATTGGGTCCGTGGTGTTTTAGAGGGATTTCAAAGCAGTTTCAGGAAATCTCAGAGGACCTCTCAACGAAAACCTTTGAAACGCCTCTGAAACCACTACAATTTTATTGAAATGTCCCTCAAATCCTCGTACCGTCGTGCGGGGCTACTTTTGAAATGTGGGGCTACTTTGGACACTTTTGACCATTTTTTTTTTCCTCCCCTGTTGGGGAATTTAAGCCACTGCGTCCAATAAGCTGAACTTTTGTGGCATTTTGTGTCGTGCGGGGCTACTTTTGAAATGTGGGGCTACTTTGGACACTTTTGACCATATATTCTTTGGATTCAAAATATGGTTCAAATCTGATTGATGTCCTTGGAACTATTACGAAGCAATATTTTCCCCTGCATCAGGATGAAATTATTTTTCAAACAGACCCTTCATTACTTGTCAGGACGAGAAAAACATCGAATAAACCAAAAAATGTATATCACGTAACAGAACAGTTGCTCTCTAAACATTGTTTCTACAGTTCATAAATTCATTCAAGATATGTCAACGTAGCATGTACAATAAAATTGTTGTGTCGTTATACATTATAAATGACCGTTTCAACCAAATAAATGATTGATTATCCCTTTTTTAAGGTCTGTATTACAATAAGGTACACCGGGGCAAGTTGAAACCTATTTCAAAACTTCGCTTTCATCTTGCCCCACCCGTTTCAACTTGCCCCGGTGTACCTTATCACGCTGTTCATAATACTTAAGGCAGCAAAGTGTAGAATTAGCATAAGTTAAAATACACAGAAATAAAAATTTAAAAAAACCTAAGGCAGCATAGAACCATCTAAAAACGCCAATATTTATTGAAATCATTTATGATATAGTGCGCTCGCGCTGTATACGACTAGCAAGGTTTTCTGGTAGTGTCCGGTTCTATGTGAGATCACTGAGATGTGTCCAATTGGTGTATGAACAACTTTTTTGTTTATTGATGGATCTAGTTCAAATTTTGCATACATCCTATATACATAGTCACATTTATTATGTGTAAAAATTGTGGAAATCCATTTAGTACTCTGGGAGTTATAATGTCATAAAGTTGAAAAAACATGAAAAAGTGTAAAAACCCGGGTAGAGGAAAAGAGCTCAATTATAGCATATTTTGATATTGAGATTAAAACGTGAAATTGGTTTGATTGATATAAGAGATAAAAGATTTAAAAATAATATCAAAATTTACTTCTGGAACATCATCATCAGATCATATTTAGATCTTGTGAGATCTAACCAATAGCAGCGAGCTATTCATTTGATCTTGAAATATCACATTTTGATCTTGTTCAGATGTTCCAGGAACATTTTTTAGATATTATTTTCAGATCTTTTATCTCTATTATCAATCAAACCAATATCTTGTTTTGATCGTTGGTACCTCACCTCTACCCGAGAAGACGGTAATCCATTTGAAATGCCTCTGAACACCCAAGATGTTCCTGAAACCCCGATGAGAGGACCCTACCTGAAATGCCTCAAAACGCCCATGAAAACTCCGTAATCCCATTAAAACACCCTTGAAACTACCATAATAAATTTGAAAAAAAAAAACTTAAACCCCTTGGAACGCCAATGAAACTCTCTGAAATTCCTCTGAAATGCCTTGAAATGCCTCTGAAATTCCCTTTATTCTATTGAAATGCCCATAAAATCCGCGTAATCCTATTGAAACACCAATGAAACCTGAAGGAGCTCCCTGATTCTCCTGAAGGCCCCCGAAACAACCCCTTGAAACGCCCCTGAAGACCCTTGGAACCTCCTTTTCGTTGGGCTTTCTGGGAACTTCCTGGAAATCTCTTTTGCCCCATCTCAAATGCCCAGAAGCAAGACCTGTTCAAGCGAACTAGAAGGAAAACGCTTCTCCTATACTAGACCAGTTGTCAAAAGTATTTGCGGAAAAAGGAACGCTCTACTTGAGAACAGGCAACATAGCTTTACTTTAGTAATTTCAAATAGGATGACGATGGGTAATATCGGCAGCTTTATTCGCCTCGTCGTGAGCGGTTTTTGTCGGACAAACTTCCTGAAACTTGGTCGTATAATTCAGCTTGGTTGGGAAGGATTTGAGGCCAATTCTGATTTCAACAGCTTCCAAAAAAGCAACTATGACTAAGAGAATAAAACTGCCGAAAAAACAAAATTTCCCCTATATTTTTAAATAACTCAAATCTAGTTTAGCATCAATCATTTCCAGTTTTTTTTGTGATTAATTAATCATGATTAATCATGATTATTAATCAATGAGACATTTTAAATCATTAATCATAATCACTAATCACAGATATAACCAAATTTAATCATTAATCATAATCATTAATCATGCTAAAAATCAAATCAATCATTAATCTTAATCATTAATCACAGAAATTGTCATTTTAATCATCAATGATTAATCATGATTAAAAAATTTGTTAATCATTGTCGGCGCAGAAGTCGACAAGCTGGCAACCCTGCCATGCGATGCTCCGGAAGCGTCGCATTCATGTTCAAAGCGTCGCGTCCGCGGACAAAAGCGACGCGATGACAGCTGTGACAGACAAGCTGAGTGACAGCGAGACCCGGATTGGACTGACAGTTTGACACGAGGGATGAAGCAATCATTCTTGTAAAGATTGTGGAAGAAGCGAGTTGTTCTCGGAGCGAGTAGAAATTAAAAGTTAAAGTTAAATCGACCCTATTGGGCAATTTCCGTTCAGTTAGTTCTCAAAGATTGGTGACTTGGTTGGTGACTGTGTCCGATTCTCGGCCGGGAGAAAATTTAGCCGGAATAGTCGGTCTGTAATCCCAGCAGCAGAAAGTGAGGTTAGTTTAGTCTAGGAGGTTTCTCGTGTGCACCCAATTAATGCTTGATATCCACAGTCCGAGACGTGCACTGCGCTGCCATTCCCAGTCGAGTGTTCCGCTAGATCCGTCCGCAAATTCCGCTAGGTCCTGAAAAGAAAGTAAGAGATGATTAGCAGTGTTAATATCAAATAATAATATAAATTGAATTTAGATCTGTAGGCGTAGAGGTTATAGATCTGAACCGTAGGTGTGCAAGCCGGAAGGGCCCACCGAATTGTGAGTAGAGGTTATAAAACGTAAAACATGTACTTACCATTGAAATTTACTTGCAGTTGAAGCATTAATATAACAGCTATCAAAACCGGTAACGTCTATTCACTGCACCCTACCTGCGTTGATAAATCTTCAAAATTTATGCCTTTTCAAAATTCAAAGCCAACACCTGAAGAGCTGGCTGAGCTACGGTTCCAAGTAGAAATGTGCCGAAAATTATTGGAAACGTTGCAACCTAACAGCGAACCGAACCAAACAGTTCGACCGACGAACGCAGGCAATCAGCCAGCGTCGCATATACCACAGCAAGCGACCAACACATCGCGCGTGGTGGGACAAACCGGCACCATTCCTAAGGTGAATCGATCGTTGCCAGTGGTTCCCGAGAACGATCAACCCCCGCCACATTATTACGCTGAAGATGGCGCCGTAGGAGGACTCAAGCCGTCAGACGACATGTGGCCGCTGAGGAAGCCGGTAAGCCAAACTGGCAGAGCTCCGGTAAGTCAATCCATCACAACCTCCGAAACACATCCAAACTATGTGGAACCCTCAGGTAAGCGTCATGCCTTGAACTATTCTACAAATACATTCAATTACGCCTCCAACAATTGCCCCACGACCAATAACCCATCTACCCGAGAGCTGCCGCACCTTAACGCGCGCCCGGGAGAAATGCAAACACCTCCCACAAACCCTCACGAGCAGCGGCGAGAGTCATTCGCGCACTCGGGTGATACGTCTTTCGACAGCCAATTCGAACAAAATTCGACCCGTTTACCAACGCGTAATTTCCCCTCGCGTGCGGTTGATTCGTCTCTGTCCCCTCGTCATTCATCGAACGTCCAAGTGAATCCCCATCCAGAAATAGTGCGTCCCACCCAGCAGCAGCTAGCAGCAAGGCAGTCCCTGGCTAAAGAACTTCCTCGCTTCACCGGCGACCCAGCTGAGTGGCCGATATTTATTTCCAACTACCGTTACACCACAGAAGCTTGCGGCTACACGGACGGTGAAAACATGCTTCGTCTCCAGCGATGCTTATCTGGACCGGCATTGGATACGGTGCGCAGTCGGTTGGTACTGCCGGCAGCAGTTCCACAGGTGATCGAGACGCTTCGTCTGCGTTTTGGTCGTCCGGAGTTACTAATCAACGCGCTGCTACGGAAGGTGCGTGAAATACCAGCTCCGAAATCCGACAGGCTGGAAGGACTCATCGACTTTGGGATGGCGGTGCAGGCATTGTGCGACCATATCGAGGCCGCGAACGAACGCGCTCATCTCTCGAACCCGACACTTCTTCAAGAGCTCGTCGCCAAGTTGCCCGCGGATCAACGGATGATGTGGGCGGGATACCAACGAGGTTTTCAGCACGTCGACTTAAGGACCTTCGGAGACTACATGTCAGGAGTCGTCCGGGATGCAACCAGCGTTACAATTTTCGAACCGGAAGTAAGACGAATCAACGCTCGTGATCGTCCGAAGCACAAAGGGTTTATCAACTCCCACGCAGCGGGGACTCCGGCTGAAACAGGAGATTCATCACGGGAACGGAAGGAGGAACCGAAGCAGTTCAATTGCACTCACTGCAATAAGAGCAGTCATCGATTGCGAGATTGCGATGCATTTAAGAAGCTGAACGTCGATGATCGCTGGCGCAGGATTCGTGAGCTGAAGCTGTGTCAAAGCTGTTTGTTCAGCCATGGTCGGAGAGCGTGCCGAATTCGAAAGACTTGCGACATCGAAGGTTGCCAGTATAACCATCATAAACTTCTACACTCTTCTGGAGGACCCCCAAAGCCCTCAGCCCCACCTGCTCAGGTGGCTGAAAACCATACTCATCGTCAATCTACATCCTCGACGTTATTTCGAATCGTCCCAGGGTCACTGGACGAAGCGGCTCGATCAACACCTTTGCCTTCCTCGATGAGGGATCAGATATGACATTGGTAGAGAATGACTTGATTGCATCGCTGGGTATCCAAGGTACTCCGCTTCCACTTTGTCTACGGTGGACTGGAAACACCTCACGCCTGGAGAAGGAGTCGCAACAGGTCACGATCGAGATCACTGGAGTCGGACAGAAGAAGCGACACCAGCTGCTGAACGCAAGGACGGTGAAGAATCTCGGACTTCCTCGCCAAACCTTCCAAATGGAAGAAGCGGAAGAGAAGTACCAGCACTTGAAAGGCATTCCAGTCACCAGCTACGAGAACGTAGTGCCCAGAATCCTGATCGGCATAGATAACCTGCGCCTAGCACTGCCGCTGAAGGTACGTGAAGGAAAAGAAGAATCAGCACCGGTGGCAGTGAAAACCAGACTGGGCTGGTGCGTTTACGGTCCCCAAGGATGCCAAAAACGAAAGTCATATAGCTTCCACATCTGCGAGTGTTCCTGCGATGAAACACTACACGATACAGTGAAAGAATTCTTCGCCGTTGAGGCTACCGGAGCAGGTCCTGTGGACATCCCGCTCACGCAGGAGGAAGAAAAGGCGTTGATGATCATGGAGGAAACAACTCGACGAGTTGGGAATCGTTTTGAAACGGGCTTGATATGGAAGCAGGATAAGGTGGAGTTCCCGGACAGCTATTCTATGGCCGTACTACGAATGGAATGCCTTGAACGCCGAATGGATCGCAACCCAGGGCTGAAGGATAATCTCCATCGGCAAATAACTGAATATGAAGCCAAGGGCTATGCTCACAAAGCCACAAAAGCTGAAATGGAAGCCGCGGATCCGCGAAGAGTATGGTACCTTCCAGTTGGAGCAATCATCAACCCCAAGAAACCAGAAAAAGTCCGTGTTATCTGGGACGCCGCCGCTAAGGTTGAAGGGGTATCATTGAACAGTCAACTTCTCAAAGGTCCTGATCTGCTTTCTTCCCTTCCGGCGATTCTGTTCCGCTTTCGACAGTACGGAGTGGCAGTGAGTTCAGACATACAAGAAATGTTTCATCAGATCAAAATAAGAGAAGCTGACAAACATTCCCAGCGCTTCTTGTGGCGCGACAAGCCGTCCGATGAACCAAGCATCTACCTGATGGACGTTGCCACGTTCGGGAGCACCTGCTCCCCAGCTTCAGCACAATTTGTCAAAAATTTGAACGCTGAACAACACCGCGACCGGTATCCCGATGCGGCAGATGCGATCGTTGATGATCATTACGTCGACGATTGTCTGATGAGTTTCGGTTCCGAGGAAGAAGCAGCAAAGGTGGCACGCGATGTGCGACACGTACACGGTAACGGTGGCTTCAAGCTGCACAACTGGCGGTCGAACAGTAGCAAAGTACTGGAACAGTTGGGTGAAGTGCAGCCTGAGCCCGACAAGCAGCTGAACCTAGTCGATGGAAAGAAGTCCGAGAGGGTGCTTGGAATGTTGTGGAGCCCGTCGACCGACGAGCTGAGCTTCTCCACACAGATGAGCGAAGAGGTCCAGACACTGATCCAGACAGAAACGCGACCAACGAAAAGGCAAGTGTTGCGTTGCGTTATGACGTTGTTCGACCCTTTGGGGCTGCTATCGCCGTTCCTCATCCATGGCAAAGTTCTAATCCAGGACTTATGGCGAGAAGGTACGCAGTGGGACGAACAAGTAAGCGATGAGGTCAACGAGAAGTGGAAAAGATGGTTGCGGATGCTTGAGTATATTGCCGAAGTACGGGTTCCTAGATGCTACTTTCACAAAGCCACTAGGGAGAATTATCGGAATTCGGAGTACCACGTATTCGTCGACGCCAGCGAAGAGGCTTATTCCTGCGCGATTTATCTACGTACGCTCAGTGAAAGTGGAGATCCGCAATGCTGCCTAGTTGCCGCCAAGTCGAAGGTGGCTCCGATAAAACCATGGTCAATTCCCAAGCTCGAACTTCAAGGATGCGTGCTCGGCGTACGATTAGCGAAATTCGTTAAGGAGAACCACAGCTTGTCTGTCTCAAAGACGTTTTTCTGGTGTGATGCCTCAGTCGCACTCGGCTGGATCAAAGCTGACCCGAAGAGCTACCGACAGTTCGTATCCTGCAGAGTAGGCGAGATTCTGGAGCACACATCGACAAACCAGTGGCGCTGGGTACCATCGAAGGATAATCCAGCTGATGAAGCAACCAAATGGGGAAGCGGGCCATATTTCGATCCAGAAAGCAAGTGGTTCCATGGACCCAACTTCCTCCGTCTACCTGAAAACGAATGGCCCCAGCCCAAGGCGCGCGTGGCCGCACCTACCGAAGAAATGCGTGCATCGATCCTTCACCACTGCTCGTTCGTACCGGTCATTGACTTTGATCGATTTTCCTCCTGGGATCGGCTACAACGAGCAACGGCATACACTCGTCGATTCATACACAATTCGGCAAAAAGACAGCCGAAATTCACTGGACAACTGTCGCAAGCAGAACTCCGAGCAGCCGAAGAAGTCATCATCAAGTTGGTGCAACTCGAATGCTACCCAGACGAGATCGCAGCACTGACGAACAAGGCACCGAACGAGATCGATCAAAGCGTCGTCACCAAGGGGAGCTCGATTTACCGACTGATGCCGATGTTGGACAACGTCGGCGTACTGCGTGAACGAGGCCGAATCGGCGCTGTCAAAGACGTCTGCTACGACGTGCGGCATCCAGTCATCCTCCCACGAAACCATCGAGTAACGAAGCTGCTAGTACAACGGTTTCACCAGCGGTACCGCCACGGAAATGCAGAGACAGTAGTTAATGAGATCCGTCAACTGTACACCATCCCAAGACTACGGCTAGTTGTCAAGCAAGTGACTCGCGACTGCACAGTATGCAAGGTCCGTCGAGCACGACCGGTAATTCCGCTGATGGCGCCTCTTCCACTCGCACGCGTAGCCCATCATCAACGTCCATTCACCTATACAGGGGTGGACTATTTCGGGCCGCTTCTGGTAAAACAAGGCCGATCTAACGTCAAAAGGTGGATCGCGTTATTCACCTGTTTAACAGTACGAGCCGTCCACCTCGAGGTCGCCTATTCGTTGTCAACAAAATCCTGCATTTCCTGCGTCCGTCGGTTCGTTGGCCGTCGAGGATCACCCCTCGAATTCTTTAGCGACAACGGGACCAACTTCCAAGGCGCAGACCGGGTATTGCGGCACCAGATTAGTCAGGGACTGGCCGTAACGTTCACCAATACGAACACAAAATGGAATTTCATCCCACCAGGAGCACCTCACATGGGCGGCGCATGGGAACGATTGGTGCAGTCAGTGAAGGCCGCAATGGCTGAAGCGTACTCCGAGGGAAAACTAGATGACGAGGGGCTGCAGACGTTGGTCGTGGAGGCTGAATGCATTGTTAATTCAAGGCCTCTGACGTATTTACCGCTAGACTCAGAAGAGGCGGAGGCGCTCACACCCAACCATTTTTTGGTGCTGAGTTCAAGTGGGACGAAAACCGGTTCCGCAGGAGACTCAGCTGCAATGCACAGTGAATTGGAGCACCGAGAATTACTGGGAAGATCATGGCAGCTAATCCAGCGTCAAATAGACGTCTTCTGGAAACGCTGGCTGACGGAGTACCTGCCGGTGATTCGTCGGCAATCGAAGTGGTTCAAGGACACACGAACACTGGAAGTCGGAGACCTGGTGATGGTTGCGGAGCCGACGAAGCGTAGCGGATGGGAACGGGGAAGAATCGTCCGCACGATTTCAAACTCAGACGGCCGACACCGACAGGCCATCGTAAAGATTGGAATGAAGAACGTGCTGCGTCCAGTGTCACGGTTGGCGCAGCTTGACCTTAAGGTTCATGGTGAGACTCCGGAAGGGCCCGGAGCACACCCGGGGGAGACTGTCGGCGCAGAAGTCGACAAGCTGGCAACCCTGCCATGCGATGCTCCGGAAGCGTCGCATTCATGTTCAAAGCGTCGCGTCCGCGGACAAAAGCGACGCGATGACAGCTGTGACAGACAAGCTGAGTGACAGCGAGACCCGGATTGGACTGACAGTTTGACACGAGGGATGAAGCAATCATTCTTGTAAAGATTGTGGAAGAAGCGAGTTGTTCTCGGAGCGAGTAGAAATTAAAAGTTAAAGTTAAATCGACCCTATTGGGCAATTTCCGTTCAGTTAGTTCTCAAAGATTGGTGACTTGGTTGGTGACTGTGTCCGATTCTCGGCCGGGAGAAAATTTAGCCGGAATAGTCGGTCTGTAATCCCAGCAGCAGAAAGTGAGGTTAGTTTAGTCTAGGAGGTTTCTCGTGTGCACCCAATTAATGCTTGATATCCACAGTCCGAGACGTGCACTGCGCTGCCATTCCCAGTCGAGTGTTCCGCTAGATCCGTCCGCAAATTCCGCTAGGTCCTGAAAAGAAAGTAAGAGATGATTAGCAGTGTTAATATCAAATAATAATATAAATTGAATTTAGATCTGTAGGTGTAGAGGTTATAGATCTGAACCGTAGGTGTGCAAGCCGGAAGGGCCCACCGAATTGTGAGTAGAGGTTATAAAACGTAAAACATGTACTTACCATTGAAATTTACTTGCAGTTGAAGCATTAATATAACAGCTATCAAAACCGGTAACGTCTATTCACTGCACCCTACCTGCGTTGATAATCATGAACGCTCTGTGTCATGATCATATAAATTGCTAATTGCATGAGTTGTAAATGTAGAGAAGAGAAAGAAAGTAGAAAAAAGACAAAGTAAGAAGGTTACTGCATATCACGCCTAATGGATACACTAAAAATAGCTAATATGTTTAATTCCCATGTTAATCGCAACCAAAATTTCCTGAATATTCCAGGCGTGAATTCTGGTTCTTAACGTTTTACCCCCTCTACAACAACGTTAAAATGGATAAATAAAACTCTGAACTGAGAATATGCTAGAATGTCTAATGTGGCACAATACTATCGTTTTCAACAAATCACCTTCACAACTAGCGAAGTATTAAGAACACGCTATTATCATATTAAAATTTGATTGACCAAATAACCAGGATAAAAAGAGGCCCGTCACACCATCTTTATCGCTCCATGCAAGGAATACGTCATACTTCAGTCATGTATCATATACCTAGCCACTTCTGATTAATCTGTTTACAAAAACATCATTGTAGACGCGTAGACATTCACGCGTTCTTGTTTTGGTCGCCAAACCGGTCTACACGTCATCGCGTCGCTGTTTTATCTTTTTTTTTATTGCTGCCGCGCAAAAACCGGGTCAACGATTCTCATTATGTTGTTTTGCCATCCCTATACAGGTACACGCGCAATCTAGTTGATGCTGGCAATGGCAAATTCAACCTGATGATCCTTTGTTGGAACGAAGGCCATGCTTCGGCCATCCACGACCACGCCGACTCACACTGCTTCATGAAGATGCTCAAGGGACAACTGACCGAGGTGCGTTTCGCGTGGCCCAAGGACAAGACGGTCAACGAAGACTGCAAGGCCGACATTGGGAACAGCAATGGATCGGGGGAAATCGAGTACGATGGCGAGGAACTGGAGGAAACCTCCCGGTCCACCATGGAGACCAATGGAGTGTGCTACATCAACGATAACCTTGGGCTTCACCGGGTTGAAAACCCTAGCCACTCGGATGTTGCTGTTTCGCTGCATTTGTACTGTCCGCCGTTCGACACGTGCTCCATTTTCAACAAGCAGACTGGCAAACGGACCAAATGTAAGGTCACATTCTGGAGCAAATACGGCAAGCGAGAAACCCAGGTTTGTATTGGATAGCTTCAATGCCCCGATTTTGGCGCCTGATCCGGAAATTTAACGTTTTGTATTCTCGTATTTGCAGGACAACTGAAAACACTAGGGCAAGGTACGCTCAAACCAGTAACCAAGCGACTGTGAAAAGCTTCAAAAGCATGGAAACGTAAGAGTGAGATAGTTGAATGGGAGTTGAGACCACATTCAAGCATTCAATTGCGATTTTAGATTTCTTAGGATTTAAAGAATGAAAATTTACCTAATCTGGTAATTTACATATTGTAACGTCAAACCGTTTATTATAATTGTTATTACATTTTACAACTGCATTTAATTATATTTTATTATAATAAATCTGATAAATAATCAATGAGTTTTTAACACATTGTTTGATGACTTACTCCAATGACTTTCTCCTATCCTAACCGGTTGAATAAAGTTGATTATAAATATAACATTTACGAAACAAAACTGTCAGATTTCCAAAAAATGCTAATGGTGGTTACGACACGTCGATTATGCAAGCATAGATAATCACTTGTCACTGAAGTAAAGCTTGGCTGTAACCATCAAGACATAAAGGTAGGTAATTTAATTTTGCTGATGGCGATGCAGATAATTCTTTTTATGCTTACGACCTCTTATCGGGTACAAAAGAGAATAAAAATAACTATTAAGAAAAAAAAAATAAAAACAAAAAAAAAACTATTGAAAAATGAAAAATTCTACTCACTATAGAAAAAAATTATTTTTCTATTGAAAATGGAGTCATGAGCAGCTATGTTTTTCGTCCCTTCAATATTTTAGGATTTTAGAATTATTTAGGGTAATGGGAATAAAGCTACTGCCACATGTGGGAATCTGCAGAACTAATCTTTGGAATAGTTTGGCTTCTCTGGACTATCCCAAAAGAACTTTAAAGTAGTTCGTACAATTTTAGATGTTTGACGTTACAGTTCATATCGCAAGTATTTACTATAGCGACTGAGACGACTGAGACATGTAGTGCTAAATTTCAGGAAAGTTTGTACGACTCTGAATAATGATTTCTATCAGTATTCAAATAAGTCCAGTGACCATAGTTGAGTAGGCAACGTTGCTCTGTATAACGTATATGAATATGACTACTAGTCAACTAGCGGTTACGAATGTAGATCTGCCCTTCTGAGTATTTGGTTGGTCTGGAAAATTCCAGAAGAATGTAGGTCCTTGAATGGCCCAAAATCATAGATCGTAAGTTTAGCTACAGCGAAATACAGGGGATACTCAAAATAACTGGGACAGGTAAAATTTTCACTTTTCAAAAATGTTCAACTATCATTCATCCAAATAAACTTGACAAGTTTGTTCTAGTCGTTTGTCTCATTTTCAAATATTCACGAATGTAATCGCATAACAGTCACACTGGAAATACACACTGGTCTCATTGCGTACCGCCAATCATATTTTGGTCTTATTATTTGTTCAACTATTCGCCCAGCATAGAAGAAGAGCTGTAGAAGATTTCATTTCATAAAGATTCATTTTGAATTTTTGGCAAATTTTTGAAATTTTGATCCTTTTCCATACTAACGCAAATAGCAAACTTTGGGCTCCATTTTTCCCATGCCTACTTTTGTCGAATGTGACTGTTATGCAGTTATGGGCAGTTGAACATTTTTTGGAAAGTGTAATTTTACCTTTCCCATTTGTTTTGAGTATCCCTTGTAGTTTGTTAGGCATGGAATATATTGTTCCTCCCTTTTCTTGGGGTTACTGGTATACAAATGAACCCTCTAAGCAGAATACCCTCATCGAATGAGTGTAATCATTTTTGTCCTTTTCAAATCCGCCCTATTTTGCTTATCCTTTGACAAATACGCGTATTTCGACTACCATTTGTAATCTTCCTCAGTGTGGTATACAAAGCTTGCATCAGAGATTAGTATTCTATGAGTTTTCTTGGGTTCTCCAGTTAGCCTAGCAGTTAAGGCTATGGATCGCCAATCCGGAGACGGCGGGTTCGATTCCCGTTGCGGTCGGGAAAATTTTCTTGCTTCCCTGGGCATAGTGTATCATTGTACTTGCCTCACAATATATAAATTAATGCAATGGCAGGCAAAGAAAGCCCTTCAATTAATAACTGTGGAAGTGCTCAAAGAACACTAAGTTGAAAGAGGCAGGCCAAGTCCCAGTGGGGACGTAGAGCCATAAAGAAGAAGAAGAAGAGTTTTCTCTGCCAATGATAATGTTGCATATGTATACCCGGATAAAAACTAACCATAGGGTGTTTGGTGAAAACCATTCCTGCACCATACAGTGTACCAGCTACAATATTATATATTGTAATGAAATGGTTCACTAAAAGCTTCGCACATTGTAGCTACTATACATTTACATTCGATTTTTATGTAACAATATATTATACTGTTTTCTTACGTTTGAACCATTCACTTTTCCGAAACTTTTTTACCGTGTGGTGCCCTAATTTCGTGCGGGTCCAAATTTCGCTAACTGATAAGTTTTAGAAACCAAAATCATAGAACTAGTTGTTGAATTTTCCATATTTCACTTAAGGTACTATAGGTAAAGCAAAAGTTGGACAATTTCACAATTAGTTTTACGATTATGATATCTAAATCTTAACAGTTGGCGAAATTTGGACCCGCACGAAATTAGGGCACCCCACGGTAATTATTTATTCAGTTTTAGTTTTTTTTCGTGCTTTGTTTTGTTGATGTTTGTGACTTTTTTGATGCAAAGGAAAGGAAAGAAAAAAAAAGTGAATAAGTTGAAACATCAATTTATTTAAAGTCAATAAAATGTTTAAATAAGTAGTAAACCAGATGTCTTAAGAACTGCAGATCCAAGAGATATGTAGAGTGCGATGAGAGGAATACGATTGACGAATTTATCTTTGACGTAGAGCCATGATTAACATATGGACTGGACTGAACACTGAAAGAAATTCTAATATAGGTTCGTCTGTGGGTTCGCTTTTTAACCTAACTTACACTTGAATCGAACTTGACAGTTTTCTCATGAGTTGTTATGTATTTCCCCGTGTATTTCAAACTTAAGTCAAACTGGAGCCTCAATATTGCAATAACGGTTAAGCACGCTGTAATGATACTTATGTACCTCGTCACCCACTTCATGCAACTACATTAGTGGTCTAATAAATACTTTATGGTAAAATTGCAGTGGTTTATCAAACTTCGAGAATTCTTAAGTGCACGAAATATGGGCACCTCACGGTACTTAAACTATTCGATGGACATCACTGCAATTTGCAGCGAAATATAAATATATCAGATAAATTTCTTCAATAATATTTAGTGCTGGCACTGTAGCTCCCAAGAAAAATATAAATTAGATAACTTTAACTTCACATTATACAAGATAGTTACAGCATTAGTTTTAATTTGTTCGACAGTGCACGGGTTCCAAATTTCGTTTAAAATGGGTCCAAATTTCGCTCACTCTAAAAGACGTAGAATTTGCCTAAATGTGTTAATTTTCAAAACGTAGCATACTCGAAACCATAATATGTAGATAAAATCGATGTCTGTGACGAAATATGAGTGAATATTTGCTGTTTCCCATGTTCGTCCCAGATGTTTACATTAAGATTTCTAAATATCTTTCTGTAGCTTTAAGGGTAATTATTTTTGACGTTTGTTTTGCTATTTAATTGACATCTTGATTAAACAATATATTGTTTGTTCATGTGTTTGCTATTTGAATCAAATGTTTACTAACTTTACTGATGGTCAGTAATGTGAATCAGTTAATTTTGTTTAATTGTAGATTTTTACATTTTGTGCCATTGGGCACATTCCTCTTTAGGTTAGTTCTAGTAAAGTGTCGTCTTCCAAATTTGTGTTCTGGCAATAAGGCTTACAACAATAATTTTCTTGAATGAAACTAGCGGCTGTAAGCTATTGCCCCCAATGTTTGGGTAAATGAAATCATCCCGAGCTTACTTAGTATTCCCACATTTATAAATTTGTTCATTTTTTTTTCACTTTCTATGTAGTTTATGAGCAGTCCCTACCTAACTTTAAACCAATTAAAATATGATGATGATTAACCTGGGCTTGTTAGGGGAATATCTGTAAATAAAAAGAAAATCGGGTTAAGTACGGTTCCTTTGAATTCCACTAAGAATTTTCATCCTTTGACAGATACGTATTTCGACCTCAACTGTAAGGTCGTCTTCAGTGTCTTGTACTTGACTCGACTCGAGTCAAGTACAAGACACTGAAGACGACCTTACAGTTGAGGTCGAAATACGTATCTGTCAAAGGATGCAAATTCTTAGTGGAATTCAAAGGAACCGTACTTAACCCGATTTTCTTTTTATTTACAATTAAAATAGTTATGAAAACTATTATTATTAATCAAATCATGCGATGGCCGCAAGTACACATGAACCTCTAAAACAAAGTTATAAAGAAGAGTGCACGAAATTAGGGACCCATAAAAATAGTGGGTTTCTAATTTCGCCAACACCATAAGTGTTGAAACAAAATAAGAAAACAACATTTTGAAGTAACTTTATTGTGTATTATAATAAAACATATGGAATTGAAATACATAATTAAACATATATTGGAATCTTTACTTTTTCTAGAGATCGAAAAACTTGTTCACTTCTGTGAGTGTTGTTTTTCTCGTATCTCTGAATATAGCATCTGATATTTGCGAACATTTGCAATTTATTTTTCAATCTTTGACATAAATCAAATTTTTAATTTCTTTTTTTGTGAATTGTATTGAGATCAAATGCAGTTTTGAGGCTATAGCAAATTTTGGATGATTCTGCTGTTAATTAGATAATAATGCTTTCAGATGTGAGAAGTTAACGAAATTTGGGCCCGCGCGAAATTAGGGCATACCCCACGGTATCATGAGCAGTGCTGAAAAATTCATTTTTTTTTCTCCCCTGTTGGGGAAATTAAGCCACTGCGTCCAATAGGCTGAACTTTTGTGGCATGTCCCGTTTTAATATTCGCATCTAGCCAGCTAATCACCATGTGTCAAGTAATCAGCTACTGCCAAGACGCGTCGTCTCCCAGTCAGGTGCAATGGAATTGATAAACTCCAAGACCTTCCCAGGTTTTGCAGACCAGATCTCACTGGGTTGCAAGCAACCACTATTTAGAAATCTTTGCCTGCGCGTGTATAAAGCACCACAACTGCAAAGCAGATGTTCCGAGGTTTCACGTTCCGTATTACAGAAACGACAGATATCACTCTGAATATGGCCAATATTTTTCAAGTGATACCTGCTCGGGCAGTGCCCAGTTACTAGGCCAGTGTATGTACATAGAGCTCTCTTGTTGAGCACTAAGAGCTTTTTGGTTTTATAAGCATTTGGTGTTATAAATCGTTTTGACTGATTGCAAGTCACGGAAAACCGGTATTTTTTTCAATATTTAAGGTAAATGTCACGGATTACCTTTGAAAAATGCCAAATGATATTCACCGTGAATATCATTAGCATTTTTCAAAGGTAGTCCGTGACATTTACCTTAAATATTAGAAAAATGGCGGTTTTTCCGTGACTTTCTTGCAGAACTGGTCTAGCCGCACAAGTTTTTCATATACCATATTCTCAGGTTCGGCTTCTAAAATGAGCTGTATGTGATTGAATTTAGATATGAAGAAATGAAGTTTTCAGCACTGCATGAGCAAAGATTTCCATTCTGGATAAAAGTCAGTAGCTAATAATTAAGGTATGCAGTTTGAAAGCAGTCTTCGGCAAAGTTGTAGCTTATAAAGTTGCCTAGGGATACCAGGGGTTCACTAACCCTCTAGAGCACCACTCTATTGGTCATGTAAAATTTGTTGTTCAGCAATTGAAAGGGATTTCTTTCCGTTTCTACTATATATATGGAAAAGTATATATTCTGTACACTTTAATATAATTCCAGAAATATTGTAAACGATAACAATTTTTAATGTCAACTGTGAAATGCATCCTGACTGCAAATTATTATAGCTGGTCGTTTCATTGATTTGCTCCTAATCAATTCCTGTACAAACCTAATTGAAGAACACAAGCAGGTCTAAATGCATCGATGGGCTATTCTATTTGTTCCCTAGCACCTGGTGCATGGATTTAAACAACCCAGGCAGTATATCTACATGTTTGTCAACGCATTTGATTGCACAGCGTTCGAACATCGAGGTGTACTTGGAGATGTCCTCGTCTGACGGTTTGGGACCCATTTTATCTTTTATGGAATCATTACAATCCATGACGCAACGTTGCAGGCGATTATTGAAATTGCCCAACTCTTGCTCCACATGTTGCTGAGCACGCTGTACCGGTGTCGAGCATGCCTCTATGCAGCGCTGTACAGAATCCATACTGGCGTTGGTATCCCTACAGCAACGTGCAGCACATTCGTGCATTTCGCCCTAAAATATGGATTTAGATCAGCGCTTTATTTCATTTTAACGAGTGGAGTGTAGATGGATGGAATAGGTGGCGCATGACCCCTTTTTCATCCCACTCTTTCTCGAGTTTATCAAGGAGAGTGAGTAAGAAAGAAGAAAAATCTGCCTACGCTAGTGAGTATCATTAACTTCACAGTTAACTTTAACATTCGTACAATATGATTGTACGAAATTTTTTCTAATGTTCAACAATTAACAAATATATTAACGTTTCTTATACGTCACATGATAGCTTTTCATTTATGTTTAAATAAAACTGTATAAATTAAGCAGATTCTACTAAAATTATTTTTGGTACCTAACATTTGAACTTTGTCAAAATATAGAACAGATAGGACTCTGCTAAATTTGTAGTACGGCTATGTGCTATGTTATAAATAAACATACTTTTGCGGTCGTTCTAGGGCCCAGGAACAGGAAGGAGACACAACGCGCTTCCTGTTAGTGACATGAGCGTGCGAGGGTGTATCAATATGGGCCCTACAACGACCATAACATGTTTGCTTACAAAAAGCACTTCGAGGCGATTTTTTCATCGCCACTTAGGCCTTCAACCTGGTTAAACTGTATATGTAAACCCAAGGATAATCCAGATTTAGGAGATAGGCGAAGGAATGGCATTGGCCTTTAGGCCCTTTTCCATGCTCAGCTAGAATCTTGTTGTAACAGTAATTAGTTATGGTATTAGTAATTATAACAAAAACATTTAATATGTTTGCATACATGTTTCCAATATGCTAAATATTAGTCATAATAATTATGACCAATTTGATTTAATTCAGTTGATGCACTGTTCCTTTTCATCTTTTTGTCATTGTGCTGTGCACTACAGTAGCTGTTATTTACATGTTTCAAAAAGTTTTAGCGTGAAAAATCGGATCTCATGATGTAAACAAGAAGGCGCTTACCTGCATCTTACGCAAGATTGTGCGGTCCAATTCATCTACGCGGCGAGACAATTCCAGCTCGATCCTTTGCTTCTGTTGTTCCACCATTTTTACTGGTTAAAATATCCGAAATGCACAGTATTCGAAATATTGCCACTAATTAATCCTGCTTCCAGCAAAACCGGTATTAAATTTCTGTTATCGAGCTAAAGAACTCTTCTGCTTTCGCGCACGCATGGAACAAGAACACCAGTCGACGACCGCCGTCAGACCGGGTCGTTCGCTGATTGGTTGATTTCTGCTACCAACTTCGGGTTACCAAAATATGTCATTTGTTGTCAAATGAGTGCCCATGCGTCATATCTCGGTAGGAGCGCATCCACGGCGGAAATTGTCACGCAACATCAATTCAAGCATAATTTTTCAAAACGACGTATCTAACTTTTTCACTGATCTGAGTAAATTCATGGTCAATGTTGACGACCATCTCACTAAAATAGTTTTTATATAAAAAGACTTTTCATAAGTTTTTTCGTGCTTTACATCACCAGGGATATAGCATGCACTAGGTGAGTAACAAAATCTACTCATTCCATATCATTTTCACAATGAATTTTGTCAAAAATACACATACACCAGATCGCACCGGATTGGTTACAGATACGTCATGCCAGATACGGCGCTTTTGTATCTGTTACTTTGGATTTTGACTAGATACGTCGTTTGGTTTTCTCACATATCAAAACGGTGTATCTATCAGCAAAGTTGTGAACATTAAAAAAGTTAGATACGTCATTTCGAAGAATATAAATAAAGCAATAAATGATCAAACGTTGATGTAGATTCTTTAATTTGCTTTATAAATCATACTTGCAGCTGAAAACCCGGATTTGTTTACATTAGCGAATTACGTCGGATTGAAAAGTAATGCTTGCATTATCCTTTTTCCGTCGATGTTACCGTCTACCCCAGATAGATTGACCGCTTAAGCTTGTTATCCAAGCACTTTGACCCTATCTTAAAAGGTATTGTCGGGCCGCCACCAAACCGGACTTCGCACAATCAAGTCGCGACCCGACCCAACTCGCGACGTTTTTGAATCATACCAAAAGTAGTGCGCATCCTTCCCGTTGTTGTCAGCAACACAGCGCACTAGATGCGAAACAGTTGCGACACTTGTGGACCAAGAAAATGGCAATTTTTTATTGAACGTCTGTCTTGATTCCAACCGGATAGACAATACTCGGATCGTAAGTGAAAACACGTCTGATAGTGACTAACGGTACAGACAGAATGAATGTTTTATTGATCTCAAATTCATGGCTTACTATGATACTATAACATCCCCTCCTTAACCGTGAATTTGATTAACTCCTAAATTATGTACGGCTTCCGTGAAACGACCACCCGGAATGGGTTTGGTGAGGACGTCCGCCTTCTGAAGATCCGATTTCACATGGTGTAACGAGATTGATTTCTTTTCTAGCTGCTCTCGTACGAAATGGTGCCTCAGATCGATGTGTTTACTTCGAGGTGAATAACCGATCTCTTTCTCCGCCAAACAGATCGCACTTTGATTGTCGCTGAAGATGGGGATCGTCAGCTCCAACTGGAACATCTCGCCAAGGAATCCACGCCACCAGACTGCCTCTTGCGTTGCTCCGGACAGAGCCATGTATTCCGCCTCGGTTGTGGACAACGCCACCGTTGGTTGACGCCTACAGCTCCACGCTACCGAACCACCACCGTACTGGAACGTATATCCTGTTATAGAACGTCGGGTTTCGGGGTCATTACCCCAATCTGCGTCGCTGAATCCGTCGAACGATGGCGTAGATTGCTTCCGGAAAGTAAGCTTCATGGATTTCGTGCCCTTCAAATATCGGAGAATCCTTTTCGCCGCTACCCAATGCACCTCGCTTGGATCGCTGCTGAAGCTACTCACCACATTCACAGCGTATGCTATGTCCGGCCGCGTACAGTGCGCCAGAAACTGCAATCCTCCGACCAGCTGCCGAAACGGAACCTTTTCCATGTGCTGCTTCTGCTCCTTCGTTGTCGATCCAGTTTTCGTTAATCGCTGATGTGGATCCGCCGGTGTCGACACTGTGTTGCAGTTGGTCATCTTGAATCGCTCCAGTAGTTCGTCCACATAGCGCTCTTGATCCAGCATAACAGCATCGTCACTCCTGGTGATTCTCATACCGAGCACCTGCTTGGCCTCTCCCAGGTCCTTCATGTGGAACAGCGTCATCAGCTGCTTCTTCACATTTTGAATCAACTTCACATCCGTCGAAAACAGCAGGAAGTCATCCACGTAGACGGCAATCACCAGTATTGTGGTGTCATCGATTTTGAAATAAACGCACGGATCAAAGCTGGATCGCTTGAAGCCCATACGCTTGAGTTCCGTGTCCAACTTGGCATTCCAGACACGATTCGCTTGTTTCAAGCCATATAGTGCTTTCGACAAACGACACACCTTTTTCGGATCCTTCTTGTCGACGAATCCTTCTGGCTGCTCCATATAGATTTCTTCGCCAGACAAATCTCCCTGAAGAAATGCCGTTACCGCATCCATTTGGTGTATATGCATGCCCTGCTGCGCCGCTAACGCCAACAAGAAACGGATGCTTGCGTATCTCACCACCGGCGAATACGTCTCGTTGAAATCGACACCCTTAACTTGCGAGAAACCTTTGATGACCAGTCTTGACTTATATCTTTCCACAGATCCGTCCGGCTTGAACTTGCGCTTGAAGATCCACTTGCACTTCAATGCCTTTCTTCCCGGTGGTAGCTCCGTTAACTTCCACGTTTTGTTGGTCTTCAACGCTTGCATCTCAGCCTCCATGGCCTCACGCCACAGCTCACGATCGTCGTCGTCCATTGCCTCGCGGACCGATTGTGGCTCGGTTGCTCGTTCATGCTCGTCGATTACCTGGTATGCAACAAACGTTTCAGGAAGTACACTATAAGTCATATCAAAATTAAGGTACTTGCCTGGGGTACGGCGCTCCCGCACGCTGCGCCTGACAGCATGTTGCTGCTCTTCTTGTTGCGAGGGGAGCGCAGGCGAATTCATCCGAATTGTCTCGATGGTGTCATTTGCGCTGTCGTAGTCCGTTTCGTCTTCCAACTCGTCATCCGCCAGTGGGTTCTCTGGCTCTTCATCGGTGATACCGCCGGAAACCGTTGGCGTTCCAGCAACTTCATTACCTTCAACGATTTCGTCACTCACTAATTCCATCGTCATTCCAGGTACACGTTCCGACTGCTTCATGGCATTTCCGCTAGCTTCACTCAGGAAGACTACGTCCCGAGACACGAACACCTTGCCTGTTCTTGGGTTGAACACTCGAAGACCTTTCGAACGTTCGGAATAACCAACGAAGACGCCAGCTTCGGATTTCGGATCCCACTTCAATCGCTTCGCTTTCGCCACATGGCACATCACTTTGGCGCCGAAAACGCGCAGCTCAGACAAGTCTGGCCGCACACCGCTGAATCGCTCCTCCGGGGTCACTCGCAGACCTTTCGTCGGTGATCGGTTGATTAGGAACACAGCAGTTGAAACAGCTTCTGCCCAAAAACGTTTCTCCAGATTGGCATCGAACAAAAGACATCGCGCCCGTTCGACTATGGTACGGTTTGCCCGCTCAGCAAGACCATTCTGTTCCGGATTGTACGGCACCGTCACATCATGATGGATTCCGGACCTACGAAGAAACTTCTCCATCTCGCCATTCACGTATTCTGTGCCATTATCGGTCCGTAAGCGCTTGATCCGTTTGCCGGTTTGGTTCTCCACCAGCGACTTGAAGTCTTGAAAACACTCCAGTACTTCCCTCTTCGACTTCAGGAAATAGACGAATATCTTGCGGCTGCTGTCGTCGATGAACGTTAGGAAATAACGACTGCCACCGATCGACGCATTCTCCATCGGGCCGCACAAATCGCTATGGACCAGTTCCAACACTTCTCCTGCGCGATTTCCACTTTTCTTGAAGGGGTGACGAAAATGCTTACCTTGCAAACACGCAACACAGGGCTTCACTTCTGCTTCATCAAAATCGATCCCCGTTGCAATGGACCGAAGGGTCTTCAGGCTGTGCACATTCAAATGCCCCATCCGTCGGTGCCACAACAGCATGCCGTTTTCCTCCTTTGCCGCGCATGAAACTTGTTTCCCGGCCAAGCTCAACCTGTAGAGACCATCACGTGCTCGTCCAATGGCCACCACCTCGTTGGAAGCGGAACGCACCTCGCATGCATCCTTCGTGAACGTGACTGTGTAGCCATTGTTGCAAATTTTACTCACGGAAATCAAGTTGAGCGCCAGGTCAGGGATGCTCAGCACGTTGGACAAAGTAACCTTGCACGTGCCATCCCGGACATCCGCATCGAGCTTCACGCTGCCAACGGCGTTTACCGTCGACACAGCATTGTTCGCCACGCTGATTTGCTGCTGGACCTTCTTCGCATCTTCAAGGGTAACCTCGCCGTTGCACATGTGCGAAGTGGCGCCCGAATCAAAAATCCAACTCACCTCGCGCTTGTTGGAAGACTCTTGAACGGTGAAAGCAGCATGCGCGTCGGATTTCGGCTTCCTTTTCTTCTCGTCCTTTATCGGGCATTCCGCAGCATAGTGCCCCAATCGCTTGCATTTGTAGCACTTCACGCCGGCCTTGTTGGACGACGACTTCGATCCTCTCCGCTCGGAATAAAACGCACCATCTTGCTTACTTGAGCCATTACCGGCGGAAATCTTGACGTCTTGCAGTATCTTGGCCTTCACCGCATCCGCCGTGATCCTTCTTCCGGACGCCTCGAGGCCCATTATCATTGGTTCATACGCCTCGGGGAGCCCCATCAGCAGCAGACTGGCCAACCACTCGTCGTCGACCTTGAATCCCGCTTCGCTCAATTTGTGACTGGTACACATCATCTCGTTGACGTACGCTTCGACGGTGCTGTAGTCACCCAGGCGAATACTGGTCAACTTACGCAGTAATCCGATCCGCCTTGTCATCCCGTCGTCCTGGAAAGCGTTCTTGAGGTTGTCCCATGCTTGTTTCGCCGTCTCCGCCGATTGAACCAAACTGTAGTTGATTGGCTCGATGCTGAGGCATATCGTGGCTAGTGCCCTCAGAGACTGCGCGTTTACCGGATCATCTACCTCCGGCGCAATCACGGCGTCCCACGTTCCCTCACGGATCAGCAGCATCTTGGTCGCGAATGCCCATGTCGAATAGTTCTCACGACCACGAAGACGTTCCATCACGGGCAACGACACTCCTGCGCTTCCAGATACTCTTCCGGCTCCAACTCCAGCTTGTCCTCCGCGTCCATGCCCGGCTGGTTCGCCGTTTCCATCCCCGAAACCGGATTGGTTTCCGTTGGCTTGAGACATCTTGAGAAATCAGGAGCGTGAAGAAATCTTGAAGACGACGGCCGAAAAAATTTTCACTTGTTTGGCCGTTACTATGGTAACTAAACGGCTGGGCCCATAACCTAAAAGGTACTCGGATCGTAAGTGAAAACACGTCTGATAGTGACTAACGGTACAGACAGAATGAATGTTTTATTGATCTCAAATTCATGGCTTACTATGATACTATAACATATCTCACCCCTTATGGGTAGTATGCAGATCGCAAGAAATTTCTTGGCCTATCTCGATGCATGGAAAATTCGGGTAAGGAATCGCTCAAGAAATGAGCAAGCGTCGCTTTATTCCGGATCCTAGTACGGAGCTGAAACGAAACGTCGGTCAAATCAAATAGGACTTGCTGTGTTAGGGGGGGTGAGAATGGGTCAAGGGAACCGAATTTGTTCCAGATTGACAAAAAATCAAGTTAATAAAGTTCTGGTCAAGATTAATACTGCGCTTGCGCGTACAAATTTTCGCGCAACGCATAATATATCCATCTTATTATATATTACGCCTGTAAGAAAAATCATTTCGGTGTTTTCGGCGCAGTATTCCTTGGCCAATTCGCGCACTTAAACGCCGACGAAGTTTCTATCGCCGCTAGAAATGTTCCTCCAAATGGTCAAATGTTCAGTTCCATTCATGTCAATGATGGTATGATCTCCAGGGCCGCATCGCAACTCAAATCATCCAATAATCCTGGACCGGACGGCATTCCATCGGCATTCCTAAAAAAACACATCTCTTGCTTACTAGATCCACTTCAACGCCTCTATCGCATGTCACTCTCCAGCGGCGTATTCCCTTCCTGCTGGAAACTCGCTCATATGTATCCTGTACACAAAAAAAGGAAGCAAACGTGACGTGGATAACTATCATGGAATTACCTTATTGACTGCCATCTCCAAGCTGTTCGAGCTCATCATCATGGAGCCTTTGCTCTCACATTGCAAGCATGTTTTGAGCCCTGACCAACACGGGTTCACTGCTGGTCGCTCCACTTCCACGAATCTGCTTTGCCTCACTTCACACATCACTCAGAATATACTATATGATATATATGATATATATATGTATATATGATTGAACGTGCTTAGACCGATGTTATCTACACTGACTTGTCAGCAGCCTTCGACAAGCTGAACCACGCCATTGCGATCGCAAAACTCGATAGGTACGGCATTGGCGGGAGTCTCCTAGCTTGGTTCCGCTCATATCTAACCGACTGTCAGCTGATTGTGACCATAGGTGACTGCAAATAGAACTCCCTTAAACGCTACCTCCGGCATACCACAAGGAAGTCATCTTGGTCCATTAATCTTCCTGCTCTATTTCAACGACGTCAATTTCGTGATTGAAGGCCCTCGGTTGTCGTATGCCGATGACATGAAGATCTTTCTTCGGATTCACTCAACTGATGATTGCGTCTTCTTGCAACAGCAGGTCACGCGTTTTGATAACTGGTGCTCATTGAACCGAATGATTGTAAATCCAACGAAGTGCTCTATTATTACGTTCTCACGAAAGAAGCAGCCGATTATCTTCGTATACAGCATGCTAGGCACAGCTCTCGAACGTGTGCACCATGTCAAGGACTTGGGAGTCATTTTGAATTCGACGTTGACATTTAGGCAACATATCTCGTACATTGTAGAAAATTCGTCCAAGACCCTAGGGTTCATCTTCAGAATAGCCAAAAACTTTTCTGATATCTATTGCCTGAAATCTTTGTACTGCTCCCTCGTGCGCTCTACGTTAGAGTACTGCTCTACAGTTTGGAGTCCCGGGTACAGCAATGGCGTCGAGAGGATTGAATCTGTCCAGCGACGCTTTCTCCGGTTTGCATTACGACGGCTGCCTTGGAGAGACCCGTTCCGATTACCCAGTTACGAGAGCAGATGCCAACTGATCGATCTAGATCTACTTCGAACAAGGAGGGATGCCGCCAGAGCATTGACGATCGCTGATACGTTACAGGGACGAATAGATTGCGGAGCGTTGCTGGAACAAATCGACGTAAATGTCCAGCCGCGATCACTCCGCAATAGCATCATGCTGAGACTCCCGGATAAAAACTAACCATAGGGTATTTGGTGAAAACCATTCCTGTACCATACAGTGTACCAGCTACAATATAGTGTATTGTAATGGAATGGTTCGCTAAAAGCTTTGCACATTGGTAGCTACTATACATTTACATCCGATCTTTATGTAACAATATATTATACTGTTTTTCTTACGTTTGAACCATTCACTATTCCGAAACAATCTTTTTTCCGTGCATTTTTAATTATTTTAGTTTATGATTTTTTCCGTGCTTTGTTTTGTTGATGTTCGTGACTTTTTTATTGCAAAGGAAATGAAAGAGAAAAAAGTGAATAAGTTGAAACATCTATTCAAAGTCAATAAAATGTTTAAATAAAGTGATAAACCAGGTGTCCTAAGGACTGCATATCCAAGAGATATGGTGGGCTAGGTATGTAGAGTGCGATGAGAGGAATACGAATGTAGGTCAACCCGGAAAGACGCAGGCCAGATTACCGTAAATCAGTGGATGAGTTCAACACTATTCTTTCTCCTCTTCTCTCATGTGAAATTGCCTTGTACAACAACCGAATTATATGCGATTTATCTTTGACATTTTTAACATAAGGACTGGACTGGACACTGAAACGACTTCTGATATAAGTTCGTTTTCGCTTTTTAACCTAACTTATAGTTGAATCGAACTTGACAGTTTTCTCATGAGTTGTTATGTACATATTTCATAGTTCAGTCAAACTGGAGCCTCAATATTGCAATAACGGTTAAGCACGCTGTAATGATACATATGTACCTCGTCACCCACTTCATGCAACAACATTAGTGGTCTAATAACACTTAGCGCGCTAGGCATAGTTCCATCATGCCGCTCAAAGTGTTGCCACAAATAATGCTTAGTTTGCAAAACCCAGTTATCTGGCTGGTGGGACATGGGAGCCTAAGCGTCAACTGTTAATGTAATCAGAGGCTACTCAGACTTAGACGAGTTTAGGTTAGTTTGGCTAGAACTGCCATTATCGAAGGAACATGACGAGATAATATAACATTATATGGTTTATCTAATGTAAAACAATACAACATAACAAAAGAGAACCATTCCAAAACCATGATTAAATTTATAACCAGTAGTGAAATTACAATTAAAAACAATATATTTACGGTACATTTTATTGTTTGAAACCATACGTGTACCATACAATGTATGGTATATTAAAGCTCACGTATCAGTATTTCGAACAATTCATTTACAATAAAATGTATGGTTTTGTAAAAAAATATATATGGAGAAATTTTTTTTTATATTGTTACGATACTTAACAACCCGTATAGTATATTGTAAAAATCTTATTTACAATTCACTGTATGGGCACCGACGAACTGACGTGACTCTCGATCTCAAGGCATGACCGAAAACTTAAAACGGTCAATTTAAAAGCCAGTGATCGCAAATGTCAAACTGAAAGTGACGTCTGGCAAAATGAAGACGCTTCTGCAGGCGTCGTCTTGATGTCTTGATGGGATGGAGATTGTAAATAAAAACACGTGATAGTCGGTTGTGATATGAATACGCGGGAACTCAGAATGTAGCTTTTTATGGTTCACTTGCACATTTGAGTATAAAAATTAAGAAATTTATGTTCAATATCCCAGCCGTAGTAAAATGACACCAAATATTGAGGGATTTGCACAAAAGTGCACGCGGCCTATCGCTTCTGAAAGGTACAGCCGCGGTTTTCACTCCCTGTTTACTTCATCCTTATGGGAAATAACATTGCGGCGTTTCCTACGGTGCGGCTGTTCCTTTCGAATACGATAGACCGCGTGAACTTTTGTGCAAAGCCCCTTTTTGAAACATTTCAACGACCGCGCGGTGTTTACGTTTCAAGAAATCTGACAATATTGGTGGCTGTTCTGTTGTTACCATCTGCATGCTATATTTTTCGCACCTACCGTATCGAAAGAGCGTCGCGATGATGCTACTGCTCCTGCTGCCGCTTAGAATATCGAGTGCTCGGCCGGCCACAAGGTTTTTGAAACATTAATCTAATATCATCAAATTGAGCTTGTAATGAAAAAGATCCGGAGCATTTACTTTGGGTATTATGTAACCACACACTCAAAACAGATTTGCGGGCTCGGCAAAAACGCGCACAGCCGTCTGCTCAGTAAAACTATCAGCTGATATCCCAGCAAAAAGTGACATTTGTTAGCTGACTCTCAGCAAAACGATTGCCGAAGCTCAGCAATGAACTGTCAAAATTGCTGAGATCTCAGCAAAATTGTTGTTTGCTGATTACTCGGCTGTGCAAATCTCGGCAAAAGAATGGAAAAATGCTGATATCCCGGCAATCTGAATTAAGTGTGCATGATTGTGTTCTGATATAAAATTAGCAGAATAGCAACATAACAGCGAAGGCAGCAATGACGAGGGAGACGCCCCGACGACGACGCCACGGAATGTAAATATGCACTCTACAATAAATCCAAGAAAAGATTCAAATTATACGAGATTAATTGGTGTTCAAAGCTTACAAAAAGCTACATTTTCAAAAGTATTAAGTTATTTTTCCTTTTCTTTGTCAATTGAGGGGAATATAGGTAATTATTGTCATTAAAAGAGCATCGATCGACATTTGGAAAAACTTGCAATTTCAACACAAGTATGCGTGGTATTTTTTTAAGAGTGGTCGATATTGTTCGGTCAAAATACTTCTGAACCAAAATCAACAGATGGCGTTAGTGTTTCAACGGTTTTTAATTTGAAATTTCGGACGCGCATTTCATGGTACTTTGCACTAGCCTACACGTCAGTTTGTCGGTGGTATGGGTGTCTACATTACATCTTATTGTTTTTGTATTTTTTATTTTTACAGTGTTGTTTATTGTAACAATATGATTCTAAATAGTACTGTTACAATACAACATTCGGTTTTTCTACTGTATTTTTTATTCGGGCTACCACTTCGACGAACTACACTGAGGCAAAAATACTTAGGAATTTAATAAGTCGCAACTTATGAAAGGACTATTTTTCTGTTTCATTACTCGCTTATTGATGTCATAGTTGTCGCGAACGCGTTCCATATCTACAACTTACGATTGACATAAGCGGCATGATTGCGAAAAAGCCATAATTGAAATCTATGAAAATCTTTACAATGAGGGTATGGATTCCAGCTAGCTTCGTCTTAGACAAACAAGCATTACTCACAGATCAGTTTTCGGAGCTATCGGACACTCAAAATCAAATTGATTTTCTTTAAGTGCCCATAAATTCTCTCAAATCAACAACAACAATGGAATTATAAGTAAGTAAAATGATCGATTTCTCTTAATTGATCCCAGCGTTTTTCTCAAAAGTGACAAGAAGCAAGTTTGACTGCATTGTGTAGAAAAATACGCATGCAAACTTGCATTCTTCAATGAAAGTACCAAAGTATCAATGATCGATGAAGAGAAATCTATCATTTTACTTACGCAGTAATTCAAGATGCATGAGTTGGAGCAGAATTATTTCATCACAAAATTCAAAACATATAAATACGAATATCATTTTGCTTGTGACATGACATTCATAATTACCAATATTGATTTCTATAAGTTTCAGTAGTTGATTTCAATAAGAGCAAACATACGATAGTTATAGTTTTGATCCAATGATATTCCTAAGCAAAACTTATGATTTTGGTAAGTGACTGTACATAAAATTTTTCCTCTTTTAATCATAAGTGAAATTTATGGCTTTCAATAATAATCGTAGTGTCACCAAATCTTAAGGGGATCTTATGCTCTTCCTAAGTGTTTTTGCCTCAGTGTAACTATGGACTACATGGAGCTTTTGGGGGCTTGATGCGCGTTTTCAATAGGGTGGCGTCATTCTTCGACTTCCACTTGACACGCAACGCACTACGTCGTAGTTTTTTGTCTTTTTTCAGCAACAGAAATAGCTGACGAATTCATTGTTATGTACCTTAGTTTAAGTTTCAATACCTTGACTGCGCTATTATGTTCCAACTTGTTTGTGTTTGACCTTTGAATTTGTTTTCTAATATTATTGTTATCATAATTATTATTATTATTTTTTTAAACCATCATTGGGGCTCTAGTAAGCCTGTTGATTAGGTTGTCCCAAAAATTGCACATGGTCGAAAAGCTTGGGGGCTCACGCTGCAAATGATAGCTAAGGGTGTTAGAAACATACTTTTGTATGACGGCAACTTTCAGAAACGACGTTTAGAGGTCGCCCCGGCGAGATTTTTGAAAAAATGGCCATTTTTCGTAATAAATTTCATACAAATATTTTTAACCGTGCAAAAATTGGCAATACCCACTATTTTTTTATTTTTTACAGCTTGATATGGATCCAAACTTCTTGGGAAAAATAATTAACGACATGTTTTGCAGGTAACTTTTTGATACTGAATTTTTGAATTTACTAAAATTTGTCATTTTTTTATATACTGTGCATTTTACCCATCATAAAAAGTATCTGAACCTAATGCTAATTTAAAACAATTTCCATAAAAAGATAGGAAATTTTATGAGGAAAAACTTTGCCGAAGACAGCATTGCGTTTTTCCTATCCGTTTTAGAGTTATTCACGATTTACTATTTGGCGAAATTTGAATTTTTAGGAATTTTTCTAAAAATGTCACATAAGAACTTCTTAAAAACACATACAAAGTAAAAAATCACGTATGCTCAACAAGTTTTTGTCTTGATTGTGTTTAGGAATTATGGTGGCATCATTTATGGAATTTTTGTTTCCGTTGATAAATCCATTTTCTTTGATATAGAAAGCTACCTACTAGCGAGAAACTTTATCATTAAGTACCATTTTGAGATGCCTCAGTAGGCCATGGCATTTTTAACGGTGATGTACTGACAATGGTTTATACGAGCAAAATACACAATCAAACGCACGGCACATTTTCTATATCATTTAGAAGGTGATACATTCCGCAAAACATGCCGATTTTGTTTTTCAATGATGTTGTTCAAATCGTTAAAAGACATGAATAAAACGTTCTAGTAGTCCCTAACATTTTGATCAACATATAGGATGATAAAAATGACGTCACTTGTTCATGTCCAAAACTGTTGTTTACCAATAATAGCCTACCTTGTCTTATTATATGCCGCGTGTGTGTTATGGTAATCAAATTGTTCTAACCTTGGATAACATTACGTTAACTCGCTGGTTCATCTCATCCCACCCGTTTCAATTTGACTCAATGTATCTTATTTTCGATGTTGATAAGATAGTTCAAGTCAGTAAATGTAAAAAAAGACATTCTCTGCTTTTGAGAATGAACTTAGTATCTAAAAATTGGTATTCTTACGTAAGATGTTCGTAATCGCGATTCGTATTCGCCTTTATTCACTTTGCCACTGTTTCCTGGGATGTTTCACTGGTCCAGGACTCATACGTCTTTGTATAGAAAAATAATTGAGAATATTGACAGGAAAATAAGATAAACGTGAAAATATGGCTCAACATTTTGTGGAGAATATCTTTAAAAAATCAATAGGCAGTACTAAACTTGTCAAGTCAAGAGAGCTAGCTTTTTAAGAAATCTTTGCTATATAATTTCTATATGAAGGATTCAATCCCTTCATATAGAAATTATATAGCAAAGACAAAAAATAAAAACCAAGTAATGATGTCACCATAGTTTCATAACACAATCAAGACAAAAACTTGTTGAGCATACGTGATTTTTTACTTTGTATGTGTTTTTGAGAAGTTCTTATGTGACATTTTTAGAAAAATACCTAAAAATTCAAATTTCGCCAAATAGTAAATCGTGAATAACTCTAAAACGGATAGAAAAAACGCAATACTGTCTTCGGCAAAGTTTTTCCTCATAAAATTTCCCATCTTTTCATGGACATTGTTTTAAATTAACATTAGGTTCAGATACTTTTTATGATGAATAAAATGCACAGTATATCAAAAAATGACAAATTTTAGTAAATTCAAAAATTCAGTATCAAAAAGTTACCTGCAAAACATGTCGTTAATTATTTTTCCCAAGAAGTTTGGATCTATGTCAAGCTGTAAAAAATATAAAAATAGTGGGTATTGCCAATTTTTCTACGGTAAAAAATATTTGTATGAAATTTATTACGAAAAATGGCCATTTTTCAAAAATTTCGCCGGGGCGACCTCTAAGCGTCATTTTTGAAAGTCGCCGTCTTACAAAAGTTTGTTTCTAACACCCTTAGCTATCATTTGCAGGGTGAGCCCCCAAGCTTTTCGACCATGTCCAATTTTGGGACAACCTACTGTTGATGTAGATCAAATAAATAGAAGACATCATAACGATTAAACATACCAGCGGAGGTCTGTTAGCGATTTTGCACCTTTTTCGCTCTCTATTTTCTTGCAACGGGTAATAAATGAGAGAATCTAAAAAATCAAGAACGCTATTGTCAGGCCGCCACCAACGGACTTCGCACAATCAAGTCGCGACGCGACCCAACTCGCGACGTTTTTTAATCATGTCAAAAGTAGTGCACATCCTTCCCGTTGTTGTCAGCAACACAGCGCACTAGATGCGAAACAGTTGCGACACTTGTAGACTAAGAAAATGGCCATTTTTGATTGAATGTCGGTCTTGATTCCAACCGGATAGACAATACCGTGGTTCACAGTGCTATATTTTTTCTTTCAGTGTATGTTGCGCAGCACAGCATTGGCATTGACGTGCAACATTCAAATGTCATTACCCATATTTTGCCACCTCGGTGGCCGCCCGTTGGTCCCTGTTTTCGCTTCGTACGTCACAAATTCGCCCATCTTTTGCCGCTTCGAGTTGACACGCACACAAGCCAGCCTGAGCCGCAGAAGAGGAAAAAGCACCCCATTTGATGCTGCTCGCTGGCCGACCGCGACCAAGAGTAAAGTGAAGAAGTGTAGTGTGATAGGACATATTTTTCCTACAACAGAGCACAAGCACCACACACAGTCGCTCAGTTTTAGTTTTTCGGTTTTTATAATTTGTAATAATTCTACGCAACGTTTCGCGAGTTTTTCGGGAAGAGATTAGTGACCCATTGCGGCGGAATCTACCAACTGCGTTCATTTGCGGAAAGTGTCTAGCTTTAGTATCAGCTTAGTTTCATAAGGTGGAATTTTAGTTCAAAATAATGTTTTATCCTCTGGTAAGTACCATGCAGCTTCTTTTTACTAATTTGTCTTCCATTGCTATCCTCCCGGAATCATGGTTCCTCATGCCGCGGGATATAAAATTATGGATGAATGCGTGATTTTTTCCTTATTCATAATGGTGTAAACCATGCGAGTACACCGCGACGTGCATAAAAAGGGAAAAGGAAACGCGAGCGAAAAAAAGATGAAGGCTCACAAAATAAATTCCTGCACACTGCTGCTGCTGCCGCTGCAGCACGCGGTGAGTTTCATAGGAGCAGCGAGCTACACCAATATTGGAAGGGTAGCGAAAATGTCTCGCGTCGGCAGCAATCGTTCGTCGTAAAATGGAGCAGAAATGCTCATGTAATCAGTCGGATCGACTCGATTAGTTTATTGTTTTGATTGAAAATTTACGGAAAATTACGCTCGATTCATTTTCGGGATGCAATCTCTCTGTCCTGACGGAGACCGGCTCTAGCAGCTCGCCATTCGTCGGTGTATGTATTGGGGTACCGTCCTCCTATACGGAAAATAATATTGTTCACAGGTTCGGAACCTGTATTGGTGCGGGTAGGGGGTGGTAGTTGAATCACGATGATGATATAGCCTGCCCGGAGGAGCAGCAGGAGGCGGTGCACAGTCTTTGATGGACACACGAAGACGCCCCGGCTCCTGATACGAGGCGATGATTTTTATGCTTGTTGGACCTCTAAACATCCGCCTTAGTGCTACGGCATTGCACAGTGGTTCAATTTAAGCTAAATATGAAAATGCTTTTTACGTGACCGTATTATTTTTACCAGTTTCCTAAACATTTCATAATTATTTCGAAATTCATAATTTGATATAGGGTAACGAAGGGTATTATCGGCAGGTTTTTTCTCTTCGTCATGGGGGGTGTTTGCCTGAAATTTGGGCATAGTTGGGAAGGATTTGAGGCCAACTGTGAGTTCAACAGGTTTAAAAAACCTTCCATGACGAAGAGAAAAAAATTGCCGAAAATACGTAAGTTCCCCTAGATACACTGCTCCCAATCGCATAACAGCAAATGAGCAGGAATTGAGAAAACGGCATTTGAAGTTTAAAAACTCGTTTTTTATGTAAAAGTTTGAAAAATCGCCATAACTTGAAAAATGTTTCGATCATCTCGTAACTTTTACAGATTGCTTTGTCGTGTTCGTACCTCAACTGTGAAAAATATTACATTTACTATAAAATTGTTCAGTTTTGCGTTACAGGATACAAACATCCGTTATAATGACTGTTAAGCGAGTAGTTTCGAAATGAAACGCACATGATTTTTGATGGTTTATGGTGGAAATTATGACTGTCCCTATAAACAAGTTTTTTTTTCGATCCCGAAAAAATAGTTTTAATCTCTGGTCACGATCACGGTGTTTGATGGCAATAAAGTGAAGATGTTTCCTTTTACATAATTTTATAATGTGGAGTGGGCGGGGCAAGATATGTCACCTAAGGATGGATCATCATAACTTTTTAAATACAAATCGTTTTGGTTTGTATTCATCCTCTACTTTTCAATACATTAGTTAGCTGTGATAAAAGCCGTTTAAAAGATTATACAAAACAAGTTTTTGAACGAGCAGCTTAAAAAAAAGGCCGATTTTAGGCTTTGAAAAAAGTGCGGGGCAATATGAGTTATCTTTTAAATACACTGAAGTTTTTTTACGACGGTAATGGTACCGCTACTTTTCAAAAACCGTCGTGAAAAAACTGCGTTATTTCAATTTCGTAAAAAAAGTGAAGTCACGTTAGATGTAATCCTGACTATATTGCACGTGTTTAAAAAAACGAAGGGTTTTAAAATAACTCGTTTTTTACGCGGTACTGCGTAAAAACCGCGTAAAAAAAAATCAGTGTAGTTCAGATTTTCTCAACGAAAAACGACAGTATGTACTATTTTTTTTTTCTGTATTCACATAAGCTACATATCCATATTGAATAAAAAAGAGCTAGTAGTTAGAATTTTATGAATTTATTTGGAGAATAATAAAGTTTACATTTTTAGTTGTCGTTAGGCAACTTGCAAATCAATGTTTTTACGAAAAAAAAAAATATGTATCATTAATTTATGTTATAATTATAAGCGCTTATTCCTCTTGGTTAGAGTGAGTTATGAGATAGTCTTGTAAAAAAGTAAATCACTTTAAAATACGCTCAAAATTGCCATCTTGCCCCGCGTCGTTTATATGGAGATTATATGGAATGTATCGTATAAAAAAAGACTTAAAACCATCTTATTTTTTTATCTCCATGAAGGTGAATAATTTTGCAATGAATGCCCTTAACTTTTGTATATTCATGTTGTTCACCTAACAAAATTATTAGCATAAATCAAAACACAAGTAATGTGCTCGAACTGACCCATCTTGCCCCGCCCCACCCTAATGTTCTTTATTGACCGTTGTGCTTCTTTTCCCCGAATGTCGGTTCTCTGAATGCCGTTTCCCCGAATGACACTTTTCCCCGAATGACCCATTTCCCCGAATCACACCCGGGTAGAGGTGAATAACAAACCAATAACTAAAGAATAACATATTTTGTCATCATATTTAAATTCGCAATTCTTCAGTTCTTTATGAATAGCTCAGGATGACACATAAATTATAAAATATGCTATCATTGTAAAACTTGTAATTGACGAGTTGTTATTAAATAGTATAATATCATAATAATAACAAATGTTACTATCATACTATCCTGGCCACAATATCAAAACAATAACATAATTTACCATCATATTAAAATATGCTATTATTTAGACATTCTTTTTGCTATTATTTTGTTATTACAATGGCAAAATCAGTTATTCTTTAGTTGTTATGCCATAGAAATTTAGTTATTATTTTTGTTATTTTAACTCTTATTTCAAACAGAACAAATAGCTAATTTTGCCATTTAAACATTCTATTTTAATGGTAAAACTTGCCCTTCATTTGCCTTCCCGGGTAGAGCTTAATAGTAAAAGAATGGCAAATTTTACCATTAAAACAGAATGTTTGAATGGCAAAATGTGTTATTTGTTTGTTTGAAATAAGAGTTAAAATAACAAAAATAATAACAAAATTTTGGTATTAGAAAAACTTATAAATAACTTATTTTGCCATTGTAATAACAAAGTAATGGTAACCCGAGCAGGGAATGAGAACAAACCTATAACAAATTGATAACTCATTTTGTTACTGATAACAAAATGAAATCAAAACAAGTTTTCGTTCCGAATTCTTTTTATTTAATATCAAATTGAGATATCATTTTGTTATCATTTCAAAAACTCAATGTTAACAAGATTTGATTTCAAAAATCAAAAATAGGTTTAATATAAATAAAAATAAAAAATAAAAAGAAAATCGCGTTAAGTACTGTTCCTTTGAATTCCACTAAGAATTTGCATCCTTTGACAGATACGTATTTCGACCTCAACTGTAAGGTCGTCTTCAGTGTCTTGTACTTGACTCGACTCGACTCGAGGTTTAATATGCTTTATTAACATTAATTATATTCACAAAGTATTTGTTAAATCTACCTGTACTCTAGTATTGTACTTTCATATTGACACAAAATTTGCAATTGCTGATTCTGGGTAATGGTCATGCTATTGATTTAAATTGGTTTAATAAGTCTTTTTAGGGTACCTGGTTATTATCGGCAGTGTTGTTCTCTTCGTTATGCGGGGTTTTTCATCGGCCAAATTGCCTGAAACTTGGTCGTATAGCTCAGCTTGGTTGGGAAAGATATGAGGCCAATGTTGAATTCAACAGGTTTCAAAAAGCCTTCCATAACGAAGAGAATAAAACTGCCCAGAATACAAAAGTTCCCCTATATTAGTTATTTCAATCTAAACATATTGCCAAATATTTTGAAAATTGAACTACAGGGTGATTATTTCTTTAGTTTTATTTTTTTAAACTGCACTATTCGCACTTTCGTAAGAGAATAATGGGAGTTCCACAGTATAGACTGTTTCGGAAATTATAAATATTCTGTATATTGAATAAAATGAACTGTTCTGATAATTTCAACCAACTTCTTTCAGAACACAGCATATTGTGATCCACATTTTTGTATTGAAAGGGAATATTGTCATAAAATTGTCATGAAATTGTCATGATTTTAAAAGAACATTCGAATTCTCTAACAATTAACTTAATTCTTCATATTCCCATTTGCACAAAGGTGTTTTTTTTAAGGATTTTATCATCATATTCGTTGTCTCAACAAGTTGTCAAAGAAATGCCTTCAGTTTCTCATTTTTTAAGGTTTTCACCGAAACATAAGAACTACCACACAGTTTCTTAGCTTTCCTGAACACATCTAATTTCAACTAATTTATTGGCATAGCTTGTCATACCATAAAAACGAACGCAGTAAGCAGTAAATAAGACATTCGTTTGCTTAACGTTTGTTGATACATGTGTTGTTGAGAAATTTGAAACAACAATTGTTGCATTGAGATGGCCCGTAATGATGGTTCTTGATCAAATATTCTAGCAAAAATTGTTTTATCTAATCGAGAATTATATTTTCTTATTGAAACTGTAACTTTCATTGTGTTTGGAAATAGAACATTTTATTTGTGAGATTTTTTTCTTCTTTTCTATTATGCTACATTTTTTGATCACTTTGTGCAACTTCAAATTTTAATCATCTAGTTTACAGAGCCCCATTTTTTAACTTTGACAAGGAACATCAACAAAATTGGTATTAATTGCTTCATTAGAATGTATACTATAACAGCTAGAAGAAACTTTTTTGGATATTGTGCTCAAATTGAAATGGCATCCAATCGTTAGTGTATTTATAATTTCTGAAACAGTCTTTTTTTCAAAATTTTCAAACTGATCTCGTTGGGTCGCTCACGAATGGAGCTCTCGGACTCTGTCAGTTCTCACATCGAGGAACTGAAAACGACCGCCGCAGTCATTCATTTTCGGCTGAAAAACAGGCACTGAGACTGATATTTTGCAGGACTGTTTGTGACAGATTTAGTACCGTCAGTGTACCAGTAGCCGCTCGTGTTCCAATAGCCGCTCACCGCCTTTAAAATGATGTTTATTGGAATAAATATGTATGATTGTTTTCATCCGTGTATAATTCGGCACGCATATTTTGAATATCCGTGGAAAAAAGATTGTATTTTTGCAGGGAACTTTGTTTTCTACACTCGTGAGCGGCTATTGGAACACGAGCGGCTACTGGTACACTGAGGGTACCTTTTTAAGAACAAGGTTGTTAGAAAACAAAGATCTTCTTCTTCTTTCTGGCTCTACGTCCGCACTGGGACTTGGCCTGCCTCGCTTCAACTTAGTGTTCTTTGCGCACTTCCACAGTTATTCATTGAAGGGCTTTCTTTGCCTGCCATTGCATGAATTTGTATATTGTGAGGCAAGCACAATGATACTCTATGCCCAGGGAGTTGAGGAAATTTTCCCGACCGGAACGGGAATCGAACCCGCCGTCTCCGGATTGGCGATCCATAGCCTTAACCACTAGGCTAACTGGAGACCCCAGAAAACAAAGATGGCCGCCTTGTAATTTGATTAAAACTTAAAAAGCATAAATTTGATTATTTATCAGGTATCAGAACGTCGGCTCAGGCGGCACGTTGTCCTACAAATGGGAGATTTGTGCCTCGCCCTAACAGTAGCCTTTATCATCACCTACCTGAACGGAAAAAGGAAAGTAATTTGTTAGAAATAGATAGATTATAGAAAAACTAGGAGTGGGTAATGCCTGAGACATAACCGCAATGTTGACGTAGGACAAAGACTGGAACGAGATTCCGACTTTTATATTTCCATAATACAATGTTTGTTGTTATGATAATACAAATGGTGGACTGATGTGTTGAGTAAAGTTGTTGTGTGATCGCTTTCGCTGAACGCATTCATAACCCAACAAACATTTTTGCTGTATAAGAGTAAAACAAATCACTCTTAAGCTAACTTTAACTCAAGAAGCTGTTATTCAGCTGGTTCGGTTACTTGGAAAGATGTTGACTAGTTCAAGAGTTATTTCGTTTTGAAGAGAAATGGTTAAATTACTGTTCTACGAGAGAATTTCCATCGAGCGGATAAAATTATTAGATAATTGAACGGCGTTAGATAGATCTTTTCAACTAAAGTTTAACGTGAAACTCTTTCGACAATGAGCCATTTTACGAAGTGACAACAATGTTGATGATGATATTGGTTTTCACGGGTTATTGGACGCTACCTTCTGTCAAAATTCATTAATAAAATCGGCTCGTAAAATGGACTATACGTTGTTTTCATCCGGGAAGAACATATTAGTGGCCGACTTCACTATTGCTGAACTACCAAGCTTTCAGTCTGTCGCTTTTAATTATTCGAATCATAACTCATGAGGAATCATTTTCGCTGATCCTGGAAAAGACCGTTTATAAAACGGAAGATTTTGGCAAGACAATCGCATGAATTCATCACGCAATGCGATTTTACCCATACTGAATGCGGCCGTTTGCTGTCGTGGATGAGATTCCTGGTGCTGCCACCACGATAACCGAGAGCCATCGCTGAGTTTGTGTGCTGCTGCCTAGCTGGGAGGTGACATCTCCCTTCTCCTTGACTGATCCAAGGAAAATGACGAAAGATAACAGAGGAAACAGCTGTTATGCCCCTAGATTAGCAGATGAAGCTCCTCCCATTCGGCGGGCTTTCCAGTTTATTCCGTTTGTATGACCCGCCCATATTGTGTCAGACGCTTCAAACGACTAATCAACCGTTCTTTGAGACAATTTTTAATCGAACGGATAAACTAATTGAAGTATTGAATAGTTAAGATAATTTTAATTCGATAAATATTAGAATGAAACAATGTTCCAGGCACATTTGTCCGAATAAGATAATGCGTTGCTAAATTTCGTGTAGAAAGATTAGTGATCGATTTTGCTGTTGCTGAGCCACCAAGCATTCAACCATTCACTTTTCGAATGCACTACACTTTTACCGATCGATGCAATATATCCGAAAATTATCCGATTCATAACTCTTAAGGAATAATTTTCTCTGGTCCTGAAAAGGTCCGTTCAAATAACGGTTGATTTTAGAAGGACCAAGGAAAATTATCCGCACTGAATGCGGGAAGCCATCGAAAACTGCCGCCACCTGCTTCCGTGAATGAGATTCCTGGTTCTATCAGATAGATAGCCGAGAGCCGTCGCTGGATTGGTGCGCAGCTACCCAGCTGCGGAGGTAACTTCCATTGCCGGGCCCACCGAGGCCGTGATCAGTGGATGAGATTCCTGGTGCTATCACTCGTCGCAGTTGACGTGCTGCTGCGCAGCCGTGGACGTGATATCCACCTCCACCCTCCCTGACTGATCCAATGAAAATGACGAAAGAAATCAGAGGGAACAGCTTTTATGCCCCTAGATTAGCAGATGAAGCTCCTCCCATTCGGCTGGCTTTCCAGTTTATTTCGATTGCATGACCCGCCCCGCATGCTTCGGACGCTTCAAACGATTTTTAACCAAGAAATGAGAGAAATTTTCATTTAACAAATAAAGTAACAAAAAAATATAAAAATATTTAGATCATTTTAATTTGAAAAATGCTAGAATTAAGCAATGGATCGTCCTTAAATTACGGCACACAAAAATTAGTCATTTTCAACCCCATTTCATCCCTATGTCACACTTTTTGTATGGGACCTCTGAAATTTTTGTATGGGTCGTCACACTTTGCTGATCCCCCCCCCCCTACTTAAACGTGACGTAATTTCTGGACGCTCCCCAATGTTTCACGAAAAATGGTTCTGATAGGACAATGCGTTGCTAAATTCTGGGTGGAACGATTAGTGGCCGGAATTCAATCTTTCATTTCTCGATTGAACCACACTTTTCTCGATTGATGGAATGAAATTATCTGATTTACAACTTTTGAGGAATTATTTTCGGTGGTCCTGAAAAGGACCGTTTGATTAATTGACGATTTTAGGAACGAAATGGCATGAAAACATCATGTCACGCAATGCGTGTTGGTGTTCTCCTTGCTAAATACAGGATACCACCGAAAACTGGTACGCCGCTTTCTGCCATGGATGAGATTCCTGGTGCTATCCGCACGATAGCCGAGAGTTTTGCGGCTGGGTTGATGTGCCACTGTTCAGCTGTGGGGGTGACATCCACCCTGTCTGACTGATCCAACGAAAATGACGAAAGAAATCAGGGGGAACAGCTTTTATGTCCCTAGATTGGCAGATGAAGCTCCTCCCATTCGGCTGGCTTCCCAGTTTATTTCGTTTGCATATCCCGCCCCGCATGCAACAGACGCTTGAATCGGTTAATCAACCGAGAAATGAGAAAATTTTCATTTAACGAATAAAGTAAGCAAGATATTGGAAGATTAAGATTATTTTAATTCGAAAAATGGTTAAATTAAACAATGTTTCACGAAAAATGCTCTGGATAGGATAAAGCGTTGCTAAATTCCTGGTGGAGTCATTAGTGGCCGGCATCATTATTGTTGCGGGGCCACCAAGCATACAATTTTTCACTTTTCGGTTGCACCGCACTTTTACCGAGCGATGGAATGAAATAATTATCTGATTCACAACTCTTGAGGAATAATTTTCTATGGTCCTGAAAAGAACCGTTTGAATATTGAACGATTTCAGACAGAAAATTGACATGAATTAATCATGCCACGCAATGCGTGTTAAATTTCTCCGTGCTGAATGCTGAACGCCGTCGAAAAATGGCCCGCCGCTTGCTGCCGTGGATGAGATTAGTGATCGCCCTCACTGTTGCTGAACCACCACCAAGAATTCAATCTTCCACTATTTGTTATCATTTTCGAAGAAATTGAAATCAATTCATCATGCCACGCAATGCGTGTTGGATTTCTCCGTGCTGTTTGCTGGAAGCCGTCGAAAATTGGCCCGCCGCTTGCTGCCGTGGGTGCGATTCCGGATTTTGCTGCTGCCTCTGCCACCACCGTCGATCAATCCGATGTTCAAACACTTCCTTGGACTGCCGCGTTAGACGGTTAGAAGGTGAATGTGCAACAGCACCCTTGCCGAAAACCACCGCCACCGAGCCGACACGGTCGTCAAAGAAGAATGAGCGAAAACGCAAACGAAGAAAAGATGCGTTCACCTCGAGACGACAATGACGAATGAGGGAAGATGCGAAGAAGCAGTAGCTTTTATATTCTACGGGAGCATCCAAAATGTGCTCGATCGTGATTGGCTGGAATAAACATGCACTGAGGCAAAAACACTTAGGAAGAGCATAAGATCCCCTTAAGATTTGGTGACACTACGATTATTATTGAAAGCCATAAATTTCACTTATGATTAAAAGAGGAAAAATTTTATGTCCAGTCACTTACCAAAATCATAAGTTTTGCTTAGGAATATCATTGGATCAAAACTATAGCTATCGTATGTTTGCTCTTATTGAAATCAACTACTGAAACTTATAGAAATCAATATTGGTAATTATGAATGTCATGTCACAAGCAAAATGATATTCGTATTTATATGTTTTGAATTTTGTGATGAAATAATTCTGCTCCAACTCATGCATCTTGAATTACTGCGTAAGTAAAATGATAGATTTCTCTTCATCGATCATTGATACTTTGGTACTTTCATTGAAGAATGCAAGTTTGCATGCGTATTTTTCTACACAATGCAGTCAAACTTGCTTCTTGTCACTTTTGAGAAAAACGCTGGGATCAATTAAGAGGAATCGATCATTTTACTTACTTATAATTCCATTGTTGTTGTTGATTTGAGAGAATTTATGGGCACTTAAAGAAAATCAATTTGATTTTGAGTGTCCGATAGCTCCGAAAACTGATCTGTGAGTAATGCTTGTTTGTCTAAGACGAAGCTAGCTGGAATCCATACCCTCATTGTAAAGATTTTCATAGATTTCAATTATGGCTTTTTCGCAATCATGCCGCTTATGTCAATCGTAAGTTGTAGATATGGAACGCGTTCGCGACAACTATGACATCAATAAGCGAGTAATGAAACAGAAAAATAGTCCTTTCATAAGTTGCGACTTATTAAATTCCTAAGTATTTTTGCCTCAGTGTGGGTTCACTTTTTCAAATTTTTCAATAGTTTGTTATTGAAAATCAGCAAATGTTAATATTGTACATAATTGGTGAAAAGATTTCCAATCGATTGGAGCCAAAATTTTGAAAATTCAACGAGAAATGGCTGAGTTATTAACGCTCAAAATCACCACTTCAAACGTAACGCGGCCGATTTCTGAAAATTTAGAATGACACCCGGTATAGAAAAGAGAGACGTAGTCCTACGTCAAAAGTAACAGAGAAAGAGTGTGTGTGTGTGTATGTGTGTGTACAGAATACCTAGAGGAGATATTACTGCATAAACCGATGTACGGCTGATAGAAAGCAAACAACAAAATTTGCAAATTACATACATTTATTTGTTCAACATCATTAAGATAAGACATAATCAACAATAGTACGCCACAATACTCGGTTTGTGGCTGCCGCTCTCCATCCTCGGTCGCGCCCAATGCTCGCCAAGTCACGCTCCACCTGGTCCGCCCATCGTGCTCTCTGCGCTCCACGCCTTCTTGTGCCAACCGGATCCGTTGCAAACACCAGCTTTGCAGGATTGTTGTCCGGCATTCTTGTAACATGCCCTGCCCAACGTATCCTTCCGGCTTTGGCCACCTTCTGGATGCTGAGTTCGCCGTAAAGTGCAGCGAGCTCGTGGTTCATCCTTCTCCGCCACACACCGTTCTCCTGCACACCGCCGAAGATCGTTCTTAGCACGCGTCGCTCGAAAACTCCGAGTGCTTGTAGGTCCTCCTCGAGCATGGTCCATGTCTCGTGCCCGTAGAGGATCACCGGTCTTATTAACGTTTTGTACATGGTGCATTTGGTGCGTGGGTGAATCTTTTTCGACCGCAGTTTCTTCTGGAGCCCGTAGTAGGCCCGACTTCCGCTGATGATGCGCCTCCGAATTTCTCGGCTCACGTTGTTGTCAGCCGTCAGTAAGGATCCGAGGTAGACGAATTCCTCCACCACCTCGAAAGTATCCCCGTCTATCGTAACATTACTACCCAGACGGATCCGGTCGTTTTCGGTTCCGCCTACCAGCATGTACTTTGTTTTTGAGGCATTCACCACCAGTCCGACCTTTGCTGCTTCGCGTTTCAGGCGGGTGTACAGTTCTGCCACCGTTCCAAATGTTCTAGCGATAATGTCCATGTCGTCCGCGAAGCACACAAATTGACCGGATTTTGTGAAAATCGTTCCCCGGCTGTTGAGCCCGGCTCGTCGCATCACACCTTCCAGCGCGATGTTGAAGAGTAGACATGAGAGTCCGTCACCTTGTCGCAGTCCCCGGCGAGAAACGAATGAACTGGATAGTTCACCCGAAACCCTTACGCAGTTTTGCACACCGTCCATCGTTGCTTTAATTAGTCTAGTCAGCTTCCCAGGAAAGCCGTTTTCGTCCATGATTCTCCATAGCTCTGCGCGGTCGATACTATCGTATGCCGCTTTGAAGTCGATGAACAGGTGGTGCGTTGGGACCTGGTATTCACGGCATTTCTGGAGGATTTGCCGTACGGTAAAGATCTGGTCCGTTGTCGACCGGCCGTCGATGAAGCCGGCTTGATAACTTCCCACGAACTCATTTGTTTTAGGTGACAGACGACGGAAGATGATCTGGGATAGCACTTTGTAGGCAGCATTCAAAATAGTGATCGCCCTGAAGTTCTCACATTCCAAATGGTCGCCTTTCTTGTGAATGGGGCAGATTACCCCTTCCTTCCACTCCTCCAGTAGTTGTTCGGTTTCCCAGATCCTGACTATCAGCCGATGCAGACAGGTGGCCAACTTTTCTGGGCCCATCTTGATGAGTTCAGCTGCGATACCATCCTTACCAGCTGCTTTGTTGGTTTTGAGCTGGTGAATGGCATCCTTAACTTCCCTCAGCGTGGGAGTTGGTTCATTTCCGTCCTCCGCTGCACTGGCGTCGTCGTTCCTTCCGTTGCCGTGGGCTCCCGTGCCTACGTTCTCCACGCCGTTCAGGTGCTGATCGAAGTGCTGCTTCCACCTTTCGTTCACCTCACGTCCGTCCGTCAAGAGGCCTCCGTCTTTATCCCTGCATATTTCGGCTCGCGGCACGAAGCCGTTGCGGGATGCGTTGTGCTTCTGATAGAACTTCCGTGTTTCTTGGGAACGGCACAGCAGTTCCATTTCTTCACACTCCGCTTCTTCCAGGCGGCGCTTTTTCTCCCGAAAGAGGCGGGTCTGCTGTTTCCGCTTCTGTTTGTAACGTTCCACGTTCTGACGAGTCCCTTGCTGCAGCATTACCGCCCTCGCTGCGTTCTTCTCCTCCAAAACCGTTCTGCACTCTTCGTCGAACCATTCGTTCCGTCGATTCCGTTCCACGTACCCGATGGTGCTCTCGGCTGCGTCGTTGATGGCTGCTTTCACTGTACTCCAGCAGTGCTCTAGAGGGGCCTCATCGAGCTCGCCCTCGTCTGGCAACGCGGCTTCGAGATTCTGCGCGTATGCTGAGGCGACATGCGGTTGCTTCAGTCGCTCTAGGTTGTACCGTGGCGGTCGCCGGTACCGTACATTGCTGATGACGGAGAGTTTTGGGCGCAGTTTGACCATCACCAGATAGTGGTCGGAATCGATGTTGGCGCCACGATAGGTCCTGACGTCGATAATGTCGGAGAAGTGCCGTCCGTCAATCAGAACGTGGTCGATTTGAGATTCTGTCTGCTGTGATCTCCAGGTGTAACGATAAGGGAGGCTGTGTTGGAAAAAGGTGCTACGTATGGCCATATTTTTGGAGGCGGCGAAATCAATGAGTCGTAGGCCGTTTTCGTTCGTTTGCTGGTGGGCGCTGAACTTGCCAATCATCGGTCTGAATTCCTCCTCCTGGCCTACCTGAGCGTTCAAATCTCCTATGATGATCTTGACGTCGTGGCTTGGGCAGCGATCGTACTCGCGTTCGAGCTGCGCGTAAAATGCGTCCTTGTCATCATCAGTACTTCCGGAGTGTGGGCTGTGCACGTTTATTATGCTGAAGTTGAAGAATCGGCCCTTGATCCTCAACCTGCACATTCTTTCGTCGATCGGCCACCAACCGATCACGCGCCTCTGCATATCACCCATCACGATAAAAGCTGTTCCCAGCTCGCGTGTGTTGCCGCAGCTCTGGTAAATGGTATGATTACCTCTGAACGTTCGCACCATGGATCCTGTCCAACACACCTCCTGCAGCGCTACGATGCCGAACCCGCGGTCCTTCAGTAGATCGGCGAGTATGCGGGTGCTCCCAATGAAGTTGAGAGATCGGCAGTTCCACGTACCGAGTTTCCAATCGCAAGTCCTTTTTGTTCGCTGGGGTCGTTGCCGTTGGTCTCGGTTCGTATTATTCTGTTGCTGATTTTCCGTTACAATGGTTTATTACGGCTGGCTCGTAGGGCCTGACACCAACCCCCTACTTTCCGGAGGACCATAGTGCACAGTTGAGCTTAGAGTCCTTCCCTGGCACTCGGACGTAGATCAGCCGCCCCTAACATGGGGATCAGACGCTGTTGTGAGCCGCTCCTCCTGGAGAACAGACGCTCAGGTTTACCGAAGCAAACCCCCCCTTCCCTGTCAGCCTACGACCAAAGTTCCCACCGGGGTTGGTTACCCGATCTTCCCTAAGGTTGCTCGTAGTTTCCGGCCGGTACCGCGTGGAGGTAGGGATAGGAGTTGCTGGGCAGAGGCTTGTGGATCACAATGGGATCTGAATTGCGCAGCATACTGTTGTGATACGACCTCTGCGGGATGGGAAAAGGCATTGGTCGGACCGGCTAACAACCTAAACGCCACTAAAGAGTATGTTCATTGTGTACAAGCTTTATTCACCGTATCATTGGCCACAGGCCCATTTCTACTCTAACTAGCTACTGCCCTATCGCTATCTAGATCTTTCGCATTCTTGCGTAATTTTCTTCGCCGTACTCACGGTTCTTCTGGAGGGTGCACCCTGTTCATGCCGGAATCCTCTCTCCCAGCTTCTTCCGTCCGATTCAAGCACAAATCGGTTTCAGCTCACCGTTGACGCCTATACCGGCCGACTGGCTGTCTCCTTCGTAGCGGCAACTTCCACGCCGCCTCGCTGCCACCCACACGACGACTGATCGTTCCTTATTGCCACCTGAACCAACGCCTCAATTGGAAGGTTACCAGCGTCGACACGACTGCGCTTGAACCGAGTTCTCCCTAACAGTTACGTATGGATCCCTCCTCCAAATCGCAGCTTGTCCGGATCCCGCGCACAGCCCTGTCGTTCAGACGCCCATGCGGCGCCGATGATCGGTCCCGCTCTTTCCGTACAGCCGATGTGGACGAGCTGAAAGCAAACACAAAAAGCCTTCTTCTTGGAAGGCTTCTTTTTCTTTGTCGGATGCTCAGCGTCGTTTCCGGGCGTTTCCCGTATGGAGTGAGTATCAACGTAGGCCAGATTCACACTGTTGCCGGTCTAGCGTGCTAGCTATCTGCGGGTGTTCGCTGTGTCGCTTTTACGATCCGGTGCGATCCTCGTCGATTGGCTGAGATGGTGTTTTCACGCCGGTTGCTATTCAGCACAAATTTTCCGCGGTTTCCGAACCACTTAGCGTGAATCTTCTTTCGGATGATGCACTGCACGGTCTTTCGTGATGTCCGCTCGACTACGCCGGTCGGAGCACTCGCGACGGTGGTTTTTACCGAATGGGGTATTTTGCACGTGGGAACTTTCCGGTGAATCGACGTGCAGTCCAATCCCGCTACGTGTTACGAGTGCAGCTCTTCACGCTTTTGCTGGTTCAGTGGACTAGTCCAGCGGCAAATCAGCCCGCACACGACGTCCACCTTGCTCCTTGCTACTTGCCGGTCTGAATTTTGATCGTCTTAGTCGTGTGTGTGTGGATCACCGGAAACGCGATTGTTGCTTTCGCCGAGTTGCAAGTGACAGATGTTTTCCGCTGAGTTGCTTGCATGACATTTCGCAGTGGGGCATAATTTGGGCGTTTATGCACGGAAAAATGATTTTGTGGTTTACGGTGTGAGCTTGCACATATCCAAATAAAACAGAATGCTTGACCAAATGACTTATGTAACAATACCCAGCCTTTACCGTGCCAAAATTTGCAAATTGTGGAACCATTTGTTCAATACAAAGGTTGCCTTACGCAACAGATTTGGCTTCGGACAAGCAGGCTAGTAATCATAAATTACTTCTTCGTGGATTTTGCAGCTTTATCCTGCTCAAGTACATCTGCTTGTACTTTGTTGAATCCGTAATTCAGGCGAAAATTTTGCTTCCGCAAAAGATTCAAGGCAGCATCGTCAATAGTACAAAACAACAGTTTGTTATTTTCAGTTGTTTTAGTTTTCCAGATCTTCCAGCGGTCTGCAGAAATGGAAGGATTCTGAAACTTGAGTCTCTTTAAGACATTAATGTCCCTTAGATTTTCCTTGGGATCCCAAGGAATGTTAACGCAGATTTTGTTCTGATATGCAGCGAATGGTTCACTAACAAACCTGAATTCCCCAGCTTTTTCATTTATTTATTTTTATTATTATTATTTTTTTTTATCTGTATTAACGAGATTTTTAGCCCTAGGCTAGTTCATCTCGGGACCCACGCTTTACTTCCCTTCCGAAGGAAGAACTCACATTTGTGAGTTTGTCGGGAGTGGGATTCGATCCCAGGTCCTCGGCGTGATAGTCAAGTGTTCTAATCATCGCACCAGGTCCGCTCCACGGTTCATTTATTGTTGTAAGCTTTTAAACCAGCCAATTATAGCTTTGTTCATTGTCTGGCGAAAACCAGACAACTCCAAACCTTAGGCCCGAACCCCTAAAACTAGGGGTAAATGACGAACTGGGAGAAGAGTACAAGAGTAAATTCAAGTCTCTCAGAAGAGCGTCTTTCAACGCAGGAGTGAACTGGCCATTTACAAGTCGTTACTGTAAACGCCACTTGTCACGACTGGATGTTCCATTTGGCACATCTTCTGCTATCTGAGGGACACACCCCTCTTGTGAAACTTCAATATTTCCATTTGTAAGCACATCATTACCACGTGGTAATTCACCGTTATTCCCTGGATTAATCGCAGTAGCCAAGGTAAAACTGATAAGCCTGTTACAGCTTCACACGAATCTTCACCCGTCGAAACCACCGATTCAGCATTCACAGTCTTACCAGAGTTCTCCTCAGCTTCCTGCATCTTAATTTCGGGAACTTTATTGGCTGCCATTTTGGAATGATAGCTTAGATATCAAAAATTTGGGAGGAATGACGATGTTCACTCGACGAAAGCCACCGAAAGAAAGGTTCTTCCTCTCATGTCACACAAATGTGATTACAATAGAGGCTCAATACTTATAATGTTGTGTCTGTAATCTGTATTCCAAGGGGATTGGGATATCAAACTTTTAAAGCATAAATTTGATTATTTAGCAAATCAACGAGACTGAAAATACTACTTATTGCTTGTTGGTTCGTAAAAAACATTAAGCAACATTTTCAGCCCTCTTCGTTTGACGAATCTCCAGATTTGTGCTCACAAATATTACGTGAGGCAAAATGCAAAATTTGGAATGAGGACGCAAGGGACCTTCACCTTAAGGCAGATCTGGATGCTTTCTTTTCCACACTACTCGATTATTTTTACACAAACAATTTCAATTTCATTCCAATTATATGCAATAATTAATAACATTTTGTGTATACTTGTATTGCACATTACATACACTACCCGTCATAAGTACGGACTCACAAAAAGTATTGCAACAATATTGCATCACCCTGACTCACCTCGATATCTCTAAAACCAGAACACCAACAAAAATGCTGCCTTCAGAAAAGTTGTTGCTTTTGGTCTTCTGAATAACTTTCCTGAAGACAGCATCTTTGTAAGTCCTCAGGTTTTGGAGATATCGAGGTGAGTCAGGGTGATGCAATATTGTTGCAATACTTTTTGTGAGTCCGTATTTATGACGGGTAGTGTAGTAAATATTTGATGTAATACGTGATAAGGCCGGAACAAATCTGATTTTCTTTTTTTGTCACAGTGCTCGTTGACTCGTTAAGGGGGGGGGGGGGGGGGGTGATGTAGTTATTTTCATAAAAAAAACTACTCAAACTCAAGCAATTAGGCGAAATCGTAAAACTTTGTTAATAAATTTTCTGAACGACTCTAATTTCACCCTAAAATTTTAAAATTTATTGAACAGTTTATTTGTGCCCCGTCCCCCTCAAAATATTGAATTCCAACCAACATTTTTCGAGGGGTTTGACATAAGAGAAAACCGAAATTTGTGTCAGCCTAATATGTTTGCTTTTAAACGTGTTATATGCGATGATTTATAAATGAATAATGATTTTTAATAATGTTTCTCATAATTATTCTTAGTAATGTTTCCTTTCATTGCAAATTAGGTTTTTAAATTTTGAAAATTGTATTGATTTTTTTTTTTATTTTTATACGAAAGAGCAACTTTTTCTGAATCACTATGATTTTTTCCAGATTTTTAGAACTTCATTTTGGTACCTGAAATCAATTTCAAAGATATTTTTTTAAATCACCTTTTGACAGCTGGGCAACTGCTTGACAGATCCGCGCAGTACAAAATGCGACGAGGGGTTATTCGACAAATCGCTCCCATACAAACTTCAAATTGAATTTTAAATAGGTTCCTGGGTACCAAAATTCATGAAAATTTGGATTTCGGCTCAGTTTGGCATGCAGATTCAGAATATGGGATTATCTCAACACCGCTTAAGGCGAAACTGGAAGCATTTCCTCATTTTTTTTTTGGTTTTTGATTTTTTATTAAATACCGAAGCAATATTTTCAAAATCGGTTTTCGTGCATATGTAGAGTATGGATCAAGGTATCTTCTGAAATGTTTTGTAGTGGAAAAAGTTTTTCGTTGTTTCAGAAACCATTTTTCTGTGAAATTTTATTCAAAAATGGTTTCTTCAAAAACGAAAAACATTTTCCACCACGAAAAAAAATCAGGAGATACCTTGATCCATACTCTACATGTGCACGAAAACCGATTTTGCAAATATTGCTTCGTTATTTTATAAAAAAAAAACAGAAACCAAAAAGTGAGGAAATGGATCCAGTTTCGCCTTAAGAAGCCAATTGTGAAAACAACCGAGCAATTGATTGTGGGAAAGAGAGTTGCAGCACTTAATTATGCTTATAGTTTCGAAGCTAACGCGTGATCTAGACGCATTGTTGAGGTCAATTCGTCTCGACTCGACATTTTGGACGAAAATGTATTACCATCAGGGTACCAGATTCCGCTCATCTAAGGCCAGTTTTGCAGAAAAACATCATCTGTTAAATGACTGATAAGCCAATTTGTAATGTTTTTGCATTTTAGGTTAGTTTAATCTAAGTACAATCAGATACAAAACAAGACTTATGTAGAACTTTTCATAAAAGTATGATTTTATTACAATTTGTGTGAGACCAAAGTGGTCCTAATTCCGCTCACGGACAAATGTATGCCATCTTGTAAATAGACTTTTGAGGAAAAGTGAATTATTTTTGCAACTCTTATGTTTTTACAATTATTTTTTCCTGTTCAGCGGAAGTGTATAATAGTGATTGAATACACTGTGTACTAAAATCGACAGTTTTTACAATTTTCACGTATTTTTTGCGTGAGCGGTTATTGGAACACATAAAAATTCCTACAACTTTTTTGGGTTCAATAGCCGCTCAAAAAATTCTACTGTTTTGTTTTTAAAATTTATGTTATTTGATAAATATGGCATAAAATGGCTTTGCTCTCATTTAATTTATATTGTCCAAGAATATCAGCGACGAAAAGGGGGTATTTATGCGTGAAAACTTGATTTTTGCAACAGTGAGCGGCTATTGGGTCATGAGCGGCTACTGGTACACTGACGGTACTTCTTTGACTAGCTGGACAACGTAACTTGACTGATAGAACATTTAGACGGTTTGATGGTATATTTCCAGGATCTAGGAGCAAAACCTGCTTGGTTTTGAAACTAAAAACATAACTATTTGACAGAATACTTTAACCCTTTCTTTCCCATGGTAGCACAGGTGATCCACTACTTTGCACTGTTCATACAAATACTAGATAAGTTAGATCATTCCCATTTTTTCGTCAGATGTTTGTATATGTTTAATGAACTATTATGCCAAGTTTGGTCAAAATTTCTCTGCTCGTTTTTGTTCTGGAGCTAAATGATTAGGCGAAAGTCGGTATTTTTTATATTTTAATTCAAACAATATTTGAATATTCAATATTCCGAAACATGAACATTATTTTCAACGGAAAAAAATGCTAGCATGCCCTACAGTATGTACAGGGTGCGGCAGGAAAAAATGCGAAAAGTTCGAGGCACTATTACACGCTAAATATGGGATATATATGACTATTTTTTCATGACAGTGTATCAGTCAATGTCTATATTCTAGCACTGAAAAATAAAAATGAACACATTTGATGTTTAACATGTGATAATGTAGGCCTAATAAGCGGATATCAATAAACTGCGCGCCCAATGGTCATTAAACAAAATGACTATAACAGTAACAAAATTAGCTCAAATTCGATGAACAACCAGACCACACTGATCCAGAGCCATGTAGTTTCACATACCAGATGAAATAAGTACATATATTTGATGATATTGAAGAGAAAATTAAAAATTTTGTTTTATCAGATGCGAAATTTAGCGACCTGTGTGATTTTCTGCGGTTTGAAAATTCTGGTTGTCTTCATCTTCAGGCGCCGCCCTGTAAAGGTTAGTGACCAAAATGGGAATTTTTTTAATTAACTTTTCTGAAAACTAGCCTATTATAGATCATGGAACGTTGAAACATAGATTGGTTAATGCCAAATGAACGAAAATGAGGTTTGAAGTTGAAAAACACTTTCGCATTTTTTCCTGCCGCATACTGTATATTAGCACAATAAAATACCGTTTCACAAACAAGTTGACGATAAAACACTAATTTTATGAACAAACATGTGGATCATCAGTGATCCATTGGGAACATAACGACATTTTTAACCTTCTTGATCTAACCTGTTCGTTGTTAGCATGTTTGTTTACATTCAAGATATTTTCCATTATTAATAGGGTTTCATGTAAAAATGTCATTATTTCACATAATGTAATCTATTTAGCGCCGGCAAAAAGTCGTAGATGAATCCAGGAGGGTTTATATGGTACGAGGAGAGAATCCATAGATTTGAAGCGAATCATATCCGAATAACTACTCATGATAACTGCAAGAAGTCCGACAAGTTTCATTAACTTTTACTACAGAAGGGCTAGATAAGAATCTCGAGATAAATTAAAGATGTAATAGACGATTTATAAATATATAGTTTAAAAAAAAACAATATACAAATAAAAAAACAAAATTTATATATGTGAATTCAGTGCATCCATCTTCCCAATGGATCACAGGTGATCCACCCAAAAAATCAAATTTTTCATTTCTAACGATATTTTGGAGTAAAACTATACATCTTTTGTTCTGGTGATTTTTTCAGAAACCATTTTATCTATTTTTAAATGTCAAAAAACCTTGTGGGAAAGAAAGGGTTAATAGAGTAGAGACTACATATTTGATATGACATGACACAGAGCAAAACAGTAACATTGCCTAGGTTTGTAAATCTAAGGCAAATAACTGACAAAATGACAATGACCTAACAGACGACAGGAATTCGCAGCAACTTTTGGTGAGCTTGTTCCATGTTAATAATGTTAATATGACAAGAAAAATAATTGAGCGTAATCTAATCTGATTATTTTCCAGGATAATTTTCGTATAGTCAGTATCAGCAGTGTGTTTCAGATTAAATTAGATTAGGCGTCATCCACAAATTACGTAACGCTCTAGGGAAAGGGGGAGTACGACCGAGCGTTACGACCCATGCAAAAATTTTAGGGTCTTCATACCAAAAAAAATATTACGGTGGGGGGAGGGGGGTCAAAAATTGTCGATTTTAGCGTTAAATAATAAATGGGTACTGCCTTAAAAGTCTCTAGGTGGGTCAAATAATAACCCTATGTTGCCTGATACTTGTGACACCTAACTTACATTACACACTAAACGCTTTCAGCAATATTTTGCTGAATTTTGCCGAGCTGAAGGGTCCAGCAAAATTTTTTGCTGAACTTTCAGCAAAGTTTGCTGAATTTCAGCAAAACGTTACTGGTGATCAGCAGAGTTTACTGAACAAATCAGCAAAATTTTGCTGAATTTCAGCAATTTTTTTGCTGAAGGCTTCAGCTCGGCAAAATTCAGCAAAATTTTGCTGAAACACTCAATCGATTTTTGGTGTGTAAATTAATCTGAAAAATCTTGTGAGGTCTAGTGTAACGTTTTAAGACACGGGCTCGTTTCTGTCGGGTTGTCTGTGGTCTGTTGGTTGGTGCATGTGTATGAACAATTTTGATTGATAGATGAAAACAATGGTATTAATTTTAAAATACGAAAACTCACGTGAACATTTTTGGAAGACGAGAAAAGTTGAATTAATGTAAACGCCAAACCACGGAAGGAGAGGAGGGAGTTAAAATTTAGATAGTTTTCTATTCACGGACGTGGTATATAGACACCCCAATGATGGAATCGTTGTTGATGTTTGCACTCACATGCTAGTTGAAATCAGAAATCCACACCAGTAAAAGGATGATCTACAAATTAAAATTTGAGTATTCATTGATTTCAAGGAAGGCATCAACCAGACAACAATAATAAAATGGATTAGCATATTTTTATTACATGTTTCAATTCCATATCTTTTTTTGCCAGCAACCAACTTTTGAGGATGGAGAGATCGAACTTGCCCGTACGGAGGTGCTGGCCCAGGATCCGATGGTGGACAACAAACACGCCCTCGCCGTATCGCTAGCCCGCTCGGAGATGCTCGTGCAGGATCCCATGACAGACCACAAGCAAGCTCTCGCAATGTCCCTGGCGCGGTCGGAGATATTCGTTCAGGATCCCATGGCATCAGAGCATAAGCATCCCCTGGCAGTGTCACTTTCGCTAGGAAACACATTAATCAATCTGAACAAGATCAAATGCCCGCAGTGCAGAAAGGTAAGAATAGTAAGAATTTTATGCTCACGGCATCCAACAACAAATCCCTCAATGCATCGTTCGCTACCAGTCAATCCTTTTATCTAAACGTTGTGTAGACCCTCCTCAAAAGTCAACCCCCGCGCAGTTCCTTAACGTCTCTCTTTCCCTTTCACCCTATCAAGTCCACGCGCGCATCACATCTATCCAAAGGCTCCTTTGTTATCGTCTCTCGTTTCGTGTTCGGGAGATGAAACCTGTTCTTGAGTCACGGCCTACTCCTGCTACTCGCTCTCCCTTTTGCACTCCTTTCTTCCTTCCATATACAACTGCGCGAGTTGAGAACGATGCGTAGAATGGAACAACCGTCGGAGGGGAAATAAGGGTTAAATGGACTGGGTGGTGTTTTACGGCGACTATCGGATCTCGTCAACATGTTGTAACGGTTGTAGTCTAGGGTCCTAGAGCAATTAGTAATCTCACGCTCCCAAATTCATAATTTTCAAGTACTAGCATTTGTCGCATCTATTTAGAGTATATTTGAATGAAAACATATCTAGATTGAGTTTAAATAAGGGCGAAAGTAACATGAGCGAGTTCTCTTCATCGACTCTCTGAATATTATTCAAGATTAGGTTACATGAAATCTTTAGTAGGTATAAACAATTTAGGTATCTAGGTATCATGAGTAGTTGGTTCAAACTTGTTTTAGTTAACTCTAGATTGAGTTTAAATGAGGGCGAAAGTAACATGAGAGAGTTCTGACAGTTACTGTACTCTGTAGAAAAAGAAAATGCTAAACCTTACATAGCCAAGCCATCCACAATATGAACAGTTGCCACATTTCTAAATAAAAAATTTAGATTTTCATTTTACACCCGGTGCCGTGGTACAGTACCGTACCTTCCCCATAGACGTAGTTTACGTCAAAATGATCTAATATGTTTAATGTGTCCATTTTACCCTGACTTCCCCTATACGTATCCTAACTCATATAGATAGTCAAATCAATTATTGATTCCTTATTTTAACCATGTTTCCCCTTTTTCTCGTTTTCTTTCATATTCGTTCACACGCACTTGTGAATTGTGTGCGAACGCAACTCAAACAACAACAATCCAACCCAACAACAACAACAACAGCGCTTCGATACGATGGAGGAGATGCAACAGCATCGCACCAAGCATCTGACTGAAAACAAGTTTAAGTGTGAGATCTGTGGCAAAGAATTCCCCAGCCATAGTTCCATGTGGAAGCACACCAAGGCCCACACTGGCGACCGTAAGGATGCTCGAGACTCGACTCCGATGACATGTGACTGACTGATAGTGTGTTCTCTATTTCGTTGCAGGTCCATTTGTATGCCAGATTTGCAATAAGGGTTTCACACAGTTGGCCAACCTGCAGCGGCACGATCTGGTGCATAATGGTAAGTTCAATGCTGAACAGTGTGTTGTGTATCTACCCTAGATGAAGAGTTTAACAAACTTGACAAAGAATCTAACAGATTAAACCCTTTAACGCTCATAGTGTCTGTAGAGCATCATCACCCTTTAAGGGCGGGAAAATATCCGCCATTGCTCTGTTGCTACTAATGTTAATCTTAGATTCTGCTTCATATTTTACAACAAAAATCTATCATTGTGTATGCTCACTTGCAGTGCATATTAGTGTGGGACACAAAAAGACATTTTACTCCTGTACACTTTTTGAGTTCCATTTTGGCCCCATATCAACTGTGCAAAATTTCAGATCGATCGGAGAAACTATATTTTAGCGCCAGCCATTTTAAGTTTTCATACGATTTAGTATGGGGAAAAACACTTTTTCAATGAAAAATCGCCACAGGTTGCCCCTTAACCCCTAAAAATAAATCGATGAATGATTTCTGTTGGAAATTTTACGAGGAACCAACCCCGCAAAGCGATCTGAGGCATGTGAAGTTATTGACAGAAAACCGAATGGCATGCAAACGCTGTTTAACATGTAAGGAATAACAATAAATAATAAAATCTCGTTATTTTATCGATCGGGTGAAGCCTAATAACTTTTTCCACGAGCGTCGCATCGATTTGCTGTCTTCAGAGGTCTGATTCCTAGTGAAGTTTTCTACAGAAATCATTCGTCGACTTATTTTTAGGCATCTAGGGGTGACTCCTAGCTATTTTTCTTTGCAGTAGTAATATTTCCCCATAGTAAATCGTATGAAAAACTAAGAATGGCGGGCGCTAAAATATAGTTTTTCCGATCGATCTGAAATTTTGCACAGATGATATGGGACCAAAGTGGAACTCAAAAAGTATACAGGAACTTGAGTTTTTTCATTTTTTGCATTTTCCCATATAAACCGTGTACCAGGCTAGTGCATATGCTGATTGGTTTTCAGCATCTTCAGTGCGATAGAACTCGAGATTACCATCTTCAAAATCGCGAGGCAAATTGTTAGAAAGAGAGGCAAGATAGGAAAAATAACATGGCGTCCCGTTTCACCTTAACGAATCTGACCTAAACAATTTCGCTTCAATATTGCAAAAGAGCAGTTGGAAAAAGATTATGAGCTTATTAGAATACTTGTACACTCTACTTATTGATTGAAGTGCAACTTTTGATAAACAATCAATAGCTCAGTTGACTGCCTGCAATCACTTACGCTGGACGTGTTTCCTTTTCTTCCACTTTCTATCGTACCATAACGGTGGTAAACCATGTGCGCGGCGCGAGAAAATGTCCTGGTAATTGACATTAGTGTACTCCCAACTCGTCCCAACGTTGGGACAGTGAAGAATTTTTTGGAGAACCAAATTAAACTCCAGTATGTGGACGTAAAAAGCATTCAGTTGCATAACACACGCAACTGTGTGCTGGTCGAAATGACCAACAATGAAATTGCTTTGCGGTATCAACTGGAGCACAATTGCAAGCGAACAATTGTTGCTGCCAGTAAGGAATTTCAGATACCCGTTTATGTGGATGGCGATGCAGTGACCGTTAGAGTCCACGACCTCCCACCCACGGTGAGCAATGCAGCCATCAGGGAGCACATGCTGAAATTCGGGGAAGTTATTTCGATCAGGAACGAAACCTGGAGACAATACTTTCCCGGTATTCCCAATGGCGTCAGAGTGCTTCATATAAATCTATTTCGTGAGATACCATACCTCATTACGATTGGCAGCGACAACACGACGGTTTCGTACCACAACCAGCCGAGATCGTCCCGCAAGTGTAACGAATCGGCACATCTTAACACAGAATCGACTGGAGAAATAGAAGGAGCAGTGCCATTAACAATTAACACAAACGTAGACAACGTAAACGCGCTTTTTGGTGAGGACGACTTTCCACCGCTGGGTGCTCATGATGATGAGCAGAAACCAAACGACGAATGGACTGACGATGACGAAGACGACAACGAGAACATATCAAACTCATCTACCGACTATGACGAGAGCACGAACAAACGACGCCGGTCGAACAAAACTGCTGTGAGTGAAGCAAAGAAAGTTTGTGCTGACCAGTGTTCCCCAACCACGGCCCATGTGGATGTTGTCGACGTTCCGTTGAGGGGAAAAAGTGTAGCTTTTAAAATAAAAAATGGAAAAGTTTGTAACTCTATTTATAATAGAAAATGACTATTGGCTCTGCAAAGCTGGTTACGGCGAGTGAGCCTTAAATAAACGAATTGGAAAAAAAAAAAACAATCAATAGCTATTGATTTACAATCAAATATTTTTTTTACGTTACGTTACGTAAATTAAAGGGTGTCCTTTTTTCCCTGGGGTCCCCTAATCACTAGATTGCATAAGCCTAACTCTTCAGCATCGATCTGTAATCAGCCCTGAGGGATTATGGAGCAAGATGGACACCCCATGTTTTAAGCATTAATTCGCAACATATTTTTTTTCTGCGTGGATGATGATTGATTATTTTATGATATGCAAAAAAGTTATAATTAGTTGGAACATTTCAATTTAAATTAGTGTTTGAAGTTTGAGTGCTTGAAAACAGTGTTTTCTTATAATAATCGGCCATTTGGTTTTAAGTGTAAATAATGAAAAATCATCGTTTATATACCAAATTGTATTTTTAATAGTATTAATACATGGCTATTGTTATACCATGGAAATAAAATTCAAATATTTTCAATACATAATTTCATACAAAAAAATACATAGGTATCGTTATTATTTGGGGCAAGATGGCCATTGGCCATCCGTGGTGCTCGTCACATAAATCTAACCTTTACCTAGTCTCAAAACATCTAACGAAGTCCATAGATTATGCAAAACTTAAACAAATAAGTTTTTATTATCAGCAGAAGCTAGCAAAATTGATTGCGAGTGAGATAATACCTTAGAACTATAATGGAATTATTTGCTGTTGAGAGACGATTAATTTCCTTTCTTTTAGTCTACGGCAAGAAAACCGTAGCTAAAATCGTTGTTAGATTGCGTGTTTATATAATGCAAAAAGATAGCACTTACGCATCTGCAGATAAATTGTTTGAAGTGAAACGAATTTGCAAAAAATAGAACAAAGTATCGCTAATTTTCAAAGAAGCAATGATAAGTTTTGACTCAATCCTTATCATAAAAAAATGCTCGCAAAAACAGAACCCTCTGTATGAATCATTTGCTCTTATTTTATTAATGTATTTATCATCTGCATGCGGATTAAAACATACTAATTGTCAAAATTAAGCTCTGTGGCCATCTTGCCCCGAGGGGGAGGCCGTCTTGCCCCATATAGTAAAAATTGTATGTCAAAACAAATTTGTAACAACAAGGCCAAGAAACGTCAAAATCCCATACAAAATCAAAACAATTCAGTGCCCTATTGAAAAGTGTTCAGGTTATTGAATATCACAAATGAATGGATCACTAAAATAACTAAAACGGACGCTATGAAATGAACAAATAGCGCCACCGTAGGCTTGTATGTTTGGCGTAACTCGACTGTTGTTACTGTGGAGTCCATATACGGTGGCACTTTCGTTTTGATGCGGTGGATAGCGGGAAAGTTGGCTCTAATGATCGATTATCAGAGATGAATCAAAGAAGACCATCTAAGAAAATGTTTGTTTTCTCTATTTTCCGATTCTAACATCTAACCACAAATCACCTTAATCAGGATTGAAGCCTTTCAAATGTCCCATCTGTGAAAAGTGCTTCACACAACAGGCTAACATGTTGAAACATCAGCTACTGCATACCGGTAAATCTAAGATCAATCTCCTAATTAACTCATAATTTCTCTTGTTTTTCAACGTCCACTCTTTGTTTTACAGTTCCTGAGTTTTAATTAGAAACCGCACTTTGCTTCTTTTATTCATCTCTCTGCAATTTCGTTCGTCCAGTCCTGTGATTTTTTAGTTCTCTTTTGACAAAAACATATTTTATTAAAGTTGCTTTGTTGAAAAAAAAAAATGATTTCGTATATCGTTGTTCGTTTTTACAGGACTCAAACCTTACAAATGTCCAGTGTGTCAGAAAGCATTCTCGCAACATGCCAACATGATCAAACATCAGATGCTTCACACAGGTACGCAAAACAAAAACTCTATTTTATAATCCAAAATCCCTAATTTAATACCCTAATAGTTGTCCTAGTATCATCCTAATCCAATTTGCCACATTCCTTGACCCGATTCATCAAATATTCACCTCTCCTATCCTACATTACATAAACATCACATAAACGGGTGACAAAGCTGATCTTGAATTTTGCTCTATTTTTCTCTTCTCGTTTCACCGCCGGCTAACTTTGCAGGTTTGAAGCCTTATAAGTGTCCAGTGTGCCAAAAGGCCTTCACTCAACACGCCAACATGGTTAAACATCAGATGCTTCATACCGGTAAATGTCGCTGATTTTTTGTTTACATCATCACATGATAGAGTATCCCGCATTCCTTGGTAGAAAGTAGGCTTCCGTTTCATGTACTGCTCTGCTCATTCATACGACTTCAACGCATCCCATTTTCCTACTTATAAGTTTCCTATTACCTCCCTTCACATAGGTTAGTCCTAGACCGTAGATCTTGATCATAAAAGTAAAAAATGACGTTTTTAAATGCAACTCACAGAGAACGTTGTTGAAATTTAACTAGAATCTCAGAATCCTTAGCAAATTATCACATACGAGACAGGTTACGCGTTGATGTCTTACTCGACGTTTGTTTACCTTTTAGCGGAGTTCAACTTTTGATACAACTTCAGTAACAGTAAAAACAACTACATATATCTTATGTTATAATTACAGGCTTAAAACCATACAAATGTCCCGTCTGTGACAAAGCATTTACCCAACAAGCCAATATGGTTAAACATCAGATGCTTCATACTGGTAAGTCAGCTCGATTATCACTTTTTAATCTAAACCTTAGGCATAGAAGCTTTGTCCTTGCCAACAAATTTCCTTTAGAAAAAATCTCAAAAACGAAAAAAAGTCGCATGGAGAATACACTAATATTCGACCGTCTGTTTTCTCTAATTTTTCCCTCCAATAATTTGCAAATTAAAAAAAAAATCGAAAACCCCCCCACATCCTATTTTAGGAGTAAAACCTTACAAGTGTTCCACGTGTGGCAAGGCATTTGCACAGCAGGCAAACATGGTCAAGCATCAGATGCTTCATACCGGTAAATCTTAGAACGCTTAAGTTGACTAGATTATTGCATCTCGAAGATCTCACTCTTCTCATCTGTATTAAAACCAAATAATAAACAGAAAACCGCTGAATGTTTCCCGCGCGGATGAGCATCCAAATTCGTCGTGTTTTCAAACGAAGAAAAGCAAAATACACAATAAATAAAAAAAACGAACAAAATGATACTGAAAACCAAAAAGTAGTTAAATAAAAGAACCAAAAATCTGATTTAACGTTTTCATACTAACATAGTGCTTTCCATATTTCTTATTTTTCTTATCCCAAACATTTTTGTACACTTCCGTAATTCTGTTTTTCTTCGTTGTATTTCTTCTTCCCGCGCCAAACGCCCACCCTCCCAAAATGACCCGTTACGATCTGTGTGTTAATAACGATTTGCAAACCAACCAAATTGCAGGAGTCAAACCGTACAAATGTCCAACCTGTGGAAAAGCTTTTGCCCAGCAGGCGAACATGATGAAGCATCAGATGCTCCACACCGGTAATATTTGCTTTCCTTTTTTATATTTTCTATATTTTCGTTTATTTTTGTTCTATCTGTGTTGTAAATGTTTTGATATGATGAAAAGTAGAGAAGGCCATATTTATTATAACAATAATGTCAAATTGCGAATTGCAGGATAGTCCAAGTAATAAATAAACCATTTTCACTTGCGTCACTTGGCTTTACCATCATAAGAAGACAGGGAAACGCTCTTTGGTTTAGAATGTGCTAGTTTGATATGTAACACTCAATTATTTTGAAACCGCTTTGCAAAAAGTATGCGATTTTTTAGAAACTTCGATATTCGCGTGATTTAGCGGATCGAAACAGCAATCTTAGTACAAATGCACCGATGCACCAATTCATCAATAGAACAATGCACTGACACATCAATGCATCGATTCAAACACTTTCCCCAAAATAGTATTTTCTTTCAAAAGTTCCCATCAGAAATTCCGCTCAATGATTCTCCTAAGAAATCCTTTCAAATATGTCGCATAGAATTCACTACAAGGATTTCTTTGAATAAATTATCTAAGAATTGCAACACGACAACTCTCTACGAAAAAATGCCTCTCAAAAGCTTCCTAAATAACTTGAAGTAAAATATCTATAGATATGAAAAAATAAGGAGAAAGTCCGGGTACGGCAACTCTTTGGAGAACTCCGGTAGTTTTCCCCTAAAACCTGCATAAAATTCCTGTCTTTCGGTATCTCTAGAAGATTTATTACATTTTTTATTACTTTTAACAACGAACAACGAAGTTCAACTAGTTCAGTAAAATGTAAACTTTGCATAATCACACATTTTGCAGTAAGCTAACCATACAGTCAGAATTTCATACAACCAGCAATCGCATCATTACATCTAGGCTTAGTAAAGAAGACTACTTCAAAGTGTTGAGTAGAAAGGAACAAGATAAAAACGCATTTTCTCTCTAAATCATCCCGACAGGACTAAAACCGTACAAGTGTAGTACGTGTGGCAAAGCATTCGCCCAGCAAGCCAACATGGTTAAGCATCAGATGCTTCATACGGGTAATTAGAAACATTTTTCACAATACTCTAGTGTACACATTTAGTTAGTAGAAAGGTAGAAACGAATAAGCATCATAATCAGAAGGACTTGAATTCGATACAGCTTGCTAAACTAGAGGTTTTATTTTCCGCGTTTCTCAGGTATTAAACCGTACAAATGTAGTACATGTGGTAAAGCATTTGCCCAGCAGGCGAACATGGTCAAGCATCAGATGCTTCATACTGGTAATTAAACAAAATCCATCCGCAAATCAACGATCTCCCATTATCATAATGTGTATTCCTTCTTCTGCTTAGGAGTGAAACCCTACAAATGCTCAGTGTGCGACAAAGCGTTCGCACAGCAGGCCAACATGGTCAAGCATCAGATGCTGCACAGCGGTAATAGATTAGTTCCCGATGCACAGCAGTGAGGCCGTTTCTTTAATTGCGTTTCTTTATCTCAATTTTCGGTTATCAACGGTTCCCACCTTTATATAGGAATAAAACCATACAAATGTCCCACTTGTGACAAGGCTTTTGCCCAGCAGGCTAACATGGTCAAGCACCAAATGCTGCACACTGGTAAATAATAGTTTAGAGTCACTTTCCTCTTGTATGTTTCCGTTTAGCGATTTTAACAGTATTCAGCACCCATTTTTCTGTTTCGTTAATAGTTGTGTACTTCCATTAACATTTCTCTATTCTGTGTTTTTCACGTAGTGTCTGTTACCGTTGATGAGCATCAGATCGGGTTTCTCTACAAAGAAGTGGAAATTTTAATGGAACTATCCAAAGAACTTTTAATGGTTTAGCAACCACAATCAGATACGCAAAAACATTGATCCCCTAGTTCGATTTGATGCTCATCCGTTTCACCTTTTTCTCTTGCAACTGATAGCAGCTTTGTTTCCGATCAGACGCTAATCTAGGTCTGCTTCTTTACAACCAGGTGAAAAACCATTCAAATGCAAAAGCTGTGATAAAGCATTCTCACAACGTGCCAACCTGAAAAAGCACGAGATGGTGCATCTCGGAATTCGTCCGCACACCTGTCCACTGTGCTCCAAGTCGTACTCGCAATACTCGAATCTGAAGAAACATCTGCTGGTCCACCAGAAGCAGTCCATGAAGCAGCAACAGCAGAACGGCCAGGTTATGATGTAAGTTTTTTTTTTGATTTGTTTTTACAATGTACGAAATGTAAACAATAGTCACAAATCTTGGCACTTATCTAAAGCAGTGATCTTCAAAGTGTGATCAATGATTGCACAATATTTGGCTAGTATCAGTAGGTTGGCTCCAGTGGCACGTTCTCCTCCATTTGAGAAATTTGTGGTTATCAAATGCCTACTGTGCAGTAGATGAAAAAAAACGAATTTAGTATACTGAACTCAAGCTGTGTTGACTATTGTTTCCTATTCTTCTTTCATGATGACAAATTACACACATTATTGATACACCATGATAACTATCAAAGTTTGGTTCATACTGATTTAGAACTACAATGTGCAATTTATTCCAACTTTGATGAAAAAGAATCTAAAGAAAACTATTTTGATTTCTCCACAGGATCCTATACAACTGCCAAACTTGCAAAATGCAGTTTGAGAACATTCTCGAATTCGAAAGGCACACCAAGCAGTGTAATGAGCTTAACAATGGCAACCATGGTCTCAAACTGGAGCAGATCAACATTAAGAGCGAAATCGACATGGACAGTAGTTCTAACCATGGAATTGCACAGCACATCACTATACCTCACAGTCAACCCCAGACACCGATGCACATACCCTCGGCAATCCTGACTTCAGTGATCTCATCCGCTTCGACGATAGGAAATGGCCATACTTTAAGCACGAGTCACATCCACCATCCAACAACCGGTCATCAGCAGTATCCTCAGCAACAGCACACTCCTCCAGCTGTTGTCGTCACTCAGCATCAATCGCAACAACAACAGCAGCATCAACAACAGCAACAGCAAGCACAACAACAACAACAAACAGCTCACCAGCAACAGCATTCTCCAGTTGGTCATCAACAGCATCTAACCCTCCAGCAGCAGCACAATCTGCCAATCCACCTGCAGCAGCAACTGTCGCATCACCTAATATCCTCGCATCTTCCGCACCAGGATCACGGTCCAGCCGACCTGCACCACCAGGTGAACTTCCATCATCCCCACATTTCCCATATTCCAAACCTGCCGCACAAAATTCTCTCCCCTCTGTTCCACATCCCCCCATTCAACAACAACCACAGTACATAATGGAACGTCCGGCGGGGATCCCCACTGAGTGGGGAATCCCCACAACAGTCGGCTGCCATAGCTGCCACGACGGCTACTCGAAGAGTAAAGAGTCCTTGCACGCCCGATTCAACGGCTGCGGCTGCTACCGCTACTGACGACTCCGTCGATGGTGGCAGGACACCGCCATCACCTCAATGAAAATGCTTGTTGTGTTGAACTTATTATTGAGAGGGGACAGCAAGCAAACAGTAACTCTAATCAAAACTAGATACGACAGCCAAAATGCAACGTAGGATGGCACTACTACACTATTATATATTATGTAATGTAAGAATACTCAGAGAGTATTAGTGTGAAGATAAAAATGCGGCAATCTGAATGTTTTGAGACAGTTCTATCATTTAGGAATTCTATTGAGTAAACGGGAGGGCTACTGTGAACGAAGGCAGTAGTTCACCAATACAAACAAAAGGCTTTCTCTTCTAGAGTTTTTTTTTCTTTAATACTGAAAAGAATGGATGGTACAACAGCACGATACTTTACTTACCAGTTATTATAGAGAAAAAAATACCATTGAAATTTTACTCACTGTGTTTGTTTCTACGGAAATTTCTAACCTTCGAAAGCATCTTCAATGATTTTCAAAAAAAAAAAACTTAAACGTGATTGAAATTGTGCTATTGCAGTAAAAATTATCTATGTTCACAAATACATACGATTTTTCAACTATTTCAAAAGTTTCACCTCTTCTCCAGGGAATCTCTGCCTTAGATTATACATGGTTTGAAATGCAATGCATTCGGATGGGTTTCCTAATTTTATTTTGCCTAACGATAAATTTCAATGGTATATTTTTTTGGTAATATCGGTAAACGAAGGGTACCGCGTTGGAGCCCGCTATTGTATCAAAAGTTGACTAGGAATGTAAGGAACACACACAAAGATGGAAATCTGATTGTTGATAAGCGATACACTGCATGTTACTTATATTTGCGCGAGGGGTGGCCGCCGTAACGCAGGCAAGCAAGCGCCACCACTTCTACTCAGCTGTGCTAGGAGAGAGAAAAGTGGCAGCATACGGCGGCGAATGACGACGATTAGGCGCGAAACCCGTTTTTTCTGGGTGGGAGCGAGTCTCTGTTATTATAGATGCTGATATAGTTAGAATATTGAAAACCAATAGAGTGGGAAGGTGTAGGAGAAGGCCGCGAGAGAGAGAGAAAGAGTAGACCAAGGAAACAAAGTGAAAGGATTGTGATTACGAAAGCTCAGAACAGTTTTCGTATTCGTTCAGCAACCTGATGTGATATTTTTTTCCGGGACATGAGCAGGGTTTCTCCCGATAGCGCACTGCGACGGATGAAGAAAGGTTAATTATTCTAAGATTGGAACAGTAAGGAAATCGATGTGTCATTTGAGATAGTTCTGTTTGATTTGGAAACATTATTGTTTTGCTTGTAGGTTTTGAAGGTTGCAATAGAAAAGGGTTATTTCGAATTAGTGTTGAGCAGTTTTGGCGTTCAGATGATTTGCAAATAGACTGATCAAATCCATTAAAATGACATCCGGGTTGACTATAAGTCAAATTACTAAACTTCTGCTGTTTGAACAGCAGGTTTGACTCTGCAAATGAGTTTCACTAAAACTTTTCTAAATAAAATAAAAATAAAAAAGCACTAAAAAAAGTTCGGCTAATATGCGCTCCCTAATGAATGACTCGATTTTAGCCTTGAAACGCGGAAATATTACCCATTATACTTGCCGCCAGGCATGGGAAACACTCAAAAATCTCGTTAATACAGATAAAAAAAAAATAAACACTCAAGGTAAGTGTATCAGTTATCGCCATAGTGGTTCCCTATTTGGTGGAAATTTAGAAAGTTTTCAAGCTCTGACCTTTTATAAAAGTTTTAGTAGCATGAATTCAAATGTATCTTATCATTAAAACTCTTGAAGAGAAGAGAAGCAAAATTTTGAATTTCGGCAGGAGTTTCTGCCAAGATTCCATCGAGAATTCCTTTCGAGATTTTTCCGATGTTCCTACCGGAACATCTGAGAGTTATTGCTGAGATTACTAACAGGCTTTCTGCAGGAGTTTCCCGTGGGGTTTTTGGCAGGAGTACCTCCCGGGATTTCTTCTAGAGGTGCTTTCAAAGTTACTCGTTGAATTCCTTCCGGAGATCCATCTGTTGGTGGCAGTAGTTCCTCTCTGGAGCCACCAAATATTGGTGGCAGTATATCCTCTCTGGAGCCACCAAATGTTGATTTCAGCACAATCTTCCAGTTAGCAGCACGATTGGTGTGGTGTTGGTCAGCACTCTTGTCCACAGCTATCGCGATGAATAATCGACGATGATCAGGATTATGAAAACCACAGTCGTTTCACGGTACCGTTGCGAATTCGTGTGTGCCACCCAACAGACTAAACGCAACGCGTTACTTTCGAACACCGATACTACTCATGGTGCGGTAGGAGGTTCGAGAGGGAGAATGATTAAAATCGATACGTCCAAATCGTGTGTGATAGCATTTAGGCCTCATGGCAATATTCTCGCATTCGGAACCTTTAGCACTAAGGCCTTTCTAGACTCTGAATTCTCATCTAAAAGGGACTGGCTACCCGTCGAAGAGAATTACCAGAGTGAGAAATGGCTTCTACACTTGGATATAAATCAAACTGGCCTTTTCTAGACTCAAAATTCTCCTCTAAATAGGACTTGCTACCCGAAGAGAAGTATCCGCTCTTTTGAAGGATTTAATTGTGCTAGTTCAGGATCAAAGGAATTAAAGAAGCAAAATAATATTTAACCGGATGGGAACGTTTTTACGTTAGTACGAAACCAAAATAATGAGTTAATCGGGAGGTATCCATTGTGGAACCAAAACAAAACTAACTGTCGTCTTTATTGATCTTCCTCTTTTATAGCCGCAGGGCTAACTAAAAATTACACATAATTTCTCCTGAAAGGATAATTAAATAGTGGTTTTCTTAGAGACGAATGCCCCTTCAGAGTAAAGTCTATATAAACAAAAAAAAATGGTGGTTTTCGTTATGATCTACACATCTGGTAGATCCCTACCAGATACATTTGGTACGTGTATTAATAAGAATGGGGACCAGAATATTCAAGATGACAGCTGATAGATGGAGTTATTGGCTCTAAAACCATATGCAATATGGAAATATTTGATGTTCAGAGTCCAAAAATGGTGACTAGAAAATCCATAGTGGTGGTTCACAACTCAAGATGGCTGTTATTTTCAAAAAGTTTTGGCTCAAATTGCATATGGTATGGGAAAGATATACAGAGTTCAAAAATGGCCAACCATGAAATATGGGTAAATTTGGTATAATCAGAGTTCGAAAATAGAACCAAGAAATTCAATATGGAGGCCAACAATTCAAGATGGCGGCTATGTTTATATCAACATATTGCGGTTGTAATTCTAATAGGTATTTTAGAAATATAGTACTACTAACCTGGAGAGGCTGAAGTTGACCAGTTTACGCAATTCATGCCTGAAATGAAAAGAAACCGTCAATTTATTTTGAATTCGGTTTCTACCTAATTCGAAATTGCCCTTTACATTACCAACAATACCTACTTATGAAAACGACAGTCCAGAAAATGATCAATACTGTAATTGTACATTACGTTATAATCTAGCACTAGAAGTATTAGAATAGGGGTAGGCGGGGCAATATGGACACCCTAAGGTTTTTGCCAATTTTACCTGGCAAGATGTCAAAAAAGTTTAGTTTTTTGATACATGTATCCTTTTAAAGTCTATTTAGCATCTATTGCATAAGAATGCTCACGAAGAAAAATGATTTATCCACTTCAAAAAATGTTATGAAAAATGTTAGTTTTTCATGATCGTCTTCAAGCATACGGGGCAGAATGGACACCCCCATGGGGCAATATGGACACCATGAGACTTTTACGAATTTCGTACATTATTTACACCTATAAAGTCATTTTATTACAAAACAACTATTATGGATGAATAATACGCCGAAGTAGTTAATTTTTGTTCAGTTAATTTAATTTCAGGCTGTTTTGGATAAAGCTTCGTTTTTGTCGACATGTACAGCTGTGCCTAGAACAACTATTTTCCACTGCTGTCATTTTTTGACCAATTTGTTTCACCCTATGTCTACTATAGTGAACTTTTAACCGAAAATATACTGAAATCGAAGAATTTGGTTGGTTTGTGATTTAGGTTATATTTTTCCCTTGCCGCTTCTTTCAAAAAGGTGAGTGTCCATTTTGCCCCGGCAGCAGAAGATATTTCCAAACTTGATTTTTGATATAATAAAGAAGAAAATATAAACATGTTAAGCATGTACATACAGCAAAACTACTTGCATGTGTTCTAGAAATATCAGGTTTTAATCGGCCTGCAATAAATTAATCACTAAACCTTATTTTAGATGGTGTGAAAATTATAATTTCCATGCACAAAAAAACGGAGGACGCAACTTTTTCGTGTAAAATCAAGTATAACTTTAATTTCGAATGTTTCTTTCCTGAAACTACGTTTTAGACAAATGGACTATATTCTCCATTCATTAAAAGTTCAAAAAAGTTCGCATATTTCAAAATATTGAGGGTGTCCATTCTGCCCCGGGTGTCCATAATGCCCCGCCTACCCCTACATAAATTTAGACTTACATTTTCAAAAATAATACAAAAAAAAAATGCGACAAACATTCGATCAGTGAAACAACACAATACACACACGAAGCCACATTTCTAACAAGTTAAGCGCGCATACTACATGCAATTAGACACTGTAGCACATCGACTCCCGGACCCAATCTAGTATTTGTTTTGCCATGATGAATTTTATAGATATGACGATGATTTGTGATTTGCCGTAATGAAGTAACCATATTTCCCATACGCGTAGAGAGGAAGAGAGACACGTATAACATTATTCACATGCATTGCTACACCGTAGATATCGTAGTGGTTAGTGAAATTAACACACGTCACAAATATCAAAGTTCGGGCTACAGTTCCTAAAATCATCGAACATTCAAGAAGAGAAGAAGAGAATTGCACGTTGCTAGAATGCAGCACAAACACAAATAAAAGCCTAATCTCAGCAAACATGGAAGCATGAAACCATTAGAATTTAGTTAGAATTTGTATTCCAATTACTCTTTTGTTTTAGTCATCCAGCCAATATCGCCTTAGGGTTACGATCTCGTAACAATTTATACTACTACACATATGTGGTTTTATGATCTCACCACACACCAACACTCACAACACACACACCACAAACATCTCTCCGTTTCGCCCTCGTTGTGTGGTATAACTTGGATTTTGTCATTCTTTTTTCAAACAAGGAAAAATGTAAAATGTTTGCCATTTTCTAATTAAAAAAAAAAACAAAAGAAACATCCCAGAAACTATTTGCTCCTATTTGTGCTAGTCTTCAAAAGAATGAAAAACCAAGTAATGCTTAAAATACGAGAACTGGTAGGAATAAATAGAACGTGACTAAAAAGGGAAGAAAATTAAATAATTCACCTTAACCGCTCTAATAGCAGTATAGTTTTACATAAAGTAGTGAGAGAAGAGCATAAGTATAAATTTATTCACCAAGTCAGAGACTGTTTTAGTGTGGATGGTGACGGAAAAGGCGATGAGTTAAATGGAGATCATCTATCGATTAGATCTCTTGTGCGATAACAACATTAGCACACATTTAACTGGTGATTCGCCTCTTTCCGAAATACTAAACGACTGAAAGATAAAGATTTCGCTAGAAAGTGCTTAAAACCAATAATCGTTAAAAGGAGTTGACAAAACACCTGCACGGTGCATCCATTATTGCGCAGTAGAGTGGCCCAGACTGACCAAAAGCTGGAATTCCAATTCTAATCTCTGAAGGAAAAGCTTCAAAATAAAGCTGACCAACTTGGTGGTTTAACAGCTAGGCTACCGTTTCGTATACAGAAGGTCCTGACCTTGCATTATATTTTGTGTTGTTCTTTCTACACTGTGTACACACTGAAGATGCATTTTGCTACATAAGCTTGGGCCACTCTATTGGGCAGTCATGTTAAGAAAAGAGCATACTCAAAAGTCTTCCACTTGTGATTTTAACAGAGCTAAGAAAAAGAAAGCCTGTAACTTTCCGTCGAATGCGCGAAATTCCACAATACACACCGTGTACGGTCGTACGATGATCGATCGATCGTTGAGATGACTCGTGAAACGTTTCCCTCGAACAATTCAGAACTATGTAAAGAAGAATAGGTTTTATTTGATCTTCAGATTCAGGTTTAGGTTTACTTTTTTTACTAACACCCTAGTGAGTAGAACTTGTGCTGTGGGGTGATCCATCGTATCGAAACATTCGCGCATTTTTTTCATTTAATTTAAAGCTAGGAAAGCTATCTCCGATCGGGATCACCCAACCACTAAAATGATAAGAAGCAAACACATACGTATAAGACTTAGGGCTCATAAACACTTGAATAACGGTTACATCCCATGGGGTCCTCCCCCTGTTGGATGCTGGTAGATGCTGCAATGCTTATTCGATAACTACAGACAGAATTTTACAACGACAAACCCATCATAAAGGGAGTACCCCCTTGGCATAATGTCATTTAGCATAACAGCACTCACGTTCCTTCTTTCCAAATTGCTATTCTTGATGTTATGTCAAAAGGCATTATGCCAAACAGGGTAAGTCCCTAAAACATAAATCAGTAATAAAAAACTATCTTTTACCCCTCCCCATATGAAAACAATTGAAAGAAAATCGTTAGTATCCCACAAGCTGAGAATTATGTTTTTGTGTTCCGATTCTTATGTTTGTCATGACTCGCGATAATATTATGTGTAAAAATTTCATACAACACGACATCTCCGTAGCAGGGAGGCTTTCTAACACAGAACGTAACCTCCAAAAAAGTAACACTTCACCCACAAATACACACACAAACATACTCACATGAACACATCTACAACATGGCTGGTGATAAGGCAGGAACGTGAAAGTGTTACCTTAGTGCGAATGTGAAAATCCATGAATCGAATAACGAAAAAAAAAGAAAGTCATAGAGAGGGAGAGCAAGAAAAGTCACAAGTAAAACAAGACAGAGTCAGTTAGAAACCGATGATCGCAAGAAGTAAGAAGCAATGCTGTATAACAGTTATATTTAGCTATACACAACTCAGTGCAAATGTAAGGAAAAGAAAGTCTCTACAACACAAGAAAAGGTGCAGAGGAAAAATGTTTTAATAAGCGTTAGATAAAAGGTGACACGTTTTTACCTAAAATATTGTTTTTAGATGAGTCAGAGAAGAGAGGAAATATAGATAGATGGTTGAAGCGAGGCAATGAGGAAGAGAAAGGAGAGCAGAGAGTTTAATTACGTTGACAGGTTACACCAATTCATTACGCTGTGCGACACATGATTGATTCATAGTTTAAGTTTGAACCTTCCTCCCCCGATGAACCTACCAACCCAGTTTATTTCTGCGAGTCTATACTAAAACCGACCGGCTAGTTTCAATGCTAGAACAAACACATTTGATGACACGTTTGTTTATTTTTTGAATTTTGCCTTCCTGCAACACCAGCAGCGCAAGTGTTTTCGTTATAGCAATTTGACACATGAAATAGTTTAGATTTTCCACCTTTTTATATATGCCTTCCTATTATTACAACACAATCAAATAAAAATTACAATATAGAAGCTTATAGTCATTAAAATCGCATTGCATTTGTTTGGCTGTATTTATCCGAAATCTCCAGTGGAAAATGTACTCATTTTTTATTCTCTTCTTTAAGGGTCGCCGTGTCGATCACGCGATATATATGCCGACGATTCTGTAGGGTGGCTGATGATGGCTGAAGAAGAGTAAGCCGAAACGTAATAAATCGAGGCGTTAGTGTGTAGCAATCACCGAAAAATATCAACAACCAATAAATATATATGCCGACGGGTCTGCGGGTGGTTTCCTCGCCTTTGGCTCTGCCACTTCCAAACATCTGGGAAGACTTCTTCGTCCTGGCATTTCTGCATAACAGATCTGAACATCCCGGAAGCCTATGCAATAGGGACTTTCAAATTCCCTAAAGTTCCTCAACGGCGACCCTTCCCTAATCGCTAGTCCCTGTCCCCAGCAATCCTACGAAAGGAGGCCAAGCACTATAGGATCATGACGCGGAAAAGCCTCTCGATGATCCCCTTCAATATCTCTGGAGACTGTTTTGTAGGAGCTATTACACCTTTTGTCTTGACCATCACGATCTTGCAGGCACCACTCCACAGATTCACAGTTATACTCTGATATAGACTCTCAAAAGACCTTTTTGCTTGCTCCTACTTGATCATTTTTCAAACATTTGGATTAATCTTATTAATATTTTTGATACTTTGATCCCAGATCTGGCTGACCTACCCCTTGAGAATAACGCTCTAAGTGGAACAGAGCCTACATCTCAAATTAGAGAAATCCCAATAAGATTTCCTGGTGAAGTCTTTGGCGAAATCCCTGGAGCAATCACAGGAGAAATTCCTGGAGTGATACAAGGACTCCTCCAGATATCGTTGCTGTAATTCCCCATGCAATTACAGATGAGATTCCTACAAAGCCACCTGTAGATATTAAAAAAAAGGTTAGTGTATCACACTTGATAATGCTTCATGAATTCTTGCGGGAAATTGCTGTAGGAATGAAACTGGTATTCATTCAAGAATTTCTGGTGGGATGCACCTGGGAGACTTACTGGAATTTTTTGGGAAACCTTAAATTCCTCAGAAATTCCCCAAGAATGCTGAGTTTTCTCCAAAACATCCTCATGCGGTACCTCGAGAGATTTCCCCAAGGAATCCTTCAGGAATTCCTCTTGGAATTTATCCAGTAATCTGCCCATGATCGCATATCAGTCCCATCTTTGCTGGGTTTCCTATTCATATGGGACAATTATGCGATCATAGGCAGTAATCCTCCGAGATTACTTCTCTTAAAATTCTGACTGCGATTCATGTAATATATTTTATATGGGATGCATGCATTCTCAAGGAAAATAATTAGCTGAACAACAGTTTCTTAAGCTAAAGTATGCTTAACCCGGGAGCGGGCGCGTCGTGTACTGAGTACACGGATCATGAAAAAAGCACGCTTGTGGTATACAGAGTAAGCGTGGTGTCGCAGAGAGTAGCCGAGGACGCGACTGCTCGAGGGTTAAGAGTGGTTTGTTCCACTCTTGTACAACAACAATGTTTATTGGGTTGCAGCTGTCCCTGGTGTAACTTCACTATGGATTCTTTCATGTCCGGGGGGAACGTAATATGTGGCCGAATAAAACACTTCCACACGCGGACATTACGTAATAAAAACAAGCACATTTATTTACAGGACTATTTACATGTTACACAATACTACAAATAATTACATATTAAAAGTATCGCGGAGAGCGCGCGCGGGCAGCATCTGGCTGCTGTTGCAGATGATGGCGTTCTGTTGTTCTGCTCTATGTTCGTCGTCGTCGTCGGCGGCGGCGGCGGTAGTCGTCTATCCGTCGTCGTGATAGACACGAGCCGAGCCGATCATGGAGGTAAACAAATGCTTGTTCACAACAGATTCTAATAGAAATTTAGCCTGAGATTTTTTCAGGGATTCCTTCTGAATTTCTCTAAAGATCCTTCTGTAAATATCTCTTCGTATTCTTACTGGAAATCCTCTTCAGAATCCTTTGAAAATTTCTGTTGAAATCGTTCTTGGAATGCTGCTGGGATTTCTCCCGGCATTCGTGCAGAAATACCATTTGGACATGCTTGAGCAATCTTAGTTAGAATGCTTGGAGAATGGCATCCTTGGTGAAAATTGTAGAAAAAACACTGTTCGGGTGTAAAACCAATTTTTTGTAGCAGCCGGTTGTTTCTGTAGCAGCTCAAACTGTAAATTTTATTTCTGTTAATATTTTGTAAATCTATATAAATTAACTAAACAACTTACAATACTTGGTTTTGATTCCCTCCTACGAACATCACAATTTCCTCGCTTTTCTGCCAGGCCGCACTCCAACAATTCAACCTTAAACCACTAGAACCACATTAATTATTCGCTCTTACACGAATTCATATTTAATCACTTACGGATCCGGAATATCCACTGTCTTTAACGCTAACTTTTCTTCCCGATTCTACGATCCTCTATTTGCCACAAACTTGTAATCTATCTCTCAACTAATTTCAATAATTTGTGTTTATCTGCCTTTTTCTTGTTTATGTTTTGAATCTCTTTCCCATTCCCGTTCGAAGATGAAACATTAGTGGAGACTATAGACACTATAGATTCCATAGACTCGCGGAGACATGGTTGAGCAATACGATTTTAGTGTGTTTTTCCGTGAATTTAGAGTGTACCGAGCGAATATGACGTCACGCAATCCATTGTCGCTATTGAAATCGTGACGTCATGCTCGTTTGGCTACACGAACTGACAGTTCGTTTGGCTACAGTTGTCTTCGCCTCCGCGAGTCTATGGAATCTATAGTGTCTATAGTGGAGACTGGGGAGACACTACGACTCGACCGCAGACCGCCCGTAGGACCGGTCGTGTTGTACAGCGTTGTCGTAACATACCCCAGCCCGTAACATCCAGTAATTCCTGAAGTCCTGGATTTACTGTCTTTCTCCGACATCGCTGCAACACGTTTCGAAACTAATGTATTCGTTTTCTTTGCTCTGTGTTTGTTTTGATTCCAATGATCACTGATACTATTTTGTTGGACATCTAATTGATGCACATTCAGCTGTCTTTTTGAATCTGTCTTCCCTTTTGAATAACTTCTATGTTTAGCTTTGGTTTGCTTTTTATGAAAACCAATATACGTTGTTTCCCTTTCTTTTACTTTTTGGATTGGTCCGTAGACCGTCCACCCTAATTTACATTTAACTCCTACCGGTTCCGTTGATTCTCTAATTCTCGAATCAGTCGGAGCAAATGAATGTATATTATTGACCCCTATGAGAATTTCCGGTCGTCCCCCATAAGAGGAAATTGGAAGACCACGCAGATGTTCAAACTGATGGGCAAGCTGCTTCGCATTCAACGATTGCCCGGGAAGTTTCAACTGGCTTACTGTATGAACTGCTTTAAGCAACAGTTTGTTTTCCAGTCCCTCACCTGAAATCCACAGGTTCAACCGCTGTGAATCCTTTTCAACTCGTTCAACACCTGCCGTCTACTCTATTGTAATTTTTTCCTGAACACCACGTAAGCCCAGTCGATCGGTTAACCGCTTCTCCACCAAAGTCACGGATGATCCTTCGTCTAAAAAGGCCAGGGTGCTCACAGACTTCTGTCCACAGTGTAATTTTATCGGAATCATTCTGAATAAAACTTTCTCATCCGTTTTCATATGAGCACTAGTTACTGTTGAGCTATTTTGTGGATAGTGTTGAATACACTCTCCCATCACTACATTTGCAAGATTCGACGCTTGTCTCTCCTTCATCCGATTGTGAACTCTCGTCACCGCTGTTGTAACTCATAGTACTCTCTATTTTGCGATGCGATGAAGAATCCGCTCCGTTCAAACTAGGGTAATTCGCCAATTGTTGAACACTACCCAAATGTTAAACAGTTTTTGAAAATGTTATTATAAATTTGACTTAAGTAGTTTTCCATCAACGTAAACGTATGATCTAGATGCGTATACATATGTGTCATGATATTGCTCCAATAAAGTTACAAAACTATACATATTTTACGTTAAAAATATCGATTGAAAATTTTGTACCGCTGATGACACGAAAACTGCACAATTCTTAAGATTAATTTTAAGAAATTGCTGTTACGAAATAAGCTTTGCTGGCAAATCGACCGCAAATATCAAAGTCACACCATAGTTACAATAAATGGAAGGATGTCCTTAACAGTTTAACATTATTTAAAATCACATTTTCATTGTAATTTCATTTGAAAAAAATATTTTTCTTATCACACTATCATTATGCAGCTAAGATCCAATTGTTGAACACTAGCATAACCTACGATGTTAGCATGACTGCCAGATATTTTTTTCCACTTCACCTTTTTCAGGAGCCTTCCACGGGTTTTCAAAGTATTTCAGGGTCGTTCCAGGGGTATTCTCGGGAGTTGACTGGGTCCCATGGGTTTCCAGGGGTATTTCAGGGGCTTTCGAAGGCGTTCTTTTCTTCTGTCATTTTCGCTTCTAGTCAAATCTTTTCAGCCATTTTTTTGCATTCAGTTCTGTTTAAAACGATTTTCAGTCCACTGGAGCTCTCTTCAAATGGAAAGCGATTCCTTGGGAACGTCCATAAAATACGTCACGCTTTGAGGGGGGGGGAGGTGAGAGGAGTTCAGCAAAGTGTGACGACCCGTACAAAAAAAAACAGAGGCCCCATACAAAAAGTGTGACATAGGAGGAGGGGGGGTTAAAATGGACAATTATAGCGTGACGTATTTTATGAACGCTCCCTCATTTGAATGAATTGTCACTCAAATGACTAAATGGGCGCAAAACACGAAAAAAACCCGGAAAAAATCCGCCAGAGTGAAAAAATATTGGATGTCGGGTCAATGTCGGATCAAATTTTATCAAATGTTGGACCACTGTTGGCCCCACTTCGGATAACTGTTGAGTCTATGTTGGGTTTGGTGCCCAAAATAAAAACAGGTGAATGATAGGTTTATGTCGGGTTATAAATCATCAATTACGAACAAAGCTTCAACCGTTCAACAATTAGCGAGAACCGTCCAACATTAAGCTTAGTTTCTTGTTGCCAAGTAGATCGCTCAAGTAAAATTCCACCTTTTTCCGCAAGTAATTTTGACAACTGATCCAGTATGGGGAGAAACGTCACTTTTCCTTACGGAATAATAGCGCGGACTATTTTTCCGCAAGGAAAAGTGACAGCTCCTTTTGATTCGCACGGGAGGCGTTACGAGTGTTATACTTTTTTCCTTACTTGCCATCTGCGAACTGCACAAGTAATTTTGAAGCGGAATCATTACTTGACCATTACTTGTCCTATCTTTTTGCACAGTACGTACCAGGTGGAAACTAGCCATTAGGATGAGCGAGCTCAAGGAAGCGTTCAACATTTGGGTTACAGACTTCCCATACAAATGTTCTATTTTCTCTTAGAAAATGGAACTTAAGGGAATATAAATCCAATGGGCAGTATAAGGAATAAGTAGATCTAGACGTTCACTGGATATTTTTCAACTAAAGTGGAATTATGCACGGAAAAACAAACGAAAACAAAAATTCCAGTACTAACCGTTCAACAATTGGCGAATTACCCTACTACCTGATAGGGGTCGCAGTACCGACCACTTTTGGCGAGTACCGGTATTTCGGTACTGTAGCATCCAGTACCGGTAGTACCGGTAAAATATCGGTACTGGTAGATATTCCTTAAACCCCCAAAAGCAATGATAACGGTATGGTAACGGGAGCGGAATCGGTTCTGGCTGAACATGCCAACCTTCTACATTGGCCTTCGGCCTTCTGTACTGCTACGTACAGTGACCCCACACCGATGAATCACCTTAATTTTTGTACACTATTTATGAATCACCATGTTGATCAAATGGAGTGATCCTTAAACTGTGGTCATTTTTGCCGATTCATAAATTGTGGGGTCACTGTACGCACAGAACCGAAACATAACCGAAACAACGTTCACAAGCTACAAATACTAAGAACCATCATCGAGCCAAGAAGCATGCTAGTGTTCATACTGTCAGTACTGAATTTGTTTCCGCTTGCTAATATGGCATCTCAACAGTATAATGTGAAAAAAAATCTTTTGTAATATGAAATTTAGTTCACATTTTTCCAGTAGAACCATATGATGTCCTCTCAGCCTAAAAAGAAGGTAACTGATGATGTATTTGGCTTCAAAACCTTAAACTTGAGATTTCCCATGTTTACCACGACAGTAATTATATGTGTAATACCCATTTACTTAAGTTATATAGAGAATATTGTTGAAGATTTTAAAACTTGCAATTGTCTTGAAATGTTAGTGACACATATGACCGAGATAACTTGTTTACTTACAGCAAAATGGATCAGTTCTCCAGTACCGAAAGTACCGGTACTGGGGGTGGCCCAGTACCGGTATTTTCGGTACCCAAAATTGGCCGGTAGTACCGGTATTTCGGTACCGGTATTACCGGTACTACATCCCTACTACCTGAGTTGTTGCTCAGCGAAACGTTCGCTTCACAGGCTTCTGAAACTATTTCCGAAATAAAATTAGTGAAGGTACGTAGTGTTGACGTAGTGTGACTTTGCGACTACGACGCTTGAACCGCACCCATCCACGCTTGTCGTTGTCTGGTAGCTTATCCACTAATTCCTGGATAAGTAGTGGGTTGATCAGGTGTTCCTTCATATCAGCTGCTTCCAAATGCTCACACATCTGTTCAACTGCAGAACCAAATGGAATAAAGCTAGCTAAACTATCTGGTTTAGGTGGCATCAAATTCTGGACTTTCTCCAGATGACATTTCAGCAACAGCTCTGGACGACCATATAATTGACGTAACTTTTCAATGACCCTTGGAACAGACTTTGGCAGTAGTAGTTGACCGCGCACCATTTCCAGGGCCTCTCCTGTTAGACACTTTTGTAGGCGCACCAGGTTTTCAACGTCCGAATAACCACACGCATCGTTAGACGCACAAAATGATCCATAAAACAACGGCCATTCTTCTGGGTGTCCTGAGAAAGAGGGTAGTTTTTTATTCAATCCACTTCTTGCCGCTAGTTGAAGTTTAGTGGGTCCGGATCTGGAGCGCCCCAGCCCGTGTTGGCCTAGTTTCACTGGTTTCACTTTGTTAGACCTGTTGCGACTCGAAAAAACTCCGGCTTCGCCCTTGCAATCGTTCTCATCACATTCCGCCTCGGTATCCGACCCATCATCGCTCTCGATGACGATCCTCGAAGTCATACCGAAATTCTTCAGCTTCCGTAATTCTTTATCCAAATTTTCCTTTTCGTCTACGAACAGCCGCTGGCTTACTTTCATTCGGTTCAACTGTTCCCTTCGCTGCCGCAATATCTCTTCTTGTAACAGGATGCATTGATGTTCTTCTTCTTCGTTTAACTTTCTCTCTAACATTATTCGCTTATTTTTGATTGACCGCTTAATCTCGCTTTCTTTCCGCTTTAGAATCATTTCCGCTTCCAGCTCTTGCTCCATTTGCATTTTGCTTTCCTCCATAGCTTTCAACTTTTGCTCCAAACTTAGCACTGCGCCGGATTTGACGCTGGAACGGTTCGATTCATCGTTGTCCTTCGTAGCACGATTCACCACTTCATTCCTCTTGACTCGTTGGCATTGGTCATTAATACAGAACCAGTTTTTCTCCAGCTCTCCGCCGGATGACATCCCGACGCATCGGACGTGAAACCACAGTTGACATCCGCTACATTTAATCATCTGCGCATTTTCGATGGATGCACCGCCGCAAACTGCACACGGAGTTTTAATGACATTCAGATCTTCCGTGTTTGGATCGGCCATGGCGCTTCAAAGGTTAATCCGAGTTCAAGTATTTTTGAGATTGTTCGGGTGTAAAACCAATTTTTTGTAGCAACCGGTTGTTTCTGTAGCAGCTCAAACTGTAAATTTTATTTCTGTTAATATTTTGTAAATCTATATAAATTAACTAAACAACTTACAATACTTGGTTTTGATTCCCTCCTACGAACATCACAATTTCCTCGCTTTTCTGCCAGGCCGCACTCCAACAATTCAACCTTAAACCACTAGAACCACATTAATTATTCGCTCTTACACGTATTCATATTTAATCACTTACGGATCCGGAATATCCACTGTCTTTAACGCTAACTTTTCTTCCCGATTCTACGATCCTCTATTTGCCACAAACTTGTAATCTATCTCTCAACTAATTTCAATAATTTGTGTTTATCTGCCTTTTTCTTGTTTATGTTTTGAATCTCTTTCCCATTCCCGTTCGAAGATGAAACATTAGTGGAGACTGGGGAGACACTACGACTCGACCGCAGACCGCCCGTAGGACCGGTCGTGTTGTACAGCGTTGTCGTAACAAACACTAATCTACAAGTTTATCGAATATCACATTTTAATATGAGGCTTCTAAATTGAGTTATAGACAAATGAGTCTATCGATTGCCAGGTGATCAAAAACATCCTTGGTTTCTGGAATATTCGGAAGTGACCAGATCAATTATTGGTCATCGGCACTATGCCTATTGACATTCAGATAAAAAATCATGAGTTTTGAGCCGCCAAATGATGGGGTTACGTTTGGGTTACGTAAAGTTCTGAAAGTGTCATTTTTGGATCCCTACCGTAAGCGGTTCCGGAAGTGGCCAGAACCATTTTTGATCATTGGCGCTTTGACCATTGGCTTTCAGATAAGGCATGGTACACAAATTACGTAACGCTAAAATCACCGATTTCAGACTCCCCCCCCCTCCCCCATGTAACGCTTTTTGTATGAAAATCAAAAATATTTTGTATGGCTCGTAACGCCCCTCCCCCTATAGCGTTACGTGTACAATGCCTAAAAAGTCATGGATTTTGAGCCATCGAATAGAGGTTCTCGGAATATCCATTGTTTACCGTCGGTGCTATGCCTATTGACATCCAGATGAAAAATCATGCATTTTGAGCCGTCGAACGATGTGATGTGGCTCTGTGAAATTCAGAAGATGTTCCCTTTGGGTCCCTACTGGAACCGGTCCAACTGTCTCAGACCCATGCATGAACAGGTGCGCTGAAATAAATATTAAAAATTTATTGATTCGTTGCGAATTTCAACATGTTTTCGCGTGTTTTTCTCAGTCACTGTTCTGATACCTAGGGTACCCCAGGTTTTTCCAGCCTACATGCGGAACAACGGTGAAATTTTGTGGTTACATTGCATATGTCCAAAATTCAACTCATTTGTGGTTTTCTGTAAAATTTTCATCACAATCGGATGAAATTTGAGAAAGTTACAGATTTTTAAACTTTTCATGTAGGCATCTGGTACTGTAAAGCTTTAGAACAGTGCTGCTCAAATTGCGGCCCTCGTATCCCGTGAGTACGGCCCGCAGAATACTTTAAAAAAAACAGCACATACCTAGAATTTAACTCTGAGTTGTTCATCAAGATAGTTGAGTTCTGAGCTACTCTGAATGATGAACTCTGTGTTGTTCATGAGTTACTATCACACTCGTGTGCTTTGTGTTATCTTCATACTTGTTGTGCTTCTAGTACGTAAATGGAAATGAACTCTGAGTTGTTCATCAAGATAGTTGAGTGCTGAGTTACTTATGCCGTTTTTCTTTTTGATCCAGTTCCAACCTGGGTTGGAACTGGATGAGATCACAGTTTCAACCCCAACCCGACTTTGGTTTCGCTTGTACTAAAGTTTGTTTGACGTTGTTTGTTTACACATTTTCTGCCAATCCAGTTCCAACCCAGGTTAAAAAATAAAAACGGCATTACTATGTGAACTATGCTTCTATAGAACTATAGTAACCAAGTGAAAATGAACTCTGAGTTGTTCATTAAGATAGTTGAGTTCTGAGCTACTCATCATACTCTGTGTTGTTCATGAGTTACTATCACACTCGTGGGCTTTGTGTTGTCCTCATACTTATTGTGCTTCTAGTAAGCAAATAGAAATGAACTCTAAGTTGTTCATCAAGATAGTTGAGTTCTGAGTTACTCTCTATGTGAACTATGCTTCTAGTAACCAAGTGAAAATGAACTCTGAGTTGTTCATCAAGACAGTTGAGTTCTGAGCTACTCATCATATAAACTCTGTGTTGTTCATGAATTACTATCACACTCGTGGGCTTTGTGTTGTCCTCATACGTATTGTGCTTCTCGTAAGGAAATGGAAATGAACTCTGAGTTTTACATCAAGATAGTTGAGTTCTGAGTTACTCACTACATGAACTCTGTGAGATTTTCACGAAGTCAGTTCAGCTGCTTGGTTTCGCTGATAATATTGATAGCTGACATATTTGAGACGATGGCGGAAACGTACATCCGACTAATGAATGAAATCAGGCGAATTCGATTAGTCATTAAATGTGTCGAAGAGAAAGTACATGATGGCATAATGGCTCTAGGGAGGATCAATAACCGCGCCCGCCACCCCAAATTTCTATCGACGGTGATGAAATCGAAGCGATTGAAGAATTCGTATACTTGGGCTCACTTGGTGACCACCGACAACGACACTAAATACATAGCAGAGAAATTAAGAGGTACGAAATCGAGCCTACTTTGGACTCCGTAGAACTATACGATAGAACAAGTTCGTCGTCACGAAGTGAATCATCTACAAAACGCTGATTAGACCGGCAGTCCTATGGCACGAAACATGGCATCTACGCGCAGAGAATCAACTCGGGAAGCTACGGTGGGCTGGTCACGTTATCAGGATGTCAGGATCAGAACCCGATCAAAATGGTTCACGAGAGCCATCCGACCGGTACAAGAAGACGTGGTGCGCAGCGTGCTAGGTGGGTCGACCAAGGTGAGGACGATTTGCGGAACTGGAGACGCTGGAGACAGACTTCTCGAGCGATGTCTTGATGCCTCCAGATATTCAAATACCTATGTAGTAATATCTGTAAAGTTTCTTCTAAAAAAGTTCTAAAAAAGTTTATTAAATTTATAAAATTTAAAAAAAAAACTCATAAATTTTCAGTAGAAGTCGTGCTAAACATCATTTCATTCGTTTATTTTTTAATTTTCTGTTTGTTCTGGTTAATTACTTCAGCAAACTTAGTCAAAGAAATCCCAGGAAATCTTCGTTTTCACAAATAAGCATTTATTTTGCCATAGGTTTACTCTTAAATTCAAATATATTACATCAATTTACAATTTAGCACACCTCAAATGTTTGCCGAAGAATGCATCTGCCGAAACGCGGTCAGCAGTGTTGCGCTGGGCGATTTCATGGCTTTGATCAGCCCCGGAGCACCCGGGAAAATACTATAAAACCCGGGAAACCACGACGGATACGAGGAACCTTGCAGTTGGATGTAGTTTTTTCGCCGAGGTTGACCAAGCTTCAAATCGATTTCGTACATGGGATCCAACTTTTGCGGCGTCGGTTCAATTTTGGCCGTTGTCATTTCTTGAAGACTGTTTGTGAGGGAGAACGGGATGAAGTGTTATTTTTGTTACAAAAAATCAATGACATGGATGCTTACCCAGCCTCTAGAACCTTCTTGGTAACGCCTTCCGTCGGAACCGGAACCAGACTTGCTTTGAGTGCGACCTCGGCAGTGCTTCGATCCAAATCGTTTACGTTGTTGATTTCTTCCGCGGGGATATCCCTTGGTATGGGAACGTCCCCCACGACACTACTAATTTCAACCGAGGGCGCCGCTTCCGGGAACAGGGTTTCTACCGTCTCTTTAGGATCTGCCACCACCGAAACTCCGGCGCCTTCAAGTTCCATCATTTCGGCCAGTCGCATTGCATTGTCAAGCTCTTCTTCGGTGGGAGCCGTGTAGGTCCATTCTTGTGCTTCCTGGTATCGTCTTCGGATGTCTTCCCGTTCCTGTTTGGAGTAAGGCCGCCGACTTGGAAGATTTTTCCTTCGTTCTTCCAGTATTCGTCGGTATTCCTTGGCCGCCTCTATTCGCTGTCGGTAGTTATCTATTCGTTCTTGTCTAGCGAGTTCCATTTCTGAACGTCTTTGCACGACTTGATCGGGTCTGTCTGGTGACTCCACCAGGCTCTGCAATACCGTAGTTAGCTTGGGTTTTTGTTGTGGCTCGAATGGTCGCACTTGCGCTAAACTTTCGGCAAACTCTTGGTCATCTAATATGGTTCGGTTCCAGTCGGTAGTCACCTCCAGGAGTTGCCGCATCTTTGGACTCTGGGTAACGCCGTATTTTGCCCTGAAGCCTTCAACATCGGGAATGGCGGGAACATCGTGATCCTCAGCTTTGTCCTGGTCATACATGCTCTTGATTTTGGACAGAACAGCAGATTTTCTTTGCTTGAGATCTGTCAGATCGGCGCCCATTTGTCGGAATCGTTGTATGTCGGCATCTATCTGCGAAGCAAACTCCTTGGCAGCGGCAACGGAAGGTTCATCTGGAAATTCGTGGATTTTTCTGGACTTTTGTACGGCTTGCTTGGCTTCGACAACTGGCGAGGCGCCATCGGGTTTATCACTGGGCTTTTCAGGCATTTTGATGCGAGCTCCGCCTCGACGCACAACAGGTCTTCTAACTGGCTCCGGAGGAGGTTGTTCTTCCGGAGTTGGGACATAGTCAACAAACTCCACAACGCGGCCACCGATGTTGAAAACTTCACCTTCTGTGTCTTCACTTGTTATGCGTTGCTTTGCTGCCGTCCTTGGGAGATTTATCCTGGCTCTTCCAGCTGCTACTGGAGTTTTAGGTTCAGCGGCAATCTGTCCTCGACCTGATGGCTTTGTAACGATACCCTTCGCAATTCGTACTGCTCCCGGTCGTGCAGCTGGGCCTCGCCGGCTAGGTCGAACCGCTGGTTCATCTTCTGGAGAAGGAACATAGTCCACGAACTCCACTTCTCGGCCGGCAATGCTGTAAACTTCGGCGTTAGCATCTTCAGTGGCAATACGTTTCTTGGCAGCTGTTCTCGGAAGTTGCACTTTAGGTCGTCGAACGGGAGTGGAAGGTACCGCTTCACGAACCACACGAGGCGTTGTAGGTGCTGTAGTGGGACGAACCCTGGAAGGACCAGCAGTAGATGGCGCCGAGCCTGGACGTCTGCCCTGTGCAGGAATGGACGTTCGTTGTGGAGTTGAAGTTCGTGGCAGGACTGTTCTTGACGGAGGAATTATTCGTGATTGTGACTGGGATCGGGTAAAACTTGGTTTTGGCAGCAATGACGTAGATGGAACACGTGATACTGATGGAGTCGGAATACCCGATGAGCCGATGGGAGGTGCTGGTATCCGCGAAGGTTTTGGAGCTTGCGCAAGCGCGTTTGCGGAACCAGGCAAAGGAATGACTTTCTGCGAGCTAGTAGACGGTCCTAAGGGTGTACTTTGCACCGAAGGCCTGAAAAATCCGGGCGCTTTTAGACCCGAAGGGAGCCTTATTTGAGAGGGCCTTTGAACGGTTTGCGGAGTTTGGAACTGACCTCCACCGGGTGGCCTTATCATGCTTGGCGGTCGTACACTTGGGGTTTGAGCTACATGCCTTTGTCCCATTGGTGGCGGAATCCTACTCGTTGACCCGATCGTGCCTGGTGGGCGAATCCTGCTCGTTTGACTGTAATTTTGAGGCCCATAATGGGCACTGGCATCACGCAAAGGACTTCGCTGTAGCTGTCTAGGCGAAACAATTTCTTGAAATTCGGGATTCATTGCTTCGGTAAAAAATAAAACGATTTACGGGAAATTTCTTCGGCGATCCTTGGTGATCCGCTCTAGTCGGCTGAACTTTATGAAATGTCAAAAAAGGTGATTGTCTTGCAAGGCCTGCTATGCAATTTTATGATTGCACTTGGATCATGCCCACGGGGTCCACGCCTCACGTTTAGGGAACGGAGAGCAAAGACTCCCGAAGCCTGACCCGAAGCCATTTGTCTATCCTTTCGAAATTAATATAAGTGCACTCCAATAGACATATTTGTTAAATATTTAAATAAAAGCTCGTGGAGAGACCGGGAACCGAACCCGTCACTCTCAGCAAGGTCAATGGTCATGCTGAATACCCACGTGATTACCGCATCGAGAACTAGGCCAGCATGTACCAAAAGTTCTAAAGCGTGCCGAAATTTAAATATATTGGATGAAATTTTAAAATTCACTTTCTGAACAAGATGATTAATTCCACTGTGATCTTCTAACAATTTTAGACAAATTGATACATTTTTGTTAAAATTTTAATCATTTTCCATATATTTAAAGAATATGAGTAATTCTCGCTGAAACCAGGCCGAAAGTTACATAAAGCTTGCATGAAGCCTAGAATTTTCATTTTTTTTTGTGCCTATTTGCTAAAATATGATTCGCTGATTCACGAACGGTAAAGGCTGGATTTTGAAAGATGTAGCGGCAGCATTACGATGACCACCTCAACGGCGACGTTGCAAGTACCAAAGATGGCGTGGCAACAAATCTAGGAGTGCGTGCGCAGGACGAAAGATTCTGGGACTTAACTCCAAGAGATTGAGGAGGAGGTTGGCCGGTTGAAAACAACAAAGCCACTGGAGCAGATCAACTACCAAGCGAGCTACTAAAATACGGTGGAGAAGCTCTGGTGAGAGCACTAAACTAGATCAATACCAAGATTTGGATAGAGAAAGTATTGCCGGAGGAAAAGATGGATCGTGGTGTGTCCCATCTACAAAATGGGCGATAAGTTGGACTGCGGGAACCATCGCGCGATCACACTACTGAGCGCTGCCTACAAGAAACTCTCTCAAATCTTATGCCACCGTCTATCACCGATTGCAAGAGAACTCATGGGGCAATATCAGGCTAGATTCATGGGTGAACGCGCTACAAAGGACTAGATGTTCGCCATCCGCCAGGTGTTGCAGAAATGCCGCGAATACAACGTGTCCACACATCATTACTTGTTCATCGACTTTAAATCGGCGTACAATACAATTGACCAGCTATAGCAGATTATGCGCGAATACGGATTCCCGGACAAACTGATACGGTTGATCAAGGCGACGATGGATCGAGTGATGTGCGTCGTTCGAGTGTCAGAGACACTCTCGAGTCCCTTAGTTAACTCTATCTACAAAAGGCTGTTTAGACCGGTAGTCCTCTTTGGGCACGAAGCATGGACCCTACGTGCAGACAACAACGCGCCCTTGGAGATTTAGAACGGAAGGTGTTGCGTATCATCTACAGCGGAGTGCAGATGGAAGACGAGATTGGAGAAGGCGAATGAACCACAAACTGCATCGGCGCAGTATCATAACGTCCGAGGCCATAATGTCCCAGGGCTTTATGGCGCATTTTTTCGGGGCATAACGCCCAAACATGCAAGTATGCCACGAAGTCCAAGGAAAGAAGGTACATTGGATATTATGACGCACCTAAACTTTTGGATGACATTTTGCAAAAAAAAACGCGACTTAACGACCGGGACAGTATGGCTTCGGACGTTGTGATCCGGCCCCAACTGCAGCAGCTGCTGAGAGAACCAACCATCGTTAACACCGCGAAAATCGGGAGGCTACAGTGGGCGGGTCACGTCATCAGGATGTCGGATAGCAACATGACTGAAATAGTTCTCGAGTCGTCCAACTAGTACAAGAAGACGTGGTGCGCAGCGAGCTAGGTGGGTCGATCAAATGGAGGACGCGGACGATTTGCGGACCCTTCGCAGAGTCTGGAACTGGAGATACACAGCCATGGACCGAGTAGAATGGAGACGACTTGTACGTACAGCAGAGGACACTCAGGTTTGACTAGTAAGGTAAAGTAAGTAAAGGCTGAATGTTTGCGTAATTGCGATTCCAATGACATCAGTAGCCTTTGCCCAGTAACACCTATGCAGCCGGAAACTGCGAGCGACCTTAGTGAAGATTGGGTAGCCAACCTCGGAGGGATCCTTGGTCGTAGGCTGACAGGGTGCTTCTGCAAATGTGAGAGTCTGTTCTGAAGGGAAAAACAACTCACAACATTGTCTGTTCCCCATGTTAGGAGCACCTGATCGATGTCCGAATGCGCCAGGGAAGGACTCTAACCTAAACTGCGCACTATGGTCCTCCGCAAAATAGGGGGTTGATGTTCGACCTTGCGAGCCAGCCGTAAAAAAAGAGTTACAAACAACGGAAAATCAGTAGGTAACAGAATAATGCGAACCGAGACCAACGATAACGTCCCCAGCAATTGGATGCCTAGAATAACTGATGCAACTGGTTGTCGTCTCAGCATACGCATAAAATCTCAAAGCAGTGTTACCAGACGAGCATGAGCTCGATGTGGCCCAACAAGAGGACTGCTGGAGTACAGTAAGAGAAGTTGGTAGAACGCAGCCCGGGCGGTACTGCAGAAACCCGGCAAACGAAACGTGAAATGCTACAAACAGAAGCGGAACTGCTTTCTGAAGAAAAAAAAAACGCCACCTGGAAAAAGCAGAGTCCAAAGAAATGGAACAGCTGTGCCGTTCCCAAGAAACATGGGAGTTCTACCAGAAGCTTAACGTATCCCGTAACGCCTTGATTCCTGCAGCGAGTCAGAATCTTTAGGGATAAAGATGGGAGCCTAATAACGGACATGAGATGATTGAAAAGTGGAAGCAGCACTTGGATGAACATCTGAATAGCGTGAATCATGGCAACGGATGGAACGACTACGCCAGTGCAGCAGAGGACGGAAATGATCTAGCTCTCACATTGTAGGAAGTTAAGTATGCCATTGACCCGTTCAAAACCGACAAAGCAGCTGGTAAGGATGATATCGACGCGGAACTCATTGAGATGGCCCCAAAAGTTGGCCACAAGCCTGCACCGGGTGATAGTCAGGATCTGGGAAACCGAACAGCTACCGAAGAAGTTGGAGGAAGGAATAATCTGTCCCATTCACAAGAAAGGCGACCATTTAAGGCCGAACGGGACGGTGGTTGAACCGTCCGCCATTGCTCTGTTGTTAGTAAGATGCAAATCTCAACTTCTACTTCAAATTATTGGCTAGAAATGTGATCGTTCATTTGCTCACTTGCCGTGCACAATCGTTTCAGCTACGTCAGTGCAGTGGAAATTGATAATTGCATCTTCAAAATCGTGAGGCAAATTGTTAGAAAGAAAATTACACGTCGTCCCGTGCGGCCTTAAAATGTGAGCGATCACTATTTTGAATGCTGCCTACAAAGTTCTAAGCCAGATCATCTGCCGTCGTCTGTCACCAAAAAAACGAATAAGTTCGTGGGAGGTTATCAAACCTGCTGCATCGTTGGCCAGTCGACAATGGATGAGATCTTTACCTTACGGCAAATCCTCCACAAATGCCGTGAATACATATTTGTAAATTGCGGCCTGGTTTCAGCGAGACTGTCCATATATCAAATGGCAACTTTTCATAGAATTTTGGCTCAAGATATCCCAGATATCCGAATGGATAGGAATTTTGATTTATAAAATAGAATAATAAAGGATTTCGGTAGGTTTTAGGCAAAGTAACTGGCAACTGTAGGATTGATTTTCGTAGTTATTATTCTTATGCTGTGTAATCCTGATTGAAGTACTCTTTACTTTGCTACCATATACAATCATAGTTCGTAGTACAAATGAATAAATAGATTTAATGCTGTTTTAGCATTTTCCGCCACGATGAAGCCCAATTTTGAACTCGTCTGGTTAGATTTGCTTCTCGGTTAGCAGCCTAAGTTCAGGCGGCAACTTGTTCGTGTTATATTTTTTTTTTACTTTACGTGCTTTCATCATTACATTACGCAGCATCTGATTGAAAATTCGTTATCGTTAGTTTTTCTTTATCGTACAATTTATCTTATGCCTCAAGATCATTTGGTGCAATTATAGGAATATCGAATTTGAGAACGGATTTCAATGATTAAAAATGTGATTTCAACTTTTCCTACACGCTACATTTTCAAACATTTACAGAGCATAACCGAAATTTGAAATCGAGAGACGGTTTGCTGCCGTCTCAAAAGTTATAGTTTTGGAAAACTTAAATTATAGGTTCAAACCCAATCGAGTAATGTTTAATACAAAGAAAATACACACATATCGGGGAGCGGAAAAATCCGTTTCACATTTCTACATTCTACATAAAATTCTCACGCGTCGCTGGGACGCACATATAACCCTACTAATACGACAGGGGACAACAAGGTGGGCGTCGTTTTTTGGAGGAATAAGTGTAATATCTCAGTTTTCGTTCATTTACCTCTAGGCGGTGCTTACAAATCTATCCCGGCTCCCTCCTGCTGGGGTGGCTCACGCTTCAGTTGGGAAGAAGTCCTTCAGCAGGGTGGTTCTTCGCTTCTCGGCAACGTCCATTTGGTTTTCGAGATCGCCCCGATCGGTGGTTTCCGCTCTTTCCACTTTCCACGAGAGGTTTTCGATTTCTGCCTCTAGTTGGGCCTGTGAGGAGTAGAAGTAGTTCAAAGTAAAACTTGAAGTTGCTGCCAAACATTTTATTTCCCACATCAATTTTATCTCAGAACAAAACAAACGAATCAAAGTGTGAAAATTTCCCCAAGCAGAACGGTAATCCAACCCGCCGTCTCCGGATTGGCGTTCCATAGCCTTAACCACTAGGTTAACTGGAGCTTCCTTACCTGTTGGTACTCGAAAAGATCCTTTCGAGAGCCTGCCTCCATGAAGTACGCGTACGGGTAGGTATATTGGAGCGTGTATCGGCATTTGGCCAGCAAAGCGGCAGCATCGAACAGATACTGCCAGTCGATCCACGTGCCGAGACCCTTCATGACCTTTTCGTTGATGCGGGTCTTCATACGGTCCAGGGTCTGTTCCTCGAGCTGGAGCGATTTCGAATGATTTTCCCACCGTTCGTAGTAGTGAAGGTACTTTTTGAGTGCTTCGCGGGCCTAAATTTCAAAATCGTAAAGTTAGCTTCGTTTTCATAAATAGGCATAACCAGGACAGTACCTGTGCATGTACGGACTCATGAGCAATGTTCGGATTCTCCTTGTAACGCGAACATTCATAGTATTCCGAACCATGGGCCTTCCAATCGCCAAGGCACATCCAGCAAAAGTCATGCTTACAATTGAAGCACTGCATATGATTACATCCACCGTTCTTTTCGATGCAAATGTGACACTTCGGACAGTCCTTCGTGTGTGCACTGATGTAGTTGGCCGTTTCGCTGTCGTCGGCGCATTTGGTGAGCCACTTACGGATGATTTGGCAATCGGTTGGCGCGTGATAGTCAGTCCCACAGCGGAAACAGAAGGACGTCAAACACACCTTGCAGGTTGCTTTCTTCGGGCTAATATCCGCACTGCGAATGATTATCTGAACACAAAGAGAAATAAATTATTACGATTTTAAGAAGTTTTTAACTAAAAACTCATTTACCTGGCAATTGGGACCCGGACAAAACCGCAACTCGGGATGCGATTTCACGTAGTCGGCAAAGGCAAACTGCTGGTACTTGTCTCTCAACATAGGCCTGTTCAGCAAGTTCAGGACCAAATCCTCCGGAACCCGAACGTCGCATCTTTGCTCCATGCAGCCGATCTGCGTGGAAATTCCCTGGCTGATTTGAATCTCGAAATGCATCGCCCAGCAGTCCCGGCAGAATGAATGCTGACAGGAAAGGCTATGGAACTTATCCATCGATTGGACGGTCACACAAACCGGACAAGGGTGGGTGCGGTAGGCCGATGGGGACATGGCTTGGAGCGGCACTTTTGCACTGGTGCCCGGAATGGGAGCACTTGCTGGAATTGCACTGCACACTGGAAGGAGCACTGTACTTGAACTACTACCGCTGGGAACCAACAGGGAAGGAACGACGGGAGTGGATGAAGTCGATGCCATAACAACCGATGGGGCAGCTTTGATACGGGCACTCACTAGAAGATTGGATGCGTTGTTTCGATACTTTTCCACAACCTCGGCAGTGTTCCATTTGGTTTCGTGGAGTAGCACCTTGGCCAGCGAGGGTGTGATATGAAGTTGATTGCTTAGTCGTTCTACCGATTCGTTTAGAAGTTTTTCCACCTCCTCGACGTTAAGACATTCATACACGAAACACTCCGGATCGGATCGCTTCGGGTCTATCTGTTCGATGTCGCAATCCTCTAGGCCTGTTGAGGGAGATAAGAAAGAAAGATGAATAATTAATTTAATGTTGCATATTTGGTGTTGCATGTGTAAAGGTGAATGATAACATGTTTTCATCACTCTTTCATGGTTGCATTGATCAAATTCACATTCTTTGATCTATAACGTTGGTCCGTTCAGCATGATCATTGTAATTCTACTCAATTATCCAGCAATTCGATCTGGGGACTAATCCAGAAACTTTCTTTTGGTGATCCGTACGGAAAATTTACCTGAGAGTTCTGACTCCACAGATATAGTTTTTGATTCCTTCAGGAGTTCCAGGGATTCCTCCAGAAACTCCAACTGGGTACTCCTCCAACAATTCCTTCCGGGGATTCCCCCAGGAAATCCTTGTAGAGCTCCATCTGCGAATTACTCCAGTAGTTCAATCTGAGGATTCCTCTTGGAATTCCTCCTGGGGATTTCCCTAGAAACATGCTTGTGGAGATTCTACGGATTTTTTTTCTGGGGATTCCATCCAGGAATTCAAACTTTCAATTGTCGGAGTTCCTATAAGAAGTTTCTTCTGGGAATGTAACGTAGATGCCATTTGTGATTTCCTCTAGATTAGTTTGTTTTTTTTTTCTGATGATTTCTCCTGGAAATCCATCTGAAGCTGCTTTAGGGATTCCTACAGGAGTATGGAATCCAGAAATTCAGTCTAACGATTTCTCCAGGAGCTTCTGAAGGAACTCCTTAACCCTTTCCTTCCCACGACTTTGAACGGCTATATCTATGCCAAAAAAGCGTTTCCGAAAAAAGTGGTCGAACAAAAGTTATTGCAAATTGGCTAAATTTTTCGAAATCAATGAAAAAAATTTTGGTTGTAAATCAATAGGTTTTTGATTGTTTATCAATAGTTCAACTATTAAAACAAGTAGGTAGTAGTTGGGTTAACCTTATGAGGTTATAACCATATTCTAAAAATTATTGCATCATATTCATCTAATTCCGTTTGTCCGGAGTTCGTCGAAAATCGATGGTGCTCTAGAGCAACCATGGGAAGCAGAGGGTTAAAGAATTCTAACAAGACATTATGGAGGATTCTCACCAAAAAAAAACTCTTCGATAATGTATAGAGAAGACTTAGAAAAGGTTCCCGAAAGAAATTTCTAAGGTACACACGAATCCCTGGAGGATTTTCCAAACTGATTTCTGGAGGATTCCCAAAAATCACTCCTGAAAGATTTCTATAAGGAAAACATGCTCTCTTCCTAATGGAGGGTTTTCAGAAGAAGCTGCTGAAGGATTTGCAAAAGGTACTCCTGAAGGATTTTCAGAAGTAATTCTTCTGGAGTTTTCCCAAGGAACCCTTGGAGTATTCCTAGAAACAAGTCCGGAAAAATCCCACAAGGAACTCCTAGAGCGTGCTCAGAAAGAACTCCTGAACACTTCCATAAGGAAGGGAGGAATGAGGGATGCCCAGAATATGAACTCTTGAAGGAAACGCAGTAAAAAATCCTGTTGAATACGAAACAAAACAAAAACACTATAGCGAGCTTTTATTTGCGAACAACTAGCAGAGGTGCATTTTATTCTGGTTTTAATAGCAAACTTAGTGTTTATTCATTACAAAAATGCGAGTATTCTCAGGCCTTTGTTGTTATTAGCAGTAACATATTACACTGTTGAAAATGCTTCGACATCCATGTGCACAACAGAACATGTGCTCGATGAACAAATTGAGATTTGAAATTATGAAAAGAAATCCACGTACTCCGGTGAGACTCGAACTCACGACTCCCAATTCGCTAGACGGGCGCTTCTATTCCTTCAAGCTACGGAGTCACTCGACTATCTCCGTCGCCAGTAGGCCTAGAACTGAACTCGATTCCACAATCGCACATGGTTATCTTCTTTTTCACAATCCAAACCTCCTTCGGATTAGATGAACATCTAACACATTGCCTTGTTGTTCATATTGCACACAAAATCAAAATTGAAATTCCTGCATTTTTCCCGACTTTTTCCCGCATTACCATACTCGTTTTGCAAAATCATGAAGATTGATATGTCGCAAGCCATGTTTCATAACTGTTTGGAAAATGGCCACTTCCCCGGGTGGTTCCAGGTTCCCAGAACATCCGGAATTGTGGCCAATATGTCCAAAAACCTCTAAATTCTCCTCTAACATACTTTTTTTTTTGCAAAATCATGAAGATTGATATGTCGCAAGCTTTGTTTTATAATTGTTTGGAAAATGGCCACTTCCCCAGGTGGTTCCAGGTTCCCGGAACATCCGGAATTATAGCCAATATGTCCAAAAACCTCTTAATTTTCCTCTACAATACTTGTTTTGTAAAATCATGAAGATTGATATGTCGCAAGCCATGTTTCATAACTGTTTGGAAAATGGCCACTTCCCCGGGTGGTTCCAGGTTAGCGAAACATCCGGAATGATGGCCAATATGTTCAAAAACCTCTAAATTCTCCTCTACCATACTCGTTTTGCAAAATCATGAAGATTGATATGTCGCAAGCCATGTTCATAACTGTTTGGAAAATGGCCACTTCCCCGGGTGGTTCCAAGTTCCCGGAACATCCGGAATTGTGGCCAATATGTCCAAAAATCTCTAAATTCTCCTCTAACATACTTTTTTTTTGCAAAATCATGAAGATTGATATGTCGCAAGCTTTGTTTTATAATTGTTTGGAAAATGGCCACTTCCCCAGGTGGTTCCAGGTTCCCGGAACATCCGGAATGGTAGCCAATATGTCCAAAAACCTCTAAATTTTCCTCTACAATACTTGTTTTGCAAAATCATGAAGATTGATATGTCGCAAGCCATGTTTCATAACTGTTTGGAAAATGGCCACTTCTTCGGGTAGTACCAGGTTCCCGAAACATCCGGAATGATGGCCAATATGTCCAAAAACCTCTAAATTCTCCTCTACCATACTCGTTTTGCAAAATCATGAAGATTGATATGTCGCAAGCCATGTTTCATAACTGTTTGGAAAATGGCCACTTCCCCGGGTGGTTCCAAGTTCCCAGAACATCTGGAATTGTGGCCAATATGTCCAAAAACCTCTAAATTCTCCTCTAACATACTTTTTTTGCAATATCATGAAGATTGATATGTCGCAAGCCATGTTTCATACCAATTTGGAAAATGGCCACTTCCCCGGGTGGTTCCAGGTTCCCGGAACATCCGGGATGACGGCCAATATGTCAAAAACAACCTTTGAATATTCCTTCAACATACTCAGTATACAAAATTATGAAGAATGAATCATGACAAGCCTGTTTTTAGAATTATGCGAGAAAAAATGTCATGTGTAGGAAACGTGTGAGAAGTGTCCTCCGAACGCACCCCAAACGCGACCCGGAACATCCGGAACCAAAACCAGACAATCCCAATTTACTCAAACTATGCGTCTGTAGTAATAAAAAGATAATTGAACATGTTTGCAATCATATTGCATGTGTTTTTTACAAGTAATCAGTGGTTAAAAGGAAGTTGGTCAATTTTTGACCCGATTTGACCCATATCTCTCTCTCTCTCTCTTCTTGGCGTAACGTCCTCATTGGGACAAAGCCTGCTTCTCAGATTAGTGTTCTATGAGCACTTCCACATTTATTAACTGAGAGCATCCTCTGCCAATGACCATTTTGCATGCGTATATCGTGTGGCAGGCACGAAGATACTTTATGCCCAAGGAAGTCAAGGAAATTTCCTTTACGAAAAGATCCTGGACCGACCGGGAATCGAACCCGTCACCCTCAGCATGGTCATGCTGAATACCCGTGCGTTTACCGCCTCGGCTCTATGGGCCCATATAACCCCTTCTATAACTCAGACCCCAAGGACCAAAATACCATTTTAATATTTTTCCATACAACTAGAGTTGTGGCGCGATTTTCGTTCAAAATTTCGTAAAAATCGGTTGGAAAACGAAGTCACGGTGATTTTTTGAAATTTAATTCCCAACTAGGACCGAAATGGGTTAACAAATTTATCCATAACTGGTACATGGATCATATCATTGGCATACGCCGTAATAAATACTAACAGTAGTTTTGGCTCCGTTTCTATATTTTTCCTGTAATGTACGAGAACTAATCAATCATTTGACTATCGATGACATTCGTCGGCCTTCTTCTTATTTTTGTAGAAATAGTTGTCCTTAGATAGTGCGATAACTGGTAAAGGCACCCTATTTATCATCCTTCTAGATGAAACAATCATTCTACTATCCAACCAAAACAGACACTTCAACATACAAGCGACTACATCGATCAAATAACGTGATTTGTAGATGCGCACGGAATTGGCAAAGAAAGATTTGAAAACAACGAGCGCATCCTCATTGAAAACCTCATGTACTATAGTCTAATAAACTTCCCTCTTTTCATCTATTATCTTATCGCATCTGCTCACATCTCACCTCACGCACTATGGTCACAGCCTGAGGTTTTTCCGAGGGAGTTCCTTCAGGGATCCCTACAAAGAATGTTTCTTATATGGGTTATCTCGTACCATTCCGCATGGTTATCTCTGAGAATTTGATGCAAGAGTTTCTGCCTCTCCTGGGATTTCTTCTGGAATCAACCAGGGAGGGATCGTAAATTATAAATAATAATAATATCCTTAGTGAATTTTAACAAGTTGTGATGATTATGAGTACTGTGTAACAAATCCATATTTATTTGATAAATGTAATACTTGAATAAAGCGCGAATATAAAAAAAACTTGAAGTGTAACCTAATTATCTAAAAAAATCCAGATACAATAAAAAAATACTTTTCATGTGTGACGCTGGCGTGGTCAACAATTATATTAGATCGTACCATCGTCATATTAATTAATTAGAGACGCTCTACTCAGAATATCCCAGTCATGCGGTCTACGTCACACATTAGGAGCGTCATTAAGTACGAACCATTCCATTTCCAATATGTGACGTATATCGGTGCAAACAGAGATAAACATTACTCATATCCTTATATCCGTTCGGAAGTATCGCCGTAGGAATTATTGAACGTGCGAATCAGTTAATCTTCAAAGATGAAAGCGAACGGAATAATTTTACTAGTGATCCTAATATACCCACTACCTTTATATGGTGGTAGGACAAAACGGCAAATCATGATCAATGGAAAGCGACCGATTTGTTTTTACGAGGAAAATCCATTGAACGGTCAAACTAGATCATTTTTTAAAAGAACTTGCAGGTAAGTAGTATTGAGAAGAATTTATGGTTTTGTATTTTTTTTTATTAACAAGGGACGCTGTTCAGCAGGCGATTTCCAATTTCATCCTACTCAAAACAAAGGATTGAAGCGCTGTTGGTTTTGTTTCTTAGTTCTGCATTTTTGTTAGAAGTGTGTGCGTACTATTTCAAAAGAATGGAATCAATCGGTGCCGTATTCGCTTTGGTTTCGAATAGGATGAATTTGGAAGCATAGGATTAATAATGGGTCTGTGACCCTACATATTGTTCCATTGCAGGTCTAATTCGACCCAGCAATACTTAGAATTAGAACCAAACGATGGGACTGTCGTGTGCGAGCAGCTATATATCACAGGAAAGGATTTTCATTACGATAGTGAGCAGGGTGGATTTGTTCTAGAACGTACTCTAGAAATAGTGGAATCTGGATGTAAAGGTGTTATAAAATGGAATAATTCAAGTGAAGCAATGGAAACAAGAAAACAGTCATACTGTAGGACTACTAATACATCCAACAATGGAACCATAAATAACGAGTAAAAAGTGAAAATATTAACTGGAATAAAAAAAAAAGTATTGTATTGTCTTTGCCTTTATTTGCATCGCAATCAATTACCTACATTCGTGAACTTAAAACTCTGGTTGTATAGTTTTCGGTAAAATAAATTTAAGCTCTTATCCATATTTATTAATAACATTTCATTCGATGGAGTAGTTACGAATTTTGGCAGGCTTTAATTTAATTTTGTTTTTTTTCTATGTGTCATAAGCGAAACTATTCATATTATAAATTTTCTTTCAACCAATGAATTTTAAATTATTGACGATCAAACGCAAAGCTAAATTGCACAGGTGGTGCTTTTCTAAAAAAGTATATTATGAATCCTAGACTGAATTACTAATGTTACAAATAGAAGAAAAGTAAAATTATTGCAGATTCCAATAACTTTCATACAACATATTGACCAGAAATATGTTAATTAATTTAGCTTCCAAAGTTGAAAATTTTTCGTTACCTAACCTCACATTTGGTCGTCAATAATATTTCTATATTTATCAGAAACAGCTTAGACGTAGACATTACATTTTTTTTCTCTCTTTCTCTTTATGACACAGGCCGTGTTTGGTCCATATTTAGGACAATTATTTTTTCAAAAAAAAAATTGTAAAGTAGACATTAAGACAAGTCTTGAGACCTTTGCTGGAACAAAGGGAAAACTTCGAACGTTGCAAAAAGATGTATGTATTCAATTTTGAACATACAAAAATCAGTGCTCTAAATAATACATTCATGCTCAACTTAAATAGTGTTGTATCATCTCCATTTTAAAATCAAAAAATAAAATATATAAGAAATAAATAATAAATTTCTAATTCACGCGTCTTTATATTAAACAAAAAATGAAAAGGGAATGAAATGAAGACTAATGGAAAATCATAACCCGAAACATCAATATCACAGTCCATGCAACACAAGAGTTAGATTTTTTTTTCCAAAATTAGAGTTTTTCGCATTTATTTTCATCAGATAAAGTAGTTGTTCCTGCAACAATTCCATACCTTTAGTATCATACGGGCCCAATGATCGACTTCTCTTCATCGACTTTCTTTTCTTCGGATGGTTCCGGGAAATACCTACGGTCAGTGTTCAAATGATCTCTTGGTATAACCCGCAGAAGTGCTACTACGACAACCATTTGGAACAGCGGAGAATGGCTTGCCGGTTAAGTTATGAAGGGGTTGCATATTTGGAAGGTGATGGCAAAATCGATTTTTTTTAACTTCATATTCTGAAAGTATGATAGCTAGACCATTTTTTATCATTTTTTTAAGATTGGGGCACACCACACACTGAAATACGACTTGCGGTAATGACCAGCATAAAAAAAACCTTTTCAAATTTATCATTGCAAAATGTGATCATCGACCCACAAACGCTTCTTGTGTGCGATTTGTTTCCTTTTGACAGCTGGGCTGCTGCTTGACAGCTGTTCGCCCAGTACAAAATCCAACGAGGGGTGATTCAACAAATTGCTCCCATACAAATTTAAAATTGATGTTTAAATAGATTTCCGTCTCAGTTTGGTGTACAGATTCAGAATATGTAATTATCTCAACACCACTAAAGAAGTCAATGAGTAAGGAAGACTAATTGAGTGATCTGTCATATCTTCTTAAACGTGATTTTCTTGAAAACTTATTTTTAAAAAAGTGCCGTTACGGTGATCACGACATCTCCAAAACTAGTTGACCGATTTGCAAACTTTTTTTTTCAATTTGTTCTTAGTCACTTTTCATAAATTAATGCCATAGTAAGCTTTGGCTTGTTTTTCAAAAGTTGTTGAAATCTGGAATTCGCAAGCTCTTTTGGATTCAAATGACACAAAAAGAGGGACCTCTGAGTTTGAGCCAAAAATATTGGGATTTAGAAATGGCGCAATCGCTTCACAGTTGAATTTTCGAGTAATAAAAAGGTGTTTTCACTTCAAGTGCCATAACTTTTTAAATTTTCAACCTTTTTTTATTAATCTGTCACAAATTAAATTTCGAATAAACTTGTAGAACATTACAGTCACGCAAAATATGAGTTTTTAAAGATTTCATTTTTTTTTCTTTTTGCAAAAAAAAACTTTATAGAACCCGATAACTTTTTAACCGCTCGACAAATTTCAAATCTTTTAGCTTGCTTTTGTGGATATTTTTGTTGCCTATCTTTGTTACGAATAAACTATTCGCCAAAGTATTAATTTTTATAATACTTTTCACCCAAAACTGCCAAAACATGCCCTAAAACTTGATTGTAAAGTTGTTACTCCAAACCAGATACTAAACATCATATTTACGAATATGGAGACAGTGGATAATTGCTTCAAAAAAATATTTTTTTAAAAACCTTACCCTTCGATTTTCTATTATTTTTCAGTAAAAGCTGACTTCCAGCCTCAAAATTTGCAAAGTAGCCCAGGATGGTCAAATGCATCCGCTATGTATCCGCGATGAATATTGCTCAGTGTATTTTTTTCTTCTAAAAGTTCTTCAAATATCATCAAACATCTTCGAAGATACCATTTCAATCCAACAAAACGTTTTCGAGTTATAATTTTTGTTATAAGAAAATTATGTAGGGTGACAATTGGTATTATCGGCAGGTTTGTTCTCTTCGTCATGGGGGGTTTTTGTCAGCCAAATTGCCTGAAACTTGGCCATATAATTCAGCTAAGTTGGGAAGGATTTGAGACAAACTTTGGGTTCAATAGGTTTCAAAAAACCCCCAAAGACGAAGAGAACAAAACGGCCGAGAATGGGTAATTTACCCTATATTTCATACGCCCTTTTCAAAAGTTAGATAAATAGTTATGTGCCGATGCAAAAGTAAATGATTTATGAAATACAGCTCATGAACGAAATCTTATTCAAATTTAAACATTTCGATTCAAAAATGGCATTTTTTCGTGTTTTGGGTTGCAAATGCATTAGAGATTAGACACATTCTTCCGTGACGTTACAACGTCTTGACGCCTTTTCGATCAGATTTTGTACAATAACTCGTAAATACGACGGTAAACCTCAAATATTTTCGCATATTCGGATTCCTTGTAAAATTTCCGGTCGTATTTATGAGTTATAGTGGAAAATATGATCGGAAAGGCGTCAAAACGTTGTAACGTCACGGTAGAATGTGTCATTAGTGGAATCGAGTTCAGTGAGTTCTATGCATTTATGGGTTCCGTAGCTTGGAGTAAAGAAGTGCCCGTCTAGCGAATTGAGAGTCGAGGATTCAATTCCCACCAGAGCACGTCGATTTTTTTTTTGCGTTTCAAATCTCAATTTGTTCATCAAGCACGTGTTTTGCTGTGTGCATGAATGTCAATGCATTTATCGTTTAGAATTTCCACTTGGCTTGATTAGCCTAAGCAATAATCGAGAAATTGACGTTAAATTTATTCGCTGCCCACCAGTGAAGTGTGTTGCGACACATAGATTGAAAAACACTGGGATAAGAGAATAGAAGATGACAACTGAAAATTGGTTCTGGAACATGTGAAGATAATCAAAATTTATATTTGCAAATTAAACGAAAAAATCGCAGCATATTTCTCAAAACTGAAAAAGTACTTTTCTCCTAATTGATCAACAAATCGAAGAAAATCAAAATGGCCGATTGTTTGTTTTCTCAATTATGATAATCAAACATGTCTGTTTTATTCGAATTGTTGAAAATTTTGGAAAAAGTGTATTTTCTGTTATTGTTATTTCTTGTTCTGTTATTCTCAATTGAGCCCCAAAAAGGTGAAATATGATATGATTATGATATTTTAGGAGAAATTTTAAGATACCGTCAAGGCACCATTCACCGTGGATCTAAGAAGATTCGGGGCAAATAAGGGCTGTCATTTGACACCAGTCTTATAAACATTGTTGGTGCCGCTTTTAATTGCCTTCATTATAGGTTAAAATTAAAGCAATATCCACAGGAGTAGAAATTTTTTCACAAAATTTGGTGATATAGTACAATTAGTAAAGGGTAGTAGGGTCGCCTAATTCCGTGGTAGGTAGGGACCCATTCACCGTGTATGAGAAATTGTATTCTTCTTTGTTTAAAAATTATCAAAACAACCCAGCCAAGGGAATTTTCTTCGTTTAAATTCATTTCAAGTAATAACTTGCAAGATTTTATTAGAAAAACGAATGTTCAAATTTTCGATTTTTTCTAGATATATGGGACAATATGGGGCACGGTGAATGGAAACCATTGATTTTTAGGGTACCCATTTACCGTGCCTTTTTGTTTCAATTAAAAAGTACGAGTAATCTTACTTTATTGTTAAACTTGCTTCGGTAATGCAAAATACATACCTGATATGTGAATTTAATTGCTTCTTGGTGGAATAAAAACGTTACTACATTTAGTTTATCACTTAAATCACCTTAGCACATTTTTCGTTTTTTCACTATGAATGCAGTGAACGAGCAGAAACCCGCTTCATGTAAACACACTTTAGTGTCAAAATGATACTTTTAAATGTTTCTAATGAGCGTTATGGCATGGTAACAATACATTAGTGTTGTATTGGTGAAATTGAGGGGAAATTGTCATATCATTCAATCATAATATGGAAATAATGAAAAAATATTCGAAGGCACACGGTGAATGGAGCCCCCACGGTGAATGGCGCCTTGACGGTACTATTTTCAGATTTTGTTTCACCAATCAACCAATGTCACTGTTTGATTTCCATATCAAAATATACGACTATTGAGCTTTTTTATCTCATTGAGAATGCAATACTTCTTCTCAACTATTAGTCATGCAATTGGTATTATAAGTGTTTTGTATCTTTTCATTTAAACTTGATATACACAGTAAAACCGCTCAGCACTAAAATGTGTAAGCCCTACTCATAAGTGCATACTTTCCAGACCACACAAAAATGTGTTACAGTTACACATTCTCAAAAACAGCTCGTACACTCGTCTAGATGCTAAATGTCGATAATTTTTTTGTTTTCCAAGGTCACTAGTAAACCTAGCTAGATTGGTGTACAAAAATATTTGCGAATTTAACGATTTTGCGGACACAGGAGCTGATTTTGCGAATGTGCAAGGGTTACACATTATTGGTGTAGTCTGGAAATTATGCACTTTAGTGCTGAGCGGCGTTAGCGTGTATGAGATTAGTTGGATAATGCAGATTATGTACGAACATGGTTTTTTGGCGAATCTGATTAGACTGATTTTTGCGACGCCTAACGGATCAAAATGTAGAGTACCGGTTGCGAATGAAATTTTGTTATCGTTCGTAACCTTAGATGGACTGAAGCAATAAGGCGAGCTAGTGTGCAAAGGAGCGGAACCATTATTGTCACACAATCGCATATCTGCCGTCAGACGCATAAATGTCACATGTTACATTTCGACATTTTAGAGGTTTTTATATTAAATGTTATATTCAGATACGTATTTTTAAAATATTTTGTCAACAAATGAATTTATAAATATCTCGATAGTTGAATTGCATTGAAGTTAATCAAATGCAACAATAATCAAAGTTTATTTTGAAACTTCAAATTAGTTTTCTCGTGTTTTTCTATTGTAACATGTGACATTTATGCGTCCGAGGGCAAATAAAGCCTGTATCCGCAATAATCGGGACACAGAAATACAGCTGTAACTCTGCAATAAAAACATTAAAATTGCTCAAATTTGACCTAATAACATCTTCAGATGTGTTCATTTCACCTACAAAATTTCATGTGAATCGGTGCAGTACTTTTTGTTGTAGCAATGAAAGAGTAGAATATGCGTCAGTGAGTTTTGTACAGCCCCTAAAGGGCGAACACGATGAAATTGCCACACAGAAAATATTGTATAACTTTTGATTGCGTTCGTCAAAGTAGCTAATTTTTTCGACCATGAATAGTATATTATGTGTAGCTAATAATACCATAAAATTTTCATTAAAATCGGTTGAGTATTGGCGCATATATTGTTGATATCATAAAATGAGATTTTCAAAAATTTGTGCACTCATTTCAAAAAATTACTTAGGCTATAACTTTTTTGTTACCTCACCAAAACGTTTGAAAATTTACTCGATATTCTTAACATAGTATCAATTAAGTGGTAAAAATTTGATCAAAATCGGTTCGGTACTTTTTCTAGTAAATATCCAAAGCTCGAATCGCTTCAAGGTAAATTTTAGATACTTTTTGACCATTTTTAGTTCCGCGTGCACTATTTTTACTGTAGAACTTGGAACACTCCCGATTTTTATAAAACTTTGACAGTGTAAAATTGTTGTGTTAAACTGTTTACAGTGAAAATTTCAGTCATTTTTGTTGAGTACTTTCAAAGTAAGAGCAGTTCGAATTTCACTATACCAAAAACCACATCTGCTTATTGTGACATAGTGCGATATATATGGCTATAACTTTTTAACGGTATGATCAAATTGAATAAAATTTTGACAAACTACTTCTACATACATACTTTACGCACATAACAATTTTCATTGAAATCGGTTCAGTATTTTTGGCGCCAGCGTTGAAACGGCAAAAAAAGTGATATTTTCCAAAATGTTTGTTTGCACAAGATTCTCAAGTGGCAATTCCCTTGTTTCAACGATATCTCCGCCAATACTCAACCGATTTTAATGAAAATTTTATGGTGTGAGGTACACATAATATACTATTCATGGTAAAAAAAAATTAGCTGTTTTGGCGAACGCAATCAAAAGTTATACAATATTTTCTGCGTGGCAATTTTATTGTGTTCGCCCTTTAGTTTTGCTTGTCAGCACTGTTACTTTTGAATTTGGCAAAGGAAATGGTTCAAATTTTGAACACAAAGCTCTCAATCTATATTTGATGCTCAGGCAAAATTTCAAAAAAATCGATGCACTATCAAAAATTTTATAGTCGAAACATGTATTGGGACTGAACGTGATTTTAGCCCCACAGACAGCAATTAGTCAGCACCCTCTATTGTTTCGATTGTACTATTGAAAGTACTATATCTATAATCATCAAATTTTGCAGGTATAATATACACATAATCAACTACCTTATGTGAAAATTTCATGAAAATTGGCAGAGAAATTCAAAAGTTATGAATAGGCAAACATCGCACATGAAAAACACGAAACATTGTCACTAACACTCACCCCTATCAACACCAGTAGCTTTCAAACCAATTGATCAAAGTTCATGAAGTTTTCCATAATGTGTCTCTATGAGTATCATAACTGCTGACGAAATTTTATTGTAGCGTAAAAAAAACATCCATCATGCGAATGAAACTTGGTCAAGATTGTACAAAATGCATAAAACTACGTCTGTTTGTTTTTTTTTTTTTATCTATATTAACGAGATTTTTCGCCCTAGGTTAGTTCATCTCGGGACCCACGCTTTACTTCCCTTCCGAAGGAAGAACTCACACTTTTGTGAGTTTGTCGGGAGTGGGATTCGATCCCAGGTCCTCGGCGTGATAGTCAAGTGTTCTAACCATCACACCAGGTCCGCTCCACGAATTTGTTTTTCATCCACAGTTAAAAGTAATGCATCGATTTACATGAAATTTGGCACAAATATTAAACATACACCAAAGAATTCTCAGTCAATTATTTGGCCAATTTTACTGATTCATTGCAGAGCTACAGCCGTACTTCTGTGTCCCGATTATTGCGGATACAGGCTTTATGTGTACAACTTGACATGTAGTATTGCCAAAAATTTGTTCGAGGAGAATGCTCATTTTGACGTAGGACTACGTCTCTCTTTTCTATACCGGGTGTCATTCTAAATTTTCAGAAATCGGCCGCGTTACGTTTGAAGTGAAGATTTTGAGCGTTAATAACTCAGCCATTTCTCGATGAATTTTCAAAATTTTGGCTCCAATCGATAGGAAATCTTTACACCAATTATGTCCAATATTAACATTTGCTGATTTTCAATAACAAACTATTGAAAAATTGGGAAAAGTGAACCCATGTTTATTCCAGCCAATCACGATCGAGCACATTTTGGATGCTCCCGTCGAATATAAAAGCTACTGCTTCTTCGCATCTTCCCTCATTTGTCTTTGTCGTCTCGAGGTGAACGCATCGAACGAGAGCTGCCCACTTTCTTCGTTTGCGTTTTCGTCATTCTTCTTCGGCTCGGTGGCGGTGGTTTTCGGCAAGGGTGCTGTTGCACATTCACCTTCTAACCGTCTAACGCGGCAGACCAAGGAAGTGTTTGAACATCAGATTGATCGACGGTGGTGACAGAGGCAGCAGTAAAATCCGGAATCGCACCCACGGCAGCAAGCGGCGGGCCAATTTTCGACGGCTTCCAGCAAACAGCACGGAGAAATCCAACACGCATTGCGTGGCATGATGAATTGATTTCAGTTTCTTCCTAAAACCGTCAATAATTCAAACGGTTCTTTTCAGGACCATCGAAAATGCTTCCTAGAGAGTTAATTGGATAAATTTCCTCCATCGACCGAGAAAGTGTAGTGAAAACCAATAGTGAAAGATTGAATTCTTGGTGGTGGTTCAGCAACAGTGAAGGCGATCACTAATCTCATCCACGGCAGCAAGCGGCGGGCCAATTTTCGACGGCGTTCAGCATTTAACACGGGGAAATCTAACACGCATTGCGTGGCATGATAAATTCATGTAAATTTTCTGTCTGAAATCGTCCAATATTCAAACGGTTCTTTTCAGTACCATAGAAAATTATTCCTCAAGAGTTGTGAATCAGATAATTATTTAATTCCATCGCTCGGTAAAAGTGTGGTGCAACCGAAAAGTAAAAAATTGTGTGCTTGGTGGCCCGCAACAATAACGATGCCGGCCACCAATGATTCCACCAGGAATTTAGCAACGCATTATCCTGTCCAGACCATTTTTCGTGAAACATTGTTTAATTTAACCATTTTTCGAATTAAAATAATCTAAATCTTCCAATATTTTGGTTACTTAATTCGTTATATGAAAATTTTCTCATTTCTCGGTTGATTAACCGTTTCAAGCGTCTGGTGCATGCGGGGCGGGACATGCAAACGAAATAAACTGGAAAGCCAGTCGAATGGGAGGAGCTTCATCTGCCAATCTAGGGACATAAAAGCTGTTCCCCCTGATTCCTTTCGTCATTTTCGTTGGATCAGTCAGGCAGGGTGGATGTCACCTCCACAGCTGAGCAGTGACACATCAACCCAGCCGCAACTCTCGGCTATCGTGCGGATAACATCAGGAATCTCATCCATGACAGAAAGCGGCGTACCAGTTTTCGGTGGCATCCTGTATTTAGCAAAGAGAAAACCAACACGCATTGCGTGACATGATGTTTTCATGCCATTTCGTTCCTAAAATCGTCAAATAATCAAACGGTCCTTTTCAGGACCACCGAAAATAATTTCTCAAGAGTTGTAAATCAGATAATTTCATTCCATCAATCGAGAAAAGTGTGGTTCAATCGAAAAATGAAGGATTGAATTCCGGCCACAAATCGTTCCACCCAGAATTTAGCATCGCATTGTCCTATCAGAAACATTTTTCGTGAAACATTGGGGAGCATCCAGAAATTACGTCACATTTAAAGGGAGGGGGGTCAGCAAAGTGTGACGACCCATACAAAAATTGCAGAGGTCCCATACAAAACTGTGACATAGTGATGAGGAGGGGTTGAAAATGACAAACTTTTGTGTGCCGTAATTTAGGGACGATCCCTTGTTTAATTCTTGCATTTTTGGAATTAAAATGATCTAAATCTTTTTATATTTTGGTTACTTTATATGTTAAATGAAAATTTCTCTCATTTCTTGGTTGAAAATCGTTTGAAGCGTCCGGAGCATGCGGGGCGGGTCATGCAATCGAAATAAACTGGAAAGCCAGCCGAATGGGAGGAGCTTCATCTGCTAATCTAGGGGCATAAAAGGTGTTCCCTCTGATTTCTTTCGTCTTTTTCATTGGATCAGTCAGGGAGGGTGGAGGTGGTATCACCTCCACGGCTGCGCAGCAGCACGTCAACTGCGACGAGTGGTAGCACCAGGAATCTCATCCACTGATCACGGCTGCGGTGAGCCCGGCAATGGAAGTTACCTCCGGAGCTGGATAGCTGCGCACCAACCCAGCGACGACTCTCGACTATCTATCTGATAGAACCAGGAATCTCATGCATGGCAGCAGGCGGCGGCAGTTTTCAATGGCTTCCTGCATTCAGTGCGGATAATTTTCAATTGTCTTTCTAAAATCAACCGTTATTTGAAGGGACCTTTTCAGGACCAGAGAAAATTATTCTTTAAGAGTTATGAATCAGATAATTTTCGGATATATTCCATCGATCGGTAAAAGTGTAGTACATTCGAAAAGCGAATGGTTGAATGCTTTGTGGCTCAGCAACAGCAAAATCGATCACTAATCTTTCTACACGAAATTTAGCAACGCATCATCTTATTCGAACAATTGTGCCTGGAACATTGTTTCATTCTAATATTTATCGAATTAAAATGATCTTAACTATTCAATACCTCTATTAGTTTATCCGTTCGATTAGAAATTGTCTCAAAGAACGGTTGATTAGTCGTTTGAAGCGGCTGACACAATGTGGGCGGGTCATGCAAACGGAATTAACTGGAACGCTCGCCGAATGGGAGGAGCTTCATCTGCTAATCTAGGGGCATAACCGCTATTTCCTCTGTTATCTTTCGTCATTTTCCTTGAATCAGTCAAGGCGAAGGGAGATGCCACCTCTCAGCTAGGCAGCAGCACACAAACTCAGCGATGACTCTCGGCTATCGTGGTGGCAGCACCAGGAATCTCATCCACGACAGCAAACGGCCGCATTCATACATGCAATAATTGTCTTGCCAAAATTTTCCGTTTTATAAACGGTCTTTTCCAGGATCAGCGAAAATGAATCCTCAAGAGTTATGATTCGGATAATCAAAAGCGACAGACTGAAAGCTTGGTAGTTCAGCAATAGTGAAGTCGGCCACTAATATGTTCTTCCTGGATGAAAACAACATTATTGTGGAAAAAGAGTTTCACGTTAAACTTTAGTTGAAAAGATCTATCTAACGCCGTTCAATTATCTAATAATTTTATCCGCTCGATGAAAATTCTCTCGTAGAACAGTAATTTGACAATTTCTCTTCAAAACGAAATAATTCTTGAACTAGTCAACATCTTTCCAAGTAACCGAACCAGCTGAATAACAGCTTCTTGAGCTAAAGTTAGCTTAAGAGTGATTTGTTTTACTCTTATACAGCAAAAATGTGTTTTGGGTTATGAATGCGTTCAGCGAAAGCGATCACACAACAACTTTACTAACACATCAGTCCACCATTTGTATTATTATAACAACAAACATTGTATTATGGAAATATAAAAGTTGGAACCTCGTTCCAGCCTTTGTCCTACGTCAACATTGCGGTTATGTCTCAGACATTACCCACTCCTAGTTTTTTATTGTAACCTAACTTAACATCCTTTTCGTCATATTGTCATTTGGCCCATTACAGTTTGCCGTATGGTATATAACAATACTCTAACGTTACCACTTGGAGTGATGGAGAACAACACATGAATGTGTGCAGACATAGTTACAAATGGAAGTGGATAATATGCAAGATAGTACGCTTGCAGTTCTCAACTATGCGGACCATTTCATAGATAGATACTTGTTGTATAGCTACTTTAAACAAAAAATCAGATCATTATGAAGATATAAGTGGCATGTCATTCACTAAAAAAATAAACAGAAAACAGCGTATTTTCATAGGAGAGTGCGTAACGTTTTCGGAGAAGAAACGTAGGGAAACGTCAGTTCCGCTGGCATTTGGGAAGTTGATGAAAGAATCCGCTGCTCTTAAGAGACTGTTGCTAGCATTTCTTAATGCGACATATTTGCACACATTTATACTCGGCCCAAATTCATTATTATCACAGTCGAATTTCGCACACGACTTCGCAACGGCTAGCGTACACAAGTTTTGTTGAGTTCATGACAGGGGCGTCGGATGCTTAACAGGCAAACAAAATAAGTTTGATTAGTGTGAAATGTCGCTGGAAAATGATGATTCAGTGGATTCTCAAATTATCACAGTAGTCTAAACATTAATGAAAAACCCAATATTATAGTCCTTGCATGTTTCCCAATTCCTTGACAACTAAATAACAGTAATTATTAATTATTTAATTTAGAATTTTATTAAAGAATCTCATCATGGATTTCCAAAAAAAAATTGAATAAAAATCAAAAAAATAAAAGGAGAAGCTTCCATAAATGAATCTCGATGAATCCTGATTGATCCACCGAAGGACCTGCTCACTTTAACGATACATTACAAAAAAAAAGAAATGAAACGAACGGGGCTTTGGTGCTTCATTTTAATTGGGATTTCAATGATCGTAGGATGCAAGATACAGACAGCCAGCCCCAAGTAACTATAAGGCACCATTATTCGCCTTGCATGTCAATACAGTGCTAGTGTAGAACTGACCTGCTCTATATTAGCCGTATAATAAATAGCCCTATAAGACCAAAAAGGCGAAGTATAGTTCAAATGGTTACTTGGGACTGCTTTTTCATGATACCGGCCATGAAAGAACTTATCGCAATCAAAGCTGACTTAGTCACTACGGCGGTGATGGACCGTACTCTATTCCAATCATCGGATGGATTGTGGATATGACGATAAATGGAGTGAGCATTTAGTGCAGAAATTTTGCCAGATCTTATCAGCGTTGCAAGATTAACAAGGCAATATCTAGAAGAAAGTATTTACGAGAGTGCAATATTCCTGTACAACGAATTTTCATTCGGCTCGCAGTCAATGAACAAGCACATTTCTGTTGTGATGATTACGATTACGATTAAAAATGCAATCTCCTCTCATGTTTGAAGGCTTATGTTGTATACGACTGTATTTGTTGCAATGTGAGTCATACATGCCAAAGAAATCTTACATCTTTTATCAATGTCAAATACCTAAAGCTATTGCTCAATATTTGAGCGCAAAACTCACAAAGCGTATGCTGCTGTTTATGTAATAAATCCCGACAAACTGTATTGCACTTTCCATTGGGAATAGCTCTACCGTTATCTCGCGTGAAATTGATCAGTTAGATGAAACTGTTGAATGCTTCACAAATTACATTTGAAAACCATTATGAATCTAATCCTAGGAAACAAGATACTCAAGCAACAAGATACTCGAAACTTTAAACTATCTAATGGTAAGAGTTTTACACAAAGAAATCTATCCATTCAAGACTTCAAGATGAATGTTGAAGGCGTGTTTTGCAACGTTAAAAATATTGAAAATGCGTGTAGATTATGTAGAATATTTAAAAGCATTTTTGAGAAGGGACTTGATAAAATCGGAACAAAACTGCACGCTCAGAAAACTGTTGTGATAAACTTGAACAAACAAACGCAAATATGAGAACAAACACCGTGAACTGAAACTAGTTCCAGCTGTCAATATGGACGTTCATTTCTTATTGTTGTTATCGTTGCTATGCATAGTTCCCGTTTGTTCCCGTTGCCGTGATTGGGAGTGCACGTATATCGGATTTTTTGCGTGTGTACTTTTTAAAAAATGACTGTTACTCTATGATTCTAAGTTTTTTTTTACTATCTCAGTGCATGCGTTGAAGTTATCGAATTGGTCGAGTCGAGGTCGAAAATGGGCAGACTGAACAATGATGCCCTGTTTTACGGTACTTGGATAGTCGCAAGCTCTGCGCATAATAGTTGCGTTGCCTTAATCTACACTAAAATCCGTCATGCTTTTAAAGTTATATAGTTGCTCAAGATGATTCTGACTCATTTCAATCGATTATATGGGCTAATATAGACGTAAGCCATATCGTTCCAAATTCACAATCCTGTTTAAGTATAGTTTAAGTAGCAGGAGTTTTTAGAGTTTTCAAGTTACATCATTGCTCTAGTAGTGTAGTAATCTTAGTATCTACAAAATGTTTTACGGAAGAAGCTGCTTGCTGATTTTCAGCCAAATTTGCTGCTTGATTGTTGTTGCACATCAGGATAATCTATGCAATCAAGAAGAAGTATGCCGTTCCGAAATTCATGAAGTTAAAGTTTACCTTACCCAAGGAAACGATGTGCCTAAAGACTTGCAACGATACCGCATTTATTACGGAGAATTATGCTTGTAAGTATCAGTGAAGATTACAATTGTACTGAACAGTTAAGAAAGATATAACCTAAATATGAACTATTGCAGAGATTCGAATGGAACTAGCTGCTCATACATAAACCAGGCCGCACTTCCGGCAAAAGGACGAGCAGTTTGTAAACAATATTATCTGCAAATGGGCGTCGAAGTGGACAACTACACTAGCAGAAATTCTTTCGAGACAATTACGATCAGTGTGTCTGTACCCGCCGGATGCATTTGTCAAATAGTGCCAAAAATAGCCAAATCAACAACCGGATCATAACATATTAGTATGCTATATAGCGTACAGCATTTATTTTTCTATAAATTTCCGAAGCTTTTACTTAAAATTTAAAACATGAAATGTCTGCAGATAATGCCTTATATGCAGCAGGTACTTTGTTGCGGATTTTATTTAGTTTATTTGAGTTTATGTTATAAAGAAGAGAAATGTATGAACATATCTGGTTTTTTCTTCTATTCTAGTAGATGTGTCCCTGTTCGTTAAGTGTTGATATCCATTGCATTTGTTCATCAGAAGTTAGAGCATGATAAAGAAAGCAGTAGCCTGGGCCCGTGGTGCAGTTGGTCACACTTCGCTTCATAAGCGGATGGTCATACAGTTGATTCCCATTCTCAACCCTGAAATTCGAGTGTTACCATCAATTTTAAATCAATGTATTTATCGTGCGTGAACAGCTAGTCCTATTTACATTAAGATTGCGGTTATGTCTTACTCAGATATTAACTACCCACCCCGAGTTGTCCAGGTAGCAGATATCCTGTATCAATTATTCAATGCCTAAATTCGACAATGTTTCCTCTATTTCCAAAATTTTCCAAATGTGTGGCCACTATTTCCATTCAATGTATGTTTATTAAACAATAGGTCAAAAGCGAATGTGCCATGTGCATATGGCCCATCAATTGCATAAGCACGTCTAACAACCTTCATTACCCAATGTGTCCAAATCCATGGAGTACATAGAGGGTTACGTCAATCGCATTTCCAGACACAATGCAATTCGTTTCATTTTCCACCTGTTACAGGTGCACTTGAAAGGTTTCCAATCGTGACATAAGGTTCGCAATCTCAATGACTCGCAAGACAGTGCCACTGGTATTGATTCCCACATTTCCTGTTCTAATCTCTGTTGCGATACATAAAATAATCCTATTGTAACGAGATCCACAAATTTATTCTGCAGGTAAAAGCCGTTTCAAATCGGATATCGATCATGCATATAATATCAATCTAATTTTAAAATCTATAATTACCGATAACGTCACAGTTCTAAAAACAGCGAAGCTCCAATTGTCAATCCAATTACACGATACTTGAAATAACCTATGACGGCATTCCATTGAACTGCTTCGGTTCATGCAGTTATTCTGTTTATGTGACAGTAATTACCTACATGTATATCGAATTCTGTTTCAAGCCACCGCAAATGTACCTAAAGAATTGTTATTCCTTGAACTTTCTCTGACGTCGAGCATAGGCATTTATTTCAAGTGAAATCATAAAATTAATCTTCCGTCTAGATCTTATTTTTAGCGCAAGAAAACATAAAAGAGACGGTACACGAATAGAAATAATTTTCGCATAACACTAATCAACAGAAGAATACAAAAAAAAACGTTAGGATGCCTGAGAAAAAAGTTATTTAATTAACACAGACACATTTAATTAATTAACAGATTAGTGATTCGACGAATGGCTCAATGTTTTGTCTTATTAGCAGCACTGCAGCTGCTCCCTGCTCATTCAACTCAAATTTGGGTAAATCTACATTCATGGGCGTAGCCAGAGGGGTGCCACCGTAATTTTATTTGATTTCTAACCAAATTATTGCACTGTTCCCACCAAATCGAACTGCACAGTATGAAAGTGTGACGATTAAAAAGTGTGACGATAAGTGCAACCATGCTGTCTGGCAGCATTTTGACATCGAGAAATGTCACAGATTAGCACGTGGTGTGTGTTTCGTCGGATTCTTTCTCGGTTTTGTTTTGATTCTCAGCCATCTGACAACTCTCCGATTCAATTTTCTCTCTGCTTTTCTCGCGAAAGTTGGTGCAGTGTTGCCAGTTATGCAGGTTTGTGCGTTTCTACTAGTGTAAAAAGTTTTGAAATGTTAAATTTATGAAAATGATGTCGGCAACCGTGCCCGAGCACAGAAATAGTGTGATAGCTGAAGTGCGTCAAAAATCCATCTTTGAAAGCAATCAGCAATAAGATTATCAGCGTGTCTGTAAAATACTCTAAAGAAATAATCTATTCTAAAGATTAAGAATATTTTTCATAATTATCAATCTTTTTTTTCTCGAAAACCACAAGAAATTTCGGGTGAATTTTCACTAGTACACAATTCAAACAAACGTCATTCTAATAGCAAAAAAAATGGTGTTACGTAAGAATATGACTTGCGAACCCCTGTGCGGTGTCGGAGTTATTGTATTTACGTGTGTATTGTTTTACCGTCTGATTTCTCTGTCATCTCCGTTTTGTTTACCATGTCACTGAATCAAAATCAGTGAAAACAAGAGACTGAACAGGCGCATCAGAATTTGTTCAATTCTGATGTGGAGAAATCACCGTAGATGTAAGTGTTTTTTTTATGTTTTATATAATCTTAATTTTAATAAAGTTGTTTTATAGCTTTGTAGCATACGGCAATATGACCAACTCAGTGTTTTATTTGCCTCGCTGGAAGAACGGTGTCCCGCATAAGTCGTGTTTTCAACACTACAAAGATCTACGACGATCATGGTCGCCTACCGGAAGGCAAATTCATTAAATCTGTTTCGATAGAGACAAGGATGGTAACCGTGGCGGCAATGTATCATCATTGAAATAACGCGTCAGATGGAAATTGGACAACGCGAGACTACAAGCAACTGACTGTTCTACAAGCCTTACAATTGGCACCGTAAAGTCGAACGCGAGTTAGTCGTACAGCATGTCCCAAAGGTTTTCATGAAAGCACCATTTCAACTGATTCGATTTGTTTTGCTACACGTCGCGGGAACCCATATTCTTACGCAGGCTCATCGATACTGACGATAAAAAGTAGTAAAACTTCGACATGATTTGTAACGAAGTGTTACGGGGGGCAGTGTTACGTAAGAATATGACTTGCGAACCCCTGTGCGGTGTCGGAGTTATTGTATTTACGTGTGTATTGTTTTACCGTCTGATTTCTCTGTCATCTCCGTTTTGTTTACCATGTCACTGAATCAAAATCAGTGAAAACAAGAGACTGAACGGGCGCATCAGAATTTGTTCAATTCTGATGTGGAGAAATCACCGTAGATGTAAGTGTTTTTTTTATGTTTTATATAATCTTAATTTTAATAAAGTTGTTTTATAGCTTTGTAGCATACGGCAATATGACCAACTCAGTGTTTTATTTGCCTCGCTGGAAGAACGGTGTCCCGCATAAGTCGTGTTTTCAACAAATGGGGTTTCTTTATGAATTCAAACCTTCAGGTACTTCTCCAGGGATTCCTTCAGGAATTCTTCAAGAGACTTTTAAAGGAAATTCTCCTTCATAAATTCCTCCATGGACGTTTTGCAAGGTCCCGATGATGGTGATGTTCCAAGAAATGCTTCAGAAATTTTTACAGATGCTTCTGCAAGGATGCGTCGACAAATTCCTCCAGGAATTTTCCCATAGCTTTCTTTAGTGATTCCAGTATGCATTTCTCCAGAGCAAATCTCCCTTCAAGAATTCCTCCGGGAGTTTCTCCTGGGATATCTTTGGAGCTTCATACCGTAATTGTTCCGATTCTTTTTTTTTTTTTTTTTTCAAATGAATTTCAGCAGTAATCCTTTCAGGGATCTGCTGGTATTCGTTTAAAGATTTCATCAAGGATTTCTCAATATATTTCTTCTAGAGATTGCTCTAATAATTCCATCCGAAATTATTCGTATTTTTGCCTGAGTTTGTTCCAGGAATTCTGGCAGAAAATGTTATCAGAGATTGTTCAAAAAATAATCCAGGAATTCCTTAAATATTTTGTACAAAAAATCCTTTAGGAGTTCATCTAAGGATTCCTTAAGGGGTTATAGGGTGCCTGTGCCAATTATGGCACTACCTAAGGAAAACTATTTGTATAAAAATAACAAGAAGACTATCGAATGTCACCAATATGTTTAAAGATAGTTGAGCTAGCATACTTTACAGCAAACATATAGAAACGGAGCAAAAACTACTTTTAATATTTATTAAAGCGTGTGCCAATGATAGGAACCCTGTACCAGTTATGGCTACATTTGTTAACTTCGGTTCCTTTTCGCACTATTTGCATGCTTTCCTTATGGGATTAGCCATAACTGGTACACTATGGCGAAAAAGGGTGCAAGGAAGCCGAAATTTTAAGGAAAATGATTTATTCCTACCATAATTTGAGCAAAATGTGGAATTTAAATGAATGCAACCATCTTTTATGAACGTGATCTGTTGTTCATATTTGTTTTCTTGTTGATTTACATCGTTAAAGGGTGAAAATCAACTATGGCGAATAATTGGTACTATAGCCATAATTGGAGCACTTACCCTATATGTTGAGGTTGAGCACAAAATCGATTTTTTTAATTCATTAAAGCATGGGTTCTTTAGAATGCTGTGTCAAATTTTCATAGAGATCCAAGCAGTACAAGCAAAGATATAGCGTTTTGCGCCTGGCTCCCTTACGGGCGCGTAGTGCAAACTTGAAATTTTAAACGCGATTATCTCGGAATTATGTTTTTCCAAAAACGTCGATGCGGTGACTACGATTGCGGAAACAGTTCTCAAATGATTTCAACCAATTTTTTTTTTTGAGTGTTCGCTATTCATGTGTCGTGTCCTTGAATAATCAACATATTTAAAAAAATCATATCAGTGTTATGATTTTTTTTTTACATTTTTTTGTATAAAGAAGTATTTTTTTTATGAAAAAATCGTTCCCGTTTTTAAAACTAAAAACATTTTTCAATATTCTGATCGTTCAAGGAGACCCTGTGGTAACCTCTAGTAACGGTTTTCTTTTGGGTTTGTGCTTTCAGTTGAGCCGTTAGACTGTAATCATAGTCACGGCAAACCTCTTTAAAGAAAACACGTTTGACAAAAAATGTTAATTTGATAATTAGTACTATTTTTTTCATTTTCTCAAGCTGATTTTACACATTAAATATTGTACTCTGTATGACGTAAAACGAGAATTTGAAAAAAATATGGGTACATACTTTTACAAAAGTTAAAATTTTTCTTTATTTTCACGCACTCAATAATTCACGCACCTATATAATTCCTTAAATAATTCGACCAGAAATTACTGCAGACATGGATTCCGTCAAATTTATTTCAAGCGAGTCCTAGAGGAGTTCTTCCAGGAATTGGTTAAAAAAGCTCTCCTAGGATTTCCTAATGTATTCCTCATGGGGATTCTTTAGGAATTCCTCCGGGTTTTCCTTCAAGAATTCCTCTAGGGATTCACTCGGGAATTCCTTTTGTGATTCTTTCAGAAACAACTTCAAATAATATTTTAAAAATTCCTCCAAGGATTCTTCCAGGAACTCTTCTTGCGATTCCTGCAGGAATTCATCTTGGAATTCTTTCACGAACTCTTCCAGGAATTAATGCAGAGCTTCTTCCAGAAAATGTTAAGGAATTCCCTTAAGAATTCCTCTTAGAATTGCTTCCTGGATTCCTCCTGGGGAAGAACTGCAACAGGAACTCCCCCAGGAGTTATTCTACAAACTTTTCTTAGGAATCCTTCAATATTTATCCAAAAAACTCTTATTGGGTTTTCTTCAGAAACTTCTCCTGGGATTCCCTCAGGGATTCCTCCTAGGATTTCTTCCCGAATTCTTCCTGGAATTCCTCCAGAAATTCCTCCAGCGATTCCTCTGGAAATTCCTACAGAAACTGCTCTAAGAATTCTCCCGGGAATTCCTGCAGGAATTCCTCCAGGAATTTCTCTAGAGATTCCTCCAGGAATTCCCTTAGAGACTCTTTAGTTTCTTTAGAGATTCCTCCAGGAATTTCTCAAGGAATTTCTTTAGGGATTCCTCTAGGAATTTTTGCAAGCGACTCATCCAGGTATTTTTCTAGGGATTCCTCTAGGAATTCCTTCAGGCATTCCTCCAGAAACTTCTTCAGATATTGCTCCATGCATTCCTTCAGGAATTCTTCCAGACATTTCTCCAGAGATTCATTCAAGAATTGTTTCACAGATTCCTCCTGGAATTCCACGATGAATATCCCTAGGAATTCCTCCAGGGATTTTTCTAGAACTTCCTCTAGGAATTGCTCCAGTTATTCCTCCACGATTTTTTCCAGGGATTGCTTTGGAGCTTTCTCCAGAATTCCCTCCAAAGATTTCTCCTGGAATTCAACAAGGGATTTCTACTAACATTTTCCCACGGATTCCACCCAGGCTTCCTCTAGGCGTTTCTCCAGGAATTTCTCCAATAATTCATTTGATGATTCGTGCAGCAATTCATCCAGGAATTTCTCCAGGGATTCCTCCAAGAATTGTTCAATGGATTCATCCAGGAATTCCTCCTCAGATTGCGCCAGAAATTTCTTCAGAAGTTCCTCCAGGCATTCCTCTAGTGATTATTTCAGAAATTCCTCTGGATCTATTCGGAAATTTATTTAGGGGTTCCATTAGAAATATCAAAAATCCTTTCATCATTTTTCCCAGTGGTGCACACAAGAATTACTCCAGGATTACCTGAAGATTTTTTGAATTATTTCAAGGAATTCTAAATGAATTCCTCCAGCGATTTGTAATAGAATTCTTTAAAATAATTGTAAAGGGGTGCATACAGAAGCCAGGAAATTCTCCAAGGAGTTAGCCAGGAATTCTTTGATAAGTATTTGATAAGATTTGTTCAGAAATCCATACATGAATTCCATCAAGTATACCCCCTGCAGAAAAGGAATTCTTTCAGAATATTGACCTGCGATTCTTTCAGGCATATATCCTGATTTTTTTTTCTCTGAGGAATCCTTCAATCTCCAATCTTCAGTTACCCTTGTGGATAAGGCCTTGAATCGCAAATCTGAAAACAATGGGTTCGATTCCCATTACGATCAGGAACTTTTCTCAATTTCCCTGGGAATACATGATATGCCTCACAATATACAAATTTATGAAATGGCAGGCAAAGAAAGCCCTATTAATAACTGTGGAAGTGCTCAAAGAACACTAAGTTTAAGTGAGGCAGACCAACATCCAGTGAGAACGTAGAGCCACAAAGAAGAAGAAGTAATCCTTCAATAAGTTATCCATTGATTGTTTCAAGAACTCTTCCAGAGATTTCTCAAGGAGTTACTCTAGGGATGTTTTGAGGGTGTTACTTCAAGAAGTGCTTTAGAGATTCTTTCATAAATTTGCCAAGAAATTCCTTCAGAAATTCCCCCGCGAATGATTCAATGGTTTCTTCCAACGACTTTTTTTTTGGACTCATCCTAGGATTCCATCAGGAATTTCACCAGCGATCTCCTGCCGAGTTTTGTGTTGGGATTTCTCCAGAAATATCTCTCGGAATTTCTCCAAGAAGTTGCCTAATATTTTTTTAGAGATTCCTCCTGGAATCACTTTAGCAGTTTCTTAAGGAGCTACTTAGGGATTCTATCAGGAAATCTTATAATAAGTCCTTCCAAACCACACACATGTCATAGAAGAGTCACGACAGTGCAGGTTTTGGTTGTCACTGTGACTTACTTTAAACAAATAAGTACTCACATGCTGGATGCGCTATCAGAAATTAATCCAGGGAATCTTCCAGGAATTCCCCCAGGGAAGACTCGTTCGGTATTCTCCCAGGGTTTCTCCTGGAATTCCTTCAGACGACTTTATATACATTCCAGCCAATCGTCCTGGCATTCCAGGATTTCTGAAAGAATTGCATTGAGAATTCTCCGGAAATACCTCCAGGATTTTTTTCAAGAATTTCTTCAGGGATTCCTTTCAGAAGTTCTTACAGAAATACATCGAAAGTTTATCCAGTGATATTTTCAAAGCTTTTACGAGAATATCTTCCAAGGATCCTTCCGAGAATACGTCAATTGATATTGATGGAAAATTCTGACAAATATGTACAGTATTGTTCGGGTCTTTATTGTACCTTAAAACATAGTATTGTTCGGGTCTTTATTGTACCTTAAAACATACTAAACTATAATGTGAAAAAAAAACTGATAAAAATCATAAAAATAGTTACGTTTTACTTAATTGAGTTGTCCAAAAAAAAGTGTCACGATACCTAATGCAAGCTTATCCATATACGGGAGAACAAAAGATGTTCCAAAGTTCTTACAAATTCTTAACACGGGACATTTGAACACAAACCAATTGAATTGGTCAATAAGCAAAGTGTATTTATAATTTCTGAAGCAGTTTACTTGGTTTAGTACCTTTATGTCGGGTTTTGTCACCCTAACCGATTTCCAACAAATTATCAATATTAATTAGAATTAGTAATACGGGGTCATCCATTAAGAGCGTCATGGTCCTAGGGGGGAGGGGGGGGTTGTAAAAGTGTGGCAAGCAATGTATTAAGTATAGGAAAAACCAGTACGAATGGGGGGAGGGGGGTCGAAAATTCCCAACTTTAGCGTGACGTACTTAATGGATGCTCCCTAAGAGAAAATTTACTACTACTAGAGTGGCATTCGTGTTCAAGATTTTCCAATAAATTCGCCAATGATGGTTTGGTTCTAAGTATCAACAACTTGTTGGCTCTTCCACTACTGGTGAACAGTGTAATCACATACAAACAGACGAATCACGTCACGAAAACATAAACGTCCAGTGCTAATAGCACTGTGTTTTGCAAAGCGCTCATTAGGTGGCGGTAGTAACCAAAGATCATACAAAAGCAACCACGATGCGAGCGCCACAAGTGAGAGATTTGTGAACTACAGGGCCCATATAGCCGAGGCGGTAAACGCACGGGTATTCAGCATGACCATGCTGAGGGTGACGGGTTCGATTCCCGGTCGGTCCAGGATCTTTTCGTAAAGGAAATTTCCTTGACTTCCTTGGGCATAGAGTATCTTCGTGCCTGCCACACGATATACACATGCAAAATGGTCATTGGCAGAGGAAGCTCTCAGTTAAAAACTGCGGAAGTGCTCATTGAACACTAAGCTGAGAACCAGGCTTTGTCCCAGTGAGGACGTTACGCCAAGAAGAGGAGAGGAGGGTATTGAACTAACCAACGTTAAGATGAATACGGGAAACCGAGTAGAGCGAGACCTATGTTTGTCTGTGGTGTAACCAAGAACATGCAACAAAGTTCAGAAAGAAACCATTTATAATTGAAGTACTTGTTACGAATAACAACTTCGGCTGAGGTTACATGCGAATTCGTTATCAACAAAGGCAACGAGCATCAAAGCCTCTCCTTTTGCCAATGTTCGAGTCCTACGTAACAACGATATTGATGCCGGTCTCCAATTATCCACCTCTATAGACCCAAGTGTCACTAACCTTCCTTACGGAGAGAAACACCAACCAACACATAAGCATTAGCGTTGGAAGACGACGCGACGGCTTGAATAAGTCCACCGAATTCGAGTCTCAGTGAGGAGAGACCGTGGCGTGGGGATGGTGTATGAATCAAAGTGAACGAAAAAAAAATAGTTCAAGGCAGGTCGTGATGGGAATCGCTCTTTTCTATTTTATGGCACACCTCCTGCCGTTCGATTCCACGTGCTCGGCGTCGTCATCGTCATCGAATGTTAGCGGCTCGACGTCGTGGAAATTATTGCCGCCGCTCATTCTGCAGTATACACGATAAGCGGTATGTTAGGGTGAATTTGTTTGCACCCATGAGTATCATTTCCTTCGATGTGGCGTCAACGGCGAAACTTTTAATTGGGCTGACAAGACGCCACTATTTAACAAGTTTGAGTGGAGCATAGAGTATAGTAGCTATAGTAGCTATAGTAGCTCAGCAACGTTGCACACTTGGCAGGATTGAAAATACATGGAAAAAACCTCTAGCTCGTCGAGATGTCGAGATACTCATTTGGTGTCTTCAGAGAAAATATTTCTATGGACATGGTCGATATTCTGAGCGGTAGTCAATTTTTCTTACGTTATTCGCATAAAAGTCCTATAAGTCATTTTGGCCAAATTGCATTTTAGCGATATGGTTTCTTCGGCAAAGTTGTTCGGCTATTTATGCTGAAAAAGTTTGCTGAAGACGTCAAATTTCCAAAGCCTACTATTCTTGAGATATTGACCGATTTATAAAATACCTACCTAAAATCGTTTTTTTTCATTAAAATACGTTTTTAAACAAATTTAATGTCCGTTTTCGAGTTATAATAATGAAAAATACTAAAATAAAACATATATCGAGGAAATTAGTTGAAAAAAATAAAATGTGCATTGATTTTATATAGAAAGTTCCCGAAAACCACGCAAAATGTATATAGGACGTTCTTGCAGTCGGGCAAGTTCGGGCAAGTTTTTTCATCGGCAATCACCTAAAAAATACATTAGCTTTTATGTAAAAAATTTTCACAGACATGATATTTAATGATTTTTTTCTAAATTGAGTTCAAAGTTTACTGTTTTGAATAAATTGGTACAAAATTTTTGTTCATAAAATACTACGTTTTAAGGTGCCAAGTGAACCATGAAAAGTATAGATACCATCTAGTCATAGATTTAGTTGTTTCTAATCTCCAAACAAATTGTAAAACACAAAAATGTCCCAAACGCCAATGAAAGTATGCTTTGGTTTTATCATTCGTCAATGCGTTATACAGTGACACATCATAAATATTTTTTGATTGTATGATTATTATCTTATTTAATACAGATATTAAAAAAAAAATGGAGAGTTATAAGCATAAATAAATGTATTCAATGATCCAAAAACTCAAAAGCATGTGAGTAAAAAATGTAGAAAAGCTTTTCAATTATTTTAACCTAGTCGTACGTACTAACTATTTAAATATTTTGCGTACTAAGCAAAATTAATAACAATTCATCAGAAATAAACCAGTAAATAACTATTCTTTGTTATTTGATTCCTCTATTATTTAGCTGTCTTTCAAATTAGTGGCCATCACAGGAAGCAAACATATGTCTAGATCTCTACAAAATCTGGATGTGTTGTAAAACAGTCATTGAATCATCACGCAAATACATTACGTGTGAATAAATCATTAACAAATGATAAAATCAAGGCATGCTTTTATTGGCGGCATTTTGGACATTTTTGTGTTTTACAATTTGTTTGGAGATTAGAAACAACTAAATCTATTACTAGATTGTATCTATCCTTTTTATGGTTCACTTGGCACCTTAAAACGTAGTTTTTTATGAACAAAAATTTTGTACTAATTTACCCAAAACAGTAAACTTTGAACTCAATTTAGAAAAAATCATTAAATATCACGTCTGTGAAAATTTTTTACATAAAAGATAATATATTTTTTAGGTGATTGCCGATGAAAAAACTTGCCCGAACTAGCCCGACTGCAAGAACGTCCCATATACATTTTGCGTGTTTTTCGGGAACTTTCTATATAAAATCAATGCATATTTTATTTTTTTCAACTAATTTCCTCGATATATGTTTTATTTTAGTATTTTTCATTATTATAACTCGAAAACGGACATTAAATTTGTTTAAAAACGTATTTTAATGAAAAAAAATCGATTTTAGGTAGGTATTTTATAAATCGGTCAATATCTCAAGAATAGTAGGCTTTGGAAATTTGACGTCTTCAGCAAACTTTTTCAGCATAAATAGCCGAACAACTTTGCCGAAGAAACCATATCGCTAAAATGCAATTTGGCCAAAATGACTTATAGGACTTTTATGCGAATAACGTAAGAAAAATTGACTACCGCTCAGAATATCAACCATGTCCATAGAAATATTTTCTCTGAAGACACCAAATGAGTATCTCGACATCTCGACGAGCTAGAGGTTTTTTCCATGTATTTTCAGTTCTGCCCCAGTGTGCGTTGATTCAAAGGCATTGATGCCAATCATAGAGCGTGTCATTTCAAGAACTATGCAAGGTAAGCCAGTATCCATGGGCTTATGTTTAGGAGATTAGTTGGTGTCCCAGAACTCATACACATAGATCAAACGTTTTAACGTTTATACCATCTTTAGGTTTTTTTCTATACTTCTTTCGTCGTTTTTTTTTTGGTTTAATACTTTAGATTAAAAGTTCTATGAATCGAACTAAGCATGCAATAACTAAACTAAGCTAAATATTCAGTTGAAATTACCATACCAGTCATGCTGAACTCTATACCTAATGTACAGTAGGGTAGTCCACACTTATATGGAAAACAAAAAAAAAAACAAAAAATGCCGTCTTGCCTCCTGAATCAGTTGTTTTGGACGTTCAAAATTTGAGCGAAATCGGTTAAGTCTAAGGGGACGCTCAAAGAGCTTGAAGTTTTCGCAAAATTCTTAAGTTTTCGATTTTGGCCACTAGATGGCGCTGTAGGCGTTAAATAATTAAAACCTTTGGTATTCTTGTAAGTGAATTTACAAGTTTGTCAAAGACCGCAAAGACCGGTTTCATATGAATATGAGCTGCACATTTTCAGTGCGGAATGTCATCCCTGCCTTCAGGATTTTTTTCTTAAGATTCCACCTGGGAGTCCACTTTAAGCTCCTCCATGAATTGTCCAGAGATTTCTCCAGGAATTTCTTCATAAATTCCACCAGGGATTTTTCCGAAAATTCCCGCAAAAGTTCCTTTAAAGATTTCGACGTTTTCGAAATCGTTTACCGTAACGATATGATCAGAAATACTCCTGAAATCCCTGCTAGAATTCATCCAGAAATTCTTCTTCAGACACCACAAGCGATTTCTCCAAAGATTCTCCCGGAAAATTCTTTTGAGGTTCCTTCGCAGATTTTACCAAGGATTTCCCCACGAATTCCTCATGGAATTAGCATAGCATAGCATAGCATAGCATAGCATAGCATAGCCGACCGTACACATCCTGGGGTGGCTGTCGATAGAGACGTTTAATGCGCCAGAAAAGTTGCCTGGGAGTTGACAAACCTTTCATTTAACGAACTCTCGACACCTGGCCAGGTCCTTACGATCAGCGGGGATGGGGAGGAAATGTTGATTAGATATCTACTCAGAATATGTCCAAGAACTTGGCCCACTTCATAGATATCTGGAGTTGGAAATTGGATAGGGTTGAATGGGGTGCTTTCCTTGGCGAAAAAGCGTACGAGAAATTGTCATGATGACAAATGTTAACCAAAAAAATTTACTTACAAGTGTGTAATATAAATCAAAGCAAATCAGAAAGATCTCACCGGTTTGTCTGATGATCGTCAAAAAGATGCTGCAACGGCTGCACGTCAATCCTGATCCCCAACAATCCATCGTCAACATCATGACGAGCCAGAGTTTCCGGAATCCACTTGATCTTCCACAATAAATCTTCAATCAATTCTACCACCTTTAGAACAATGATTTCAGACTGAAGTTTCACTTATTTGGATGAATTTCACAATGCAAATCATAACAAATTCTGAAAAAAAAACACTCTCCTATATTTGCCGTAAAGCCTAGCACCACCGATTCGACCATTTCGACCGACCGAAACAAGTCAGTTGTTGGCAGGATTCTTCTCAAAAATATCCCGGCCAGTCTTCCGGCTCTTACAAAAAAAAGATCACTACATCATTATCACAGCAAAAAATACATCACCGATCTTCGTTATCACTCGCTGAAACTGTGGTAAAATCCTTCTTAGCAACTTTTTACCGGCCGAATTTAATTTCACGCAGAGACGAGGAAAAACGTGACAGCGACACAAAAACACATCCGCCCGTTCGCACAGCTCACTACGATCCCACGAATTCCTCATGGAATTCCTCAAAAAATTTCTGCAAAGAATCGTCCAAGAACGTCTTGTGAAAATCACTTGAAATTCTTGCTAGTGTTCCTTCAGCAATTCCAGCTGTAATTTATTCGATGGATTTTTTTCAAAAATTCGATATTCCAGCTTGGAATCATCTTAAGATTATTTTAGAAGCTACTGCTAGGATTTCACTTTCACCAGACCTGTTACTGGTATTCCTCTAGATATTTCTGGTGGAATTCCTCAAGTTTTCTTTTCTAAGCTTCCCATGTAGTACCTGCAATCCTCAAGAAATTCCAGTAATCCTCAAGAAATTCCTGGACGACTCCCAAGAACAATAATTGGAGATATACTTGCTAAAAATGCTTGAGAAATCTCAGCAAGGATTCCTGAAGAAATTCTATTAGTAATTGCTAAAGGAATTCAAGCAGAAATTACTGGATGTATTTCAAGAGGAATTCCTAAAGAAATCGTTGAAGAAATCTTTGAAGGAATCATAGCAGGAAATTCTGGTTGAATTTGAAGAGGACTCTCATGGAGAATCCCAGGAGAAAATCTGGGAGAAATCCAAGGAGAAATTTTCGGAGAACCCCACCAGGCATCCCTTAAGGGATTCCAAGAGCTGGAAGAAATGCTGGAGAAATCTGTTGAGAAATTCTCTTGGAATTCCTCCAGGAATGCCTCATGGGTTTTTGAATGATTTTTTTTGCTGGAATTCCTCCATGGTTATTACTAGATTCCTTCAGAAATTGCTCCGATGATTCGTCCAGGGACTTTTGCAAGGATTCATCTAGGAATTCCTCTCGGAGTACCTCCAGAAATTTCTGCTGGGATTCCATCAGGAACTCACCAATTACTCTAAGCATTCTTGCTGGGATTTCCCGATGGTATTGCAGCAGTTATTGGTTTTAGGAGTCCTTCAGGAAATTCTTGAGGAATCTCAGTAAGACTTCTTTGATTATTCCAACCTCGAATCGAGGGAGAAATCGCAGCAGTATGCCAGAACAAATAAATTTTCAAGCAATCTGAAGAGGATTTCCAGTAGGAATACGAAGAGGAATTCCTGGAATAATCTCTAGAGAAAATCTGAAGGAATCCCTGGAAAAAAAATCTGGGAGTGAATTTCTAAGAGAATCCATAGAGTTTACAATAGGGATTGCTTTTTTTTTTTTTTTTTCATAGTGATTACGGCGGTAGCACACTGTGCTTATGTTCTAACACCGCACCCTTTCCCTACGTTTGCTTCTATGAGCCTCTATTTTTGTTTCAACACACAGAAGTACGTAGGCATATCGTGGCCCAAGTCGACACTGTTTTGGCCTGCGTTGAACAAAAATAGTTTTAATAAAAGTTTCCCCTTTTTTTCTTTTTGTCAATTGTTTTTTTTTGTAGTATGGTCCATGTATTTAGTTAGGTTCTTGTCAATTTGTCAGTTATTCGAAGTAGATCTCCAAGGTAATAGTCAATTAAGTCATTCTGGTCTGTTCTATCATAGCAGCTTTAGTCTTTGCTTTATTGAAGTGTAGTTTTATTGGAAATATGCTGAATGTAGTTATTAAAAAGAGACGTCTGGAACTGTGTCCTGCTAGTTGTTTCGTCATGCACATACATACGTCATGTCTTAATAATGCCTAGGAGATTAACAAAAACACGTGTGTTCGGTCGGATGTCCATTGCGTAGAAAGTCAAGGAAAATAGGTTTCTTTATTGTCAGTTGTTATGTAAGCCTCGCTTGAAGCACTTTCCGTGAGAACCCTGTCATCTATACACCAACTAATCCGTATCTTCGTACACAGCTAAATACTGTACTGTCAACCGGCGAAAAGCCTACGGTTAAATATTAAAGAATGAATAATAATGCTGTTTATCGCATTGTTTCCTATCGCCACTATTTTAGTCTAGTCCCAACTGCAAGCTTTTTTTCCAATCTTAGCGTCAATTGTCTTCTAGATACTTCTAGATAGATTCATCGAATCAGTCGAACCCGTATGTTAAAATATAGTCGATTCTGTGCCAAATTGTTTTCTTGATTTCTACTTCTCTGTGTTCATCTCTTGTGTCCTTAAATTGTCATCTGTGAAAAACCGGCAGAAACATGTAACTGAACTCCTGATATTTTTCTTTTGGTGTCATAGCACCATCTAAGAGATAAACAAAAATACGCTAAGTTGGTCAGTTGATTGTAATATTTAAAACAAAAATTGCTTGTCAACTATTATGTATTCATCCCCCTACAAATACTATGAAAAATATTCAAATTCGTTCTGTCCTATCGGTCCTACCTCGATAAACCATGTCATTTTCTCATGCGTGGCCTAGAAATGTCAACCTAGTCATACAAAAGTAACGTTGTTCAGTTAATAAAAAGCAGTCAGCTTTTGTCCAAAATGTCACGTCGAACGCATTGATGTCAACAATGCGTTTAAGTGTTCGCACGTTAGCTTCGAATCTATCAGCACAATTAAGTGCTGCAAATCTCCTTCCCACTATTAATTCGTCGGTTGATTTTAATTGCATTACTTAAAGAAAATATGACCAACTAACATTGTAAAAAATCAAAAAAGCGACTATGACATTAATAAATTTTTAATCAAAATCAACCGAGAAACGTGGGAAATAGAGCCCAAACAACATTTTGAAGTCAGCTGGCTGTTAAAGGTTCCAAAACCTGTCACAAATCCTATAATACTTTTATTAGGATTTGTAACGATCATCAAAACCTTCTCAAATCCAACCGACTTGGAACTATTGCTTGAGAATAGACTCTACTGAGCCCTGGCGGTTCCTCCTGTTTATCGAGCATGTCTGATGCATATGATCAGCCATACTCCATCTGCAGCAGCCGGTTCGTGATGAACCGTTGGAGGCGCATTAAAGTGTTAAAAAGGTGATATGTTTCACTAAAGAAAACTACATTACAATAATCAAAATGAAACTCCTTCACTTTAATACCGTCAACCCCTGCGAACTTGGCCAGGGCAATTTACAATAGGGATTGCTGGATGAATTCTTTGAAGAATAATTGGAAGAATCCCATCAAGAATTTCTAGATGTAATTCTTGAATTAATTCCAGGAGGAATTCCTGAAGTAATCATCGGAAAAATCCCCGGAGGACAAATTCCTGGAGGAAATACTGTAGGCATTTTTGGGAAAATTCCGATAGAAATTTGTGAAGGAATCTTTGAAAAATTGCAAAGAAATCAAAAAGAAACTGCTGAAAGAATCTTAAACTATTTCTTCAGTAATAGTTCTGAATAGTTCTCCAAGTATTTCTGGAGGCCTCCCAGCAGATATTTTCTGAGGAATCTCAGAAATATTTTCTGGTGGATTCTCCCATAAAATCCAAAATGAATCCAGCTGTATTCCTGGAGGAATCCAAACAACAACTCCTGAAGGGATTTCATGTGGATTTTCAGCAGGAATTTCTGGGTAAATTTTAAGACAAATTTCTGGAGAAGACAAATTTTGACAAAAAGAAATCTTTTTGATATTTCTCCTTTGAGATGCAAGCACTGTTACACTTGAAATGTTTTTTCAGTAAATAGAAAAAAAGCAGGATGAGATTTACAGTGTCGGACAAAACAATAAGACCACCTGCCATTTTTCATACAAAATGGCCAAGTTTGACGATGGCGGGTTTATAGTGAAATTTTTGGCAGTCGTCATGGAGTTACGTGAATTTAGATTTGTATTTAATTGATTGAGTTCTGTTCACTACATCAAAAGTTACAGATATACGAAAAGACAAAATAATAGGACCACTTTCAGATTGCAAAAACAAAGCATATGAGAGTATCTGATACTTGATTAATAAACAAATACTGAAATTAAGGATGCCATTTAAACTTGGAGACTTGGGGTCTCCAGTTAGCCTAGTGGTTAAGGCTATGGATCGCCAATCCGGAGACGGCGGGTTCGATTCCCGTTCCGGTCGGGAAAATTTTCTCGACTCCCTGGGCATAGTGTATCATTGTACTTGCCTCACAATATACAAATTCATGCAATGGCAGGCAAAGAAAGCCCTTCAATTAACCCTTATGTGGCCGACAGGGTACCCGGGTACCCAAATCCCATTTAAAATACACGGTGTAGAAAAAAGCAAAACGTTTGTCGGACACATAACGGTTAATAACTGTGAAAGTGCTCAAGGAACACTAAGTTGAAGCGAGGCAGGCCAAGTCCCAGTGGGGACGTAGTGCCATAAAGAAGAATAAGAAGAAGAAGAAGACATTTTTATTGAATTTACCACAAATGACCATCATAAAAATCTGGTGTTGGAGTTTTGTTGCACCGTATATCTGTAACTTTGGAAGTAGTGAACGAATTCCATATAGGGTGTCAAAATTTAACTAGAAACCGAGTGCCATTTTGTCAAACGCGGCCATTTTGTATGAAATAGGGCCGGTGGTCTTATTGTTTTGTTCGACATTGTATTTTATCACAAAGAACAACTTTGTAGAACACACGAAAATTCCGAAAAAAAACACTAAAAAAACTAAATAAAATACTATTTTTAATACTGTGGGGTCTACCACAAAAAAATGACACAAACCTCTTAATATTGATCTAATTTTAAACACGATCAGTACATATCAGTACAAAACTGCCCTTTTTTATAAGAATCTGACCCAGTAATCCACCGGAATAACTCCGGTCACATCGACCATTCCGACGTTCTCAGTGCATGTTTACAAACAAGACAGAGAGTATGAGTACGCTAGGCACTAATACCCATTATCATTTCGCATAATGCAGTCCCATATAAGAACAGGACGGGCAGTAAATGCAATTCTAGTACTGATAGCGCTAGATCAACTGCAGATGTAAAGAGAGACAACAGATAAGTACTTAGGCTACCAAGCACATGTTCTTTTAATGCTTTATCAACAAAAACTCTCCGTAGGTGTCGGAGGAACAGGTTCCGGATGTGCATCTCAAACTTATTCATTAGATATTTATACTAGACAGGTTGCTTCATACCAAGCATATAGAGATCATTTTATCATCAGCGTTGCAGTGAACAGATTAGTATCTAAATTTGTTCACATTTATAAATACTTCTACTAATCTATTTAATGTAACGATAGTGATCTAGTTCAGTGTGGCTTTATATAGAAGAGGGTAGTCGATAACGAGACAAAGCCATTGGGCGTCTTGAAAGAAATATTTGTATTGATGGGCATCCGGCCATTCGGTCGAATATCGCTGGCCGAAATGGGACATTTGGCCGGATTGTAATCAAACGAATTCGGCCAGCTTCAGAAGACACAAATGAAAGTCAACAATTTCGCCCCGGGAGCATTGGAATTCGTATAATTTAATGAGTTTGTTGCTGCATATCGTTCTGAAATTTAGGGGCCTTAACGTTGGCTAAACATATGCTTTGGACTTTGCACTTCCACTAACAATACCCAAGTTCCCGCGACACCTGTCTGAGAGGATGTAGAGGTCTCTATACCTTTCCTAGGTACCCAACTAATCTTTCTTGCTCATCACTCAGGTGTCACAAGGATGTGGCCAGAACAGTTCTAGGCCGTTGGAGCATTGCGTCAATTTTGTCTTAGACCTAGTGATTAGTGACGGACGGCAAGGAGACAATCTTCATTACAGCGGTCTAGTTATGTATATTATGTGAGGACTAAGGATAAACTTTTCGCCTTGATTGTCATATGTTGTGTATCGCTTTTATCCTAAAATTCTCTACTCTGGTTTTAGACTTTGAGTAATTTGTAGTGCACTTATGGATTGTTCTCTGGAGTTCGAGAAACTGTGCGTCGTGATTGTCGTGAAAATCCTCGACAAGATGCCTGAGATGTTTTATGATATATCTATCCCTTGATGAACTAGAGTTACCCAGCCAGAACGCAAACCAACAGGTAGAACTTAGATTCCTTCTCCAGCATATACCACACCTGACGACACTTGCGCTGCACGGTTGCACCATCATAAGAGGGATGTAAATGTCACGAAACGATGGATTTATGCCCACCGCAGATACAGCACAATGCAGGGAAACATACATAAAGTTGCGTTATGACTGCATAACACAACAGTAGTAGGTACCACGCGACGTTTCGTTTTCATTCGCTGAATGCGGTTACCAATATAATATCTTCCCTCGTGAAACATGAACGAGACTAGAAGGAAAACGTTTAAGTTTTTTTTTCATCAACATTAAGCTGTGTTGTTACCACGAACCGACGACCGGTCCACTACAACAATAACAGAGTCGAACGCATGAACCTAGTCTAGTGTGCCGTGGGTCTAGAAGTTCTACAGATCTTTCGTAGATGCTTGCTTGAGCCTGACGAAAACCAGTTTGTTTTTGATCCATGTGAATTTAAGCCACGGTCAGAATACAATTTTAGATGGCAGTGACGTCGCCAGATTGTAAATCGCAAATGATTGCTAGTTATTTAGATTAATAATAGAGAACTTTGAGTTTAGCTTGGAATACGGCAACGAAACGAGAAACATAAGGGCCCATATAGCCGAGGCGGTAAACGCACGGGTATTCAGCATGACCATGCTGAGGGTGACGGGTTCGATTCCCGGTCGGTAAAGGAAATTTCCTTGACTTCCTTGGGCATAGAGTATCTTCGTGCCCAGTGGCGTCTCGTCCATAGGTCCACTGCGTGCACTAAAAATAAAATAAATCATTATCTATATCTATAAAAATGAGTTTGAAGTTCCTTTGAGGCAACAAAACTCAAGAACGGATGAACCAATTAGGATGGCTCTTGCACGGTTCGATTCGTTTTCATGGTGGCTGTGTTTATATGTACAAAAAGTTACGAAAATCGACTAAGAAAGTAAGAACATTGATAAAGTACTGATTTTTGATGAACTGGGAAGAAAATCAACATGATCGAAATAAAACCAATCTAGAGTGCGGTGCTGTTTTAAGCCCTACTGTTGTCAAACCACCACAGCTTGGCAAAACAAAGTTTGCCGGGACAGCTAGTAATTTATAAACTCTCCAGGGTCAAATTTTGATGTTCATAACTTTTAATGAACAAATCATTGTGAAATATCTGTACGTATTCATTAGGAATCTAGTCAATTTTCCAACCTAATCTCACTGTGCCACCACCCAGCCGCTGCCAGAGTGCTCGATGCCGAAGCATGCGAAGCGCACATGTGAGAGCATCGCCAAAATACATATCTCTCGCCTCAGTTCACTTCCAGCAGTACACGGGAGAACTGTATATGCATACAAGAACTGTGTTTACTTGTGTTGGACTGTTCTGTGTTGCATTGGCAATGTATTAGTAAAATTTTGGTTCACTTCTTCCAATGGACGTGGGCCTCATCGGCGGTGGAGGAAAGGGAAGATTGTTTGCTTGCGCTCGCGGGGCAGCTGCTAAGTTTGGTAACGTCGCATTTGAGCTACGGTATGCTGAAGTAACGTTGAGCACATAGTGGCTGAGGTGCGATGCAAAGAGAAAAGAGATCGGATATGCGGCGAAGCACACTCTGTGGAAACTATATGCAGAACGCATGAACCGTACATAGTAGATGAGTTGCGATGAGTGCGCAGATGCGATGGAGCTGCTTCGACGCATGTGATCGCAAGAGAACGCAAGAGAATGCTTGTTTGGTATGGATTTTATGATTGCGCTCGTCGTGTATGTAAAGCAATGCGGATTTAATGAGTTGGGAATGCTAGTAGGTGATATAAAATGCGTTAATATGTTGTTGTTTTTAAACATAACTCAATGGTTTTTCACATGACATGCATTTTGATGGACCAGACGTAATAAAAATTAATCATACTGTCTATCGATCACCATGTAAAATTACATATTTCATTGCATATAAAATAGTATTCCATCAAATCGTTTAAGTTTTTTACAGCATAATTTTGTTATTATATGTGTATAAGAAAACATTTTATTTTCTCTGTTCGGGATTTGAATCAAATGATCAATGTTTGATATGGTCGTTTGTTCAGTGCATGTTATTCATGTGCAAGTTATAAAGTTTAAGGTTTTATGGTATTCAACTTAATTGCTAAAAGGATTCTGATTGAAAGGTTCTGCTTTTTTTCTTTGTCAGGCAAAACTAGATCCCTTAACGAAAAGAGTGTGACGTCGATTTTGATTGATACTCTTTTAATCAATATAAGTATGATGAATATTGTGTACTTATTAGAGACATCTTTTCTCGTTGATATCGCCGAAAATTTTGTAATAAAAAAAAACCTATACCCAATAATACATACTTGCCGATTTTTGGTTCTTTTTGCCGAGGTCAGCACAATCAAGTAATGTTTTAATGCCGAAAATCAGTATAACAGTCTCATATTCATTTAAATTGAAATCAACACTCAGATAGACCAGTTCGGAAAGTAAAAATATGTGTATACATAAAGACATCACGCGGATATAATTACATGTTATATGTACATTCTTTTCTCAAATAATTAATTCAATAATCTCGATCTTGTACAGTTACACCAGTTTTTTTTTTTTGAACTGGTCGGTTTTTGCAATTGCAACAGGATCAAAACTGACTAAATTATAGCAAAAAAAACGGCCCGCGCAAAACAAAACACGGGTGCATTTTATCTTTCCGTTCTTATAGATGAAACGATCATTTCACTACCCACATCCAAAGAAGCGCTTCAACATACAAGCGACTTCATCGATCAAATCACGCGAGTCGTTGATGCGCACGAAATAGGCGAAAAAGGATGTGAAAACAACATGCGCACCCTCATTGAAAACCTCATGCACTATGGCATATCAAACATCCCTCTTCTCATCTCATAACTTATCGCATCCGATCGCATCTCACCTTACCCACTATGGTCACAGCCTAAGAGAGCCACGCGGAGAAAGAGCGAAGCGGTAGGCGCTCAGTCACTCTTTCGGGCTTTCGGCATGCGTGCATGGTTTCTGGTGGACCTGAATGCGTGGAATTTTCATTCAGTTCTAGTTGCGCGTCGCGTACAGTTTCATTTTCCTGCAACATTCAAGGGAAAATGCAGCACAATATCGTAGACAATCTACTCCCGCAATTCGTTTGCCAGGCGGTCAATTGAGGACTTCTCGAACGCTTTAAGCAGAATAACCTCTTCGATTGAGTGTGCTCAGATTTGTACTTTTAAATCCGCCCTCTAATGCATATCCTTGGACAGATATGTGTATTTCGACTACAGTCATAGCTCAATCACACGGGTCAATTCCATTTGAATGGCATGGAGAACTGCCTGACTAATAATTGTTACAGAGCTACCCATAACTGTGCAATGGTTGTTCCACTTCTTCCTCAGTGTCAGATATCCACTTCTGAGTTGATTCCTCGAAGTTCAAAAGCAATTCCGAAAAAAAACCCTAAACCATTGGTGGGCAATGTCTACACTCGTTTCTCTAATTTAAATAAAGTCCAGCCGATCAATGAGCTGATATTTTTTTTGGAAAAAAGTTTCAGAGATAAGGACATATTTTCGGTTGCAATGGGCGAGCAAAGGCTGAAGAGGCTTGTACTGATAGCGGTAGAACACCCCCTGTTTAATCAATTGAAACAACAAAGCAGTTTTATCGAGCGGAGTGCAGGTTACTGCTGTTTTCCATTTGCACTACAGTCCATTGTGAAAACTTTTCAAGTGCACAGTCAGCTCTACAGGTCACGAGACGCCTCTGTTCGTGCCTGCCACACGATATACACATGCAAAATGGTCATTGGCAGAGGAAGCTCTCAGTTAATAACTGTGGAAGTGCTCATAGAACACTAAGCTGAGAAGCAGGCTTTGTCCCAGTGAGGACGTTACGCCAAGAAGCGAGAGAGAGAGAGAGACGAGAAACTTCTGAATACAATATACACTATATTACTGCTCAAAACAACCTGTTTGCTTAATCATGACAAAAACTTATGAAACCATTCGACAAACTTTCAAAATTTGCATAGGGGAGGCAGGGGTAACCCCGTCACCTTAAGCATTTGGATTTTTCAAAATAAATGTAGGGCGAAAATTGATATTTTCAGTATGCAGATTATTTGATTCATTAGTTTTTTATAAGACTTGTGCATTGGAATTGTCAAATTATGTTAATTCTGGCGAACAATGCACATAACACAACCATAATAAATATTCATGTTTTTAATTCAGTGCGGGTAAGACCGTCACCCCTATGGGGTAAGTCCGTCATATATATTTTTATATTAATACTTTTGAAAATTTCAATTTTAAAATATTTTCAATACATTTTTGAAGTGCCGTGATGGTTTACCAATCATTCTACAGTAAAATCATTGGTCGGGGGGCGCAATTGGAATTCGCCTAATAGGAGACTAAGCTTGTGGGATTTGGGCTTATGGGGGTGTGGCCAATTATCCCGGGTGTGTTAACAGAGAGCGCAATACTTTCTTCGGCAAAGTTTTAGGGTTTGAAAAGATCTACCATTTAGAGCTTTGGTTCATATGATTAGTTGGTAACTTGGCCGCCAGAGGCGCCACCAACAGTTTGATGCTAAATTGCACTACAGGAACCAAACGTTACGATGTGCGACAGCTCAAGACCCTGATAATTAGAAATAGTGTCTTCGGAAAAAATATTGGATACGCTAATAACTTACAGATGATAAGTTACAAAGTTCGAAATTCCTCCACTGGGCGGCGCTAGTGGACATGTAAATTTTCCAAACCTCATATCTCAGAATCCAATGATTTGGTGTCTTCGGCAAAGTTGATCAGTATGACATAGACTTACATTAAACGGGACACGTTGTTCAGAATTCTGCCACTAGGCGGCGCTAGTGAATTTGCAATCGCAGAAAAAATAATCCACAAATTATGCCCTTAGAAGGTCCAGAAAAGAACAGGAAGAGTCCAAGCAGGAACTCCTGGAGAAATCCTAGTAGATTTAGTTGGATAAATCGTAGGAAATACTGAAAGAAGCCTTAGAAAAAAAAACCCGCAGGAATTCCAGGAGAAACCCATATGGGGTCGTCCATAAATGACGTAGCATTTTTTGACGATTTTTGACACCCCTTTCCACCCCTCGTAGTCTACTTTCCAATACGTAATACATAGCTAATAGCATAATTTGAGACTCCAACTCATCCCCCCATAAAATGCTACATCATTTATGGGCGACCCCTATAGAAATTTCCCTGGTTGGTCATCAGTTCGTAGTTGCGTGGCATCTAATAGAAATGCCTGGCCAGTTCAACAAACATCCGGTCATCCGAAGAGCATGACGGTGTTACCCCCGCCGATGAGTGACGGGCTTACCCGAAAAGGCCACTTTTCTTAAATTACACCGTAATTTCTGAATAATTATTGAAACTGACCATTCAATGAATCTTGGCACTAAAGAATAGTACAGATGAGAATACATGATCGATGAAAGTTATTTTTTGCGCTTCTTTTGTATTTCAGAAGCTAAATTCTACCGACGAAATATTACATCCGCCGTTGGTACAATGACGCAAGCGTTTGTTTTGTTTATTTTCTTCGTGTTTGACAGGTCAATTTTTGTATCATTTGTCTCGAAAGAGTAAAAATGGTAAAAACAAATGAGGCGTGTGGCCAAAAATCTACTAAATCACTGTTTTCTGGTAAAATCATTGGGGTGACGGGCTTACCCACCCTGACGGTGTTACCCGCTTTTCCCCTACTAGTACAAGTTCAAAAAATACCGAGTCGATTTGTTACATTACCCAATCAATCCACATGAAAGAGAAGCGCGTGTTTCAAGCGTTGCTTTGAAAGATGGAAACACAAACAGCAATAAGGAAATTGATTGGGCGTTGATATGTGCGCCTAATTTCGTATTAGACGAACAATTTTGATATCGAGAAAGCAACTTAAAGAAATGCATGAATCACACTAATAATGTTTCTTCCCTATGACCGTTGTGGAGATGCAGAATACTCCACTCCATTTATTGATGGAAAGGATGTTGCGGTTGCCAAGAATCTGCAAGTGATCCGTTACAGATCTTCCTGTCTAATCTGGATTAAGTCTGACTAGGACACCCATCTGCCAGGGATAACAGCAGAAATCCGAAAAATCTCGTGATCTTACTCAGCAATATATCAAGCAATCAGTCAATTATCTTGCTAGAAATCTGCCACCATAATTCTACTACAAATGTCGCAAAAATACGTCACAGACTTTGCGAAGATGCTTAGATGATATTTTCTCTGCATTCTGGGTCTGGGGATAACGTATCATTGTACTTTATACACCCTTTTTAGTAACGCGTTGTGTAACAAAAAACTCCTTCAATTAATAATTGAAAAAATATTTATTATAATGATTATCAATTGTCATAAAAGTATAAGTCAGTCTTTATTGGTGTAAGAAATCAATGACTACTGCACTACTGCTACTGAATAAATGTTCTACAACTTCCTCAAACATCTCAAAACCTAACATCAACGGATTTTTCCGCCATAATTACACCCCGGCGCGGGTTAAGGAAAAGGGTACAATTCTTGGAACGCATTCAAGCGGAACGTTTTCAAGGTGCGAGAGGAAACCCTAGCCAGAGAGACAAAACAATGCACATTGTAATGATGGGTGAACACGACGATGGTCCTTTCCTTAAGCATATAGTGATAGTGTCTTCATAGGTTCAGGCACATGCGGTGGATTTAAACCAAAAACGACGCGAATAAGCATGCGCACCACGCTGCTACCTTTATACGGTGGTTTAAGTCGTAAACTCACGGCGGCAGACAGAAGTCATCAGCCTTTTTCCGGCAACGGCATGCTCGTGCGGTAAGCTTTACTGGCTGTCATCGACCGTCTAGCTAAGAGTGCGAATCAATGTGGACCTGGTGAACAGTACTGCGCTGCAGTGGGGTTGTGACGGTATTGTCCGGGCAGGGTTGCCAATTTTGTTAACATTGGTCTTTGTGGGCATCCAGGCAAAACCAGGCAAACACAATTGAATCAAATACGTAATGTGTCATTCCTGGAATTTTCAATAGCCGAGCACAGAACAAGGCCCTTAGGGCGAACTAGCGTATTTAGTTTTTTCACTGCGATCATTTTTATGGTGTTTTGATTCCCTTTGACGGATGTCAATTGGTAAGTTCACTCCACATTATTATTTGTGAATGCCAAACAGACGGGCTTGGTGGTCTAGTGGCTATCGCTTCTGATAGTACGCAGAAGATCCTGGGTAAAATCCCAGACCCGTCCCTTTCCTCCTACTTTGTATCTTTCCATGTACTTTCTCTCTTTTCTATGGCTACCTTGATAAAAAGTTATTATTCATTACATGGTAAATATTATTAACATATGACTGGTTTTATTGTTCACAATAAAACACATAGTAGATATATTGTTACTTTTTACAATAGAAATCAAACCCATATAGTTCGTACAATAAGTAAACATTAGCTTTATTAGTGACTAATTGATTCGATTGTTTTTCAATAGTTCTATAATAATTTAAAGTTACTATCAGTAAAAATTAATTTAAGTCGTTTTTAAATAGTTGCAAAAGTGCCAGCAGAGTTCTCATGAACTTCTTATTGAAAAAGAGTTTATTTGTCAATTACACTTAAAAACAATTCGTAAGAAATAAATAACAATAAATATTATTGTTGCTTGAATCATGTTTGTATAATCAAATACAAAATCACTTGACATATTTTTTTAACTAGCTGAAAATCAGGTTTTAGCCAAGTGAGGATGTTACGACAAGAAAAAGATGAACAATGATTTTTCTAATGTTTTCCAATAAATTGAAGGAATCTAGTAAATAGTAAACTATCATTGATAACAATACAAATACAATTAGTTTAATGGGGTCAATTGAACCGATGCTAAAATAAACATGCAATAATATTTGTTGTTATGTAAACAGATTTCGCCTTTGAAAAACCAGAGAATTCATATTTCTCGCTAACATTTTCCCCCAGCATTTACATATACTAATGGCCACATGAATTGTGAACGATTTATGGTATGGATCATACGACCTGAGGTCTGATATTTGGCAGTTATTTAAAAAGATTGAAGATAGATCTTATCAACAGCTGCCAAGCAATACATACCAGACAGACATCAGAATGTTTGATTCTTATCCTAAAATGTGCATATCATTCTGGCGGCCGTTAGTGCTCGTAAATGCTGGATATAAATGTTAGCGGAAAATATAAATTCTATGGATTTTCAAAAGCGAAAACTGCTTACAAACAACAACAAATATTATTGTATTTTATTGTAACAACGATTCATTTGACGCCATTCAATTAATTGTATTTGTATTGTAAGAACAATGAAAAAACATTAATATATATTGTTTTCTTTTGAAAATTGCCATAAAAATGTCTCATAAAAACACAATACATTCTATTGTTTTTCGCGAAAAAGTGTATGAAAATTTTCTCAAAATTTTATGGTTAAGATACATAACGACCACCATTTTTTATTGTAAAAGTGCCATTTACCATTCGCCGAATGGTATAGAACAATAGGGATGATGGTGAGTGTGCTGTGTAAATTACAATACGTTTAATGGTGAATATTTTTCGAAAAAATGGTGTTGTAACTATAAAATTTATCGTATTTTTATGATATTTTTTATCAGGGTATACATCGCTATAACAGAAACGGTTTGAAAAAACCGTTTCCATTCCTTCCTAACTTTCACAGCACAGTGTCAATCTATCACAGTGGTCACCAAACTGCGGACCGCGGGCCGCATGCGGCCCTCGACCAGATTTTGTGCGGCCCGTGAACTGATTTTGAAATGTATAAGAAAGCGGCCCACGTTAAGATTCCATAATGAAAATCAGAAATTTCACCATATTTTAAAACTTTAATGAGAATGAATTTTGCCAACATCATAAAAAGTTTTTCAAAAGAAGTAAGATTTTTGAAAGTTTTCCAAACTGTAAGAGGCTAATTTTTTGAATATTGTTTCAAAAATATTCGAAACTGTTGTTAAGAACGATGTGTTTCGCTTGAATAATGAGTTTAGGCTAAATTTCACAGATTCTCTGCCATGGATTTTGAACTCGTTATTAGTAATTTATTTGAATTCACGAAAATTAACTTAAAAAATTCCATTTTGTTTGTATCGGCGAAAAAACTTCCTTTTATATACTTTATATTCACCACTTCTGCCAGGAAACTATTTCAATTTTTTTTACAGAATTGTTGTCTATAATTTATTTAAAAAAAGTGTTGCCCAAACTCTCGGAAGTTCGCTAAAACCTTCAGGGATTCAGCAAGATACGCTTTATTCTTTTGGTAATTCCTCTTAAAATATCTATTCTAAATAGGCTACAAATACTTGTCCACATTGCTCAGAAAATCATGTGTGCAGGTTTTTCTTCATTGGCTTCTAAAGAAATCATTCTGAAATTTCTCAAAATCCACGAGAAGTCCCAAACACCCTCACAGTTCCAAGATTTTTTTTTTAAATACTTCACATGAAATCCTTAAGCTGCAGTAAAACTCCATTCGGAAATTTATCAAAACTGGATCCAGAGGTTTTACAAGAAATTTGTCCGTGTTCGTGTCTAGGACTTTCACAATTCTGCACATATAATCTGCACTACAAGTACGCTGTAAGTTTATCCACATTATTCTTATAAAGGTTCATATTGTTCTAGCCACTTTGTGACTTAAAATAGCTTGTCTGAAATATTTTTCCAACATTATGAATACCAAAAACTGCAAAAACTGTTTTGTGTTTTTAATACCATACGATTCTCAATATTTTCCAAATAAAATAAAATCTCCTGATAACTCCAGGTTTTTTTGTTTTTTGCTCTTGTTCAATGTTAAAAAAAGTAATTTCTTTTACTGTGTGAGTTTTTACTAATGCTTATTCTTTACACTTTTCGAAAAATCAAACAAATGTATTTTATGTTAAATCTTGAAAATCATTAAAAATTAACTCTTAAATGACTTGCGGCCCGCAGTCTCTTTTAAAAATTCAATTTTGGCCCGCAAAGACAGTTAGGCTGAGGATCACTGATCTATCAGATAACGCCTACAAGTTATGCAATCATGCGAACTGTGCCACACACCTTCAGAATAATAAAACACACAATTTTATCACCTTACCCTGGCATCCACGCACCAATGTGTGAACCCTCTGCCAACAAATTCCCACTAGCATTCTGACATCTGCATGAATGTGTGCAGACGCAGATGTATACTCGGTCTGATATGGATACAAACTATTGCAACCATCACTTCCTTCCTCTTCCTCACATTGACATGCATCCTGACGTGGCAGGCGCCATTGTCGCCTAAAAATAGAAGATCACCCACGCTCACACACTGAAGATGCCTGCTAGTCCCCGGCAGATATCTCATTGGTTCCTTGTGTCAGTTTAGCTGGTCTGGCGATACAACATTGATGTACAATTTCTAATGAGATGGACGATCAGTGCAAAAAATGCAAGTCGTATGCGTCAGGTTTACAGGTCGTTCATAAACTACAAAGACTGCAAGAAGAAATAACTCTTGAGAAGAGTGCTACCGAAAAGCGTTATGATTTTCTACAGCGGACTTCACACGATCATCAATACTTCATCAACATCTTTACATTTTGTTAGAATTTCCGTCAAGCTCAAAATTTATTGAAAAATGTTTTCATTGAGCTGAAATTTTAATAAAAATTCCCAAGTAGGTACCGATATTGTGGGGCCCCTTTTTCTAGAGGAAATATTTTTGCTAATATAGAAAAAAAAAAATCGGGAAACCTTATTCATCATTCTTACGAAAAAGTTTAAATGTTATGGACAAAATTATACCTACGATAATAAGTGTAGCTGGAGAAAATGTTGGTATTCTTTACTACTCTACTATTCATGCATAACGAATATCTAGGATTCACACCTGATAATGACAATAATAAAAAAAATCTCTAAAGTGATTCAAGCTTTCAGCAATGCTAATGGCATTGGAGCCCATATATTTAGTCATAGTTAGTGGTAGACTTCCTCGAGAAATTTAAAGAACAATATGTAGCAGTAACTTCAAAAAAAATCTAGTGCTAT